>NC_086207.1:13915709-15299043 GCF_035770615.1 Melospiza melodia melodia | reverse complement strand
TTTATTTACCCTATTTTGAAAAAATTGGCTTTTTTCCTTCTTTATGATTACTTGTCCAGCAGTGGAGAGGATCTCTTGCTGGGTAAATGGGTGTTTTGCAGCAGGGTGACTATCTCATGTCAGGCAGGATCACAGATTGAATTCACTGGTGTTGAAAAGTGAAATTTCTGCCCTCCCATTACTGCCCTTCTCAGACATGCTTGAATATAACTAAATGTTTAACATCTAGAGGCCAAAGATATTCAAAGCCAGATTCACCTAGGAGGAAGAAGTAATTTCTTTTAGCAGTCCAAGAGACCAAATCTTCTGAAAGATTCTGATCTTCTGAAAAGGCTGTTTGCACCTACTACCACATGTAGAATTATTTCTGTATTATCAACCTTGTTTTCATTCATTTGTGGCAGCATCCTGACATTGTTTGCCCATGTAGAAGCAAGAAAAATATATGGTGAATGTTCCTGTAGTTTCTCTCTAGGATTCTTTCCTAACCAGCTATCCTAAATGCAGGAAAACTGGTCTAGCTACAATGCCCAGGTTCTAAAACACGCCTGATGATACAAGATAGACCTGGGTCACAAACCTCCTGCAATCCTGGCTCAGAGCTTTTGCTCTGTGGATGGGAGTGGGTGAAGATGGATTCTGAGTGGGAGGCAGGATGGCCGTGCTGGGCAGACACCTCAGGGCTGTCCCCTTGCTCAGGGCCACCTCTCACGAGCAGGACCCCAGGGGGAGAACAGACACTACATGAGGACTGTAGGGAGCTACTGAGATTAAAACAGTTAAAACAACAGGAACAAAACAGACACAATGGGACAAAAAAATGGACAGGAACTGTTCCAAAGAAACACCATCAGATGGAAAATCAAGCATTCCTCCTTTGCCATTAGGCCCATAAGAAATTTGTTCTACATGCAGCCAGGATGAAAAAGAGGAAACAGAAAGAAATGTTAGAAATTTTTTGGAGTCATGCCTAGCAGAGGGATGTTTGGGGTTGCAAAAGTAAAATGATTGATGTGATTTTCTTTCTTGTGGTTTATTTTTCTTTGAAGCGTGAAAAATGGCTCTTTCCCATGCCGAAAATTACAAGACAGGTAGGATGTTCCTGTTTGTTTGTTTGTTTTTATAATATCAAAATTAGGATCCAAGACTGATGTTTAAATAAGTAATTAATTAAATAGAATCATCCCTGGATCCTAATTTCCATATTTGCAAGACTGAAAACAAACAGTGGAAGGTGTGCAATAGAAAGCATCTCAAAGCTGTGAGAATATGTCCACCTTCAGCTGGAGGTACCTGAGTCATTTCAGAGCCTGAACTGCCCTGGATGCAAGAATTGCCTTCTGGACCATGTGCACTGGGGGTGCAGGTTGTCACCTGCAGGAGGCCACACCAGCTTCTCTAAAGTTACTGCTGGTATTGGAAGTGCTCAGTTGAGTGTGAGCTGACTGAAGGACTGTAGTAATCAAAATCCTTGGGTCTTGTCCACCACCAGTTGATGCACCTTTGATTTTTTGGGCTGGCTTTGGCTTGGGCACTGTGTGACCAGACAGATCCTTCTGCAAATGGTCATCTGGTAAAAATCTGGTTTCTAGAAATCCAGAGATCATGGATTAAATGTCTCTGCATTGGGTTATGTAAGCAAACAACTATAAGGCCACACGTACACTTCTGGTAATAGGCTTCCCTTAGCAAATAACTCAGTAACTACTGAAATACATTGGAGTATCATTCTGATTAATTAATGCTACAGGTCCTGAGATCTAATGGTTTGGTAATCTCATAGTTTGGTTTGGTTATCTCATGGTTTGGTAATCTAATGGTTTATTAAACCATTGCAACTCATGTTCCTCGTGATTGTAACGGGAGGAATTGACATGGCCTCTGCCAAAAGGAACCATACTTCTGCCGTGTTCAAGATCACAATACCAGTCTGTGGACTGTGGCAATGCTGTTCTGAGCAGGTCAGTTTTCATGCTGGATGCTCATGTCCATGAGTGCAGCTGTTTGCAGTGCCCAGGCTCTGCTAACAACTCAGGCCTGGGTTTGTGCTCTTAAAGAGTTCATCCTTTTAAAGGAAGGTCTCTGAAGATACTTCACAGGCCAGTAGGAAAAGGCACATGGCAGCTGCAGGTCTGGGCTCAGAAATGCAGTATTTGTACCCCTTTGTGCTTGCTATAAATTTGGTGCTTGCTGGGATCTGAATTGACTCAGGGAATGAAACACCCTTTGCAGGGCTTTTCAAAGTGGACTTCCCGCCTCTTCCACCAGCATTCCATTTTAGGAAACACCAAAATGCTTTCCCCATGAGAACTCCCTCTGCAAGCATGGATCCAAGCCAGGGTAATCCCATACTCTGCAAAGCTGTGCAGTTCACATGGCACAGGATGAGCGTCCCTTCTGGATAAAGCTCTGTGAAACCAATGGTTACACCACAGCAGCCCCCTGCCATCACTTCATACAGCAGACACATTCATAGCAAGTGGATCAGCCAGGATCCAGTTCCCAAATGCAGGGCTTGAAAAATTAGACACTCCCATTGCTGCTCAGTGGGAGCTGGGCATTTTACTTCCCTGCACATCCCACTGAGTGGTCACAACCCTTTTTTCCTCCACCTCCCCCACCTCCTTGCCCCAAGCTTGATTAACATGGCAATGGAGATTGAACTGTGTGCATACATTGATTTGCTGGGTGGTTTGGCAGAAGGAAGCAACCCCAAGCTACTTACCTGAGCGCAGAGCCCTTTGGCGTGGCAATACCATAGCCCTTGGAGTCCAAGTTACCTCCCACCTTCATGGTGTCGCAGGGCTTCCGCTGCTCGATGTACTCGTTCATGGTGGACTCCAGGAGGTAAGCATACTTCCCTTTGGACTTCCTCACCCGGATCATCCCCTCCTCCGTCGTCCTCACAAAAACGGAGGGCTCGGCTGACTTCATGTACGTCCACATCTTCTCAAACACTGCTATTTTGGATCGCTGCGTAGGACAGCAGAAACCCAACAGAAGCGTTAACGGAGGTTTGGGTGCCCCCTGAGATTTCCAGCTTGGACTGAACAAACACCCACACATCAAACAGGCCAAGGAAGCCAAAAGGGGTAACAGGTTGTTACCACTTCTGCACCAGGGCCCAGATCAATCCCTGATTTTATATTCTCATACAGAGTGATGTTGCAGATCAAACCAAGGGCAAGCCAAGCTGGAAATCTGGAGATGGTTTCATTTGGAGTTGCTCAGAGCAGGTCCTTGGTAACGTGGGGAGGCTCACGGATATTCCATATTTGTGTTCACAACTACAGAATATCACATGCACTGGAGTCACTGCCAATCTTCTGGCAGGCTGTAACATGGTGAGGGGAAGCAAGTGAATAGAAACCAGACCTGAGCTGAGGACGAGAGAGGACGGACCTGGAGGACTTGCCAAACAAGAACCTTAGAAAAACGTTTGCATTAAAGTTTCCTTTTTACCCTAAAAAATTCTTTAGTGGAGCCAGCTTCCAGGGTGCCATAGGCGATTTCTGTCTGCTTGGCCAAGTCCTCTGCGCTCTCGATGGGGGACACCATCCTCTCCACAGTGAGGAAGGCAGCCAGGTTAGCTGTGTAGGAGGATATGATGATCAAGGTGAAGAACCACCAGACGCCACCCACTATGCGGCCGGAGAGAGACCTGGGCACAGAGAGGAGAGTCAGGCAGGAGCAGGGGGAAGGTCTGAAAGGTGCAGCTTGTGCTTGCAGGCCCATCATTACCTGGCCATTTACCCAAAGTTACACTCTCCAGCTGCTTCCAAGGAAGCCAGAAGTCTGTCTCAGTTCCTAATTTGCTTTTAAAGGTGTTGATGTAATTAGAGTGGGGATAAATAAATTCACAGTGAAAAAAAACTAGCAATAAACTGAGAGAATTTGCTTTCGTTTTCAATTCCTTTCAGAGTACAATATTAATGACAAGACATGGAGATAATTATGAGAAAGTTTAGCTGGGCAGGGAGCAATGCCCATCAACAATGCCTCTGTTGAGGTCTCTGTTGTACCATGTACCCTGGCAGGAAGGAGCACCAGCATGGAACCAGACCAGAAACACTGCCCAGCTGTGATCTTCTGGTGAGCTCCTCCATCGCCTGAAGTTTAAAAAAACAACCCCTGTGTTTTTCTGTAAGACATATTGAAGCTCAGAGAGGAGTTATGGTCTTAATGAATAATTTGCCTACTGACATTCTCTCTTTTGTATTCAGCAGATGGTTAGACAAGATGTTCATAATAATGCTTTAAAATCTAGGTGTTTTGTACTGTCTGCACTCAAATAGCCAATTAACTGTAACCATTTGATAGCTATAGAGGCAAATAAGTCAAGCAGGCGTTAATATTAAAATCTTTTCAAATATTTTTTGAGTGGAAGAGGATTTTAGAATGATGTCAGCATTCAGGCATTCTGTCTAAATTATTTATATGCTCCTTCTCTAGATGCGGAGCGCTGTCCCAGACGGAAGGGAACATACAATGCTGTTTGATAAAGCCAGACAGCCTGGCTAAGGAGGACTTGCCTGTGAGAAACACCATTTATTTCTCCACAGGGGACCATGTTTCAGCATTGTCTTTTTGCTTATCTGAGTCACTCTGCAGAAATATGGTTTATGGGATGGTAACAGAGATATCCCAGTCCAGCTAAGGGCTAAAGTTAGGTGAGACAAATGTGAGCATCTTGCATCCCATCTGCAGAGAACACTCAGGCTACAGGACTGTCAGCACATACAGCTTCACCATTTGTTTCATATTTGGAGAGGGACTGGGGAGGGAGGAAGCTATAGATTCAACTCACACATCTTCAGATTGATGAGGAAGAGGAAGAAAATTAGTCTGGATGATGTGTGCTCAGAGAAGGAAGCGCTCAGAAAAAGCACAGAGGCATTAAACAAAAGTAACCAGATAATGTCAAATACAACAATCTCTGCTGATGAAGGCCACTTTGAGCTGGCAAAATCCATTTGCATGGCAAATAATCACATTCATCTCCAGCTGCAAATTATGAAGCCTTTCCTTCCTGATGAAGCTGAGATATTTCTGCGACTGATTTCAATCCCTTCAGCTGCAGTCAGCCAGATTCCTGCCTCCAGACCCTCAACATCCTGGTGATATTCACCACCAGCTAAGCCCAGGGGGCTGCCTGCCCTCAGCTGCAGATGGCTTGTGCTTCCCGGCTTCACACCTGGCATTGACAGCATGGAGAAGTAACTTTGGTCTGCTGAGCCTGGAAGGTAACAGGGAGGGCTGGGGGAAGAGGGACAAGGGGCTGTTTCTTTCCCCAGGGAGACAGAAGGATGCAGGCAGGATTCATGTGTCCATCATGGACTGGCTTCATCTGGGCTGTCCCTGCTGCTGGTGCTGGTCATTCCTCCTCATGGCAGGAGGAGGGATGTGCTCACTCTCACAGGCTGTGGAGGAGAGGAGAGGTGGTCAGCAGCTGCTAGGGCTGCCAGCATGGCAGGGGCCTCGTGAGCGAGTGATGTTTTGTTGCTGACACTGCTAGTGGGCAATGCTTGCCCTCATTGCTGGATTGACCTGGAGCTGGAAGCTGTGAACCAAAACTGCTGAAATGCACAGCAGAGAAAACACTGAGCCCGTGGGATCTACAGGACGTGGCCCTTTTGCTCTGTGGCTGTGCAGCACTTGGCACAAGGGAGAGCTGGCCAGTGATGGAGAATCTGGAAGGACAGAGCAGTGCAATAAGGATTGTAATGATAGTCATGATGAACACCACTCCACAGATGTGATCCCCTGTGACAGCCTGGCCCAGGAGCAGTGAACACAGGCTAGACAGAACTAGTTGGGTTTCTCTTGTCTGTTTAGACTGAGCCAATGCCTGCTTAAAATGGCAAGTGCTTGCAAAGGTAATATCTGTTACCACCTTGTTCTGCTCCTTCTGTAGACACAGCAGATGAACAGCAGAGCCTCCATCACAGGGCACATTTACAAAGTGCCTTTTTAATTTAGGAGATATTGTCTGATTTCTGACAAGAGTGACTTCAACATTAGGGAGCTAAAAGCCTGGTCAAAAACCAGTGGGACTTAGAATTTATGTTTATGCTCTAGTAAGACCAGTCACAGAGGAGTAGATGCATTTTGTACTTTGAAGTCACTGCGAGGTTTTGAAAGTCTCACTCTGGAGCTGGGTAACAAAAAATGACCTTGTATAACAGAAATGTTCTGCAGCTTGAGCCCTGGCTCAAGTCCTTCTCTCCTCACTAATGGGTGCTGTGGGGTTTAAATCCTCTTGCACGAGGACGTGTCCCTGTACCTGTTCAAGCATAACGTGAAGGAATCAGCACCCTGCTGAGTGGAAAGGAGTCAGTAACTCAGCCCCTGCAAAGCTCAGGTGAGACTGAGCACCCTGGTTAGGACTTTAAAGATGTGCTAAGGTTCAGATATTTGGATCTATCTATTTGACCTCTGCATTCATTTATGTTCACTATCATTGCAAACAGCAGGGTCTAAATAAAATTGGACTAAAATAAGCAACGGTAACAGTGTAAGAAGTTTTCATTAATGGGGTGCAAAAAGGGGTAAAATATCTAAATAGACCAGACTGTACTTTTTTCAACCTGTGTTACTTCCTCTGCACCTAGACTCTTCTTTCCTACACAATCCAAAATAAGATATCTTGACTTCTTCTTCTATCCCTGCCTGTGCTGTGTAAAATAACACACCTCCACTCTTGTCCCTGGCTTGGGATCCTGCCTGTGCCTTCCAGAACTGGCAAGAACAGGATGCTCCTTCCCATCATTACCCTTGCAGGAGTAAGTAGTAAATACTCTGCCCTCATTATCCACAGTGCACAATCTACTTAAAATTAGAGCTGGCTGGGAACCAAGATTTCAGGACCGTGGAAAACTCTGAAATTGTAAATAAAGCCTTAATATTCTCATTTGGAATGCAAAGATAACGGTTGCAAATGTCCTCTAAAAGTAGCACTCTGAAAATGGTTGTTTTGTGTCTGTTCAAGCTTTGCTTTTTGCTATTACTTATAGTTTAATTTCTGAAAGACTAAATGGTATAATTTTAACATAGTAAACAATTTTGTTTCTGCTTTCTCTTTCAAATAATTATCTTTTAGCATTTATAGTACATTATATCCTTACCTACTGCATATATAATTTAAAAGATAATTCTGAAATGTGCTACTTTAAATCTGCCCAATAAAAATACTGCAGATGGCTAAGCTGAAAGTAATAATTTTGATTTTTTTTTTTACTTACATGACTTTTTAAAAACCTTTCCTTGCAAAAATAATTGCATTTTGCCAGCAGAACACAGAAAGGAATTGTAAGTTCCCTTTGTTCCCAGGAAGAGATTTGTTCTAATATTTTAGCCTTAGCATTGATGGATCATACAGGAATAGAAAATCATGCATCTATAATCTCATTTCTTAAAACAAAATGCAATCCTTGATCAAACAATTTTCTCTTTGATCTTATCCCTCATGGAAGGTAGGAAAACCAGCAGGAGTTTGCTTCTGCTTTGCCATCTATTAGAAGAGAACAATATATTTTTGCAAAAAAATATTAACAAGATCATCAGAAAATATACAGAATAAACCTCATTGGAAAACTGTTCAAGCACCAGTTCAGTTCTCTCCCACTTCTCCCTTCCCCCTCCCCAAATCCATTCCTTATGGAGAATTACACCTAAACTGACAGTGTTTTAATTAGAAGTGCAAATCTGGGATCCTGAAGCCATAGTTGCTTTGGGAGGATTTCCCAGATTTGCTGCTAAATTCAAGTCTAATAAAGGCTCACTTGCTCAACTGACATATTTGTCACTGAATGAATTTATGCAAAACTGTTGAAAGAAAAGCTCTTCTGTGCTTGTGCTACTGATTGTGGGTCAAATCCACTTTTGGTCTTCTACCCACACAGAGTCTCTGATCTCCAACACAGCTCTGTGAATTTGATACTGATCTAGACAATTCCATGGTTCTGCCTGAAATCTGGCTCGGTAGTGGATTAATTGCATGCATTTTGCACCAGTTTTGCTCTTATATTAAGCAAATTTTCAATATGAAACCCTGTCAACGTAAAGAGCTTTGCTTTTCCTCTGTGTCACAGACCATCTGGCATGGTTGGTCTCACCACTTTACCTCCTGACATGAACCCCAGATTTGCTGAAAAGGCAAAGGAAGAAATTCAGTGTGGGGTTGTGGAGCTGGGATCAGCTCTGGGTGCATCCATCAAGTACAGACTGCAGAGCTCTTATCCTCTTATTTTCTGCTGTGCCATGGAGAGTTTTGAATGAGTTCACAACTTCTTGCCACAAAATTCAAGGGATCATAATGCAAGTTTTTATTTTCATGTTGCATTACTAATTTTCTTGCCATATGAGTTTGCTTTTACTTGTTATTGAATCCTAGCTCCTGGTACAAGACTTTGGAACCCTGAGTGCAGTGCTGGGCTTTAACATGCAGTGTCAGGAAAGCCCTTACAAATACAGAAGTAAGAATGTTTTCCACTGATATTCTCATTTACCTCTCCCAGAGGGACAAATTCTTTCTTTATATCACACAACTTTTCCACAGAGCTAAGAGCTGCATATTTTGGTTCCCTTTGGGTAACACTAACCAGGGAGACAGGGTAAGGAACCTGAGGGTGCACAGGCACTGGGAGTCCCATGCTGGCTGTGTCCTGGATTTTTTCTCTAATTCTTGTTAAAAAGAAAAAAAAAAAAATAAAATTAGGGCTTCTTCAGTTTTGCATATGGGCTGGAGATCTACTCTTGTGATTTCAGGCAAACCCCGCCAGTCCATCTCACCCCAAATCCAACGTGCTGGAAGAAGGCAGTATGGGTTATGGAATCCCAGCAGAAGTGCCTTTAAGAAGGGGCCTTGTGGATGCTCACAGTGTAAATATTGCATCAACTGAATGTGATCTCTGCAAACACACAGAATCTCCCAGATTCAACAGGGGGATGTATATCTGTGAGGCGTTAATTATAAATCATGGTTTATTTACTGTTTCTTTCTGCCTAAGCTAATGGCTTTGGACAGCAGCGTATGCTCCCTCTCCTACTGTTTCATCTCTTCTTTTGCAGAATATGTTGGCATTTTTTCCCCCTTCAATTTCCCTTTAATGGGCAAAACCTCATTCTAAAATGAGTTTTCCTGCTTAGTCAGAAATGCATCATGCCACTTGTGGTTCTCCACTCATTGGGCCCTGGATTACTGCAGTGCTAAGTATAAGCATGACTGCAGGAGCAGCTCCGTGCTGTTTTCCAGACATTCACTTAGCATTCTGACAGGCAAGAGGTGCCTAAGCCTAATCAGAGGACCAGCATCCAGGAGCTGGGTTTTTCTGTTCCCTGTGAAGCCCTGCTACTTTATGGGATGCTGGATAGCTTACTCCATCTCTCTAATTTGGCTCCTAGCTGTGGGAGAAGAGGATGAATCACATTGGTGAACCTGTCCTGGGTGGGTGGCCTGAAGCAATGGCCACCGGGTGGAATTTACCTCTGAGCTGCTGCTTTGCCCAATTCCCCTTCCTGAGACACTGAATCCCAGCAGGCAGAGGCAGCATCACACGGGCCCAGCCATGCAGGGCGTGGGTGATGTGTGCACTCCACAGCACTTTGCAGGTTGTGCCCTTGTGTGTCCAAAACAACACCTGAGGGTTCTCAGCAAGCACAACTCACCTGCTCAGCTAGAGGGGTGTTGGAAGCACAAGATGCCAAACAAACTGGGACTGACATGGGCAGCAAGCCCTCTTCAACTTCAGCAGGACCCACAAAAATACTGCAAGAGAGCAGAACTGCAGGACTGAGGTATCACTGCCATCCTGCACAGCATCCCTGGCTGCTGAAATGAGATGTTTAACCCTAAAATTGCAGGATAATGCACTCAGCTCTTCTAGAGGGCAGCTAAAGACAGTACAAATGCAGGGCCAGGATAGAGGGATGAGGTGGAAACCTAAGGAAAAATGAGTATAGCTGAAAGGCAGAGAGGTAGATGTGATCATCCTCTAAAATACACACAGTGTGCCTCTTCCTGTTGCAGACAGGGTGCTTGAAGGGATGGATATTTAGATAGTGATTTGCTGAGAAACACGTGGTCACTTGGGGCTGCTTGGCAGCCCCAGAGAAAGGCAAAGTCATCCCTCTTCTGCTGTTTTGCCAGCTATCACTACAAGGATTAAAACCCCAACTCTCGTCATGCCTTTGAGCAAAAATTTCACTGTGAAAAAGGCTCTTCATGTATTTTTCTCACTCTGATGACATTTGTTCACTTTGCTGAGAAAAACTCACAAGGTGACAAGCATAAAATTTTGTCAGAAGCAGTTGCTGGAGAGCCCCAGGAGATTCATTATTCAGGAACTTCCTCAACCTCAGGTGGCCCCAAATTTAACAGCACTCATCCTTCTTTTTGAGCAACAGCCTATTGTGCCAATGTCCTTTACTGAGTTGCTGGATTCCATATGGTCTCCCACAGTCTCTTCTTCAAAGTCTACTTGATGAAAAAGCTGCTTTTTCCCCCAAAAGATTTAATATGCTTTGGATTATGTGCCATCAGTTCTTCATTTTTCCAAGATCCTCTTTAGCCATCTACCTTTGCTCACACTAGAGCTCTATTTCTGAGACTTCTGGGCAATAATGCTACAATAACCTACTTCAGACTTCTTCCAGGGAGTCTTGCCTTCGTTCATTTTGCTTTATTTTTTTCCTGTCTTTTGTCAGATTTCCCAGTCTGATGAGAGACAGGCTTTGCTCTGGAAGGAGAGTATTTTCTGCACTGGAAGATATTAACTTTGGCAATCTTTCCAAATATTCCCTTCATTTTATCTCTCATTTCTAATTTAAAATGTGATTCCTCACCAGGACCGTACAAGTTGGATTTTCTCTAGTTTCAGTTTGGAGCCTTTCTTTTTTGAACAGGGACAGACATACTATATCTCTTGTAGAAGTGGTGAGGAATGAATCTGCTCTCCCCAGACAGTGTTTTTAGAAGAGTTTTATGTGCACAGGTGTGCCTGTGTTTTAGCATTAAAACTCCCATCCTGTGAAGGGAAAACAAATTCAGTGTTTCTGCTCTCCCCTATTTCACCTGCCAGGATCCATTTGGTGATTTTTAAAATCTTTTTTTTAAGGCTTCAGAAGCACTGTTGAGATGAAAAGCTGCCCCCTCCCTCTGTTTTCCTCTCTGCAGCCTGAGAGTTTCCTTCTTATTGCAAGCTTCAAGAAAAGAGAGGAGAGAAAATTCCTCCTCTGGGAGAGCATCCTGTGCACTTGGCTCCTGCAGCTGTACTCTTCATCACATCTCACACCTATACACAGGGCACAAGTGCTTTTTTGTATTGGTTTTCTCTTTCACCACATGAGGACTAATATCCTTCCCCTCTACTCCTCTGTTCACACACTCTCCTCCTATTACTCCTCATCAGACTGAGTTGGGAGAATTCATTAGTGTATAAAACACGCTTTGAAGTTGTCCAAATAACAGTGATGTAACACTTTTGCACTTCTATAGACTCTTTTATCTGAAGATCAAAGTAGTAAGTTATGATTACCATGATTGGATTATTGCTGCTTAGCCTTTGGATCTGAGGGTAAGCAGCAACTCTTCTGGGTAGGCACTAATCAGAATTACTGCATGATTTTATTAAATAGATTGAATGCCATCAAGTGTGCTGCTGCTGTTTAAGGCAAGGGCTGTGTGCCTGAGCTCTGTGCCCTTTCCTGCCATCTGAGCATATGAATCAGCTGCTCTCCAGCTGCTCCTTTGATCCATGTGGAAATGGAGGGAAGGCAAAGACAGCGTGGAAGACTTCAGAGGTGACACCAGGCTCTGCCCTTTCCAACTCCAGACTCTGCCCAAGCACATAAGAATTTTTGCCCCAATTTCTTAGCAAGATCCACATTTTGCTTTTCCCAGTTACTTGGCTTCCTCAAGCCTTTCACAATGGATAACACAATATCTCTGTCCTATTTCAATAAATTTGTCTTAACTTCTCATCATCTTGGGGTGTTACCATGGGAATTGCTCAGTGAACAAATGCATTCCTGAACTTTTCATGAAAAAGGGGATATGGTGCTTCCCCAGTTACAAGGATGAGTAGTTGGGATGAAATCTGACACAAAAGCAGAATAGGCCCCATAAATGCCTGTTGCAGTGTTCACAGGGGTCCCAGGATGAGGGAAGAGACTGACTCCATGTTTCAGAAGGCTTGATTTATTATTTTATGATATATATTATATTAAAACTATACTAAAAGAATAGAAGAAAAGATTTCATCTGAAGGCTGGCTAAGAATAGAATAGGAAAGGATGATAACAAAGGCTTGTGCCTCGGCTCTCTGTCCGAGCCAGCTCACTGTGGTTGGCCATTAATTAGAAACAACCAGCATGGGCCAATCACAGATGCACCTGTTGCATTCCACAGCAGCAGATAACCAATGTTTACACTTTGTTCCTGAGGCCTCTCAGCTTCTCAGGAGGAAAAATCCTAAAGAAGGGATTTTTCATAAAAGATGTCTGTGACAAATGCCAAATTCCATTGGAATTAAGGCAGAACTCTGAGCCTCCCAGTGGAAGGCCAGTTGTGGGGATGACACCAGCAAAGAGCAGCTGGGGATGCTTTTTGTGTTTCTTTAGCCAGAGAAATTTGAATCAAGGAGTTCAAAGCTCATTCGAACGTGTATCCAGTGAGTGTGCACATTGATAAAAGTAATGTACAGCATATGGAAGAGTTATTTAAGCAGGGCTTCCCTGTGAAAACACACTCAGGGCTTCCCATCTTAGCTACAATATTTTTTTCGGAGTGCCAACATTAAAGCAGTATGTGAGAGGCAGCCTTGCAGAGGACAGCACCTGAGGGAGGTGGAGGCCATTCAGCTCCTCACAACCCTTATTCTTTGACAAAAACACTTGGCAGTCGACCTAACTATTAGAGAGACACAACCACACTCAGTCCTGCCTGCAGAGCCCAGCTGAGCTGACTGCTCAGGAACAACTTGTTATTGAGAGGAAATGGGAAAAAGCCTGCTGCTCTCACTGACTGAAAATCAGCAAGTCTGAGTACAGCAGGGGGGTCCCTGGTGGCTCTGAGAGTCTCCTGCTGCAGTCAGGGAGGAGGCTGTGAGTGTCAGAAGGCAGCTCTGTAAATCTTAGTGCTCCTCATCATCCTGAGTCAGTGCCCAGCACTAGAAACACAAACAGCACCTTCCAGTTCCATGTCAGAGAACACAGAATGGTGTGAGTTGAAAGGGATTTTTAAGTTCATTTCCTTCCAATCCTCTGCCATGGGACAACCTTCAAAGGTTGCTCCAAGCCCCATCCAACCCAACCTTGAACATTTCCAGGGATGGGGCAGCCACAGCTGCTCTGGGCAACCTTTGCCAGGGCCTCACCACCCTCCCAGGCAAGAATTTCTTCCTAATATCTATTCCAAATCTACCCTCTTTCATATAAAACTTCCCAAGATATTTTAAAAAAAGGGAAATGCACTTTCCCCCCTGCTATTTTCAACTTTGTTTTCAACGAAAAACATGAGAAACATTTATTTAGTCCTGAAGAAAGAAATTGCAAAAGTATTTTTAGGCTAATATATCTGCTTTTAGATGAAGTGTTTGATGACTTATCTTAAACACAGCTGGTGGAATGATTAGTGAATCTGTCACTCAATGGGAGGAGTTTCAGCAAATTTCTTGCTGTCCCCCAGCAACCTCAATGCCAAAGGCCCAAAGTCAGAACTGTGGGAGAATGATTAAATATGCCTGAAAGGAAAAGCATCCTGAGGAAGTAGCTTACAGGTCAGTGGAGGAAGCATTCATTACCTCTGCAGCATTTAGACATTTTCAGATGGCAGAGTGTGCAAATTCAAAAGACTAATTTTTCCTTTACAGAACAAATTGCATCGTTCCAACAATGCTCTCTCAGTTGGTTATTTCCTCCTTCTTTCCAAATGAAAAAAAAGGACAGCAAGGATGATTATTTTAAAAGAATTTCCATTTTCCCCTGGCTGCCATGCTCTGGTTGCCATGGAAGTGCACAGACTCCAAAGGGGACTGTTCAGTTGGATATTGTGCAATTTGTCAAGCTGTTCCTCTGGTGAGTAACTTTCCCTGGTTAAGTGCATTTTAGAAATAAGTGTGGTCATCAGTTCCTGGTGATTTGCAAGTGCTGCTGTTACCCTGTGACCTGAGCTTGCTCTCCCTGGACATAATTAACTCTGCCAGGTAGAGATAATTGCAACATCATTTGCAATCACTTTTATAAGGCAAAGAGACTTTTCCAGAAGTTGAAGTCCTGATTTCCTTACTTTTATTCTCAAAGAAAGCCAGCTCACCACTTCAAGCAAACCAGCACAAATGAATGAACCTGAGCTTTGTCCCCACAGAATCATTAAGGCTGGCAGAGCCCTCTGAGATCGGAGTCCAACATTTCCACAGCACTGCCATTAAAATTCACCATTAAACCACATGTCCATGCATTTTGAACACTTCCAGGGATGGCAAGTCCACCACTTCCCTGGGCAGTCTGTTCCAATGCCTGACCACCATTCCAGTGAAGAAATTTTTCCTAAACTTCAATTTAAATCTCCCCTGGTGCAATTTGAGGCCATTTTCAAGGCAGATTGCTTGGAGTGCCAGAGAAGACACTTACTGAAATCAAGAAGAGTCATCAGATAAATACCCCTGCTCAGCCCTCTTTTCAGGAAGGAATTAAATTCCTTTTGATTGCTAAATGCAGCTGGTTCTAATTTCTCTAATGCTAAATTTTTAGCAAAATAAGTAAGTACCCTGCAAATGTAAGTTTACAAAGGATGGAACAGAAATAATTTCCTTGAAAAAAATTCAAATCAATCCTCTCACTAAAAAAAAAAAAACAAATACCACAAAAAAAAAAATCCAAAAAACCAAACAAAAACCCTCACAAGTTTTTTTTTTTTTTTTTTTGTTTTTTTTTTTTTTTTTTTTTTTTTTGTTCTAATCAATTTTTGATTTGGATTTTGCCCCAAAACTGGCTAAACCCTTTCAGTATTGGGAAGATCTTGTTGAAATTTAAAATGCTGCTGTCTTTCAAAATCTGAAGTCTCCTGTGACTTTTTTCAATTGGGCTAAAAAGAAATGTAAATAAACAGGAAAAAGAGCAGAGGAAAATGCTCAGCATTAATTACAGGTACATGATAAATACCTGGTTTGCTGTTCCCCAGACAAACCACTCTGACGGAATGCAGGAGTGAGACTGAGGAGGAGCAGTGAACATGAGCACACAGCACAGATCAGTCAGAGCACTGTTCACATGTCACAAAAAAACAAATAACCATGTCCACAAGATGCCTATAAATAATAGATTGTATCTATTGACTGGAGAGCAGCCAGCGTCTATCTCTCTCCTTCCTGCCTGGGAGTGCAGCCATCCATCATCTCTGCCAGCAAAGCTCCCTGCTCAGCACACCCAGCTGTGGTCCCTGCCTGGCACAGCCCAGTGCACCCTGCAAAGCCTCTGCAGGCCAGGGAAGACCCTGTTAGCTCTTTATCCCAAACCAGCTGGAGGGTGGATGGTAGCTTGAGCCATGACTCCTTGCCCACACTGAACCCCACAGTCTTTAGGGCACGCTAAACAACATCTTTGAATCACCATTTCAAAGTGTGGCTTTATTTTGCTTTGAAATGGGAAATGAGAATTATTCCATCATTGTTATTTTAATGTTGGTGTGACCTGAGCATTTCCCAGCTGTGGTCCCACCTTGCACAGAGGCTCTTCCTGCTCAGGCAGCCCTGCTGATGCTCCCAAAGCATCCCCTGTCCAGGCTCTCTCTCAGACACAGATGGGATGAAAGCTTCCTCTGTGCAGGCTCTCTCTCAGATGGGATGAAAGTTTCATCCACCATTCACTCCCAGCACAGGCTGACCACGACATCTCCAGCTCTGTTCTCTATGAGACAGATTATAATGAGTGATTTCAAGCTGTGCTGCCCAATTATCATGAGAAGATACCCCAGTGTGCCATGATATGAGTATGCATTTCCCTTCTACTCACAGCAGATTTTGATCTGAATTCAGAATATGTATCCTTTTTGTTTCAACAGTAAAGAGAGGTTCCAAGAAGTGAAACTAATTTTTGGAGATTTTTATTTAATTTTCCTCTGGCAAAGCACAACTGATGTCTGCATTCACCAGGTGATATTGTGTGATATTTATCCACCTGCCAAACCTGACATGGGACAAGGTTCCTGCCGTCAACTCAGCTGAGAGTAACTGTCTATTCTAGCTCATGGTATTTTCAAATGAAGAAAAAATGCCTTTCTGGAAGATCTGTTTTAACCAAATGTATTTCATTTTAGTCAAACATAAATTTTCTGAGTCCCAGGAAGAATAACTGGATTAAATTTAATAGTCTTCAATATACAAGAAGTTGCTTTTGGGCTCAAACCATATGAAGCAACATATTTTGTGATAACAAAAAATAGGAGATCAAGATAAGAAGCTGACAAGAGATGCTATTTTGCTCCCTGTTTTTCCATTCTTTTCACAACAGTCAAATTATTTATTTTGCAGAAAATGATGGCGAAGACGAAAAATTCTGATGCCTTGTTTTGCTGCAGAGGAGATGGGAAGCCCAAGCCTCCCCTCAGTCTCCTCCTGAAAGGCCTCAAGTCCATCCTAAGTGAGGAATGGCTGCAATGTGCTGGACTTTAGCAAGGTCCTACCCCCGCCAGCTGCTACACACTGTGGTTATTTTAAGCTCTGAAGACAATTTATCAAATTACAGTTCTGAAAATGGTACAATGTGAGTCATATTTACTTCACATTTTTCTTTCCGCAGGCTCTCGCTATTGGCTGTGGGTTATTTATTACCTCTGATGCCTGCTCTGAGAAGCTCCTTTCTGGGTCTGTATTTCACCTTTAATGAGTGCTTTTGCAATTTCATTGCAGTTTTCTGAAGCTAAGGTGGCACTTAGCAAAGTCTAATGGTTTATGGCCCATTTCAGAGTCACTGATTCCTGCCTGTCCCTGTGGAGCTGAGCACAGCTCTGAGCTGCTTCTTCTCCCTCACCCTGCTGGGTACCAGCCCCTGCTTTGAGTGCTTTAAGGGCAACAACAGGGGCTGTCTCACCTCAACCAGGGCAAATTAGTGCTGGCAGGGACTGTTCCACACCCAGTGGGGTCAGTGATGGTGCAGAAGGTGGGCACACACTGGGCACACACTCCAGTGGGAAATGTCTGAGAGCTCTCAGCCCCCTTGGTTTGAAGCCACACATTTACCATGGAGCCATTCCTGGATGGATTCCCTGCTCATGCTCGTGTTTCAGCACCCACAGGCACAACACAGCTCCAGTTGGGACTCTCCATGACTGGTTGCTGCCTGCCCTTTGTCACATCCACCCAGTCGATGCCTAGACATGAAGGATTCAGAGCTTCAGTTGACCTCCTGCAAACAGGCTCTGAGCAGGTAACCCACAGCTCTGCTCTCTCTTGGCCATCCACAGGTCACCAAATTCACAGTGGGTCTTTAAAGTCCTTGGTAGGTTGTCCCCAATGTACTTAAAAGCCTGTTTAAAGCTCTGCCTAGTAAGACTGTCCTTAAAAAGGACAACAATTTCCTTCAAAAGCGAATTTTTGTCTCTTTGGGGCATCAAAGTTCCCTGAGGACTGGTCTGAGACTGAGGAATGCAGATTTACAAGAGCAAGTTATTGCTGCAAACCTCACCACCTGCTGTGCTGAGTGATGTGTCTGTGGTTTTGATCTTACTCTTTTTTTTTTAATGATAAATACATAGTGGCATATGCGCTTAAAACAAGCACGATCTGGAAAAATAACAAACAAACCTTCAGACAAATTTCCCCTGGTCCTTTCCAAAACAAAACTGAAATAAACAACCCAAAAACCTCTACAAAAACAAAATACACCCCTGCACTTGCTCCTTTCTGCTGGGGAGAGAATGACAGAACAGATGTATAACAGAAGCTATTTATGTTGGTTAATGCATTGCTGGGGAGATGCTGAGAGATAGTAGAGATAAGTTTAGAAGCAAGCACATAGGAAATATATTAGAATAGAGCAGATATCCCCACCTGCCCACAGTGTCATTCTACCAAGTGTTCATTTCTAAGTGATGTGTCACAGAAATCCTGCACTGGGTTCATGTGAAAAATACATGTGAAACAGGGAGCGGGCTCAGAGCCTTTCTGCACAACAACATCCTACAGAAATTCTCACTCTTCTGCTTCCTCCTGGCTTTCACATTACACAAAAATATCCCTCTCCCCTTACAACCATCTCATGGAGCTGTACTCAGAGTACTGGGAGTTATAATAATTCCTGTATTTAATTTTTAAGTTTCTATCGTCTTGCCAATAGTTGTAGCAGTCAGAAACTGCTCTTGTGTTCCATGGGAAAATATTGGTTTCAATGAAACTGTAATTTTCATTATCAGGATGATTAAATCAACCAACATTAAAATAACAATGATGGAATAATTCTCCTTTCCCATTTCAAAGCAAAATAAAATCACACTTTGAAATGGTGATTCGAAGGATGTTGTTTAGCTAGGGCAAATCTTGTTATCTGGATCAAACCCACTGATCTTTCCCTGACACTTTTTATTAAAGATGTTACCAAATTTGCTATCCCTCAAAGCCTCAGCTTTTCACCTCTCCCTGCTCCTCCTTGGATCAGAAACCACCTATTGAAATGGCCTCAAAGGAAGACATTTTCTTTTCTAAATAAAAATAATGACAAAAACAACAATGAGAATAAAAATCACAATAACCTGATCCTAATGCATGGGGCTGGTTACAAGACAGCAATAAAGTTGAAATTCCCTCTGCTGGGGAGACTTTCTGGATTCTCTGTCCAGCCTCCTACTAATCAATGATCAGATAATAAAACATATTCATAAAGGCTGTCACTATCAAAGTGCCCTGCAGGCTGTTATTTCCCTGCTATCACAAGCTCATTAACATTTGGATAAATTGGCATCTGATAGCCAAAAAGCTGGTGCTCAGTCTTCCCTGCCATCCCAGGGAGGCTGTGCTGAGCTGCACGGAGTTATCTCCCCTTGTCCATGGAGCTGTGTCTCCTTCTCATCCCCTGAGCTTTGATGCCACCACAGCAGGCTGGAAATCAGCCTCTGCCCACTGTCTTTGCCCATAAGATGGGTATTTCTGGATGGAACTTCCTTTGAAGAGAAGGGAGACAAAGCCTCCAAAAGGTAGTAAAAAATACCCAAGTAAATCTCAAGAGTCATTCACCAAAAAGTTCCTTTAGGAACACTTTGGATGTTGGGTCCATCTGAACTTTCAGGCAGCAGAACTGTTGGCTGAAATGGAAAGCAGGATGGAACTTGGTCTTTCTCTAACCTTTTTAAAGGTCAGTAACAATTAAGCCACTCATTGTGCTCCATATTTGGAGCGCAGACCATATAACCTTTCACTGGGCACCTATTTATTATTTCTCCCTACCTTGCTGGAAGTTTTTATCTTCCCTATAATGCTGGAATCATCTTATTTCTAGTAGCAACAAAATAAATGACTGACAAAATTTGATTGCAATTGGGCGGCTTTAGAAAAGCATGTTATAATTTCTGTAAATTCCCTCAAAAGAGCTCCCCAATAAAAATTTAAATGGTATTTTCATGGTGTCAAGTTTGAGGTCCCAAGTTCACAGCTGTGAGACCTGTGAACTTTTGGATCCTTTCTGAGTCTGTAACTGATTCACAAAGCCACACTTTGGTTCAGGAAAGGAGGTAAAAGTAGAACCTGTTCAGCTTCAAAGCACACAGAAAGATTAAACTATGAGAACTGGAAGAAGGTTGATTGGGGAAGGCAACCCACCTTGGAGAAATATCACATCCTTGCTGCATGAAAGCTCCTAGGGAGAACCAGAGGCTGTTGAATATCCCAAACTCATTTGTCTGGTCATTGGCTGGCTGGTCCCGTCCCTCCTCGTACTCCTCAGTGTGCCACTCGTAGGGGCTGAAGCGACTCACCAGGAAGAGGACAACGCTCACTCCAATGTAGGCAAAAACAATGCACATCCAGATCTCATAGGCCAAAGGATCCAGAAAGGAAAAAACTCCTGGTTTGGACTTTTGAGGTTTTTTTATCATTATTGATATACCTAAACTCATGAACGGTTTGGAAAAGTCTATAACTTCTTCTCGAACCAGGGTGATGGTTAATGGTGCCACAGCCACGTCTGCCCTCTGAAAAATGAAACAGAAAAGAGATTTTCAGACTGGGAATAAAATGTATCTACTAACTGCAGTGTATGATCCTTTGATCTCTGTTTAACCTCGCTATCTGAGAAGAAATCAGGCAAAACCAATTCCAAGAAAAAGGTTAAAAAGGAGAAGCCCACAATATTGGTGGATTATTTCCATTTTATCGCTACTGATTACCAGATCTGTTTTGAAATCACAGCACTTTCTTTTTGCAGCCACCCAGCTCTTCTCATCTGATGTCACAATATGATGAAGATGATTTTCTCTAAAAGAGCTTTATCATCCAGACATCAAAAGAGGCAAGGAAAGGCCAATCTCCTGAAAAAGGATGTCAGGATGTTTACTTCCATCAGGAACTGTCTTTTGATTGCATAACTGATGCAGGAGAAGAGAAAAATGTTCCAGCAACACTGATATGTACTCTCCACTAATTTTGCAGTCCATCTTGAAAATGGAGAGGGAGATGCATTGAAATGGCTGGCAGCATTTACAGTGGAGCTACCATCAGGAGACAGATCGTCCCCACTCCAACACAGTCTCACATGGACTTGGGGACTGATGCTCCCAGCATGATTTCCGTTGTAGGGAAAGGGAAATTAGATCCCTCTGTCTGAGGAATGACCTAAACAACACAGAGCAAGAACTATCACACCAAACCAGGTTTAGAAGTGTAGGGTGCAGGTGTACATCCCTGATGATGGAAATGAGTGGCTGGACAGAAAGTAATCTCATCCTTCCATTCACCACTCGTGCTGAGTGTTTGAAATCTTTTTCTTTCATCCTGCCATTACCATGCAAATATAAAACAGAGTAAAATTTGGAGATTCTACCCGTGGGAAAATATGACCTTTCGATACTTGTTCTTCTAAAAAGGTAAAGAAAAAGAATCTTGGAACTGTTGAAAGCAAACGTTTTGACATTTCCATAGGCACAGAAGGTGCCGTCTCTCCCCTAAATTAAAACATCTCACTTGGGCTGATTGTTTGAGCTGCAGTCCTCTGGAGAGCTCAGGCTGAGAGAGGGCAGGACTTCTTCTTGTTGGGATCTTTAGCTTGTCAGAGTGACCCTGAGAAAAGTTAGAAAGTGTCTTTTCCCAGCCCAGCGCTTGAAGAAGGAGTCAGAGCTCTTAATTTCTTGGTCTCAAGGTTGTTTATTGTATCTTAACTATAAAAAATTTTCTCCTGCCCTGCTGAGGTCCATCCAGCAGGACAGTTCCAGGCACACTGCCTGCCCCCAGGGCAGTGTTATGTCTTTATACTAAAAACTACATATGCAATGTTTACAATTACTTTTCAATACCTATCACCTATGTTAGACAGTGAGCAGTGAGCTTCTACTCTAAACCAATCTGTAAATGCCAACATCACAGCAGAAGATGGAGGCCAGGAAGAAGGAGAAAGGCTGGACACACCCAGTTCCCTCCATCTTGCCTCCTGACCCCCCATACCAAAAACCCCAAAAATCTACTTTTCCACCCTGTGATAACTTCACTATTATTCTACCCAAACTGTTGTGGCTTGCTGATCTTCATATAAGGTTGGTAATTTGCTCCACGGGTCATAATCAAACCCACAGGTGTTTTGGGCTCTGTGCCAGGGCTTCTGAGCCCCCTGGCAGGGGTCCTGGCCATCCTGGACTGCCAGAGGGATGTTCTGGGTTCCCACACCTCGAGGTTGGAAACTCACCCCATAGACGAGCTCTCCCACCATGCCGTTCCAGGTCTTGGTGTCGGGGTCCCGCGCGCCGTACTTGCCATCGCGCACGATCTCCAGCCGGTAGTGGTAGCCCACGTGCTTGGCAATCTCGGCAGCCAGCTCCACACAGTAGCCCTCGTACCTCTCATTGCCCTCAAACTGGTTGGCATTCTTCTTGAGCATCACGTACGGATCCTCCTGGCACACAGAAGAGCAGCATTGAGCCCCACTCCTCGTCCCAGATGTGCACACCAACTTTTGGTCTCCCTGCAAAGCTCTGGCTTTTTGTTGCTGTGCCAACACACACAGCCAACACAACGTGGGCTTGTTCTAGAAGGTACAAAGTCTGATTTTTTTTTTATTGTGGCATATTCTTTTTACTCATGCAGAATCTGTGTGCAGCTCCTGCAGTGATGGACCTGAGAGGAATGGAGTAGCTGGAAGGATTTGGGCAGCAAACCTTTCAGTGTAGTTCTGTAAGGGGTATTTAATGTATCTGAGCTGTGAATTTTTAAAGCCATGCCTGCCTGTGTGGGCACAGAGAGAATCAAATCTGCTGGACAGGCGAGAGCCTTAAAGTGTTTACTCAGTTTGGGTATTGTGCCTTCTCTGCAGACTCCCAGTAAGCAATCAACAAACAAATTAGTAATATTTCACGTTTCTGCAGGGTAAGTGTATACAATGACACAATACATGATACCATACATTGTGGGCTACCTATTATTCCTTCGTGATTACAGTGGAGATTTGCTTTTAAAGCAATGATTCATCCTCTCTGAACAAAACAGCTTATCCTTCCCAAAACTGCAGCCCCCATTCTGTGGGATAAATACAAACCACAGGTACAATGTTCCTGATTTGCCTGTGTTGATGCCTCTATCTTGTCATAATCTTTTGTATTTTCTACACTTAAGCATGAGAGCTCTTTAATACCTATTTAATTAGCCACAGCAATTTGCAGATACCTTTATGGAGCTGGCAGGAAACAGTAAATGCTATTATTGTTGTTATTATTATTATCATTATCATTATTATTATTATTGCTATTATAAAAATGATATAATACAAAGAAGGGCTCATGAGTGGGAAGAGGGAGCCTGCACATCAGGGAGATGGGGAGAGGGAGAGCTGGGGTGGAAGTCATGGCACTTACCAGGATAGTTGTGACTATGTAGGTCCTGTTCTGCAGGCTCGTAGACTCGTTGCCACTTTGAGTATCTACAGCTATTGGGACCAGCTTCTCATCTTCATTCCAATAGCCAATCTGCCCAATACAAAACCAGGATTAATATGGCTTTGGAATATTAGCCAAGGTACAGTAACAGGGTCATCCAAGCCAGATCAGCCTTCTCTGCATGTTCATACCCAGCCAGAAATCTCCTCTCCTGATTTTTCATGCCTTCGGTAAAGGGGACAGGGAAATTCCCCTTCCCACTGTGCCTCCAGCCTGAAAATAATAATGTGCATGATGTGCTACAGTAGCACAGTGCTTGTATGCATGCAAAAACATTTATCACATTGTACCGGAGATTATTGCCACTCCTACAAAGAAAGTTCACACTTTCCCTATGTGACTTCCAAATTTATTCTAATGGTGAGCTTGTCTGCTGCCGGTGCAGGTGCTAGAGGGTGATGAAAAATCATCCTGCAGCCAAAAGCTTGCATGAGTACTGGAGTCACTCTTGGGACATCTTGAGACAACAGGCCAAAAAATCAAGTCAGAACTTCTCCCCCATTCCTGTGCCAGTGTCAAAAGTTTGGGGTTATGAATAAACTGAGCATTTATAAAGGGAAAAATTCTGAGGTTAAATTCTGCTTAGTAATAATCAGGGATTTGGGCAGCTCTATCACTCCTTGCAGGTAAAGCAGAGTGCTGGCAAATATCTCTAGGAAGATCATGGTTGAGGTTATGCACTTGGAGGGCTTGATTTTATAAGAGGTTTTCCATCACCTCATGTAAGTACGAAGCTGCCTGAGCTCTGCTCATATGAAAGGAATTTCTTATCATAAATGGGAAAAGGTATTAACCAGGGCATGACCAGGAACCTGATGATGGTAGATTAGAGATCATGACAGCTGAGGAGAAAAAAAATCTCTGCAGGCTTCTAATCACTCTTCATTGCACAGACAAAAAGAATGGAAAGTGAGGAAAGGGCTTTCAAAGCTCTGCCCTAGGGCAACAAAAGTGGAGACATGGATGTTTGCTTTGCACGTCTCACCTGGTGGGTCTAAACTACAATATGCATCATGGCAATGATGTATATGTCTTTCAAACAAATATTATTTCTGATGGTATATACACAGAAAAATCAATACACTCAATTTCATCTCCTCTAGACTCTCCAGACTGCCAACTTATTGAAGCTCAGAGACCCAAACTGGGCATGATGCTGCCTTTGTCCTCTTATGAATACTTTGCAGTGGAGGACGACTACTTTGTACAGCTTCAAAATCACATTTATTTTGTCAAAGAAAATTTGCCTTTTTCCACTAGACTGTGGGGGGCTTTGATCTCACACCTGCTGCTCTCATATGCAAGCATAGATTTGAGATAGGGGCTGTAAATATGGAACTTTCTTTATTTACATTTTGTTAGTTTCAAACAAGTTTTTTATCTTTCAGGGGACTGAGGAGATGCAGAGAATGCCCCTTTCCAAAATACGTAGTAACTCTCCTTTATCAAGGAATAACTGAATTATTCTCTGTTCTTCAAATACATGGTATCCAAAGTGGGACATAAGCACCTAGAGTCAGATTTTCAAAAGGATTCATGTTTCAAGGGCTTGGCATCTCTGAATAAGGCCAGATTTTTCAAAGAGCCTGGGATACAGAAAGGGATCAAGACTTCAGAAGAGCACAAAGGTCTGTGTAGCTATTGGGACGTGGTTAGTGCTAAAGCTTTTGTCACTTCAAGGAGAACAGAATTAGGTCAACATAAAGGGTTCACTTACAATGGTTGGGGCAAACAGCTTCTGCCTGGCTCTGCCTTTGTTTATCCTTGGAAAAGTGGAAGGGCAAAGCCAGACCTAGAGCTGGGCCTGCACCAACACACTGTGCCAATAGCAAAGGCGAGCTGACCAAGTCTTAACATCCTGGAAAATTTTTGCCACACTTGAAATGCCCTTGTTCCTGTTGATAACACCTTCCAAATGTGATTTTTTAGAAACACACCACAAGTTCTCCCTAGTGCTTGGCTTTGCTCATGCCTAGAGCTGGGAATGCCTTTGCTGTTTGTCCACAAACAAATTTTCATGAACAGGAATGCCTATTGAGACCCAGCCACACTGCCACTCCAATATGGGCTGGAAGCTGACACAGGATGTTGGTCACTCCCTGCTTTACCTTTCTGATCCCATCGTGCTTCATCTCAATCACATGGAGGGTGTAGTTGGTCCTGCGTCCTTTCTCGTTAAACTGAACGTTGCCAGACAATCCTTCAAAACGGACCTTAAATACACAAATAGCAATGAAACAGCAAATTGGTCAGCTTCTCATGCAGTGGTGATTCAGCAGCAGTGAGAGGGGAGGGGAAGAAGGGTGCTGAGTGCAGTCATTACTCTCAATTCATGCAGGGGAGGCAGCATACCTGCCTGAAACTGGTTTGTCACTAAGGCTCACTCCCTACAGCATGCCTGGCCATGGACACTGCCATCCTCTTAACTAATTCTTTCATTTAAAAACCCTTTATCTTAAAATTCAGTGGTTTAAAACATAGAGCAGCCTAAGAGCTACCTCACAATGTGAGCCCATCACCTCTTGGGATGTGACAGTGAGCTAAATCAGCTCTGAACTCTTTGAGATTGCAGGGTTTTGTATTTTCTAAATCTGACCTGGAGTCGGGATTTGGCAAAGAATTTGTCAGCTCAAATCAGGAATTATAAATCAGGAGGAAATGTGAAACCATGGCCACAGCTCACAGCCATTATTTTTGTATAGAAAGGAGTCTATAAGTAATCAAGCAAATTTAATTACCTCTGCACCAGATTAATAAAATCTAACAATTTAGTATTGACATTTGCATAGGAAACTTTGAACAGTAAATCTCTGCTGATAACACAGTAGAGCTGAAGTGAGGCTCACCTCACATCCCACATCCTGAAATTCCCTTGCTGCAAAAATGCCCAGCCTGAGATGGAGAAGAGGTCCTGAATTGAATCACACACTCTGTGGGGACCAGGCAGTGGGGACCAGGAACAAGGAAAAATTAGTGCAGATTTGGGTTTCTATGGAGACCACCCAGAGAAGTGCTCTTTTTCTGCCTTTCCACTTGCTTTGGACAAACCTCTTGTCCCTGCAACTGAAGTCTTCCCACATGAAAAATGGGGACAGATATTTAACAGCCTTTTAAAATACCCTGAGATCCTCAGAATAATGACCCATGGTGAAGAAATGAGGCTGTATCTTTACAGAGGAAATCTGTTGTTAATCTGGTTAAGCCGTGTTTGTTTTCCAGCTGTTACAACAAAGGTTTGTCATGAAAATGAACATCTGCCAGCATTTTCTGAAGCTGTTTCAAACCAAGAGGTATTCCTGGTGACATTTAGACAAACATGCTTTTCCCTTTTCACAAGACACAACATGCTCATAAAAAATAGATGTGCTGAAAAAGCACCATTGTCTTAAGCACTCCCAAGCCTGCTTTTTTTCATATCTCCTCTGGTTTTCCTTTCAGGTTCTGACCAATTCTGAAGCTCAGGTCACAGGTGCTTGTGCTTTGTAGCTTTGTATGCACTAAAAGGCAGGTTTACAGCATCAATTTCTTCTATCTGAGTGAATAAAATCTTAATCCTGTGATATCCATGTGTCACTGAAATGCAAAAGGGATCTCTGCTAGCCATGCTGCAGGAGGCAGCACATCTTTTCTGTCATTCACCATCCTCTGAAGGTAAATGCAAAATACAAAAATGCAGTGCAAAATGCAAAAAATGCAGTGCAAAATGCAAAAATGCAGTGCAAAGTACAGTCAGGACTGACTTCAACAGTGCTAAGCACTACTCAAGTCAACTGGAGACGTTTAAGCACATTTGTGTGTAAGACAAGAATGGGCATTTGGCTCTTTGCCGGGACATCTGGAGCAGAAGGATGCAGTTGTGGCCTTCTGTTTTACAGGCTTAGTCAGCAGTTAGGGACTAGCTTTCGGCTTATTAGATGTGCTGACCCCATAATGATAAAAATTTGTTTAAAATTATCATAACCTTTTCAAAGTAAAATCAAAACCGTGGTGGAGTGGTTTTAAGCGATATTTTGTGAGTTTTTCTGGTAAAAAAAGAAAAAAAAGGTAATTATCTTTAATAAAAACATGCATTCTCCTTGAACATGCCAGATTTCTGTTTTTAAAAAAATGAAGAATGCTTCATATTTCTTTTCATCTTTGTTCCTGCCATCCATGAATCCTCGTTAGGTGGGGTTCAGTCTATTCCCCCAGACAGAACAACAGGACAGGAGGAAATGGCCTCAAGTTGTGTCAGGGGAGGTTTAGTTTGGACATTAGGAAAAATTTCTTCTCCAAAAGGGTTGTGAAGCATTGGAATGGCCTGTTCAGGGAGTTAAATGGCAGAGTCACCATTTCTGGAGGGATTTAAAAGATGTGTGGATGTGGCAGTGCTGGGGACATGGTTTAGTGGTTTAGTGAACTTGGAAATGCTGGGATAATGTTTGGACTCGATGATCTTAGATTTTCCAGCCTAAATGATTTTATGGTTCTGTGGTTCCTTCCTACATTAAACAGGAATAAGGCAATTTGAGAGCTTAATCCAGATGTTTAAGTAGAAGCAAGTAGAGAAACCTTTTGCTTTTAAAAAGCTTATAAAATTTTAGGCATTAACAAATGGGAGGTGAAGAAAAAGCACACTGTGAGCAGCTGTAAGAATTGCCTTAATTGTGAGTCTTTACAGAAAGGATAACTCAAACCTTCAATTTTATCATAAGTTATTCTATTTCCTTCTGTCTCTTTCTTGCTACATTACTAAATACTGGAAGATTATCAAATTCAAACTTAATTTTTTTGCTAGGAGGCTTCTTGCCCTGCCTGTTTCAGTCTTTTATTTTGATAATCACAACTGAACTGGTCAAGCCTTTTAAAAATTATTATTTTTCATCTGTAAAGAAGCAACTTTTGCAAATGGGTCTTTGTGTTCTTTACCCAAAGTCACTCCAGCTAAAAATTAAGACTTTTGAAATTGTTTTAATGAAGATATAAGGAAACTTCAGAGGACATTTTCCAACACACACACACACACAAATTGTATTTTCTAGCTGTCTAATTTTGATATCTTATTCTCATAAATTCAATAAAGAAAAATGCTGGAGCAGCTATTGCTCATCAGAAGACTTCCAAGTATTTCATGTTTATTAGGTAACCTATCTCCCTAATGCATCAGGGAGGCTGATTTTATTATAAGGGCTTGGAGAAGCTGTGACAGTGATTTGCCCAAGGTCATGCAGAAAGTCAGTGACAGGCTTGGGAACAAATTGAATCCAAGCAATAAAATCAAATCAGATGCAAGATTTGGTTTTAAAGGAATTGTTGTTTACCAGGAAGCCAAAACCAAATCAAAACAAAATACTTGAGGAACTTTACATATTATACAAATGAACCACATAAATGGTGGGGTTTTTTGCCTTCTTCACAGTTAAGGAAAGAAGATGGGATAAGCTATATTTGGATAACACTGAACTAGCAGTATTTGCAAGGAATTCATCTATTTCTGTCAGGAAAAGAAAGAAAAGTGCTAGAAGTAAATGTCAGTCTTGAAATTTAATGAAATTTTAAAATATTCTACCTTGGTAAGTCTTTGATAAGAGTGAATTATTTTTCTCTCTTGCTGTAAGTTTCACATTGTATTTTTGTTTATTCAAAAATCTAAATTTTATGCAAGTGGAAAAAAGAAAGACTATCAGATTTGAGGAATAAACTATCTAAATGGCTGCTCTTAAGACTTTTATGAGCCCTCACAGTATGAAACAAGCTATAATCTGCACTTTGAGAACATTTTGGTGACAGCCAACACATAAGGCAAAATTCACATGCATTCATTAGCAGGCTGGAACTGAAGCTGAGTGCACAGAGAATCAAATAATCTGCAGAAAGCACAGTCTGAGCAGGTCTGTGTTTTAGGGAGGGAAACATAAAGATAGGGACCCTTGATTTTATGGGATAATATTTTGGCTTTAGAACAACAACAGAAATCACAACAGGCAAGGTGTCCTAGGGCGAGGTTATGATGCTTGTATCCTCAGTTGTTCTGTTTATGCTGGATATTATGTTCTGTGCCTTCAAGACTGGCCCTGAAGAGTGAATGTTTTGTTTTGGTTTTGTTATGTCTGCTCCCCCACAGCTGGCAGGACACAGAGATGGGGCAGTACATGGTGCTGCTTTTGCTTTTTGCTTGGCTTTTCGCTTTGCTCTTGCTCCTGCTTTGCTCCTGCTTTTTGCTTCTGCTCATTAGTTAGTTTAGCTAAGCAATCCAAATTTTTCCCTGGACTGTTTTTCCTTTTCCTTTTTTGGACCTACTTGAACCTGCTCCAGACTGGGCCCTGGGAACCCCGAGAGTTTGCACCCTGTGGCCCAGCGGGGCCTGCTCTGGCCAGCAGCTGCCCCAGCGCCACAGGGACTGATAACAGAGCGAGCACCCCCAGAGAGACTTTCTGAATTTGTCATCTTTGTCAGAGCGGTGAAAGAGTGGTGTCACCTGATATTGCTCATTCTGTGTGCTGGGGGTGCTTTGCCTGTTAAATAAACAGGTTCTTTCCACTTCTTTCTGAGGAACGCTTCCTGACCCGGTTGGAGGGAGGGGCCGTGTGGGTTTGCTTTATGGAGGGACCCCCTTTTGGAGGTTTTCTCCCAAATTTGCCAGGACACAAGGACACATCAGATGCTACAAGGAAGAGCAGTTTGCTGGAAGCACCCCTGAGCTTTTCAAGCCTCCCTTCTCCAGAAGGATCAGCTCCTCCTCATCCCAAGTGATTTGTGCTTCTGCTGCTGCCCACCCGTCCTGCCCCACCCCAGGCTGTGCCCAGCGCGCCCCCAGCACACAGCCACCCCCCAGGCTGGTTGCCAACCTGCTGCAGGGCTCTCTGGATGTCAATGCCCTGTCCCCAGGGCACGGCGGGGTTGGCCAGGCAGTCGCCGGCGTTGCCGCGGCGGGAGATGTCGATGCGCTGCCGCCGAAGGTTCTGGAAGGCCTCGGCCATCACCCGCACACCGTCGTAGGTGAGTGCTGATGTATACTGGAAACAGAAAGGGCACTCAGGGTAACCCTCCAGCTGCCTTGCTCTGATGCTCTTTGGTTTTTACCTGTTTATATTTTTATTATTTTATATGTTTCCTGTATTCTTTGCACATATATTTGTAGCTCTGCAGCCCGTAATGTGAGTGGCTGATTTCCTGATAGTTTTCCATAGCCTTTCCCTAGGCAAAAAACCAAAACAAATTCCAGAGCACCAAGACCCAAGAAGTACAAAACCCTTGTGCTATCTTGGTTCTTCCTGGAAACTGAGGTTGAGAACAACTCTTCAAGATACATTTTATGGTCAGAGCACAGCTAATGCTGAGGGAAAGACTCCAAACAAAACAAAACTTGACCTGAGAAGAAATTACATCAGCACTTGTCCTCCTATTGGTGCTGTTTATCAATCAGGTAAATTCCCTAAAACCTATAAAAATGTACTCATCCCTGTGGACATCTTTCCATAACTACCCCTGAAAGCCTTCTAATAAAAATCCACTCTTATATTGCCTCCTTACTAAAAGTATCTTGAGTTTCATTTCCAGGTTAAGAAAACAGCAACACTCTGTCCTCACCTCCTTTCTATGAAGTTCAGCAGCATCTTGCTCCCTGTAATGTCCACTGCCCTGCTGACTCCTAAAAGTTGGTTTTGACTTTCACAGGTAGGAAGTGAAGGAGAAGCTCCTGATTTCACTCCCTGAGGAAGACTCAGCCCTAAAAGTCCTTCACCTGTTACCCAAGCATTTTGTTTAATCAGAAGCATTGACCTGAACTTTTAAGGAGCACATTATACTGTGTAAATGTGAGCTACATGAAGTCAAACAAGGGACGTTTTCTGGTCACGGATGGAGACCAGAAAATTCCATCTCAATTGGCAAAAATTCTGCAAAGCATGAGTTTATTCAAGCAGAAACTTGTACAGAAAGCAGTGTAAAACTTGGCAATAACCATTGGTGTTAACTCTTTTTTCTGTGCTCACCCACTGATTTAGTTGTTTTGAACTTTCTTAAACTAATCCCAAAGCTAACATTTCTATGGCAGAGTGTTTGTCACAAATGTATTCATTTTCAAATAGTAAACAGAGAAAAAACAACCTCTCCCTCCACTCATCCCTCAACAGCTTCAGGGCCTTCTGTGTCAGGAATTAAAATACTTTTTCCCTCTGTTGTACACTCTGATTTGAAATTCTCAAAAAGAACATCTGGAAAGACTTTATTATCACTGGATGTCTTGTAAACAAGTCAAAGGTTAAGAAATTAAAGAGGCTTTTTGTTTTTATACACTGAACATTATGAGTTTTTAACTCTTAGCTTCAAGGGGGTGAAAACTGGGAGAGTGAGTGAATACATTAAATTTTGTGTTTCTTAAGAGGCAGTAACTGCAGCCCAGTAAAATTCAGATAATGTTAAGGCAAATGGAACAGCTAATGCTCATAATTATACTGAGAGTTTCTCAAGTGAGAATTAAGAGCCATGTGTGATTACAAAGAGGTGAGCATAATTTGAACAGAGCCAGATGGAACTAAATGAAATGCATTTTTTTTGTACCACTTGCCTTTGGCCTCTTCCAGTCCACACGTGGGTGCTCTCTGGCATCATTTTGCCTCCACTGTTGCATGATCCTGGCAGGAACAGTATCTGTGTAATTCACCAACTGGAAGCCAGTGACATTGGCTCCACTCTCTCTGAATTTGGTCAGGTCAATGTCCATGAATCCCTGGTACAGGAGAGAAACAGGAGAAGCTCATCAGAGGAAGACACATGTAGATGGGAAAGAGGAATCCTGCCTATGTATGAATATGGCAGACAGCTCAGGAAAAATGTCTTCCCTCTGGGAGGAAATTTCCAGCTCGGGAGAGGCACCAGATCCCCAACCATGGTGGAAACTTGCTTTTCTCACAGGTTCTGAGCTGGCCATAGCAGTTACCAGCCAGGGAGACAAATAATCATATTAACAACAGCTTACTTGCAAGAAAGCTAGCAGAGTAATGGACAAATGTATCCTGAATAATGGATGAAATGAACAAAATTTGTAAAATATATTAAAAAGTATTTGTCAACCAGCTCTAAAATTTATACAGAATTGTTCACCCAGCCCTAATTTTCATGGACTCAGTAACCACTGGACAGGCTACTTCTTTTCAAATCACAGTTCACAGGGAAAAACAAATTCTGAACAATGAACTTCCAGCAGATCAGGAAGGAACTGGCTGGTCAGCTTCTTAAAGGAGTCTTACTATTAGAAAAGCCACTTTATAGAATTTGCTCATTTGGGAGAAAAGAAGGTGCTTTTCTAGACTTTAGATTACTAATGAAATGCATTTCTTTCATTTCCTTATTCTTGTCTACTTCTGGCTCTTTGCATGTGATGAACATGTGCGTAAATACACATGTGCATTGATCAGGGTGGCACTGCAGAATTAGTCACCCCCTTGAGTCAGAGGTGAAAAATTTAATTAGAGACACACTGCAATATGGAGGGAGGGGTGATTTCTTGGTGTCCCAGGTTTGATCCCACTGCTGCTGTGCAGAACTCTGCTGTGGCTCCTTGCAGAGGTGCTGGGACAGGGGCTGTGCCCTCCTGGTGAGTGTGGGATAGGCTGAGCTCTTTTTTCTTTAGGAACACAAGCACAAGAGATGTACTCAATTATTTGTACTGGCACCATCAGCAGCCTTAATGCATGAGGGGAGATGAATGGGAGGACAGTCACAATGCCATCACCTGAGCAGCAGAAGGGCTGGCTGGAGCTCTGCCTTGCCCCTGCCCTGCTGCTGAGTGCTCTCTGCTGGCTCCTCCTCAGCCTGCCCCTGGGTTTCTCCCCCTTGCTTGTTCCCAGACTCACCATGATGGTGTAAGCTAAAAAAGCCAAGTTACATCATTTCCAGGAAAACACCAAAATCAGATTCCCAAAATGATGCTCTCTATTCACAGGCTGAGGGAGCTAATTAGCTGATCAGCTCCCAAAGTCAGATGGAGCCATTAGATGGGAACTGTTTTGGGAATAGACCTTGCCAGGAAAAGACTAAATTGCCCTCTCACATAAGTGTCAGACCGAGGGAGTCATAAGTGACTCGAAAATGCCTTTAAAGACTTTCACATTTTTTTCTTCCAGAATTTTGTAGGCAATTTGGCATCCACTTACAAGGCTGAGGATTGGATACAGGTGTACAGATGCTCTAAATAGATGGCTTGTTTTCCTTCAAAGTACAGTGATTTAGGTTAAAAGAAAAAAAGTGGTATTTTGTGCGTGCATACTCCTCAGAATGCTGGTTAAGCCCACATCAATCTAGTTTGTAATTACTGGCGTAGGGGTTTCTGAAAGCCAGAGCTGTGATTAATGAATGGGAAATGCAGCAGGATAATTGTCCCTGACATCTTAATGCATTTCAGGCCAAGTGGGTTTTGACACGTAGAGCTCCTAAGGTTCAGTAAGAGGGACCTCACAGGTTGCCAACTGGGTATTCATGGCTGGCACCAAATTACACTGACATTTTGCTCCTGGGAGCTACTCAGGGGAAAAAGATCTGTCAAAAGAAACTATGGCAGAGCAACCTGAAGTTTGTGCTACCAGCTCCTCTTTGGAAGACCTACAAAGGCATGAAGAAAAGTCCAAGTTCCCTGCAGAATATGAATAAGATGACTGGTGTGTTAAGCTCCCTCAGAATGCAGATTTAAATAGGAAAAAAAAAAAGTTATGACAGAAGTGATGAGACAGCAGTGGTTGAGACCCCTGTATTTCACTGTTTTCCCCAAATAAAACCATTCTAAAACTGAGGCAAATATTCAACAAATATTCATTGGGATTCATTGCATAAAAATGGGATTCATTGCATAAAATTTTTAAATAGTCTGAATAAATGACAGGAATTATTTCTTCCTGAAGATTGTGCTATTTTTTCTCCCACTGAATCTTGACATAATTCAGGTTCTTTAAAAAGTGTGGAGACCTCTGAAGATTTTCCAGTCATTTAAGGCAGTTGGGACCATAGAGGACATCATTAACCTTGAAGTCATCTTTGCATTTTGGCTGCTATCAATGGCTGAAATAATTGTTTTCACCTGTTATCCCTCCTTCACATAACCCAGCACAAGGATATTATAGGAATGCTCCTAATTACAAAGGAATTTTAATCACCACAGTGAAATCTGCTCAGAGCAGGTCTGGGGAACATGAGAGCCAATGAACATGGAAATCCAGAGGTCAAATATTTTAGAAAATAATTCCCAGAGCAGGTGAGTTCTTGCTAGCAAGCATATAAACAAAAAAGCCATCAAGAGTTATGCAGACTGGCTTTTGAAAATGCTTCTATTGACAAAGTGGGAGCAGGAATTCAACATGCTTATCTGTCCTTCTGGAATATCAGTCAGTGCTTGTAGGAAACAGGAGAACAAGAGAATTACAATATTTGCAACTAAAGAAATCATCAGTCATCTGTCACTTTGTACTAACTATAGAAACACATTGCAGAAAAGAAAAAAAAAAGAGTGATATTTTATTTAGTTTTCAACTGGCTGTATATGAGAAACAGAAAACAAATTCTTAAAACTTGGCTAAGAAAAGACTGTAACCCATGACTAAGGGGCAGCAGCTGTGCTGTTGCAGTAATATGTTTAGCATCAACCAGTTTGGGAAAGAACTAGCCCAGAAATTCTTCCCTCTGTCATCCAACCAAACACAGCAAGAAGTGAACAGTGCTGGAAGGATGTACTCCATGTGATCCCATGGACTGATCAAATGGTTTTGAAACTGTTCTTAAAATTTGCCAGGGAATACTGAAAAAAACCCCACTTTGAAGCCATGTCTGCAGCATGTTCAGGGAAATAGGGAGACAAGCAGGCACCCAGAGGGACCCAGAACAGGAGGAATATGGGAACTCAGAGTGCAGCCCTTGTGGAAAAGCAGCACCCAGAGGGACCCAGAGCACAGGGCCAGTGCCCAGGGTGTGCGTGCTCCAGGGGACACAAGAATCCTGCAGGCACAGCTGTCCCTGGGAACCATCAAACATCCATCAGCCACCCCACGGCAGGATCAGCTGTCCCTTGGACTCAAAGTCACTTCACAAAAGCACCTCAGCAGCCCAGAGGATGTGCTTTCCTGCCTTGCACATCCCTGGAAACTGCCTGGCTCTCTCCAAATGCCACAGAATGAGCAGGCTGACAATAAACCACACAAATCTGGTTCCTCCTCCAGCCTGCTCTGACTCACAGCATCTGCAGCACAGTGCTCCAGCAGAAGCCAGGCTGGGTTCAAAGGAGGGAAGAACTTGCTCTTTAGCCCTTACCACAGGCTCCTCTCTGCATTAATGGACCTCACAGAGCAATTGAGTGCAGGGTGTTGCTGTGAGGAAATAATATGGGCCGCTATTACAGACCTTTGTGGCTTCAAAGAGAAAACAGTACTGGGAAGGGGTTTATCCTCCCTGTGCCTTCCTTGATGCATCTGTTCTTTATGCTGTTCTTAAACTGAAAGCAGTTTTCAGCCAAAGGTTGTTTTACTGTCCCATTTGATGCCTTAGTTGCTGGGAGAGCCATCAGCAAGTCACACATTTATATTCCTCTCCACTGCTTGTGGGCTCAATCATCAAAGGAAATGCATAATGCAAGAAGACTGATGACTTGAAATGGGCCTCATGAATCCATCTTGATTAAGTGGTCCACAAAGGATCTGCCTTGAAAAGAAAGTCCCTCCAGAAATGAACCAGCTCCTAATTTATACCCTGGACACCATGAGGGGCCAGAACACTGAGTGGGCAGCTGTCAGTGTAGGTGAAACCTCATCCCTTTGTCCACAACCCTCCTCAAATCTGGAGCTTCACAGGCTGCCCTGCATCTCTCCTTTCACCCTCATATTTCACTGCCTCACTGTCCTAAACTCTGCCTCCTGATGAGCCTGGGTGGCACAGCTGCTGGTGGGACACCATCCCAGCAATGGCAACACACCCACACCTCCAGATTCCCTTTGTATTTCACTGAGCTCACATTAACTGCTGGCCCTTTCCCTGCAGGTGCCTCCTGTGATCCTTTGAAGCTGCAGAAGCACGGGCTGAGCTCTGGGCAGGCTGTGGGCTCAGAAACCACCCCAGAACCCAGCTGAAAACCTCCCTGCCTGTGCTCCAAGCCTCCTCCTTTCCTAGGATAAAGAACATTAGAGAGTCTCCTTGAAGACAGATACGTTTCTGAGAAACAGTGCTGTTTTCTCTCCTCCTGCTGCATCTTCTGAACTCTCTAGATCTCCCCCTGAGACTGGCAAACTCAGCTTTGAATGAGGAGGGGGGAAACCACCCCTTTCTCTTGAATTGCCTGGAGAAGGCTTGTTGGCTGAAGGCAACAGAGCCCCCTGATCCCAGGGAGGAGTATTAGGTTTTTTAAGTCTCTTTCTGTCTGGGATGAAGAGACTAGAGTCTGCTTTCCCTTTTCTTTAATAGCACACTGAAATATTCCTTTTCAAGCCAAAAGCATTGAAGCAATTCACCCTGAGCTTGGGTGGGTGCCACAGAAACCCGTGGCAGCATTGGGAAACTGGCCCAGCTCTGTTTAAATGCATGACTTGCAATGCCAGACTACTTCCTTGCAGCAGATTTTATGATTATAGGAAACTTTGCAAAGCAAAATTTTTGCTTCTGAATGGCTGTAGATGAGCTGAGTGAATACAAAGTGGCTCCTGTCATTCCAAGGTACACCAGTGACTTACTGCAGGGAGCAAGAAATGGAGTGTTTCCAGACAGATCAGCTCTAATGCCCCAAATTATCTTCCAGCTTAACTTCTCCAGTGAAGCATCATTCCTCACTCCCATCACTTTGTATTAATAAGGAGGGAATGTCAAAAAAGAGCCCATCTGCTCCAGAATCCTTCCACTGTGCCTTCCAGTGGGAGAGGAGCTGTCCTCTGCAGAGTTATCCGTGTGTCAGATCCCACTGGGGCAGCAAAATGTGTGAGTCCTCACTGGGACTTAGGAGTGAGTGAAAAAAAGGGAAAAGAAAGACAGGAGAAGGGGGCACCATCAGGCAGCTTCCCAGCCCTGCAGCTTGATGAGAGTGTTTGGTCCTGTCTGTAGTAACAACACAAACCAAGAGAGGTGAGAATCCAGACTCCAAGCACAAGGGGTTGGAGGTGAACAGAAACTTCTCTTTGGTGCAGCCCTACAGATACTTCTCTTTGGTGCAGCCCTACAGATTTTTTTTGTGTATTATTTACCCAGTCTTGTAGCTGCAGCACATTGAGGATATAAATGACCACACACATCTTGTCAGAAGGCTCAGTCCAGGCAGGGGAAGGGATGTTCTAGGTGGATGTTTGTGCATTAGGGAGCTTTCAGGGCATAAACTGATTTAAGGGTTTGGGAAATGTGCCGTGCAGTGGCAGATGCCCTGAATTCAATCAAAGATATGATTAAGGGATGACCTGATCCCAGTTTACAAGGACCAAAACATCAGTAATGGAATATTTTGTCTAGCAAACAGAAGCATAAATCCAGTCGAGGAAGCTGAAGCTAAGCATGTTCTGACTAGAAAAGAGGACAAATGAAGTCACCATGAGGCAGATACTATGGATTTACACATCACCACTTGCAGCTGAGCTGGGATAATGGATTAGGAGACTGCAAATGGCTGAGAAAACCTGTTAGTTTGACACCATTTTGCTGAAGTTTAAGCAAACACATTTTTCCTTCCAATAGCTGTAATATAATCTGTCAGTTACTTACCTGATGCTCTGATTTTTTTAAGCCACAGTAAGTCACTCATGTTTTTGAGTCCTCATTAACTACTGCAAAAATCCTCCCAAGGTTGCTGTTCATATTATCCTGTGTGGGCAAGTTTTGATCAAACCAGATAATTTTCTTATGCATGAGACACTCAAGTTCAAGCAAAATTTAATTCAGGGCACTGCTCTGTCTCTTGCTATCAGTAATTCAGAGGAGATAATATTATATGGGGCTCTTCTGCTTGATAATTTTTGAGTCAGGACAGAAAAGCTGTTTGGAAGTGAAATGCAGAATTTTCACTGATGTATTATATTGTCTTTCTCTGAGCAGAAAATGAATTTGTCTCATGAGCCTTCTTGCACCAACCTCTCAGGAGGCAGAAAGGTCTAACAGGCATAATTTTAGAACCCTAAAAGTATCTTAGGACACTTTTTTTCCAATAGAAGAATATAAATTTTGCATCTTGAGATCTTTCCAGGATGAGAAGGAGATGCTGTACACATCCTTCTGGAAACTCCAGAGAACAGAGTTTCAAATCAGTGAGGAATTCACACCTCTGACCTTGTTTGTGCCACCAGCCAGCAGCACTTCAGGGGGCAGGGGACTCAGACAAACAGATTTCAAACTCATGGGAGACAGAACTACAACGTTTTATCTCCAGGCAAGGGAATGGAGCTGTGGACACACTGCCAGTGGCACAGCTCACACGGTGCTGGGACAGTGCCAGGTGTCACTGATGGGGCAGGTACAGACCTTGCTGGGCACCACAACCCTCCCCACACAGCCACAGCACCTGCTGCAGGTGTGGCTGTCCTGCCCTGCTTCAGGGGAGCTGCTCTCTGCCTGTGGATGGCAAATTTGGGAGGGCTTCTCTTCCCTCTCTGCACCCAGTGCTGGTCTCACGTTGGTGAGTCTCAGGCCTGGTGTTACAGAAGTTCCTTCTGTTTTTTAGGTGAAAAAAAAAAAACAAAGCTGCCCATTCAACTCAGAGGGGACCTGGATAAACCCAGCACCTCTTGTCTGACTCCTGCAGGAGCCACTCTGCTGGCAAAGCTGCTGTGCTGGGGAAATGATGATGCAGAATGATTTTTGCTTTATTTTAAAATATATTCTTCATTTTTTTTACACATGTGTTTGTAGCTCTGTGGCCTATTGTATTTGTGGCTAGTTTTCCCAGTACTTTTCCCTACCTTTCCCCTAGGCAGAAAGACAAAATACATTCCAAGACCCCAATCCCATCTTGGTTCTTTCTGAAAAACAAGGCTAAAAAACAGCTCTTCAAGACACATTTTCATAAACAAAGTTTAGTTTCCATGAGGGGGGGAGATTTAGAGATGGTTGAACTGGGGGAAATTGCATCATCTCTTGTGCTCCTAATTGGTGATTTTTGTAAATTATGTTAATTTGCCAAACTTACAACACTGCATTCACTCCATGGGGTGCTGGGCATTTTGTGAACATTTTTCCATATTTGCCTATAGAGGTCTCCAATAAAGACCAACCTTTATATTACCTCTTATACTAATATTTTCTCAAATGTGTGCTGTTTTATTTCTAGGTTCCCTAAGGCATCACAGTAACCTCCACCAGCCCCACAACTGCCAGCAAAGGGAAACTGTCCATGGCCTAACTCAGTGCTGACACAGGCTGATGTAGAATGGCACAGGAAAAAGTGCTTATCTTTGCTGATCAACACTGGTTTTATCTTTACTTTTCCCTGCTACACCTGCCATCAGCAATCTTGTACACTTATCTATTCATCTTCAAAAAAAAAAGAGCCCTTGCTGAAAGAACAACTTGGACTAATGCACCAGGAAAGAAAAAGAGGCTGAAACACTGGATGTGGTAGCTGTCTTTCATACTTTTCTTTTAAAGACAGGTCACATGAATGTCCCTCATTTAATGACAAAGATTTTTCTCTGCCCAAGCTGATGCTCTCCCACTCCTGACAGTAATCAGCTCACATCCATGGCATAGGACAAACAGATAGACAAAGCCAAGGTTATGGGCAAAAAGCCTGAACATCAAAAGAAAGGAATCCCAGAAGTTTCTAAGCTTGTTCCTCTGGTATTTTTGACTGTATTTTTTTTCCTCTTTGTGGTTGCTAGAACTGATGATCTCAAAGGCTGAGAACAAAGCTTAGAAAAATGAGACTCACAGAAACAAACACTTTTAAAAGTTGCCAAATCTCTTTGAGTTCCAGAGGGGGAAAGAGAAAGAGAGAGATGACTGCAAGCTGCCAGTGCACCTGACAAATACCCAGGTTTGCTCTGGTAAAAGCTCACTGGGGTAACTCTGATGAGTATTGGTTAAAGACCAGGATTTCATCAGTTTTCAAAAGCCAGCAAGAGTGCCAAATTTGGCTCGAGGACAAGGAGAGATGCTCACAGAAACCCTTCCCCTGGCAGGGATGTTGCAGTCAGAACTTCATGGGATGGGCAGGGCTGGGGAGACAAGAGAAATTGTGTCTTTAGCAGGTGTAGCACATTCAGAGAAGGATGTTTGCCCATGGCCTAGGGTGCAGAATGGTTTCATTTTGTTTGTGAACACAGACATATTATTGTCTCACCTTGGCAACAGCAATTTCACTGAAAAAGAAACTGTTCCTGCTAGGAAATACCAGCTTTCACTTGCTGCTGTCAAATTCTGCTCAGCACTTTACTAGAGCTCACCCAGAGCAACTGCTGGGCAAACACAGAGCAAGGCTAATGCAAGGCAGTGACTGCCCATGGAGTGGCTGTGGACAGACAGGGAATTCCTCCATTCCAAACTGTGCCTATGGATGATTTTTTTAGATCTTATTCAGCCTGTACATTGCCTTGCAAGCTCATTTTGCATTCCTGATGGAACACCAGTTTGAAGCTGCTGCGACTGGGCAGTGGAGTGATGCTGCTTGGATTTCTTGGCTCTGTATGGCTCTGAACAAGCATATAGCTAAAGAAAGGAATTTAACTGGGGTTACCCAGAAATGTTTCCCAATATTTGCTTTCAATGCGTCATTTCCATAACTGTGTCCACATTTTTCCATGCCCAAGTAGGTCAGAGGTTGGAAATTCCTCCCCTTGCTCCAGCTAGCGCAGGAAACTTGGTGGCTACGAACGGGCTGAGGATTCCCTTGACCTGATCTTAACACAGAGTGAGAATCCTAACTCAGGACTGCCTCAGCCAGCACAGGGCATGAAAAATAACTCATTTGGAAACCCAACACTCCCAGGTTTTGTCTCTTAATGTATTCTCTGAGGACTCAGTGCTCCAGAGGGAGGCAGCTCCCCAAGCAGGGCTGCTCTCCAGCACGCGGGCGCGCACGAGGGTACGCGAGTGTGCGTGGGCAACGCACGCCCTGTCATCCTGGGACATGTCTGCAGGGGAAAATGGGGGCTGTTTGAGGTCTACCACTATGAGTGTGAGTCAGTGGGAATAAATTACAGCACGCTACACCCTCTGAAGGCTCTAATCCAGCCATGAGGTGTCCTCAGAAGAGGGTAAAACCTGCTGTGATCTCTCGGATCAGAGCGTTCGCACCAGGGTTTAACCCTGCCAGAGGCCAGCTTCTGCCAATCTCTTATAAAATCCCTGGCCATCCCCACTGAGGGAGGCTTGCTGTCCTTCCTTGCTGCCCTGTGGTCTCAGAAACATGGGATCTTAGGGCCTTTTTGCCATTCTCTTTGCTAAACCCATCATCCAGTAGCTCTCGAGTGGGTGCAGCATGTTACAGGAGCTGATTTGGCTTCTGGTGTCTGAACCTGCCCACATTATTCTGCCCTGGAAAGGACCTTCTTAACCTTGAGAGGTGCCAGGATTTTTTTAAAATAGTTTTCCCATGATTATCCCCTACTTTTTTTCTTTTTTTTAAGTATTTTCCTCTCTGACTTTTGGCTCTTGTGTGATGCTGAGTTTTAAGGAGCAGGAAAGACCAAAGGTAAAGCTTGAATTCCTTTCACTCTGCTCCTTCTCCCTGGAATACAAGCTGCTTGGAAAGCACACCAGTGAATTCTGGTGATCCTGTCAGACACTGTGGGACCCAAAGCCCCCTCCACTGAGCTGCAGTGGAGGCAGAATGTCCCTGCAGAGGGGCTGGAGAAATGAAAAGCCTTTTGCTCCAAGTTAATTATTTATAAACCTTATTGGCTGAGTATGCAACCTCTCCCAGCCAGCTCTGTCCTCTCAGCATTTGTGCAAAGGCTGAAAAAACACATTAAAGATGGGACAAGTGTACTTTTCTCTGGGTGAAGGTGAGGGAGAGTGGTATGCTAAGAAATGTCCTTGAAATCTCCTCCACCTGAGTGTTAGTTCAGTTCACCTCGTGCCTTTCATGCATTTATCCTTATGAAACTGTGCAGGGGGAAGAGGTGATATTGTCATTCAGCGTCCTGTGTGGGTGTACTTAAAATTGCACAGACATGCTCACTCCAGTGACTCCAGCTCACTTTCCTGCTTAACTTTAATGAAGGGACTTTCATAAACATCCAGGACCTAGGTTATGGCAAATAATAATTTTTTTTAAATTAACAGCTGAAGTTATTGGCTGCTCTGTAGTTTTGCATGTCTCCCCCTGCACAAGGTAACATTTTAATCTCTGTAATTACACGGTAGGCAGCCAGCACAGGGGGCAGGGTCAGTACAGGGCACTGCAGGGTAATGATGTGGCCATTTTTGCCTGGTAAATTACAGAGTTATCTTGGGACTGAGAAAAGGAGAAGGGCAGCAACTGCTTGACTAATTGGCAGTTTAAAGTTTAATTACCCCGGGGCTGACGTGCTGCCTCCCAGATGCTGCTCTGTGCTGAAAGAACAGGTCCAGAGCCTGCACATGGCTCACCCCACAGGGACACAGAAATTCCAGGAGGCAGCATCACTCCCAGAGTGCCAGCAGCACCCCAGCCTCTGCAGTGCCTCCTCCTGGATGGATGGACACATGTGGGGAGGAGAGGGTAGGAGCTCTGCTGTGCAAAACCTCAGTTTCTCTCTCTTACCTCTCCCCTAATCTCCCTAGGCAAAGAAATTTTCCATCCTCCTGTGAGACTTGCTCCAGAAAGATGGTCCTGCCCCTGCCCAATGCTGCCCTGTCCTCAGGCAGCACCTCCCTGCATTAAAGGGAGAATCCTTTCCTCAAAGAAATCTTTGCATTCAATTCTCTCCCTAGAGCCATGACAGTCAGATTTCATTTAACACCAAGGGGGGAGTGATAAAATTACTTTGGTCTGCATCTGTCATCCAGACAAGGTCAAACCACTACAAAACTCCAGCACACTTGGAGATACCCTGCAGATAATCATCCTGGCTCAAGAGAGAAAACTCCATCAGAAGAGCACAGCAAAAGACTATGGTACTTTTGTTACCTAGAAGGTGGATGAGAAAAAGAGTGTACAGCTCAGTAATTATAAATATAGTGCTTTAAAAATCTGAGATAGAAAAACCCCCACCAATTAGGGTAACTCACCATATTTGCCAGAATGTAGTGGTACCCATTGCCATTTTTTTCAAGTGAGATGATCTGCAAGATAAAAACCAAGGATAATTAGCAGAGATCAGCTAAGGAAGAAGAATATCAGTTACCTGCCCTTTCTCACTCTTATTTTTCCCTCCTCAGCTGTGAGCAAGACGACATAGCAAAAGAAAAGTTCCCAGTCTTATTAGAGGATGGCCAGAGCTTTCACACATGATGCCTGAGCAGCAAATCTGAAATTAGACAGGACAAGATCCCCAGGAACACTGTACAGGCAGGGAGAGCAAACAACCAAACCAACCTGTTTCCTAAAGGCTCAGGGAGGAAGATAAAGCCTTAACAAGATTTGTATTTCAGACACCAAAGGAACAAATGGGGATTTGGAGTCCCTGTGTCCTATGAAAGCAACTGAAACATTAAGCAAGACTAGAGAGCAATCCTGCACATCCTCCAAGCTACAGCCCCTGCTGCCAACACCTGCCTGGGAGAGATGGCTGGAAATTTAAGTTATGGGTAAGTTTTTGTGCACCAGTGGAGTTTCAAACTACTTCTCCAGAATGAAGCTGTTTGGGCAAGCCACAGAGGATTCCCCTGCATGTTCATTGAGATAATGTATAGATTCATATTCATGGTGTCCCAATACATGTGCTTTGCCACTTAATTCTTTGTCCCTGACACAGCAGAGTCAGGTTTTTATTTTCTTTTATCAACACAATTGCTTTCCAACCGGTAACAACTGATTTTTTTCTGTTAGCTGCAAAAGTTTCCCTTTCTTTTCTCTTTTCTACCTGTTGCAGATTTGTCTGTGACTGGGGGGAACAGAGGCACTGATCCAATGGCCTGTGTATTTTTCTCCCTTGATTTAAAAAGAGTACAGAAAAAATACACTTAAAAGTCTTCATTATTCTTGCTGACTCCATTTTTTCATTGAAATTCCTCTCTATTGATTTCCAGCAGCACTGTTAAATTCTTACTAGTTTACTAGAGTCAGATACCATCTGCAATTGAGCCACTACAAACAGAAAGAAGAAAGTGGAAAAAAAGGCCCAAATGCCTTCAAAGCCTGTACAAACACAATATTTGCCAGTTTCTGAGAGAACTGTGCTGTTTCCATTAGGTTTCTTGGCTGGCAACACTACCTCTTATTTCCATTGTCATACGAATTGATTCTGAATTGCTGCCTTCATTGCCAACAGGCACAGGCAAAATCTGCACAAACTGCAGTGAGGACAGAAAGATCCTCAGAGCCAGAATGATCCTAAAACCACTGCAGATTCAGCCAGAAATCAGAGTACCCAGGATCTGGTACCAGGCTGGCAGCAGGTACTTGAGAAGTGTCAGATGAGGGCAGAGACTGATCCTCCCCGTGGGACAGCACTCCCAGATTATCAGGAGCAGTCATTTAGGGATTTCCAAATGGATAATAAATGAGCTGACACTTGCTCTGTGCAACTGGTTCGTCTGCCTTAGTCCTTCTCTGATGAAGTGCTCTTGTATGCATAATAAAACTCATCTGGTTCTCAGCATTAACGTGGGGGTGGCAATTAACTCCAATGAAAGTTTCATTTAGAAGCAGTTCCTTACACAGCTAATGCCAGCTCCACCAGCTTCCCTGCACATATCCCTCAGTGTAGCTTCTGCTGAGATGTCTGGAGGTCTCAGAAAAACCCTCTGTCTACCTGAAGCTATGAAGATATACATTTCATTATGGGTGGTTTTCTGAGTATCTTCCATGGCCTGATCTAAGAAGCAAAACCAGACCAAACTCATCCCTTTCCATCCATCAGCTGAGACTGACCTTTGCAGCAAGTCCCAGACCTTGCAGGAGGAAGGAGAATCTCTGGTGCACTGGGATGTCTAAGAATTATGATCCAATTCCCCTTTTCTCCAGTGTCAACAATAGCTGGCACTGGCTCCTCCAGCCCCAGCTCTCCTTTGTTATTTTATGAGGTGTCAGAGCCGATGAACCGAGGAGGGCTGCCATCCAGCTCTGCCTGAGCTGTTAATCTTACAGCCCATCCACCTGAATTATGAAGCTCGTTTCCTGTGTTTTACACAGTTATTTGTGATCTTAATTTATTTTAAAACGCTTGCTCAGTCCTAATGTGTCCGGACAGCAGTAGCAAGCTGAGGTTATAATAGCATTTATCACTCCTCCTGACTGTGCTGAGAGGCTGTGCTGGGCTGCATGCTGATTGCTCACTTGGGCTGCCTAGGTTTCATTACCCACTTCTTAATGGGAGAGTTTGACATCTATTAGAGAGAAATCCTCTCAGAGTGAAACACTGGCAGAGGAGGAATTCCAGTTACTCATTTTAATGAGAGACAAGGAAGAAACAATAGAGGGCTTTGATGGAACACAACCCACCCAGCACTTATCCCATTAAGGCTACACAGCACAACCCCATGGCAACCTGCCCTGATCCAAGGCCTGGCTCACAAGTGACAGCTACCTCAGCAAAGACAAATCAAACCCTTGAGATATGACACTGAGAAATCTTCCAGAGAGAAACCAGGTCATTTTTAACTGGCTCCTCCACAGCTGAGGGCTGCCTTGCTGGAGTCACTGGTGTTGTGTTTTGTGTATGGAGGGAAAATGAAAAGCAGCACTGTGGGTGTGAGAGGCACAGGTGCTGGACAGCCATCCCCAGCTGTCCTGCTCACTGTGGAGCACAAATCACAAATCCCCTGCCACTGAGAGACAGAGACGGGCTTGTCAGGGAAGAAGATAAATGCATTGAAATGTCCCCAAGGGGCTGAGGCAGCTTTTGGAGTACCTCAGACAATCAGAGGGACAGGGCAAACAGCACAGTGACATTCCCACAGAGGCTGCTGGTGTGCTGAGCTCAGAGACCAGCCAGCAGCCCAAGTTAGAGCCCAAGTTACAGTCCCAGCTGAATTTCACATGATAATGAGCTGAATGCTTTCTTTGAATCCCTCCAGTCATCCGTATACTACGAAAAACTTTTCACTTTCTCACACTGGGACAACTACCTCTGCTCTCAGAAATCCTGGTGGACTTGGAACAAGAATGTTTAAAAGGATGAAAATGGACTACACACATCTGAAAAAGTTGTTCACAGCCCCATCCTTCACTGGAGTGTTACCTCACAGATGTCTGCTGGAATTGCTCTGTAATTTTTGTAGTAAAACACAGCTTTGTACCTCTTCTCCCTGGGAACTGATATTTTTTATAGTATTGCAAAACAAATAATCACAGTATCTGGATTTTTAGTGCTCTTACAAATAGCTTTTCCTATACCTAGGTTTAACACTTGCTCCAGTTCTGTGAAGAACTTTGAAAGAAAGTCTTATTTTCTTGCTCATACCAAGAAGACTAGGTAATAATTTACTATACAACTTAACATTCTTTTAGACAAAACAGGCTTAAAAGCCTGACAGTATTAATGCTAGAAATTTGATATACTCTGAAGAAAAGCCAAATTCACTGCCTAGGTCTTGTCCAAAATTCTGGACAAGGATTCAGAATCTTCCAGAGAGAAAATTTTACCCTCTGGAATAATCTGTTTTCTCTTTCATGAATGTGGCCTTGTCTCTGAGGTTACAACCTGCTCTCAGCTTTGTTATTCCATGTAACAGAGGAGCACCCAGAGACATCCAGCAAGGATGGATGGTGCTCATCCCTGAGCATCTGGTGAAATGTCAGTCCCTGTCCCACACAGGGAGCAGCTGAAGTGTGAGACAGAGATGAAAGGTACCTTAGGTAGGGAGACCTGGGAAGCACAAGGTAATAGTGAGCTGACTATGAGGAGTAAAGCAGTGGAAATTGCTCTTTCCAAACCCTTCCATTTGGGTTGGGTTGTAGGTGTGAGAGGGAAAGGTCTTGTGTTTGGAGTTGAAGTGTGGACTCAACCCACCCCTGGGCTTGTATTTGTCTCCTGTCACAGAAACCCATATTCAGGACAAATGTACCATAATCCTTCTGTGTGAGAATTTGGTGCAGCATGTGGAGGCTGGGGGACCAAGAATCTGGCAGTGCCAATCCACACCTCCAATTTAACTCAGAAACTGGAGAAAGACTCTGCAGAATCAGGAGGTGCCACATCTTGTGCACGCTGCTTGGAGGAATTGGCACAAAGCAAACCCACTGGGGAGCAAGGGGGTGTAAAGGGCTCAGCAAAGGAGTCAAACAAGGAGGGAGCATGGAGAGTGGAGCTCACTCAGCATGAATTCATGAGAGCTTGTACTGTTCCTGCAGCTTTACTGTTTCCCCAGTGACACAGCAGAGAAATGCCTGCAAGCCCAGCAGCTGCAGGCACACACCCCAACTTCGATGAGAGCCACAAGGAGACCAGGATCAGGCAAAAATGGGGAGAACTCCAGGGAAAAACAACTCTTCCCTGCATGCAAGACACCCCCCCCCCCCCCCCCAGAAGGCCCACACCAACACAACCTTGTTAAGGATGATGTGCAGCCTCTCAGTCTCGCAATCCACAACCACCAGCCTCTCCTTCTTCTTCTCCAGCTCCTGGAAGAGCATCCTGTAGCCCTCCTCTGTTGTTGTCAGGATGTTGACAGCTGTCACCTGCCAGTTCTTCTCAGCTGCAGTGTCCAGCACTTTCTGCAGGACTGACAGCCCTTGGGGTGGGAAGAGAAGGGGGAGAGACAGGTTTTAGTTGTGTAATGGCATCTTTCCATCCTCCTGGCAGCCTGTGTGGCTGCCTCAAGCCAGGCTGGAGACAGTCATGAGAGAGCAGCAGAGCTACAGAGAGCAGCTAACAGTCTAGATCTGATCCAACCCCATCTGGGCTAGAATTAATGACTCCTGCTTTTTCTGGCCTAGCACTGACGACTCCAGGTCTGATTTTCCTTTGTAATTGGCAGATCAGTCTCGTTGATCAGGCCCTGCTGTGGGATTCAGATAAGAACTCTAATCCCCATCTTCCTGTTCCCCAAATAACTTGATTTCTCTCTCAATGACTTGATTTCCTTCTCATCTTTGATCTGCTTAGGCTGTATGCTCCTAGGGTTAGGGACACCCTCATCAATCACAGCACACTGTCACACTCAGCATGCTTCTCTCGCAGCAGCATCTCATCAGGAGACCATTACTTTTAGAATTATGTTGCTTAAATTACATTCACAGCTTTCTAGAGGAGATGCACATAGCAATTCTCTGGAATCATGCTGGACAACCCTGAACAACCCTGTGCTTTTGGAATATTCTCTGTGCCCATGCCTCACGACAACAGAAAGTAGGTGGGATGCTTTCATACTTCTCCTGTCTCTAAAGCCCATCCTGTCCCTTCAGGGGATAATTAAAACTTCCAGGACAGAGATGTGAATCACCTTACCCCTGCCCTATCCTCCACAAGTCTGCTTTGCTTGCAGCTCCAAGCCTGGAGCTTTAAAGACATCTGAGGGCTGGGAAAACTGAATCATGGAGCAATGAGCTCTCTGGCCCTTTTTTGGTTTGTAGTTTAGAAAGTTAGGTAACATCTTCCATTACCTCACACAGGTTTTTATTCTTTTACATAGAAAACTGACATGCACCAACATGGGGAATTTGGGGTTTTCCAAGCTATCTGCCAGAAACACACATTTCACACCTGGCTGTGGGCTTAGGTGAGATCTGAGCATGTGTCCGTTCATGTTTCTAAACTCAGGGCTCAGTGCCCTTGAGTTTGACAGCCCAGTTCAATATGGGACCTATTGAATAGAAACAATTTCCCCATTTTGAATTCCAAACCATTTGCACATCAAGTATTTCCCTCGTGTTGATGGGGATAGGATCTGACCCCATGATAACACACACACACTGGGTCAGGCTGATGCTTTTTTAAGATGAGTGCTCACCTTCAGCAGAAAGGGGTATTTAGAAGAGAAGAGACAGCAGGGAAGGCATAGGTTGACCCAAACCCACAACTTTTGGAGGTAAAGACTCCTTCTAGACCAGTGTCTTTATCTGCCTGGTAACCCCTATCTCTGTGCTGAGAAGACCCTGATGAAGGAGGAATGATGAGGAGGACTCCATCTTATCGGAAGGCTAATTAATTACTTTATTATACTATATTATCCTATACTATATTACATTTTATCTAAACTGAATCTGCCAAGCACTCAACTGCACACAACTGCTCTGAATCTCTGACTCTCACCTGACAGTCCTGACACACACACACTCTTGTGTCACTATAGGACACAAGACAACATGAGCACACACACTGCTGCTCTCAAGGTGAAGAAAGGGAAGTTTATTTTCTGACTCCAACATTTATAGATTTTCAGAAGTGACTGTGGATTGGAGGGTGACAGTGCCACCTCTCCAATGACACTGGACAAACCAGCAGTCCATCAAATTTCTCCTCTTCCATAAAAGAATGCAAAACAATAAGTTATTTACAGGAAGTGTGTGAGAAAGTTTGTAACAAGAATGTAAATATCAGAAGGCTTAGAAAATCTTAAAAAATCAGGGTGACACACTTGGCCCTGATAAGCCAAGGAAACAAAACACCATCACTTTGGGTAAACAGTCTCCATATTGCATTCTACTTTGGTACAAACACAGGCACAGCAAATGAGACAAGAATATTTTTGGGAAGAATTATGCCTTGCTTTTCTCTGTGAAGAGAAAACGTGGGGGTACAAACCCTTCCCATGGAGCTGCGACTCACCGCGGTCGGCGTCGTAGATGTACACGAACTTCTGCCAGCTGTAGTGCTCGATGACACTGATCAGGGCATCCTGCAGCTCGGGGCGCAGCTGCAGCACGAACTGGTTGGAGGTTTCCACGGGGAAGCTCGGGGTTATGAAGCACACGTGGAGGGCCCCGCAGAAGGACGTGAGCATGTTGACGGTTCTCCTCTCGTAAAAGCCGAAGATGGCGTAGACGCCCTTGGAGAACTGGGAGCAGACTGCAGGGGCAGAGGGGAGAAAATCAAGGAGGTTTCTCAGCAATGTCACCAAAATAAACCTTTTCCCTCAGATAAGCTGCAGGGTCTCTCAGGACTGGATAATTTTCCCCCAGGTGAGTGGGTTGGTGAAGGCAACCTGTGAAGAGCAGGGCTTGTGGCCATGGAGTGCTTGCTCTTGGTCTCCACAGAGCTGCTTTACTTTTGATAGGAAGAAATTACTCAAAAGAATAAAATCAGTGTCTCCAGGGCTCTGCTGAAGATTTTGCTGCTTCTGGGGTAAAATGAGTTATCTGAACATAGGAACCCTTCAGCAGAAAGAGGCTACTGCAGCCCTGGATGCATTCAGGGAGCAGAAGCAAAGCCTTTGCACAGCAGCACAGCCCTTTGTGGCCAACAACTCCAGAGGGAAATCATGGGTTTGACCTCAACAGCTGAGGAAACCACTCTGGGAGAGCATTTCAGCAAAGGTTCACCAAGGTTCAATGCAGCCACAGCACAGCTCCAGGGGGATCTGTCCTGGGGCGTGAGCTGCTGGCTCTGAGTCAGAGCCTCTGACACTGGGAGTGTGTTGGTACTTGGGAACACAACTTCGGCAATTTCTGGTTTCCTCACAAAGCCATGGAGACAGGGCCGTGAGCCCAGTGAGGTACCAGCAGTGACCTGGGAGGTCTCCCCCAGGAGGGCTCCCTGGGTTCCCTGGAAGGTGTCTGTCTGTCTGTGTGTCTGTCAGCCCCTGTGCTGTGCAGGGAGGGCTCCCTTGGGTTGGAGCCCTTCTCTGCAGAGCACTTAATGAGATCGTGGGAGCTGCTGGGAAAATGCCTGAGGATCTCAGCGAGACAGAGAGAGTTCACACTTTGTGCTGTAAAACTTAGCCCCTGAGACAGTCAGACTCATTCAATATCACCCCTGTTTATGGCACATCCTGAGTTACCATCAATAAATCTCCGAGCTGGAGGTGGTGGCAGTGACAGCACTTTTCCTGTGTCAGAACTCTTGGCACCAGTGTTTCCTCCTCTTGTCACTGTGACTCTGAAGACCTTTGGCTGTGACATTTATACTGACTTGACAATTCACACATCACTTGCTGCTCTCCCAATGCCAGTGCAGGCTGAGGAGTTGGATGTGACATTCTGGGGTCCCCTGGCAAGTGCTCTGCACTGCTTGGGAATCCCCTGACCTGATTTCTGCTGCTAACTGCCAGTGCCCAACCTTCTGCATGTGTTGCTGCAGACAGCCTCCTAAAAACAAAATTCTTGCACCCTTAAGGCTCCATGCGAGCTCTGTCCCTCCAGCAGGGGACCCAAAGTCAATTCTGGCTGGCTTAGAGCCATCCTGGAAAAGATTGTTTTGTTCCTCACTTTGCTATTGCCAGCACCAAACATTCAGAGGGAAGAGCAAGAAATCCTGATTCCCACTGTGCAAAGCAAGTCCCTGCTCCCGTTTCACCCCTGAAACAAAGCAGCCAGGCTTTGTGGTGGTGCTGAGAGCTGAGAATGGAACCTCACAAGACTGAAGAAATTTTTTCCTTTGTCTTGGATCTGAGCCCAGTTTTTGGGCATCCCAGTCCCGCAGTTTGTTCGCAGGGTTGCTCATCCTCTTTTCACTGATTAGCACCTGTGATCTCAGCATTTTCCTCCCTCAAGGGAATTTGCTGTTCTGCAGGGCAGGGACGCCTCAGAAAGCCCAAACTGAGACGGAAATAACCCCCTCTTCTCTTTATGTTCACAGCAGTGCCTCTCTTTGCAATCAGCAATTGTGTCTGCATCAGCTGGAGTCACTGCCCTCATCATGAGACTGACACATCCAGGAGGAAAAGCAGCAGATACAGATGGAAATAGTCTGAGCATCTTTTCCATGTGGCTGGAGCAGTGGGTCTAATGAAGGGTGTGAGATACCATATGTGAGAGATCAGAACGTGATCTCCAGAGACCCAGGCTTCAGCCTCACTGAATGATTAAAGAGACATTTTCAGGACAGCTGAACAATCCAGTACAATTAATAGTCCAGACAATAAGCTTAGCTGGCTTGTTTTGTTTTGTTTTGTTTTAGGCAAGGCATGGCTTCCTTGGATTTCTTTTCTATTCAAAAGGAATCTATCCTTTTAATTTTTTTTTTTTTGTTAACTTTGTGGCTCAGTCACGCTCAGGCATCCCTCCTACACTGTTCTGAGACATCATCAGTGCCAGCATTTGAAACAGATTGTACCAAAGACAACTGGGAAAGTGAACACTTTATCATTAGTAAGTTTGGAAAGAACCCTCACTTGCTTTGTACTTGCAGGATAAGAGAGGCCATGGACAAGACAGATAAGTTGAAAAAAAAAAAAAAAGGCTTACCAAGAGTTATCTCCCAAAGAAAAACAAAGAAACTCTTGTGTCAGTTAATCTGGAAGAATGAAGAGTGAGAGCTGCAGCCACCTTTCTAGGACTGAACATGGCATAATGTAAAAGCAGAGACTGCAAAATTATGTAAATCTCAGGGCTATTTTAAATTACAGATGCTCCAAATGAATTTACACAGCAAAGCTAAAAAGAAATTACTTGCTTGTTATTTAATACACTAAGAGATTGCTGGAACTCCTTACATTTCCTTTAATCATTTTATGAAGCAAATTTGTTAATTATTCTGTGTTCATTTCATTGCTCTGCAACTTCCTAATAATCTACTACTAAGAACTGTAAACCTTAAGTAGAAGAAGCAAATATTTTAAGCTTTCTTTGTTTTTGTAGTGATGAGGAGTCACTAGCGTCTGACTGATGGATTTCTAAAAAGACTAAGAAACATAAAAGGGATGAAGATTGTGCTGGAATGCAAGGCCCAAGAAGTTGAACTCTTCTGGTCAATTGGCTGGTAACAACATCCCCCTTTCCAAGCCCTGTGCTGGCTATGTGTGAGCAGCTGGCCCCAGCCCAGCTTTTCCTGCAGAGGAGAGCTGCAGTCAGCCTGGAGATCAGCTCCAGCAGCTCAATTTGGACAGCTCCACCTCAAGCTCCTTCCTGCAGGCAGGAATCTGGGTGAAATCCAGCAGCATAAATGTTTGCCCATCCCAGGATGTGAGCACGCGTGAGGAGGGTTTGCTTGGATGCAAATGCACACGTCTGTGGCTGTTTGCCTGTGCTGTTGGTGGCCTCTGGGCTGCAGGGTGGGAAAGGACAGAGAATGTCAGTTCTGGGCTGTACCTGAATTTGTAATTTATTACAGATAGGTTAGGAGCAGCATTGTGTTCAAGGATGGAATTTTGGTTCATGCAGTTATTAGGGTAGATAGCTTTAGGACTTTGATTGTGTTTAGGGTGAGGAAAACGGTTGCAGTTATTACAGCATACAGGTAGAAGTTGAGGAGGGTGAGTTTAGGGTTGTTGATGATAATGATTGCTATTCAGCCTAGGTGAGAGATGGAAGAAAAGGCCAGGATTTTTCAGATTTGTGTTTGGTTGAGACCCATTCATCCTCCCAGGGCTGCTGAGAGAAAGAATAGCTAGGATAGTTAAGAGCGTAGGGTTTAGTGATGGCGAGGTTTGAATTTGTAATTTATTACAGAAGAATTTCCCTCTAAAGTAGCCCTTGGAAAATATAGTCCATAATGATTGATAACCTACTGCTGTGTTCTCCATGATCAGTCTTGTTTAATTGATCAGTTTGGGATTTGTGGATGAGGTATTCCCAGTGTGTGCTGCACCAGGCCCCAGGGACACCCCATATCCCTCCTTCTCCAGGCACACGATTTCTCCCTGAGATCTCCAGAGCTGTTCAGCAAGGAAAATTAAGCAAAAGCAGAGGCATTAACAAGACTGTCACCTGGTTATGCTGAAGAGACAATCCAGTGACAACCAGCTGCTCTCTGCAGAGTGCCTGTGGCAGCCAGGTGAGGCCAGAGCTCATCTGACTGCTCTAAAATATTTTCTAACTTACAGCAAAAGTCAAAATAGTTTGTAAATTAGTTAAAAAGTGACTGATGTGGTGGAACAAGCAGGGGATGCTGCCCCTCTCTCCCTGTGGAATGGTAGCCATCAGGGAGCTGATGTGTCCTTGAATTCAGATGAGGAAAAAGGCATCTGTGATTCACTCACTTGGAACCCACAGACTCCAGGATTTCTAGTCCTTGCAATGTTTCTCCAAAGCTCTCTTTTCATATGGAAATATTCGAGGTAAAGAATGTACATCAGAGACAAACACTGGCTTTACTGAAAGCACACACAGGAGAGGACACTTATTTGGGAGCTGAAAGAGGCAGCTCTGGCCACCTTTGCACATGCTTCTGAGAAAAACATATCAGTAAATACATCAACGCTCACAACTTTAAATTGCACATTTTCTCTGTGGGAGAGGAAAGCTAAAGAGGTGTTTTGAGTCTGTAAAAATTCATGGTAGAATTTTTTTTTTTGGCTGCAGCTCTTAACCAGAGTGAGTAGATGAACAAGATTGATTTCTGCATTGGGAGAGTCAGAAGTATTTTACAAGCCGGTGTTTGACCTGATCCACACTGTTGAGGGTGAAGGGCAGATGTCAGATAAAACAGATATCTCTTTCAGGTTTTGGTGAAAGAAGAAAACCCAAAAAGTTTCTCTCAGAAACCATCACCACAAAGAGGGGCTGCAATAGGATTTGAGTGGGAGGAAGGGCAAATGGGCTGCACAGAAGGATGGAAATGAGGATTTGGTTTCCAGCAGTGAAAAGTGTGCATTCTGCTGAGAATCTGCAAACAAGACTGCAGAAAGAGAAGTGCTCTCCAGGGACACTCTTCTGGGGAGGAAGCCTGGTAGGAGATCCTGGCAACTGCTCATCTGCCATCTCCTTTAGAAGCAGAATTTTCACCATTTCACTGAGTTTAAGACTAGAAAGGGACATTAGATCATTTCTACTGACTTGTTGTATCTCATGGATTATTAAGTTTCACCCAGCTACCCCTGGAGGGAGCCAATAATATGGCTCAGTTGACTCTCAGGAGATTCAGCTGCTGCATGTGCCTCTGTCAGAGAACAGAAGTAGCAGAGACAGTGCTAATACCCGAAGCCACAAGAGCGGTAAAAAACCTGATTAAATGAAGTATCCCCAGATGTTCCTCAAAAATGACTCATGTTCTCACTTGCAAAAGGGGACATGCAGCCCAGATGGTCCCTGCCAGATCTCAGAGGCCTTCCTGACCCTGGAGAATGTCATGGCATCTAGGAGGGAAGACACAGCATCTTCTCCAGGAAAGCTATTCCTATGATGCTAAGCTGCACGTGTGACCAAATGATTCCCCATAGCCCAAAAAAAAAAAAAAAAAAAAAAAAAAAAAAAAAAAAAAAATTAGAGAAAATATAGATTCCAAAATAAGAAGAAATCTTTGAAGCCAATCAACCCAGCGCACACCAAAATGAAAAAGTGCCTTTTAAAAATTGCAAGGGTAATAAAATAGTGATCTCAGTTATCCCTGCAAGCTGCTAAAGATGAGCCCTGCCATGCCTGCAGCCCCACTACCATCTCCATGTGCCCAAACCTGCTGGGACACAGAACCAACACCCTCACTCGCAGCAGAACAGGCTCACTGACAACAGTGGTGTCAAGAAGCAGCTCCCACATGCTTCCCTTTGCTCACTTGCAGCGTGCTTGTGCACATGTGGGAAAGAGGAGGGAGGATTTGCATGCATAATTAATTCTCAGCGTGCCCTGCCTGGAGGCGACCCTACGCTGAGATGGGAGAACCTGACATCAGGTTGGCAAAGCTGGTGGGGTTCCAAGGAAAGAGCTCTGGTGTCTGCTGCAATTAGGCTCAGCTCAGCTCTCCTCCCCAATGTTTGTCCTCGCAGCTCTCCTCTGTGGCGTAGGTGCCAGAGCACATCCCAACGACAGCATGTTCCCACAGATTTCTGCAGCAGGGGAAAGCCAAACAGATTCCACACTCCCCCATTGTTCCACTCGTGTGTTTGGTTAGCTGACAGCAGATATGTCCCACATATTTGATCAACTGCAAATCAGGCTGATGTGCTATCACAAGAAATCCGTGTTTTTCTTTCAAATATACAAAAGGTACAGAACAGTGCTCCCTTCCATCATTTCCCTGCACTGCTGCTCTAATGATCCTGGAAGCTGGAAAGTAGTGTTGGTTTTTAAATAAAGATCTGCTTTCCTTCCCTCATATTTAAACAATAAACTGTCACTGAAGAGCTGCTTATAAATGCATGTGCTGATAGCTTCAAGTTTTTCAGTGAAGTTTGCCAGCACAACAAATAAGTCTTAGTTTGCCTGGCTGACAAATGATAAATTTCCTTTGAGATCAAATTGCATTTGGGGTTTTTTCTCACATGGCACTGAGTTTTAGGAAACAGAAATAGCATGGTGGTTTGGTCACCAAAAATTCACAGCACGGACTCTCATTTATTTAAGTGAACTTTTGAATTAAAATCATGGTGGTGGAAGATACAGTCATGGGAAGTTTAATCTCTCTAAGTAGCCAGTTGAAGGTCCTTGCTCTTCCACTTGTGTACTTCACATCTCAAAACCTCTTTTTATTTTTCTACTAAAGTCTTTGAATGCAGTTCTTATCCAGTGTGACTACAAAACAGAAGAAAAAAATTCAAATATCAAAGGTTTTAATGAGGTCACTGAACTTGTTGAAATAAGGAAAGAAGGGAAATGATGATGTTTGTGTCAAGATTCTACTTACTTGCTTTATTTGTTTTCTAAAAGTGTTTTAGCAACTTTGGGGTTGCTAATACTTTGTTGAGTCACATATACCAAGAATTAAATATATTGAAGGGTTTACAGTCAACACAAAATATTTCTGAGCACTTTTAATAGGAATTAGATGCAAATCCCTATGCAGAAGACAGTGAGATCAGAAGCATCCTTAAGAGGGTCTCATTTCTTCTGTGGGTAGAATTAGATTATTATTCTAATAGGGACAGTTTGGCTAATGAGGATCCTGTGGTTAACAGAGCAGATTATGTGTAAGGAGAAATGGGTCCATTGCCATCTCTGTGTCAGGTTTGTTGTTAATCATGGTTTGGATCTTTCCTGGTGAGGGAACTGCTTTTCTCTGAGCCCATCTGTCCCAGTCCCTTTGGTCAGAGGCTGACATTTGCACCGTGCTCATTCAGACCCAAAATGGGACCCATTTCTGAGCTGGAAGCACTGGTGCCATGCTCTCAAACTGTGTAAGGCTCTTGTTGTCCACTGCCTTCATCTCTCCAGTGTCCCATAGCAGAGCCACAGCTTTTCTACAGCACCCCCTGCTTTCATAATTTAAAACCAGAAAAGATGTGCAGAAGGGCTCTGGTGACTGGAAAAAACTCTTCATTTTTCAGCTGTAATAAAAGAGCTGTCCTTTCCACCTTGTCTTATTGTTTAAATGGGAGTGTTTTCCCCCATGCCAGTCTGGCTCCTTTCTGGAGCACAGCTAACAAACCCATTTGGGATACAGTCTTCTGAGAGCCTTTTGTAGCACATCTTGTCTTTGAAAATCCTCAAATCATTGAATGGTTTTGCTTGGAAGGGACCTTAAAGATGTGCCAGAACTTCTGACACTGTCATCAGGTCTGCTGGGCAGTCTGGCTCTTTGCAGTGTCCAGAAAGAGCCCAGCAGAAAATGCTGCTGTGCTGGGTTCTCCTTGGGTTCCCAGGAGCTCTGCAAAAGCTCCTGAACCCTCTCACCCCACAACCCTCACCCTGAGCTCCCCTGCAGCCACTCCAGAGGGAAGGAGCGATCCCTGTAGGGCCCCCAGCTGCAGATGGGTGCTCCCATGGCACCCAGGGACTCAGGAAGGCCACAGATCCCTGCTCTCACCTAACCTTCCACAATGAAATTGAGAACTCATCATTTGTCCTCATTGAACTCTCTGTGTCTGAAGCAGAGACATAAATATTAAAGCAAGATTACTACAAATGGAAAAGCGACAGCGACATTGTAAAAGCAGATGAGGAATGAGGGTTGAACCATTTTTCCTTCTGCTTTTTTATTAGATGGCCTTTTGCATTATATTGGTCCTTCTGAAGTGCTGTACAGCTTCTTGTACAAGGAAAACTAAGTAGAGGATCATGGTGTGGATTCTGCTGGGAAACATGAACAACAACAGAGGGAAAGAACAGAGCACCAGCATCTTAATAGAGTATACAGCACACCTCTCAGCTCACCACAGCATTTAATTCTGGGCTGTAAGTGCTGAATTATTAAAACAGTAGAAAGAGGGGAGTGAGGAGTGGGAGGAGGGGAGATAAGCAGTGGCAGAAAGCAAATGTGTCACATAGAGAAGGTCTTGCTGCAGATGAAGTACATTTTGTCTTCAATAGTTTCCTTTCTTTCCCTAATACATTATATTGGTTTGTAGACATTAAAGCCTCAGACTTCAGTGCAAGCCTCAGGTTATGGTGGGGATTTTGTAAGGGCCTGTCTTGAAACTGTCTGCAGAACTTTACATTTACCAAGGACAAGGACCCTTCAAAGAGAACCTCTCACACACAGGACAGAGCATCATGTCCTTGAGGGTGGCAAGAGGTACCTTAACCCATTAGCTGGCCCGTTATTTATAAACCTTTGCATTTTCTATCCACTTTCAGGGCTACATCACAAGTATCTGCTGAGTTATCAAAGCAGATGCTCCAAAACCTACATGTGCTATCACTGCCCCAGAAGTGCCACCCCTCTTGCAGTCACTGGAGCCTTTCGTTTTCTGGGAAGAGGAGAGAAAGGCACAAACCCAACAAACCCAACAAACTACTCAGCACACAAGGATTAAGCCCTAGAGCACGGCCCTTTTGTGCTACCTGGTTGCACATTGTGCTCACCTCAGGTCTGTGAAAGCACTAATGGTTTTAAAACCTATTTAACATCTCAGCAAGGGCTGAGTTTGGTGCAGAATGACAAGATCCTTTGGCATCTGAGAGTGCTGGTTTTTGTGGCCTTAAGTGCCTCCCCTGGTGGCTCTTTGCTATAGTCATGCCTTGTAGGGTTTTTATTTTCCCTTTTCACATTAATGTTCCGTTCCATTGTGCTCACAGCTTTGTTCAGAGCTACTTAATGTCAGGGGGAATATTACCATTTCTTCCCTCTCATTAGAACAGCTTTAATCCTGCCTGCACTGCGAGGACAATAAATGATAAGAGTTACAACATTTTGATTTCTGCAGTGCCTCAGAGCACCAGGTTTGGTGGAAAATCCCAAACAAACAAGTTTAAGCTTGAGATCTTTTAAACTCAGTGGGAGACTGTGTTGTCTGGGGAGCAGGGAGGCAGCAGTGTGACAGATGGTGAGATCTGGACCTATGGTTTGCAGTTTTATGGTCTCTGGTGGAACTTCTGCGCGAGTTGCTCGCCGTGGGTGGTGGAACAAACAGTTTACATGAAGTGCATCCAGTCAGGGTGCCCAGATGGAGCTTCTGCAGAGGGGAGATGCTTAAACCAGGGCTGCAAGCAGCTCCAGAGGCCAGTTCCCCCTCGTGGGAGGTGAAGACATCCATCCCTCTGAGTGATGTGAGTGGCGGGGATGCAGGAACTTGGAGAGCCCTTCTCAGTCCCACTGCTCCCACAAACCTGTGGGTAAATGTGGAGCCCCTTGGGAAAGTGGCACAAAATACCAAATATCAGCCTGGCTACCCAGCATGACCTTCAGCACAAATAAAGTGGAATTTGAGTTTTTTTTCCTAAAAAAACTTAGGTGAAATTTGTGTCATTTTACCAGCATGACAGAGGGGACTTTTACAGCTACAGGTTTCTCCTGAACCTGCATAGAACCCACAAAAACCATGTCCCGTAGCAAACTCACAGGACTGAGGGAAGGACCAGGATGTGGGAGAAGCTGCAAAGCACATCACCAGCTATACAAAGTGGCCTTAGATACACATCTTTTGCCTAAAAGTCGTTTGGGCAACCAAATCCCTTTAATGTCAGTGACAGGCGGTATCAAATACAAAGCAAAACTTTGGGAAAGGCTTTTCAGCCGGATGTTTTACTTACAGAGTTTCATATGTCACAGTAAAGATTTATGCTAATGAAAGATAAAAAATCAACAACTCTACACAGAGGCCAGTGAAAGCACCTGGAGTCTCTCAGTTATCCTGCTGCAGGACTGAGAAAATAACCTGGAAAATGGAATGTGTGGCTTAGGGAGAAGAATGTTAGAGCATCCTTGGCATTAGGAAAACACTGAGATCCCTTCCTGACGTGCCTACTTACCAGCAAACACCTTCCCTACTGATTTCTATTCTGGGAGAATTTTTAGGCTGCTGGAGAAAGAGACTCTCTAGTGAGCTGCAGAGAGCAGGGGAGATCATGTAAAACACTCTGCATAAATACAGATTGCAGGGAGGCCAAGCAGAGCACAGGAAGGGGAGTTGCTGCAAACCTGGGGGCTGTTCATCATTGCAGAGCGGTGACACTGCACTCACAGATGCAGGTTCTGCCTCAAGCAGTCACTCAGTGCAAACCAAAGCTGATGACAGCATTTAGGCAGTCAGTGAGAAAACCCCACTGCTTCCCAGCAGAAACTTTACCTGTAAAATATTATTTAGACAGAAAAGCAGCAGCAGGCTGGGGGATGCTAATTTGTACCACTTCTCACAAGCATCAGAGACTCTTGCACGAGGTGTGGCTCAGCACTTCTGTTGACATTACAGAGAAATGCCTCCAATGAAATCCATTTGTTCATGAAACCAGGATCACTTGCCAGCCAGGGGCAGGCAGGACTTGCACAGAGAGGCACCAGGAGCACCAGCTTTTCAAGGAGTGGGAACATTCCTTGGATTTAACAAATGTTGTGCAAGACAGCTGAGCCATGGAAAGCTTCACACTTCAGGACTTGCTTCCCACAAGGAAAACTGGGAAACAACACCATGTACTGGACTCTTGACTGCACAGCTAAAGTGAACACATTGCATAGCTAAAGGTATCATTAGCCTAATTAAGGCAGCATTTATTCCAGAAGCCTCTGGGGGAAAGGCAGGTGGAACTTCCATCTACAAGAGAAGGTTGGCAGGGCAGAGGCTGCTGCCACTGGTGGGAAGAACCCAAATAAAAACTTTGTGTGGAAGAACAGGCAGGAAGAAACATCCCTGGGACAGGTTCTTTTCTCTTGGTGTTCACAGGAAGCCCGAGGTGCAATGTAAAACCTGTGATTTTACACCTCTGGGACTGTCCTAGCTAACCTGTGAGGGCTGTGATTTTCTTCTCTCTGTACTGCAACCCACTTTCAGTGCTGAATGTGGCAGGGAGGAGTGTGCAGTGTAGCCTTCACTTCCAGCTCCTGACCCTCCTGCTGGAGTGAAGATTCATTTCCCTGTGAGAGAAATCCTTTCTGGCTGCCCGTATTTAACATGGCAGTGAACATCTGCAGGGGTATTTCCAAAGAGTTTGTTGGGATCATTCCCCTGCACTGCCGGTCCTGACAGCAGAGCAATGTCAGCTGAGAGCCTCGGTGGCATTTCCAAAACATGCTTGAATTGCTGAGTTAGCTGCTGTGTCTGTTTTAAGAAGAGATGTTGGGATGATCTTGAGGTGATTTGGGTGTGTAAGGTGTGACAGTGTTCACAGGGGTTTTCAGATGAGGGAAGAGAGGAGGATTTGATTCCATGTTTCAGAAAGCTTGATTTATTATTATATATATTACATTAAAACTATACTAAAAGAATAGAAGAAAGGATTTCATCAGAAAGCTAGCTAAGCTGAGAATAGAAAGGAATGATAACAAAGGTTTGTGTCTCGGGCTCTCTGTCCAAGCCAGCTGGCCTGTGGCTGGCCATTAATTATAAACATCCAATATGGGCCAATCACAGATGCACCTATTGCATTCCACAGCAGCAGATAACCATTGTTTACATTTTGTTCCTGAGGCCTCTCAACTTCTCAGGAGGAAAAATCCTAAGGAAAGGATTTTTCATAAAAGATGTCTGCAACAGTAAGGAAGCCACACGGTGCATGCAATCTCTGAAAATTAGCTTTTGTTAATACTTAAAGCTTTTCTCCTGTGACAATTTTACCAGTGCATTCCCAAGGAAAGATGCTTTTCTGGCATTGTCTGAGGAGCAATAGAAGAACTGGGGTCATGTGCAGGTTTGGTTGGCAGAATCAACCTCTGTCCATGTGCACCTTGCACCATCCTGCTGGTGCAGCTGTAAATCCATGGCTAAAATCCACTTGCATCCTCCTGCAAACTTCTTTCTCGAACCCCTCATATAAAGAGAGTTGAGAAAATCATCAGCTTTCTTCCTGGTTGGAAATATTAGTCTGTGCAGTATAAGCAAGACAGCTGAGAAATATTTTATTTCAGTGTAGGAAAGTTGTCTGCATTACAGTTTCCCTGGTAACTACATTGAGGCCAACAGAATTACACTGGGCCTAACTATGGTCTGGTTTTGTCAGGTGGGAAGCACAGCATGTTTCCTGCAGGAGGGACACAGGACCTGATTTGTGGGTGCACTCAGCTGTGACTGGCTTGTAAAGTGTGTTTGCTTCATGTCTGCTTGAGCAAGGTCACCCGGTCCTCCTCAGAATGAAACCAAAAGGAATTTGTGATAAAAGACCCCTGAGAAACTTTCCTTGACATCCTTATTGGAAAAATCCTTCAAAGCAAATGGATGGGAAATAACAGAACCCTGAGGAGTTGTGAAAGCTGGGTGGGAGAGAGAAATGGGGGAAAGGAGATGCAAGCTTGAGGTTCACTGATGGGAGAGCAGCAATTTAAATTTCAACATCAATTGGAGCTTTGAAAGAGGAAAAACAAGGATGAAAGAGAGTGTGAAGGGGGGCTGAGTGCAGGTGCATTCAGGGATTCAAGGGTGAGGTGCCTTTTTCTGGCAGGTGTGGGAGGAACATGGTCATCAACACCTGGGTCACTGTTTATCCTCTCTCTGAATGGAAAAAGTAACATTTTCCCCCTCTTTAATGACAACAAGTTTTGTCTAAGATGGGTTTTTCCAAAACTCACTGCCTAAAGCCTGGCAGTCTGTCCTCCATTAAGATTTTTAACCTCATTTCACAGCTGGACAGATGGAAGCAGCCACCTGCGCCAAGACACAGAACCTTTTTGGGGTGGCCCCAAGTGCCCTCGCATGGTCACCCCTTTGTCAGACAATGAAGAGCAGGCCCATTTCAGGGCTTTTCCAGCAGGATGCTCACATTTCACCAGTGAAAACCCTTCCCCAGTGGGTGGTGGATGCTGCACAGGGCACTCCCTGTCCCTGTTCTCTCCTCTCACCCACCCCTTGGAGGAGGGAAGGTGCTGACAGCAGAGCAGGGCAGCTCTGCAGTGCTGTGATGCTCCTGCCTGAGCACACACACACACACACACACACACTTGGCATCTCACCCCCCAATCTGGGGATTTTGTGGCCAGCTGTTGAGTGGGCACTTTGCAGCAGAACTCATGTACTGGCTTTAGCACTAAACCCATTGCAATTCCTCTCACAGCTCAGCCTCAGCCCCCGCTGGTTCACACTGGGCTGGAGGGAAGAAGGACAACGTGACCTCCGGCCTGAGAGGCTGGAGACCTTCCCAGAACAAAGCCATGCCCCCTCCAATGCCTTTTGTTTGGCTCTCTCTGTGTGATTTCATGGTTTATTAGCTTTTAAGAAGCACAAGGCTTATCTAATGGCTTGACTTTCAGCGTGGCACTGGGTGCCCAGCTGGTGGCTTTTGAGTTTCTGCCAGACATTGGTTTCTGGGCCAAGAAAATCTCTCCCTGTGGGGCAGGGATGGTCTGGACCAGCAGCTCAGTTCAAGTTTATCCCATCTCCACTCCTCAGTGGAGCAAAGGGGAGTTATTTTTCCCATTGACTCTGCCAGATGAGTGCAACGTGGACTGTGGGTCTCAGTTAAATGAAAATGTAGGAGGAGAAGTTGGCCACCTTTGCCACAAAACTTGTCCTATTCCTGCATCACACTGGCATGCCTTTTGTTGCAAGACAGAGCATCTTTAAGAAAGATAAAAAAGACCCAATTTTTATGGACAATGTATATTTTAGGAGCATGCTTCTAAATGAAATTTTCTTCTGTGCTTATACAGACTCTTCATTTCTGGTTGGAAGCCTCCCACTTTATTTTCTAGGCGTGAGATCTTATATTTGTTCAGCACCTAACACCTAGGGGAATCTCAGATTGTAGCTACTCTGTTTTTAGCTTTCTCCCTTAAAAAAATAAATACATTCTTGAAAGTTACAAAGCAACTGGCCAGGCTTTTGATGGTCTTTCATTACACAGAAAGCAAACATTCAAATGGTCCATTGGACAAGCAAAGAATCAATTTGTTTGAAGAAAAGTTACCCAAGACACCCCAGTTATTTTAGTTCACTTTACCATAAAAGCTTTGGTAGGCTTTACTTTTAGCATCTCTGAGACAAAACTAATGCCAATGGAACAGATCCAATAAAGACAGGCAACAAAACTAGCCAAAATGTCTCATCACCTTCTTTTCCCCTTCAAATGAAAACTGAGGCTTGATCAAAAGCAGGAAGTTGCTGGTTTTGACAAAACAGCCTGATTTTCCCAGGGAAAAACAACAGGGATAAAAGTTTTACTGTTAAGGCAGAACATTAAAAGATAAATTCTGGGACACAATTAACCCTCAACTGCTCTGGACCATAAATTGCTCTCCAAGAGCTGGCAGTGTTCTTCCCCCTGGAAGAGATGCTGCAAGGGCAGTGAGCCAGAGCAGCAGGGATGACTCTGAGGTGAGAGGTGGACAGAGTGGGGTCAGAGGAGATGCTGCCAGGTTCATGCTCCGCTGCAGGTGGGATGTTCAGCCACTCCCAGAACTCCATCTCCTGAGAAACTCACCCTTGTTTCTGTGTGCATTTGCACTTGCTCTGCACCCAGAGAACCTCTGCTCAGCACAGCACGTGGCCCCTGTCCTGCCCTGCTCACAGAGGGATGTGTCACAGTGTCACAGTGTGTCTGAGCCATCAGCCCTCTGTTCCCCACTGTCCCCAAGTGCTCGCCTTTCCCTGCTCCAACAGGTACAGCCACGTCTCTCCCTGTGCTTCAGCTCCATCCCTGCCTTGTCACCTGCCCTGGGGCAGCTCCTTATCAGCCTCAGCAGTGCCCCACAATCCTTCCCTCCCACGGGTCATGGTGGGCTTTTTGCACGATCCTGTCCCTGTGGTGCAGGAGCCCTCTGCATGTCCCAACACTGCTGCAATAATGAGCAACACAGGGACCCCAGGCAGGTACAAAGGAGTGCTCTTTATTGCCAAAAACCTGGCCTTTTAAAGCAGTTAGCCAGTTATCAGTTTACACAGTTCTGAGGCACAACAAGCCCAAGCCAGGCAACCACTAAACACCACAGTGTGGCCACGTGGCTGTCACACAGCACGTCTTGCACATCCCTCACATCCCTCAGGTCTCTCTACCCCTATTCCAGCTGAGTCACTCTCCCACAGTTCTCCTTAGCTTAAGTAACAGGCCAGAACAATGCTACAAGGCCTTCCCTTTGTAAACCCTTACCCACGGGTCACACAACACTGCATCCCTCAAGTGCATGGCTGTGAGTGACCCTGCGGTGCTGCAGCTGCAGGAACACACACCCCTGCATGCAGCCCCTGCAGCATCCCAAATCCCTTCTGCCACACAATTCCCAAATCCTCCTTTCCACATCCCACCCGTGCACACACACAAATCCTTCCATTAGCTAAATCCCAGTTTTTACAGTGCCTTTCTCACACGAAGCCCTTCCTTATCACCCTGCTCACAGATGCCCGGGCTAATCTCTCTCCCCGTGCCACGCGTGCCCACCCGCTTATCCTCCCTCTCTTCTACACACACACACACACTTTTTTACACAGAGACTAATCCTTCTCAGTGTCATGCACCTCAAAATCCTCCTTACCACTCCCCCTGCTCACTGAATAATCCCTTTTGGAGTCCGGGGCACACAATCCCACTGCCAGCGTCCCTCCACACGCATCCACGGCACGGTCCACACACACAGCAACTTCTTTGTGTCACACACACCATCAACCCCCCTTTGTGCCACACACAGCATCACCCCTTCTTTCTGTCACACACACCATCAAGCACATATTTTTCCTTAAGTCTGACACGTCCATGTGAACCTGCCCCCAATACAGTAAAACCAGCATTTTTTTAAAGAGAGATAAACCAATGTAAATGAGATATTTGGGGATGAAACCTTGGATATTTGGGCAGCTGTCCTGAAAAATGGAGATGTTGTCACACGAGAGATTGTAGAGGATCTGGCATGTTTCAGTGCAGGGAAGCAAAGGCTGAGAGGGGATGTGTTGCTGCTTATAAAAACGTCAGAGGGGTAAACACTAGAGAAGAGCTATTGATGCTAAAGGACAACATTGGCATGAGAACAAGTGAGAATAAACTAGTCATGAATAAATGCAGGCTGTGAACCACAGAGAGATTTGTAACCATGGCAGGAGAGCGGCTTGGGTTTTGCTTTCCAAAGGGAGCACTGGAGCAAAAGCAGTCACAAACAAGTCACAAAAGTTTAAGCAGAATAATAGTTAGTTTGTCACAGGGTGAAAAGTAGAATTTTGAGGTTTTTAGAATAGGGGCTCGGTGTCCCAAGGTGGAGGAATTTGGGCATGTTTTGTCCTTCTTTCTCCTTCTTCCTAGCCTCCACCTTCTGTGTGATGTTGGCACTTTTGGATTGGCTTAAGGTAGGAACACACTGTCTAACATAGGTGATAGGTATTGGGAAATTACTGTAAATAATGTACACGTAGTTTTTACTATAAAAGACAGCACCACCTCTGAGGGTGTTCAGTGTGCCTCGGACTGACCCGCTGAACAGACCTCAGCAGGCCCGGGAAAGAATGTATTAGATAAGAGAAAATAAACAACCTTAAAAACCACTGATGAAGAATTCTGACTCCTTCTTTGGCTGCTGGGCTCAGAAAAGAGACTTTCTAAGGCATCTCAGGGTCATCCTGACCAGCAGAGGTCCTGAGACCTCCACTGCCCTCCTGTCTCCAGGGGCAAAGAGCACCTGAGATATCTGTAGGAACCACATCTCTGTAACATGGACACAGAAAAGCACGGGGAAGTGAATATCTAGTGGGCTGCAAACACTGCTGCACGAGCCATTAGCTTCCCAGGAGCGAGTGTGCTGGGTATTTTCCTTCCCTACACTTGGTGCAGCAGATGAAGGAGATGTTGGCTGAGCATTGTGAGAGAGGTGGCAGATAGAGAGGTCCCTGCCATCTGTGTAAAAATGAAAAAAATCTCTTTGGAAAGGGGCAAATAAAACCAAGACATTTGAAAGTTTATGTGTGTCTCGCATTATCAAACATGGAGCTCTGCCCCATGGGACAGAGCAAACTCTGCTTATTCTGCAGTCAATGACTTAAAAAAAAAAATCTTGAGGTCTTGGTAAACTGAGAATTTTTGAAAGTGTGGCGTTTATCAAAGTGTGGGTGCCTTTTATTACAGCGTAGTGTGAAGGCAAGCAGAGAGGGCTGCAGGGGCAGGAGGAGAATGGGGATGCACAAAGCACCTGGCAGAGCTTCAAGGAGCAGCTTCAGGGATTCTCCCAGAAACCAAAGGAGCCAAGGGGAAAGGAGGGGGTGAAGGTGGGAAGGTGCCCTCCTCCATTCAGACAGGGGTTCACCTATATGTTTGAATTGGTCTCTTTATTGTAGCTGTAAAACTCAGAAGAGAACTAAAAGGGAAATCTGGCAAATACAGCTATCAACATCTCTTCTTTAAAAGTCACACCCGCAAAAAAACCAGCAATTGTTTTTGTATTTTTTTTCTTCTGGAAATATCAAAATGGAACACGAATATTTATTTTTTGTGCTTATTCAAGTAGACTTAAATTTCCTTTTGGTCAGAGGAACTGATAAAAATAGTTTTATTTCTTTACTACTTTTCACTCTGCAGAGAGACAATGTGAAAACAGAGAAATATGAAAATAGGTGGAGATTGGCATCCCATGCTGGGGGATTTTTTCTGTTTTCCAACTGGTAGGTGGGAGGTAAGTGGCAAACTGGCAAAAAAAGTGTGAGCATACATAGAAAATCTCCACGTTTACCTTTTATTTCAGATTTGCAAAAAGATAGTAAACATCCATTGAAACCACTATTTCCTTAAAGGGAGAAAAAAATCTTTTATGGCAAAGACCTGTGTTGAATGAAAAATTTTCTACAGTTTTCAACCACATCTAGACAGAAATCTGTGGTTATCTGCAATGGTCTGGGGTGCCACAATGGGGAAAAAAACAATGTTGAGAGAAAAGTGGTGCACTGACATTGGCCAAAAAACCCCATGACAAAGTCAAAAGAGTCAATCCAAATTAAAGGATGGAGGAAAATCAAGGAAAGCCCCGAGTACCTTTAAACTAGAGAAGTAAAAACTGTCTCATTTCCTAGCACACAAGGAGCACCATGAACCAGTTTCCTGCCACAATGATAGGCCTCACATCTATGAGAAGAGCAAATTTTCAAGCTCCTGTTTCAGGGATTAAAGCACTTGAGAAGCTGCCAGGTCCTGTAAAATAATTTGGAGATGCCACAGATTTCATGGGGGTAGATCCTCCCTTGGTCCATAGTGGGTTTGGACCCAGCCTGGCTGGGTGGTTTCGCTGTCTGCACATTATTAGAAGGTGATTTGATGTGGAGGATATCTCCTTTTCCTATTTACAAAATCTGCACCTGGTATGAAATAGAGGAAATCAGTGACTGCATCAAGAGACAGCAAGGGAAGTGCAAGTGTGAGAAGGGATAAGGGAAGATATCAATGACCTCAAGGCAACTCTGCAGTCACTAAGGGCTGGTCACTGTTTCTTTCCTTTGAAATCTCCTCTCTTTTCCTCTTTTCTTTGCCCCATTCATTAACTCTATGTTTTTTCACAGCCCAATTCTCTGATTTATTCTCTCCTCCCCTTGGATTTTGGTGTCCCTGCTCCAGGGCTCTCTTCCTCAACATCTCTTTCACAAAAACAGTATTGTTCAACCAAGAGGTTGCTTCAATGATGGTGCCATTGAAGTCTTCTTGAGATAAGGGAAATTATTCTTCTACTCCTGAAAAAATCCAGAAACTGCAAAGAGGACTAAAAAAATATCAATTCAAATAAAACTGGGAAAAAAAGAAAAGTAATTTAAAAAACACCAAACCAAAACCAAACCAAACCAACCAAAAAACAAACAAGCAACAACAAAACAGAAAAGCAAAATACAGTGTGTAAAAGAAACCAGCTCATGGTATCTGAAGGAAGAGACTAGGTGAGCTAAGAAGGTTGGATACAAGGGATGAAGGTCAATTTAAAATCAGCATCACTGGGGTTGGTGCTGGAAATGTCAAGGAACAAACTCAGAAAAGATCTGCAAAAAGCTGTGTAGCACAAGCACTGCAGGATGAATTGTTTACAGAATCATAGAATTGTTTAGGTTGGAAAAGAGCTTTAAGATCATTGAGTCCAACACATTGAGTTAACACTGCCAAGTCCGCCAGTAAATCACATCCCTACGTGCCACATCTACGTGTCTTTTAAATACCTCAGGGATGGTGACTCAGCCACTGCCCTGGACAGCCTGTGCCACTGCTTGACAATCCCCTCAGTGAAGAAATTTTTCTTAATGTCCAATTTAAATTTAGCCTAATCCAGAAAAAAAAAATTGCCAGTAATGGGTGGAGCTCTTTTGGGACTGAAATCATATTTCATTTCATTGCTTGTTTTTTATGGAATTTATATAACTTACTTCAGCAAATGGAATTAGGGAGATTTTATCTTTTAATTTTCAAAAATTCCCTGGATGGTAGTTTAGAGTTACTGGGGCTCTGATTTCAGCTTGGGCCATTGCTTCTAGAGAAGGTGAAATCTTGACTACAAGACCAAGAAGAACAGAGGCATGGTGGAAATCTCAGTATTTTGTGATAAATATTGAATATCTTGTTCTGAACCATCCTACCCCAAAACATGAAATTGCCTCTTTATGGAATGACTGGAAACAAAAAACAACCTCCATAATCCTGTTGTCTCTTTAAAAAAAAAAAAATTAAATAAAAAAGGTGGCATTTGCTAACGAGGCCATAAATATTGATGTCTCTCTGAGGTCCCCCAGAGCCCTATCATTCCTGCAACTGACTGATTAATAATAGATTAAACACTTTAGTTTTGCTTACTCTGGGCTTGGTAACTTTGAGTGCATCTGCTGTGTTGGTAACAGAAGGGCCTGGAACGGATGGATCTGGCAGATATTCAGTAGAGGAATATGGCAGGAGTCTACAAATACCTTCAAGGGCCAAAACTCAACCAAAATCTATGCAGGGACATCAGAGGCTTAGAGTAATTCAGTGAGGAGCTTCAGAATGTGTTTACTACAGATAAGATGTTGTGCCTTTGGAATATCTGCAGTGTTTACTACATTAGGAGTGCACATGACATGACACTGTGGATGCATAATAAACTTTGCATTCATAATGTTCCTTTCATTCCAGCAGCTCAAAGGAGCTTTAGGCTGTGCTTTACACAGGGCCAGGCTGGGCTGGTTTCAGATGTGCTGAGCTGCAGTAATCGCTCAGCACCTCCCAAAAACAGACTTCAAGGGACTATTTGGATGCCACACAATGAGCCTGTATCAAAGCTGATGAAAGAACCAGGTGTTCCTGGCTTCTCAGCTCATGTTCAAATCCACTGGAGGCTGCTGGCATGGAGGATTTGTTCTAGCTCAGCAAGCTGTGAAACACCAGGGAAAATACCTGGTGCTACTCTCCTTGTTGTTATAATTAATAGCCTCGTTTATAGTGCTCTATTAAAAAGATCCAGAAGGCTACACAAGAAATCACATCTGCATTCCTCAGCTGTGAGTTCAGGGTCAGTTTTGATGCTCGTGAGTACTTGTCACCCCAGCAGCACCACACAGGACTGTGTTTAATAACCTTGAACTTTGCAAGGGCAGAAGGAGCTGATGCCCTGAGGGATGTCCTGCAGCCACACCCAGCCTCTGTGGTTTCAATGGCAAAATTAATTCCCAAATTTCAGCTAAGTCCTCTGTTCCTGTGCAAAGGGCAGAGTCACTTTACAGTGCTCCAAAGGCTGCCTGCCCATTTTGGTGTGAAACTGGAACTCAGTGAGTTGAAGACACCCCCAAAAGCAGAGCAGGCTTTGCTCCTGTGAGGCTGCTGGACTCTGGTGCTGGGAAGGGGACCCATAGGAAATCTGTGGACCGACACTCACACCTCTGACTTGGAAGTCTCTCCTGAGCAACTGCCTCTGACTAGATTTTCCTTTTTTCTTTTCAAATAATTCTAAATTAAAAAAAAAAAAAAAAAAAAAAAAAAACAAACGAAGGCAGGGCAATTATCCACAGGAAATCACTGCCATTCAGCCCTCTGCCCACACACACATACACACACAATATGACTCTGAGCAGCAAGGTAGCAGAATGTGTGCTTAATGTCAACCATGAGTGAGGATTGAGCGGTCATACCTGGGTATGCAGCACCTTTGTGTGCAGTAGCTGTGGGAGGACACCTGGCCTGTGTGTGGGGCAGCACAGGCACCCCAGGACATGCTCTGCACATTTGGGGGCACTCAAAATCCCCCCTCTGCCTGTTGGGCTGCTCCCAGTGAGCCCCTGTGCTCCCCGGTGAGGGCTGGAGCCAGCAGCAGCAGCACTGTGAGCTAAGTAAAAATTGAATAGGTGCTCAGGTGTTGTGTTGATCAAGATGAACAAATTGGGAGCAGGCACTTGGGATCCGTGGGTGATGGATTCAAAGGCATGGTCCTCAGTGCGTGCTGCCTTTGCTGTGAGCTCAGCCCCTGTCCCAGCCCTGCAGCCTCAGAGCCCTCCCTGAGGTGTGCAAACAGCTTCTGCAGGTTTCCCTTTTGTGAAACAAGTTCCCTTTTGTGAAACAAGGATTGCTTCACACAGATTGCTTCACGTTTCTTTTCTTCCTAACAAGAGGGGTTTGTGTGCAAGGTGATGCCATTAAGATTAAGAGGAAGTTGACACTGACTAGACAGAATCCTGTGTTTGAATGGAATTTATGCATCATGTATGAGGTGTGTGAATATGCAACAGGCTATTGCTTTAAGGGTTAATCCTCTGTAGACGTGTGTCCTTTTTCAGGCTTATGGTGCCCAGAAAGAGGTACCCAGACATCTGTGTCTCTTTGTTTTTATTGTCTCATATTGTCCTAATCCCAATTGACCAAATTATTATTACTCTAATTGTATTACTATTTGAATAACTATTTTATTAATTGTATTATTATTTTTATGACCATTGTATTAAAATGCAATAACTGTATTTTGTTGTATTAAAAATAATTGTATTATTATTTTATAGCCATTGTATTAAAATAAAATAATTGTATTTTGTTGTATTAAAAAATATTTGTATTATGATTTTTCTAACCATTTTATTACTATTAAACTTTTAAAATTTTAAAAACAAGTGATTGGTGTTTTTCACACCGGGGAGCCGGGAGGGCACTGCAGGAGTGCTGGGAACAGGATTTCCTGCAGAAACCCACACAGGGAGGGGATGGAATTTGCTAGAGACCTTGAATCACACCTGGAAACTCACCTTGATCACGGGCACCCGACTGGCAGGAAAGCCCATCTGCACTGCCATTGATACCATGCACATTGCAACATCAAAAGCAAAGCTCGGGAGAGAAGGGCTGTGAGCCTACAGGAGCACTCTTTGTGCAGAAACACGGTGTAACAAGATTTCCCTTTGATCCTTTTCCCAAGCAGCCAATTCCAGCTCCTGTGGTGGGTGCAGAGCTTCTCAGCACTCACACACCTGCACAGGGACACATCCACCAGGTGCCTGCCTCAGGTACTGGGGCATCAGGAAAAAATCACACTGCTGGTTTCCCTCCTAGGGATCCTCTCCCTAAAAAACAGCTTTTGTTGCTTTTTCCTCTCCCTAAAAAACAGCTTTTGCACCCTGCCTTCCTCCCTGGGAAGGTGTAATCTGTTCCAAAATGCAGTGCCTGTTTTCGCCAGCGCTGCTGAGCTGTCCTGTGAATGTTGGGAAGAAATGAGGCTTGGGGAGGCTGTGCAAGGGCTGTGAAATCCTCTGTCCTAATCTAGTACATCTAAGGATGGAGTTCACTACAGTTTGCAGCACAAAGTTTCCAAGCTGGCTCTGCCCAGGTGTGGGTAACAATCTGCCCTCAAATCTGGGGTGGAAGGAGGTTTTTGTAGGCAGTATGCACCACTCTTTATGTTTGTTTACTCATTAGTTTGCACACCACAGCTCTGAGCTTTCCTGTGTGCTGAACTGGGTGGATTTCTTTTTATAACATTCCTCATCCAGTTGTTGTTGTTGTTGTGGTTTTTTTTCCTTTTTTTTTTTTTTTTTTTTGTTTTTATTTAGAAGTTCAGCCAAAGAAAACATGATGTTGGATTTTTAGTCCTTTACCCTTGGGCCTCATTATGTGTGTCTCCAACCCTATTTATTTACATTTCAAGGGAGAGGCTGGCAGAGAAGCAAAAACATGAGGGCTTCCCTACAAATTGTGATCAGCCACAATTTTCCCTGTGTACAAAATCCTGCATCTCATGCTGCAAAATCCAGATACAGAGATTTTCCTGAGAGAAAATTCAGGGACAGCAGACAGCATCTCCTTTGCACCTTCTCTGGGCATGGTCTGCCCTGTGTGATTCTCTTTAAAAACAAATCCATCAGGACCTGCTGATCAAAGCTTTCCCTGAACCCCTCCACCCTCATTTTCCATCTCATCATTTTTCTTCCCATTTTCATACCTTGTTTTCTCTGATCTTTAACAGGGAGAACACGAGGAGGAGTGGAGTTCATGCTGTGCTCCTCTCTCACCTAGAACATTCTTACATTGAAACACATGAAATTTCCTCCTACAACACACATTCTTCCTAAAAATGCTCAAAACACCAACTCTGCTTCCAAGCAGCCAGTGGCAGAAGGGCTTCTCTCTTTACCTCCTTTTCCAGCTTCTCAGCAAACCAAAAGGAAACATTGGAGGATATTCCATCAAGGATTCCCCTTGCTCCGTCCTGTGAGCCAGGATTCAGATTCAATGCTGAATTTCAATTCAATTCAATCCTGAATTTCTTGCCTGTGAGCCCAGCCCACCATGGAGTACCTTGCACAGTGCCTGGAGCAGGAAGGCACCTCCCTGTGGCCGTGTTCACAGGGGTCTGAGGATGAGGGAAGAGACGAGGATCTGACTCCGTGTTTCAGAAGGCTTGATTTATTATTTTATGATATATATTACATTAAAACTATACTAAATGAATAGAAGAAAAGGCTTCATCAGAAGGCTAGCTAAGCTAAGAATAGAAAGGAAAGAATCATAACAAAGGTTTGTGTCTCTGTCCGAGCCAGCTGACTGTGATTGGCCATTAATTAGAAACAACCACATGAGACCAATCACAGATGCACCTGTTGCATTCCACAGCAGCAGATAATCATTGTTTACATTTTGTTCCTGAGGCCTCTCAGCTTCTCAGGAGGAAAAGTCCTAAGGAAAGGAATTTTCATAAAAAGATGTCTGTGACAGGGTCCTGCTGTCCTGTGTCCCGGGTTAGGGACACTCCACAGCTCCCGTAGTGCTCACAGATACCTACAGCCTGCTCCTGGGGCTGCAGCCAGGACACAACCATAGGAAAAAGCACTTGAATCACTGCTGGAATGTCCTGATGGCACCACAGCAAGTGAGCAAAGCTCACACATGAGGCACACAGTGCAGCTGGCCCAGGTTTCACAGCAACACTTCCACAGAGATCCCTCCTGCCAAATCCTTTTGTGAAGGGTCTCTGAGGTGCAATGTGTTCTCTTGGTGTTGGGTTTCTTGTGCTGGTGCTGGTGGATTTATTCTCCCCTTGGCAAACACCAAGGATGAGGAATTCCTCACAGAGGTGCTGCAAAACACAGAGGTACATCTTTGTCTTTTCCAGCCTGGAGAATAACCTGGTTCTCCCAGGTTTCTCACCTCTGGCCTGGCACCAGTTAGAGGGAAAACAGAAATAACCCACTCTGGGAGCTATCAGAGTTCTCCACTTCAGGAGATTAATTAATGTCAGGATTAATTTTATGTACACTGCAGGACCTGAACCAATACTGGAGCAGGCTCCAGCTTAAGGCAGAGCAAACAGAAGAATACAAAATCCTTCTGCTGGTCTGCCCAAGGAATGATCCCTTCCCAAACACAGGCTGAGAAGGAGGATGCTGGGCTCTCTGTTGGAATTCTGTTAGGGAACAGCAACTCATTCCAGCAACTCCTATCTCAGGAGGTTTCAGTTTCTGGTGTTTTTGTAGGGTGACATGGCTCAATCCCAGGCCCTTCCCCATTATCCATCACTCAGGAAAGGTCTCAAGTAGTTTCTGGACATGCAGTGCTGTAACTATTAATCTACCCACAGTTTGGGACCTTTTTTCCTTCATTTTTTAATAAAAAATTCCTCTTACTTTCAAACTACCTCCAGGCAGGTTTTGCTGGGTAATTTTTTTTTTTTTTAATTAAAAGTGCATACATTTTTCAGCCAGAAATTTCAATAATTGAGCTGCAAGGAACTCCTCAGATGTGAGATCCTGATTTTGCAAGTGCCCCGAGGAAACAATTTGGGAAATCTGCACTGCAAACAACTGGGAAAATATGTGGACAAGTTGCATCAACAGGATGAAATATTAATTAAAGGGAGAAGGTCTTGGCAGCGAGAGAGAAATTCAGATATTGCATCCCCTGTGTGAGAACAGTAATTTTGCAGCTCCCCTCAAGATGGAGATGCCCAGATTGTGATGTTTGGGGTCTCACAGGCTGCCACTTCCTTTCCATGATTCAGCATCCATCAGCTTCCCTCTAAGAGGATTTGTTCCTAAAGTGGTGCTACAGGAACTGCAGGAGACCTTGTAATGGCCATGAAATCATTTAGACAGAAACAGAAAGTCTCCAGTGATTTATCCCCTCCATCTCTGCCGTGAGTGCTGGCCCGAATTCACAGCAGCAGGGACTGAGGCAGGGCTTTACATAAAGCACCTGCAGTGGCACCAGGGACTTTTCTCACTGGAAATCAGCACATGGGGCTCCATCTCTGAACCAGGGATGTGGAGAGTCCTTCTGGCTCTTGCAGCCTCAGCACAGGGCTTGCAAGGCTGACTAAGGTCTAAAAATTCCCCACTCCTGGAGTAACTGGACTGAGTCATAGATGCCTTTCTCAGCAAGGTGCTGACTTACAGCTTCAGAAGGGGAAAAGATATCTAGAAATGTGAATTATCAGTACTAAAAAGGGGGAGATTAATAAAAAGAAGCCTGAGATTCAACATTGTATTAAAAATGCATGACTTGTAAAACAAGCTTATGGTTTTGGGAACCTGATACCTTTTAACTGGAGGCTTTCAGGCAGCAGTTCCAGATGGGAGAGAGAAGAGATGCTGCAGCTACAAAAGGTTCCTCAGCCATCTCCACACCCCTATGAACTCATCCCATTGCCTGAGCCCTGGCTCAGCAGCTGCTGCCTTTCAGCATCTCCCCTGCATGAGGTGTGAGCTCAGCACATTTCCCTGCTGAGAGCCAGCCACCAGCACATCTGGATGCACAGAGAGCTGCAAAGGTTGTGATCTCTCTGTTCCACCAGCTGGGTGAATTCTCTCTGAGTTTTTCTTTTCTTTTTCTCACAAATAAAATGTAAGGGCCGGTAGATTTCAGGTTTTGACAGCACCCAGCCTAAAGAAATGCAACCTAGCATGTAAAGAAAAAACCCTCCATGAATTTGAAAACATGGGATATATTGTGCATTGAAGCACACTTTTTCCACTGGCTCTGGAGAGAGGATAATCCAAAACCCTCAATTTGTCCATATGCTGAAAAAAATGCTGTATCAAGGCTATTAGGAGTTACCTATTAAATGCTGTATATATCATTAAAAAGAAGGGAATCAGGGGTCCAACAGTGAGAAAACCAAGGGTCTCAGAAGGACATGAGAGCTTGTAGGGGTTCTGTGGCTGCACAGCACTTCAGGGCCAATTCCTTGTTGTCTTGAAAAGAAAACATGGCTATTTATATAATCACTGGGCAGTAATATGGCCCCACAAAGAAAATCCCTTTGCTGGAGGGATCTTTTGGTAATGCAGACCTGAACAAAACCCACAGCTGTCAAGTCATTTTTCTTCCAGGGGAGAAAATTCAGGAATATTTCTGCAAAAATTCAGGAATATTCCTGCTGATGTGGCTTGAAACATCACTACTGCATTTTCACAAAAACATTGAGATTTGGGCCAGGAGGGGCCTTGGGAGGTTGTACCAGCCAGTCATCGACCTGGCTCACTGAAAGCATTGCTGGCAGAAAGATTTGAAAGTGACATCTCCATCGCCATGCTCCACACTAAGCCCCAGAGCTTTCCCTTTCCCTTCCCTGCCTCGTGCTCCAGGGCTTGGGACACTCCTGGTCCCTCCCAGGCTCTCCCCAAGAGGTCTCTGTGTTTGTTGGAATGCAGAGCCCAGAGTCAGACACAAAACCATGGCTGCTGAACCATGCTCAATGCCCTGCCAAGCTGGACTGACCTGAAGGTTTGCCTAAATTAGCGGACCTGTGTTCTCCAGTCAGTGTCTCTGATTTTCTAAAGTATCCAGTCTGAGTTTTAATATACATATGCAGAAAAAAAAGAATGTAAGAATGTGAAAAAAATCCCTTACCGTGTTCCTTTATCAAGACTCTGAAGAAATAAAAATTGGTTTCTGAAAGAATTTAGGGAAATAAGAGAAATCGGCACCTTCCTTTATGTGATTCAGTGGATCTGGCATCACTTGTCACTGACCTGAGCCAGGATGTGGAATAAGGAATGCAGGAGATCACACCTAAAGGATGAGATTCCAAGTAGGAGCCTTTGTGGGGAAAAGTGCTCTCTCCATAATTCTCTTTCATTTTTCAGTCTTTTTTCCCCTACTGTAACACAAACCCCCAAGCTTTTCTCCTTAAAACTCAGGGGAGCTCCAAACCATCCTCCCTTTTGCAAGACTAGCAACAAAAATCACAACCAAAAACCCACTTCTGATTCACAGAGGTGTAAATGTGATCAAAACTCACCCAGAATGATTTTCCATTGCATAACCACTTCCATGGCTTTACAATGGAGGTGGCAGCAGGCAGAGGATGCCAGATGATGAGCAAGGGAGCACTGCTGGCAGCAGGGCAGCAGAGGAAAGCCTTTGAGGTTTCCAGCCTCAAAATAAACCTGCTTGGAGTTGGGAAGAAAAGGGAAAACGCACAAGCTGGCAGAGCTCAGGTCGCTGCAGCCCATGGGGAGTGGGATGGTGCAGCAGAGACTCTGACGAGCTGTTTCACTTTGTTCCCAGCTCTGTGCCCTCGCTGGGGCACCACAGAGTGCCAGTTCAGCAGCGCAGAGCCACATCCCCACCATGAAATGGCTCTGAACCCGCACTGCCCTCCCTGTGCTGGGCCAGTTTGCTCCTGCACCCTTTCCTTGTGGGCATCTGTGACCGTGTTCACAGGGGTCCTTGGAGAAGGGAAGAGAGGAGGATCTGACTCCATGTTTCAGAAGGCTTGATTTATTACTTTATGATCTATATTACATTAAAACTACATTAAAAGAATAGAAGAAAGGTTTCACCAGAAGGCTAGCCAAGCTAAGAATAGAAAGGAATGATAACAACAGCTCAGGCTCTGTGCCCAAGCCAGCTGGGCTGTGATTGGCCATTAATTAGAAACAACCACATGAGACCAATCACAGATGCACCTGTTGCATTCCACAGCAGCAGATAATCATTGTTCACATTTTGTTCCTGAGGCCTCTCAGCTTCTCAGGAGGAAAAACCCTAAGGAAAGGATTTTCATAAAAAGAAGTCTGTGACAGACATCCATCATAGGCACAGACCTACAGGCTTGAGAACACCTCCTGAAGGCCCCCACTGCTTCACCAGTGCCCACCAGTGCTGAGGCTGAATTCCACAGCTCATCTCAGCATCCCTGGGGACTGGAGCATGCACAGAGACCAAGGTCACGCACAGGCTCTGTTTGGGATGAGAGGAACAACCACAAAGCTGCCCTTACCCTGCCAGGGATGCTCTGCAGTGCATGTGGGGAGAGAAAGGGAGAGAGCTGAGTGGCGCAATTACCCCCAGCACGGCTTATTCCCAATTTCAGAACTGATATTGCTCTGTAACTCCAAACTGCTGCCTTTAATTACTCTCAGCAGCTTCATTAGCAGAAATGTGAGGTTGGATGCTCCCATCCAATTCCAGGGATCCTCAAACAAAACGGGCTTTGTGGGAGGTTCAGAGGCTGTTCCTGGAAGTGCCTCTGCCCAGATGGGGAGGGGATTTCGAGGAAATGGTGTCACAGCCAAGGCTGGCTCAGGTCACTGCTGTGCTGCAAACTGGTCTCTCCTGGGATACCTGCTAAGAGGTCACAACAGTGTTTGGCAGCCCTGTCTGCCACAGACTGCAAAGAATTCTTTGGTTCAGATGCAGCCCCGGTGCCCACAGGCAGCTCTACAGCCTCTGCTCTCACAGAGACCCCCAGCCCTGATGTGCAGGTGATGTTTATTCTTCCTCATCCCCTGCCCTCCAATTCCTTTGCAAAATCCTCCTTCAGCTCTGACTCCCACTCCCACACCACTTTTTCCTGAAAAAACAGCATGAACAGGTAAAAGAATGCAAAAAAGGGGTTGGTTGGTCCAGTATGGAATGATCCTTGGGGTAGTAAACCAGGTTTGATTATTTTCAGACTTTTGATACATGCATTTTCTTAGATATTTCATAGTGACTGGACTGGAAGTATTTACACAAAATCCAGGAGGGCCACAAAAAGCACAGATCATGCAGGTACCTTGATCCAAGAAGATGCTCGAATTTCAGCCACAATCCCCTGTTTCTGCAGGGGCCAGGCACAGAAGCTCTGTGCAGACAGGGGGACACTGAATATCTGTGCATGTTTTGGAGGCTCCTCTCCCCTGCCTTGCACAGGGCTCTCCTTAGCAACAGAGCCCATTGCAGGATCTGCTGCTGGTTTTGCCCTCTCTGCCACCAGCGGCTCATGGAATCTGCAGTTCTGCCTGCTCAGACCCATAAAACAGTGGCGAACCCCTGCCATCACCATTCTTTCACTTACTCAGCCCTATGAGACGTGTTGCAAACGAGGGAAGAGGGAGAGGGAAGGTTTTCAGTGAAACCTCTTCCAATTTCCAGCCTGCAGAGGTGGCAGCAGCTGCAGAGGGGGCCTCCCACAGCCCTGCAGGGGCTGCACAGTGCCCAGAGCACCACAGGAGCGGCTTTTGGGGGCACTCGAGCTCTGACTGAACTCAAGCTGCTCAAACCCATGAAACTGGGGCTGCTGGCCCTAATCTGCCTCCTTTACAGCAGATTAAGGCACGGGAGGTGTGTCTCAATGAGGTGTGACACAACGAGGTGCGACACAACGAGGTGTGACAATGATCTCCTGCTCCTGAAGCAACAAGGGCTGAACTCCAGAGGGACCCAGAGGATGGAAGCACAGATCCCTCCTCTCCTTCCTCTGCCGACAGACTGCAGTGCCAGGCTGGGCATCCCTGCACGTTGGTGTGAGCATGTGTGTGGGGGACTGTGAGTTCTGGGAAGCAAGGCAGAGGGACAGCACATCCTAAGAAACCGCTCGCAGAACATGGGGCCATATGTTTCTGGAAATGTCAGAATGAAAATCATTTCAGAAATGGAAAATTACTTCTCAATCCTCTCACATTGCCCATAATACTGGTTTCTCTCTATTCTCATGTTTGGATTTGTCTTGTTAGTAAAGCAGGAAGAGAGATGAGGAAGGATGGGAAGGATGGCTTGGGGTGCTGCCACACAGACAGGAGGTTTGTACCCAACACCCCCCAGGAAATGGCTTGAGCAAGGTTGTGGAAACAGATTTGTGCTTAAATGTTTGCAAGGTCAGATCTTCAAATGGTTCTTATCTTTATTCATCAGATACTCCCTGAACACTTATTTTTCTACATAATATCTGTAATATCTCCTGGCTCTATGCTGATGCTACTCATTTAAATACACATGGAAGTTATGTATAACAACGACACAGAAAATGCAGTGCTCTCCCATTAGGGGCATATTTTGCCATTCCTGCTACTTTCCAAATCAATTACTTAGTAAGAAATCATGCAAAAGGCTAAGGCAATCTAAAGAGACTTATAAAGTTCTTATTCTTGTTACACCCAGGATGAAGCTACAGGATATCTGAATTACTCCCATATGGCATAAAATTTGAAGCAATAGGCTATTGTGATACAAGGTATTCAAACCAGCTATCAAATCACTCCCTTTGGCTATCAGTGAGGGGAAATGAGTGGATGTACTTTTATTTTAAACATGAAAGGAAAATCAGCTCCGTTGCTGATGGGACCAAATGCATATGCAGAAAAGGGGGGAATGCCTCCTCCATCAGATACAGGAGGGTGTTGGGGCTCTTGGAGCTCCTGTTCTTGTCCTGACAGGATTCTTCTCCCTGAGGACTTCAAAGAGGTACAGCTTACCTTCGCAAAGGAGCAAGAAACATGAAAGGGCAAGGGAGATGGGGGAGGAAACTGAGGGGGGCAAAGTGCGGCAGACCTGTACTCATGACACAAGAATTTATAGTGGAAATAGTGATCAAGAATATTTCAACTGTTCTCCCCCCTGGAGAGAAGGAGGCCTCAAAAAATGATTCCTGCAGATCTAATGGCTGAAATGCCCATCACAGGTGCCACATCTGTCTCCATTTCCATGCCCATTTGATCAGACCCTGCAGATATGAACTGTGTGCCGTTCAAAATTAGGACCACAAGGAGCTTGTAGAGCACGGCAAGTGCTGCAAGGGGTAAGGTCAGAGGGTTTCCAACCCATAAAAGGGCCAAAGAGCAGATAAAACCCTTGCACATGTCCCATGGATGCTGTGGAATGCAAAAAGGCATCAAAAGGTTAAAACAACTTTTCAGGGTCATGGATGATTTGAGGCACACTGAGGACACCAGGACTAATAAAGAGATGAATGCCAGGGGATTGACAGAAATGCATAAAATCAGGAATGGCTTGGAGATGAGAAAAAGGTTCATAATAACACATGCTCTTTATTTCTCAAAAGCCAAGATTTAAGGGAACACCCAGGAATGAACAGGCAGTAGGTTTAAAAGCAGAGTTGCATTTTCCCAAGTGATGCAGCATTAAATCCTGGAAATCTGTGCCAGACAAGTCTCAGTATAAATGAATTTTGAGACCACTAATATTCAGGGGGTTGCTCTGCTGCTGGCTGTTAAACACAATACTCTGGATGCACACTCTGGCAGAGGAAACTTTACATTAAACAGCATCAAACAGGAGGCAGTATGTTTTATAGTCTCCCTTAAATATACCCAATTACCAGACAGTGCACTGGGTAGCTTGATCTTTAGTTGTGCTCACTGTAACATCTTTTGTGTTCCTGTGTTATGTTCAAAAGAGGCACCTCCTCTATAGCTCATGACAAGCACATAAGGACTTTTATTGTGTTACACAGCCTGGGATTTTCAGCTATTGCTCTACAAACATGCTCTGCATGCTCAGCCCTCAAGGGATAAGGGTTAATTCACCACCAGCTGCATTCAACCAAGTTTTTAATCCATACAAGCACAGTATTAAAAAGAAGGTGTGAACTTAGAGCCAACTTAAACCTCACTTTGACCTTCTACAGCAGCATGTGAGTGGGCTTTCATGATTTGTGGGAGAAAACAGGTAGTTTGTAAAAGATATTAGAGCAGCATACTGTAAGTCCAAACCCTCATGGACTCTGATGTGAAATAACTTGCCTGATTCAGTAGTTTGCTCCATTTACACAGAAAAGCCTCAAACCAGACAAAGCATGAGTCTGCTTTGGCTCATTTCTTTAAATAAGCCCCCAGCTTTCACAAAAGGTTTGATTTCCTCCTTTTGTACTTGGCTTCAATGATGATTAAGCTCTCAAGGGGCTGCTATGCTTGTCAGGGATTGTTTTTTCTGATGGATATTACACAAACCCCACACACAAATTCACTTTTCCTGCCTTTCCTCTTCCATGTTAAAAATGAAAAGCAGATGAGATGTTAAGAGGAGAGAGTTTATCATTGTAACTGGACTATTCACACAAAATGCAGACATTTGCTTTATTAGTTAAATTTTGATGTGTACTTTAAGATATCTCTATTTAGTTGTACTTTTAAAGTACAACTAAATAGAGATATCTTAAAGATAACAATCTAGTTATTATTTTTCAATTATTTGAAGAATGTTGGATTTGATTTGGTTTCGTTAGTTTTATGGGTTTGATTTTTCCTGTGGGTTTCCATGTTTATCGTCAGAAATAGCACACTGTTCCTGAGGATTACCTGTGGTTTGGGATCCTGAAGCAAGGGGCCAAATCTGCTCTTGCTCACTTGGAGTAATGCCATTAAAAGCTCTGACTATTCCCTGATGTAACTGAGGATATCCACAGTCCATAGACACACTTTGAAAGGACTATTTTGATTAATTCCGGATGAGAACAGAGCTTCCTGGGAGGGATTTTCTGCTCTGTGGGTTTCTCTGCCCACACCAACACTGAACGCTCTTCTGACTTGAGAACTGCTTCTTCCTTCCTTCCTCGACTGCTCTCCAATGTGAATCTGAAAGTCGTGCATGGACGGACTCCAGATTTAAACTCACACAGCCCTCCATGCCAGAACCAGCAGAGCCTCAGGGAATGCAACAAACACAACTCATGGGAACAACCAGATGACAGCTCATTAATACACCCTGGATGTTTTCTACTTGTAGAGAAAACTTGCACTGCCAACACTGGGAGCTAACGTGATTCTCCAAGAGAAAATCTCCCAGTTGTTACAGGCAAGATTTAGATATCAGCTCCTCCAAGGGTTAACTGGACTCCAGGACAGAATACAAGGAGAAAGGAATGTGGAGCAAGATGGGAGGCAAAAGAAAGGAGGATTCCCATCCTTCTCATAGAATTAAGCAGCAGCTCTTTTGCCATCTCCCAAACACAGGGGCATCCCCCACCTTGGAGAAGTTTCCTTCCGAATCAATGACTAGCAGAGTGCAGACAGCGGCAGAGCTGCTGCTGACACCAGCAGGAGAATCAGAGGCACAGTCTTGAGGATGAGCCTGGGTAATTTAGGTACATCACAAAGGGCTCATTAATGCCCCCTGAAGCTCTCGGTGGGATCCAGCCCATTGATGTCACTGGGGTGCCTTCCTCCAACTCCTCTCTCTCAGATTCTGCCATCACAAATCCTTCTGCCTGGTGCTTCCCTTTGTCCTTTCTGTTCCTTTCTCCCTTTCTTCTCCTTTTCTCTTTCCTTGCCTTTTGTTCCCTCCTTTAACAATTTTCAGTCAACCCCAGGGAGACAGTCCCACTCTTATTTGCTAAAATAACTGGTAGTTAAATGACTGACATTTAATGTGGTATCTTAGGCTTCAGCACTGCTCCGCTGGGAGAAGATGCAGTGATGAGTGTGTGGGGAGAGGGAAGAATAGGATGTGGATCATGCTTCTGAGAGCTTTTTTTTTTCTTTTTCAGACTGTCTGTAGATTCTGGCAAACATCATTTCTGCTGGAGCCCTTATGGGGAACACTCTTCTGAGTGGGGGACAGGCAGAGGGCTGTCCATGACCTATCAAAAAAACCCCATAAAGCAGACTGGAGCCCTGCTACACTGGAAACCTCAAAAAGGAGAATGTTATCCTTTTTTATTACCTGATTTTGTGATTCCTTTGGAGTCAGTGCTGCAAAGTGACACTGAACTGCACTGGCATTTCCAGAAGAATGCTCAGGACTGGAATGGCAGCACATGGAGCTGGTCAGGATTTGGGTGTTTTAGCAGAGCTTGGACATCCCTGCAGCAGGTATTCACCTTCCACTGAAATCCAGAAATGTGCCATTGATCCTGCTGCACCCCAGACTCACTGAGTGCTCCACAGTCACCCCAGCAGTGGTGTCTGCAGGGGAGCCCAAAGTGATTTCTGCAGAAATGGTCAAAGTCCCTGGTAGAATAATGTGCATGGAGGAAAAAAAAAATTATAAAGAAAGGCAATGTACAAAAGGAGCCAAAGTACAGCAGCTTTAAAAAATAATAGCAATGAAGGCTGTTATACCTTGGTCAAACTAAAGATGATGCACTGGCCTGTGTCTGTCCCAGGCTGAGGTGGGCTGAAGGACAGGGCAGGACTGAGTGACATTATACCAACACCTCAGGGCTTTTCCTCCCGCTGTGGGCAGCTCTTCTGGGACCTCAGTACCTCTCAGCATCCTTGCTGCTGCAACTTTCCTTTCAGCTCTCCTGCTCACAGGGATGAACCCAGAGCAAGCTCTCCCCACAGAGAAGGGTGCAGTCATGCCTTTGAAACACCTCTAGCAAAAGTGGCCACCAGTGATTTGTTCTGCTCTGCTTTGGTTGGGAGACACAGATGGACATTTGCACTCACACCTGAGAAATGCCCTCCCTCATCTGGATGAGATTCTGCCACCCAAAAGGTTCCTACTCCCAGAAGGAAATGCAATCATTCACCTGCCACATAATGAGCAGATGAACTATTTATTTGACTTGTCATATCCCTTGGGAATTTCACATGATGGAGCTGTCCTGTGGGAGAGCTTTTCTAAGACAGCTGTGAAATTAACTGTCTGAAAAGCAAAGGGAATTAGTTTCTCTACCACCACCCTTGTAGTTTCCCCATTTAATTGCCCCCTAGTTTTGCTTCAGAATTTATAACAGGTAAGACAATCTTGGAAAACTGCAGCAATAACCCTTGTGTGTTATTATGACAAAGGTGTGAAGATCCAAATCATCAATGTAAAGAAATTTTGCATCTGATGGGAGTTCAGCTCCCAAGATGCCATTTTGCTGAAATCTCCTGAGGAATCAATTTTCTACCTACGCCTGTTCACCACACTGGAGAACCTCCTGCAACATCCCTGCATGCTAATGCACAGCAGGAATGTGTAGTAAAACACATGTGCCATGCCTCTGCTGGGAACTGCAGGCACCCAGCAGGAAAAAAAACACCAAAAAACCCACAAAGAAGCATCCGACAGAAATTCCAGACAATATAGTTTTGCTTTCTTTTTCCAGTCCTCCAAAACGGCAAGTTTTCATTTTGGATCCCTTCCTCAAAAAAAAAAAAAAAAAGTACTAAAGGGATTCCCATTTGGCTTGGTAGGAAACTATGCGTACATCCAAAGATTTATTTTGCAACCCACTCAGGTTCTGACAAAAATGTGGCAGAGGGCAGGAAATGTGCAATAGTGGGGACTGTGTGTATTTGTTTGGAAGCAAAGGGAACAGGGTGTTTATGTTTATCATCCTCACCAGGCGGTGACAAGGCAAAAGGTGTCCTGAAATCCTAAACAGCATTTTGAATTCTGCTTCTCCTCCACTCTGAGCCAGGCTCTCACACAGGCACAGCAAAGCCACCTGACTAAACCAGCAGTTCTGATTGTTAATAAATACCCAATTGGTTTAACAGTGCTGATAAGACGCACAATGTAGTTATTTGCTGTCTTTTTTGGGGCACAGTCTTATTTGCTGTCTTTTTGGGGCACAGTCTACTCAAACCTCCAAGAGAGTTGGGCTGGGAACATTCTGTCAAAATTAAAATGATCTCCCAGATCATAACCTGACTACAGAGCTAGCAATCCCCCAAATACTCTGAGACTACAGAGCTGTAAATAGTCACTACTCCAGGACAGTCTCTGAATAATGGCCCCAACTTTTAATATGAAAGTTTTGTAATCAGAAGGCATTTCCCACATTGCTTTTCTCTGTGAAAATTTATATGTGAATCAAGTGTCCCCAAGATCTCTTCCTCTCTGGGTACCTTTGGTCCAAGGTGGACAGGTGAATATTCATACCTGTGCCATCTAGAAAAAGGTAATGGGAAAGGAAGGAAAGGGGTCAGAGAAATCCCATTTCCCCCCCCTCCAATTCATTTTATAATCAGCCCTTGGTTGATTCATTCAACAGAAAAAGCCCAGAGGCAAGACAGCTCATCTCTCAGTGACTGAAAACACACTCCCAACCCAAGTGGATCGTGGAGAACTTGGTTGTAGGTTGCTCTTGGATTATTCTGCAGGAGATTTTTTTGGTGAGCATTCAGTTTGAAGTCTGTTACTCATCCCTTCAGCTCACGTCAGGATGAAGTCCCTTGCAGAGAGAGCAGGACCCAGAAGTAAGCTGCTCAGCATCCTGGCTGGTGTAATTTAATTTGGAAAATTGCCTTTCCTGCACTGGTGCTCAGCTGGAGCCCAGACACTAAACCCTGCCTCCCTGCCAGTCCCAATGGCACATGGCAAACACAGCTCTGCCTTGAGCTCACGTTGGGAAAGGCAATGCCACCTCTATCCCACATGCAGATCTTTTCTGGAATAAAAACCACAAAAGAGGCCTGAGGTACAAGGATCTGTGGGGAAGACTGACACAAAGCCTTCAAAGGTAGTGAGAGAATAAGCTCCTTTGAATGGATCCCGGGAACCAAAGGACAGGGAGAGGTAGGTCACCCCCCTTTCCTGCACAGGCAGCTTGGGTTTGTGCTGCAGAGCAGAGCAGCCCTAAATATCCTAACCCAGAACTGAGCCTTGCCTCAGCTTTCAAAATGAGGCACAGGAGGCACCCAGGGGCCACAGAGGAATGAGGAACCCTCTGAAATGACCAGAAAACACTGGGCAGCCAAAACACCCCTTCCACAGGGCAGGGCAGAGCTGCAGCTATTTCTTGTAGGTTTGATTTTAAATACAATCAATACTCAAGAAAGTGATGGAATCAAAGTCACTGCAGCCTGGTAGACACCAGGATGGATCTTTCTGTCCAGCACCACCTCCTGGCTCTTTCCAAGACATCCCACAGGCAACTTTTGCACCCTCCTATCTCATATCCACATCTGCAGCTTCCAACAATCCTGGCTGTGCCCTCCTGGCTGCTGCCCCTCCGTGAGTTGCCCCAAAACTGAGACACACCAGGGATTTCCCTGGCCCCAAATCCATCAGACACTGAGTGTTGTGGGCTTCACTGCTCATGGAGCATTTTGAAATGCTAAATCAGAACAGACAGAGCTGCAGGAATAAAAAAGCAAAAAATCCCAGAATCATTTTGGTTGCAAAAGCCCTCCCAGATCACCAAGTCCAAGCTGTACTCCATCCCCTCCTTGTCCCCAGCCCAGAGCACTGAGTGCCACCTCCAGGGATGGGCACTCCAGGGATGGGCACTCCAAACCAGACCCACAGGTGAGCCCCCAGCACTCACTCCTCAGTGTTCCTCTCCTTCTCTCCATCAGAAACTGCCTCCTTGGGATGGGGGAACATCACAAACCGCCTCCTTGGGATGGGGAGACACCAGAACCTGCCTCCTTGGGATGGTGGGACATCACAAACTGCCTCCTTGGGATGGGGAGACATCACAAACTGCCTCCTTGGGATAGGGGAGCATCAGAAACTGCCTCCTTGGGATGGGGAGACACCAGAACCTGCCTCCTTGGGATGGGGAGACATCACAAACCGCCTCCTTGGGATGGGGGGACATCACAAACTGCCTCCTTGGGATGGGGAGACATCAGAACCTGCCTCCTTGGGATGGGGAGACATCAGAACCTGCCTCTTTGGGATGGTGGGACACCAGAACCTGCCTCTTTGGGATGGTGGGACATCAGAACCTGCCTCCTTGGGATGGGGGGAATTTGGCTGCAGGGATTTTCACCCTGCAGGTTTGGATCTGCTTCACCCACAAGCAAACTCACCTCCCCAGAAATGGGAGACTGCTGTCCTCAGCCAAACCCCACCTCAGCCCTGTCAGGAGTTTGCTCTCCCTGACAGCCTCTAATCGCCAGCTAGCCAGTTTACCCAGGGAAAAATTTTATCCTTTCTGCTAGAATTCATTTTTATGACACCTACCATAAGAGACTTAAAAAAAATTAGGCATTAAAATGGTTTATAGAGGGTATTTTTATAATCCACTAAGCTGTTTTCCATTTCCACTGATATGACATCTCTCAGCTATAATTCATAAATGCCATCAGTTAACAGGCACAGAACCTTATCCTAAATTTCTCCTCTCATATGCTTTTCTCATTTAAACTTTCTGTTAAATCTTTGCTGTGCTGCTAAATCCAGAGAGATTTGGCCATAGCTGGGGGGGAAAAAAGTTTAAGTAGCTAATTAATGTCACTGGATTTGGGGCATCCTATCAAGAGAGAATATAGAGGAAGCATGTCCTCAATAAATATTTTGAACATTTAAATAAAGCTAATGCCCCCACCTACACAGGAACTTCTAATATCCTCAGAAAATAAAAATTTTTATAGGCAATAAGTGGCTGTTTTCCCACACAGGGATGATAAGGACATTGCATCAGGTACATAGATTTCAGTGCCTCTGGCTGTCCCAACAGTAATTTTTGTCATTGATTGCAGCTCAGAAGGGAGTCCCTTGGGAAGCACCTGCTTGTGCCAGGGTCCATCCAACCTGGGGACAGCCTGGGAGAAAGCATTTATGTACAGCCCTCCCAGGACTCACTTCCTACTTTGATAAAGCCGCAGAAATGCCTGGCAATAATTATAATTCTTGTGGTAGTTAGACATATTCTGCTTTTCTCTGCCAAGATCAGGTTGGAAAACCCCAGGTCTCGCCACAATCACAGCTACTAAACCACAGCATGAAAAACCAAAACAGAATATACATTCCTCCTTATTTTAAATGCCTCCATTGCATCTACACTGGGTCTGCTGGGAAATTTGAATTTGGGTGGAGTTTGAAATTTGGGCTGCATGTAGTCATTTGGTTATGGAAATTCCTACCTTGGAAGATGAGACCCCAAAAAAATGAAGATTTTTTTTTATTTCTTTAGGGTGGGCATGAAGAAATCTCCTTGACTCTCTCTAGGTTAAGGATGGCTCATGGTCCGCTCAGACTCCTTAAAGGCCTGATGAGTTTCCAGTCCCAGCCAGTGAAGCATTTTGGGTGGGAGAGAAGTGTCCCCCAACTGCCTTCTCTACATGGAGGGGAGAGGAAGCATGGAAAACACATGGAGGCAACAAACCATGGCACTTGCCTCGTAATGTTTTCTCTAATGAAGTCCTAATCCTAGTGGGATAAGAGTTTTGGCTTAGATAATCAGAGTATCCATGGCCTTTAACCTTTTTTAACCTCCATGGCCTTTAATCTCTTTTTTCCCCCAAAGGAAGTTGCAGAAGAAAGAATAGTCAATAGAAAGTTATTGATACTCAATACTCAATAGAAAGTTATTGATAATCTTTGGCCTAAAGATCAAGAAGGGAAATTAAAGATACATTGCCTGGGCTGAATGGAAAAGCTTCACCCACTGCAGTGCTGCTGGTGCTGCACAAAAGAGAACTCAAGAGAAGCCATTCTCTCCTGTGCCAGGGTCAGTGATAAATGCACCTCTCTCAATTTCCTCCCACTGGGAAATTAAACACTTTCCTGTGGGCAGTAGGGGAAGAAGCAGAGCTGGTTCACACCCTCCTGTCCCCAAGTGCCTCATCCCTGTCCCTGTCCATGCCAGCCCTGCCCTGCCCAGCTGCAGCCCAGAGCCACCTGTGGGGAGGAAGATGAGCACTGACACAGGCAGGTGATTCGTGCTGGTGCTTTATCCCTCGGGGAGTGGAGGTGAATGAGCCCACACTCAGCATAAAGGACATTTCCCTGCTGTCACCACAGCCAAGGGAGAGCAGGTGCTGACAAATAAGGACTGTGGCCACTCACTGTGCCCCCTTGGCACTTCCATGAGGAGTCTGCTTGGGGAGATCATTCCCAAGGATGCTGCATGCAGAGGCAGGCTCTGCTCACCCACTCAGAGCACCTGTGTGGCCTTTACCCATCTGCTGCTGCCTGGCACTGCCAGGGGAACAGGAGTAGATTCCCCCACCACCTCCCAGTCATCACAGGCTGCTGCTCATGTGCCAGCAGACATGGGAGAGCTCTGGGTGTGCACCAGACAGCCATCCCCACCTGCCAGGGATCTGGGGGCCTACACAAAGAGGGATCAGATTCATTAGGAAGAGGAGGAATTATAAATATGAGCCTAAGCTAATGAGGCCAGTGTGGGTCTGGACAGAAATTCAAAGCTGTGTCCTCTCCTATGGGCAGGTTTCTTCACTTATTTATCAATACTGGCAGGCACAGAAAGCACATCCCGCCTTCTGAGCATCCAGACTTTTCCAGCAGAACCAGAAGGAATCCAGGTATTCTCATGCTGCCTTTGGTGTGCCTCAATAATATCACTGTCCAGTCTCACTGAGGAAAAAAACCCCAAAAACAAACAACACAAAAACTGGACAACAGGATGGGACAGTATCCCAAATCCCCTTAAAACAGAACTTCTCCCTGCAGCCACCCCTCACAGCAGCCTCACACACAGGAGGCACAGCTGAGGGCTCAAAGGCACGGCTAGGTCACTGGAGGCTGGAAGTCAAAGTCTCCCCCAACTCCAGGACGTGTCTGAGGAGTGATTAGCCTTTCACTCTTTGCAGGAAAAGCTGACACTGTCCAAAGCATCGGGCCCTGCTCCCTTGGGAGCTCTCACTTTGTCCCTTTCTGTGCTGGAGCCTGCAGGAGCTGCAGAGCCCCACGGGGAGAGGGATCAGAGCAGATCTCCCTGCGGTGGCACTGAGCTGCAACAAATGTTCATTTAAAGAACACCTTTAAATGAGGCTGCCCTGATGCACTCGCCACGAGCCTTCAGCTCTCATTTATCGTCTGTGCCTGATTCTACCACTTGCCTAAAACTCAATACACCCTCTTCAGGATTTTTATTTTTTTTTTTAACAATTGATGTCTTAGTGTATCCCCTTGTATATTTTATTTTCTTCTCACTTCCTGAGGAAAGAAATTACAGGGAGAAGGCATTAGAGCTCCTCAGCTATCTCATAACTCTGACAAAACAGAAAACAAGGTACAGGACTGATGCCAAATAACACCAAAATCTCACTCTGGGAGAGACGAGGATCTGGGGAGGGGGATCAGCTGCCACACGAAGTATCCCAGAGCACTGTGACAAACCAAGGCAGAGAGGAGGAGCTGAGTGCACCCTCCAGAGCAGGTCTGTGGCTGCAGGGACTTGTTTGGGGCTCCAGGGTGGCCCCACAGCCACTGTGCAGCACCAGACTGGGGCAGCAGAGGGGATGGCATGGCAGAGGAAGCAGCTCTGTGCTGAAGCAGCAGGAAATCCAGGGCAGGCAGCAGCAGGTGCTGCCTGTGGGTGGATATTGTGCACGGCAGACTCAGCCTGGAGCTGCAGAGAGGGGCTCCATGTAGGGGGCTGGAGCAGCCTCTTCACCTTCCCTGCATCAGTATTTTGGGCAAAATACTCTATTCTTATGGAGAGAAAAGCAAAGGAGAAGTAGGAGAGAAGCACCTCCCAAGGAATTTTTCAGAGCAGGAATGCTCCAACTTCTCAGAGCAAACAGTGCTCTGCTGCTGCTGAACATCCTTTTCCCTTCTTCCTGAAGCTGGGAAAAAGAAATCTTAGTGAGGAAGTGAGGAAGGAGAGTTCTTCCCAAAAAGGGACTCATTACTGGGCTCCAGGTGCCAACTCTTAAAGCAAATTCTTTCAGTCTCACACTGCGTCTTTAAGAAATGATAGATTGCGCTGGCTGAGAAGAAACCCTCTGCTCCCTGATAATAAATGAGTTGTTAGCACAAGTAGCAGGCTCCCAGATCCATTTGTGATCCAAAGGGCTCACAGATGCTTCCCATTTCTGCAATGCCAAAACCACAGAACACCAGGCAGGGAGGGATGGGAAGGAGCCTCCTGTCTGTCTGCCTGCTGCTCTCCAGTGGCTAAAGGGAGACTCTCAAGTGCAAGTTCCCTTTGATGGAGCCTTTTTTTAATGTACATTTGCTGTTGTTGAAAGTGCAGAATTTGCTGTATTGCCTGCAGGCAAGGATAGCTAGGGGAAAAACTTCACCCCTGTGTGCTCTGGACATGAATCATCCTATGGCACAGGCACCCCCTGTCCTACAGCCACACACCTCATCCCTCTGCACAGCTGGGACAACTCACCTTGGATGAGAAACACACCTTGGATGAGATAAACACACCTTGGATGAGATAAACACACCTTGGATGAGAAAATACACCTTGGATGAGATATACACACCTTGGATGAGATAAACACACCTTGGAAGAGACAAACACACCTTGGATGAGATTTATGCACCTTGGATGAGACAAACACCTCCAAAGGATCCTGTGGTCCCACCTAGGGATGCTGCTGTACCTGAATGTCTTGGCCCCAATTCCCTTCATCCCCAGCCTCCACAACACTGCTCTAGATTTCACTCCACAGCCCTGGGGATGACTTTCTCCCCCTCCCCCCCGTTTGTTTTTAAAGTTGTTCTGCTCGACTTGCTAGTTTGGATTCACACTTTTACCTTCTGTCCTGTGCAAGCTTGAAGCAGGAAACCTGAATGCACATTGCTCTGCAACTCCTCTGAGATTGCTGCCAAATGGCAATTAGAACTCGTGACAGATTGGGATGGGATTCAGAATTCCCAAGATTTTCAGGTGTGTTTTGATCTAGAGCTCTGGGTCTGATTTGTCTCAGCTGCTATAGGAAATTACTGTAGAATTTTTATTTTTTTTTTTAATGGGCAAAGCAATGGGATTTTTTTTCCTTTCCCACAAGATTGTTAGCTCCAGTACTGCACAAGGCTTAACTGTGGTCATCCAGTTCGAGCTGGTGGGGGTTGCTCAGTCAAATCCCTGGGTGCTGTTTTGGAAATGCCACAGCATCTGCAGGCATTCCTCCCCTGATGACACCAACCCCATGGCACTGATTCCAACCCCATGGTTCCCCCAGAGCCCAGTCCTGGGGACAGGCACTGTCAGCCAGGAGTGCATCAATGGGAAAAGGGAGAAAGAGATAAAGCCTGCAAAAGCAAAGGCATGGCTGTTAGAGCACTGCAAACACTCCTGCCAGCAGCAAGCCCAGGAAATGTGAGAAACAGAAGAGGCCAAGAGGATAAAAGGACAATCACACCTCACAGGACAATGCCAGGCCCCTGCCCTTGGGGGGCCACTGCAGTGCAGTACCAAAATGCAGAAGGAGAACCTGAACAGAGCAGTTCCTGTGCCATGAACATCTGTTTTCTTCACTTCTCAGCAATACATCAGAATGGCACAACTGCAAAGAGCCTGTTTGCAACGTGCTGCCAGCTTTTATCAAAGCCTTTACAGGCTGCTCACAGGGAGAGCAGCAAAGTGTTTGATACTGCTGAGATGTCACCTTCAGCAGAGTATTGAGGAATTAGCAGAGGAGCATAATGCAGCTGCAGGTGCTGTGGGATAGGATTCCCTATAGGAATAGGAGCTCACCTGCCTCCCAAAGTCTCATGCTAAACTCAGCCAGGATCAACACAGCCCTGTTGCTTTACCTGGTACCTCACACAGGAAGGAAAAGTTCAACCAGGGGACATGTGGGCACAGGTGAGGATTTGCTTTGATGGGCTAAATGTTCTCAAAAAAAGAAGAGAAATTTGGGAATGGCCACTGAGAGCTGCTGCCTGAGATGCTGAGTGATGGTACTTCAATGCAGTGTGACTGCTAAGCCCCATAAAACTGTGATGATGCTTGAGTGAGAGTTTCCTCTTGCACAGAACAAGCCTGTACCCCAAAGTAGGTGCTGGTTTCTCCAGAACAAGAAATGGTGTGGGCTGTTTGGGGAAGGGCTCATCCCTGAAGTGTGTGGTTGCTCTGGAAGCAGGGATGGAAATGCAGGAGCTGTCTCATGTCCCACCTGAGGGCTGCACAGTGAATTCTCTGCCCTCCAAGCATCAGCACGTAGACATGGGCATGTCTGGGAGCACAAGGAGCTCATTTTCCAGTCTGTGTGTGGCTGGGGATGGGTGACCTCCTGCAGATGGGACTGCTCAGGGTGCTGTGGGTTCAGGAGAGGTGCTGGGATCTGCTCCCCCCGAGGTCTCTGTGAGTCTGGCACTCGAGGCTGCTAAGGTGGAGGATGCTATGGTATAGATGACTCAATGTTAGAAATCTGCCTGACTTCATCCACACATTTCTTGCAGGTTCCCAAACAAATGATGACTCTTAACGCCTGCCAGCCAAGGCTAATCCAGGTCCCAGACTCCAGGGACCTCAGGAGATCTGTTCCTGACAGTGCAGGAGAGGCTCCACTCTGCCCACAGCCTCTGCCTTTGCTGTCCCCACAGGGCAGGAGCACAGGGACACCCAGATTGCCATCCCCACACCCTGAAGCTGCTGGGCTTTTGGCACAGCCATAATGAGCTGAGCAGGAGACCCCAGAATGAAGACAGGCTGGAAGACTGAATTAATTCTGATTAAATCCGTGAAATGCACTCGGATCTGCCTCTGCTGGGGACAGGCTGGGGACAGCTGCTGTGCCTGACTGTTTTTCTGGGACAGTGAGCTGGGCACAGCACTGCTCCCTGCCTCCTCCTTGTCTGCAACAGCCCCCTCTCCTCACCCCTTCCCCCACTGCAGCCTGTGTGGTTTGGCTTGCTATTACTTCCTTTGGTAGTTCATTAAAGACATTAATCACCTTCTGCACACAGACATTTCTGCTGAACTCCCTGCAGGCCAGGCCTCCTTCTCTGCTGGCTGCTCAGCCCCTGCAGGCACAGTGCTGGTGGCTCAGACCTGCCCCCGTTTCCCTGCTGGCCTGGGGTCACCCCAGGCCTCCCCTGCCATGCATGCTGTGACAAGAGCCTCCTTTCCAGCTCACCTTCACCCCATTGGGGTCTGCGTCCCAGCATCTGTCTCCCTTTTCCCAGGCCAAACACTCCCAACACACGACTACCATGCATCACCTGCAGGAAAGGAGGAACCTGAGCTGTGGTGCTGAGCAAACAGGAGACACCATTAGCTCCAGTTCAGATGTGAGCAGAAGGAGGAACAGCCCTCAGAAAGAAAAACCTGCCCTTGCTTAGCTAAGGCTGAAAAGAGAGACAAGGGAGATCTCCACCTATTGCCCATCCACAGCCCATGCAGAGCTGCTGCCTCACCCCTTTCCCACGTCATGTTTCCTACTCCAGGGTTTCTTCACCCTCTGTCCCTGGGTGCTCTCTGTTGGACTTGGCTTTCCTCACAAGCTCCCAGGCCTGCTGGTAATTTTTTCTGCTGTTTACCTGCCAGAATAGCAGTGCTGTCCCCCCTCTATGGGATGGCACTGAATGGAATGTGGGTGCTGCATGGAAGGAAAGCCAACAAGGCTCGGGGCACTCAGGGGATGTTGGCAGCCTAGCAGGAGAAAAACCACCTCTGAATCTGTGTAATCACTGATGTCTTTTACTTGTTTAAGCCCACTGCTAGCAAAGATCGAAGCAAAGTGTTTGGGAGGGCGGGGAGGTGAGGAATAGCCCTTGATTTCATGTGAGATTCCTCCACATTCTGCATCCAGATTACTTACAGAGGTTTCTGTATCTCTCCTCTGACCCTCCAGCCCTCAACCTTTCATGTCCCTCCCACTTCATCTCCATTAGCATAGTGGCAGGATCTCACTAACTAAATCAAAGCCAAGACTCCTATAGCATATAGAGAAATGCAGACACATATGCCACATCCACACGAGAATCCTGCCATCAGTACAACTCAATCTTAGACATCAGTTGTTTTCTTTTGCACTCCTCCACTCTGTCAAAAACAAATAAAATCAAGGAACAAAAAGACCCTCTTAAAGAAGCCAAGATATGGCAATTTTTAGCTGTCATTCACTTCTTCACTGCCTCTCACTGCTGCTTCCTCAAGGGGTCACTCAGTCTGGCGAAGCATAAGCACAATCTGAATTGCAACCCTGGGTGAGGATTGGCAGCGTTTGGTTTGCAGGCAACAGGGAAAACAACTGATCTGCATGAGAAAAAGAATCAACATTTCAGGAGGCCTTCGTCTTTTTGTGTTGTTTTTTTCTGGGGGTGTTTCTTTTAAGAGTGCCCCAGAGGGGACAAGTGGGTGGCTGCTAAAAGGACAGTGTGAGAAAATCAGCTGGAGGCTTGTTACTGTTGAAGCTAATGAGCAAACACTTCAGCAGGTGAGCAGGGAGCAGTTTCTGCTGGATGCCACACTGTTATTGCCCCAGTAATCCACTACCATTTTGAAATATTTTCTGCTGGAGTGATGGTGGGTTGCAAATGGTTTGGTTTGGATTCCTTTCTGCACCTTGCCTAACTCCTGACTTCCTCAGATGTTAGCAAAGGATTTCATATTGAACTCTTCACTGGGAAAAACAGTGCTCTGTTTCAGTTCTACACAACTAAAATAAGAGAAATAAAACCTCTCTTTAAAGGAATGCAGTTGAAATAAATGCATCTTTGTCTTCAGACTCGTGTTAATACCGCACCCCTGAGAATTTGGATCTTCAGAATATTAAAGTATCCCTGATTTATTGCTTCTTTAAGGAGCATGTTGATTTTGTGTTTGCTCTGAGCTCCATGTGTTACTGAAGCTAACTGGGACCTTTTCCATTTCTGGTGGCAGAGAGCTGCTGCCTTTGGGGCCTTAACCCTATTAAAGGAAATGTAAATGTATATATCTAAAATTCCCACCAGTTTTGGAAATGAACAGCACACTTCCCCATGCTGCAATCCTTGCAGTCACATGAAGATTTCCACTCTCACCTTGCTAATAATGCCAAAAAATAAAGCCTGTCTGCTTCTGGCCTAGTAGAATCCCTATCACATGAAAAGGCTTTATTTTTAGAGAAGAAAAGATAAGCTGTGAGTGGAAGCTGTGACTGTCACACAATGGACAGGTCTGGCCTGTGCTGCTCACTGTTTCTCAAATCCCTCCTCTGCCTACTGCAGAGCCCAAATTTTACTTCTTCACTCTCTTTTCTGCTTGTCACCAGTGCTGGGATCCTTTCCAGATGAGCAGATAGATTTGCAGGTGTGAAATTCCCCTTATTCCTCCCTCTGATTTTTCCTTATGGCGTCATATCTGCTTTCCTCCCCAGGCAACTCTCCCACCACCCAGGATAAAAAAAATTAAATACACAAAAAATAGTCATGCAAAGAAGAAATGTCCCCATGGCCTTTGAAGAGATGGACACAGACTGGGGGACACTTCTCCTGATGTGTGGTGCCAGCCTCTCACAGGGCTGCCAAGAGACAAGGGGAGCCCCATCAGTTCCCTGCTGATGGAATTGGTCCACATTTACCCCAACCCCTCTGTGCCCAGATCCCTGGAGACAGACAGACAGCCTGCCCTGTCCTAGCAGCCACAGCTGGGGGAATGGCTCAGCAATCATGTTCTAAATGCTTTTCCTTCCTGGGGAAGTCATATGGGACAAGCTCCTGCCTTTTTGGTGGTGACTGGGACCTCAGTGCCCACCCTGGGGTCCTGCTGGGACACTGGGTGCTGGTGTCACCTCCAGGGCCTGCTCCCCCCTGTTTGGCACATTCCAAGCTGCTGGCATCTCACTGAACAAACACACACTTGCTAGAAAGCTACAGCCCATCCCTGCCCAAAACTGAGCAACCTTAACCTGAGGTTGATCTAACGTGAATTGATGCTCTGTGATTCATCTGTCTGCATCACATCTTTTCCTGTTACATAATCCAAGGAGATGTATCTCCTTGTAGTACCTGTGTTGTATTAATCAGACTGCATCTGATCATTAAATCCGTGTTTCTGTTGGCTGAACTCACATTAAATAGTCATAGCAAACATCCTGAGCTCTGCAGGGAAAAAAAAAACTCCCAGAGCACCTACATGAGATTTCTGACACTGTGAAAATAGAAACAAGTTTAGCAACAAACACCACAACTATTACAGGGCTGGGCTTATTTAGACTGTGGAAACTTAATTATAAAAATTGCATTCGAACTGATTACTGCCGGAATAATTACAGCAACACCTTTACAAGAAATGGTGACCATCATATGTTTGTCAACAAAGAAGCTTCCTTTAAATTCAACACCCAATAATTGTTTAATTAAACCAAATTTAGTTCCTCATTTGAGAACATTCAAATGCTTGCCTATTCCTTCCTATCTCTGAGAGGTAATTTAGGAGATAAAAAGCAATATCTATAAATACTCTATCTATATATGTAAGTATCCAAGGAAAAGAAGAAAAAGAAAGACTTCATTTCATAGCTGATCTGGATGTAAGCTCGCTGCTATTGATAAGAACATAAGCACAGAGTGAGTGATCACTACAAATCCCTCTCTAATTGGTGCTTGGAGGCCTTAATAAAATATGAACAGAATCCAAACTACATGTTCATTTTCTAATTTGCAGAACAGATTCAACTGTTGATATTCTAGCAGCACCCACAGCATACACTCAGAATGGGGACCCCACAGTAACTGCATCTGTGCATACACAGAAAGAGAGGGATTAATAATTCATTGCTTTTCAGCCTCTTTACAAGTTTTCCTGCAGCTGCAAAATCCTGTTGCTATCCTGTGCAGGCCCCTGTGTTCCAGGTGTGCAGCTCCTGAGTGTCCCTTGCCAGCAGCCCAGCACCCAAGCACACAAAATCTGGTGGCTGCCTCAGCAGAGCTGCAGGGCTCAGTGACGAACAGGGGTTATTTTAGTCACTGGTCATCCCTGCAAAGCAGCCTGAGCTTTGCAGGGGCAGTTTTACCAGGCTGGTGACTCACCTGGTGTGGCAGCTGCTGACCCAGGGCAGGCTGATGCTGAGCCATCCTCTTCTCAGGACAGCCAGAGCAGCTCCACGCCCGCCTGGTGCTGCCAGCATCACCTGGGGACCTCAGCCAAAGGCTGCAAGCAGGAATCTCTGCACCACAAATTAAATAAAGCCATGGAGCTGTGGCTGAAACAACTCATAGTCCCTGAGGAGCGGGGCTGTGCTCAGGACGGGATGCGCATTGCACTGTGCACAGCTGGAGGCAGAGATGAAGAATAGCAGGAAACTATTGCCAGCGCAGGTTGACTCAAGAAAGAAATCTCTCATTCCTTTGCTGTCAACAGCACACAGTGCTCCCATCCACTGTGGGCCTTCCAGAGACAGGAATTTGCAGATCTCTCTTGAGCTGCAAAGCTCCTGTGTCCTCTCATCTGGCACAGAGCATCCCCCTTCCCACCCCTCTCCATTCTGACCTGCAGCGCCAACTCTCCTGTGCTGAGTCTGCCCTGAGAGCAGTCAGACATGGCAAAAAACAGCATGGTAGGGTTTGCTAGACGCTGTGTGGAGGGAATAAAGCGCTTTTCCAAACATGGATGGAGACAGAACCTCTGAACATGTCTTTAAAGCTGAAGAAGGGTTTTTGCTCTGCTACGTCACTAGGTAAACATTTCAGCTACACCTCACCATCATTTCACCCTTTACAGTCACCTGGAACTGCTGTGTAATTCTGCTGAAGGAAGGACTCTCCATTCACCCTCCTCCCTTAAACAATTTCCTTGGCCTTTGAAGAAACAGCACAAAATTGTAAAGCCTCCTAACCTTTAGTTAAGAACCATGAGAGTGGCAGGTGTGTACTTTCATACGGGTGAGCCCCATCAGGCACCCAGCTGCAACCACGGAGCGTGTTCATTACCAGCTATTCTGTGGGATGGAATGAATTCAGGAAGATATTTCAGTTATTGAAATGTGCCCGTGCCTCAGTGATGCAACAACATTAGCATCAACCCCACACATGAAACAGGAAGTCACCACACATCTCCACAACCTCTTCTTGCTTTCTTAATGATTATGGTTTGCCTAAAACCATCATCTCCTGACATGTTGCACACAGGGACCACAGGACCCGCACTGAGCTGTGTAACGATAAAAAGTCCACATCTAAAACACCAAAAATGTGAAAGTTATTGCTGGGCTGTCACAGTGACAGCCCAGCGACCACAGCAGCCTCTGGGCATTCTCCAGATTCCCCTCTCGGATTGGTGTCATTGTCATTGTCACCAATTCGGCGTGTCATTAGCGGCGCTGTCACCTGGGCTGGAGCTCCCGGTGTCACTGCACCCACTGTCACTGTCACTGTCACTGTCACACCACAGCTTGCTCATCCTTGCTCATCCCCAGCAGCTCCTGAGCAGTGCCACGGCCGATGCCCAGGCACATTCTGCACACCGTTTCCTCAGCCAGGCTGCTGTCACTGTGCTGCACCTCATCCCCGCCCCACAAGGAGTTTGCTCCTGCTCTCAGCGCTGATTCTGAATATCTGCTCTGTGCTTTGGATGATGCTGCTTCAGACACTTGCCATAAGGAGTACATTTCGCTGGATCCCAGCACGGAGCAGGATCTGCAGTGGAGCTGGGACCTTGCTCAGATACCCTCACAGGTGAGGCATCAGGTTCATGGGGTCCAAACAGCCTTGACTAAACTGTCACAGAAGCAGGCAATGCCAATGGCAAGGAAATGCTGTGTTCTCCATCTCCATGGGAACAAAACCTGGTACTTTTAACTGGTAGCACGGCCAGTCTTTCCTCAGAAGATAAAGACCACTGTGTGGGCAGGGTTTTTATTCTCTCTAAATAAACAGATCTTTCTGCTGATATCTAGTCTTGGCAGCCAGGCAAGGAATTAGCTGGAAGATGAAGAATGAGCTAATTCCTGACAAAAGTTTCGCTTCAGCTCTAGAGTACTAAAATCAGGTCTCCTAATGGCCTGTTTTCTTCAGGTTGGGGGGTTTTTTTCACCCCTAGGGTACATAGAATGACACCTTCTTTTGTGCCTACAAAACAAATGCTGCCTTCCATAGTCTGGAGGAACTTAGGAAGTTTTTAATTATAAGGAAAGCGAAACGAGGACAAGTGAAGTTGGGCTGTGCAGAGTGCTCTGCTGGTCTGATCTAGGACAATGTGCCCTACATAGAGCTCAAATATAACATCCTTTGGGAGGCTGCCTTGCTTCCATTCAGCTTTTGTGAGACCACCCCTGCCCCCGCAGCACTAATGACAGGTTCCTGAAGCATAGCTGGTGTCATGGTCTTGCCATCAAAGCTGTAAACAAAACCATTAGTGGCAGGCATGGAGAGGGAGGGAAAGCCATGTGCAGATGGAGAATTTGTCTGAGTGGTATTCTTGCTGTTTCTGCTTTCTTCCTGCTATCAGCTCTGAAATAACTCATCCTCTGCCACAGTCAGCAACTCTACCCCAGGTGGGTGATGTTTTCCCTTGATAGATACAAGGTCTGGCTTTCCTTGTCTGGCTTTCCTGCCAAGAAAGTTCCATTGGATAGAGCTGAAATAGTTGCTCTTCCTTGATGGAAACTTGTAGTTGGCAAATAGAGGGATATTAAAGAAAATAGAAAATCTTTAGATATGCTGTTAGATACTGCAAAGAAAGTGTGGCCAAATTGCTACTTCTATCTCCTATACCATACTGGGCAGGAAATTCCTGAGATCTTGTATTTGCAAACCCTCCAACAGAAAATATCACAACTTTTTTTTTTATTTCTTCAAAAAGCCTCATTAATTCTCCTGCTGGCTGTTTCTTCCAGGAGATCCCTTCTGTGCATTTCTGAGCAGAGAGAACAGTTTGTGTTCACCTCTATCCCACACAACTAAACTGCAGGGGGGATGTTTCAGTGACTCAAGAGGACACTACAGACGCCAGCCAACAACAATCCAACAGGCTCAATGAAGGGATGGCTTCCTCCAGCCTATCCTGAGAGCCCAAAACACACACACAGGTTCAGAGAGTGTCAGCAGCAGTGTCTGACACCAGGTCAAACCACAGAATTCTCTGTGCATCACACGCTGCTGGCACGAGCCCCTCGCCCACAGCACTGCACCCTGTGCTCCAAGGAAAGCAAAGGCTGACACAGCAACCACAGGGCTCTGTTGTGGGCTTAGTTCTCATTTGGTTTCCTCCTCCTGGTCTTGTTTGTTGCTGCTAACCTTGGCTTTATCTAGCAAGCCATGGTGTTTTTCCCAATAATATCTTCTAATGAGAACAGTACAGGCAACGTGCTGTGCCTTAGCAGGGTGCAGATCCACCCTGAGATCAATTCCGTGGTGCAAACTCATTCTTTAATATCTGTTTTTAGAGCCAGTGAATAAATTTCTTGAAACTAGAACTCTCTTATCTCTCTGTCATTATTAGGCATGCCCTTATTGTGGATTTAGACTCCACTTGCACCAAGCTGCTGGCTTCTGCTAGGTCTTTCTTAAATTACAAGGACAGATGGTTAAACTGGGGCTGAGGAAGAAGCTGTTCACACTAAACAGAGACTTCTGTGCACTCTGTGGGTGGAAAGGGGTGTCTTTGTTGTGCATCACAGCTATGGGAAATATCGGGATGAAATCTCAATGTAATGATTTGGGCAGAGGTTAGAGGAACAAGAGGAAATGAAATGTTGGGGGGTTTATATCACTTTGGGTGCAATGGAAGGGGAAACACAAGACATGCTGGATAACTGCAGCAATACCTCACCCCTATTCCTTAGCACAAACCAAAACGACCCAAAACCCCTTTGTATGTTTGGGGTTTTGTTGCTGGGACCCTAAATGTGAGCTACGCGTTAGGTGCATGATGTCCCATGTTTCAGACAGCCAACAAACCCAAGCCAGGAATAAAGAAGCCAAAGAGAGGCAGAGCAGAGTGAATGCTGGTACTCACAGGTGTATGTCATTTCAAAGCTGTCACTGATGTTCACAATGTCGATCTGGGGAAGGAGCTTAGGGGGTTCTGTGAGCTGAGACAACGCAAACCTGAAAGCCGCATGTTCCTGGGACTGTTGATTAGGAAACAACCCCCCTGGGGAGAAAAACAGAACCATGAGAAGAAAGCTCTTAAGAACATTCACATTAAAAACATCGTCGGTCCGAAATATTCCTGAGAGCAGAGCCTACAGCCCTGCAGCCCGGGGAGTGCCTCCAAACTCAGAAATCCTCCAGAAGGCAAGAGCCAAGGGTTCCGTGCCCACTGCGGACAGGTTGGGAGCACAAAACCCTCCCAACATTTCTGTTATGTAACCCTGGATCACACACAGGAGCCCTGCTGCATCCCCAGGCCAGGCAGCTCAGGATAGGATAATCCATGGGGTGCAGCTCAACCTCCTCACCCCCATAACTTCAAGCAGGAGGAATGGGAATTCTCTCCATATCACCTCAGTACAGGAAGAACGAGATCCTTCCTTCCTCCCCTGGCTTGGAATGAGGCTCAGTTCAAGCCCTGCTGATTGAGAGGAGAGCTTTGCTACAGGAGGGTTGCAGGGTCCCCCCACACTGTGGGACTCGGGGGCAGCCTGGCTGAGCCTGGCCCAGCAGGGGACAGCGCTGTGACAGCCACAGGGACACGAAACTGTGACCAAACTGCTGCTGCTGCTGGAGGTTTGCTGCACAGAAAACCCCAAATTTAACAGGTGACAGCGGCCAAACTCAAACTGGGCAGCAAACTTAAAGCTTGACCCTCAGAGGAATCAATCTACACAGAATTACAGATAAACACAGGACCACAGAATGATACAAACAGGGCACGAACTGGGACCGGGCTGGACCTAAGCTCAGAACCTCTCCTTCCCCATGGATCTGGAACAAAGTGCAGCGATAACCCAGCCCTAGGAAAAGTTTCCTGCTGCTCCCCCAGCAGGAACCTTGGCTTGCAGCAGATCCCTCCACAGCCTCCGGAGAGATGCTATTAAATTCAGCCTGTCTTGTAATCTATATGCATTTAAAGAAAGCGCTGCTATTGGCATTTCAGGAGGAGGGAAACAAAGCACTTAGCAACAAGGGAGAATTAAAATAAAGCTGCAGAAAGTATCAATGCCCAAGACGACTCGAGGAAGAAAGAAATAGGCAAGGATCTGCCATCAACGTCACTTTGCACATCTTTAGTAGAGGGGGCATCTCCTCGTGTGAAAAGGGCTATTTGTGCACCAATATCCCCCCACCTCCCCCGTTCCTCCCACCCCGCAGCCTAATCACGGATATCGGAGGAATCAGATGCTCGTAGCCAAGTTGCGTTCGTTGAAAGGCAAAAAATCCGGGATCTTGCACAAATTTGGGGTAAAGGGGAGACAGGAAGGGAGGGAGACAAGGATGCAGCACCAACAGCAATAAAAGCACTGATTGTGCAGCTGGACTCAGGCAGGAGTTGCCTGAACTTGGTGGATTAGCGATTGATTGGCATTGTAGAGAGAAGGGAGGCGGGAAAGAAAACCGGCATGCAAGGGAAGGGAATTTGGGGCTAGGCTACAAACGATCACCAATAAAGATCAATGGGAGAGTAATAATAAACGCAGACAAGGAGGGAGAGGAGCACGGAGAAGTTACAGGAAGGGAGGAAGGAATCAAACAGGCACTGCTGGTGTGCAGGGGAAGCAAGTGGCATGAAATGGAAAGAGACTTCAATGCAAGACCTTCTTACAATAGCTTTGCCCTTATTCTTTAGCAATAACAACAAGAGAGCGTCTGTTTGTTACCTCCCGTCCCAGTTACCTACAGATGAGAGCATCCTCACCAAAATGTATCATGCAACCGCCGATTTTGCAAATGCAGCAACACACAATGGCAGCCCAGGCATTTCCCAGGGCAAGAAACAGATATTTTTTTCATACTTCCTCCATTTCGGAGGCACTTTTCTCCCTCTGTGTTGGTGTGTGTGTATGTGCAGGCATTTATTCCCAACCTACCCCTCCCCCAAATCCAAACTGATCCATCTCTGCTCCGGCAAAGCTGGTACCAACGCACACATCCAGCCCTCTCAGTTCAGCCCCTGGCTCCCTCTCACACACATACACACACATTGTGCCTTTGCAAGCACACCACCGGGTCAGTTTTTACCCCCAGCACCCCCTCTCCACCCCTACCCACTCGCCAGGGAGCATCACCCCCAGCCCCGCACTCACCTATCTGGATATTGTTGGGGAAATTGGCCCCTAACACCGCCCCTAGGAAACTGGTGCAGAAGAAGGCAAAAATGTGCTGCATATTCCCTTTTGCATTGGCGAAAAAGAAGCCCAGTTCCAAGCATAGATTTGATTTTTCCCCCGCTCTGCTCTCTTTAGCCGCCTCTCTCGCCTCCCCTCCGGGATGCGCGTCTCCCCCGCTCCGGCTCCAGCGCCGAGACTGCCGCTGAGCAGCGCCTGGCAGCAGGATTAACTGAGCCCCGAGAGGAAGAAAGAGAGCCCGCTCCTCATCCACATCCCTCCCCCGCCACACACAGCGCACACGCACACGCACACGCCGGGCGCTTCCACCCAGCCCCTGCCCCTGCTGCCAGCTGCGGCTGCACAGCTGGAACCGCATCCATCCCCGAGCCCGCTCTGCCCCTGGGGATCCTGCCTCGGCTCTCTAAGGGCAATCCCCGCCTGCCCCTGAATCCCAGCTTGGCCCATCAGCTTGTCCTGGCAGGGGCTCCGAGGAACCTGTGAATCAGTAGGTGGCAAACTCCTCTAGAGAAAGAGCCGAGCCGAGCCCGCCTGGGATTCGCCGCTGCCCAGCCTGGCTCCAGGAGTTGGAGCGGGCACTCTCCGGAGCCTGGCTCCTTAGGGTAACAAAGAGGGTCCTGCAAATGTGCCTTGGAAGGAAGGATTTCAGAGCAACAAACGAGAGATGCTGAAGGATTAAAAAAGGAAACCCCCCTATCACCTTTCTCATTGATTTTTGCTGCCCGCTCTTAATGGACGAGGCTTTTCACCGTGTGAATGTAGAAGAATTTGAACTCACCAACACCATCAGACAAGGCAGGCTTCTGAAATTAGGGGGTCTATCTTAGCCCGGACCATTTCAGAAGCTGTTTCATGATGGCTCTAGAGAGACTGGAGCATATTTGACCATGGGCAGCTTTGCTCAAAAACAAAAGGAAGAGAAAAATAAAGGTGGAACAAATAAACCCCAGCTCCTAGGTACAACTTGTGATTTGGAAATATTTGAAGAACTGTAGTGAACATAAAGACATAGTCACCTTAGTAAGGAGAGAAAATTCATCCATTCTCCCCTGAAGTCCCAAACCAAACCAAACCAAACCAAACCAAACCAAACCAAACCAAACCAAACCAAACCAAACCAAACCAAACCAAACCAAACCAAACCAAACCAAACCAAACCAAACACCATCCATGCCAGAAGCCAGAAGCTGAAATCCCATATGCAGGCCTGGATATTCTGCCCTTGATGTTTCCAGCCTTGATACACACCAGGGGACCATAGTAGAGAGGAAATAGAGCCAAAAAAAGGGATGTTTGGGGCAGAATTGGAAAATACTCAGATGCCCTGTGTCCTGGTTGGGTGTAGGGTCCCTGGCCCTGGTGCCCTCTCCCCATCTCCAAATGTGTGAGGATAAAGTGGAAGAACACCAAAGAGTGGTGACCAATGTTTAAAGGTCAAGAAGTGCTCCTGCATAAGGACAGTTGGATAGAGGAGCACACTGCAGAGTGGAAAAACTGAAATGGGACATGACCAAGCCTGCAAAATCTGCAGCAGCACAGAAACGTTCCCTGTTGGCCACAGCACCCAGGTGTGACATAACTTTATGGTGCAGGGATAACGCTGCTCTTTAAATCCTCAGGCCTTTGTTTAATCTCTGCAAATAAAGAGTTTGGGACCTTTAATATCTTCCTAGACAGTTTTATGGGCTTCACTGTGATGTCTAGAGTGACAAAATGCTGAAACACCCACATAAATGCCAGAGTTGGTGTGGGGTCTCAGAACTGCACTCTTACAGCTTTGCACTGATGCAACTTTGCACAACAGGAGTTGCATTGATGCCTGGAACTTGGTGGCCTCTTACAGGACAGAACACAGAGTTACACTGCAAAAAAAAGAGACCAGAAGGTTTGCACTTTTGGCCCAAAACACCCTTCCCCGGGTGACCAGGCAATGACTCTTGGTGCCAGGTTCACTAGAGAAGAAATTCAGGCACTCAGGAACCAGATAAAGGTGGCCAAAGGATGCCCTGACCCTGTCTCACTGCCTGGGTGACCTTCAACCCAAAGTCACATTCAAGCACAAAAAAACCCCCATCTATTGTTGATAGGAGCACCTTCACTAGACTTCCATTTCCCTCCCTGTATAATTTAAGCAATACTGATTTGAGGCTAAAATAACCTGCTGATAGGTTTTATGGAATCTTGCTTTCCATCCAGAATTTAATAGAAACAGCTGCATTTACAACCTGAAGAGAGTCACTGAAGGATAACCAATGCAACAGAAAGATGCCAGCACGTTTTGCAAACTCCCAAACAGCCTATCTGATAACAATAATAGTAGCCATAACAATAAAATATTATAATAGCTTGCAGAAAGCTTGCACAGTCGCATTAATTAATAATGCTGCTTTTGTCTATAAACCTCTCAAAATGCAGGTGGCTGAACAAGGGGAACCTCACCACAGTGTAACAAGATAAGTAGTAATAAGATCATTATTTTAAGAAGGTATTCATTTCCGTTTTCCCTACAGATAACAACATTTTATTCGGGGTTTGTTAGCATAAGGATGTTCAGAATTAACTCTAGGTGTTCTGAAGGTTCTTTAAGTCAACATAAAAGCAGTATAACGTCTGAACTTCTGGCTAAAAAACAAACTGAATTTTGGGAAATAGATGAAACTCTTCAACTTCACAAGAGTAGTCACAACAGAAACACAGATCAGTCCACCAATCCTTTGAAAAAACACAAAAGAATTATCTTGATTCCTGTAAACAATGGAAGGAAGTTTTTTTTTCTCCTTTCAGATTTCAGAATACAATGAAAATCATGCAATACAGAATACAAGTATATTGCATAGAGCCATCTTAATCAGGAGCAACTGAAAACATCAGGGATGGAGTTTTGTTAGACCTGTATTTTGTCTTAGAGGGCTCTTAAGACATAGATGGGATGGGCAGGCAACTGGTGGTCAACAAGGAACATCCAACATGGTTTTGTGGGATTAATTAATGCAAATTGTAAAAAATAAGGTGAATACTAGTTAAAAAAAAAATAGGTTGTCAAATTTAAGAAATTTTAAAAAGGCATTTTGAAAGAGTGTAGCTGATTCACTTCAGGTCTTTTCCAGACATGAGAATAAGAAAATGGCTGTGGCCAGAGGTGCTGTTCCCCTTGCGTTCTGCCTGCAGCTGCCCTTGCTGTACTGGGCAAGAACCTTTGTTCTCACCCATTTCTGCTCCAAGGTTTGGCTTGGAGTAAGAGGATTTTGGCTCTGAGAAGGATGTCTGCTCCCTCCCCTTTGCTGTGCATGGTGTCCACCCCAGCAGTGTGCTCTGCCCTTGCTATCAGAGCTTTTGTTTGCAGGATGGGAAATCAGTGCTTGTTGCAGCAGATATATTTCTGTACCAGAAGTCTTGAAAAAACAAAGGACTCATTCACATGCAGAAGCCTCCAGCCTTGAAAAATGAGGAAATCAACAGAACTCGGCATCCGTCCGACCTCCCCGCAGAATTATTTCCCCCTGTGCCCACTCTGTTTTACATGATGCTCCTGAATGTCTTTAAAGAGGCTATTGGAACAACGATTTCCAAAATTCCTTTTATTTCCTAGCTGGACAATCTCTATAGGAGGCTTTTTATAAAGAGCAAAAATGTAATTGTAGTGATTAATTTAAATAAACTCCAAACAATGCAGAATCTCATATGGTTTTCACAGAGCCTTGGCATAAATGAATGCTGATGGAGTGACAACACATTTCTCTGCTTCCCTTGGTCACCTCAATTTTGTTATTTTGGATAATGTACCACTCAAGGAATGATTGTAGCACAGGCTCTCAGAGGAGAGGCTCCAGAATTTGAACATCAGGCATTTGCTTCAATCCCTAAATCTGGAAGGTATTATTTACACTGAAAACCAGCATTTACAAACTCTTCACCCGACAATTTTTGGTAAAATCTCCTTGACAAAAACATCCTCAGCAATGTTTGCTATCAGGTAGAAAAATCTTCCCTCATCCTCAATGATTTAGGTCTGAAGTGCCCACAGACCCTCTCTCCTTTACACAGCAGCTGGAGCTGTCAAATAAAAAACTTTGCCACCACAGAAGCAACTCAGAGAAGTTAAGGGAAACATGAGCTTTTCTAGTGTGTTCTAAAATGGGAAGATGTGGGACAGGAGCAACTCTTGAGATGATGGCAGCTCCAAGCAGGTCCTGACTGATGCCACACATGGGGGATGATGTTTTAAGGCCACCAGATATAATTTTTTACTGATTCCTCCTGATGGGGGAAACCCGATGTGAAGAGAAACTGGGGAAAGTCAGCTTTTCCCCACAAACTGTACAAAAATGTGCTTCTGTTGTCATGATGATTGGCCTATTACCATATTTATAAGAAATCCTTGCTCGCTCTGGGATAATTAAGCAAGGAAATGGACTGGAAGATAAACCTGTCAATCAGAGTGGCACTGCAAACACTGAGCACCCTTCAGCTGAAATTGCTGAGCAGCACAGCAGGCAAAGGGAGCTGTGCCTTGGCTGGGAGCAGCCTGGGCTGGATCAGCCTGGGGAGGGCTGGGGGCTGGGTGTGGGGGTCTTTGACACAACAGGGCAGGTAATGGAATAATCTCTAGATTCAGCCCAAGTTGAATATGCTACAAATTCAGATGTGCAACTTTGCTTTCTGAAGTTGTTGGTCCCACCATCCAGCTGACCTGTTGAGGGTGGGTTTGTGTCCAACAAATGGACTTGCAGCGCTCAAGCAGGGGCTGCTCTGATAGACAGTGATGCAGCCAGCCCTGCACAATAAATATTGCACAGCAAATATCTCCACAAGCACTCATGAAAACACCTCAAATCTCTGTGTGACGAATCCCAGCTGACCCCTTTACTGACTCCCCGGAAAGGAAACTTTACCATCTGCAACCCCAAACCCACTCTCTTCCTCATGCATGGAAGGCTGCTAGCACACTTTCTTTTCTTCCCCCTCCTGGTGAATGGTTGATTTATAACTACTTATAGAATCTCTCTGTGCCCCAGTCTCAGTTTACGCTCTTTGCTGAGTCATAAACATAAATCAGAGATGTGGGTGGATCCCTGTTTGTTATTAAAGCACCTTATGTTTCTCTAATCCTCGCCAGAGGAAGCAGAAATTACTGGTAATACATTAAAGTTACAGTAGCTTGTTGCAGAATATAATATCCCCCCAGATTATTGCCACAAATCGGCTGTCATGTTATTTTCTCATTGAATGGAAGACCAAATAAATTATAAGTATTAAAAAAATTGTTGAAAATATATGCTAGGAGATTATTGACTATTGAAAAGGCAGACACAGGGGATGCAATCTCAATTGGAGATTCTGATTAGCAATAATTCAGTCAAATTTTCATATACATGGTAAAGTTTTCTTTCACTCAAAGTTCCCAAAACATTGTGAATGCTCCAGATGAAGTCAAATAATGATAGAGGTGATTATACAGTTTAATATTGATGTACAAATCAACACTCATTTTTAATCCCTGGCATCAAAACCAAGATGTGCAGAAAACAAACGTGAAATGAGGAAGATAAAAGGATGCTGATTTAGGGAATTTAAAAAAACAAAAATCAACAAAAAACCAACAAACCAAAAAGCAGCAGCAGCAATTGCCACAATTCAAACAGCCATACAAAGATTCCATCATTGCCATCTGGCTCCAGGGCTCTCAGGCTGCTTTGCTAACAACAAGATAAACAAACATGTGGGCTGAGCTTTAGGGTGGCTGATCCTGGCCTTTCCAATAGTCAAAGGACTCCAAGTTTTGAACTGGAGTGTCTGAGTCAAGAAAAGAGGCTTCAATTTCCAGCCCTTGCATCACATCCTACCGGAGCAGGCTGCCAGCTACCAGCTGGGAAGGGGGAAGTCTGTGCACAAAGGAGAAAACTTCAAAAATCACCAGAATTATCAGTGTCATTCTGTCATGAATTTCTGCAATCAATACAGATATTCATGTCACTTCTCTTCATTCTTTAATTTCTACCCGTTCTCTATCTCTCAGGGAAATGAGAATTTCAGTCCTGGATCAAATCACACAAAATCCCACCCTGAGTGTCTCAGCCTCACACACAGCTTGGTCTGCAGTGCATTTGCAGCCTGTATGTATTAAATGTGTGGGATTTCACAAGGACAGGCAACTGACTGGAAAGAGACACCTCTGAAAAGTCTACAGAGAGCTTTGCACGTGTGCACCCTGCACAAATAGTCTGAACTCTTTCAAAATACTGTCAGAAGAAAACCTCATTGCAACACAAAACATAATTTTATGTGAAAAAATTGTCTAAATTCCTAAAGGATGTGAAAGCAAACTGTAACTGCAGGGGGAAGGGACACTGGGCAGCAGCTGCAGGTCCCCACAGTGCAGGGGGCTGGTGCAGGGGCACTGCCTTTTGCACACACCCACCAGCAAGGTCTCCAGCCCAGCCATCACTGTTGAGCTGCTCTGTCTGGACAAAGGGCTGTAAAGCTTAGTGGGTGCATGAGGATCTGTGGGTTGTCTACAATTTCTCCTCTTCATCGTTTAGACACCACAGGAATGGCGGAGAGCTAAGGATATAAGCTGAAAAGAATGCAATTTTTCAAAAAATCACCCCATTTTCCAGGCTGGAAGAGAGAAACAAAGGATGCAGGCCCTGTTACACCAAGTGTTTCTGGAGGTGTCCCATGTTAGGGACTTTCTGTGCTCATCAAGGTTTTTGCCTGAGACTCTCTGTACATCACAGGCACAGATCAGTGCTGTGGTACAAACAAAAGGCCAGACTCCCTTTGTACTCCCAACACTGATCAAGACAGAAAGGACAGCACACAAAACACCCTCTCACCTGGCACACCACAGAGCTTGCAACCTGTTGGAGCAACACTTACAGTAAGAGCAGGTGGGAATCAGAAGAGAGAAATCATTAGTGAGAAAGGAAAAGAACAGAGCTGAGGAGCTTCAGTCACCAAAAAACAATAAAAAAAGGAACAAAGAAGATTTTCTTTTCAGGAGTATAAAGATGCAGTAATTGCTTTAGAAATCTTATACATTTATGTGCTTTTGCTTTGGATGCAGTCTGGGACTATTGGGCAACTGAGTCATGTTACTGGAGAAACCTGAGCTCTGCAGAAGCAGCACAATCAACCTACAGCATCCTGTCACCTTGCCCACAGAAAGCTGCCATCATCCCAATCAGCTATTAATGGCCAGTGATGGAAGAAAAAGAACATTTATCCCATCTGAGAGACTGGCAGGGGAATCAATTTGCCAGAGCTCACAGAACCCACCAGAGGGCTGGGACTGAGGCTCGCTGTGCATCTCTGCCACAGGAACTGCAGGAAAGTCCCCAAGCATGGAAACCTCATGTACTTGTCCCCTGCCCACGTCTCCTAGGAAAGCCCCCAAGAGCTCCTGCCATCTGTAGCAGCATGATGACAAGTGGTACACTGCCTAAAACGACACAGGGAACCACAGACATTTGGAAGGGATTCAGGTGAACATGGTGCTGCTTTGTGAAATGAATAATTTGCCAGTGATGGATTTGTGAGCTCACTGCTAGCAAAGCTCTGGCTTCTTCTGGACACTGTGCAAACAGCCCTAGTGATGGAAAGGCAGGTTTCAACCTGCTTGGAGCTCACTCTAATTCCAGGGCTGAGGGTAGAAAGAGAGACAATGTGGAATGCAAAGACCTGGTGACCTAATTCATTAATTACAGGCTGCTTTCTGCTATTTGATTCTGCTTTGCTATGTGCATCTCAGGGGCTCTTCCTACATACATCTCTCTTTTCCTCCTTCCTGCCAAGAAAGGGAAGCTATTTAGACTTCCTATCTAGTGTGATGATATCATATTTATTTATAAATGTTCATCCTTGAAATAAAAGGATGGGGATGATGGTGAGTGCTATGCATTTGAATTCCAGGGTTTGTGCTGCAGCCTCAGGAGTTTAGCTGGCCCTTGCTTCCAAGCCCTTCAGATGGTGAGCCACAGGTGCTGGGAGAGCCATCCCTGGCTGGCTGCATCCACAGAGCCATCCTGCCTCCTCCAGCTTTGCAATGGAGCGTTTTCCCCCCAGAGTTGTGATTATGAAATGTCACCGTGGAAACAGTTGGAATATAATATGTGCTTGCTTGCTTTCCCCCACCCTCCCTCCCCTCCCACCAACCTCCTCACTTTCTGAAGTTCTGTTTGCTGTGCAAGAAAAACCCTTCTTGTTCCCCTAAACCTGCAAAGGGGAGTGTGTGCACCCCAGAGCGACCCCCCAAAAATATCCCTATTCATTAACAGCTCCTTGGTACATTGAAGCAAGGCAAAACCCACCAAACTCAACTGGCTGCTCCTGCAGCTACCAGGACTTTCTGCCTTCCTCTGTCAAATAATGACTTCTGTAAAATGGCATTGTAAAGAGGCTTTGAGCCAGTAGGATCCTGGTCTGCTGTTGCTAAAACTGTCACTGCAAGAAAGCCTCTACAGCAAAGCATAATTCCCCATCACACACCTCTGCTGTCCCCTCTGCTCTGCTGTCCTGTTCCCATTAGTGCTGTAATGAGCATACAACACACACACGCACACATCTTGGCTCTCTTTCTTGTGTCCCACCACCCAGAGGCAGCTCTTTAGATGATGAGCTCTCTGTGCTCTGCCTATGTTAATAAAGCACGATTTCCCCCTAATCATGATTTCTTCCACGATTCTCATCAGCATCACAAAAGGTCAGAGCTGTCCACCTGGGAGTGGAAAGGTCAGCTCACTTTGGATCTGACACGTGGTATCTCGTAGCTCCTGGAATATAATCAGCTCACTTCATATTTATTTTGTGTGACTGCAGCACTATAAAAGAGCGGGGGCTGTTCCAGAGAAATCTTCAGTCTCTTGTCAGGAATGTGCAAGCAGCCCCAAGGGAAAATATGAACTCAAGAGAGTGGTACTGAACAGACCTCCCTCCCTGGCAGAGAATGCTGGATTGGTTCTCAGAAATCACGCTGGGGATTTAGATACCCATTGGTATTTGTTAGTTTTTATTTAGATGCCCGCTGGTATTTGTTAATTTTAATTAATGGGAATTGCACATAAAAATCCCCCAGGCAGTTTGGATAATTTCAGGCAACAGGGCTTTGAGGTGTGCAGAGATGGACTCACTTGGAGGGAACCTATCCCATGCACCAGTTATGAAAAATGCTCCAAAGACACTCTCCACAGTCAGGTGTATGTTTACAACGAGACCATGGGGGGAAATCCATAATTTTTCTAATTCAGGAGAAGCTTGAATGTGTGATGCTCATGCACACATGGTTTCCCCAGGAGCTTCACAGTCACTGGCAGGCAGGTGACACTGTCCACGTGGGAAGGGGACACAAGAAGTGGCTTCTGCCCTGCAGAGAAGGGAAGCCAGGCAGGAGCTCCCCTTGCTGCTGGCTCGGCTAGCCCTGAACATGGCAAGGGACATGTCTGGAGGCTTCACCACCTGGAGTTTATGACCTTGTTACCCCCTAAGGGCCCTTCAGGTGACTGTGAAATGTTCCTGGTGGCAGTGGCAGACCCAAGAATCCTCTGAGGATGATGCTTTTCAGTACAAAGCACAACTTCTATTTTTCCCCCTATGGCAGCTGCCTTGTCAGCAGCATGGAGATGGGGATGCACCCTGTGGGCACAAAGCAGGTGTTCCCTGGTCCTCATGCCAGCCACAGCCTTCCCATGGAGAGAACTGCAGTCACTGCTGTCCCCAGCACTGTCTCTCCAGCAGCCCCATGCCCAGAGCAATGCAAGCTGGTCTGACAACCCTTCACCATGAGATTAGCTCAAGGCAAAGAAAACAAACCAGGTCTTTTGGGTGGTCTATACCAGAATCTGCAATCTGCACGCACCTCTTCTGCTGCTTTGCTCCTTTAAGGATGATCCAGGAGCAGGCAAAGGAAATCCCTGAGACGAGCTAATGGACACCCCTCCTACGCTGGTCTCCAAATCAGCAATTCAAATTGCCAGCGCCTCTCGTCAGAATTGTTAATTCTGCACCGAGCGACAGCCTCCCGTAACTCCCGGGCTCACCGGGTGCAGAAGAATCACACAGGCTCTCGATTTAAATACTGCTGCTATTTCTGCCCTGCTTTCAATTACCTGCCAAAGGAGCCGGGTCCCTCACCCCCCCCGGCCCTCCCCACTGATCCTGGTGCTGATCTGGATCTGCAGCACAGCACCTTTCACCCCACACCCCTCCTCACACGGGTGGTGCCTTTCACAGGGCAGCTCCAGGGGATGAACATCTGGCCAAGATCCAGCTGTGCTCAAAGCCTCAGCATCTCCCCATATCCTCAACTTCCCCCCACACCCTCAGCATCCCCCCTCATCCTCAGCATCCCACTCATCCTCAGCATCCCCCTCATCCTCAGCATCCCCCCTCATCCTCAGCATCCCCCACACCCTCAGCATCCCCCCACATCCTCACCATCCCTTCACATCCTCAGCATCCCCCCACATCCTCAGCATCCCCCCACATCCTCACCATCCCTTCACATCCTCAGCATCCCCCTCATCCTCAGCATCCCCCTCATCCTCAGCATCACATCCTCAGCACTCTCCACATTCTCACCATCCCTCCACATCCTCACCATCCCCAAATGCCAGCCTGCTGCCACCACAGGGGCACTCAGCATGTGCAGGTGGAGAAAACCACTCCAGTCCTTCCTCTTCTGAGCTGGGGCTGCAGCTGCCATGGGAAGAGCCAGAGTGCAAAGGTTCCCTGGCAGGGAGCAGTGCTCACCCTCTCACCTGCTGCTACACAGTCCCTGAAAGTTACCCAGTAAGCCCAAAGGCATTTCCCCACAAAACATTTTTCATGTGCCCAGTGCCCCTTTTGGAGAGGAATTCAGGACATTTGCTATTTTAACCCTAATTAGATGCAGATTTTTTTCTTTAACTGACTGTGATGTTATGCTGCTCCCCCTTTCTAGACAATTCTCATTCAATATCAAAGCAGAGCAGGTGGTGAGGGAACCTGGCCCATTCTACCTGGGCACCAGTTAATTATCAGGCATTCAGACCAGGCTGTAACCTCAGGCAAGGTGAGGCAGGAGTGGGAGGCTCAGCCATGGCACTGCTGCCATCTCCTGATTTCACACCCATACCTGAGCCTGTCCATCAACACAGGGCACCCCGCTTGCTCCCCTCCACTTCCACCCACACTTTTCCTACTTCAAGAGGGGACTCAAGATATGGTATTCGTGTGCATTCACTGGCTAACCTCACTGACTTCAGCTTCCAGAAAATACTCTTTTGTATGTTGTTTCCCCCCATCCATTTATGGTTTCCCCCCTCTGACTATGAAGAGGAACATGTTGGAGAGCACACAGAGTCCTGGGTTTGGTACAGACATCTGCATCCAAACAACTTGACAGTCCACAGAAAAAGGAGAGAAAGCACTTCAGACAGTCATTTGCACAAGGCCATGTACCAGCTCAGTGTGGAAAGGCACAAATCTGATTGTCTTCAACCTGCAGCACTGTCTTTTGCTCACAAGGGTGCTTTAAAACCACTTCAGGGTACAATAAACAAACAAGAAGTGTAATATCTTATGAGTCTCCATTTGCACTGTGAGTGGGGGTAAAGTGCTGCAAGACCTAGGACATGGCTTTTGATATAGTTGGTAAAAGAATAAGGTTGTCTTTGACAGCAAATTATAACCTTTCACTGAAAAATCCTCTCAGAAAATTGGTGTTTGCTGCCTGTCTGCATTTCACAGAAATTAATATTTTTTTTCCTAGTGTTTCCTTTTCTATAGGAAAGGTTTGGAAATCTGAAAAAATCCCCTGGCTAAAAATGTTAAAATAAAGAAGGGTGGGGAGGGGTTCAGACAAAAATATTTCATTTCCATTTTTGAGTGAAAAGCAAAGAGCTCCTGCAGCACGTCTACCACATGATCTTGCAGGCAGATTTGAGGTTCTCCATGAGATGCACAAACAGAACTGACATTATGGAGATCAGCTCCAGTGTTTTCTCCTTCATGAGGCATTGCTTAGTGCAGTGTTGTGGATTATAGCATAAAAATTAAGCCTGTGTTGAAATTCAAAAAAGGTCCCTGGTCCCAAAATCCACAGGAGCAAGGCTTTTAATCAAACCACAAAGGGAAAGAGTGGTTTAGGCAGAAAAGTGCAAGGCTAGATACACTTAGGGAGTGGGCACTACCTTGAAGGCATTTATGAGAGTGGCAGGAGTGTGATCACACCATTCCCATCCCTCCTCCCAAGGAATTCCCACTCTGTGGTGAGCTGGGTGGTCAGGCTGCTCCCCACCATCCCCAGCACACACAGCGCTCTGCAGCCTTTGTGGGGTGCAAGAGGCAGCATCCAAGTATTCCTGTAACCATGACAACGTTCAGAATCAAAAATACACACATTTCAACTCCTTGTAGTAAAAGGGAAATATCAATAAAGGATGGAAGCCACTTTCTGCACATTTCTGTGCTCCTCACAAGAAAGTCTTTGGGAATATCCTGGCTCTTTGGTATATGAAAATAAAGGAGGCAGAGTCCACATCCAGTACTGACTGCTTCAGGGTTGGTTACTCCTCTTCTCTTTTTTCTAGTTTAAATAAGGTATCTGAATTTCTTTAGCTCCTTTGCATTTTAATGTTCATCTTAAAGCCTCGGATAGAAAAAGAAAAGGGGAAAAAACACCTTTCTTTGCACCCCCTGCTTCCTGCTGAAGTGAAACACTCTGTGTGAGGAGTGACAGTCATTTTCCTGAGCACACAATGCCTGTGATTTGAATGTCAGCACTGCAAGTGTGATTCCATGTGGGGATTCACTTTTTACATTCCCCAGCTGCAAAAGAAGTTGCACAGTTCCATCAGTTTGCCATGCTGATGCTAATAAACCCCTCCAAGTCGCTATGGCAACCAGGCTAATTAGAAATGGGCTAATGTTGGGGTTGATCTGTGCAAATTTCCCCATTCTAGCCTGCAATGAGATGGATAAAGGGTTAAAGGACTTGGAACTCCCAGCTTTAGGGAAAATATGAAAGAGAAGGGTCAGCTGCTGCTCCTTGCTAAATAGGAGCTGAATATTTGAGTATTTACAGCAAATGTGCTGGCATGGGCTCTGGTTTGGAGTGCAGGAGTGCCAAAGGGAGCTCTCCAGCCTGGGAGCTGATCCCAGCTCAGTTACCTGAGCAGAGCCAGAGCTCAGCCAGCAGCTGGGGGATGCCCAGCATCAGCTTCATCTGAAACGTCTACAAATCACAGAGGAATAAAAACATCCTTTCCTCCTGCTACCCATCCTCACAACAGCGAAAGGGATCCTCCCCGAGCAACTCCACAGGGAGAACGCTTGTAAGAGGGGAAAAAAAGCACAGGACTTCACTCAAATGCCTGTCAGCCTGGGAGGGCTTAGGAGGGGATTTAAAAGAGCTTTGTCTGAGGGGTTTGTGAGTGTTCCTGCTCTGTCTTTAACAGCAGGAGCATCACATCAGACACAAGGAGATGGCAGAGTTATAGGGCCTCTCCTCACCATCTTTGCATTAGTCAGGATCAGGAGAGCAGACAAGGGTGAAATGGGTGGAGAACAGAGAGCTTGTCCCCCTGATTTCTTAAGATTCTCTAAGCCTTCTGATATTGACATTCTTGTAACCAACTTTCTCACACACTTTCTGTAAATAACTTATTGTTTTGCATTCTTTTATGGAGGAGGAGAAATTTAATAGACTGTTGGTTTGTCCAGTGTCATTGGAGAGGTGGCACTGTCACCCTCCAAACCACTGTCACTTTTAGAAATCTATAAATGTTCAAGTCAGAAAATAAAAAGTCCATTTTTACCTCAAAAAGAGCAGCGAGTCTGTGTTGTGGTTTTTTGTGTCCTACAGTGACAAGAACTGATCACTCCAAAAATGCCTTCACTGAACTTGTCCTGAATGAGGTTGACACAAAGTGAAAAGATTGGGAAAAATGTTTGAAAAACCAGTATGTTCTGTGGGTCTGATCCCCCAGCTGGGCTTTGCCAAGATCAACACTCCAGACCAGACCAGCACTAGACTGTGCCTCCAGCTTTGTGCAGGACCATGGCAGGACCCGGTGCTCACATTGCCAAGTCACAAAACACGAAGAGTTTTCATCAGCATTGCATAAGGATGCTGCAAAAGATAAATTCAGAACTGGTGGCGGCTGGAGCTAAATAAATAGAGACTTTGCACCTATTACTCCTATTCTTGTCAGGCTTTTAGACAAGATTCAGATTGTAGAACTGCCAGTTCTGCACTGCTCTTTTGAAAAACTACAGAATGTGCTAAGGTCTGATTTCCTTTTAAAACATATTTTAAAGAAGGAAAACAGTGAAATTACAGCCCATGTTTCCTATAAAGGCACTGAAACTTTAAGTAAGAGAAAGAAAATTCATAGTTTTTAAATGTTTCCTTTGAAAGACAGAGATTGCTGGTTTATAACAGAATCTCTTTCTTCACAAGCAGAGCTATTATTGCTATAAATGCCAGCAGAATTTCAGTGAGGTGGTAGCAAATGCATCAAAATGTACATTTAAGTCCCATTCTACCTCCCAACAGGGTCCATACCAGGTTTGCACCAGATGGGAGAAGCAGCAAGTTTTCCTACAAGGATGTGCAGACATTCACCCTTCACACAGAGCTGCTGTCTGAGCTGGTTCATCTGCACTGTGTTCAACAAATTCATCTTTTCTGACCAAAGAGAGGAACAATCAGGAGAGAGTTCCAGCACGTTAAAACTGGAATGAAGAGAGATGGCTATTCCATAGTTTAGGAAGGAATTGCCAAGCTCATGTCCAGACTGAAATTGCAAGTAGAATTTGCAATGCAGGCGCTGAATGGGGCTCAGGGGTGAGAGGACAGCTGATCACAGGCAGCCAAGCAAATACAGCTGAAGGTGCCACCAGCCCTCAGCCACATCATGGCCATCAACTTCATCTGTTGCAATGTGGAATAAAGTGGCTTCACTCTCACCACTGCTGAAGGAGGGCCAGAAGTGAGCAGACAGTCATTTTTTTATAGCTCAGCTGAAGGCACTGCAGCTTCTTGAAGGGCTGTGACCCCAGTGCTTGGCAGCACAAGCACCCACTGAGAGAGCTAGAACCTTACTTTCTATGATGCTCCATAGCACCTCAGTCAGGTCACTCTTCTTCCTTCCTTCCTTTCCCACTCTTTCATCATTTTATAATGAAATAGGAGCAGTAACCATCTCCTGCAAAGTGCTCTACAAACCCTAGCAACCTGGGGCCTCTAGGTGCTACTGTAATACAAATAATAAATAAAGGTCCTGAGTTTCTTGGTGACACAGAGGCTTGAAACAGCGATTTCAAACTAATTTTCCCCACTACGGAAATGTTTTCCTTGAAGTATGGCTCTGTGCTCTTTCTCCAGCAGTTTTCCAGTGCATTCCCAGGCAGAGGGAGAAGCCAGGCAGGTGAGACCTCTCCTACCCATGAGTGAGCAGCAAGATTTGTGCTGCTGCAGCTGGCAAACATCAAGAGAAATTATTAAAAATCCAATGTCCAAAACCATGCCTGTTACTGAATATCCTTTAGGGCTTATTGTTCCAGCCAGCCCTGCTGTGACTGGATCTTTGGGATGTTGGATTCTCATTGTGATGCCTTTTCCTGGTCTTCAAAAATTGAACCAGACACAGGGATAAGAAGTTTTTATCTTGGTATTTAAATAAGGATCTTTATGGTGCACCACTTCTCCAAGGTGGGATGCAGCACAATGCACACACATGATAGATCACATATACAGTTTATAGACCTTACAAATTATCAGATCTAACAAGGATGCCCCAATGGGAGGCCTTGGTATTCCTCCATCCATGGAATTCCCCCCTGGATGGGCCAAATCTCCAGTTTACAGGCACCCAAAGAGAGAGAGAGGCTTCTGTTCCACCTCAGGCAGACACTGAGGAGGCCAAATCAGGGAATCAATCCCTTTCCACTGCCCAGAAAAAGCAGAGGACAAATCCAAGCTGTGGCCCAGACTGCCACAGCTCAAGCGTGATGTGAAATCTATGGATTCCTCAGGAAATGTAAATATTTTCTTCCCTGCAGAAGAAAAAATTACAGGCAGACCCAAATTTTTAAGTATTTCTGAAGGCAGAGCTTTGGCTGCAGGCAGCAGCCCTGACTCCTTTCTGCATCCAAGAGGAACGGGAGGGTGATAAAAAATTCTCCTCCTTGTTCCCCTGAAGCATCCAAGGGTGGTGAGGAATGCAGAGCAGCTCAGACATGGAGCAGCCTCGAGCACACTCCTGCCCTGCTGGGACAAACAGGCCACGGGAGGGACAACCTGCTGCCACCAAGTGCTATTTTGAGTCAGGGGCAATTCCCTGGTAAGAAAGCCTCTAGACACCCTCTTTGTGCAGAATTAAATGTGAAGAAAGATGAATTTAAAGCATAAAATATTATTTTACTGTTAAGAGTCTTAGTCTATTTTTAGGCTTAGGGGAAACTCCATCTCTGTAGTTATCTATGACTCAAGGGTTAAGAAAAATTTATCCTAATCACGTTATATAATGTGATTTAAAATAGCCCTTCATTTTCTGCTCCTCTCAACAGGTTGCTTTGTTTCCTTCCTGGCAGGTACACTTTGCATGAGAAATGGAAAGCTGAATGTCTTAAAATAAAAAATAATAATGGAAAGGGTTGCCAACCATAAGGCACAGCACTCTGCCCGCTGGGGAGCAGGGTGCCCCTGCCAGGCTGGGCTCTCCCATGGCATCCTTCAGCTGAGGAGTGTGATGAGATCAATGCTCCCTGCCCATGGACAGAGTGAGCATTGAGACCCTCATTTAGAAATGTCAGTGTCTGCTTGCTCCTGCATTGTGTCCCCTCACCTTTGATGGGTGCACAAGAGGCTCAGGAGTCGTGGGACAAAGGGCTGGTACTGGGGACAAGCAGCAGGACCTAAAGAACTGGAGAACCTGACCTATCATTTCTAAAGGAAATCACAAGGGAACATCCCCAAGCCATGACTTCACCTCCCCCTGACTCTAGGACGTGGCTTTTCTCCTTCTGAGTGAGATGGGAGGTCCTGGGGGCAGTTTTACTATTGCTGGCTGGAGGCTATTTACAGATCACAAATGGGACAGGACTGTTGAGGAACGTGCCTCGAGCTGTTTCATTTTTCTGGCATCAGTCTCATTACACGGTTATGACAATGGGAAGATGCCAGCAGCTCACATCTCAGGCAGCAGACTCAGAACTTAATGTTACAACTCACTTTATAAGTTTCTTGACCAATCACACAAAGCAAAAGCACATTGACAGTAGTTCTATCCAATCACCATAAGCACATGTACTTTTGGTTAAAACAATGCTTGCTTATTTCAAATGCAATACCTACTTGTAAGCCTTAAAACACAATGCACAGAGCTGCATTATTAAGCTTCAACCTTCCTAATATCTTGCTAGATAAACTTTTCTCTAGCTTAGAGAGTTATTCTAGACAAGCATTAACACACAGACCACTGTTCTATTTGTCCTTGCCTTTCTACACTTTAAATAATTTTTCTGCTGACCTATCTCATGGCTACTGCTTAGCTCTAATCACAGTTCTGTTGTCTCTAAGGCCTGCCTTTTGCAGCTTTCCCAAAACCCTCTGATTTTGTGGATTCCCACAATTCCCCCTCTCTGTTCACCCTTCTCATCCCTTTCCCACATTTTGCTGCCTTGCACAGCACCTCAGAGCCTTGGATGCTGTGCCCTGCAAAGCAAACACATCCCAGGCACCAGCAAGGAGCACATTTTCACCCAGCAACTCCTGCACCACCACACAATGCCTGGCACTGGAACTGATTTTTGGAAAGGCACCCAGTATTTACCAAGGGATTACTGCTGGTGCAAACTGCTTTGCTGCCTGTCTGTGCTTGCACCAGGCATATGGATATCAATATTCAGCCACACGAGCTTCAGGAGCCAGCTCTGGCAGGGAAGACAAGAATTAAATGACAAGCTCTTCCACCTCAGCCCAACTGCAAGGGACAGGGGAATGCTGGCACACAGAAGCTTGTTTTCAGAAAGCCAGAGCACAAATGACTGAAAAAGACTTTGACACACTGCTTTCCTAATGCTTTTGGTCAGGCATGTTTTAAAAACTTGGATCAGGGCTCCAGGCTCTCTTTCTCTCTCTGACTGCCACTGGAATCAACAATTATAATCTCTCATGAGTCTGTTGCTATTAAAGATTAAAAAGGTTGATTTTGAAATCTATGGATTTCTTAAGGGAACTGAGAGCAGCAGGGACTGTGCTGGAGTTCCAGGTCACTGCTGCCTGGGCTCTGTGCTGGATGGAGCCCTGCCCTGTGCACAGGAACAGAAACCTCTCCCAGCCTGGCCATCCCTGCTGGGCTGCCCTTGGTCCTGCCCTCTCCTGCTGGTGTTCTTGACACAAAGCCAACCTCATCAGGTGTTTCTGTGAGAGGGAGATTCCTCTGGCAGGGTTCCTTGTCTGCCATCAGCCATCACGTTAATTGGGGCACTGGGTCAAAACTCAAACTTGGCCCATGTGGAAAAGAAGCTCCTTGGTCTGTCATCTGATAATCTCCCTCTTACTGCTATGTTTGCCTTTGGGAAATCCACTGTGAGGCTCAGAAGTGTGTTAAGACAAGCTATAACTACTGGATATAATGTTGGCTCTGACTAATAAATTCATTATTTGTGTGCTTTTAGGGGGTGTGATGACATAACCTAGCCTGGGATTGTAATTTTTTCTAATCTCCTGTTAAACAAACAAAGGCATCTAGCAAAGGCTTTTTCTTCCCTGAAATTCCCTCTTTGCCTAAGAATATGTCCCATCATGCAGAATTTATTTTGCACTCCTTGCAGCATAATGGGTCCATTTGGTATAATGCTGCATTAGCTAACAATCATTTATGCCAACTTGTTACCCATTAGATTCCAAGAAAATCTTGCAGCTGGCACAAATATCACCCTGAAACATCAGTTCCCATCTCAGCATCTTGGGTTTTTTTCCTCTCTTCATGCTATGGATGGGCAATGATGGAAGTGGATGATCCAGAAGTTTCTGGAAGGAAGGTTCAGTGCCCCCCTTGCCCTACATGGGAAAATTCATTCCTTCAGAGGGAAGAGGACATGGTTCCATCTAAAACCTTCTGGTCTGAGAGTTGCTGCTACAACTTTGCACCTGCTCTGGCTCAGAGAATATTTTCAGGACTTGAAATTAAAATATACTTTCTTTTCTAATTTATTTTTGCTTCCACTCCCATTATTATGCATATTCTTTTCATCCCTTCTCACACAGCCCCATCTGCAGCAATAATGAACACCAGCAATGTTTCAGGACTTTTAACACTCTTGCTGAGTCCAAGCACATTTGTGACACTGATTTTAATCCACAGGACTATAACAAGTGGAGCATTCTTAATCCACAGTCCTTACAAGAAAAAGACCAGCAAAAATGGGAAAATGCAGATTTTGCAAATGGAAAATTTGAGGTGATGGAAGGTGTGCCTCTGTGACTATGCCAATTTTAAAAGTATAATGCTAAAGAGATTAAATAAACTCCACAACTCTTGGAAGAGACTTATGAATACTTGGAAATGTAGTTTACACTGCCTTTTAATATATTTTCTTTCTCATAAGCTCTGAAGGAACAAACTAAAAATACCCAAAGCCTTTTGATGTACTTTCTCTATAAGTTACCTATGGTTACATGAAAAAATTATTTGTGACATAAGAATGGAGTTACTGTCACAGGAAAGGAATGCATTAGACATCATCTTCAAACTGAGGTCTGAAAGACCTAGCTGAGACATAAAGGACAAAGAAAGGAAGAGAAAAGCTTTCAAACCAGATGTTTGCTTTGAAATCTCATGTCGATCTTCAAATTACCCCACTTTCACTGAGGAAACTGTGGAGGATTTGAGCGTGCCAGAAGGAAAGGAATTTCACTATTTTTTTAAATCACCAACTAAACAGTCTTTAATTTTTCAACCACAGATTTGTATGGCTTGCTAGTGGAAAGGTGGAAGGCTTGAATTTCTAGGTTAGAGACAGTAACACTGCATGCACCAGTGCTTTGCAATAATGCTTCATGAGGATTCCCTTGGACTTCATATCCTTGATTAAATAGTAATTGATTTTAAAAGCATATTAAATGAGGACTTAGGAACAAATGAAAAGCACTGTAATTTATGAAAAATCGTTGCACAGCTGCCATGTCACAACTATTTTTCTACAATCAATTATTTTAAGATGTAATACCTGAATACAATGACTCCAGAACTGTTAATTTCAGAGTGCTGTCATTTAAACCATGGAAAACTTGTTATGATAACCATGAATCCTTTGCTCTGTGCTGCAGGATTTTGCTGGTTTGTTGTTTACCACTGGTGAGGGAATAGGGTGCTGTAGAGGTTGATTAGGAACAGTGGATCCTGGCTGCCATGTTATGACTCACAAAAATTGTCAAACAGAGCCCACTGCAGTGGGAAGGCTGCTGACTGCAGATGCTCTTGTCAGGTCCTGGACAGAAATCATTAAAAATCCCACCCTTCTGTTACTACTCAGCTCTCAAGTTCCATCAATTAATTTTGGCCTCCTCTACAGCCAGAGAGAGAGAAAGCTGAATGAGCAGAGAAAGACAAACCTCTCCACACCAATGTTTGGCTACAAGAGAGTTAAGAAGGCAAATTGGGCTGGTTGTGCTGAAAAGCAGCTGCAAAAAGCCAAGTATGCCCTGTTGGGTAGAGCCAAGGTCAGAACTGACACAGTGAGGCTGAGATCTGTCACACAGGGGAAACCAAAGAGTAGAAATTTCCCTGACATGGGAGCAAACAGGGGACAAAAACAGACAAATCAAGGACATTGCATGGAAAGTATGAGATTTAAGTAAAGATAACACAGAGTGTGAATTGAAATTGTCTCATGGTGAGTGAGGAAAGCTGAATGTGGAGACAAGGCCTTGAACTTCGCTTGAGCTCAAGTAAATGTCTCTGAGAGCAGCAGATGAGAACCTCTTGTGCCAGAAGAGTGATACAACTGCTTTATAAAATCACAGGCCCTGGAGCATGGCCATCCAAGCGGCCTATCAAGGGAATTTGCTGCTGTATATTGCCTTTACGGAAACAAAGGATGAAAACAGGTTTTGCCACCAACAGGCCTGCTAATGTCACCTCAGCAACATTGCAGCTCCAAAACAAACTCCAAAGGAAACTGTTCTTAATTTTCTTAATTAAAAAATTGATAAGCAACATGGATTTACCAAGGATATCTCACCCCAACCCAAGCTGACACGCTTCACTATTTCCCCAATACCAATTTCAGACGTGGAGAGGAGAAAAAGGCTGACATAGAACTTCTCTGGACTTTGAGAAGTTAAAATAAAGTCAGACACCCACAGGGTTTAAGATTTGCCTTTAAATGCTTCCAGAATGCAAAGCTGCCTGCTGTACTGCAGAAACCTGTCTAATACTGATTTTCACTGCATGTGTGTCTATTTCTATGATAGATAACCCTGAAAATATGGGGAGGGGAGAAGGTGCTCTGCTACTGGGCAATGTGGTTTGGATCCTGCATTTGAAATGTATTCACTTATCAGACTTTCTTCCTGAACAGGTCAATGCTTTCTTTATCAGGGATTTATTAGGACAGGCCTTTGATACATTTCTCAGACTTTTTCAACCAGTAAACCAAAACCCTTTACTTTTAATGGATTAGCCCCTTCCACTGTCCTGCTTTTCTGGGAGTGTTTTTTTGTGTTTATTGATTTTCCTGGTGTTTTCCTTGGTTTGGTTTTATGTGGTGGTTTATATGAAGTTTATTAAATCTCTTTAGCATTAAACTCTAAAAATTGGCATATTCCAGCCGGGGTGGACCTTCTGTGTCCCCCTCAGGAGCCTTTTGCCAGCCTGGCTGAGAACAATCCCTCTCCCACTGCAGGGGGACAGGCCACTAGATGGGCACATCCTCACCAGGATCTGTGATTTTCCAGCAGTTCTGATTTGCCTCACATTTATAAAAGGCCTTTCCCCACACAAAACTTCATTTTAACAACCTGGTTGTGGTAATATTTCAGGGAAAAATGGTGGGAATTGCTAGAAGCATCTGATTCCAGCAGGAGGTCAGCTGTACCCAGGCATTCACTGCTCTGCCCCACTGCACCCTCCTTGTGTTCAGAGAATTTTGGACCAAATGGTCACATGAACAAGTGCAGCAAATGCTCATATCAGGGCCTGACACTGAGCAGGGCAGTGTTTACAGCAATAGATGGCAAAAGGGCATCAGCTTTTTCCAGCCAACATCTGTTAATGACAGCTCCTGCACTGGTTACTGCACAGCACATGTTGGGATGGCTGCAGTGAGCATCACACAAGGAATCTCATCTCAAAACTGGCTTGACTTTGGTTTAGTGAAAATTAGTGCTGAGTGCTGCTGGAAATTATTTTTCAGGTACTATCAAAGGGTGTTCATGAAATTGGCGCCATCCACAGTGACCACAACAGTGGCAAACTCAAGATAAATCCAAATTTGGTCTCAAATCCAAATGGGCCTTCCTCCTTTGTGGTTACTGCATTTCCCTGATCTCTCAGTAAAACCCTACTTTGCCTTGTAAGCTGAGAAGAGAAATTTTACCATATCTGAGCTTTACCATATCCCAGAGCTTCTAGAGGAAGATAAAATGCTGAATTCCATCTGAACTTAGCCTACAGCTATTTGCATGATCACATAGCAGCCATGGTGCAAATTCCTGGAGAGGAACTGTAATGTGCAGCTCCAGATTTGGGCTATCACAGGGGCTCTGATCTGAAATCCCAGCTTATCCTCTAATCTATTATTGCACTGTTCATGAAGATACATTCACACTATCTTTCATCTAAAATAAGCTCAGATTTTCTACAAAATAATGTGTGCATTAGAGAAATATGATTACCTAAAGTACAACTAACAGTCACCAGCTCTTCACACAGCAGCCATGTAATGAGGCAGCTTTACATGAGGCTGATGGACACAAGTTGGCACTTTACTTTCAAACACATAATGGATTGTTTCATTGAAGGGCTATATAAAATAAAATCTCATTTTTAAAATGGGTTATGGAAGCCTGTCCAATGTTCTCAACTAAAGGGTAGAAAATTAGAGGGCTGAAGAAGAGAAATGGAGTGGGAGAAGGTTGGGAAAACACAACATCAGCTGAGAATTTGCTATTGCCTGGTCTGCTCCTGGGTGGCACAGTGTGGATGTGGGAGCAGAGAACCCTGGCAGAGATGCGTGCTTTTCTATTTCCCTTTTCTTTTTTAACCCCAAGAAAACAGGCTTGCCAGGAAACAAAGAGCCCTGTGAGAAGCTGTCCAGCCTAAGCTCAAACCAAACCAAAAGATAACCAACCAGGAGGGCAAGAAGTCCACAGGTTTCTAAGCAGGAAGGGGAGCACTGAGGATCAATTCTGGGTGATGCAGAGCCCAGCACAGTTCTGCCATTGGCTCACAGGATCCCTGGTCCAGCTTCTTCCTCCCAATAACCACTTCTAGAACCTGAGGTATCTGCCACCATTCTCTTCAAGGATGGGGATTTTCAGAAGTGAAAGTTAAAGGTTTGTTGAAATGCAGCTGCACAAAGCCTTGAGTGTGATCCATGCTGACAACTTCCTCCTTATCTTTGGAACAAGGTAAAAAAAGCAGGAAGGGAGATGGGAGTCTCAGGAAAGGAAATGTCAAAGAAATCACTGCCTGAAAAACATCCCTTTTTTTTTTTTTTCCCTAGATTTGAATTTAAAAAGAAAGTATAATCTCAAAATTATTGTGATTTGGGGAGAAGAAATGAGAAGGGAAAGCCAATTGAATATCTATTATTTTTCAACAGTTACTTTACAAAGCATCTCAGCTACAGTCACTCACAGCGGGCTCTTATAGATTAAAAAACCCAATGTGAAAGGTGAAACAAATTGTAGCAATAATGCAGGCCCAGAAGGAATTTCAGAAAGAAAAAAAAAAGACAAAAAGTGACACTTGAGAGCTTATGAAAGCAAAAGCTCACCCAAAATCCATGCAAGAGCCTGAACTGAAATTGCAGACATTATCCCATTTTGATTAAATTTTGTTGAGTTCAGATCCTATTTATCACTAGTCAAATGAATCATGTTTGATAGAGGCCCGCTAGGCTCAGAGAGGAGTCTTACAACCAGCAGCAAACACTACCAGCTCCTCAAGCATTTCAAGAAATCTTTGTGCAAAACCTTGGTCTCTGCAGCCTGGAAGGAAAATTGAAATTGCTGAGGTCAAGATGTCAGCCTGAGATGGATGGTATAACTAATATCCCAGCTAATTCATTTAAAAAAAGAATACATGAAAAGTAATCATTGCAGTACTTTTCTCGATTCTTTGCTACTTGGAAAAAATTAGAACCAATTAGGTACCTAGGCATTTTCTGGCTAACCTCACTGATCTCCTGAGGCCAGCCCCAGCACAGTCAGAAGGGCTGTGTATCTTCCCTGAGAATAAAAGCATATTTTCCTCTGTTCCTTTGCATCAGAGCAGCAGAGCAATGCCACACATTTGATGTTTTGTTCTCAGTTTATGGATCTACATCCCTGCCCGTGGATCTGATCTGATACCTCATTCAGGGCATAGAAAAGGTCCCCAGCTCTTTGCATCAGCTTTTCACATGACTAAAATTGGTGAAAAGCTGTGTAATCAGTCAATCACCAGTCATTCAGAGTTCAGGAAATCCTTTATGGTTTGATTTAGGAGGGAGCAAGCAGGGCTGTAACTCTGGAGGCTGCTCTTTCACTCCAGATCAGCCAAACCCCAGAGCAGAACAGTAAATATGAAATGATGAAGCACCACAGAGAGTGCAGCAGGTTTTGTTGCAGCTCATTGTGGAGAAAATGATGATAATTACAGCAGTGCCAACTCCTGTGCTTAAAGATACACAAGGAAATAAAATGGATTCTTCCATTTCCCCCTCTACTGCCCTTCCTCTGAAAGAGCTGGCTTGCAGCCAGAGCAGATGAAGCGCTCTCTTCAGCTGCTTGTCATTTCTGAGGTGGCAAAAGGCAGAACTTTGGCTGAAAATGGGTCTGAGCTGACAACTCAGCTGAAAAGTTCAGTGAAGACAGAACTTTTACACCGAAAGTTCTCGTTCACTCTCTGGGAACAAGAAATGTTGGGAAACCAATGTTTTCAATCACTGAGAGTGGCTGAAGGTCAAGACATGTTTCTGGGAATCTCATTTAGATATGCTGTTATCAGGAGATTTTTAGACATTTTTTCTGATTTCATTTATTTTTCTTCTGGATACCAGACGGAAGAAAGAGAAGTACAGATATCTGCCTAAAGCAAAGCCTGTTTGGATGTACTAAAATAGACCCAAGTAATCTTTCAGTTACATTTCTGCAAATGTCCAGTCTCTGGCTGAGGTGAGACCTTGCATTCAGCACGCTGCTACAAATCAGGATAACACAAATCCTGTGGGTTTAGATTCTGTCATACCTCTGTGCTGTCAGCTATAAAACAAATTCAGACACAGCACCAATTTGAGCTAATTTTGCTAAGATTTTAGCCCAAACTCCATTTAAATTACCCTTAGTTTTGCCAATAATCTGAGGTGAGACCTTGCACTCGCCAATGACCTTGCATTCACCAATTTGCCAGTCTCTGAGGTGAGATTATTTTGTCAATCTCCAAGGTGAGATTATTTTGCCAATAATCTGAGGTGAGACCTTGCATTCACCAATGACCTTGCATTCACCAAATTGCCAGTCTGAGGTGAGACCTTGCGTTCACCACACTGCTACAAAGCAGGATAACACAAATCCTGTGGATTTAGATTCCGTCACACCTCTGTGCTATCAGCTATAAAACAAATTCAGACACAACTACAATTGCAGCTAATTTTGCTAAGATTTTAACCCAAACTCCATTTAAATTCCCTTTAGTTTTGCCAATAACCTGCATTCCCCACCCCTTATCATTATTCATTCTCTGAATCTGATTTTATTTTCCTGTCTTTCCTCCTGGTGAACGCTGCAGATACTCCCAGCTTGCAACAGAGCCAGCCCTGAGAGTTTCTGGTTGCTTTGTTTGTACTTCCATCTACATATCCTTGTCTTTCTGCACCACAAATTGCTCTCAGAGCCCTGCAGAAATGTTCCCATTCCAGCCTGCCCTGCCCCAGCACAGCCAGCACCACGCAGCTCCTGTGAATCAGCAGAGATCAGCGCAGACCTTGCTATGGCAACACTTCAGGGGGCTCCGAGGGAACTTCTGTGAGTCCATGCTGGCTCTCACATTGTCATGCAGGTCCCCTGGTGAACTTTTCAGTGACATTAAATGGCAATTATACATTAAAGAGCCACATCCACCGTGTTCTTTAAGAGTTTTGAGAGGATCAGAGGCAGCTGATTGCTTAAGGAACACGTACTGCCTGGTACTTTCTGATTTTCTCGTCCATGTCTTTAAATACAGCTGATATTTTTGTTTTCACCTAAATTTAAACATTCTCTGATCCATGAGCAGGAGACTCACTTAAAAGCAGCAACAGACAGAACATTTTCTCAGGGATACGCCACAGAAGCTAAAATATTTTTTCCAAATAGTTCTTTAATGCACAGAGATGCCAGATACACCAGCCAGGAAGATGTAATTAATGCTTAAAGCCAGTGGAAAGGAGTAGCTGCCACTTGGAGAGAGCACAGCTCTGGTGGCCATACGACTTCTGAAAAAAGTTCAGATCTTGACTATTACTGATAAATATCTGCCTGCAGAGATGGAGCAGAGGCTCTTACTCTGATAGCAGGGCACTTTGGCACTGTCTGAGGAAATCAGAATAAAGGATATCTGGTGTGAATTGGAGAAGGCTGATGCTAGAAATTTCGCACTATTCCTCTTGAGCTTTACAGTTGATTTCTCCACCGGCTCAAGCAAGCCCAGAGCTGATATTTCTCAGAGCATGCTGCAGGGCTTACAGTCATGTCAAAACTCCGTGTGTACACTAAATTCTTGGGTTAGGACTGCCTTCATGAGGAGCTTTTAAATCTTGGTACACACTAGGTGCTAAGGTTATATAGTCAAAATAGCTGCACATTTTCATTTCACAAAATACCTGCAAGCTTATTGTCTGGGTGTGGATATCAAGCCCTGAGTGGCAGTGTGAAGCAGAAGGATGTCCCTTTGTAACCCTTTAACTCTCCTCCCTTGGCCTGAAATCAGCTTGGTTGCTGTTCTGGGGTGGGCGTAGGAGAAATGCCATCCAAGGAAGCAGAGCCAAGTGTTTGGTTTGGAAGCTCGGGCAGAACGTGTCACATCTGAGCTGTGTTGCTCTAATTACCAGCTTTGTTCCCTCAACTCATGTGCCTTTTGCAGCAAACAGATGATATGTCACTAATCATGCAAGCGGTGACAAGAGAGACCTGGTGCAGCTGTGCTCAGTGGTGTGGGAGATGCTGAATTCCCTCCTGAGGCTTGGTTGTTATTTTTCTTGTTTTACTGAGGACAGGAGCAGCTCTGATCCTCCTCAGCGCAGACCCTTCTCGGATTATGATGTCTCGGGCAAGCAGCAGACGTGCCCTGCATTAGGGCCAATTAAACTCAATTAAACCGTCCCAATCCAAGCTGCAAAGGAGCAGACTGGGGAAGGGAACTGAGGCAGAGGAGGAATGTGCGGAGTCGCTCTGCTGCGTGCCGGATCCCGGCGCTCGGGAGAGTATCACAGAGGTATCTGGGCACATTCTCCACTGCACTTCCTTCCCACACTCCCTCACACACCATTCCTCACCACCATCTGCTGGGTCCCCCACAGCTTGCCTCGCCACCAGCTGCTCAGCAGAAGGTAGGACAGCCCAAGAAATGAGGACACGGGGCCTCAGCCTGACCTTAATAAATAGCTGCTCCTGCTAAAACCCCAAATCTCCCCCTGTAAAATGGAGTTGGTGACTTATTCACACCACACTGCACCCTGGGCTCCACAGCAAATCCTCTCACAGAGGTTTTGGAGTGCTCCACACTGCTCATGCATTTGGAATGGGAGAAGGCAAAGTCTCTCTGAGGAGGCAAAACCACACAGAGATGGGAGAAAAGCTAGAATTTGAGTCCTGCTTACACAGCACAATAAACTAGCAGGGAGAAGGACCCCTGCTAGGTGCCAAAACACTTTCTCTTGGTCTGTCAGAAGTTTCTCTGTATGGGCTCATTGCCTCTGCTTAAAAATAGACTGAGAGCCTCAGCAGTGCCACCACTAACACTGCAATGTCACTTCTGGGGGCTCAGAGCCAGCTTGGGCTTCCCCTGCAACTCCTCTGAGCTATGTAGATAGACATCTTCTCATGATTTCACCAACAGAAAATAGCTCATCTGGGTTGTGGGGCCTCCACTGGAATGAAATGCGGAATAACTCCACATTTACCATCTACATCAGTGCTCCTGTGTGAAGAAACAAAGATTTATTTCCAGGCAGCTCTCTCTGCCCCTGCACTGGGAGCACCCTGGGGGCTTCCAGGCTCACTGAGGGATGTCCGTCTTTGCTGGACTTTGGGAATTATCTGAAACACAAGCCCCTGTACCACATCTTTGAACAGCCAGCAATCTGTAGAAGTTCCTGTTAGCACTTCTTTACAAGAACTTGCACTATGACTCTTGGGCTGCAGAGAGGAATTTGACTGTACCATGTCCATTTCTGGTAGCTTTAAAGAACAGCCTTGTCAGAGAAGCCACTTTTTTTTTTTTTTTTTTTTTTTTAACAGAGAGAAGTCCTGTAACTCACAGCTGCACTTGTCAGTGCTCTGCAACATATGGCTCAGGGCAAATGAGGAAAAGCTGGACAATTTTCTTTTCAGCCACTTGCTACGTGGTCATTGTCCCATTCTCCAGAGATCAGGTCATGAAACATTCATCACCAAAGCCAGAGTCTTCACTGCAGCACTAAGCAAATGATGTGTCCTTGTCCACCCTGAGTTTTAATGGACTGGCTATCTGAGAGCTGGAGATAAAAACCCCCTGGCCTAACTGAAGAGGTGAGTGCAGCTGACACAAGCACTGCCCAAGCCTTTTGTATAGCTTTATTGTTCCCTGTGCAATAACAAAAATAAACCCATAAATTGGCTTTATTAATGAAGTTTTTAGTTCCTCACAGCTGCCAGCAAATTGTTAAAAAAGCACCAATGTTAACTGCAGAGTGCAGATGGTGGGGCAGGGACTGGCAGACTTTAGTAACCATGAGTAAGGACACAATGGGGCAGGGTTGTAATTAATTTCCTCTTTATCCTGCCCTTACAAATCTTCATTTGAAAGGCACAAGATCCTCCCTGAGACCTTGCCTGCTGCAGAGATAGGGCAGCTGCCAGGCTTAGGGGGTGTGAATTTCCCTGCTTCAGGTGTTAGGCACCTGCTTATCCAGAGCAATCTATGGGCCACCAAGGCAGATTACTAGCTCTGGGGGTTATGCAGGACCTCAAATTTCTCACTCTTAAGAGAGCCTTTTCCTTGCACTGGGCAATATTTGGCAGTGTACCTGCAGCATCCTAGCTAGGTACATAGCTCTGCTGCCCCTTGTCTGATTTACCAGGCTTGGCATCAATCCTCCTGCCTCTGAGCACAAAGGGAAAGTTTTACATTCTCCATCACAAAAAAAAAACCCCAAAAAGACACAATCCAAACAAGCATCTCCAGAAGGGCTGTTCTGCTCCTTCCTGGGCTAAGGGGACCCATATCTAATGTGCCCTGGTGCATGAGTGTCACCGTGTTCTGTGGGCAGCACAAGGGCAATGAGAACACTGTGGAAGCTGTCCTACTTATTCACCACTCCTGATCCAACACTCCAACACTCCAACTTGTCATTCCAGCATTCAGGTGTAGTGTCTCACAGCAGAGCCCCCCATGGTGCTTTTCTGACAGATTTATTGAGAAATTCTCATTCATTAGAGGGTGGTATCAAAGCCTGAAACTGCCGTGGTGGAAATGCACAATGCCAGCTGTGCCATGACTCAGTTTCACTCACATCACTTAGGTGCCAGTTTGCAGAGGGCACATCATTCCATGACAGAGCTTTGGTGGGATTAGCAGCTCTTGCCAATACTTCCACCATAAAGAACAAGAAAAATGCCCCAAATCCCATAGCTAACCCTTCCCTAACCTCAGGTAAAGACCACTCTTCTTTTTGTCAGCCAGCACTTTCATTCTCACAGCTGGGGCTATGCTGTGTAGGCTCTCCTTGTTCAAGAAGAGAAAAAACTTGCAAGGAAAATCCTGTCTTGACTACAGGGCCATCCTTGAGTCTACAGGGCCAGCTGCGAGCACACACAGTCCCATCCACTCCAATGTCCCTGCTCCACAACCCTCAGCTGCTCTGGGAGCACATCTCAGATGGGCTAGCTGCAGCACTCGAGGCCATCACACCTCCTCCTGTTCCTCGACCTTCTGCTCCACCTGCCCAGTGTGATCTCTGCCCCCCCAGCTGGGAACCACAGATGCTCACTCTCTCCTCCTAGGCAGCAAAATCTGGGCCAGATTTTCAATGGAATTCCTGGCTAGACATTTCAGTGCTTAGCACCCACGAGTGGGCCTGGATTTTGGAAATACTCAAAGCCTGGCAGTTCCCTGCAGGGTGTTTCCCAAAACCTGCACGCACCCCTCGTGTGCTCCACCACACGCGCCTGAAATGTTGGATGGGATCTGCAGCTCAGAGTGCCACAAACACTGTTTGTTAGTCAAGAAAAACAAATACTGGAAGGGAGTGATGGTACAGAATGAAAAAATCTCAATCCAGCATTCTCTCCTCAGGGTGCAACTCCCAGGAAACCTGCACGTGAACCTACGCATGCTTCACACAGTGTCTCATCCTCAGTGAGAATGGGGAGGAAGAACACAGGGAGTGCTGCATCCAGAGTGATAAAATGATTGCTCTGAAGAGCAACACATGGCACCTTTTGTTCCTGTGCACCTAATCATCCACCTACATGGGCTTTTCTTTTTTATGCGCTCACCACTGAGTCCTCTGCTTGAACCCTTCTGCTGAAATGTGATGGAGCACCAGGATGTCTCCTGCTCCCATTCAGCAGCTCTCTGTGGCAGGATGTGATCTTTATTTCTGCACATTCCAAACAGCTCTTTAAAATTACTTTTCCTTGAAAAGATACAATTGAACCTCTACAAAAATATAACGTTCCAAATAAAAAGAAAAAAAATTAGGTTTTAAATTAAAACACCCATAACTCTGAGTCACTTCTTAGTTCAAAATGGAAGAATCATATTATGATTATGACAAAACAATCAGCAAAATTACATTAACAGTAAAAAGGCACACTTGGACTAACTAAAGCAATTCATCGGTGTTGAATTAACCAGATTGTTAAAACTAAAAGAAAAAGAGAAAGCTTTTTTTTAAAATTTCAATTTGAAGCATACTTGCAAGGGGGTTGAATAAAGCTAAAACCATCTACTCCAAAAGCAATCTGCATACCAAGGAGTTGCTGCTTGCTTTGGTTTTGTTTGCTTGTTGTTTTTGCTTTTTAATGTCAGTAGGACAAATAATATATGCCTGCTATGCTCAGTGTATGTGGAGTTTTTTAAAAAAGTGTTTTTTAGTCTTGCCCTAAGAAAGCAAAAGTATTGTCTTCTGCTATGCTGCACTTCTATCATAGCACCAACAGCTTTTAGAGCCTTATATTCACTGTCTCCATGTATGTCATAAGCATTAGTAGAGTTTATTCCCCCAACGTCCCTAAGTGACAGAAAAATATTATCTTCATTTTACACTCTAGGAACTAATGTCCACAGCAGAGAGAGTTGCCAGAAATATCGATGCCAGTCTGAGACAGACTCTCAAGACTGTTCTTTCCAAGCAGAATAAATAGTCCAAAATATTGCAAAAGTCAGTGAGTGGTAGAGTTAATTTTGTCCTTTGCAGGATAAAGCACCAGGGAATTTGGCTTTTTCTATCTCTCCTTATGCTTAGGAATCCCCTGCTGTATTCCAGACCAAAGAATCCAAGGACAGAACACCTGTAGTGCAAAGGCTGCAGAGGCAGTTTCAGCAGCCAGCACACAGCCAGGATGGTGCAGCTCTGTCCTGAGCATCACAACCAGCCCCTGCTCCAAAGGAAATATTGGCAAGGCATTGGGATCATCCTGCAGCAACAGTGCCATGAGAATTTCAACTTCTGCCTGCCCAGTCGGAGGGGTGAGCTGAAGGGATCTGTATTTAACATCCCATCTAAGAAATGCCACCTCTCTCAGAGGAGCAGCCTCCCCAGCTGCTGCACTGCAGTGTCACCCTGCATCTGTGCCTCAGCCGTGATGCAGGACCAGCTCCTGACCCCCAGCCCAGAGGCAATGGCACTTCCAGTTCAAGGGAGCTGTTCTGTCACTGCAATAACACTTGTGAAGGTAAAAGGCTAAATATCTCAGGATTTTTTTTGCCCTTTTTGGAAAACAGTTGCCTTAATATAGTCTGGAGACGCCTGTGATATGCATGATCATCAAGGGTTCCTCACCTGCTGCTCTGGAAATGTAATGTTCTCCAGACACACAAATTCAAAAGCTCAGCAAAGACCAACCAAGCAGGGAAAAGATGCAATTTGGCTCCCCAAATCATGCTGGCTTGCAAGAACACCCAGTTATGTTCCACAAATCTGGAACCTGCAGCACCACTGCCGTTAGCTGCTATTGTTCTTGTGGAGCTTGAGAGCTCAGGGCTGAAAATTTAAAACCTTACTTACACCAAGCAGCAAACAAGTAAAGTAGCTTATTATTATTATTATTATTATTATTATTATTATTATTATTATTATTACTATTACTATTACTACTATTATTATTACTATTATTACTATTATTGTTATTATTACTACTACTGTTACTGCTACTACTACTGATTATTTGGGCTGGAAGGTGCCCCTGAGACTGATGCCATTGCAGAAGAAGGACCAGGGGATGAAGATGCTTAGTATGAAGAAGACCAGTGTCTCACAAACACTTGAAGGATGCAAACAGCAAAGAGAGCAGCTCTCCTGCAGGACTGAAAGAAACAGAGGAGTTCACTTCTGTGAAAATCTGTGGAAGGAACTACAGATAGTTTTAAAAAAATAAGAATTTTTTTGGTTTTTGTCCCCCAGAAGAAAACTACAAAGGGTACACTACATGTCCTTCTTCAAAACCTTCTTGGAAGCTGCTCTGCACTGCGCCAAGAATAGCTGGGGCCTGCAAGAGCAGATCTGAAGAGCACACCAGAGACATGAGGAGCAAATGGCCGCTCCATACCTGGCTTTAACTGTGCCTGTGAAACCCTTCCTGGCACAACCACGAACACCCAGTTTCATCACAGCTATTTTTAGGCAGTTCTGTGACCTGCTTGGACCATAAAGTTTTTAATATAACAAGAGACAGAGGCGTGTACTTCAGAGAGTGGCACCTCTAGTGGATTCACTCCAGCTAAAAAAGCATTTTCCCTGTGAATGTCAATGGACTCACAGTAGGTTTTTTGGATTGGGTCCTGGATATTTTCCTCATTTCTGAATCACAGAGAAAAATAACAACATCTCTGATAATCAGCTGAGTTTTTTTACTCCTTACCACCTTGCCAGAGCACTGTGGCGGAGTCTGGTGAAGTTTTAGGACAGAAAAGAGCTGGGAAGCCAAATCCTTGTAGAGACAGCTCTTGCTACAGAGGTGAACACAGAAACAGAAACAGAAACTATAAAATATTGGTTTAAAGAGGGTCATGAAAGAGAAACTGAGTCCAGAAGTGCACAGAAAGCTGGATGCATGAAAGGAGAGGTGCCAGGAAGATCTCAAAAGGCCACAACAGAATCATTCCCTGATTACAGAAAGGAAAACTGTAAATAAAACAGAGGAGATTTTGTACAAAGTGGATGTGCTTCTCAGAGTGCCCACCATTTATTACCCTGATTGTGTCATTAGTCACATCTCCTGCTCCAGATGATCAAATATGGATGTGTTTTGAATGATGGGTTCAAAGAACATTGGAACATAAATCTCTTGGAAATGAAACACCCAGTGTTCAGGACAAAAACCTCCCTCTCATCATGTTATTTTCTGGTTTTTAAGGTCTTTGATAGATTCAGAGGGAAGACTTATGGCAAGGCATCTGGACTCCTCAAATGCTGCATTAATGGAGGAAAAGTGCTGCACAAATCCTTTCCAACGCTCCATGAAGACAAAGCAATTTGTTTCCTTACTGTTAACCTTTATTAATTTATTGAGTTTCAGTTGAGGAAGGTCATCAGAATGAAATAAAGAAATGAAGGAATGAACAGAATGCATTTCTGCTGGCAAGAAAAGCAAGAAGCAAACTGTGAGGAAGGTTAGAAGTGCTAAAAATATGCCAGAACAATGGATCATCCTTTCTCTGCAATTTTCTTTTTTTTCCTCCCCTAACATCTGCAGCATCTTTATAGAAAGTTATTTATCTCCTTCATTGCCTATTTCTACAACAGGAACAAACATGGCCTTACTCAGCTAACAAGCATATCATGAGGAACTGTAATCTTAACAAAACGTAAAAAATCAGTTAATAACTACAGAATTGTCATGTCCCCCAGAATACTGCCTCTGCTATTTAACTCCTAGGTCACCCCTGAGAGTTTTGATAAAAAGCTGAATCAGGGGATGGAGTAAATAACTCCCAAATTAACCAATATATACATTTTTTGAAAAAATAATTGAGTTTCAGTGCATAGGACATTTATCGGAAGAAGTGAAATAACCAAAGGATATATAAAGGAAAATAGATTCAGGAAGACTGAAATCTCAGAGTATAGACAAAGGCTTATACAAGTCAATTAATTTTACAACTTTCCAGCCCAGAAGATGCTCAGTTTTGTTATGTTTCTCTGCCAGGTCGAATGAAATTAATATTGAGCCAAAAAAGATTCAAAACACCAAATAAATCACTCTTATTCCATTGACACCTTTAGATCCTTTTCTATTTAATATTATTTTTCTTCAGACATATTCCATTCCCTTTATTTTCTTCAATATTCCTATGAAGAACTGTCTTTTGTAATGAAGAACTCTTTTCAGGAGATGTTTTGTCCTTTCCAGAGTTTCTACACCCACGATTTAGGCCTGTTCATGAGGGTCCAGGGAAACTGTAAGAGTGCAGCTCTTCAAAATTCAGTCATTACACAAGGGATGAATAACGGAGAGTAAAAGCTGTCTCCATGGCATCCGAGGGGCAAAAGGTACCTCACTAGTTTGTTATTCATAAATGCTGCTAACAAAGTACTCTTTTCTTCATATGCAAGTTTTTTCTGCTGAGCCCCCAGGAGATTTGTCATTAGCAATCTTGATATCTTAATTATTGCACAGGCTTTTTCTGCCTTGGCTTCAGAGCTCTCCATAGGCATGGCTGAGTTCTTGGCTAGACAAGATTCTCAGAGTGAAAAGCTCAGAGTTTTCTCCATCTTAGAAAGGCAAGGGTCTGGCCGTTGACTACAGCACAATGTCTAGAATTTTAATTGTGCCAAGTAGCTATTAACGATGAACTGGAAGACAGCTTAAGCCCAACAGAAATATCTCAAACTCATCTTATTTAGAGAAAACTTCTTCAGAGTATATGGAATCATTTCCAATCAATTTTATCATGCTTTACTGGCAAGGGCATTTCTTTAGCTGTAGGTCCATCAAGAATCCCTCTGTTCCTGTGGGGAGTTCCCCTGTCCGTCACTGTGAGCTGCAATTCTCTGAATTAATAGGTTTGTCAATCTTATGGCTGGACAGAACTATTACAAGCCTTGAGGCTGATCTGTGTAGCATCCCACAGACTGCCCCTGGCTGTTCAGAGAATCAGGGAAAAGCTGCAGGGAGGCAGCTCTGGAGGTGACCCAGCCTTCTAAAGCAAGACCTTCAACAACCCCAGACTGACTGTGACTAGGACTGAGAAACTACAGCTAAGAACACACAACTTCTGAGTAAACTGCTCTGGTGCTGCAAAAACCTCTGGCAAAGCAGTTTCTCCTGATGCCCTCCTCAGCTGAAACCCACACTGACCCCTTGCTCCTGGGGAAGGATTCCCTTGTCTTGTTGAGTTTCCAGTTTCTCTTGGTTCAGTCCTCAAGCCTCCTCTGTTCACTCTAAACTGATGCAACCTTGTAATTCCATTTTTTTTGTTCAAAAGTTTCCCAAAGATGCCTCTTAAGTTGTTGCATGAATGGTGAACACTTTTGGCTTCAATGTGGTCACAGCAGCTGCAAACCAGAGGTTCAAGACACTGATTACTACTCATAGTTTGGAAATTGGGCAGACTGCTGGGCTTTAAGAACCTGTTTGTACAACCCATACACAACAGGGACATGAGAGATTTTTCCCATATAAAAACAGATATCTAGTTTATGCTAGTTATCCATCTGCAATTGGAATTTCAAGGTAAAAGGTCACCTTCCTCACCAGGGTGGAACAACATGGAACTGTCAGCATGGAACTGGTGGAACTGCTCTGTGGACATAATTACTCACAGTGATTACAGAGGGTGCCCAAAGAATTTATAGCAACTGGGAGATTTTATAGAACGACTTAGGCCTTTGCCATAATCCTACCATGTAATAAATAGAATAAGCATGGCCCTGCTTTTCAAGTCGACATCATACAAAAGAGACTTGCCCAGACTTCTTTTCAGAGCCACTAAACATCATAACTGGTAGATAAATGAAAAAGAGTTTTCTCAGCTCTGTTCTTGGAGAACCACAGCTTGGATTTGATTTGCTGCTATTCATGAGGGTCACACTGTGCTCCTTTTTCATGCATATTTAAGTGGCTGTTAGCTTTTTGCAAAACATTCCCTGAACCTGCAAATTTCATGAGTTTTTCCTGTAAGTGGATTATATTACATTTCTCAATCAACTCAGTAAAGGCTGCAGTGCCAGGGAGCAAAGTGAAAAAAAAAGTAAAGGCTTTTTGCCTTGCACCTCAAGGTCCAAGAGCTCTCAGACACAGCAAAGCAGCAGGAACGTTCACTCTCTGTGCATTTGTAGCAATTAACTCTTGCAGAAAAGAGCTCACATTCACACACATTAATTGTTCATCGCTTACAATGACTCTGCTGCTCTACAAACTCACCAGGGCTTCTTCAGGGTTTTGTTGGTTTTTTTTTTTTTTAAAGCTTAGTAATCTGTGCAAGGTCAGTTCCTCGAAAACTCAGGAAAACACATTTGTGGGATTAAAAAAAATATCCATGAACTGGGTTATTTTGCTCTCCAGAAGAAAAAAAGCAGAAAGCTTTGGAGGCAGAGCCAACAGGGCTGCATGGGAAGCAGTGTTGGAAGGGCACCTGCTCAGGAAGGAAGGAAAGGAAGGAAAGGAAGGAAGGAAGGAAAGGAAGGAAAGGAAGGAAAGGAAGGAAAGGAAGGAAGGAAGGAAGGAAGGAAGGAAGGAAGGAAGGAAGGAAGGAAGGAAGGAAGGAAGGAAGGAAGGAAGGAAGGAAGGAAGGAAGGAAGGAAGGAAGGAAGGAAGGAAGGAAGGAAGGAAGGAAGGAAGGAAGGAAGGAAGGAAGGAAGGAAGGAAGGAAGGAAGGAAGCAGGGTCCCACAGAGAAGGGGGCGATGCATCAACAGGCGATTCCTCCCTCGCAGCCGGTGGCATTTCAGCATCTCGGATTTCCTGCCTCCTTGGTGCCTGGGCCCCGCTGAGCTCATCGCCAAGCGCTAAAGGAATTCCATCCTGAGGAGTGGGAGGGAAATACCACGGCTGGGTAAGGAGGGTATGGCTCCCTGCTGAGGTGAAGAGGCAGCTTTCTGATCCCTGCATCTCCGATTCGGCAGTACAGGCTCACCAAGCAGGCTAAGTGTCACTGTGATATTTTATGAAAAATCCCTTTGCCAGGATTTCTTCTCCTGGCAAGATGAGAAGCCTCAGCTTCTCCATGTTTTGCTCCACTGGAATGTGATTTAGAGAATCGTTTACCCAGAATGTGAATTGTTTTTACCTAATGACCAATCACAGCCAGCTGTGTCGGACTCAGATTCTGTCATGGGTTTTTATTATTCAATCCTTTCCAGCTTTCTAATGTCTCCTTTCTCTTTCTTTAGTATATTTTTAGTATATAATTTCTTTTAATATACTACAATAAATCAGCATGACGGAATGTGATTTGGAGAATCATTTACACAGAATGTGAATTGTTTTTTTACCTAATGACCAATCACAGCCAGCTGTGTCGGACTCAGATTCTGTCACGGGTTTTTATTATTCAATCCTTTCTAGCTTTCTAATGTCTCCTTTCTCTTTCTTTAGTATAATTTTAGTATATAATTTCTTTTAATATAATGTAATAATATAATAAATCAGCCTTCTGAGAACGTGGAGTCAATTCTCATCTCTCACCTCATCCTGGGGACCCTCACATCAACACTGCAACAATTTGTGACCACAGCTAAGGGCTCAAAAAAATGAGATTCAAATCATATCCTAGGAGTGAGGAGAGGTTGAAGGGGCAAGCCCAGTGCTGAGAGAAAGCAGGAAAACATGGTGAGGACATTTGCCAAAAGGAGGTGTCAGAATGAACAAGTCTTGCTTGTGCAGATGCCTTTATTTTAATAAGAATTCAGAGCTGGGATGCGTCAGTGTTAAGCCAGAGCCCTGGAAGAAACCCCTCAAGCTTTGAGCACTGAAGAAAGAGAGATGGATTCCCTGAGCTGCCAGGGCATGTTCTGGGGAAATAAGCTGTAGAAGAGAGAAATTAGTCCCACTCAAACGAGTTCCCTGTTCTCAAACAGAAGGAAAAATCTTGAGGGAGAACCTCAGAAAAAGAGTGTTGAGATGTAGAGAAGCCAGGGGCTGTTGGAGACATTCCTAAAGGGTCTTGCAAGAATGAAAAAAGTTACAAGGCATCTCTGAGCCACAACAGCTTTGACGCATGGCTTGTTATGCAACATCTTAGTGTATGTGATAATCTCTCTGTGAAATAATAGGCATTTTAACACTTCACAGCATCAAGGAATTTTCTGGCCACAGGGTTCAGCTGCACACTCCCATAAATCCAGCAGGATTCCTGGAGCAGCCTCTCCAAATTTAAATCGAGTTCAAGCTTATTAGCACATGTTTATCACCTTGGATTGCATCTCCAGCAGAACGATTTTCTCCTGCCCCTGGGATGCACTGGTTTGGCCAGACAAAACTGCAGAAGGGTCACTGGGGCTGTCCAATTACTCCAAAGTGACAACACTCACCTGCCTCAGCACAAAGCACACAAAAATTGCCCTCTCTTACCTTTGCCCCTGACACCCAGTCCAGCAGCATTCCTGATTCACCACAGTGTAAATGCAATTTTGTCTGGAGGAGTTTTGCTTTTATGGCTCACTAAGAGGCTTATCTGACTCTTGGCACAAGGGCCCTGGCTGCTTTGTCTCTTGCTGCACAAAGTGTAACAAATCCTGCAATGAGTCCATGGCTGCTGATCTGGGCAGGAAAATCAAGCTTGGAACCCTCGTGCTGGTTTTTCTGGGAATACCCAAATCTGGAAGCAGTGCTGAGGGGTTTGCGGTGACCTGAGTGCAAAAGGGATTTATCCAGAGATGCTCCCTTTTGTGGTCACCCACAGGATCACTGCTGGGGCTCTGAACACTCCAGCAGGGAATATTTCCTTAACTACAGCTCTTAGCTAAATCCTGGCAAACTTCAGCTCAGTCACAAATGGAAGGATGACGTCTCTGCCTCCACGAGCAGAAAACATCTGGGTGAGACAGCACCACTCACTCCAGAACAGAGGTGGGTGTTGTGAAGAGATGGGGGATTTTGAACTTCCTCGCCTTGCATTGTGTCGCGTCTCTGCTGTTTGACTGTTTAATGATTATCACAGGGTTTAAAGTTAATTTGGGGAGCTCTGAAGAGAAAAAAAAAAGCCCTGTATTTATTGATACATATTCAACCCCAGTAAAACCTGTGGTCTAAGTAACAGGCCGCGTTCTGCACAGATTTGATTGTGGTGCTGACTTTGTCCCCTCCTTAAGCAGGGGAATCTGTGGAAGCCCAAGCTCTCTTCACCTACTGGGAAATTTTAAAAAACCTTGGTTTTGGAAACTATTAAACTTCTGTTATTAGAATAAACAAACCTTTCCCTTCTTCTCATTTGTATCTTCTTCCTAGAAATTTCTGGTTGTGATAACTTAATATTGCAGTACATGAACACCCTCCATAATTAATTTTTTCACCATATTTGTTCTCTCCTGAGAAGAGAGAGAATATTGAAATTACATGAGGTATTTTAAAGTCTTTATTTGCCTAGTTTGTGACTGCTTATTAAAGGCAAAGTCAGAGCTACATGCTGTGTTTGCCACTGAAACTGGTAAAGCTGGAGTTGGGTTATGGATCTCACTGTGGGGTGGTTCTTAATTTCAACATGTCAGAGGTCCTGGCAAAGCTGCTGGCAGCTGTAAGAGTCAATAATGGTCACATAAAAGCACCTGGGCTCCCCCATCCCAGGCTAAGTCTCAAGTGGTTGTGACTGGATCAACTTTTAAGACCTTCCCTGACACAAATGGTGCTGCTTCACTGACACCAACTAAGCTGGGTTCATTTACACTGCTGGCACATTTGGCCCAACATATTTAAACTGGAACAAGTTAAAATAGACTGAATTTCTTCTCTGTGCTAGAATGCATCAACTCCTACAACTCTAGGGAAGGGCTGTGAATTCCCCTTGGCTTACAGGAGGATTTCAGAGGAACTAAAGCAGGCAGATTTGCATCTCACACTGGCACAGGCCTGCCTTTTGTTTCCAGACAAATGTGCATCTAGCAGTAGACACAAGGAATGCAAAACCATACATTAAAATACCTGCCTTGCCTTTTGGTTTCACCATCTGACCTTATCATGTGACAGAAATCCTACAGACAACTACTCCAAGCAAACAAGATTACTTACAACATTGAGTAATGTGCTGCACAGAGTGTCAAGCTTAGAAATACAGAGCAAATTAGCAGTGTTTGAATGCTTCATTTATTTTATACATCTTGGGCCAGTCTTACCATTAGGAATAGGGGTAGACAGTTTGCATCTCTCCTTTTTGTTTTGTATTAAAAAACACAATGCAAACAGAAGGCAGAACAGGCTATTTATATCAGCTCCATCGGAAGTGGTGACAGGTATAATTACAGAGGAGAAATTACAGGCCTCATTTCGGTGGCATTTCTCCTGCTGTTCCAGAGAAGATAAAAGATTGAAAGTGTTCCTGACATATCTCTAAAGTAAAGATGCTTCAGTGCACTGTTCAGGTTATTTTCAGGTTGATTTAAGTGCCTTCTCCAGAGCTCAGAAGGGAACAGGCTGTGTGGGGTTTGCCTGCTGGCTTTGTCTCCTCCAGGACACCAATTCAAGCAATCCTGGAGCTGTTTTTGGTTAGGTTGCCCACTGCCAGGTAGGCAAACCCTGTGCTAAAGTCACCTTGCCATTTGCTCTGCCAATCTACTTGCTCTGGCCACCATCACTTCTATTTTGCCCATCACACACAAGTTGTGGCTCAGCACTGAGCAGGATCCTCTTGCCAAGCTGGTTCCTGTTAAAGCTTTGCAAAATTGGCAGCAGTTTTTGGGTTGCACCTGATCTTGGGCAGCTTCCCCAGCGCTGGGATGGAAAAGCAATGCTGGGATGGTGCTGTCCAGGATAAGCAGCAGCAGTTGGGATCCACATAAAACCACCCAAACTGGGTCAGACAAAGAGCCCTGGGCTTTCATTCCAGCAGCACCAGGGCAGCAGTGAGGGCAGAGCAGAGCCACAGGGCGTGAGCAGAGAGCTGCATGGCACCAGAGCTGCTCTGCAGCAATTCCAGCATCCAGGAGTGCATCACTTCACAGCACCGAGACAAAAACCTTCCTCAAGTGGCACAGAATGCACAAGGTGCCTGCTTGAAATTCAACAAAACCTTTACTCTTCCTCCCAGGAAACCAAATACTCAGGAGAAGACATTTAAAAGGCTCTTAACAGCAAATCTAAAGAACAGGGAGCAAGAACAGAAAGCAACAATAGCTCAGTTGCTTTGCCTGGATGGGGTTGTTTGAAATAATGTTGTCCGGTTACCTAGCAACATGGAGCTTATTGCTGGGCTAGTTACAACCTCATTCATATTTGTCATAATTTGGTAATCAGAATTGATCACAAATGAGACTGAATACAATCAACTGACTTATGTTTGCAGTTAGAATCAATCTAAATCAGAGAAGGACATTAAGAGCTCAGTCATCTGTTCTGGGTGATTTATTCCCATTCTGATACTTCCACTTGAATATTACCATATTGTCTGTTACTATGATCTCCAATTAGGGCTCTGAGCTTATTCTCTAGCAAGAGGCACCTCTAGACACAAATGAAGGGCAGCATTGTACCCAACTCTTGCTAGGCTCTCTCAGCCAGCTCTGTTTCCTTCTCCATTTCAAGTATTTTGTTGCCAGCTCTCCTGAGCAATTCACATCATTTGAGTGAAACATTCAACATCCCCTTCCCACCTTGCATTTTTTAGCCATGCACCAACTTCAGCTCTGTCACCAGTGCCAAGCACAGAGCTCACAGAAGTGACAGTGCTGATTCACCTCAGTCCCTGCCCAATATCTCTGCTGTGCAGCAGCTCCACTCGTGTCCCCAAAGTGCTTTGGCGGCCCATGGGTGTGATGCTTGCACAGCAGCTCCCACAGCTGAGCTCTTGCACACACACAGGGCTCATCCGGCAGCTGGCTGCCCATCACACAGCCTGGCAAACACAGCTGAGCAGGAACCCTCCAGGATCTGAGGCTGCTTAATCAACACTTAGGATTAATGGGAAATATTCTTTGTATTCACAAAAGGGAGCTGCACAGAACTTCTCTCTTGATTTTTTGCTTGAAAGGGAAGTGAGGGTTTTTTTGGAGTTTGTGGTTAAACTGATAGGTGTTTAGAGTTGAATATTGGTACTTGGTGGTTACTGAGGACATGGATATGTTTTGGAGAATACAGGAGGTTAAAAGTAGAGAAATTTTAGAGGAAAGTTTTTTTAGTTTTGTTTGTGAAAGAGGTTAGGGGTTTTCTTTGTTTCGCTGTGGCCCACAGATGAAGCAAAATATTGGAGACAGAGTGCAAGACAAGCACAGGGGAAGCACTTGTGGAGGTTGGGAAACAGGGATTGACTCAGCTGCCCAACTCCACATTTGCTCACACTCTCCATTCCCAGCCCACATCACTGTCCTTGGGAGCTGGTTCATTGAGCTGGGATGTGAGGTTGGGTATGGCACAGCCAGGCAGAGCCCTGGCCCACAGACACCACTGTGCCTGAGCTGCTGCAGCAGCTGCCTGTTCCAAATACCAACAGCCTCTCTGCACCTTCCCTACCCGCCCATCTGCCTCTAAACAGGACAAGTCTGGCCCTGGTACTCCCCACCTCATGCCCTGGTCCTTTGGGGATCTGTTCATTACACAGAAGAAATTTGTCCATATAAAAAAATAAATTTCAGAACTGCTTCTCTGCAGTATGAGAGTGATTTACAAACTAGTAAATTAATCTGTGTACCCCTTATGGTGTAAGCATCTTGCCTTGTTCTCCCAGCATGACTGCAGGAACACTTAATATTGAGAATTTCTTCTTCATGAGCCACATTCACAAATCTACAGATTTATTCCATTCAGTGCAGGGTATCCTCTCTTTGTCTAAAACAGAGGGAGTGGGGGATCATGCCATTAAACACTGCCCTGTGCAGATACACAAGGAGAGGCTGAAAATGTATGTGAACTGTTGAGAAAATGTGCTTTTTGCCAGGAGCAGGAAAGCCACTGCAGGTTTGGGCCTGGCTTCAGAGCAGGGCAATGCCTGAGCCACTGCTTGTCTGTCCTCACTGCTCCCTTGCCATGGGGAAGGTGTTCTCTCAATAAATCTCATTTTCTAGAGCAGCTTATTCTGCAATGGGGGCTGTAAGTGGGGAGTAAAATCTCTACTCTGATCTCCCACACTCACATGGGGAATGGTGAGCAAGTTGTTCCCATTTCCTCTGCTGGCTTCAAATCACACCCAGCACATCTTGGTCCCTTCCCTTCTTTTACTGTCCTGCTTGGACAAGAAAACTGCGTCTGCACAGCCTCCAAGGCCTGCTCCTACAGCATCTCCTAACAGGAATGACCAGCTCCTCTTCCTCCTCCTTTGGACTGGAATGAACCTGGTAGGCCCAGCCAGATCCTTTTCCAAATCAGTGTAAACAAGACATGGCAAAATAATTCACTTATGGAGCACTCATTCCCCTTTTTTGCTAACCTGGAATAAATTCTCCCAGGCTGCATCCATCATACTCTGGTTCATCAGTGCTTCCAGCCTGGGAAACTGGTGCTAACACAGCTAAAGGCAGAAATCCTAAACTTCCCCAGAATTAAACCATAATTGATGGTGAGGTTTTATTCTTGTGACTTCAGACAAGACACAGGAGCTAAATTTATATGCATCACTGAGGTGCTGAGAACAGAACAGACCACAGGCTGGAAACAATGAACATTTGTGGTAACAGCAGCACCAGCAGTGCTCAGGCAGGTGTGATGGGGAGGGAGCCTGCTCAGAATATCTTTCCCCTCTTTTTGGACACTCTCACTCAGCCCTTTGACAGGCAGCAGCCAAGAGAGGAGTGTGGCTTTCTATAAATGACTGAACATTCCTCCTGCTGGGAAAAATATGGGGAACACAGGCAACAGCCATCCTTCACTGGGGCACTTTCCAGGACCTGTTCCAAAGGATGCAAGGCTCCCTGAAGGCCATCACCATCCTCCTTGAGGGAACATTGGCAACCTCCAACAGCAGAACTTGATTGGGAAAGTAGAAGGACTTTTCCAGGGATTGTAGGTGTTTTTGTGAAGTCACCCTTCCATGGGACAATATTGTGGGGAGCAGGAGAGGCTGTGCTGCTTTACCTTACAGGTGATGCTTTCCTCACATACATCCTTGCATATTTTCATAAAAGTTTCTATTTAGCTTGCAATTATCTGGGGAGAAGCAGGACTGCAATCACAAATTTTGTTTGGGGTTTTTTTCCCCTGTTGTTTTAAACAAATTAAATGTTCATCCATAGATCAGAAAGCATCTTGGCAGGATTAGTGGAAATTTCAGAAACTGTCCAGCTTTTCTATCAGAGCAAAGAGAAGCCTAAAAGCTCAGATATTCAGTGGGACTAGGCTGAGAGCTGGAGAGCTGATACTTGTCCTATCTGTGTCTGTGTAATCTTTAATATCAGGCACAAGTGTTGCAAATGTCTGACTCTTAAACCCATTTCCCCACATTGTGCTTATTACAGGCTTTAAACCCTGGACACTGATCTCTCTTACAATTTGGCTTCCTGTACATCCCAAATCTAAATCCCATCAGCACCTTCATGATAGCTGAGCTTCTCCTTCAATGCTCCATTTTAAAAGTTCATGCAGAACCTCAAATGCAGTCTCAGCATCTGCTCATAAAACCAAAACTTCATTTTTGAGTCCTAAAATTGCGGAGGGGTGTCAAAAAGACATGGCTCTGTTGAACTTTAGAGCTCAGAAGTCCAAAGATTTTGTGTTATTAATGTGTGTTTAAAGCAATCTCACTGTCTCTGGAGCTCTGAACATCTGGCACAGGCAGCACTTTTGCTACAAACCAAGTTGGCAGGCAGGTTAGTGCATCTCTGGGGCAAATCTGGGAGAGTTTGGAGCTAAAAGGAGAAGCCTTATTAACCAATTAAAGCAATCCTGTAGTATTCTCTTCATTCAAGGGAATTCCAGTTATTGAACAAAAATAGGACCCTTAAAGAACACTTAAGCTGCCCCTGGCTGATCCATCTGTAGGAAGTTTGAGAAGGTTTATTAACCATAGATATTAATTAAAAATCAAGTTTCTTGTCACTGCTTGGAAGCAGCTGGGCCAGGCTATGGAGGAATGTTAATAACCACAGGGTTATTAATATCCTAATAGTAATAAATATTAATATTAATAACTGAAGGGTGTCAGACCTGCCTGGCAGTCCCTGCTCTACTGGCAGCACCACACCAGCCTTACACAGAGCCCAAAATCTCACTGGGTTTGGGGAATTTTTGCTTTTCAGGACAGAAAATTAAGAAGCAGTTCTCCTGTTAGGAGAGGTGGACACTGCAGACATCTCTATTCACAGCTCATTCTCCAGAAATCCTGCAAAGAAAGCATCTGGGGAGCCGCACAAAATTTAAGTGCTTTGATAAGCACTTAGTTGAGGTTTTTTTGAAGGGTAACAGCTGACTGATAACATTTGTTAAAGGATGTTCTTGTGTCACTTCTGACAGGAGGATGGATGCACTACAGCTCTTTAGGCAACTTCAAAAAATTCCCCCCATCAGCTCACTTTGTGCTGCCTTGCTGTGCTAGTTAATTTTCTTTTGGTGGTGTTAATTATTGTACTGTCTGTTAAAAAGACATTTTCACTACCCTTCAGTCCCACGAAGTGACAGCAAATTGCTGCAGCAGGAACACTGAAGAGAAAACTGTTCCCCTTTCAAACAAAATTCATAATGCTCTAAAAGAACAAGGAAAGAAGTCGATTTGTTATTCACTAGAGAACATATTTTGTTGTCCTGAATAAACACAGCATCAGTACTCAGAGTCTGTCTGGAACAGCAGGGAAAGGGAACTCACAGAACAACAGATATTTATGCACTGCTCTTAAAAAGAGAGCAGAGTGATGTGTCATGAAGCTGAACAAAATTTTTGAGGTTTATTTGGGGTTTTTAAAATAATCCTGGAGATTTTGGTTTGCAATTGAATTTGGAAGTTTTGTAAAGTACCAGCTTGCAACCCTGCAGTCAGAGTTGCCATGGTCCCACTGTGATGGGCGAGGTTAAAACTGGCTCCTGTTTTATTTTAGAGCCCCAGCCTGAGCAGGGCAGCAGCCCTGGGGCTGATTCAGGAGCTGCTCGTTCATCACTGGGGCAGCAGCAGCATCTGGAGGGGAATGGGGCAGATGGATCAGGGGGTAACAGCCCCAAACATCTCATTTTAATCTGCTCCCACAAACCTGCAGAGGCCTTAAATGACTTGGGCTTTGTCTAACCAGGCTGAGACAGGCACAGAAAGGAAATAGTGACAAACTGAGCCTGGATTGTCATAACCTGGATGGGGACAGGGGCAATAAATTACTCAAGCAAAGGTGCTAAAGCAGCAGATCCAAGCTCACCTGGCACAGCTGTGTTATTGAAAAACACTTAAAAATCAAAACAGAGGCACTTATGTTTGCAAAAAGTTCTTTTCCATGCTGTTTAATAAAGGTATTTTTGAGATGGAGTGAAAAAAAAAATCAGATCTTACTTTTTACCATGTTGCTGACTAAGCCCTTACATATTTGAAAAGCACCATAAGCACTTAGCTTCTATTGAAATTCTTATCCAGGCTGATCCAAATAATACTTGTGACTTTGGTGGTTTATTATTTTTCAGCTCTTATTCAAAATCTTCAGAGTTTATTTCTTGTTTGTTTGTTTTAAAAGGTAAGCTTGTTTGAATATACTTGCAGTGGTCAAAACAGAGGTGTGAAATCTCAATGTAAAGCCTGTTTTCACAGCTGTGTTGTAAAGCTACAGCAAATATATGTTCACAGGTGCACTGACTGCTGCAGGTGTAGAAGGGTGGCAATGGGTAGGAAATTAGGGCATATGGCAAAAGTCATTGTTGTGATGGCATTGCACTCCTGACACGATCACCATGTTTAATCTCTTTGCATAAATCACAACCAGCCAAGCAGCATGACCTCCCTTTTGCATGATATTACTCACAACACATGGGAAATATCACAAAGAATAAAATTATACAATTTTGCTCCTCCTCTGATTTATGCATAACTCAGACCTCAGCACTAAAGCCCCAGACAGCCTTGATTATAATAAATTGTTATTGCATTTGATATCTAAATACTCTCCCTAGCTGATTTGCTCAATAAAAAAATCTGCACCTTGACATAGTAATTCCCCATGACTCAGTACATGCCAGAAAATTACTTTATTTAATATGAATTCAGGAATAAGGAAAAGATTTTTGACTATCAAGGAAGGGACCTTTTTTTTTTGCCTTTATATACAGAAAATATTGTTAAATAGCCAAATAATAAACCCAGTATAGGCACTTTACATATGTGGAGCTGTAGAATTGCTACTGCAACTGCAATACCTAAACTGAAACAATGCATCTTCTGCCTTATGAAAAGAGCTTAAATCAGTGCATTCTTCCTGCTAAACCAAATACCAAGAAAACCCAATCCCTTGCCTTCTGCACTTGGGGATGCTGTCACTTACACAGCATTTCATTGCCTAAGCAGGAAACTTTATGAATAAAGACACATTTTAATCCCATCAACATATATTAAATGCAGCTAATATAAGTGTCTCTTCTGCAGCGTGGAGCAGAAAATTCTTTTATTCATAGAGGCAGATACCATTTTGTCTTGCATTTGAAACAGTTGATGGCAATAAACTCCCCTAAACAGAAATGGGCCAAGAGCAATTGTGTCAGGTAGATGCCATTACTAGAAGCAAAACACCAAAATGCACTGAACTGCTCCCTGTGTTCCTGTCACTGTGTTCTGTGACAGTTACAGCAGATGGGAAAATCTGTTGTAGTCTCTCACACAAATTTAAAAAAAATAGGAACATTTAATAAATGGACCATACTTAAAAATCCATCAATAGCCCAGCCTTATATCTCATAGTAGATTCAATTTATTCAGCGATATCTTATTTTCTGCTCTCTGCATGCTGAATGCTCTTTAGTAATATAAATGTTGAAAGTGTATGCTGCTATTACAGCCTAAGGATGAGGAAGGTGGAACTGCTGGGGTGCAGTAACACCTTTTAATAGACCAAGTGGATAGAGTGGAAAAAATAGGCTTTCAAACATACCAGACCTGTATTCACAATGCTCCAGAAGCACTGCCTGCCCTTCCCCACTCCACGTTTCTAATTGATTAAAATAATTGGGTCATACCTACAACCATTTTTCTCAACTCAATTTATTTTTATCTGCACCAGAACAAATGAAGTGCTTGTTGAGCCAAAACCTTGTACATCTTATAGGGCTATAATCAGTGGTCTAAAGATAAATTCTTAGGCGATGAGTTTCTGCAAGAACAAAGCCATTCAATAATACACATTTATTCTCAGTTGTTTGGGGGAAGTTCTATTTTGACAGTAGAAGAGAAGGACAAAACTGCTGATACCCACAGCAGCAAGACTGCAAGATGTGCAGTGAACAGCACATTTGTCATCAATCAAGCAATAGATTTAATGTTTAGATGCACCTACCAACCTTGCCTTGTATTAAATAAAAGGTCTTATCTCTTAGAGCTATTTCTTCTGACATAAATAAATGATGCTACATTAATCTCTGCACTCTATTCAGATTTTCATGTTCCCTTTAACATATTGACTTTAACAGCCCTTTAATATTCACAATCAAGGAAAAGTGTTGCCGCTTTTCTGCAGCAGGTGAATTCTTGTCTGATACTGTGACTGCAATAAAATCTCAGCCACTTTGCATGGCCTGGGCCTCCTCAACAGCAGCCCATAAACCCTGCTCCTCTTGAGATGTCTTGCTGGACTTAGCAGCAAGTTTAAGAACCAAAACTGGATCACAAAATCTACTCAGCATTGTAAGCAACACCAGCTGGTTGGGAGTCTCTGCACCCACCTGTGCATGAGGATTCAGACATGCTCAGGATCTCAAGGGATGGAGTAAGGGCACAAGAGTATTGCTAAAATTAATATTGGACAAGGTGCTTATTCCCATCACTGGCAAATGCAAATTTGAAGCAAAACTCGATCCCAAATGGAAATCTTTCTAGGTGTGAAATTATCTGTTCCCTTTCACTCCAAAAAAGGCTATATTTTTTACGATGATGATTGCACCTCAATATAACTCCCACATAGAGGACTAATTTCATATTGGAACAGCTCTTTAGGGATGGGGGAAAGGGATGTTAAACCTCTGGACAGGAAGAGTTTTCTAGGCTTCACTCCATTTGCTTCAGTTCATCTGTGAAAAGAAGTTAATAGCAACACGCTTCCAAGGAGCATTGTGAAAATTACATTAAAGATACTGTGGAAATCTGATAGCTCTGACCTGCAAGGGACTTCCTAATGTGCCTGAAAAATAGTACAAATCTCATTTTATTATTGCTTACAAAATGAAAGTCTTGTCTAGAGGAGTCAGACTTTCCACAAGGTGGGAATCGAAGGAAGTTTTCACTATTTATACAAACTTTAGGTCTTTGATAGTTTTTGTTATTGGCAGTACATGAACTGCATTCCACTGCAGGCAAAGGAGCGGGGATGAGCCTGTGCTAAGTTTTCTATTTCTGGAGGTCATCAGGGTCCTCCTTGCTGAGCTGGGGGTGCTTCAGTGCTACCCTGGCAGTTTATGTACAGACACCAACAGGACGGGGCCTGGAAACAGCATCTTGAGCTTTTATTTTTCCAGCATCAATCTCATTACATTGTTATGACAATGGAGAGGAAAGATGCTACAGGTCACTGGTCTGGCAGAAAGCTCAAGAAACTTAGTGTTAGAACAAACCATAAATGCATCTTAGCTAATCACATAGAGCAAAAGCATACTGACAGTAATTCCATCCAATAATCTGAAGCACACACATAATTCTGGTTAAAACAGTAATGGCTTATTCTCCAACACAATGGCTCGTTTATAAGAGACAAAGCACAGAGCTCTATTCATAATTAACCTTCTAAAACATACACTAAATAAACTTGTTGCAACTTAGAAGGCCCATCTACACAGCTCTTATTGTTCTATTTCCCATGTCTTCGCTACAGCTTAGAAAAATTTTCTGCTGCCTTAGCACTGTTCACAAATCTGCTGAATGAGGCCTCTCTTTTCACCACCTTCCCAAAACCTTCTGATTTTCATGGATTCCCACACTTGAGCAGCAGGCAGGAGTGGGGCTGGGTGGGCAGGGGCTGCCCAGGGCTCTGTGCCCATCTGTGCTGGCCCAGCAGCAGCCCTGGTGCTCTTTGCAGCTGCCAGCCATCTGCAGTGAGACACAGGGCACCACAACACATTGACCACGTTCCAGAAATAGGCACAGGGGGGAACAACAGGATCTGCAGGAGACTGGCCTGTCACACCCTGGTTTTAAAGCTTTAGCAGGAATTTGGTTATTTCATCCTTGAGCACCAGCATGAAATTAACTCAGATCCTAACACCCCGAGCAGGCAGCTCCAGGATTTCAGGCAGATGTCAAAACTCCATGACATGCACTGGCAAGAGGCTGCACTTGTACAAATATGCCTGTGGACAGCTGCTGGTGGGAGACAGGAGCAGGTTAGGCAAAGGTGAGACTCAGCCTAGAGCGTGAAGCAAAACTGTACCAGATGCTCTGAGCCAACTTGTCTCCAGTTTACATCCACAGTTTTGGCCTTTGCATCTGTTACAAAATTAATTCTCAAATGTCTGTGGAATGTCTGCAAATGTCTTTGGAATCATTTGCTACAGATCATACCTATATAAACTGTTTTGCCCCATCTTAGCAGGTCTCAATTAAAAGCTGATTCGCTTTCATTAAAGGTCCTGACTCCATTCCTGTGATAATCAGTATAATAACTTATGGCCATTATTAATCACAGCCATATGGAACGGTGGATGGAGGGGGGAAAAGTCCACAACAGCCTGCAAGTGGATTTGCAGTAAATTGTTTTCTTACACAGAGATTCCCAAGATGTATTTCACGATGTTATGACAAACAAAACAAAGCCCTAAGTGAATCCAGGACAATCTCCCTCAAACTCCTGCCTCTCTCTGTCTCCCTCCTGCCTCCTCACCCTTTTTTCCTCCTACAAAGTCCTGATTCTATTTCAGTTATTTCTGTTTGCTGCCTGGTCCTGCAGCATCCCCACACTAAGGCAGCTATGAACACACTCCAGCCTGGAGATGGCTGGTTCATTTAGCTCAGCCGGTCTGGGGTAGCTCTGGCTGCCCTGATGGAAAGCTGATTTAGCTTGCAGTGTTTCTTTATACACTCTGCAGATGTTGTCACTTCATCCCTAGGCTCCTTTCTACACGATTGCCAAATAGTTTAAAAATCTCACCATTAAAATCCTCCACTGACCCCAGTATCGATCCCAGTTTCTAACCCACAGCATAACTTTGCCTCTCTCCACATGCTTTTTTTCCTGAGCAGCTGCAGAATTGCCAGAAGTGCTTATTGATGTGGTGTGACACCAGCATGCCCAGAACAGCAAAGAGCTCCAAGCAGAAACAGTTTGGCACACACTGAGCCCTCATCCTAAGAGCACTTGGGATGATTTTGCTCAGTCAATACCCTAAACTTCCCTTTAGTAGCCTAGATCTTTACATACTAAAAAACAAACAAACAAGCCTTCTACATTAAATTTTGTCAAAAGCTGGGGAAACCACCCTGCTTGCTGAGTTCTCCTCCTGTGCTCACAGCCATGGCCTCACACTGATGTCTGCCTTGCCCTCATGCCTTATTCGTGTTCACCATGTTCTCACACTGACATTTTGACTTCCAGCTTGAGCCCAGCTGGATAAGTGGAAATTGTTTTCCTTGCTCTAGTCTAGGTCAAATGTAGGTTGGAAACATCACATCCTAAAGCTGGTGATTCACCAAGGAGTGCATGAGACCTTGGCCCAGTTTCCACCAGGCTGCATGGGTCCATCACTGTTATGACATGAGATATTTTGAAGCTGTTTCTGCAGTGCCTACAGCCATATTTCAGACTATTTTTCTGCTTTCCAAGTTTAGAGATGTAGTCACTGTGTATCACACAGTGCAAATACAGTGGGTAATGAGTGAAGTTCTTCATGCAGGTCTGACAAAAACTTATACCCTATACTGAATTCTGTTTCATGAAGTAATTATTGCAGAAGGTCAGGTCTCTGAGAGAGAAACCTTTTTCATTAATTCTTTCTCACAGTATTATTCAGAACCTGCTAAATCCAGCAGGAATCCTTCCACTGATGGTAATGGGCCTTGGATAAAATCTGCAGTTATATTTGCTGAAGATTAATTTGAAAAATTCAGCAAATATGTAATTGATTATAATTATTTGTAGTAAGAGGCAAATGGCAATGCTCCCCCCAGAGAAAGTATCAAGGTGTGACTATATTATATTCATGATTAATAACAGGCACACAGCTGGGCTCTGAAGCAGCAATGCCAGCTTTACAGCTCTGCAGCACTTGAGGATACCACAGCTTTCATACAACATTTTGTCCAGGGCTGGGTTTAAGTTTTGTGAGTTTAGACACAAACTCTGTTTATTATTTGGAGCACACTCCATCCTCCTCCCCTGCTCAGCTGGCACAGAAAGTCCCAAGACAACCAGCACTGACCCAGATGAGAAGCAGGGAAGGAGCATTTGAGAGCTGCAGAACCTGGGGGGGAATGAGGAAATTTCCCCATTCTCCATGCAGAAATGTGTCACCAGTGTGTGCAGTGCTGAGAAACAGGAGGTTGTAACTCCTGCCACAATCCCACAGCTGTTACCAGAGTTCCATGATCTTTTCCCCAAGTTGTGCTCAAACTGAGGGGCTCCAACATCTGTAAGGCAAAAGCTGAAGCTGTTCTAGCAACTGGGGAAAGTTGCGCAGTTAAACTGGGGACAGAATCAGCTCTGTGGAAGGTATTGCCTCCCCACACCCACACTCCCCAGTCCCTTTTAAACACAGCAACAGGGATATTTTAACAGTTCAAAGAAAGATGAGAAGAAAGGAACAAAGGCTCTGTTCAGTGTTGCGGAGAAGGTCAGACTTCTGATTCTAAAGTCCTTGCAAAAAACAAAATGGGAAACAAATGGTTTCTCTCTTTTCTCCTTCCCCAAGGAGCCAAGTGTTCTGTTAGGTTATCCTTAGCCATTGTGATGAATTTTTTTTAATTTTCTGATGCAGTTGAAACTTAAAGAAAGAGTGGAAGAAATATGGAACTGGAAGAGGCAACATTGCCAGAGGAGAAGGTAATAGCTCAGAAGGGAAATAGGCTCTCCTTGCCAGCCTTCCAGAAGTTACCAAAATAAAAATCTATTCCAGAGCCTGGTTGCACAGATCGGAGAACACTTGCTAATACAAACAGTTCAGTGCTCTACAAAAAACTTAACATTTCTGTCTAGTCCAACAACAATGGACCCCATCAGCTGCATCTACAGCAGCCTCAGCTTCTAACATTAGAGAGCTGGAAAGAAATATTTTCTGCATTTTTGAAATATCTTCAAGAAACTCTTCTAGAAAGTAGTTGTATCTACTCTTTATTTTACACAGTAGCTATTATCTGTAGGAGCAGCATTATTTATTTTATCACCAGCTGAAAAGTTATCTGTGTTTTAGTGACTAGGAAGTGACTAAGCCCTGGAAATATTTAATCCATCTAAAATACTGTTCAACTATTTTTCACCAGACACCCTGTACCTTAAGTAGATTCTTTCTATGGTTGTGGAATTTAGAGACCTTCAGCTATAACACAAAAGTCTTTACAGTAATGACTTTTAAAAACAGGTTTTTCTACCCTTAAGAAGTTTCTTTGAGAAGGTTTTTCTTCTTGCTTCCTGTTAAAGGTTATTTGCCCATCCTATTAATCAGAAAACTAAAAAGACTCAACATCTATGGTGATCCAAGTGTCTTCTCAAAGTTTATTGCTTTCAATTTGTCTGCTCAAGGAGGGAGAGAATTTCCTTTGCCCTGCACAGAGCAAACATAGATCACCTAGACTGTAAAACAAAATATGAAGATCCAAAGCTCAGCTCTTCTTCAATGCTCATTAATTTTTGAGTGGTTAGAAGGTCACCTGAGATTGAGTCTCAATGTGATTTTAGACCATGATTAGAAAATATTTTAGTGTTAAAGTTAAGCAGAGACTGAGAAGAGCCAGAGAAGTGATTGCAAAACACCTTTGAGCACATATTCCTTGGAGAAGAAACCATCTTCTGTAATGGCAGGCTGCTGCCCCAATGGGACTGAACTTTGTCGAGCTCACAATTATGGTAATAGATGCACTTTTTAAAAAGTCTGGGAATAAGTTTGGCTCAACACTGCAGAGCAAGAAGTCTCTACTGCTGTATGTTTGAACAGCATTCGGTACAGAGGGGTCCCCAGTGTCCCATCCATACAAATGATACAAGACAAAGGCTTCCCTGGAAATACCAGAGCAGCTCTGGGACTCTGCCACACGCCTCAGGCTGCCACAATTAAATCAGAGCAGGTTCTGCTCTCAGCAGAAGGGGAGGGAGTCAGGTGCTGCATCATTTTTAGCCTCCTCAAATTCCACCAGAGGAACAGACAGCTGTTACCTGCTGTGGGGCTAAAAGGGGGTTTGAGCACAGGCTGGAGCAACCTCTACATTCATAAGTGGAAGCTTTGACTCTGGTGTCACCCCACCACCCCATTGCAAGTGGTGGGATAACAGCAGCTGACATCCCGTGGCAAAAATGACAGGAGGACCTCTCAGATCTGTCCCAGCCCTATTATTTAACACTCTATTCGCTCGAGGCTTTCATCTCTTTCAAGTACTAATACAGGTAAAGACAGATGAAGGTGAATAAATCCAAGCTGTAGTTTAATAATTTGGGAGTCTGCTGGTGGAGTGAGTGGCACACCTTCTCAGCAGCGAAAGGATACAGCCAAAAGACAACACAGGTGCCTTCCTTCTTCTCCTTTAATCCATTTTCAGACATTCAGTTTCCCCAGCTGCTGATACTGTAAAAATGTTGCTTGGCAACATGGTAACAAGGGGAAAAAAAATCTTCAAAAACATTAGGAGTTTTTGTCCTTAGAAATGTACTAGTTCAGCACATCCAGCCTCCTACAGATCCATTTTAGAGGAAGAGGCACAATGATTTCCCCCATGAACTAGTTCCAGCAGCTTTTAAAGCAAAGCAGTCGAAGTGGGACAGGGGCAAGGGGCCCTCAGATGCTGGAGGGGTGGGAGAGACCCTCACATGGGACTTGCAGGCACTGTGTGCCCATTCTCATTCCCCTGCTTAATACTGAGCATTCATCTGGCATCTCAGACAAGACAAATGTAGTCCAGGTATGGTCTCAATGGCACCTGAAGAGGTTATAACTTTATATCTCCCTCCAAAGGATGTTGCCATAAAGTCCTAGGATGGAGGGATTAGCTCCATCTCCTCCTTCCCACTCCCAGTTACCAGATGCTCACTAACAGTAATGAAATTGAGCCCAACCTGCTTCCAAAAGTGGCAATACCCAGGTAGAGAAAGGGCCAGGCTGCTCAAGAGCTGGCAAACCCAAGGACTGAACTTATTCAAGAGAAATCATTGAATCAGTCACAATTCCTTACTGCTGACGTCCTGTAAACAGCCACACAAGGGACTACCAGTTAATTACTGACACTGGTGTCCACTGAAATCAACATTCCTAGAAGATATTACACTGTAAAACCCATAGAAAAATAGTTTTAAAGTTCATGGCTTTCCTCCCACTGCTCTTGCACTGGGATTTGTTATTGCACTGCACTTTTGATGTCCACAGAGCTGTGTCTGGTTCAGACTGCCAAAGCCTGGTTACAAACATTTATCATCTGCAAGCCCAAGCACAGCTTTACATCAAGGGGAAATGTTCTGCCTTGTACAAGGCAAGAAGTAAGTGATGAAAGTTCCTGCAGACACAAAACAAGTACCAATATTTTTAAAGCAAGACCCCAAAAAGATATCTATCTTTATTCAGCTGGAAGCAAACAGCAGAGTTGTTGTGATGGCAGCACAGACTTTTCACCATCTCTGTGGTTATTAATTCAGAGATAAGAAATCTAGATGGTGGGTCTCATAAGAACAGTGACAAAGTTTGAGTTGTGCCTGCTGAGCCCCACAGTTACCTAAAAATGAGGAAATACATCAGAAAGAACAGATTGCAAAAGTGAGAGATTCTAGAGTAAATATCATAAATGCCTATAAACAGGAACAAAACACTGAATTAATGCATATCTTTTTCTGATCAGAGAGTTATGTAGATCAGGAACAGCTCCCCTGAAATGAAAAGCCATTGAAAGGCAGCAAAGAATCTGGCCAAATCAATCTAGACTTGGGAAGTCTGAGCAGCGTGTGGGGAAAAGAACACTGCTCTGAAAGACTGCTGGTAGTCTGCTAACTCCAACTCCTGCTGCAATGCCAATTTAATTAACACGCTTAACTGCTCCGAGATCTCCAGGATTGCTCACTGGATTGGCAGCCTTTTCTCACTGCTAATTGTGTTACTGCTCACTGAACAAGAGGGAGATGAATGAGTGCAGCCGCCATCTTCTCCTGCTGGAGGAGGAGGCCACTCTCAGTAATTTGACTCTGACATACTCTCTTGTTTTTGCACGTTTATCCATATAAATAAACACAGGGGAGCTACTGCAAGCTAATGAAAGGGATGGCAGCTGAACCACGTGCCCTGGTGGCTGCTCATGGCACAGGGCCTTGGCAGCACTGGTGGCACATCCACCCAGCACAGCACAGCTCAGCTCACCTCCCACATCACCACCAGCCAGGGCCAGGGCTGTGTCTGGACAGGATCCTTGTGTGAGCACTCCCCAGAGGCTCTGATTGAACAGAAAGGTTAAACAGAAAGTTTATCCCCGCCCTGCAAACTCTTGTCTTCTTTGAGCAGCCCCTCCTGACAGAAGAGGACAGAAACGTGATGGCAATGTTGCTGGTGTGGCCAGAGCTTGAGGTTAGAGCACAGAAAACATGCTGCTCCTCCTAAAGAGCCTGGTACTCCCAGATTAGCTCATCTGTTTATTCTGAGGCTGCAGCATTCAGAAGGGAGACAATCAGCAGATAAAAAAGCACTGAATGCTTTGGGTCCTTGGAGTCCTGCTGCTTTGAGAAGAGGCCTCCAGCTATGCCAAGGGACAAGCCTGCAGTTTTTGACTGTGGAGAATTGGAGTTTGGAATTGAGGGCAGCCTTAGGGCTCCTCTGCAAGTGCAATCTAAATATAAACCTGCACCCATGAATTTACTGGAAGCTTCAATGCTGGCTTCAACTTTAAATGTCAATGCAAGATTAAATCTTAAATCCAGCAGTGATAGCTTACACCTCCTGAAGATACACATCTAGAGGCATACAATTCCTTCGATTAAACTACAGTGGTAATTAACTTCTGGACTTTTGCATGAGGGGCAAAGGAGAGCTGCTACAAAACTATTGCCCCCTTCACCTCACTGGTTCCCTGAGACATTTCCCACTTCTCAGAGAGAGGAGCTACCCCATTTCCCTGGTGAAAATGTACTTGGGGCCCTCCTCCTGTGAGATTGCCTCAGACCCAGGGAAGTCCACTCACTATTTAACAAACATACTGAAGTATGGATCCACTACAAAAGTATTTTAAGCAGATCCATCCTACTCTCTTTTTTTATTGAAAATATTGGTATAGGTAAGCTTGGGATTTAATCCCAGCATGAAAGACAAATTAACATTTCAGTAGAAAGTAAAAAGCTCTCACTCAAGTCAAATTCAGGACTTTTCCTGTGAACTCCAAAAGACCTTTGCACAAGTGGTGCTTTTAATCTAACTAGCTCTAAAGGATATTTTTCAGGTTATTCATGCATTCAGAGAGGAAAAAGCATCACTGGGCATTTAGGAGAGGACCAAACCAGGACAATCCACCAGTGCCCAAGGGGGAGGTGTTTTCTCCCTGACAGAACATTGACTCCAACCAACCTCTGCAGCAAAGCAACACTAGAACAGGGAGGGGGGAAACAGCAGAAATTAAAATGTTTCTAATTGCTATAAACCATCATATATTTATAATTACTTCCTCTTGACCAAACACAGTGACACAGTGGGTTCAGCTGCATTATCTGAAACAAGAATAATAGAAATGTAATTGAGATGTGACTTGATCAGTACAACCTACAGTACCATTCTAATGTTTGCATTATGAAAGTCTGAGCTGAAATCATCAGGCAAAGTGCTCTGTGCTTAAGAGCTCCACTCTTCAGCAGAGAAACCACATTTAAAAAGCCAGCTCCAAAAAGCTCAAGTTTTCTGCTTTTTATTCCCTGTAGAAATTAGCTGATGAAATTGCTCAGGGTTTTATTCTTCAGTTATTAGTCCCAATGAATGAGAAATAATTCCTTTTTGTTTCTTCCACTCTTCATAATGTAAAGCTTGGCTGAGTTATAGGAACTTGAGCACAAAAAATGAACAAGACACTTTGATGTTCCAGATCAGGGAAAGAGCCAAGCAGAGACACAGACTCAAAGTTGTTCTAAATGTGGATTTTGAATTTCTCCTTCCCCAGTTACACCCATGCAACTCTTGCTGCATTTTGGTCACTTGTAGCAGAGCAAATTTGGCCTATTAAGGAGCAAGAATTCACAGACAACTTGCGATTTTTTTTTAGGAGGCTGAATTTGTATATTATTAAAAATTAAAACTTCAGACTATTGCAAACACTTAACTGAGTCTTCCTTCCTTATTATCCACTGCTCACTCCTTCCAATGCATTTCCAGCATGTCAACCCTCCAACTGTGCCAGTGCTGATGAAGGAATTCCACAGATTAGGAATGAATAGAAAATCCAACACCAACTCCATGGCCCCAAGGCTGCCAGAGGTAAAGAAGAGTTTGGGCAACAATTTGGGATTCTTGGGGTTCTGCACAGGGCCAGGAGCTGCATTTGAATGATCCTTGTAGAGCCCTTCCAGCTCAGGGTATTCTGTGGGGTTTTTCCCCCCTTAAAGGAGTCAGATTCCTTTTTCTGGTTCCCATGGTGCTGCACAGGCATTTGTCACACCTGAGCTCCCAGAGTGGAGTTCAGCTAAACACTGCTGTGGAAGGAGAAAACCCTGCAAGGGATAATGCTCTGGATGTTTCATCTGAAAAACCCATTCTTATCAGAGGACTTGCATTCATAGCTTTGATGCAAGATCACTTCCAAGAACTCTGGAATTATTTGGAGTAAGTCACCTACTCAGACTTACAAACACCATGTGTACCCAATTATACCCATTCATATCCCATTTTTACTAGACATCTTTGACCTTAGAACACTATTTTTTCTCATTACTAGCTACAGAATTTTCTTTTTATTCCCTTTTTAAGATAGAAAACTCACTTGCTAAGTGTCACCACTCAAAATTGTACAGGTAGCAGAGAAATCAACTCAGACATCTATTCTGAAGCTATGAAAGATGATTGCTCTACCTCATGATAGCCTGGGCATAATAACATTATATACAACTAAAGATTTTTCTGAAGAAGGAAAAAAAGCCTAAAAATGAATCAGAGACTACTTTGGGGCTCCTGTATTAAGCACATCATCTTTTACATCCTAGCTATCAATAGACTCTCCCATCAATTTCTGTCCCAATATTGGATGCTATTAAAACATTTTAAACAGGATGCATTCCACACAAATAACTGCAGAAATAGTGCTGTATGTTTAAAAGTTTACATACTCTGTTGAGCAGACAAAATACTGAGTGGTGACTAACCTATATGCTTAATGACACATATCATCCAATCATCAAAATACTCATTTTCCTGGGCTCATCTGAATAAACCAAGGATATCTCTGCGCTGCCATCTGCTTTGATTCTTATTTTGTTGTTGCTGTTCAACCATTGCACACAAATAGAAACACTCCAAGTGTAGCACAGAAGCCTTGATGCAGTTTCAGAAATATTTCACATTAAGGTACACAGGGAAAATGTCCCATGTAGTGTCAGAGTATAAATTATGGCAAATGCTGAGTTTGAGATCCTTTTCTGTCTCTAAAGGTTGGGAAATCCTCTGTTTGCTGGGGCAGGGCTTCACAGCAAGAGGGAAGAAGTAGGAAAAACAAAAGGAATCTTGTTAGAGGCCAAAATTGCAGAGTTGTTGCAAACAGCTCTCATTTGAAAAGATTTTTGAACACATTTCCTTTTATTTACTATCTATCCTGCAGCACAAGTTTCCTTTGGGAAGCTCTAGGGCTTTCATTTCACCTACCTACCCCCACAGCCCACATGAAACCTGGCAGAGATCAACTCCAGCCTCCACAGAAGGGCATGCAAAAACGCTTTGCCTAAAGAACACCAAGAAGTGGGAAAAATGCTTCCAGGAGTTCTGAGCTAGATTTGTGCGAAGCAGGAATTGAGAGACCCTGTGCCTGCTAATGCCCCAGTGAGAAGGAACTGTAGATAAAACCTCTTGCCATTGCTGGGGGCAGCAGTCAGGGCCAAGTTCAAATAGCCAGAGGGACTCTTCAAATTAACCATGCCATTAAACTGAACTGGGGAAGGATTCTGGAGAATCTTGGATTAATTTCCAAGTACCCTGCACGAGGTGAAACACCCCATCTTGCAAAGCAGGGAATCAAAGCTCGGGAAAAGAGTTAATAGAGCATTAAACTGAGACAAGATATTGATCATATTTGCATGTCCCAATCCCCAGCATTAATTCTGACTTTCCATGTCCCAGGTTAAGCACTTCAGTCCCTCCAGAGGCAGCAGCCAAACCCCCACAGCTGGAGTGCAGGGGTAGCCCAGAACAGTGCTCAGGCAGCTCCTCTGCTCAAACTCAAAGTCACAACTTTGCCTGGAGAATCCACTGCCTACATCAGTAACACCAACTCCACCTCTGTTAGTCAGAAAGCACTGAAGGAAAAACTGACATGTAGGAAAGAGCCCTTTTAAGCTGTCAATTCACTGTCATCCATCAAGAATTCCACTCTGTGGCATCACCTGGAAAAACAACTCAGCACCACCACAGAGATCTCTGTGGAAAGATCCCAGCCAGAGCTCTGGGAAGCAAGACCTGTTCAAAGCTGGCTGCTCTCTCATTCCGGAGCTTATTATTAAGTTATTTCACTAATGAAATAACTTTTCAGCTGGATCTGATTTGTGCCAGCTTGAAGAGTTGCACAGAAGAGTTTTGTATCAAGCAGAGCCATAACAGCGTTGTCAAAGTTTTTTGTGGCAGAAGTGCACATTTCTAATGTGATTTCTTATTTTAATAAACTGCAATAAAGAGTAGTGAGCCTCCTAAATTGCATCCACATGACACAGGGAGATTACAGCAGGTCTGGGATCTTTACCAGCTCAGGACATCCCTACAGGAATTGTGCTCTCCTCAACCACTCTCCTCTGATCAACAAAATAGAACAATGGATTTATTGTCCAATGGCACAACTTAAAATGAAAATGTGCTTTTTCAATATTCACAAGCTGCCTTTAAAACTTCAGTTTTGAAAATTTTTCCCCAGAATGACAAAACCCAGGCTTTGAGCCAAAGAGTAAAGCTCTCAACATAAAACTTCAATAGAAACCAAAGACTATCTATTTCACCTCTCCAAGGTATTTCCAGCATTCCCCAGAAAGGCCTTGCTGTGGCTATTAGCTGACTGGTTTTAGAGACTCATTTTAGTGCTCTACAATTATTGCCAACTCATCCTAAATTACCAGCTTCTCCAAGGCTGGCTGATGCAAACAGCACTTAGGAGACAGAGACATGACAGTGTCAAGCTAATGCAAGACCAGGAGCTCCTCAGTCTGTGAAACAGAAAATGTGTGATCCCTCCCCAGCACCAGCCTCTCCAGATCACTCCATTCATTCAGGAGATGAATCAGAGGTCCTGATGGTGGATGGGTGTGCTTGTAGGCTCTGAGCTGACACTAAACCATTCAGAGCAGCAATATTAATATAAAAATATCCCTCAGTCCTCCTGCCAGTGCTTGTTCACATCCCAAGCCCTCCCCTCAAAACAAATCACCTGCAGATTTCCCGGCTGCTGAAAAGGGAGCTGCAGGTGAAACTTTGGGCAAGGGGAATTCAAGGCTGGTTCAATGCAAGATAGAATTAAGTGTTCTTTTTTTCCATAGTGCTGGAAAATAAGATGGCTCATGCCGTGCTACGGTTGGAGCTGAAGCGATATGGAATAAAACAACCAGTGCAGATGACTGAAACAAAGCAGGAGAATTAAATCCCAGAGAACAGCCTGAGACACCCTGGGGCAATCTGATCCTTTGGGTTTATCCACATCAGTTACAGGGCTAAAAACAATCCTTCAAAACATCTCCAACCACAACCAGCCCATCCCCAGGATCAGGTACCTCTGAGTGCACAACTTCTTGTGGAAAAAGGGAAGAGAAGCTCCAGAGCAAGAGGTCACTGCAAACCCAGCTGCCTCCAGCACCACTGCAGTCACCCAACAGCTCAGAAATGGCTTTAAACTTCCTCCAACTCCTCAGATAGCCTTTAAACTTCAGGCTAACCCAACAGGCATCAAAGCAGCCAAGTTCCTACTTCCACAGCTCAGCATTGCTCAGGCACAGCCCAGCTGCCCAGTCCTCCCCACAGAGCCCCCTAAGGGGCCTCAAAACCATTCCAATGCATTTATTTGCAGAGAAGTGATGAGGAAAGGGCTTGGTTAAGGTTGCATTCCCTCAGGATAACCAACCCCATCAGTCACACTCTCAGTTATAACCCCCTTGTGTCCTACCTTGCAGCTCTGTGCATGGCTGGCCTCATCCCTCCCGCAGTGGGGATCAGCAGTGGTTCAGAACCCCCAGGTGAGATGTCCAGAAGAGCTGGAGCAGCCACAGCTCAACTCTTGTCTATCCTGGAAGGTTATAAACTCTCCCCAACACCCCCTCCCTTTCCCCACCTGTGCTGGTTTAAGGACACCCAGCCCTTCACTCAACCCTCTGTGCCTGCTCTGCCAGGCAGGATGTGGCAGCTTCTCATCGTGCTGTCCTGCCTTGTCACCTCAGAGACTTCTCTGGTGACCCAATGGGCAAAATTATCTCAGGTCCAGCAGGCAGGGCAGGCTCAAAGTGCAGGCAGAAATTAGAAAGCTCTTGGAAAAAACAATACACTTTTTTTTTTTTTTTTTTTTTTCAATGGAGCTACAAAGGACACCAAAGCCAGGATAACTTCTGGTATCTCAGCTCCATGGACATCTCAGAGTCTAGCACACAGACAGATGGTGGCTGTTAATCACAGTTTCCCCCCTCTGCAGCCCAGGAGGGGAGGTTAAACACCAGCAAGACCTTATCTGTAGCCAAGCAGCCATTTTGGGTCTCCATGCAGGGTGTCAGCAGCGTGGTGATGGATAAGGGAGTGCTCCTCCATGGCAAGGCTTTCCATCATGTTAAATGAAGGCTTGACAGCTTTGCTGTGTGCAGCCTGCCCTGCGTGTTGACTTCAGCCAGGGGAGAGCAGCAGCTCCTCATTCGGGGTCATGGCTCCATGTGGGCAGCATCAAAAACAGCCCAAGGACCCAGGGAAAGGAGAGCAGAAAAGTTCAGAGAAAGGTAGGGGGATGTGCTGAGTCTAATTAGCAGGAAAAAATGAGGGGAGAAGGGTCTAATTCTCAATTTAAGTGACCTTCACTGCTGCTATATTTCTCTGCCTTCTTATCATCTCACATCTGACAGGAAGCAAATCCTTGGGCATATTTATTGTGTGAGTGCATTTGATACAGACAACCACCCTCACAGCTCCACTGTGTCCATTCTCCTCCAGGTTGAGGGGGAAAAACCACGTTAGAGGGTGTTACCCAGCTTAGTGAGGTGTTGGTGCCCCTTGGAGAGCACACATCATGCAGGGCTGCAGCAGCTTCTTGAGAAAGGGCTGAAGAGCAAAATGTGTGCACCCAGAAATTGGCTGAGCTTCTGGACTGAGAGCCAGCAGAGGCTTGGCCTGCTCTGTGGTTGCATGGTGGGAGAGGGACATGGGTTCTGAACCCACTTCCTTCCTAAGTTAATGGCTCCAGTGTGCAGTCTAATAAATGCTGGCTTGTGATGGTGTTCACAGGGGTCTCAGGTTGCGGGAAGAGACGAGGATTTGACTCCATGTTTCAGAAGGCTTGATTTATTATTTTATCATATATATTACATTAAAACTATACTAAAAAAATAGAAAAAAGGTTCTCCTCAGAAGGCTAGCTAAGCTAAGAATAGAATGGAATGAATGCCAACATGGGCCAATCACAGATGCACCTGTTGCATTTCACAGCAGCAGATAATCATTGTTTACATTTTGTTCCTGAGGCCTCTCAGCTTCTCAGGAGGAAAAAATCCTAAGGAAAGGATTTTCATGAAAAGATGTCTGTGACATTGACTTTTACTTTACAAAGCCCGATGAGAGTTCTGACATGTTCACAATTAAGGAAATGTTTAAACATCTCCTTCCCAAATCCCTAAAGCTTTATCTAAGCGTCCCACTATATTCCTTCTTTCCCCAGCTCCCTATCCCAGCTTCCCCCTTGGCTGGCACTGCCCCCTGTCCATTTGTCCTTCTGTCCTTACCACAGCAGTGTTGGTGAACCAGCACAAGCACAGTAAATACAGCTTGCTTCAGCTTTGGGAAACAGTATTCCACTTTTAATTTTATCACCCCCTCAACCCAAGTATTGCAGAAGTTCACATCAAACCTCATTGCTGTTCTCCTGACATGCTCCAAGCTCCAGTTAGTCAGCCCTGGCTCACGGGAGCTGACAGCTGAACTGGTGCTGTGATACAGCACAGCCTACCCATGAAAAGGGTGGGAATAGCACACTTTTATTTGCAAATCAGAAGGCTCCCCGGGGCCATGTGCAGCATGTGGGATCTCAGCACCTCAGGACTGATGTGCAGAGTCACCGAGACCACCCTTGGGGGGCTCGGAGGTCCTGGAATGTTGCCAGAAGTGTCTGGTGGCTGGACTTTGTTCCTGCACGGGAGACGACACCTGTATGAGGATGGGAGGATTTCACTGGGATAAATGGTGAAGGGATAGGTTAATTAGAGTGTGAGACACAGGGTTTAGGATTTCTGTACAGGGGGGTCTAGAGAAGTAAGATGGAGGAATTGGGGCGTGTCCTGTCCTTCTTCTTCTTCTTCTTGGCCTCCATCTTCTGTGGTGGTGGTGGCACTTTGGGATTGGTTCTTACTAAAAGTGCACAGGTCAATAAGGGTGAAAGGTATTGGGGAAAATAGGTAAATATCTTATACGTAGTTTTGGGTATAAAGATAAGTGACCGCTCCGGGGGCTCTCAGTGTGCTCATGGCTGGCTGCTGTGCAGACCTCTGTCGGGCCGAGAGAAAATCTTGTAGATAAAAAACTAATAAACACTGAAGACCGAGAAAAAACCTGAAGACTCTTTTCGTCCTTTGGAGCGCGGACTGCCCAAGGCCATCCCCGAGCCTTTCCAGGTCATTAAAACAGCCGAGACAGCGACACAGCAGAGGTTTTCTGCATCCCTCCCCAGACAAGGCAAGGGCGGCCTGAGCTGTGTGTGGGTACAGGATCCCTGCCAGTCACGACAGCTGCTCCACCTCCCAGCAATGCGCCTTTTGTGGGCCCCAGCCTGGGAGGGGTTCTGCGCCAAGATGAGCACACAGTTCGTCCTAAATGTGGAAATCACACCTACAGGGGGGATAAATAGCTTTCTGACAAGTAGACAGAAGCTAATTGAAGACTTTCACTAAAATTGTACGGTAGCAAAAGGTAAAAGTTTAATGCTAAAGCAGCTCTAAGATAATAGAGGAGAGAGATAAGTGTTGGCTCTGCTTGTTGCATAGACTATGTTTGTTCCAAGAAAAGTTAAGCAAAAAGTCCACCTCCCAGAGAAGAATATTAATATCTGTTAACTTTTATTCCCACTGCAAATATGCATATGTGTCATGGAATTCTGGCATCATTCCTCCCTTTTAAAAATATTTAGATGATGTCTTAACTTTTCTAAATTCCTTCATGAGGGAAGAATGGATAGGATACAATGCTGCTGAGCTGTGTTACTCAGATATTCTTTTTATTATTCATTACATAAAGCTGTTGATCTAGGAAGTTGATTATTATTCTATGGGAACAGAGACACTTTGGGCAGATAGATTGGTACCACTGGTAACAAAACAAGACCAAAGCAAAAGGAAAAATCTGTAGCAGCAAAACAAAGACAAGCTTTTGCTAGGTCAGCTCCTGTGCATTGCCTTAGGGAAAATAGATGCCTCTGTTGATTTTGCAACTTTTATTCCTCGGCTCAGGAGGAGGCATTTGGGAGGAAATTACGGATGGTTTCGCTTGGAGGAAGTTTAATTTTCCAACTGCTCTGCCCACATGAGCTTTGTACAGAAGGTCTCTCAGGGCCCCCTTTTGTTTCTCTGGTGCTGGGGAGCGTGTTCAACAAGCAGCTCCTCAGGATGGGTGGTGAGGGATAATCAGGCAAACAAACTCACTTCTCATGTCTCAGCTAGGAGGAGATTCTGAGCCTGGATGAACTATTCCAGTTCATTACTTGGCACTTTAATCATGAACTGCTGCCTTTGCATCCAAGACCTGGCCAGACTCGGTGAAATGAATCCTTTTTTCCACTTTATATTTGTTCATTCCTTTCTTCCACAGCGACGGAATTTAAAAAGAAAGGGCATCCATAATTCTCACTGCTGCTTGGTGATCAATACAGAAGTGTCAGAGAGGTGTCTGGCAAGATGTGTCTGAATCCTTCAGAGCATTTGCTCTGCTGCACTCAGAATAACACAGCAGTGCTGTGTCCTGCACCTGAGAATATTCCCATTACCACGGCAGTGGAGAGATGCTGACAATAATCTCAGAGTGTCAGGAGCACATGGCTCACAAGGGCTCACACGAGCTCTCCGTCACATAGAGCTCACAGACACTCAGCACTGAATGTTTGCTCCTCTCTGGCAGTTTTTTGGTCTTCAAAGAGTTCTCACTGGATTCCCCACTGGTAAACTCCACTGTGTCCTGGCCAAGCTTTATCAGGCACTGCCAGATTGAAGTTTTTCAGGAAAGGTGCTCTGACTGCCTGGGGAGTGGGAACTACCATGTCCTCACTGACCTCTTGCACATTATAACTCAACATTACAGTTTGTGGCTGTTCTAGGACCATTTATCCAAATGCTCAGCAGTCCTGAGAAACCCTTTCAGAAAGATCTCTTCTTTTTTACATGCCACACAAGTTTCTGGCAAGGGAGGGAGAATAGTTCCTGATAAAACTGCAGAGCAATAGGGCACTGCTGGAGGAGTAAGAACTGTTTGTAAATATTCCTTCTTCTGGATGTTTGCTGATATTATTCACTGCTTAAATATGAATTGATGGCTTGTATGCAGGGTTTCTTTGGGGGATCTGCCAATGCAGTAATGAAATGGGTGTTCTGCCTGGCCAACAGCAATTACTGTCCCCTCTGCCTGCTGTCTCCACAGCCTGCAAGTCAGTCTTCATTTCTGCCAGTGGCACGGAAATTGCTTGTCCAGCATGATGGGTTTGTTCCTCTCTCTGTGACCTGTCACACAGCTGGGCAGCCCCTGGAGAGTCAGGTTTGCGCAGCACTGCTTTGGGTTTCCTGCCAATAAAAAAAAAAAAAAAAAAACAAAACAAACAAACAAACAAAAACACCCCACAAACAACAAAAACCTCTCAAAGACCAGGTGGCTGGAGCAGGCAGAGGGGCAGGTGGTTCTGAAATTTGCAGCTGAGCAGTTTGTGAGGCTGTGCCAGCCCCAGAGGGACCCCAGCACCTGCACACCAGCTTGGAGGCACCAGCAGTGCAGTGGGGTGAGGGCAGCAGAAAACACAGAGTGAGGAGCTGAGGAAGCAGCCAGGCAGAGAGGAAGGGATGTGAGTAGATGGGAGAGCTGTGGCACTGCAGCGTCCCCAGCAGAGCCAGCACAGTTTGCAGTGCCCATGCTCCAGGCTGGCATTGTGTGCATGGTGAGCAGAGAGCTGAGCCTGAGCTCTGGGGCTTGGCACAGGGATTGATGTGCATCCATCTCGGGGCCTTCCTGGGGTCACTGTGACCCCAAGATTGTTGAAAGTCTCTTTTCCCAGCCCAGTGCTTGAAGAAGGAGTCAGGGCTCTTAATTTCTCGGTCTCAAGGCTGTTTATTGTTTCTTATCTATAAAAGATTTTTCTCCTGCCCTGTGAGGTCCGTCCAGCAGGGCCTCCTCCATCCAGGAGGTCCGTCCTCTGCCTGCCCCCAGGGCAGCGTTATGTCTTTATACTAAAACCTACCTGTACAATGTTTAAAATTACTTTCCAATACCTATCACCTATGTTAGACAGTGAGCTTCTACTCTAAACCAATCTAAAAGTGCCAACATCGCAGCAGAAGATGGAAACCAGGAAGAAGGAGAAAGGCTGGACACACTCAGTTCCCTCCATCTTGCCTCCTGAACCCCCATATCAAAACCCCCAAAAATCTATTTTTTCACCCTGTGATAACTTCACTAATATTCCCCTTAAACTGTTGTGGCTTGCTGATCTTCATCTAAGGTTGGTAATTTGCTCCACGGGTCATAATCAAACCCACGGGTGTTCTGGGCTCTGTGCCAGGGTCTCTGAGCTCCCTGGCAGGGGTCCTGGCCATCCTGGACTGCCAGAGGGATGTTCTGGGTTCCCACATATCCCCAGTTCCCAGGTGGCTCAGGAGGTCCAGCACAAGGTCTGGATAAGATTATGAAGGATCATGCAGGCCTGACTTTTTTATGGTGGCAGGACTATATGATTTCAGCTGTGTAAGAGAAAACCATGCCAAAAGCTGCACATGGGGTGGGTCAGGCAGCACGGCCTCTGGTGGCACCTCAGGGGACACTGGCTGCAGAACAAAGGGGCTTCACACTGGCCAGGCCCTCCTCTGCAGCCCAGTCTTGTTCCCTCTGTGTTTCCTTCCTTTGCACGTCTCTGCATTCAAAATGTAACTTGGACATCACAGGAGCAGAATACACATTCAGTTTTGCTCTCCACCACAGCCTGGAGAAAAATCGGTGTTACATCAGAATTAATCTGGAGTACTGCAAGTGATGAGAGGCCTTCAATTTTCAGGTCTAATCAAAATATGAATTTTTGCAGGGCTTTGGATGCTGTCTCTTCAGTCATTTGAGAAACCTCCACACAGCCACTGCCTACTCTCAGTATCAGAAAGTGTTAAATGAAAAATCTCCTAAGAAATCTCCTAAAAAATTCTACTGTGCCTTGAAATTATATCAACTGTGATAAATGCTGAAAAAGTTTGGTTCTTTTCCCACTACTTTTCATTTTGATGCTTTTCTCATTCCAAATGGCCCAAGAAGGAAGCTGTGAAGCTTTCCTTCCTCAAGGTGCCTTCAGCAGGGCTGAAAGGGAAATCCAGAGCAAAAGCTATCCCCAAAGTGTGTCCAGCTAAGCAGATTTCAGCTAATCACTGAGGTTATTTTGAAGTGCTTATCCAGATTGAATCTGGAAACTTTTATGTGGTTTTAGCACATCCCCAAAGCCTCACATTACAATGACACAAACATGACACAGTGCATCCTGTTGCTGTCTTTCTGCTTGATTGATGATTAGAAAAAAGCATCAAAGCACAGTGGCAGGTTTTGAATGTTGATTTCACTGGGAACTTTAAGAAAAATATTCAAAGTTTGTGGGGAAAAAACCCTTGTAAAAGCCTGTTTATTGATATATTCCCTAAAATGTATTTTTTTGCCTATTTTATTGTGGCAAAAATGGCCACAGTGGGGGCAGCATGGGCAGAGTAGAACGGGGAAGGTGGAGAAATGTTGTTTCATTCACCCAGGACCTAATCCCTGTCCTGCTGCAATCAGCAGCTTTGCTGAAGCTGATTGCCTCCAAAATTAAATTTAAGCCCAGGAACTGTGGGAACGCGTGTTCCATGTCCTGGCTGGGGGGAAACAGCCAAGGGTGGATGGGTGGACAAGGAGGGGAGCTTTGCTTTGTAATAAACACCACTGAAGGAGAATCAGCGTCCACCAGGGGCTCAAGGACAAGGGGGTGACACAGGGCCGGGGGCTGCTGGGGGTCACTGGGGGCTTCTGGCCAGTGAGAATGGATGAGGAAAAGGGGAAACCAGCCTGGTTTGGTCCCCATCACTTCCTCATTCTCCATCTCATTTCTCCTTGTTCATTTGTGTCATTACTGTGTTCTTTTGTCCTCCATGCTAATTTGTTATTCTATTATCTGTGGAGGTGGCTTCGCAACACAATTAAGGAAAAGAAATCAACATTCCCAACCTGCTTGGTTGTGCTTGCTCTGTTAACTGTCTTTTGAAAATCTGTATTTAATTAAAATGGAACATTAGGATGCTGTTTTGGAAGGTTGTAAGGCTGTTCTGTTCTCCTATCCACTGAACTGTTTATTATCTCTTCAGATTGCTTGCACTTGTAGCAATTTTTGATGCATTATGTTTTGTGCTTTTGTCAAAATCAAAATAACAATGGATGGACATAAAAAGAAAAAAATCCCAGATTTTCTTATTTTTCTCTGAATAGTAGCAGGTATTTACAAACTGCAGTCTTTTTATTTTTATCAGAATAAGAAAGGAAATTTCCTGGGCACAAATAACAATAAATTGACCTTTGATATTTCTTTGTCCCAGAGATTAATTTGTCCTGTTTAATTATGGGATTAGTTTTCTTTATTGGGACATCGTTATCTTTTTTTTTTTTTTTCAGACCCGTTCTACCTTCATGCTATGGAAATGACTGATTGAACTGATTCCCTCTGCACCAAATAAATGCTACTCCCACTCCACGGGCATTATTTGTGCTGGAAATAATTGCTGGAAATTTTCGAAAAGCCACATTCAAACCAGGACCATACCTGACTATTTGAGAACATAAAAGCAGGATCTTAAACTAATTCATGGGCATGCACTGATCTGGGGTTTTCTTGTCCTTTTTTCACAGCCAGTGAGCAGACAGCCCTGCAGTACACGAAAATATCAACTTTTGAGACTGGGGAGAACTTCATAATTCCTCCATTTCCTGGTGTAAATCTGGTTTTGGTGCAATTTTTTCCCCTGCCCTGGGTGAGCCCAGGTTTCCTCACAGCAACCCAGTGATGTCTCACAGGGTGACCCAGGGGAAATTTTCTTGCATGGGGCCAGCCAGGAGATGAGCTCTGCTCACAGCCATCCCAGCCCCCTGACTGGGACACTCTCTGCTCTTTTGTCAATCACTCGTGTTTTTTACAGCCATCCTCACAGCAGATTTCATAGGAAGTTCAGGGCATCAAGCCAAGGCTATTAAATTTAAATACAGTAGTGTTTCTCTTCCACTGCTGTCTAATTGCCTTGGCCCCATGAGAAAGCAGCTGATGTGAGGGGAGACCCTCCAACAGGAAATAAACTGGGTGTAAATCTAGGCCAATAAACTTTTCCAGAGACCTCAATTCATAACACAATGCTGCAAAAGAAAGAGTTCATCCAAGAGTTAGGAGCTCAGCTAACACTTGCCCTTCCTGGAAATGAGTGTTCTGGGTTACAATCAGCTCCTGTGTAGGTTTTAATTAAGAGCAACAACATCAAAGGGAAAAATCTACGTATTTACTGATATAAATCTATAGTGGGGAGAGATTCTGCCCCCCAGTGGGGCTATTCAGTGATAAAATACACAGTGCTGGAAAGCAGGAGAGGCCCTTGCAGCTCTGCAGCACTGGGCTGCTCCTTCTGCCCACTGAGTCCTGCTGGGGTGGGATGGAGGTGCCTGGAGAGAAATCCTCAGCAAATCCTGCTCCCTCTGCCAAAGAGGAGCACAGAATGAACTGGATTTAAGGGATCTTAAATCTCATTTTGTTCCAACCCCCCTGCTATGGGCAGGGGCACCTTCCACTAGAACAGGCTGCTCCATCCTGCCTTGACCTTGGACACTTCCAGTGCCTCAATTGCTTGCTGAGTAACAAAGCCAAGTGAGATTTGTGTCTTGAACCCCAAGAAACAAATTAATCCTGTGAATCTGAAAACATTTCTGTGCAAGAGGAGTAACTACCAAAAGCAGACAGTTCTCTGAGCTCAAGTGTTCCTCACATACCTCTCTCTGCTCCACCACGGATTCAGTAGTGAGTATAAGTGAAATATTCAACCTGAGGCAGAGAGACGTTTCCAATAAACAACTTAAGGGTCATTTATTTTTCTGTAAATCTAGGCTTTTAAATAATAAAAAAGTATAAATTAGGCTCTGCAGCAACATAAAGTTACCAGCTATAAAAATAAATAAACAGCCAAGGGCATGAGGAGCCTTGCTCTCTGACATTCTGTCACTTCTCAGTGGTGCTTGCTACTTCACCTTCAGACCTTCTTTTCCTCTTTGAATTCTGTTTGATTTTCTCTGCAAACTGTATTTGACATTTTGCATGATGGATGTACTATGAAAAAAAATTTCATTGTCTTAAGGTATTCTAGAAAGCCTGTTTCAGTTCTTAATTTAGATATACATGCAGTTGCAGGGTGAAGAAAGGCTTCCTCTAAGTAGGTCTGAAGATCCTTAAAATTCATTAAGGAGCCAAGAATCAGGTGCATCCCCATGCCTATTTCAATATTTTATGCCTTAGCCCCTATGTTTTTTCGCTTCTGAGTTGATGTTTGCTCTTGAAATCACTGAATTGTCAGCCTGATCCTGCTAAATGAGCTGTTCACCTGAATCAAAATCGTTGGCCATCTGGCGTCATGCTTGAAAAAAGAGCCCAGGTTGGGTATGTGAATAACAAAGCTGATCCTCCCCGTGGCCTCCAGTGAGGCAGAAGAGGATGCACTGTCAGGGAGGTGGCTGAGGAAGGCTGTTACCTGCATTGGGGATGGGCTGTGATTCGCACATCCTCCAAGCTCCCCATCTCTGGGCTCCTGCTGCTCAGAGTGACCCTGAGATGTGTCAGAAAGTCTGTTTTCCCAGCCCTGCGGTCAAAGAAGGAGTCAGAACTCTGCAGTTGTCGTTCTCAAGGTTTTTTATTGTTTCTTATCTATAAAATTATTTCTCTGGCCTGCCGAGGTCTGCTCAGCAGGACAGACAGAAGCAGACTGACACCCTCAGGGTGGTGTTATCTTTTTATACTAAAAACTATGTGTACATTATTTACCCTAACTTCCCAATACCTATCACCTATGTTAGACAGTGAGCTTCTACTCTAAACCAATCTGTAAATGCCAACATCACAGCAGAAGATGGAGGCCAAGAAGAAGAAGATGGAGAAAGGCTGGACACACCCAATTCCCTCCATCTTGCCTCCTGAACCCCCATTCTAAAAACCCCAAAAATCTATTTTTCACCCTATGACAAACTATTATTCTACTTAGACTTTCATGGCTTGCAGACCCTCATACAAGGTTGGTAATTTTTTTCCATGGGTCATAATCAAAATCACAGGGGTCTTGGGCTCTGTGCCAGGGTCTCTGAGCCCCCTGGCAGGGTTTGGGCAATCCAGAGTGGCCAGAGGGATGCCGTGATTTAGCAGACCCCTCTCTGGGCAAGCACCAGCCTCTGGCTGCATCTCCTGGGAGATGCTGCATCTCCTGGGGCAGAAGGACAGAGCTGCAGGGGCTTTTCCCCCAGCAGTGACTCCAGAGCTGGTGTAGGTCTGGTGTTTGCTGTGGGTTACAGTCCCTGGCATGGGCATTGCAGACAGCAGCTCTTACCCAGCCAAGTCCTTTGCCAAATCCTTGCTTTGCTCCTGAAGGTTTTCATAATAAACACTCTTCTGAGGCCACTCTGAATTTGCTAAAGGAAAATCTTTTCATTAGAGAGCTGGGCTGAATGTCTGAGATAATAATATCTGGAGGCTATTTACAGCTAGAGGACGAGAAGGAGAGGTAGAGTCTTGTCATCTCTGGTGCGTACTCCACTGCTTCTCACCAGAACACATCTGACAGGACAAAAATTGGCATGCAAGTCTATATTTTGTGTTGCAGTGCGACCAGTACATGCATTTTCCCCCACTGAAAGCTATTCTCAGTGCTCTCTTTAATACTCAGAAATGGAGGAGAAGGAGAAGTGCTTGGGAAACTCAGCCTGAGATTTCTAGTCACAAGATCCCACAACAATCTTCATCTCTTCCAGTTTGAAATTAAGGAGACCATGTACTGGTTTATTTTTGGGCTTGTAAAAAGTCATAGGAAGTGTAGACAGACACAGAGAGAGAGAAAAAAAAAGATAAAGCTGAAAGAATACCTGTACTTGTTTGTAAAGACGCAGTCCCAAAAATTCAGCACAAATCTACAAAATGTTTACACAATTAAATGCCTGCTTCATTAAGACCTGTTGTAGTTACTGCCTCCAGCATTACCTGTTTGATATAATGAGTTAATAAAGCTGCACATGGCCATCCATCACAGGGGTTAGACTGGTTGGAATGAGCACTCTGAATCCAACTCAGAAACACAGACATCAAAGACAGCCATGCAGAAAGCAAGTGCAGAAATGGCCTCTCACTTCTTCCCCCTTTGGCTCATGGTAAATGAATCTCCCTGCATCCAATCTGATGAAAACCTGTGTCCCTGGAGCCACTCCTAAAACATGTCAGAAGCATCTATCTCCTTGTTAATCTGAAATTCTGTATCCATAAAAGAGTCAGCATCTCATTCAGACAAACCAGCCTGAGCACTCCGCTCTCTCTTCTTGTTCCCTATTTATTTTTCAGGTAACAAGTAGGAGCACAAAAAATCTTGCTTTAACAGAGTCTTCTGAGACAGCTGCTGAAACAGAGCTGAAATATTCAGATTGTGTTTCTGGGGGCTTCTTTTCCTTGTTGCTGTGGTTTTCTGCATCTCTCCCTCCACTCATTTCCTCACTGTCAGTGCTCTCTTGCCTGAGTCCCCCGCCTCAGGTTACTTGGCTGGAGCAAAACTCCAACTCCAGCAACAGAGAAAGGGAGAGCCAGGAGGGAGAGAGGCCTCAGGAACAAAATGTAAACATTGATTATCTTCTATTCTTTTAGCATAGTTTTAATATAATATATATCATAAGATAAATAAATCAAGCCTTCTGAAACATGGAGTCAGATCCTCATTTCTTCCCTCATCCTAAGACCTCTGTGAACACAGTCACAGGAACCTCCAGTATTAAGGCCTCCCTCCATTTTCTTTCTTCCAATTATTTCTCTGAAAGAGACACATTTTGTCCCAAAGAGGTGACTTCCAGCAGCAGTCATGCAAAGGACACTTGACTAGGTGAAAAGTATGCTGCACAGAAACACTTCAGAATGCTTTAATAAGAAAGAACCACAGTGAGATGTATTTCACTTGGTGAAAAGAAATAATATATGCAGCGACTTTTGAGTGGGTTTGTGGCTTTGTCTGATAAGGGCACTGCAGCTGATAATGCCCTCCTGATGCTACTTAGCTGTAAGAAGCCAGCATAAGGTTGATCAGGACAAAGAGAAGATGCAGCTGTTGTAGAGAAAATTGCAGCATCTCTTTTTCCCTTCAGTTATTAAATAGTCCATAATGGTGAGTGGATGTCAAGAGCCAGGAAGTGAAAATATTGTTGATATTGATATGTTATTCTGTTTTACCCAAGAACAGCTGGCAGATTCTTCTAATTTTGGTGGTGGGGTTTTTTTTTGTTGTTGTTTTTGGGGTTTTGGGAGTTTTTTGGCGTGTGTTTTTTTGTTTTTATTTTATTTTGAGTAAATTTGGGCTTCATGGAGAAAGGAAGGGGATCTGTTCCTACATATTGTGTCTTGTCATGCTGTGCACTGGACACATGGAAAGTTTCCCTAGGCTAATTCTCTTTCACGCTGCTTGTGACCTCTCTGATTGGCTGGTGACAGTGCATCCCAAATTTCCTCCACTAAATGTCCAAACTGAAGAAAAGAAGGCTCCAAGGAGAACTTAGAGCAGCCTTCCAGTACTTTAGGAGCTACAGGAGAGCTGGAGAGGGACTTCTGACAGGGATATGTAGTGATAGGACATGGGAGAATGGCTCTAAAGTGAAGGAGGGTTGATGTAGGTGGATATCAAAAAGACTTTGCTAAGATATGAAAAGATATGAAATTTTTGCTGTTTTTTGCTGTGAGGGTGGTAAAACACTGGCCCAGGTTGCCCAGAGTGGTGGTGGGCGCCCCATCCCTGGGAACATTCCAGGTCAGGTGGGACAGGACTCTGGGCAAGCTGGCCAAGTTGCAGATGTGCTGCAAACAGCAGGGGCATTGGAGCTGATGGTCTTTAACAAGTTCCTTCCAACCCAAAGTATTCTCTGATTCTATGGAATCCCCTTGATGGAAATGAGCAGTGAGCAGTGCATGTGCCCCCTGTCTGGGGTCTCTGGTCCCTGGGGTCTCACAGAAGGGGGTGCTTGCTGTCACAGTGCCACCACACGCCCTTGGGCAGTTCCAGTGTGTGTGGAGCCATAGAGGGAGGAACAGCATTTGTTCACAAAGTTGTACCAACAGCTCAGGTCCAGAGCAGGCTGTGATTGTAACCGGCCGAGTCACAAAACCCTGGGCAGGCACGCCCTGCAATGTGACAGCTTCATTATTTGGATGTAGCAGGCAATAACATCAATAAAACCCCATGAGACCTTAAAGCTGGAATGGCACTGAACTATTGGTGATCCTATGGAGAGCATCTGGGGACACAGGGGGCCTCTGCTCTGAGAGGGAAAATAAAAAACTGGAGGGAGTATTCATAATTCCTTGGCCTGCACAGATCTGCCTTTTAGTGCTGTTCCCCATGCAGCAAGGATCTGGGAAGCTCTGCTACAGCCCTGTAGTGTCTGCACTTTCTTTTCCCAGTGCCATCTGCTACACTGATTTGTTAAAAAGGAAAATCAAATCTCTAATCCACTGCTGCTGTGTGAATAGAATCCCACTCAGGACATTAGCTCTGTCTTGTCAAGGAACACAATGTGCCATTAAAACAAAAAGATGCCTCCAGCTTTGGGACAAAGCAGCAATGAAAATCGAATGCCACCCACTTGTGCCATGAGTGCTCTAAGCCAGGGGACAGGCCCAGAGTGGATGGAATTGAAGTGTCACCCTCCAGTGTGTGCCAGGCTGGGAGAGGATACAGTCATATAAAAGCAATACTGTAAAACCTCCTTTATTTAATTCCAAATCATCTTCTTCTTTTTTCTTTTATTCTTTTTTTATTTCCCCAGGCACAAGCAGTTCTGCAGTAGCTCAGAAGGCAGAAATCCTAACCTGCCCCTTCCTCTGAATCTCCTGGGCACCTCTTTGCAGCAGGGCTGTTTGTGTTTGCAAGGGCATTTATTTGTCCTATCTTCACAACTACCCCCTCTCCTCTCCTCTCCTCCCCACTTCTGCCATGTCCACAGACAGGGCAAATAAAACAACACTGGATAAAATCAGAATTCCCAGCTGTTGAGGTACTTAAAGATCTTCCCAAAGCCTGATCTCTCAGAGCCCAGTGAAATGCTAAGACCCCCAGTGTGTTTCTCTCACGAATTTCCAGCACCAGTGGCATTAGATGCGCCCATGGAAATCATTATGTTGGGAACATTTGGGTGGGAAGACATTGAATACTTGCACTGGGACTAAGATGAATAATAACACAGTTTCCTCCAGTGGCTTGAGGGCTTTCTCTTGTTTCCTTCTGAGGGAGCTTTGTTGGCCCTGCAGCTGCTGGGTGGCAGATGCTGATTTAGTGGGGCAAGGCCCCCCCGTGCCCTCCCGACTGCCGTGCCATACACATTCCTCTTTAAATCCATGGCTGCTTATGCGTCATGGATGATGCCCACGAGTTTGCTGGCAGCCCTGCCTGCAGATGCAGTAATTAATCATCAAGTGACAGGGTGGCAGTGCCCCTCATTGACTTGGGGGTGATTAAGAAGGGCTTGCTTTCTCCCTGCTGACAAAGGACAGCGCTGAGCTGAGCGGGGCTGCTCGCCGGGGAAGCGCTGCTCCGGAACCACTGCACAGCCCTGCATTTCCAGCAACGTTTCCCATGCAGAAATGGCACAAAGTGCTTTGCAAACCAGCAAGCTGGGGGACTCAGGGAATGTGCAAACTCCACTATTCTGCAGCTTTCCCATTCACCAACCCGTCGAGGCATTCCAGCCTGTTGTGTGGCTATGAAACACCAAGCCGCTGGAGAAGTTGCCTGGTACAGCAGAGGATTTTTCTAGAGGAAGAGCCTTTACAGTTCTGGAACTGAGTATTTGCAGCTCCCCAAGGTGTTAAAAATACAGTTGCCACTATTGAGTTTTGGTATTTCTATGTGCTAATCTAGGGCTGGGGGTGAAGGAGAACAGGAAACCATTTTGCGTGGCATGCATTTAAAATGAGCTCCTGAACGCCTGAGTTTGGGCAGATCTCCCACCCAGCTAAATGAGAGATTTTTCTGGATAAGAATCTTGGCATTTGGCTATAAGCTGCTATTAAGAAGTGGAACGGTTTTCACTCATGAATATTCATGTGGCTATATTGAAATGTGTATACTATCAGTGCACAACTTTGCAAATGCTTGATTCCAGTTTGTACTGGGGAAATGAGGCAGCTGGTCATTAGTTCACCTCCCAGCAGGGACTCACACAAAGCAGTGGCTGTGTCAGCCTACCTGTGCCAGCTGCTATTATTCCTCTTCTATTTCACATAGGAAAGAAGCATTTCTCATCCTCTCCTAGTCACTTTCCTCCACCTGCTTGCATGGGAAATGGCTTTTATCATTTTCTGCTTAGAACTCTTGGCATATTTATTATTAATATTCTTATTATTACTCAATTGGGTATAAAGAAAAGCAATTAGAAAGACTTCACTGGGAACAATTAAATACAATAATAGTGGAGCACTTAACCTGCAGATTAAGCATATGGTGGAGAACTCTGCTCTTTATTTGCCCTCCCTTTACGTTCCTGTTGTGGATGGGGGCTCTTTGGGGTCACCCTATGGGGCTGAGAACTGCCTGAGTTCTCTTGGAGGAGGGAGAGGCTGGAACTGGGCTGTCAGGACTCATGGACCTCTTCTGCTGTTCCAGCTCTTTGCCAGGCTTTCCCTCCTTTGGTTGTTGCTAAATCAAAGTCATTTATTGCCCTAATTGAGTTTGGTACCACATAGACCCGTGGAGTGGAGAGAAATTAAAAAGCAAGGGAGTCCTGTGGTATGGCAGAGAGGGCTCAGGAACCTCCAGCTGCCCAGCCCAGAATTTGGCATCAGCCACACAGCCACAGCAGGGGCATTCTCACAGCTATTCTCTTCCAGGCAGCCAGGTGTAGAATTACAGAGTCAAGGGTCTTCACCCAGTCAGCAACCATGGAAAGGATATGTGCAAGGATTTGTGGTTTTGGACAACTTGGAAATGGTCTTATTTAGTTGGTTTTAACCTCTTGCCTGAGGAATCCATTTGAGCTTGTTCTTTAACCTTCGCCTATTTTCTCTTTTCCAGAGTCGTTCTCCAGAGTCATGACATTGCTTTTCAGTCTGAAGCATTGCTTGAAAATGAAACTTCAGAACGTTCTTATTGAACAACAGCGAAATTCAACACTTTGTGTTTCTGTGTTTGTCAAGTGAAATTATTTAAAATTTTGATCCAACGTTGCTAAGACAGTCCAAAGGCTCCAGATGGATTTAGAGAATATGAGATGTGCTGGGAACTGTTTCATCTCTGTTCAGTCCTGCTGAGCATCAAGGTCCTGTCTCAAGACTGCACAGTCAAGGAAGGGAGAGGCTGGGAATGAGAAACAAGAGCCAGGTTTCCATTTCCCAGACTGTCACTCTTGGGGGTACCAGACTGCTCTTTGGGGAGTAGCATCCAGCTTTGAAAGGAACCAAGTGAAACAAGGAGAGAGGCCCCACATGAGCTGGAGTGGAGTGGAGTGAAAAGAAAAAAACAGATAAATGTTTTTGGGAAGTTGTAATGATTATTATAGGATGAAGAAGAAGTCAGTTCAATTTTTTAATAGTCTGATTATCTAATGAATTGAGTGTCTGTGTTTGCCCTCAGAATGTAGAGATTTTTATAAGGACAAAGAGTCCACTTCCATCCAAACTGTTTAACTGGTTGAACTGGTTTTCTAAAAGGGAGAATAAAAACACAGGCTAAACCCAAAACCAAACCAAAAAAATCATAGAAGCAAACAGCTTTTGGAACTGCTTGCTTTCAGTTCTAGTAGAGCTTGAGGTATTTCAGAGTGAATTTCTTCACAAGCTGCTTTCCTGCTGTGGAATGTGAGCTGCAGGCTGGAGATAGCACTTCTTAAAAAGGGGAACCGGCTCCTGCTGTATTTAAACAGTGGCAGGTGACTGTGATGCTGTTTAAAAAGAAGGCCCTGTATCTACATTCTGATTCAGCAAGTACATATCTCTCACAACTTCAAGGCAGGCAGAGAAGCCAGATGGGATTTTGGCAGGGGTTTGTTTGTTTGTTTACTTCCTTGCTTTCATTTTGATAATGAAAAATCAAACTTTTAAAAATGAAGCAAATGCACATTTGTTTATTCCTCTGCAAATCATTCATTTTAGTAAGACATGTTACACTTATTCCAATCTGCTAGAGCCTGTTGCCTACCAAAAAAGCCTTTCTCATCTTATGACAACAGTTTTGGACTCAGCAGATTATTTTCCTCCTCCAGGTATGGGGATAACCCCAAAGCTTTTCACTGCTCTAAGTTTGCTGCTGCTTGTGAGACAGTGGGTTATACTCTGCAGAATCTGACCCCTCAAAAGTTCTGTGCATTCCCTTCTGTATCTCCTTATGGTTTTTCTAAGGTTTTTCTTTGCAGAGAATTGCTTTTCTCTTTGCTGCCCCAATTCATTCTTCTTGTACCCTCCTGCCTTTGTCCCTTTCTCTTCCTTTCCCCAAAAATGCCTAGTGCTGCCTGCACAGTCTGTAGCCAACATCTGAGAAAGGAAAAACAAACTCCTCTGGTTGTACCCAAGAATGGCATGAGCAGGGATGGTAACAAGAGGGACCATGCACAGCTTCTCACTCATGTTGTCTCAAAAGGTTTTCACCATGGGAGTTCCACTCAGTCTCTCAAATAAACTCCTTGTAAACTCCTTGTTGTAAAAAACCACCAGTCCCATCCTCAGCTGCTATGCCCAGAAGCAGCTGAACAAATGGCCTTGTATTAGTAAAAGAAAGGTTTTGGTAAATGAGGATGAAAATCCTCAATCTTTTCTTAGTTACCATCTGGAGAAAATTTGTTGTTTTCAGGTTTTCTGACTGGCTTCTATAGACAGTAAGTGACCTTCAATTTTGTCCTTCAGAGATATCAAAAAAGATTAATGAAAATATAAACTCCAGTAAATCCTTTTGCTTTCAATTTATCTTAAAAAATGCTTTCAGCTGATATGAATTAGACCAATTCCTCAAGCAAAATAACAAAATCTAGTCAAAATCTATTAACCCCATTGGCAGTGCCATACTTCCAGTAGAGTTTCCTAAAATACAAATCCCCCACCTTGTTTAGTTTGTTGTTGTTTTTTCTTTTTAAGTAAGTTAGCAAAACATCAGAAGATTAAATTTGATTCAAAGTGTTTCAGTGCTTTGCATCTTAATCTCATCTAATTTCTCAGACAGTGGGTTCTCAGCGACACTTGAGAAAATGTGACCTTTGAATTTTCTGTTGTGACGTTTTTAATCAGTCAGCTGGGGAAGCCTTAAAGGCAAAGTTATCTCAGGTTTTTTTTAGCAGGGCCCTCCTGCCGATTGGAAGTTATCAGCATCTTCCAACTGATATGCCATAGTTTTGAAAATGTTCTTTCTGAAGCAATTGCATCTGAACTTTTGGGGCTTTGCTGATGAACGGATGACTCATTTAGAAACATTTTACAGGATAGCAGCAGGTCTGTTCTTAATCAGTTTTCAGCAAGGAGATCCAGGGAAATTTTAAATACTGTGCTTTCATTATAAAGTTAGGTTTTATTCATGAGATTCTCATTGACCTTTTAAGTAAGATACACAGTAACCATGCCAGAATTTCAACAAACTGAGGTAGTTTTATTAAAACTTTCTTAACTCTTCTTCCCTGAAAAAGGAGATATATGGCTTCAAGTGAGTTGGGAATTATTTGTGAATGCTTTTGTTTTCCTGGGTCCTGCTCAGAAAAACAGTATTTAGGCAATATTTCCATTTGTGATTCCTCTGAGGGTCCAAGGCACAGACACATTTCTCCATTTGACAGACAAACTGGGAAAAGTGCCTGTTGTGCTTCTCTGTTTGGATGACCAGAGACCTCTTGACATCTGGGCTCTTTATTCCTTTTGATGCAGTGTGTGTTTAGCAAAATCTTTGGCATTCTCCACCTGTAGAGTGGGACCCACACAAGATATTCTGATCCCCACTGCCCCCACATTCTGCCCGTGTAAATGTTGTCTTAATCTGATTTAAGATATTCCTGAGGTAATTTGGAAGGATCAGCTGCTTCTGACAACTGGGAAAAAATCTAATTTCCAAAACTAAGCATCCCAGACTAGTATTCCTTTTGGGCTGACCTTACCAGACTTTATATTTTTTTCCATGTAGGACAATTAAAAGACTCAGAGTGTCAGTAAGGGTCATTGAAAGTGACAACTGATCTCCTGATGATCAAATTTCCTGCCAATACACATTTGTGTCCCACTAATTTCATGGGTGCTGTACCAAAGTCACAGACCAGGCTGGCAGCCATTCACTGGGAGTTTGCTGGCAATATTCCAAGTATAAAGGATAGAGGGAGTATAAAAGAATCCATCCCATTTAAAACCAAATGCTTACCTATAAAAGTGATATGGAATAGCCCCCCTGTAAAAGGAAAGAACAAATATTACCTAGTTGTTAAGGTAATACTAGCATTAGTCCAAGGAAGTTATACTTGCAAAACACAGCACTCACCCATCTAATGGATTCCACTAATCTAAGGAGAAGTGGGAAATGCTGGCATGGCACTGCTTATGTGTGCATGCATATTGGCAGTTTGTGTGAGATAGGAGGGAGCATCCACTCTGTCCTTGTCTGCTGCAGAGTCTCTGCCTTGTGATCTCATTTGATGCTCCCAAATTCCTCTTACAGGGGTAGAGAGAATTCCTCATTCACCTTTTCCTGCCAGCCACTCTTTTCTATGGCTCTGTCCCTTTCTCATCCCATCACCTCTTCTCAGAGTTAAAGGCTTGGAGTCTATTTAACCTCCCCCAGTGCAGAAACCATCTAATGTCTTTGACTTTTCATCCTTCTCTGTGTCTTCACTGGGTTTTGCCTGTTCCATTTTGATGCAGCTCTTGCAGAATTCAAGCATGGGCAAATTTGGGGCTCATTCAGTGGCACAGAGCTGCTTTTCCTGCTACTCTTGGTTGCTTTCCTACCTTACACTCTGTTTACCTTTCCAGCCTGCCTCAGGGCAATGAACAGATGTTTTTGTTGAGCAATCTGCAGCGACTCTATGATCTCTTTGCAGAATGATAATGGCTAATTTAGAGATTATCATTGCATATGTGTATTTAGTGTTGTTTTCCCCATGTGCATTGCTTTGCATTTATCAACATTGAATTTAATCTGCCAGTTTCTTCCTCCCTCAGAACTTTATGACCAGTTTTAGTTTTTACTACCCTGGATAATTTTATACCATCAGCGAAACTGCAGATCATCCTTAGGGCTAATATTATTTAATATTTTCATTAATATATGCAAACCAAAAAAGTTTCAGTGTTTGAATTTAATTTCCTAATAGCACAAAGTTGAGAAATCTTCTTCATTTCAGAAGATGCTCAGCATATTACAGATTAATAAATATATGGCTTTGGGCACTGGAATACTGAAAATCAAAGTAAATGCAATAGTGTAAACTGCATAGTCATTCTATTTTTACAATATATTGACATTATAAAACAATTATGCACATTTAAGAGTATATAGCAACAGTTCTTGCTGGGGTGGGAGAGTTCAGCAGATGAGAAAAACCAACCTGACATGTCAATCAATCTGCAAATGGACTCTCAGCCACTGGACTTATATAGCTCTAAAAAGTCAAACCTAGTCTTTGGAGATAACAGGAGCTGCATATCCTGCAGAGATAAAGAAGGATCAGTATTATTGTGTGAGGTGCTGGATTGCCAGGTGAACCTCTGCCTGCTCATGCTCAGTGGAGATTCATTCAAGCCAGAGACATGCAGGTCAGGTAACCTGGGGACTAGGAAATTTGCCTACAAGGAGCATTTCAAAGAGGAAAACTGATTTCCCTTTATAAATGAACTGAGGAACAGAACCCTGTGAGCTAATGGTGCCACTGGCAAGGGAGCAAAGAAGCCTAAATTGATCATGGATAGATTTAACCTAGAAATTAACTGAAGCTTTCTATCAGCTGGGTGAGAAGCAACTGTAAATTGGAGCTTGAAACCTTTGTGAAAGAGTTGGATTTCTTCTCCTGGGAAGTGGAGAAGCCTCAGAGAAAAACGTAAATAATAATTATCTGATTGGCTTCTCCTGTGTTTGCTGCTTTGGAATGTGGTTTGGACATTGTTTACCAACTGGTCAATGTTGGATTGGTTTCATGTGATTTTTTTTTAATTTCATGACCGATCACCATCAGCTGTGTCGGACTCTGAGGGGTCAGTCACGAGTTTTTCATTATCATTGTTAAGCCTTCTGTCTGTATCCTCTTTCTTTAGTATAGTTTTAGTATAGTATTCTTTAATATAATATTATAAAATAGTAAATCATCCTTCTGGGAACATGGAGTCAGATTCCTCATCTCTCACCTTGTCCTGCGGACCCCACAAACAGCAGGGAACAGGCCCTGCTCCCCAGGAAATGCTGGATGAGGATAATGCTGCCGTGAAACTCCTGGCCATGATGTCAAGAGCTGGCAGCTACTCAAGCTCAGATGATTTTCAACGAGCTATTTCTCATTAACATTTCTACATATGGAAGAAAAATACTTCAACAGCAGCACAGGATGCTGGAGCCCTCCATCTGTAAGAGAGCCCATGCAATGAACATGAACGATTTCTTTACTGTCCTTCTGCTATTAGAAGATCTTGAATATTTTGACACATTTTCAGGTTTCAGTTTCTGGCAATTCACCAATGATAGCAGTCAGTTTATGCCAGTCATAGAAGAGGTTTGTGTTGTGGATGCATGGAAGTCAGAAACCAAATAAGTGAATTTTTTTTTTCTTTCAAAAAAATATATGCCTTTTAATCTTGAGCCCAAGTTATCTCGATTTTGAGAAGGAGATTTAATGTTGCAAAAATCAAAATCACTGCTGCTTTATTCCACTTATTTGGTTTGGTTTTGTGAGGGGTGGGTTTTTTGTGGGGTTTTTTGTGTGTGTTTTGTTTGTTTATCTGTTTGGTTTTTGCTTTTTTTTTCCCCTTGTTTCGATTTTTTTTTCTACAATGAAAAACTTACTGATACTGATAAATTTCTTGCCTTTGCATGTGCCACTTTGCAAGAGCAAAGTAAATATAAAGAGCAGCATATTAATATAATGAAAAATGCCATGGAGAGCTCTGAAAAGAAAACACTCAAGGGAAAAACGTGCTTGGAAGAGTGATGGCAATGCAGTAACCAAAATCTGCTCAAACAAAAAGGCATTGTGAAGTTTTTTCTCCTTCTTTTTCTTTTTTCTTCTTTTATCTTTTGTTGGAGTGAGCAGTTCAGTGTCCTTTCTGCCAGCTGACGTGAAGAGGACAAAGGCCACTTGAAATCACTTTTACTAAGAGCATTCAAGTTTTCTTTCCTTAGATATGACTGCTAGGACAGTTCTACTTCAAAGAGGCCAGGATGAGGAGTAAGGTAGAAAGTACTAGAAGGGATTTCTGTTTGCGGTTTTTTACTCCCTTTGTTTCTATTCCACAACATGGTGAGTCCAGGGTTCTCATCAGAGCTTCCCAGCCCCAGGGCTTGCTAAGAAAATCTCACTTTCTGCCCTGCTGGGCATGGAAACCATCCACGTGCTGGGTTCACGTGCTCTGCTGAGAGTACAGACAATAAATTGGTGCTGTTTCAATGGACTTTTTGTACAACCTGAGGCAGAGATTAGGCCTGGGGTTTTTTTGTCCTGTTTGTGTAAACCTTATTGAGGAAGTTGCTGTCACACTTCACATTCCATTTATTTTCTTAACGGTTCATAAAAGATTACTAAGTGAATAATGAATGTTTCAATTAAGCACACAGATTGTTATCTAGGTCAATAAATTGCTTTCAAACCTTGGTAATGTCTGCTGGTGACGTAATAATTTTGGAATAGTCATTATAGATGCTTTTTAATACATACTACTGTCTATTAACCCTCTGTTAACCATTTACAAATTAATCTCTGCTAATATAACACCTGGTAAGAACTCATTCAATTGAGAGTGCCCATTATTCCAACATAATTTTGCACTCCTGAATTCTCCAAGTAAATCAGAAAGGAAATGGCCATGGAGTATCTTAGACAAGTAGGAGTGAAGCAGACATTTATATTAATCTAACAGAATTTTATGGAGTCAAGGTGGGATATAGAACTTGTTTCATTTCCAGTGGAGAGGACAAGCATGAGCAGAGAACAATTCATCACAATGCTCTTACCACAGGATTAATTTTCTGCTGTACTAAATATAAATTGGCCTGAAGAAAATCATCTCAGCAGAACTGGATATGAGCACCATAGCTGGCCAGAAAATTGGCTGAATGATGGTAAACAATGGAGGCATCAAACTGTCAGATTGTAGCTAAAAAATATAGCAGAGGAATCTGTCTTAAGATTGTTCTTATTTAACATCACCTTTAGTGATCAGGAAAAAGGCATGAGAAGCATATTAGTTAAATAGGCAGATGGTGTTGCCTTGGAAGCCAATCAAACTTTAGAGATGACAGAAATATTGCTAAAGATCTGTAAAAGTCAGGAAAAGGGATGAGGGAAAAAACAGAAACAGTTTGAATTGGTGGAGATGAAAGTGTTGAGGGGAAGGTGTCCCAGAGCACTGATGGAGCAGTGACATCAGGGAGCCACAGCTTCAAAACCAGGACAGCTCTTTGGAGCTAACAGTGTTGAGGTATCTGTGATCATGAAAAATGGGAGTAATATCTCTGCTAAGTGTGTTTTTCCTATAAATGTTGCTGCCATCATCATTTTCTAAGTGCATTTTGTACCTCTGTCAGCCCTAGATGAAGAGCTAAGGTGACCTCGGATTTGTTGACAAAAAAATCAGTCAGGGCCAGCCTGAAGCCCTGCTAATTAGCGTTGTTAATTATAGGGTAAATTGGCACATTTCCAGCTCTACCTCTCCTGGTAAAAACCGAGTTACTTTTAGGTCAGAGGTTGTGGTGCTGTGAGCAGCTCACTACAGATTTGGGTGGATGAACAAAGAACCAAACCATCACCCTTTAAGTGCAGAGACCTGAAACCCCGATAGACGAGAGGAATGCTAATTAATTCACTCAATCACCAGCAGCTGCAGCTGTGGGAGTAGCTGGTGGGCATCATGGTGGTCTGTTAATGACCTGAGAGACACAGACTCTGCACAGCATCCGTGGTGTCTTCTCAGCCAGCCTGGGTTAGGATGAGGATCTTCTCCTGCATCCTCCTCTGGCATTGCAGCACTGCCGATGGCCAAGTGTGGAGGCAGCTTCCACCTTCATGGAGTGCCCTCAACAGCCCCCTTTCCCCACAAAATATGAAGATTGGGCAAATCAAGACACATATTGAAGTAATATTTTGAATTTGAAGTAGTATTTTGAACTTGTTATGGTGAAATGTATGGAGCTACATGTGTTCCCAGCCTGATTGATAAGGTATTTAAGATACAAATGGAGAGGCAACAAGGGCAGAGGGAAAGAAATTACCCCGTTGGGTGCTCATCCCACAGGAGACCAAGTAGAAGCAAATGCACAGTGTCCCTGTGGTGACCCTGTGGTGTTCAGGAAACTTGAAAATGCACAGATTTAAGGCACAGGGGCCTGATCCAAAATTCAGATACGTGTTCAGATGGAGTAGTTCTAATGGGCCCACTACTTTGACCAGGTAACAATTCACTCAGGGTTTTGGTTTTTTGGGTTTTTAAATAGATTTTTTAAAAGTTGGCAATAAAGAAGAGATATTTTAGCTCAGCCTCAAGATCTTTGCATTTTCTGGAGTAGAAGCTTAGCTAACAAAGCAATTCCAAGGGCCATACAAGGAATGAGTAATAGATGGATGTAACAGTGGTACAACACTGTGAATGGAAAAATACCAAAGATTTTAGAAGTGCTGGAAAGCTTCCTCTGTGTGTTCCTTTAAACACATACATTTTCTGGATCAAAATCTCTCCTTGCCTAAGAATGAATGCAGTGATTTTTATATGAGGCAGCACTAAAAATCACACTTGAATTCCCAATCAAAAATTGAAAGGTTCTGATATTTACCATATCAGACAGCAAAAAAAGACAGCAAAAAAAAAAAGAGGGTTTGGTCACTTGAAACCTCCTAATGTAATGCCAATTACATTTAGTTATGGAAAATCTAAATAAAACACATATCAAACATAAATAAATACAAATCAAGTTCTTAATCAGAGAGTTGGTACAGCAGTTTCCATCCCCTGCAATCAGCTCTGTAATTGCCTCACCTGGAGCTGAAATGTCATCTCTCCAGAGAGGAGAACTGTTGTCTTTTCAAAAGATGATAATGGATTTGATAGAATATGATTCACAAAGGATTTTTTCATTTTCTGGCATGGCATATTAGAGAAATTTTAGTGAGATAAGTGAATTCCTTTTAACTGTCCTTGACTGAAGAACAAAATGGGAAGTGAATTGAGAGCCAACTACAAATGCTGTTTGCTGTCATGTCAAGAGCAATGTCCTGCTCTGCTGGAACGCGCTTCAGCCGCCCCCTGCCACCCTGACCTTTGTGTCAGAGAGCAAATTGTGGATTGCTGTGGAGGATTTGTGGTTCTGCCTGAGAGAAGGAGCCCCTCAGGGGAGACATTCAGCCATGGCCACAGTGCCAGGAATGAAATCTCTGTTATGGCATCCCCAGGGGGAAATCGAGTCCTGCTTTTCTCATTTCCATGAGAGGAGCTGCAGGAGGAAGCAAGGGCCTACTGAGCCTTTTTCTTCTGTCATCATCTATTATGCTGTAAATTTCAACATGTCTTTTAGGACTGGCATTGTTGACTGTAAACAGAGTTCTTCATCATCCCCTCACATCTTGCAGGTTGCCTGCTTGGAGAGAGTAAATTTGCCTAAACTGTCAAAACTTCTTTCTGGATTTGATACTCTTCCACCACCCAAACATTCCATGAATTCTCTCTATTTTTAAAGTACTATTTGTCCAGTATTTACTCGGGTGTGCTGTTAGGATGTGTTGTGCATGTTTTTGCTAATGGAAATTTTAGAATATTTTCCATTTGCTGTGGTACGGACTTCTATGGCCTGACTACACCCCCTCCCTGAATAGATATTTATTTTAGTTTCCCTCCTGTCATCAGTGTCCTACATGTAAATTAGGTCCTACTCATCATGACAAACAGAGTTTCCAGAGAAGGTGGTGCAGAGACCTTCCCCAGTGACTTTGGGAAAAAAGCAGTGAAGCACAGCAGAGAAGGAGCTCTAACATAAGACAGCAGCTCCAATCTTTCCCAAATTACACAGCTCCAAGGAAATACCCAGTCCCCATGCATAGGGACATCAGTCATTTTATCTTGGCAGAATAAATAGATTGTGCACCAGGACTGTGCTTCTGACAGCTCCTCAGTGCAGATAAAACCAATAATTGTGCTGATAACAGAGTCACTAAGATGGATAGGTATGTGTGGGGAAAAGCCAAGCACATTTTGGAGACACATGGCCAATTTAGCAACTTTCAAACTGTTTGACTAAAATGTAAATAGAAGTCCTGATGTCAAATGCAGCTCAATAAATACTAAACACTGAACAATATGGCCATCAAGCATGGAAAATCAAGTTACACAAATTGTAAGGCTCTCTACTTGGCAAGTTTTTTTTTGTTTTTTTTTTTTTTAGCTTAGGATTTAGTAGCAAAACTAATATTTTTAAATTGTACCAGATGTCGCTTTCAAAAGGAATGTGCAAATTATCTTCTGGCAGATGACATAGATACTTATACTCACTCCTAATTTCATACAGAAAGAATGTGTTTGTGTGTCTAGAAGAACATTTATGTGACTTCACAATAATGTTTGCACATGTCCAAAGGTATGACTTAAAAGCAAATTGGCAAATTCAAACAAGGAGACCCAAATATTTCCCCAGTGAAGTTTTTACTGTAGGTCTGTACATACTATACACAGCTAAAATAGAGAATAAGTAATGATAATCCTTGGATGGGCACAGCTACTGGAAAAATTGAGCATTTAGTCTGGCAATACCCCAAAGTAGTCTGTCTAAAGGTGATAGAAATAAGCAATTTGGGTATGCACTCTGTTTCCTAATGAGAAATTCAGTGGGGCTGTTGTAGTTTGTTACAGAAAACTGGGACTAAACAACCACAAGCTAGGGCCACTTGAGCTGCTCTTTAATACAGCTCCAAGCACAGGATTCACACAGGACCCAGCTCTCACTGCTCTTGTTCATAGCCTGTGCCCCCTGCACCATCACCTTCACAAATCTCCCACAAATGATCTGGTTTCCTGCCATGTTTTCTTTGTGCCTGTCCATTTTAAGCTCTTTTGTTCCCCCTTTTCTCTCAGATCACACTCAGTCAACAAAGGCAATACTTCTTTATTCAAGGGTGGATTGTAAGCGCTACAAAACCTAAGTGAGGCAATGCAGGAATCCTGGTTTGTTATAGCCGTGTGTCTTCTAGGTTCTCTGATGTCTAACAAGATGTAAATGCCAAATTGAATTTTTTCTTACATTGTTGTTTCTTGTAGATTTGTTTGATGTCTGGTAGGAGTTGAAAAGGCAGCTTTTCTCTGCTAATAGCTTCTCTTTACTCTTTCTGACAACCTACTTTCAAAAGACTTGTAAGAACTTGGTATATTTAAGAATTTTCCTGGCTGTCAATTTTGCTTTAATTTGGACAGCAAGATCAAAAGTCATTAAGGGAGAACAGGAACAGAAAGGAACAGGCACATGCATACACAACCACTATGCCGGATAAAATCCATGGAGCCTGTGCTGAAACAAAAACACTTTGGCATGTTTCAGATGACTGTAGGTTCATCAGCCTGAGGAACAAGGAACAGATGAATACTACATAAATAAAGATGCTATTCTCCAACATTTATAAAGATCAAAGGAGGAGAAATAATGAATAAAGTGACATAATTGTCATCAGAGAATTCAATGATTGTAGAATTGTCTCAGAAGATACAAAGAATTATGCACAGATAAGGCACTAATGTGAACCTAAATCCTTCCCACACTGTCAGATTTCAGTTAAAGCTTGCAAACGGCTCCAGCTCCTCTGCTGATCATTTTGTTTACAGAATGGCTGCCACTGATTTTTGCCAGTAATGGATTGTGAGGGGGGTTATTGGCTGATAGACAAATCACCAAATTGGGTGAGAGAAATGTATTCATTTCTGACTTTCTTCAAATTTTTGGCTACTGCCAGTCATCAAGTTACCCATCAGCATAACAGTGAAGATCATTACCATATACATAATTTTTAATTATATTATGATACATCAGTCAGAAAAAGAAGTCACAGGTAAAGTCCTACCTACTCTTTCTGTAACTGGCCACTACATTGCACTCCTGCATCAGCTGGGATTTTACAAGGTGGAAGTATTCATTGTCTGGAAGTAGGAACATGATCCAGACCTCTACTTGCCCACACAGAGGAGGCTATTGCTGATAATTGTTAATTGCAGCTCAGTAAACCTAATGGATAGTCAATCACTCTGGTGCAAGTGCATTGAGCATTATTAAAGTAACTTAATTTCACCATTTTGCATTTGCCACACTGCTTGCTTTGATCTCTGCTAAATTGGATCATTACCTTGTTAAACTGAAACCAACTAATTTTCCCAATTGTCTTTTATGAACAGAAAGAAATTGTTGAGCTGCTATGGAGAGCTATGAACATGATAAACATGAAAAATTAAATCCAGCTTTTCTTCCTGCCCTTGTGCCCTGCAGTTTGTGGACGTGTGCTGGCTGTACTGACTGGTGACAGGCTGGAGATGGATGGCCAGAGCAATCAGCCTGACAAATGTTTCTCAAGGAGGAAAACTGGGGAGGGTTGGGAATGTGCTTTTTTTATCAGACCCTCACTTTTACTGGAAGGACTGTCCAGCCTGGTGTTCTCATGGGAGGGGAGGTGTGCAGGAATAGAATTATGCAATTATTTGACCTGGGCACGATGAGTTCTAAAACTCCATCAGAAAACTTTGCTTCAGGGAGGCTTCTTTGCAGCAGGAGCCAGAAGGAGCTACAGTACCTTGCTGGATAATCCAGGTTCTGCATCCTTGCAGAGCTGCAGCTTCTTTGACCTGAGTTTTGAATGAAAACAATATGGAAGGAGAAGCTTTTGTCCTGGGAAAACAAGTGGGATCTCATAGGATTTTTAGTCAGAAAAGTCCCTGGCTGCCTCTAAAACCCATAACCCAAGTGATGTAAGAGTGGATCAGGCAGAGGCCATCTTCTCTAATTTAAACAGTGAAGCAGAAATCAATTTTCCTGCCTGTGCCCATGCTCTCACCTCTCAAGAACTGGTCTGAGTCTTCACTCTGAGGGGAAGCAAGACTTGTTTTACTGTACTTACTCACCCCCATGTTGAGCCAACCGTTTAGCAGCACCACGCCTCATTGACTGTCTGTGTCCTTCCTTTTGAATAATAAGCCTCTGCTGCAAAAAGCTGGGCTTGTGTGATTTATTTCAGATTACTGCCGCTTGTTGGACAGCAGCTTGCTGACTAGTGCTCCCCAGAGTTTGAGGCATCTCTGAATTCCTGTCACCACTGCCTTGCTGGCTGGCTGGCGAGCATTAGATGCTCCACTAAGTATGACAGCAGCTCTCTGCAGAGCTGCTGGGGAGAGCCTGGGCAGCAGGAGCAGAGCAGCTCTGCCTGCTGTGCTGCCCTCAGAGGCTCTGAAAGCAGCAGGGGAGAGCAGCCCATGCCTTCTGCTCACTGCCTGGAACAGATTAATTCACAAAATTTCTCCAGGCTTCCACTTCACCTACATAGCCACGGCTGCGGACCTAAAGTTGGCAGGATGGTTTTGGGCATGTAGGAGTGTTTTCCTTGCAGATAGTGGGAAGCCCAGTGATCACTGTGGAGGGTGCTTGGGTCTGGCTTCCTGAAACAGAGCAGGTGCATCCCAGTTGCCTGATTTTAGTGTTTTTCTGCTCAGAGAACCAAACTGTCAGTGTACGAGGTCATGAGCCACCCTCTCGAATCCAGGAGGACACTTTTGCTTCTGTAACCCTGCCATGAAGGGGTTACAGGGTTGGGTTACATAAGGGTTACACCCCTGTACCTGTGTACCCCAACTTTCTGTGACTGGCCACACCTTGCAGATGTTACCTCAAAAATGTGTGTGGCACGGGGGTTGGGACACAGAGTCCATCAACACCATGCCAGGGAACAACTGGGCAGAGATTCAGCCTGAGGGATATGGACTAAAATTTACCAGGAAGAAAAAATATGGACAATGGAGTATTTTGGTTCTAGATCAAACTCCAGCTGAAGGCAGGATATCTCCTAGACCCCTAATATGCAGCTCCCTAGAGGCTTCAGCAAGGACTGGTTGCACTGCTGGACTCCTGTGTCCCTGGAGTCTGATGCCACATCTCTGTCTGAAGGGATGTCAATCTTGATGTTTTGCATTTGCCTTCAGGAAATCAGGTTTTGGTTAGAGCTGGAGCCAGACTCGCTGGAATGTCAGGAACTCTGGCCTCTAGTTAATTTGGTTTTCTCTGGGAAAAAAGAGTCTCCTGTGGTATCTGTCTCCACACCACGACAGTGAACAACCAACCAAGACTCTTCAGGGGGTAAACTGAGCTCTGAGCAAGTTTTACATTCTGGAGTGCCCTGTTCATTTTGCCAGTTCCAATCTCTTCCCCAACTTCATTGTTAGTTGCCCCAGGCCTTCTGTGTGTCTGTCAAATATGAGCAAACTAAAATGAGGACAAATCAGTGGAGTCAAGGAAATACATGGCATTCTAGATTCCTCAACTCTCAGCCTCCAGTGAGGCTGCTGAAGCTGGAGCTCACTGATCTGTGGTGCTGGGAATTCTCCACCCATTTTCCAATATCTCTGGGACACACATTTTTGTTTACTCCATGCTGTCACTGTGGTAGTGACACAGGGTCCCCAACACTGCCTTTACAGGAGTCATCTAAGAAGGAACAGCAAAGGCAGAAACTTTTTCTCTGCCAGGACAACATTGTAGCCTCACTCCAAGCCATTATTCCAAGCACGAAGCCAGTTGCTTAATTTCGTACACAGATTTGTTCTGCTGTTGAGCAGCAACTTTCACTGCCTGCTTTGGTTCAGTGCATTCAAAACATATCCTTCCAAGAGAACTCTAAGTGGATCCTGTGTATTTATTTCAGATCCAATAAAGTTAACCAAAGCAGCTATCTCCATTGCATAGTGATACATAAGGTAATAAACAGCTGAAACAATTGATTAAATGCCATAGCAAAGCCATTTATAGGATGCACCCTGCAAAGCAGCAGAGACATATCCTATTACTGAACATGCTCCACAAGTGGCTTCTCTTCAAAGCTTTTCCAAACACAAGAGGACAGTTAGGTGAAAGAAGTGTCCCTCAGCGCTTGGAGAGAGGGCTTTGGAAGCTGGGTCTGCTGAAAAGCAACCAGAGAGGCATCACAGGGCTTTCATAAGAGATAAAGACAAAGGAGCTTCCTCCTGGGAGACTTTTAAACTGCTTTGTAAACTGCTTCTGAATCTCAGCACAGCGGGAGCCTGGCTTAAATGTCCCAGAAAAGGCTTCAGGACAGGGGAAGGAGCACAGATCTGCCAGCTGGATTGGGGCTCTGAATATTCTTCTGTTTGAGATCAAATCCACAAGAATCTGAAAAAAAACATGTTGGTTCTCTGGTTTTGTTCTTAACCTTTTATACCTGCTACGTCATTGAAACTTCATGAAGAGTTCGGAGGACAAAGCCCTGCAGGGAAGGGTGGCTTCAGCCAATAAAGAGCTCCAAGTATGAGGAGATAAGACCTTAAGCTAACCACTAAAATAAAGTGATTTGTCTTCTCTAGCTCCAAAGAATTTGCGCAGCTCCCCTGTCGTAACCTTCCCCATCTTCTTCCCTTATTAACCTAGCCCAGGCACACTTTGACGAGCACAACTTGGATTTCAAATCTGTAGAAAAATTGAGATTTCTAAGGGCCGTGGCAGCAAGAACACCTGGCTGTGACCACCTCTCCTCCCTAAGCATGTGCCCCACGCTGGCAGCACACAAGGAGAGGACCTCAAACCCCTCAGACTCATTAATCTTCACCTTCTCACTCTGCCTGAGCTCTGACAATGTGTTCTCCTTCCCTGCTTCAGCAGTTCAACGTTGCATAACAATTCTCTTTGCCCTTCTGTGTGGATCCAAGGAAGCGTTCCAGCTTCAGGGGAACAGGGACCCTATCGACTGCAAAGACAGGCACAAAAGACAAAGATATTGAGTTGTTTTAATTAGCAATGGAGTGGGTGAACCTGTGGGTGGAGAAGAGATTGAGTATAAATGATGGAGAAAGCTGAAAACAAACTAGTTTTGACTGTTTCTCAGAATTTTCTGATCTGAAAGGTCAAAGGCTGAAAAAAGGGTTTTTTTGGCGTGTTAAAAATACCAGGATTGTTTCCCTCTGCCAATAGCTTCTTCTATTTATTAAAATTATTTTTCATCTGCTGTGAGAGGCCTTCCCAAACCCAACATGCATTTTTTAACTGCAATATTATTAGCCTGGCAGACAAAACAGAGTCAAAACGAGTAATTGTAACTTAGGGGAAACAAGTTCTATAATAATAATTATTATTATTATTATTGGGGTTTTCTTTAATTTACAAAATTTTAATTTGGAGGGAAGGAAGGATCAAAATAGTAAACTAAAAAAAATCTTCAACTTTTGGTATTTCCTCCTTTTAGCCCTTCTTACTTAAATGAACAAAAAAAGGAGGGATGGAGACATAAGGTGGAAAACAGGGAGAATCTCACACCTCCAGATGTACACTAGAACCCCTAATAAAAGTGTTAGGCAAATATTCCATATTTTAAAACTGTGAAACTTAAAAAAAATTTTTTAAATCCTAGGCTGCTCTTTTCAGAGTGCGGGTGGAATTTTGCTCTTTTTAGGTTCAGACTTGGCAAAATATTTAATCAGGGGGGGAAAAAAATGAATTGCATCTGGTTCTTAAATGCCCTTCATTGAGCTATAGTCAATCCCTTGGTAGCCCAGGTCAAAAGGATCTGCTGCATTAATTTATAGGCACCCATCCCAGAATTTCTCCAATAGTGAACACACTTTGAAAAGCTAAAAATATAGTTCCACACCATTTTGGTTTAGGAGCAATTAAAGCCCTAATTCTGCATGCTGCCAGCTGATTTCCTATTGCAAGCACCCCTTTGGGAAATCAGTGTCTGGTTTGTGGGCTACTTTGTTCATTCTTAGGTTGAATCATATCTTGAGCAAAATTCTCATATGGCATAAATTTATACTAGAACATCCCGGCCCAGCTTGATCTATTGCATGTAGAAGTTATTGACTTCAAGGCCACACATCACTCTGGGAAGTGGCAGGGAATTTCTTGCTGGTGAATGAATCAGGATGTCCCCATGGCTGCGTTGGTCTGATATGTTTCCCTAGTCAAAAGAGATGGAAACAGCTGAAATTTTTGTTGAGGTGAAAGGTCCTTTCTTATTTTACTTGGATTAGTTTTCTTGTACTCAGATTAAAAAAATGGTAGAAATCAATGAAGGTTTGGCTCAAAATCAACCATTTCCCCGTTATGAAATTCCTTTCCTCAAAGAGGTGTTTCTTCTAAGAGAACCAGTGAAAGATATAATTATGTTTTTCAGTGAAGATTTTCCCAGTGAATTTACAACTATTACCTTAGCCAACTTTTTTGCTTCCTCCACCCTCCTGATCTTGTGGGTTGCAAAAGATAGAAAATATTCAACAGTGCTTTCCATAAGGCACTAAAGCTTAGAGGATCAGTCAACTCACTGTAAAAGATGCAAAGAGTAGACATATGACTCCCCCTTGTGAGTTATGGGTTGGAAAAAACACTGCTTAATAGCCTGGTGTTTGTGTTCATCAGCCCCTTCCCTTCAGGGAGAGCACTAAAGGATGCAAGCAATGTTTGCATTCTGTGATCTGATCAGATTTCTTCCCATTACCAGATAAAAGGCCTTCTCAGTGAGGTATTTATCAGGTTATTTTAAAATAAAAAAGAACAAAATGAATCATCTGATGAACCTAAAGTCCAGAAGGCGGAGAAATGTCACTTTCTGCATTAGGACAAATGGACAAAGAAGAGAAAATGAGGTTAGCCCTGGGGGGTGCTCCCTCCTGCCAGGCTGGCTCTGCTGGCAGGCAGTGTGACAAAGCACAGTGCCATCCAGGGAACACCATGTGCCAGTCACATTTTGTCACTGGCAGGTTCAATGCCGATGTCCCTCCAGTGGTTTAAGGCACCTGAGTGCCACTGTAGTCCAGGAGTCTGTGCTCAGCCATCCCTGTGATATTCCATGGCCCAAGGTCACCTCACCATGGTCTTGAAATACTCAGTTGTGTTAAATTGTCTTGGCATCTCTGATCCAATGAATCCTAAATTCTCCTTTGCACAATCACTTAACTTTACCAGGGACTGAGTCCTGTGTTCCTGCCTGCATGCCCATCTGCTATTTCCTATTTCTCCATCCTGGAACAAGTCTCAGGCACTTCCCAGGGCCTGGAAAGCACCAGATCAGAGGAAACAGGCAAATTTAACCTGAATTTCCTGCTTTCAGAGTGAATCCTCTGAGTCGTGGGCTGCAGTTTTAGCAGCACAGTCACATCTCCCACGCTGTGAAGAGCAGGTCACAACCCAGGGCACTTGAGCTGCAGAGAATGTCAGGATTCAATGTGTCTCCTCTCAGCCACCTCCACACAAGGCTCCACTCAACTGTGCCAGCTCTGAAAGGTTCTTACTCTCTCCAGACCCTTTATTAAGAGTATGGGCTTGCCCTGGGTGTGAGACAATTTCTGTGGAGGCACTAAAATCCCTCTAGACCTCGGAGCCCTGGTGCTGGCTGCTCAGGTGGGCTGTGGGAGGATGTCTCTGGCCATGATCCACATGGGTAATCTGTGAGAGCATTTGGAAGTGTTGTGTCAGGTGCAGCCCAGTGGAGAATTGAACAAGCAGGATTTGGATGAACATAATGAGTTGCTTGACAGGTAATTTTTGTTCTCTGTTGTGCTATTTCTGCAGTGGCAACTGTCACTGTGAAAACCACCAAGTTTGTTACCATGACATTTGTAATAATTACATCCCACTCTCTGCAGTGAAATGGGGCAGAAATGTCGATTGAAATCCCCAGTTTTCATGGGGCTTGGGCCAGTGAGAACTCATTTTTAATTTTCAGAGCCTTAGGAGGGAAAACCACATAAATACCTCGGGTCCCCTTTGTTTCAGTCTCAACTGAGATACAGGGAAAAAAAAAAAAAAAGAAAAAAAAAAGAGAAAGACCTGGCACAGACAGAGCAAAGAAAGATTAGGCCTAATTTAACTATGTAGGGAACAACTCATTTGCTAACAGCTGCTACATTATAGCTCACCAGCAGGCAAATGTATAGCCCCACTGACTTCCCAGCTCCACATGGAGCGAGCTTCCACGAGGAGGAAGGAGGAAGAACAAAGGTGCCATGCCAAGCGTTCATTAGCCATCATTAAAATGTGAGATTTTCTCTCCACAGCTGCAGGATTCCTGCTCCCCTCCCTCCCCGAGGCCGCATTAGCATCTGTGATAACATAATTGCTCTGCAGACGTTCCCCAGCAATGGGATTCTGAGGGAATTGCAAATACAGTGCAAATATGCCCTTAATAAAATGAGTTCAGATAATGGGATCTGAGGTCTACTTCTCTATGCCTCTTCATTTCTAGTGCAGTTCTCTTAATTTCTGAGATTGCCCATTTGCCTCTCTGTCCTAACAGCCTTAAGTAGAACTAATTGTGTGGATGAGAAAAGGCAGATTTGTACCTAAATACTAAAGAGACATAGGCTTATACTATGCCTTTAATTATAGAAGTCATTAACAGTGCACAAATATAGCCCAGAAAAGACCTTGGCCCCACTGGTCCCTTTAATACCATTAGTCAGTACCCCCAAACCATTCACAGCACTCTCCAAATTTGGTACAAACTTGCTAATAGTAGGAATGTTAAATAATTATTCTGCTTTTATAGATACACAGACAACTCAAGAGCCCTAGAATTTAAAAGACTGCTCTGTGATGTTAGTCTCAAGCTACGTCAGGGAAGGTATAGGTTGGATAGTAGGAAAAAGTTTTTCACCCAAAGAATAATAAAGTTCTGGAATGCTCTCCCCCGGGATGTGGTAGAATCACCATCTCTGGATGTGTTTAGAAGAAGACTGGACATGGCACTTGATGCTATAGTCTGGTTGAGGTGTTAGGGCATAGGTTGGACTCAGTGATCTTAGAGGTCTCTTCCAAGCTCATTATTCTGTGATTCTGTGATTCTGTCCATATCCCCACAGGAAATCCCAGTTTTCCCTACACTTTGCTATTTTCTGTTGGGCTGTCCTGGGCTGGTTCCTCTCTGTGTTGCAAATTCCTGGTGGACACAGGTACCAGTGCCCTCCTTGGCCAGCAGGCCATGGTCACTCCTGATTTTCAGTGCCACATCAATGGCACAGCAGTGCTGGGCTGATGGCAGGGGGAATATTCCCCAGGGTGCAGCAGACATGGGGTGACAAATTCTGCTGATTATTCCATGGGTTTAGAGCTGATTGTGTGCCTGATGTGCAGCCCACAAAAAAAAAGCCAGAATAGCAGCAGAGCCATTTCCCAGTGGATGGAATTGATGCACTGGGCAGCACAGGGTGAGGGCTGGAGGGAGGGAATAGTCTTGAGGCCAACCAGCATGGCATTGGTGTAGAGCAAGTGCAAATCTCAGAAACCCCATGCAGGCCTGTGTGCCAGGGTTGTGTAAGTGAATACTCTACTACACTTGCAACCCAAAGTGACAAGGAATCTTATATAACTTTCTCACTGTCATGCTATACTTAGATTTTGAATATGGTTAACAGCTTCTCTTAATACCAGATGTCCTACTATTGTCAGCCTCCATTAAAATTGTGGTGATATTTCCTGTTGATTATCAGCAGCAAAACTGCTGAGATGAGGAATCTTCCTTGCTGGAGGACAGGTGGAAAGGAAATCCTGCCAATCTGCCACTGGGGAAAAAAATACAGAACTTTTCTCTCTCATTTTTTTTTTGTTATATATCTATTTAACATAGCCTGGAGACCAAATCAAGTTTTTCCTTAACTCACAAGGAGAAAGTGTCCTAAGACAGCAGCCTACAAGAAGGGAAAAAAAAAAAAAGAAAAAAAAAAGTTGTTGACACTGCTAGGGGAAAACACCGAAGAGGTAAAATGCTTGAAAATACCACATGGCACTTCATCAGTCAGGACTGTCTTATGCTGTTATAAACAGATGTAACTGAATGATACATTTTTTTTTAAGCTGAAAAAGGCTCTAGTATTGCTGCCAGTGAATACCTATATAAATTATATACTTCAAAATTACTTCCAGGCTTGTTCTAGGAGAGAGAAAGTTGTCTGTCCCCATGTGCCACTTGACAAATATCTCTCCTGTAAACAAACTCTTGAAGTCAGTCGATATTTGGAAGCATCTCCTTTGATGAAAACTTGCTGATTGAGTCAGCAGGGCAGAGGGGATGAGGAGAGGGCAGAGGAGGCTGGCCAGGGCCAGAGCATCTCCCTCCTGCTGCTCTCGGAGGAGGGATGCCCTGGCTTTGGATGGGGCTGTCTGGGAAGCTTCAAAGGCAGCCAGGGAGAAGAACTGCCTCTCTCTTACTCAAAGACAAGCTGTTGGTTTTCAGAGGAACTCCCAAAAGGGCATACACACACTTACCCCTTTGAAAAAATCAGGTCAAATTGTCTTCTTATTTATTACAAGTTAAAATAAAATGCATCCCTTCTTGGTTTCAAAAAGCTTTGGGTCACTCCAGCTAATTTGGCCTAGAAACCTAGAGATGAAAGGCTTTGCATGCCATTACCACTCCATTAGGGACTCCCAGGAGCTTCTCCATCCCCACCCTCCACTCTCTTGCTTTAATGGTGGAGTTTTCCTAAATCCTGACTCAAAGCAACCACTCCTCCCAGAAACTGGGGTGGGAGTCAACAGGGGCATGTACAGCTTGGGCATGGGGCAGACAAAACCAGGAAGTTTTGTGGGGGCTTTCTCAAGGACAAATTCTGAGTTTAGGATTAAATTTGGTGCCTGCCTCTTGATGAATTTAACAGCATCAATGAAACAGAAAGATCTTGTGTAAAAAACCCAACAGGCAGGAATCTTGCTTAATTACATTTTCTACAGGCCAGTAAATGCCTATGCAAAACAGATGTGTAAAGAATTACTTCTTTTTAACAACTTCAGTAAATTATTATAAACTGTACTCTCTGTAATTGGCCCCGGACAGTGCCCAGATTATCCAAAATCCCTTTTCCTGTATTTTTGTTTGCAAATTTGCAAATTGCATTTTATAGTAGTGGGAAGACACTGCACCAGGCACAGAAAAATAATTACAATCTCTCTCAGGCAGTTAAAAGAACACGGTGCTGAGTCTTCCAACAGCCCCTGAGGGCCTCGCCCACAGACACACAGGCTGTCATGTCCCACTGCACATGCACTCTGTGTGTTTGGGGGGATTCTCCCAGGGAGCTGCTGCTCTCAGGGCTCAAGCAGAGATGCTAATCAGCACTGCCAGGACCTTTCTGTAAGAGCTGTCACTCTTAAAAAGGGGGGTGTGATGGTAGCTTGTTTCCAAAATTATTATATTTACTGCAGATTGGAGTCCTGATACATCCCCCTGCCTCCCAGTTCCAGGAATAAAAGTCTTCATCATGTCTTTCTGCTTCACTTCTGCTTCGAGACTGTGCAGGTGGCAAGGAAAGCGTGCGTGACTTCCTGGGAGTCTCCTCCACATCAGAAATGATGACTCTTTAAACAAGAATCAAATTAGACAGCAGCCTCTTCAAAGCCAGGCTGGAAGAGGTCTCACCTCTGAAGTCATGTAAAGTCCCATTTTTGTTTCATGAGGGTTATATTAAAAAAAGGAGAAAAGAGACCCCTTGTCTTCCTCTGCCCCTGCTGCAAATCCAGCATGCAGCATTTGGGTGGTTCCCACAGGCACTGTGGACCAGTTCTGTGCTCTGTTAACAAAGTAGATCACAGAACAGGCAATGGCAGTTTGCTGCCATCCTCCCTGTGCCAGCACTGGCGGGGATGGCACAGCTTTGCAACTATCTGAGGGTTTTACTGACAGCACAAACTGCAGCCTTTACACTGCAGGGGCTGGGGGCAGAATCCTTTGTGTCTGCTCTCCCTGCCCAGCCACAGTGCAACTGCAGCATGAAAGTCACTGTTCAGCCCCTCTGATCTGGAGTCTGGGCCCCTCTTCCCTGTCCCAGCCATGGTAGTTCACAATGGAGCACCTTGCAGGTATCAGCCCGTTTTGAAGCAGGTGCTCAGCACCAGCCAAGGCCATGAAAGATGCAGGATCCCTCCTCATTCCTTGTCTGCCTGCTCTGGTCTGGGTGTTTCACACCTCTGATGGCTCCAGCTGCACAGACTCACTCATGGACAAGCCTGTGGTGATGCTCCATGCCCAAGGGCACAAGCCTGAAGGGACCATGTCCAGTTGTGGGTCAGGGAGAACCAATTCCACAGCCATGGCCACCCCATGGCACCCCTGTGGCCACCCCATGGCACCCCTGTGCCTGTGGATGAGCTGTGGGCACAGTGAGAAGCACCAGAACAACCAACCTCAGCTCACCACCCATTGCCTCACTGAAGGTTTGTGCCAGACTGAGTGTAACCTGGAGGGAAAACATGAAAAATTCATGCTGGCAAGGTGGGAGGGCAGGCATTTGACTTAAATTGAGGCTGGAGGTGGAAAGGTGTTTATTAAGTGCTTTTTAATCATTTGCACTTTGTTTTTTTCTCAATAAACAAATCACTGATTAGGCGTTTGTCTTGATTGGGTTGATAATTTAAGTAAAAAAATCCCCAAATTCAGATTCTTTTGCCCATGACACCCTGGGGAAGGGGAATGATCTTTTAAGTCTTCATCAACTTCAAAGAACATGACTGGCAGGCTGGGACACACTCTTCAGCAATTTTAGGTGCCAGACTCTACCAATTCTGTTAATAGATTTTTTACCCCTGAGGTTCACATGTCCTTATGTTCCTGTTTTTTCTTGTTGTTTGTTTGGGGTTTTTTTTCAGAATAATGGCAAGGAGACAACTCTTCCACCTTATCTTCTCCTTTGTACCTATCAAGTCCTTGCTTTTGAATTTGGAAGTAAATGAGGACTTTTTAAACAATGTACTTTTTCCTCTTTTCTCATTCTCACACCAAGTTCTATACCAATTTAACAGATGTTTTTCTCCAAACATCAAATTAATTCAAAAGTCTGCAATTCAAATTCTCAAAACTTGTCCAAGTTGTAAACAGCTTAAAACAGATCTGACAATAGAAGTTCTGAGCTGCTCTAAGCTGGGATGCTGGCTCCACATGCAATTACTAAATTAAAATTCAGGTTCCTCTGTAAACATTAAAGCTTCCCTGAATCCCAAAGCTTAAATAGTTCAGCTTTGGAGGTGTTTACAAATATTGAAAGTTTTCTAAAGCCTTTGGCTCTGGATGCCGTTTTTCACTAGTAACAAAAACGAGACTAGGCTTTTTTCAGAATTTGGTTGCCAACACCATCATTCAAAGTTGATTCATTTTCAAATGTAATTCAGATGCTTTTTCACAGGCCGGACAAGACCAGCAGTCAGTTCAGGGTGCACATACTTGAGATGTCTGGGGAAACAGCTGCTGAAAGAAGATATTTGCCATTAAACCTGGGGTTCAGCAGGAGTTATTCTGCAGCTAATAGAGAGCAGACCTCCAGTACTGCAATCTGTCTGCACTGCCATTACTTGCCTCTATTTATCATAGCTCCACAGGCTGAAAATTCCTGAATCTGCAGAGCTGCTACAGCCTTGGGGACAAATGGATTCAGGTAGGGGCTGGGAGCTCATCTGGCCATGGAAAACCAATTAGCAGCAGGGCTTTGCTGGTTTTGTTCTCTGTGGTCAGCAGAAGACCTTTCCCACAAGGAGCTTTGCAGCACACAGCTCCTTCAGGGAACAGCAGGAAGGAACTTTCTTCATCTGCCAGGAGGATCCTGCCTGCAGTGGGTTGGGAAAGTGTGCAGTTAAAGCAGGTGGGCTAATTAGGAGTAATGAGGTGTATATGTGGCCTGAGGATGCAGTGCAGCCCATGGAGATGTTCTGTTGTTATTCTGTGTTAAATCCTTCCAGGAGCCTGGAGCTTTCTCTGGGCTGCAAGGCCCTGCTGATGATGTTTGTACAAAGATCTGTTAAAGCATCAGAGCTGTTTCTATTTCCCCAACTTTCCTGTGATGTAACCCTGGGCTGCCTGCTTCCTCCTGCTGTGTCCTTCACATCCCACTTCTCCTGCCTTTTCTACCTGACCACTCAGAGCAACTTTGGTGTCCACATTATGGAAAATGGAGAGCCCCTGTCAAAAGGAAAAAGCTTGGTGCATCCACATCTCTGCCTATGCAGAGCCTGACAAATTACTTCTGCAGGGAGATAAAATCTATGCACATCTCCTGCCATCCCTCTCTGAAAAGCCCTTCACAGCTGTGAGCACCAAAAGAAATAAATTAAAAGGATCTTTTGCAGCTGTGGAGAATGTTGGTTCTATTTTATTTCCTCTCCACTCATCCATCCAGAGTGCTGATGTCCGTGTGGCTGAGAAGCCCACTCTACCAGAGGAGCCTCCTTACCTAAAAAGTTAAGAGAAGCCTGAAGTATCCCCAGAAAAATATAACCCATGATGACAACAAACTGATTCCTAGAGCATTGACATCTAGAGTATAGATACATTTTTCTGCACTCCTTTCAAAGTAAAGTTCCCCAACTACATTTGGGGAAGTGTTTTGAAAAAGAGAAAATTAACACATGGCATCAGATAGCCACCACAGCATGTCCCATGGTTTTTAAGGTCACTTAGAAGCTTATTAAAAGTGATAAGTAATAAAAACTAAGATCCAGCATTCTGTAGATTTCAGAATCTTTGAAAGCAGAGTAACACATTGCTCAGCTGGCCGGTCAATATTGCTGAAGCATTTACAGTTGTTACCAAAATACCCTTCTCTGCCTCTTGCTGGAGCCTAAGGGAGAGATATAAGATCTACAGAACTGACAGGAAAATGAGATTTTCATGAGATTTCAACAGAGGTCTTTACTCATGGCTATTCCTTTCTTTTTTCTAAATGCATTATTTTAGTCCATTTGTGCCATCTTAAATATTCCTGTTTGACTGACCTACCTTGGAATGCACTTTTTCATCTAAGTAATTCCGTGCTAGTATCTGACTCAAGAAATATTACTTCTAATGTGAGGAGGGGTTAAATGGGAAAGAAAGCAAAGAGGCATCAGAACCCCTCAGGTTTCTTCTGTTCCCTGCAAGGATGGCTCCTCTGCACGAGCTGGCAGCTGCAAACAGCTGCTCACTCCTGATAGCCTGTGCTGCTGAAAATGACTGGAAAAAAGGCATTTCTCCCTCAGCAAGGAAAGAAATCTTGCAGTTGGCATTTTATTTTGTTGCAGTTTGGGACAAAATAGTTCTGTAAAAAAGAGCTAGTGGCACAGAAAATGGGAAAGGAATTAGGTGTGGGAGCAGCAGAAAACTTTGATTTATTGCGGCACATTTCAACTTAGAACCATGATAATGAAAGCAGATAGGAGGATAATTTTTGCAAATATATGCTGTCCTCATAAAACCAAAACTTTTAGTTTGCTTTGACAGAACTTCTATTTCCACCCTAGCAATTATGATCCTCAACCAGGGTATGGGGTTAAGGAATGGATGAGATAGCTTCCAGACCTGGCCAACTAAATGCAATTTAAATATCAGTAAAATTCATTCTGTGGCTACAAATCTAATGACAGTCTTGCTGTTCTACACTATTTGTATTTACAGGGAATGGGGGACAGAAGGTTATGGCTCTTTACATGTTCCCTCTCCTGATTCCAACCTCAGCACTGCAGCCCTGTGTGCTTGGTGCCCACATCTCCATAGGCACACGCCCATTGTGTGGTTTTTGATCTGTTGGCTGTGGTGATTTAGCCTTAGTCCTCCTTGTCACAGCAAATTAAACTGCCAGAGATGGCCAGTGAGGTGTGTCAGTGGAAAAAGGAAACATCAGGGTTTCAGTGTGAAACTGGGGCTCACACACCAGGCTGCAGGTGGGCAGGAGCTGGAGGTGTTCTCTTTCTTTTAGGGAGCCTTTAGGTCCCATAACAGCCGCATTGGTGAGGCAATGGTCACTACAGAAAAGCTGTATAAACACAATACCTTACCAGCATCCCAAGGAGACATTACATAAATTGACTCAAAAATTAAGTGTTTTACATTTTATTGTTCTGGTTTTGCCCTATTCTTCCTATGGCCAGGCACCAGGTCAATGCATGAATGAGAAAGGACCACAAAGAAAACCTCACAGTGCCTTGGGTGCTGATATTTCACACTGAACTCCAACTTCATTTGAGCTTGGGCAGTGGGGCTGCCATCCTCACCTTCCATCTGCTGCACAGGGTACTGCCATGTTGCTCTGCTTCCTCCCAGGTAAGAACCTTGAATTAAATGGGATGTAAAATGTAGTAGGTTGTAAAATGTAGTGGGATAAACACCTGCAGGCTGAAGGATCTTCATCCCAGATGTCCCCTGTCCCAACACAAACAGAAGCCATGAGCTAGCAAGATGTGCCAGGAGAAATCAGATCCCAACCAGCCTCTGATAATGAAAACCTCTGGAGAAATGTGACTGCTCCATTACCCTCCTGAGCACCCAGCTATGTGCTCTGACTGGGAAAAGCACAGTTCCTAAGAGCTGCTGACAGGTGGGGCATCAGTGACTCCCACCAGCTTCACAGGACATTCACAGAAACAAATTCTGGCCATTTCCAGAGAGGAAATGCCTGTCAAATGCACAGATGGCTTTGTCCTTGAGGCAAACCAAGAGGTCCACTGGGCATCCTTCCTCAGAGCCTCATCCCCCTGTACCCAACATGGTTATCCTGCTATTCTCTGCATTCCTCATTTACTATCTCCCTGGTTCCAGGGGTTGCTGCTGTTTGATGTGTTTTATCTCGGATGTGGCTTTGATGTATTTTAGAGCAAACAGAAGTACAGAAGAGGCCAGAGGAAAACTAAGATTGGGCAAACCCAGAGGAACTTGGCTGTATTTGATAACTGCTCAAACTATTTATTTTGGGTTCCAAAATAAACCCCCAGATTGAGTTCAGAGACCTTTGCCCTGTATTTTAAACCAGGAATTTTTTCTTCCAAAGAGTCAATTTTTCCTTTTGTCATTGAGGAAATATGTTATCCTATCTAAAAGGAGGCTTGCAGGCTGATGCTAAAATGTGTTTTCTCTGTAAAGTATAGATTTTTTTTTCTTTTGTTTTCTGTATAAAGTCTTCCTGCTGAAACATTCTTCTTGGATTTTTCCACTCTCTCCAGTTATTTTATTCCTTTGTCCTTTCCCTTTCTCTTCCACCTCCCTTCACACACCCCAAGCAATGCGCAAACAGTGTAATGAACATGAGCAGAATTCCACTCAAGGATGGTTGTCTTGGTGTGTGGTTATCTGGAAAAAAAATCCTCTTTCTCCCAGCAAAATAGAGAAGCCATGTTATAACCACTATCAGTAAAAACATAACACATGATCACTCTCATAAATCATAGCAGAAGGGTGAAAAAAGGGTCCAGTTTTTTTCTTTTGAAATGTGTTCTCAATTGAAATATCTACTTTTTAACCTAAGCACAGCTTAACTGTAGCTGCTTTAGAGAGTTTAGAGTTCCTCTTTGCTACCTACTTGGAGAGTTAGGACAATTCAATACAGTAAGGAGAAGGAAAAAAAAGAAAAAATATAGTTCATTTCTTAAAAAAAAAATAGGACTAAAGAGAAATCCTCTTTTGGACCCTGAGCTTAGTGATTCACAGGATCCAGCACACGTGAGGAGCCCTGTTTGGTATCACTGATAGAAAACCTGACCTTTCTCTCCCCCTGCTGCAAGGTGAGGAGCTGCTCCCTGCCAGCTGCACACCACAGAGCAGAAAACCCCTGAGGTCACTGCAGGCACAGAGGCACAGAGCAGCTGATGTAGCCATAAATCCACAGCAGAATTACAGCACCTTTTTTGCTGGTGGGTACCCTCTGTTCATCCCAGTGCTACAGGTGTGTTCCTGGCAGCTGGAAAAGAGCAAGAAATCACCCAAACCTCCAGATTATCCATCTTCTCTTGCTGAGGTGCACAAGGACATCTGAGCAAGTTAAGATGAATTACCTGAAGGTTTGAAGTGAAAGCATATTAGTTAAACTGCACTAAACTCCCGTGAAGATGCTCTTATTTTCTGCCTCCTGTAATCAGTTTAAATGATATATTAAGGAGCATTGCTACTAATTAATCTGAAAATTATGTGACCTGGAAATCAAAGCCACTTTATATTCTTGGATATGAAGATATTAATCTGAATTTAATTAATTTATTTCTTTTAAAGCTTTCATTTATTCCCATTTCAGTGTTGCTGCTTCAAAGCTGTATCTCTGAAGTGTGATGCATCCAAACAATTTCACAGTGCTCCTGCATTTTGGTTATTGGAACAAGTTTAAGGAGAAGGGGGAATAATAAAGAGGTGGAGGATGTGTTTAGCAACACAGTCAAAGTTACTTGTGGAAAGAATACACCTGAGTGTAACAGACAAAATATCCACAGAAATTATTGGACCAGATGTACTTATCTGGAACCATTTGGGGGATTTTTGGATGAAGTGGGTTTATTCCACAGCTTATCTACCATGTGGGGAGAGCTGATAATGCTGGTGCAAAGCATGGTTCAAGGCTGTTGCTCTGCACATTTCTGCCTTCTGTCCCACAAAAGAGTCACAGTGGTGACCAGGAGAAGCAGTAATCACCCCATTCCAGGGCTGGAACGTAATCCTTGTGAATGAACTGTGACACTGCTGGGTATTCCACATGAGGGAACACTTCAGCACTGCCAGACCATGCCCTGGAGACAGCAAAAAATCCAACCTCAGGCTGCAAAGATTTGATCTCCCAGAACAGAGATCAAGAACATGTGGAGAGAGCATCAAAATGAGAATGGCTCTCAGAGATAACTTCTGTTATCTTCCTGTTTGTCCCCAGCAGTTTAAGAAGGAGCCAAATCTATATCTTTCATAATATTTTGAAAATGAAACAGGGAGAATAATGGAAAACTTCAGAAACTATTTGCTTGGGTATTTAAATGAGCTCAGTCCAGCCATATCCACCCTCTCATCTGTTAGCTCTCTGCAAACACTCTAACAATGAGTTTTACTGGCAGGGTTGTTTGTAGAGAGCTAATTTCAGAGTGGCACACATATTTGCAAATACCTACTTGTCAGTTTGCTTATGCATGTATCTGTCATAGAAATATTTGCATATTCATCCAAATAAAGAGATAGGAAAACACTGTGTGACTTGCCTGTCCAGCCAAAACTAATGAACCTGGGGCTCGTTGTTAGTAGAGGATTTTGACATCATCTAGAAATCTGTGGTGAATAAAAATTAATATGATTAGTTTCGAGCATATTAAACATGCTGTTGAAGGCAGTTTGCAGGGAAGAGTCACTCAGCAGTTGGAGGCTTTCTGTCCCCTCCACTCAAGTGCCTGGGGCACTGGGGATGTTTGGGTTCCTGATCAGTTATTCTGCAAGCAGCAAGGCTGAACACTGGACACGTTGTTCACTGTGGATTATTCCCCTAATGCTTCTCAAAAATGAATAATTTTAACAGTCATAAGAAAGGGAAGGGAGAGGGAGCTGTGACTAATAATTTGAATGAAATGGATCATCATATTTATTTGCATGAGAGATTGGATATGGAAATCCACCAGCATCTCTGATGGTTCTTGTGTTGTGGCACTGCAAAGAACTATCCATAAACCTGCTCATTTAGTGAGCATGAAGCATCCATCCTTCTGATTAATTGTGATGGGAAAGAGGGGCATGAAAGTCAATGACTGAGCTTCCTTTCCACTCAGGATTCTCTCAGTGTCAAGTCTGGGCTGTGGGACCAAAATGGATAAAATTTTTTACTTGTTTTCATCTTGCTTATACTTATTTAAATAATCACATTGAAAGCACAAGAGAAATATGAGGAAGAGGGATATTACTTGATGTACTGCAGGACAAAAATTTAACAGCATTCTAATAGACTGAAAAGGATTACATAAATACATGAAAATTTAATATGTAGGTATCTGTTACATGCAACACTTTGGCAGCCAGAATAAGAAAGTTTGTGACCTTCAAAATTGCCAGAAGGAGGCAGAAGGGCAAAGTGAAGGCTCTGTCTTTCCCCTCTTTTTAAGTTCTTTCTATCAACTTAACCTATTAGTCTTGGGGAAGTTGATGGCACAGCTGGAGGAACCTCCTCTCCGGTCCCCTATTTGTAAATACAGGATTTAAATACTGCCATTACGCTGAGAGAATAGCACTATTCCATTGAATTACTTCCTTAGCCAACAAAACAATAATTAAGTTAATCTTTTCACCCAGACAGTCAATGTTGAACATACCTAAAGCCTTCTTTCTTTTTGGCAGAACATGTTCCTGATAGAAAATTCTGTTTTAATGAAATTGTACATTTGTATGTGCTTGTGTTGATTTTTATCAGATTTTCCAAGGGAAAAAGAAAGAACTTAGCACTTTGACAATGTCAAAATATTCAGTTTGATTTTGTATGAATATTTTGGTCTTTCAGAGTTTGAAATGACATTTCAGTTTGCAAATACACTCAGGAGATAATTATAACACTAAAATTAAATAAAAAACCAAGAGACAGTTTAATTTTTGTTACAAGAGAACATTTTGATAGCCCCATAGCAATATTTTTTTTCTCGATTTCAGGGAAAGTTCTAAAGTCTTCATTTCCCCAAGATTGTTCCTCTGATTGTTCCATCTGCTGAGATGATGCATGTTCCTCAGAGATACACAACTTATTTCATGCAAAGGATGCACCTCAGGTGCAAGACAAGCCAGGTTCACACTCATGTCAGTACCAAGTACCCATGGCAAAGAGCAGCAGCCACAGCTTGTACCCCAGAATTTGGGCTTTGAAAGGCTGGAGGTGTTTCAGTGATTCATGGGAGGATACCAGCATTTGATTCCAGACCTGCTGAGATGTGACTATATCCTCATTCAGAGGAAGAGACTCTGGAGCCACTGGAGCTTTGTGAGACTTTTCTTCCCATCCTTTGCCCTGCTGCCTCTGAGACTTTCCCACTGATTTATTACCAGAGGAGCAGCCCCTGGCTCTCTGCAGACCATGCTGCTTTCACAGCAATCAGTTCTGCAACGTGCTGTGTCTGAAACTCAACTTCCTTGGATCAGATGCATCTTCTGTACTGCACGAATTTTAACTTGAAAGGGAGTTTATCCTAAGAAGAGAACACTTGAAGTATGCCCTGGGTTAGTTAAATTCATGGTCTGATTCTGCTCCACAAGGTGAGATCACTGCTCTGAACTGTATTACTGCACTAGGCAAGCGTCACAGCTGAAGTATTTGTTCCTGCATCTATTCTTAAATAAATCTCCATGTTGCGGCAGAGCAGAGAATGCCAGACAGTTGAAATCATTATTTTATCATTTGGCAAAAGCACAAAGTTGAAAGGGAATGAATCCAAAATGATCTTATTTCAAAATCCAAATTAATTTTGCGAGTAATTTGGGGTCTTAATTTATTCAGTACTCATTCAGTACTTAAATATTGTGTATGTGTGCATATAGCAGCTAGAAATTGGAAAAGAACCAGCAATAACATGTTCCTTATGACCTGCCCAAAATTTTAAGGCTCTTAAACATTAGTGCAATGTCCATTTTGATAGCCATGCTAACATCTATATATGCTGATCCTCGGCAGAAGATCTGGGAGTATTCTATTGCAGAAGGCAGGGGTGAATTGAGGATGAACACAATGGACCCTTTCCTGTTCTTTCTGCCTGCCTTATTTATCCTTAAATCACCCGACTGTCGTCTCTGAAGCCAGAATTTCAGGGTAACCAACGGCCATTGCAAAAAGCCTCTGGACCTCACTCTGTGTGGGACCACACGTGTGTGTGCATGGGGAGAGATGGCAGAACACTCAGAATTCACCAGACTCAGCAATCCTCAGTATTAACCATGTCTAATTGGAAACATTTCATTCATCTTTGATCTTAATAGCTTTTTGAAGGTAGCAGCCCAAATGCCTACTGTCAGAGCATGGGCTTTAGGTCCAGGATTGAGTAGGATAAATCTGTGTCTCAGCAGCCTTTGATTTTTAATGTCTCTGACTTAATAGAAGCACCCTCATCCACCCACTTCCTTGTACTGCTCTAGCCCCAGTGTTCCTTTTGAATCCCAGCAACTTAAGCAGGATGAAAGCTGCAAAGAAGAGGGGATGGAGAATGTGTGTTTTTAATTAAAAGTGTCCATAAGCACTAAAATCTTCATTTAAAAAAAATAACAAGTCCTAGAGCTATAATTCTGAGATCACTGTAGTAAGGGAAAGGCAAAATCTCAAATATTAAAATATTCTCTTCCCATTTTCCTCACTCTAATAATAGTCAAGTGTACTGAAAGTCTACAGGGATGTCCATCTGCAAAAAAGAATTATGCAGCCTCCCGGTGGAAACTTATTATTCAGAAAATCTGGATTCAACTGCTCATCTGTTTTCTTAGACACTATTACAAGTAACTCAGCTGGATCCATCACTGTGTTGGAACTGATGGGATGTGCCTGATTGCAGCACCTTCCATGTGGGATTGGAAGTTTAGGTTCAGCTTACCCACCCGTAGAGAGTTTCTTTTTTCTTGCTGCAAGACACATCAGGAATGATTTGAAAAGCAAACACAAAACAGCAACAACAGCCATAAAACCCCTCTGAAATCAGACACTTTGATCTAAGTGCCTAGACTGTTAAGAAGATAATCTCCTAGAACAAAGGGAACAAAAGAAATCTTTATGAAATTAAATGTTTGTTTTCCAGAAATGACAAAGGGAGGGAAGGTTGATCTCTCAGCTTCTATCAAGGACATTTTTACTCCTGGGGAAATGCTGATTGTCCTAAGGGTCTCTGTAACTCTTTAAACTATGATATCTGTCCTGAGAAATTTTGGTTCAGTAGGTGACTCTTGGTAAATTTGTGTTCTCCACAGGGACCTCATGATTAAGGCAGGTTTCTAACATTTCATAATTTCAATGCCATTGCCATCAGCAGACTCTTGCTCCCTCAGGCCAAAAAATCCACCAATTTCTAAGCACAGTAAAATTCAGCTGTTAGTTTGTCACACTGCCCTGTCAATAGTTGTTACCATTCTTGATGGGCTGTGTAAGAATTATTGTTCCACATTACTATGCTGGAATTTAAAAGGGAGAACCTTGTTTCATGAATTTTTGGGGGAGAAGACTATCAGAATTTGAGGCTGGTGGTAAAGAAATGTCTTCTGAGAAATGGAAGAAATAAAATCTTTCTTCAGGGTAAGGAGACTGATTAGTTTGCAGAGTTTAATGTTATTTAACTGAATTTAATACTATTTTACCCAAGCAGTGAAATGACAAATGAGGAATGCATTGCTCCCATCTCTGCCCTCTCATTTCAAACTCCTTTCTTAGTCCTTCTGACAGGATTAAAGACTGGTGCTCTTAAGGTATGTTGGTTGTAGCACCTCCTAGTATTTGGTTTTCACTACCTAAAATGGACATCTAAGAGCCTGGAGCACAGGAATAGGAATGCATTTCACAAAACACAGATAGATGCCTTAAACCAGGCTAAAAAGGGAAGTTGCTGATAGCAACAGGAAATATAACAGAACCCAGTTTAATACATCACCTTTCAAATTCTGGATATCCCAAAGAGCTTTACAAAGTAATAAGTTAGGAAAATGTAGCAGTGGCATAGCAACTCCATAAATAAATACTGTGGCTATTATTCAGTTTAGCAATAACTCATGCTTTTTAGACATTAAGAGCTAGATTTAGCCTAGTTTTCCTCCAGCCAACATCCAGGCCTGGGGTCTCTCAGGGAGAATTTTAAGCCTCAGAAGACAGATGCACTAAATAAAGAAATTGCATTTTCCAGAAAGAATATGTTCCAAAGAGTTACTGGAGTTGGTGAAAAAATGAGTAGTCTCTTATTTGAATCAGCTCATGGTTTTGAGAAACAAATGAGATCTCTGAGCATAATTGGAACTGAAAGATTACATGTGCCTATGAACAGATGGCACCTTGTGGAAGCAGTTACCTCACTGGTCCTTAATGGACCCCTTATTTCAAGAGGTAATGGAGACACTATGTTAGCTTTCATCTCCATGAATAATAATTCTAAATTTAGTCTTGACTGTGTGAAGGCTTGTGGAGTTAATAAATTGCCTGTCAAATCTCCTGTGAGAATGGGAGGCAGGCAGGAGGGAGCCAGGACTGAACTGGGAAAGGCCGTGCTGGGCCGTGATGGAGCCCACGCCTCCCTGTCAGGGCTCTGAAACCTGGGGCTTGCTTTCTGTGCTGGAACACTGACAGATAAATGCTGCTGTGACACTTCTGGGCAGAAAAACACACCTTGGATGTTGTCTGCATTAGCTTCAAGCTGTTCATGGCTCAGCTGTCTGTGGTCATACACAAACCCTCTGGCCTGTCTGAGTGGATCCATCCATCCCAGATAATGCCATGAAGCAGAGAGGGCCTCACCAAAAGCTGCATCAGCCCTGCCTTTCTCCTTTGAGCTGTGCTTAATGGCACCTCCAGTTTGTGTCATCATTGTGACAATTTGCTTCCTGCAGTGTGAATTCTGTGTCCTGGAAGGCCTGACGGCAGGCTGTGCTCAGAGAACAAGAGCCATCTGCAGGTTGTCCAGCCTCCTCCTTCTCTGTGAGCTCAGGGGTTTGTGCACCCTTCCTGCTCCCTCCCAGGCTGAGGGAATCACCCCTCACTTTCTCCATAAACCTGGTGCCATATGGTCCTAGCACAGCAATGCCAAACACACAAAACTCCAGGAGATTTTCTCTGTGAACAGAAGGAAGCTGCACACAAGGCCCTGTTAGAACTGAGGTTTCTGCATTGCTTTAGGGACTAAAATCTAAATAAAGGATAAAGGAATTCAGAGTTTTTGTGCACTGAGGAGCTGTGTGTGAAGACAAGGCTGGTCCCAGAGGTCTGTGGGTGCATCTGTGTGTCTGTGGTGGACCCCCACAGGGAGCAGAGGCCAGGGGGATCCTGTGGGCTCCCTGCAGGGATGGGGGAGGATTTGGCAAGCTGTGCGTACTGATGGGCTCCTGGGACGTCTCACCAGCAAAAGCAGCAGTGGTGTTGTTGTGGTGCTGAACTGGAGAGCTGGAATGGATGGAAGCTGTCCTGGAGCAAAGGGAAGAGGAGAGGAGCAGAGGCAATAAGGAGGTGAAGGTGGCTGCCACTGTTTTTTGTTACATCTAGGGATTAAAAATAAAACACACCTGAATCTTTAGAGCCTCTGCATACCAGCCCTTCAGCTCAACCCTGCCACAACACTGCAGTGTGCCTTTAAGGGACTCATTTAGAAAGTTTAAGGATTTAAGAATCATTTAGAAATCCCAGGGTTTCCTGAGGCAGCAGAAGTCTCCCAAGGCACCATCATTCATATCCTCCCCCTAATTGGCTCCTCTGTCAGCTTGGCTTCCTCTGTTTTCCAAATCCCCTCCACAATCTCAAGATCACTGGCAAGGTAGGAGCATCACAGAAGGTGTGCTTGTCCACTTAATTTATGAAAAATAAAATTGTCACTTCTCTGCAACATGATAAGGGAGCTAAAATGCAAGAGGTTAGAAAGGAATTGAGGGCATCCCCTGCCTTTTCCAGTCTGCTGCACTGAAGAGCTGGAATCCATTACCCAGCACACCTACAATATCTCACATTCCCACACAGATTAATTTTAGGTTGGTCGGCTCATTGCCTTTACACCTTGTGTGCAAGTGTAAAACTTGATCTACAGTGTTTGAATTTAAACAGTCTGCACTGCTAGTTTTTGCAAGAGTGCTGATAGGCATGGAGGATTGTCAACAAGCAGGCACATTGCTTTTATTTCCAATCCAAACACAGCATCCTTCCTGATTCCCTCCTCTTAACCCTTCAGTATGGTGGTTTCTTTTTTTTTTTTTCTTTCATTATGGCATGCTGCCAATATTGTGTGGAGATTTGATTTCTATTTCAGACTCCAAAAGGGAATTCCTGAGATGCTAGAGAGGAGGATGAATTAAAAACCCACAGGTGTAAGATGGGGTATATTGAGTCGACTGGAGGCTGATTCTATTTGATGAAAAATCTGGAGGTTTTATTTAGTTCCAGAATAAATACCAAAGACCTCTTGAATGTGAAAGCCAAACTGAATGGAGCTGCAGTGGGTAGGTTTTAACTGGAAGACATGGTCTGGTGCCCCATCTGGATAAAGAATGTGTCAACCCAGGCAGCTCTAAATCAGCACCTACAACTCCTGTAATTGCAGACCTGAGCCTGAGCCACACTGCTCCTTGAATATAAACTGCTCTGGATCCAGGCTCTTCCCTTGGGGCAGGGGTTCACTGCAAGCCAAGGGCAGCCCAGGGAGGCAGGGCCAGCTGTCCCAAGGCTGCAGAGGGGCACTGGAGTGTGCCAGGCTTAAAATCAAAGTGTGGCTGTGTCCTGGAAGCTGGACATCTCTACAGGTACTTCATTTTTCACTAGATTACACATGAGGACTGCATCATCTGGAGGCATTCATCCAGTTTGTTTCTTTCATCCTGTCTGAGTGAAAATCAGCTTAAAGCCCCAAAGAAGCATGTATTCCAGCTTCTTTGGGGCTTTAAGCAGGTCCTTGTCCCTCTGCACTGCACTTACTCTCCTTGGCTTCAGGGCGTTTAAAAGCCAAGCAGAGAATCCAAGCCTCAGTCCCCTCATGGTTGGGCAGGACATCAATGAAAAAAAAAACAACAACTCTAATTTCTTCCTCTTCCCTGGCTGCAAGGCAGATTGTGACTTTTGTCCTGGGGTATTCCATGACAGACTCATCAGTGAGCTGCCTGAAGTGCATGTCTCAGCTGCTCTTGTGGGACCTGGAAGTCACCAAGTGGGAAGGTGTCCTGGCTCTAGGTGGTGCAAGATAAGGGGCATGCTGGTCTGTAGACACTGCTGTCACAGCAGTTTACTGCAGCAATAGCTAAATTAGTTTTCAACTAACTGGTCTGGGATTTAGTAGAAAGAGCAATTAAGGAGGAAGGAGTTTAGCAGTGTGAATGATCCCTCTCTACTGCTGAGACCTGACATTACCCCTACCCTAGTTATTAAAAACACAGCAACCCCTAGGAGTCCCCCAGGCCTTCACAGACACCTGCAGTACATCTGTTCCCTACATTTAGGAATGTCACTATGAAAAGAACTCTGGTTCCTAACAGAAGCAGCACGGACAAACGCACTGCTTTGTTTGCTGTGCACAGAGGAGGGCAGGGGACTTGATTTCCTGAGCAAGTTTTCCATCATCTTTCCTTCCCCACCCCTGCTGCTGTGCCTGCTAATGCCTGTGATGAAAATGGCACCTATTTTTCTCCTTCTCCACAGTGCCCAAAGTACATTTGGACTCCAGCCAAGGGGAGCAGCAATTCCGTGGACACGCAGCACTGCCTTAAGAGTATATTCACAAGTGCATGTTAATGCAATTACAAGCCCAAATGAAGCTTGTTTCCCCCTCACAAAGAGTTCCAGCCCTGCCATCCTAAATCAGCAGCCCAGTAATTTTTGATAAAACAAAGGGATTCTCTTTAATAGGAAGATGCATTTTTATTTATTTTATTATTCTGTCCCTTCAATTTCTTGTGTGATGCTAAATGTCTTCAAACAGCCATTTAGCCACCCACAGAGAGAAAGCAGGTTTACAAATCTCCTTGTTGCATAGTTTTGCATTGTGCGCTCCCCAGAGTATTGCCATTTTGTTTGTTTTCCTGCTTGGAGAAATGGATGGATCCAATTTGCAACCCCAACAAAACAATAGAAGTTCATTCTCCCCCTGTCCCACTGGTTTTACAGTCTGGTTTGGTAGAGATTAAAAAATCAAAAAATCAAAAAATCGATGAGAGTCAGAAGATACAGTGCACAGAGGGAAAATGCCAGAGGAGTTCTTTTATTGCAAGAGTAAACCTGGAAAGGAGGATACATTTCTTGTGAGTAAAGGGAAAATAAATGAGGATGACAAGAGCAATGAAATGTCTACGTAACATGACCCTAAGGAAATGCTGAATAAGCTGAGATTTCAGACCTGAAGATATATGGAGGAACATTACAACAGCAGTTGTCCTTTCAGAGGCAGGGAGCAGTCTTCTCCCAATAGTCACACCAGGAACAGCTGGAATTGATGGGCTAACACTGGAGCAAGGCAGATTTAAGACAGAGATTAGGAGAACAGGGACTGCAGAGGTGAACACAGCAATGACAGAAGCCTGGGAACCACCCTGGGGAAGGCAGAGAGACCCCATCATGGCCACCCTGGACACAAATTCACACATTTGCCAAGCATGGGAGTGATCTCATGTTGGGCTGGCGGAAATTCCTAACATTTCCTCCTGCTTGATAGGAATCTCTCACTGAAATAATTCATTTTTTGTCTCCCTGGGGAAAAGAAGCCCCTGTGAGGCTGCCTGTGCTCTGCAGATGCAGCTACACACTCCTTCACACACCTCTTCCAATACCACCCTTTCTGCCTGTGCCCTGACACTTTCTGCCTCTGCCATTTATCATCCAGAGTTAAAAATTCAAGGGTTGGTTTTGATTATCTTATTACCATGGTGACCAGGATGACTCTTATGCCCATCTGCGCATGGCAGGATGTTCAAACCTTTCTTTCAGTGCAAGCCAGGAGAATTCTTCTGTTTTCCTCCTCCCAGCTCAGAGCCACCTCTGTGCAGGAGCTGCTGATGATGCACAATGCAGTTTTCTATTAAACACCAGGTTTTTAGGGAGAACTCTAGTCAGGATCTGAATTGATAAGTTGTCTTGTATAGAAACATGTAATCCCAAACCAAGCTAAGGGAAAGAATTTTGTTAAAGTACAGCAAAAACCAAAAAAATATGACTTTAAAAATAGATGACAGAAATATTAAAGAAAAATAATCCAGATTGGACTAAGGTCTGGGAGATGGGTAGGACTTGGGAAACAGCCTCCAAGGAGAGCTCAGAGCAAAGGCTTTAAGATCTGGCTTTCCTCATTTCATTATTGTTAATAGAATCTCCCATGTCCAAATGAAAGACTAATTTAAGTCTTACTTAAATATGCCTTGAGTAATTTTTATGCATTTGAGTCTTAGTTAATCTTCCTTAAGTCTTTTTGTCACTTCCTTTGAAAGGAAGATGAGTGTAATTAAGGGAACTGTCAACTTTATTCGAGTCTTAAGAATGTTTGTGGTAACTTTGAAAGATTTGGTCATTATTGCAGACTAAAATCTAGTAGATTAAATGTTGGTGTTTCTTAAGGACATGTCAGTCCACCACTTCAAATGCTTTCATTGTGCTCAAGTACATTTGGATTGATCTCAAGGCTTTCTTATGATAAGAAAGCCTTCATTCAGGAAAGATCTTTTATTTAATACTTCCTATTTTTTTTAATTATAGCTTCATTCAGGAAAGATCTTTTATTTAATACTTCCTATTTTTTTTTACTCCTCCAGACTAAGCCATGACAAATAGACAATTCCTCCAAATGACTTCACCTTGGATAACACTGGCACCCTCTCCAAAAAATGAGGATGGCTGTTCTTGTGTGGACAGGGATGCACAGAGGAGCAACCTCCTTTTCTGGGGTAACACCTCTGAGATTTATGCTGCTTATGCTCCAGGTAAATTCATCCAACCAGCTGCATGTGGGAGTGGCTCAGGAGGTGAGAGCAGCCCTCAGGATTGCAATAATCCATCCCCAAACAGGGGCACAGAGCCTCACAAGGAGGCACAGCATAGCCCTGCATCTGCCACGACAGTTTGGATGCTGTGGGAAGTGCTGAGGTCTGGGTCCTCAACTCCCCTCACCCCTCACATCAGAAAGCTGTCAGATTTATGTCAGATTTATGTGGGGTAGAAATTGTGGCTTCTCCTGTGCTCTCTGGAAGGCTGCTGGCTCTGCTGCAGTGTCATTGTGCCATGCAGACCCAAAAGGGCAGAAGTGTATTTTCATGGACAAGTAGGCGCCAGTCTAAGCAAGATGTTTCAATAAATGCAGGTGGTAGAAGAAAACTTCCTTTTTTTCAAACAGCAGCTTGTTTCACCCAGCTCCATGGGAGAATTTCAGCCTGAGAGAGAAACAAAGCAGTGTTGGGAAGAAAGTCATGGAGATCAGTGCAAGAGGCTGAGAGCTGCTGTTACTGACCCTCTGATGGGGAATTTGCTCCCACAAACTGCCTTCACAGCCTGGGAAGTGCCTGTGGCTGCATTCCCAGGTCCCTCTTGTCCTGCTCATGGAGGAAATGGGGAATAAATCCCCAGCTCCTCAGGGATGCCCTTTCCTTTCTCGTGGGCTCATTTCTGCCTCTATCACTGCTAACATTTGTCATCTCCAGCTTTAGCCAAGCAAATTTCAATCCTCTCTTGTTTACTTTTGATTGCTTTGTCTTTAATGTAGCATACAAGGATTTTATGTGCTTCTGTTTCATCAATGTAATTCTTTTGTTGCTATGGCAATCAGCTTCAATTTTCTTTCTTTCTGGCAATTGTGTTTTTATAGTCTCCTGCTCTCAAAGAGATAAGCTGCCTTGTATATTACACAGACACTAAGTATTTTCTCTATATAGACACAGCCAACCTTTGCTTTAAGACTCTGTTGCTGTTATTTGAGAGAGTAGTTTACTCCTGCTGATGATGACATTTTTATTCTTTTCTGTGGGGTCTGTTTCAAATTGGAGGTTTGCTCAAATTTAATCATCTGTTCTGCTACTGAGGACATGGATGGGTGTAAGAGTTGCACTCCTGCAGACACTTGGAGTCTGTGGAAAGAACACATTCAAGCCCTGGACCTGACAACAGAGATGAGCACAGTGGTTTCAGCAGATCAAGAATCACCATAAATTATACCTGATTCATTTAACATGTTGAGAATAACAGCAGGAAAAAAAAAAGTCTTGAGGAAAATAATTCCTCAAATTTAGCAATACATCTGAAAGCTGAATTTTTGAAGATATTACTGAAAAATATTTATGGGCACTCCATCACTTTTGGTCAAAGGAAGAAACACTGAGGTTCCAGGCTATGCCTTGCCATGGATAACAGGGAGTGATGCCAGGGATGCTGCCAGAAAAACCCTGCCATGGGAGGAAGCCAGCAGCAAGGCCAGACAAGTCCAGCACCACTGGGTGGTCCCAGTCCCCTCCAAGTAATTAGATAACCTGCTGTCATTAACTCTGAGTGTCTGAGAAAGCATCCACCTTGAAATAAAAAATACCTGAATTTATTGAGTTTAAATAGGTAAAGCAAAAGCTGTGCCCATGTGCAAAGCAAAACAAGGAATCCATTGACCACTTCCCTTGGGCAGGCAGGTGTTCAGCATTCCCAGGCAAGCTGGGCTCCATCCCATGGAGCCATCACTCTGAATGTCCTCTCTTTTCTGCTTTATTCCCCCAGCTTTATACTCTGAGCATTACAGTCCATGGCCTGGGGTATCCCTGGGCTCAATTGGGGTCAGGTCTCCTGGCTATGTCCCCCCTCAGCTCCCTGTGCACCCCCAGCCTCCTGAACTGGGGTGAGGAGCAGAAAAGGTCTGGGCTCTGTGTTAGCCCTGCCTGACAGTCATGGAAACATCCCTGGATTATCACAAATCCAAAACACACCAGCTACTATGAACAAAATCCACCCCTTCCCAACCAAAACCAGCATGTGTCATATAAAAATACATGTACCAAGACCCACGTCCTGTCCTAGGTGAAAGTGGGAGAATCCAAGCACAGAGAAATTAAAAACTACACTAAGGTCACATAGGGAAAATGTTGCAGGGATAGAAATTAAATTGAGATCTCCCATGTCCCAACCATCCCAAGTCAAATATAAAAATGGCTAATCAGCACATTTTTTTGCAACCTGCTGATGCATTTGAAAATCAGTGCCTATTTTTTTCTCCCCTCAGAAAGCTTGTGCTGTTCATTGTTAAGCTCTGGAAATGCTCCATGCTAAAGTTATCAAGTCTGTCATCTCTTCAGCACAGTAAAACCAGCCTCCTCACTATCCTCTCTCCCAGGCAGAGGGTGGAGAAGGAGACAGAATTAACAAGGACTCATTCTGCCAACATGCCGAGATGTGTGCATTTGTTTGGCCATATGGCTTTGTGATCATCCCTAATGAACATTGGGCAGCACTAAAGTGGGATGGTGTACAAAGGACCAGAGGCTGAGGAATCACCCCCTTCCCCCTGCAGCTCCCCTGGGGCACGGGGAGGTCCTTCCCTGCTGCCAGCCCTGACTCCCACACCCCCAAACCACTGCAGATTTCATGGCATGACAAAGTGCACACCAAAATCGGCTCTGGCTGGATTGGTCCCACTGTCAGCAATTCAGAGTGACAGGGGTTTATTATTTGATAAGCCACGGTCATAATAAGCCAGAAGATGGCTGTTTATTGGAATGAAATCCATTATAAATGACACGGAAGCATTTTTTTTTTCCCCCAACAAAAAAGCTTGCAGCCCAGATGCAGGGAATAAATCCTGCTGTCCCTGGGGAGGAGATTTGCCTCAAACAATCAGGCTCCCCAGGATCACCAGTCAGAAGCAGTTAATGTTCAGGCAGCACTGCTGTGTGTGCCTGCTCCAGAAGAATATTCCACATTGCTTTGGAAGAGAAGGGGCTGCACCAGATGGCAAATAATTAGAAATGGAGCACTGAGAAGCTGATTGAAGATGTAAGTGAATAGTATTTCATTGGTTTGGCAGATTTTTTTTTTATTTTAACTACATTTTTGTGCTTTGCAAAGTAGCTGGATTCTTCAACACCCAGGGACAGCGGAGGTGTTGGCCACTTTCTCAGACAGCACCTGAAATAGCTGACATTGGTTAATAGCAAAGAGGACTGGACACTTTCAGACTCTGAGTTTCACCCCACTCTAAGACAGGAACCTGAATCCAACACTTGTAGATCCCAAATGGATTTATGCAGCTACTAATGTGTTCCAACCCAGGAACATATTTTCCATGCTGAGAATACAAAAATGTTCAGGGTCCCATTGCTGATGGTCCCACATGTTGGGATTATTTAGAGTAATCTCTGTTTGATTCTTCTTATTGTAGAGTTCTGGGTCAGGTACCTGTAATATTTAGAGAAAGAATTTCTTCATGCATACGCTGGGGCACAATTTAAATTCCGAGGGATTTGCATATTTCTGCATACCAGACAGCTCAGGAATGTATCCCAGGTGGAAATGGAGAATCAGAGCTCCCTGGCCATGAACACATGCCATGCGGGGATAACTGGAGTTATTTGGAAAGGCTGCTTTTCTCTTTTCAGGAAACTCGCATCTATCACTATCCACTGTTAATATTCTTCACATGGAATTGAGCAAATGAGTGACCATAATTTCAGTGATGTCCTTTCATTTTAGTGATTCAATCACAAGTGGCTGAGATTCCATCTGTTCAAGTGAAATAATGACAGAACTCTAAGATACAAACTTACTTCCTACTCCTCCCCCAAAATTTATTCCTATAAGTGGCTCAGTGCTTCAGAAAAGGGAACATTTCATTAGTATTTATTTTCTGCCTAATATAAGTTCATAAAAAAAAAAAAAGGGAAGATTCACTAACCGGTACATCATGACTGTTGTGGGATAAAATATTATCCCATTGTCCTGAAAATGCAGGTACAGCTTATTTCTCACTGGATAATGATTGTGCCTTAGTTCAACCTAGCACCAGCTTCTGAACTCGGTAGGAACTTTAATTACTAGTTGCAAGTCTTGTTTGAAAGATTGCCTTGTTCTCTTTTTCTTCGTTGTTCCTGTCACAAATAGCAATTGTCAGGTTTGGAACTAATTGTTCCAAACAATTAGTTTCTCCTGACGGAGAAACAAAGTTAGCAATTAAGAAAAAAAGTCTTTGTGAAAATTTGAGTGGTGAAACAAAGTTATAGATGAAGGAAAAAAATCTTCGTGAAATGTCTGGTGGAAAAATAATTTTCAATACCTCTTGATATCTCCGATCCCAAGACTTTTCATCTACACTTCTCCATTGTGTTGAAAAAGTGAAGGACAAATTTGAAGTTTCACTCACTACTGTGCAATTATATTACTCAGACTTTGGTTCCAAGAATACACACTGTTATTTCTCTTTTATGATTTACTGCCAGGCTCTTTGCTTGGTTTTGGTTTTGGTTTTGTTTTTTCTTAGGGTGGTTTAGGAGACTTTTGTAGAGATAATTACTCAATGTCAAGTTAAGCTTTCATGCAATCACATTTGTAATATTTTAAGCCTGGTTTGTCTTCCCAGTATTGTACTACATTGATCTGCTCAAGCCAAGCACAGAACTTTAGTATTTTTATCTCTCGGTGCTCTGTAGAAAAACCTCACAATTTAAAACCATTTCCTCTGGCCTCAGGGAAGTAATGGATTTATAATAGTCTGAGTGCAAATGCACACCATCATTTAATAAGTGTATAAGGACAACTCAGGCAGGCGGAGATGCTGAAGGTACAACCTGACACGTAGCTACCTGCAATAACAGAAGACAAGAGCAGTGACCACAGGCAGCTCATGCAGCAAACACCAACCTCTCCTCTGCCCACAAATTGTTGTCAGAGGATCCTGATCTGTTCTGCAGCTCCTTGCTACGTCAAACTGCTCCCATCCTCATTTTTAAAGCAGAACAACTGTTACCCACAGAACTCCACAGGGACCATAAGCACAACTCAAGAGCCCCTGGGCTGTGAAGTGGCACAGACCCAGGGATTTGGGGTCCGTGCCATACCCAAAATCTTTGGCAGAGTCAGCACTTTACTGAGCTCCAGCCTAGAAGAGCTGTCATGCAAGTGCTCCAGCCCCAAGGCACAAACATCTCAATAATACCAAGGGAGCCACCGGAAAGCACAAGCAGATCCATACCATTCAAACACAACAAACTCCTTGTCCTGCAAGAGTTTCAGAGGTAAAGTGCAGAAGTAATGTCCCAGTAAGGATGGATGGTCAAAAAGTCCCATGGAAAATTTTAAAAACTTGAATTTTTAGTTACAAAAGTACAGTTTTTCTTTGCAGTGTTTTCTAGCTCTGTTTGCTTTCCTCGACTCATTTTTTAACTCTGTCCAAGTAGAATAGGCACATTTCCAAACAAAGTGTTCCTTTATTCAAATTTCCTTGGAGCAAAGGAATCGTGAGGCTCTTTCTTGACAAGAAATGCGTCTCCTTCACTGGTATCAGTTCCTCTTCATACCATGGTTTGAGATCCAACTGAAATATGTTAGCAGTAATAGCACTAAACTTCAAGGCTTAGCTCTCAGTTGGCAGTGAAGCATTTTGTTCCTTGGTTAATTCATTCGTAACATCAGTATGTCTGAAACAAGAACAGAGAGAAGCATAATCACTTATGGCAATATTTGCTTGAAGTGAGAGTCATTTGTCCTATACAGATTTTTTTTTTCTTCCTTTGCATTAGAATTTACATTGTGGTAGAAGCAAGAAAGAAAGAAGAAAGTGAAAGAGAGAAGAAAGGCTTTTTTTGTATATATGCTGATTGAAGTATTTTCCAGAGAAAAATAGTCAAAAATGCTTTTAAGTAGTTCTTGAAAGAGCAGCAGCTGTATCAGATATCCTATCTCTTAGAAATGACCTGGGTTTTTGCTGTAGTTGGTTTTTTTTGCCTGTTTTCTACTGAATTGGAGTTTTCCTGTCATTGCTTTATCCATTCAGTCTTCATCACTGCCAAGGTTTATATTAAAAATTAGGAAAGGAAGTGCTGCTCTGGTCCCACAGGATTTGATGGAAATTTTGTTTTCCAACCAAGCACACTCAGCAAAAGGCTTTACTCTGCTTTCTAGTTTCGCCATTAAAAGCTTTGTGATTCTTCCACTGTAAACTTATTTTTGCCCAGATGTAGCACTTCCTCCCCTGATGATGCACTGACACTACAGCGCCGCTCAGAGCAGGGAAACAATAACAATGATGTCTCCCTATGTGGGTGAGGATAACAGGGGAGATAATTTGTAAATCCATTTCCATTTGTAAAGAGATGGAATGGATGAGGATTAGCCACAGGGGAAGTCCAGTGGTTACAAAGAAACATCCTTCCTGGCTTGGAAATAAGGAAAATAAACGCTGGCCTCTCAGCCCTATCAATCAAAAATATACATTTCCATTTATGTAAAAGTCTGAATACAGAAGGTAAGGAGCATGTTGCTGATATGAACCTTCCAAACACACCCCCTGTGCTGAAATCCATCCCTGGATCTCTGCCTGAGTGGCTGGACTCTGTGGGGGCTGCTGAATTTGGGCTGTACATCATGGGAGAGCTTTGCTCTGCTGAAAGTGGGACTCCTACAGCTTCTGCCTGGTCTCTGGGTTTGGAAGGAGCTTTAAGACTTGGGCACACTACAAAATATCTCCCAGCACCCAATCCTTTCATCTTGCTTTGCATTTGTTGAGAGCCAGAAAGAAAAGATGGAGATTTTGGCGTGGCAGCCAAAGGAAAGGGCATTCCAGGCAGCCAGAAGGGGGGATGTGATCTGTGCTGGTGCTGCGCTTCCTCATTTCTTAGCACTTATTTGCAGCTCCCTGGTATCCAATAATTATTGTCCTGGAATGCTTCCAAAGGCACTTTTCTGTGTGTGAAACTCAGCTAGACACATTCTGCATGGCACGGTCCCCTGGCTGGATGAATATCACCAGTCGCATCAGGTCTCTGGCAGAAACTCTGAATTCTTGTTTCTACAAATCCTCTGAAACTTTGGCTTCAGTTTTGCCACTGAACTTTTCTGTAGGGCAGCTCATTTGTAAGAACATGGAGGAAAATATATTCAGAAAGAAAGAAAAATATTTTCACCTATGCCCTGATTTCCAAAAGCTCTTAAGCATTGGCTTAGCACTTCCAGGAGGATTCAAATGTGTCTTCAGTGTTGTCCTGTATAAGAACATCTTGTATCAAAACTTGGTACTTGAAACCTTTATGGTAATATTTCTTCAACTTTTATTGTTCAAAATTGTGAGTCAAAAAAAGGGGGGAAGGGAGAGGGACCGCTGAGACATGGAATTTTATTGTGAAAATATAAATAAATTATATAATCCTGTACAATTAAAAATGTTATTGCTAAATAATAAATAAATACTAAATAATACATTTATTTTTTTTTTTAAAGGTTAACAGCTGATTTCTGTAGGGAAGCCATGAATTAAACATCATGCAAAACAATTAAACTCTGGGAAATAGGATTTCTGATGGAGTGGTCAACAATTAAAAATGAATGTGTTACTCTGCTCCAGGGAAAAGCAATAAGATGCCATGCTTTCATGCTATGGGGAACAAACGTACTGTGTGACTCCAGATGGAAAGTTCTGCAAAACACAAAGCAAATACACCATGAGTGGCAGAGACTTAATCTGAGACTCTGCTACACAAAAGGCACAGGCAGCAGTCGTCATTTCTGGAGCAGGGACACCACTGGGAGAAACTCACTCCTCCCAGCAGCAGCCTTCTAAATTCCCCACCTGCACTTGCAAATACAGCTCTAAACAGCGTGGGCACCTCCACGAGCAAATCCTGACTCAGGTACCCCAGCTGTGATGGGTTTGTCTGGAAATTGCTTGCTGGGAGCCCAACCAAAACACAGCCTCCCTTCATGGGCAAAGTCAACTGCTGGAACACTGCAGCAAGGAGCAGGTTGTTCAGCTAAACACACCAAAGAGTTGATGTGTTTTCTTACAGCTCTCCCTGAGCAATGCATCTTAAACACAGCACTATGAGCTGCTCTGGCATGGTCTGACAGCTTCTGAAGCTCATTCCCATGCAGCAATTTCCTTTCATTTTTACTCTGTCCTATACCTCCCCAGAAATACCTGGGGAAACACCTGGACACCACAGATATCAAAACAAACAGAATAAAGCTGTTTAAGGCAAAACCAAATACCTTCTGATCTGGTCATTAAAACTTTCACAGCTTCATTTTTGCTGGATCCACCCTGGAGAGGTGTTCTGTTCATGAGTTCAGTGCCAACACCTCACCTGACTGCATTGTCCTCTGCCTCCACCTGAGCTGCAGGCAGAGCCAGCAGCCAGTGTTGGTTGCCCCCTCATGCCCATTGCTTGGGGAATTGTCTGAATTTTTTTACCATGGCCAATGTGCATTTGAACAGATGGTAAATATCTCCATTCCTGCCAACAAGAGTCAAGAAATGCCACTGAAATCCATTTAGAATGGAAAAAAAAAAAAGGTGAAAAAAAGCAGTTGAGAGGATACTCAGGTCTGTTGCAGGTAAAATCTGTCAGCTAATGGGTAGTTTCAAAGTGCTTGTACTGAATGGTTCATTAGAAAACTTATCTCTGCTTCAGCTGCTGATAGGAAGAACCCCAAAAGGGCATTTTTTGTCACTGATAAACAGGTTGTAATTATATCCTGAAAGGAATTTGATGTATTGTAGGAGTTGAAAGAAGTTGCAAGTTGAAAAGTTGAAAAGAAATGCTGCATTCTCTATCTGTTTTATATCAGCAATGCGCACTATTATGGAAATTATTTTAGACTTGGCAGAGTTTTCCAGAGAGAGGCAATCATGATATAAAACCTCACAATGATTTGGTTCACACAGCCATTTCTTTCAGCTCAGGCAACCTCATTTCTTTTCCCTCTCTACTTTGTAGGGCTTCATGGTTATCAAATACAAACCAGTGACTGAAAAATGGGTCATAGCTTTGCAACACATCCATTGGAGATGCCAAGAAACTTGGTTCCAAGATCTTTCACACAGCCATTGCTTGTGGCTTGATTACAGTCACAGATCTGTGCAGAGCTGGCACCCCCAAGACATTAAATTTTCATATGAGACAGTGTGAATAGTATATCAAACACACTTATTCTCCATAGGATAATCTGAAACACTTTAGCTCTCATCTCCCCTCAGCCCTCCCCACTGCATTTTTTCCACCTTGCTGGTTGTAAAATGGCTGTGTTACATTATTCTGTCATGTTATTCCCCAGGACAGCAATACAGGGTTGGCATAAGCAGCCTCACATCAGTGACCAGCTCTTGCCTGTGGTGTTGTGACAACACAACCCAAAACAACATCACTTCTTCAGTTGCTTCCAGGCTTCGTGTCCCAGGAATGTGATGGCACCTGGAGCCATCTACCAACCCTAGTTAGAAAGAGCTGATCCCCTCTCTGTTCTCTTTTCAATAATCATGCAAGGATTCCAAAGAAGATTTTAAAGATTGACCCTAAAAAGTGATATTTTTTTGCTTTGGGGTAAACATTGGGGTACTACTTTCCTTAAGGTCGCCAATGTGAAAGATTAATAAAACACTGAAAATCCTCCAAGAGCTGGGCTTAAGCCCATTTCAGTTTGGAAGATAAAGCAACACTGAAATTAAATTATTCAACTAATTTACCCTCTTTTATTAGTTTCAGGTTTTGTTTTGCCTTTTTTTTCTTTTTTTTTGTCAGACAAGGGAGCCTTGCTCACGCAGTTGGAGTTTTAATCCTTTCCATCAGGGTGTTGATTGCTGATATTGATATACAGATATAGTTTCTGTGTACAGGTTTATGCAATGTGGGGCCGAAGAACCTATTTGCAAAAGACTGATGAGACAAAATCAAAGTCTGTGAACAGACCTGCTCCCACAAAATGATGAATTGTGTCCCTCTAATGCTGTTAAGGTTTGGACCATGAGTTTAAGCTACAGAGTATGAGTTTGGTAAAGCCAGGCTGAAATCAAGGAGTTCTGCAGTACTTCTGTCTTCATTAAAGAGATGATGGATTTCACTATATCATGCAACAGTGAAAACAGCACTAGAGATCCCATATTTTGTGTCAGTGAATAATTTGCCTCAAGGTACATACAATGTGCAAAGAGCTCTTGTATGTTCTTATCCTTGAATAAACACCAAACAACATTTTCATCGACTCAAATCTTCTAAGAGGGTTCAGACAGGTTCTAAATCCTTATTCCAACCTTCAATATCCCACTTACAGGCACAAGCAATATTTCTCAACTCATTATATTAAACAGCAGACACTCATCACTCCATTGGAAGAATGCTTGAGTGGATTTTGAGCCTGGACTGGTAGATTTTGATTCCAATTTCTAGGACCAGATTTATGGTCTTGACAGGGAGTGGGTGTAAAATTTTTGTCTAGTCATTCATATCCTGTTTTCTCTTGAGTTTAATCTAGCAGCTTATGTACTCATCCTGTGACTAACTGTGAGAGCTTGGCCAAAATTTTCCTCCATTGTCCAATTCTTAATTCAGACCTCTTTACTGTACAGCATAGGTACACACCTGTTACTACATCAACCAAAATTAGGGTCTGGGACAGGCTCTGGGGTAATTTGTATCTTCAATTCAAGACCCAGCAGGATAGGGAAAAGCATCTTCCCATGAGTCAGAACCTGGGCCCAGACTACTCTGTAGTCAAGTGAAGCTGCCTGGAAGTGGCTTTGAGCAGCCCACTCCCAAAGCTGTCTCTCTAACAAGCTGAACCAGACCAATCCACCTCCAGAACCATGTCCTTTCCAGTTTTCTTTCAAAACAGGAAGTAATTCTGTAATTTAAATGAGATCAGAAAACTGCTGTCATGGTATCATGGAAATTTCTGACGGGATTGTCTGCTCTGAAATGTACAGACTGCACCACGAGCTTCTGCTGCACCAAGGGCTGTGATGCCTTTTACATGGGGTAAGAGGGACAGCTGGGTGTGGAGTACAAGGACACCAGTAAACCTTGCAAAAATCAAAAAGATGGGTGGCACAGTCACATAACACTTGGTGGGAAGTGGAGGGCATGTGGTGTTCATGTTTATTTCCCCCAGCACAGATTTGGAGTCGTATCAAACCAGTTCAGGAAACAAGAGTCCTCTCAGCACCTGTGTGTGGTGCCCTTCAGCAGACAAAGCTGTGCTTTCCCCTCTGGCTCTTCTGGACACTTTCCAGAGCCATTTCCAAGCACAGCTAGAGAGCCCTTCCTTACACAGCAGGAATGGGATGGAACAAAAGGATCCCTCAAACTCTACTTTTGCAGCCAAAGTCTCAGAGGAGCACAACGTGATTATAATGTTTAAACCTTCCAGACAATGACAAAAATCCACAGCCTTTTCAGCCTTTCATCCCAGCCCAAGCACTGGTGCTCCAAGTCACAGAAATTCTAATGTGACAGCTACCAGTGAGGCCAAAAACTTTCTCTTGGCCAATTTTCTTCTCAGCTGAGATGACCCAAAAACATTTCAGGTGTTAATTGTGCAGTGCTCAAATTGAGCGGCTCAAAACAAACACAGCTTTTATGTGAAAGAAATTTATTCATTTAATAGAGGGTTATAGCATACTTGCTAAAATGCCCTTCAATTAATTCAATTCATTGAATTACCATAGTTTTGACAATTGGAATCTCATATACAGTGCCCAAGACTGTGCTTTCAAAGATACAATGTCCATATGCTGATTTTAGCTCTAAATTTCATAATTACACAGCTCCACACCATTTTCAAAGCACTTGCTAAGCATGGTTGAGTTTATCATATTCAGTTATCTCCCATATTACTGGGATGCCTTTTCAATCAAAAGACAGGAATCTCTTATTTGCATCTCTTTTCTCTCAATAGTTTAAAAAAGACCATAGATGACTCCTTCCTGAACTCAGCTAACTGAATATATTCATGTTCTATTTTCTCCTGCCTGAAAAATAAACAAATGTCTATTTATTTTACTTAGATAAATAAGTTCATATATAGGCTAACACAAATATTTCACTGGATATGAGTGTTGTATGAGCCTATTTACCATTCTTTTGGTCTCTTCTGTATATGAGAGAGGGTAGGAGCTTTGAGAATAAATTCAAGATTAATAGAAAAGATTTTAAAAGGAGATTGAGTGAGAAAGAGTTATTTTCTCCCATGTCCAACTGCTCTGTGAGGGTTTTGAGCCCCTGTACAGAGAACATTTAGATATTCCTGACAGAGACTGCACCTGCACGTAAATGCAACCACTTCTCTGCATGACTGTGTATAATGGATTTTTAGCAGCACTGTAAAAATTTCCTTACAGCTACTAGCCTGTGACCCAGGCTCATTTACAGCTCTATCCTGCCTGCTTTTCTCTTGATTTAAGCTTGCAGCAGCTTTCTCTAACAGGCCTGGTTTATGCCAGGTTAAAGGAAAGCTGGCTCAGCAGCACTTTGCATGAATGCTGTCCCTGAAAACACACGGCTACAGCCAGCCCAACTGCTGAGGACAAATCCCCTCCCAGAGGACCAAAAGCAACAGAAAAAACCTGCCCAATGGCTAAGGAAAACACCTCACTCACAGCTGTATTTCCCCTAATCATGATTTTGACCCTATTCCTGCTGGGTTTCCTGACTTCTGACTGGGAGCCCATGGATTACGTTGCAAATCATTGGACAAACCAATCAGATCATTGGTGAGAACACTCCATGGAGGCTGGTGTTTATCAAAAAAAGTACAATGCGTAGAATAGTATCTTTACAGTCAGAAAAGCAGATTTAAAAAATCAATTTTTTTTACAATTAAATATATATGTTCTCAAATTGGCACCTCATTTGTTGTGATACAAGCTACCTGAATGATGCCATACAGAAAAATTCGTAGAGGTAATGAAAGGTGTTTTCCATAAAGATGCCCATATTCTCAGAGCTCTGATAGTTCAGCTTTTTAAAAATATTTTAAAATCTTTCAATAAAAGAGCCCTTTGGAAGGGCTTTGCAACACTATTTCTGACAGGGACATAAATAAGAAGAGCAAAGAGGTGACGGAGTAGGAAGCACTGGTCACAATGTCAGCTGTCCCTCCTCCTCCTTTTGTACTCCCTACAGATTTGAAAGGTCAGAAAGACATGGAACATTGCAGATGTCCTAAGAAAAATGGATAAGAAAGGTTAAAAAAAGTTTTGTTGCGAATATACTTGAGGATTTCTTTTCCTTTCACTTCACAAAGCATTGAGCTGTCTGGGTTCTGTGAGATTCAGTACTTTGTGGCTAACATTTGCTGTGATTGGTTGTGCCACTGTATAAAACCAAAAGGAAAGTTCACCTTTAAGATACATATTTTTAGCAGCTGACCTACAGGGTACAAAATGTTGACCAAAAAATCATTTTTCTGGCAATAAACTTTAAAGAAAAGTTTTTCTTTGTTTAAAAAAAAAAAAGTAATCTTCTTTGAATTATGTTCAACACAACTCTTCTCACTTCCTTGGTGGAGGAAACTCTTCAGTCAGAGGAATTCCTGTTCCTTTTGTCTTATCCCCCTACATATTTCTGCATTACCGTATTTATTCCCATTCGCTGTTCCTCACAGAGGAAATCATCTGGCGTGTCAAACAAACACATTTCAAAGACACTTGCTTGTTTTCATGGAAAAAGTTTTTTAGTCAAGGGACATTGACCATAAGGATTTCTATTTCTTTAAATCTTAAAATGGAATAAAACTACTGAACAATGGCAAACAGCAAATACAATGAGGCTCTGAACAGATTTGTGGCTGGACCTTAATCATAAGAAAAAATAATGCTGGCACAAACTGAGGAAGACAAAGAGCTCATTTGAGCACAAGCTGAAAATGTGCTGCAAGCCCTGGGGAGCTGGAGTGACAGGAGATCCTGGGAGCAGTTTGTATGCAGAGATGATGACACCAGCCTCCCCAGGTGGGTGGATGTTGGATTTACTCCAACCTCTGCATAGCTGAGAGTCCCAAACCCTCCTGGCAGCTTCCACAGGCCGTGGTGCTTCCCTTCCCTCCCCAGGTAAGGGCTCAGGGTGTCCAGCAGCCCTGTCCAAGCACAGACACCACCCAAATCCAGAGGGCACCTTGAAAATGTCACCCCAACCACGACCAAGGGAGGACAGACCCAAACTAACCCACCCCTAGAGCTGTCTATCCAACTGATCCTCCCAAGAAATCCTATAGCTTCCCTTTGAAGCTCAAAGACAGGGAATACTGATTGCAGTCTTGGTCCTCACAGCAGTTTCCCATCCCACCTCTGGTTGTGGAAGCTGTGCTAAAACTGCTCCGACGCTGTGCGCTGTTAAGAGATGCATTTTGGCCGCCCCTTTTCCAGCATTTATATCTCCCTTACCCAGCAGGTGCAGAATACTCAGGTCTGCATCAGCCCTCTGGTTTGCCTTTCCACTGAGCTATCAGCCCCAAGCTGCAGCTGCAGTACCTGTCTGGACTGAAATTAATCCAAATCTGCTGTGCGTCAGTGTGGGGGCAGAATTGCCTTTGCTCAGCAGGCTGCAAATGCACTCCCCAGTCATCCAAAGCTCTGCCTACAGCCAGCTCTAATTTTACTCTATTTTGTTTATGCTGGAGTGGCTGGGCTGGTATTCTTTTCGTCCCTTCCACTTAATCTACCTTTGTCTTTCTAATAACATCCTCTAATAATATCTTCGATCCTGATTTATTTATAGCTCCTGCCCTTTTATTCAGGTGTTACTGCTGAAAGTGTTCTAAAATTGAGTCCATTTACCAGGAAGGTGCCAGGGGTAAGTCACTTATTTGTGGGTTAAGTCTTAGATTTGAAATACCATAGAGATGGATGGATTTTCTGTGTTTTTCGTGCTCCTAGTCACACTGCAGTCTGGATGGGAAGGGATTGCAGTGGGGGGGGAGCAGCGTGGGTGTGTGCCAGCATGTCTTTCTGAAAAACTTACAATCTCCAAGGAAAAGTGACTGATAGAGTGTCTTTATTTCCCTGACAGGTGGTACTTAGCATAGGGAAGTTGCATTGGACATGCTCAGTTCTTTCATGCTCCAATTAAAGGAAACAAATGGTCAACAAAAAGCACAGGGAGCAATCCATCCCAAAGATGATTCAATGTGCCCATCTCAGTTTGCAAACACTGCTGCTTGTTTGTCTTTTTGGTTTTGTTTTTTTTTTATGACAGATCTCCTTGTGAGATGCTGTAGCAATGTGACAGAACAAAGAGGCATCTGTGACTTGGCACTAAGGTAGGGAGGGAGCTTCACCTTGATCTCACATCCTGGGAGAAGCTAATTTCTCTTTCTCCTGCCACTGTGGTCTGTTTATCTTAGATGTGCAAAAAATGTGAGCATGAGGCCAGTAATTTCTCCTTTAGTCCCAACACAAACTCTAATGGAGTTCAAATGAAACATTTATTTAACCTCTATTTGAGACCCTCCAGAGAAGTGTTTTCAATACTTCCTCCAAGCTCTCAGTCCATCTTTGTCCTTCCCACTGGAATATTTTTGCTTTTATTTTTCCTCTCCACTAGGCAGCTCCTATTTGTTGACATTATTGGATGTTATTACCTATGAAGTCAGCACCTGGTCCCTATATAGGGAGGAAAATCAGCAGCAGAGCTGAATGACAGAAGTAACTTTGCTTCATCTGTTTTATTTCAGCATGAAATATTTGGCATGAAATTAAGATTTTAAAAAACCCAAAATTTCTTTTTGAACACCAAATGTAGGCTACAAGAAAAATTAGCTTTCATATAGAAATAGTCTTAATTATTGCATAGAAGTTTCACGTCTGCCAATGTCAGTCAGAATGAATGAGACAACATATTTCTACAGAACATCAATATTGCAAGTATCAAAACAAGCCCAGAATTCCCATGAAGGAGGGAATCTCAGATTTTTGTTACCACAGGTATTTAAGTCTCTCTTGAAAACCAGTAACCAAAATAGTCCTTGCAGTGGGCTTTATCAAAAACATTCTTCATGTGTAAAGCATAGAAGAAATTAAAACTCAAAAAAAAAAGAAATTAAAACAGCAGTTCTACGGATTCCTTGTTGACACGAAGGAGAAAATTGCATGGGTGGAAAGCAGAGGAAGAAGAAATTTGGCAACATAGGAGAGGCCCCAGCACATGGAGAACATGGTGATAGAAATGGTTTAACAGGAAAAAAAAATAAGAAAAAATAAGAAAAATAGACCTCAGAAATATGTTGAGATCCCAAACCTTAGTGAGGAAGAACTGAACTCCAAGTTTATGGAAGAATTTGGACTGTTAGCAAGGAGACCATCAAATCATTCTGGTGACTGTGATATTGCAAGGCAGCAGTCAGACATTTTCACCTCAGCTGCAAGGAGGGCAGAGCTCTTTTGACAACATCCATGGAAGTACAACAGAGAGGAGAGGATTTCGTATGGATTCTGCTATGGCCAGCCATGAGAAGCAGCCAGGACACGTCTGAATGCAACCACTGCTACAGCAGGAGCTGCAGTGCTCAGCTGGCACCAGGGGATGGTTTATCACGGGGTACCGATGGTTTATCCAGGGTCACAAGTGGTTTATCCAGGGCACCAATGGTTTATCCAGGGCACCAGTGGTTTATCCAGGGCACCAATGGTTTATCCAGGGCACCAGTGGTTTATCCAGGGCACCAATTGTTTATCCAGGGTCACCAGTAGTTTATCCAGGGCACCAGTGGTTTATCCAAGAGCACCAATGGACAGTTTATCCAGGGCAAATTGTCCACATGATGGGTGCCTGGTTCTGGAGCACAGGATCAGCTCCTAGGCTGCTGTAGCATTCCATTTCTCCTTTTCAGCACACTCCCCACTGCAGGATCCTGCACTTCCAGGGCCCCATTTGGTCCCTGACCCATTTGATCCCTACCTGTGGTAGGGGAGGGCTCCTCTCCACTGGTGTGAGGCAGCAGAGGCTGGGGACGCCTGCTCGGATCCCTGAGCTTGTGACAGCCATCACACAACTCCAGAACTCTGTATCTTTCTTTTCCCTCCCTTCCCTGGTCCCTCCTTTTCCCCCCCATCACTGCCAGCCACTTCCAAACAAGAATTTTGTTTTCACTTACAATCCCTTTTCATCCGGATCCTTCAATTTCACTCAGATCCTTCCTTTCCCCATTTCAATGATTTTCAGTGTGACAGAACGACACTTCTGACAAGCAACCTCCCCACCTCCCTTCATTCTGGGGATGCTTTTTCAGCCAATTAATCTAACATCATGTACCATTTAGCTTTGAGAGGCTGGTGTGACTCCTGAAGGAGACAAAATGTGCTGCTGGGAACAGAGAGATGGGGGTGATGGCGAGGACCATGAGGAGGCTCCAAACTGTCTGAATTACTCATCAGGAGGGTGCCAACATGAAAGCCTGGAATATCTTCCTTCTCCATCTCCTTCCTCACAGACCCGCTGACACATGGCTGTCATTATGCCACAGAGCCATTTTGTTATGTGAGTGTGTGATGGGATGAGGGACAAAGCTCTGCTGAAACACTCTCAAGTAGGGATTATGGATGTGTCTGTCAGGCTCCCTGACAATCCCTTCACTTAATTAGCAGGTAGGAACAATACTCAATACTAGCTGGGGTGGGGTTGCACTTCCCTTCTGAATATGCCTCTCTAAAAAAGAATAGACACGTTTTCAAGATCCAAATAAATAATTTGGTTTGAAAAAAAAAATTAAAAAATACACAAATCCAATGTTCTTTCACATCCCCTCTTTTCAGTTACATTTTTGTCTCAATTTGAAATGTTTTATGCTTGAAACATTGCTGAGTCATATGGAATAACATGAACAACATTCTAGAAATTGCAGCCAAATTTCAAACTCAGCCATTCTACCTGAGTTCTGAAAGAACCTGGTTATTTTTCTTTGATGTTTTTTTCCCCCAGTTTATAGTTTCATTCAATTTTAACTTGTTCTGGAAAAAGCATCCTCAGCTTGCCCTCAGAACTTCCTGCCCCATAGTGTTTGGATTCTAGATTGTGTTCCCAGATTTTGGATCTTTAAAATTCACAAGGGTTAGAAATGCTCTCTTCCTGCTCTATTAAATCACATAATATTCCAATTCTATAGATTAATGCCTTAAGATTGATTAATTGTGATTTAAATCGTGGGATTTAAGTCAACACTGCAAACATGCAGACAAAAAAAGCTCTGATTTCTTAAAGCATCTTTTTCCCTGGACAAAAAAAAAAAAAAGAAATTCGGTGTAAGAGCAGTGTTGGGTCACCACCTCACCAGTATTAGGCATGACAAGAGCAGTGGGATTTTAGCAGCGGTCTCTTGGATGTCACAGTTGTTTAATGATCCAAATCTGATCACTCTGGGGAAGTTTCCCTGTGAGCAACAGTGGCTGTAACCCCTCTGACAGCTGCCCTGCCTGTGAGCCTCTCTGCACCTCTGCTGCACAACTGCCCATCCTTGTTTTGTTCCTATTAGCTTACAACAGATCACTGAGTGAAAAGCCTGAAGAAGTCTGTGCCACTGTGTAGGAAGGACCTTTAAAAAAGCAAATGCTGGCATGTGAGAAGATTTCACAGGCTGTACGACAGTGGCATCAGTCTGTGGAGCTGTTAGCAGTTCCTAATATCAGCTCATCAAACACTGCTGCCTCTGGTTTGGAAATGACAAAGGATTCTGTACTTGGGGTGTGAATCTTGAGAGCAATTTGCTTCAAATGCAGACAGAATGTCCTCGCCCCTTGCACTGGAACAGGGAAATGGAGTCGGGAAGCAGCTCTGAAGGATGCTGAGCAGGGATGTGTGCAACACTTCAAGGGGGGAAAAAAACAGCAAAAAACAAAAGTGACACTTTCCTGACAGCTTCACAAAAGAGGAAGGACAAAAAGTTAATCTTCACTCAAGTGGCTTATGAGATTCAGCTCCAGCCCAAGGCAATTTGTTTTATTAAAAGCAGCAATTAACATTGTTGGCCAAAACCTTGCTGCAGAATCCAACAGAAGACTTTCCTCTTCTTATAATGTGACATTCAATAAAAAGAAGAAAAAAAATTAAGTAAGCTCTTCCCTTCTGCATTATTTTTGGCTTTTTGAAGGGGATTTAACACCAATTTTAAAATAAATATGTAAAAGTTTGATTATTTTTCCTGCACAACATTGTGAATCTGTCAAGAGGAATGGAGATGGCCTTTGCTCCCAGGTTCTTGAAATAACTGTCTGTGAGACTAAAGAAGAGCCTGGGTGTCTCTGACACTTCTTTCATTACCCACTGAAGAAGAAAATAGATGTTGTGTAAACTAGAGCCTTGTGGGCGCTAATAGCAGATTCTCACATGGGATAAACATATGTTCAGTTTGCTCAGAGCAAGCAAATTTCCCATTTCACTACCAAAAAAAAATTGATAAAAGCCTTATTTTAACTGATGGAAATTTCACTGTAGAACACACTGGTAATTACTTGGAATATTCAGTTCTCTGCCCTTGGATGTTCAAGTGGGTGATGAGAAAAACAGTGTGGAATTCTGGCTATTTACTATCCATCTTGAAAAACCCTGTAGCATCCAAGATTTTTGCCCTTTGTAGATTAAGATTCAATGTCAAATTTGAAGATTGCTAAAAAACAAGGCATGATCCCAAAAGGATCAGTGCTGAGTTGGAGAATAAGCCAAGGGAAGTCTGGGTGTGGATTCTTTTGTGCTAGAAGAGAAAAACGAGCTCACAAATCTCAGGAGAACATTCCGCCACCACTTCTGTCGTTTCAAAGATACCTTGATGTTTAACCTTCAAACCGCATTGCAACAGCTCTTCTCCCACACCAGCATTTTGGTTCCTGCACTTAAAGCCAGCAAGTGAGAGGGAAAACAAACCGTGTAGGAAGAAAATATTCTGTTTTCTTTATTTGGTAACTTTTGCAGAGTTTGGTATGTGCTGCAAATGATGGAGGATCTTTGCTCCACAGAAAGGAGTGACGGTTTCTCTCAGGGTCTTAGGAATTTTCAAATCATGTCCCAGCTTATCCCCACTTCCCTAGATAGCCTGGTTTTAGAAAAAGATTGGAAACCCTGCACCACATGATGGTTATTTCTGAGAACACAGTGAAAGAGTTACAGGTGCCCTCATTCAGTGTTGCTGCCCATGAGAGTAAGGTGGCTCAAGCCTCCAAACTGTTCCAGATTCTACAAACTCTGACACACAACAGGATCCAACATTTCCAGTTCCTCAAACTCTTGAGATTCCAACCCTGACATAAGCTTGGATCTAAAAAGACCTTCCCCCAACTCTTAACAAACACTCTCTGGTACCTTTTGGCCTAAGCCTGACTTAGGAATTCACATGGACACAAAGCAAGTGACATTAAGCGTGATATGCTGCAAAACCAGAACTTTGCTATTCATGTGGCATTATTCAAAGCTTTTTGTTTTATGTCTGTGCAATTGGAAACAGTGGAAAATAAGACTTGGTCATAAATAATGTCTAAGTAAGGGTAGTCTAGAGGGATTTGATACTAAAGCAGGATTTCATTACAGGGACTGATAAACTGAAATACTCGTGACAATGATTTTTGCCCTCCATAATTTTTGTAATGTGGTTTCTTACCGCCAGATTCCCCATGACATGAAACCAGCAGTGAGTCAAACACCAGCACATCCCTCTCTCCCTAGCTTGGCTCGTGGTCACACAGAAGGGCACCTGGCTTTGGCCATTTGGTGCATTTGCTGCATTCATCAGATTTTGGCATCAACCTCACAGTCTGCTTTTCTTTCTCCCTCCATCATCCCACAGAATATTTCCTTTGTTCAACTCTGAGTTTTGGATACAGGCCTGCGTTCCCTATTTTCCCATCTTGGAGCATTACTGAGTAGGACATACCAATGGCCATTACTTTGTTGCTGGAAGAGGTATCAGTACCTCTTCTGAGGTAGCTCTCTGTTTTGGGGGAAAATATAATACATTTTAAAAATCAACAGAAGTGCCTGAAACACATTTTAAATACTTTCAGAAAACTTTGGAAATCTGTAACTGCTGTTAAAGCCTGGGGATAAGTAACAGGCAGAGCAGAATAGAAGTAGGACCTGAGGTAATGATATTAAGTCCTGGGTTTACTGAAGTTGTGAAAACACTTGAAGACCAGAGAAAATCAAAAGTCACTCCTAGCTGCCATTTTCAGTTTTCTTTTAGGAGCCAATGCCTAGTTTGGCCATATTGTCAGCTCACAGCACATGACCACAGATCTCCTACCATCTCTTCCCTCCTGATACACATTTGCTCTTTAATCAGGGTTTTCCTTCCAGCTTCCACCTGTTACTGAAGGAGTGGAGCAAGTTTGTAGGGCCAGGATGAGTGAGAGTGGCATTGAAATAAAGGCTAAACAAAGGTAACTGTGAACATGAGCCCCTCCAGTAGTAATTCCTAAATAATACATCAGGGAGGAGAAAGATATGGAATGATCTGTGAAGTAAAACAAATTTATCACTGAGCTGAGCTGGGAAATATCCCTGAAGGGCAGCTAAGTGAGAGGGAAAAAAGGTGGGATACTCTACTTGAAGAGTAAATCAGGGAGGGCTGGATTCAACATTAGAGTGAGTTAGTTTAAGTTAGCCTGACACAGCAAGAAGTTGTGTAATCATGCAATGTGATTATTGATCCCTTCCCTTCATGCTGCTCAGTGCTGAAATGCCCTGAATACAAATGGGGGCTTTTAAAGGATTCCAGCTATTTGAAAGAAAAGTTTTGAATATACAGTCACTTTTGAACCACCCACATGACCCCTCTGTGAGGCCAATATAGAAAGGAAAGGAAAGGAAAGGAAAGGAAAGGAAAGGAAAGGAAAGGAAAGGAAAGGAAAGGAAAGGAAAGGAAAGGAAAGAAAGGAAAGGAAAGGAAAGGAAAGGGAAAAGGAAAGGAAAAAGGAAAGGAAAAAGGAAAGGAAAAAGGAAAGGAAAAAGGAAAGGAAAAAGGAAAGGAAAAAGGAAAGGAAAAGGAAAAGGAAAAAGGAAAGGAAAAAGGAAAAGGAAAAAGGAAAGGAAAAAGGAAAGGAAAAAGGAAAGGAAAAAAGGAAAGGAAAAAGGAAAGGAAAAAGGAAAGGAAAAAGGAAAGGGAAAAGGAAAGGAAAAAGGAAAGGAAAGGAAAAAGGAAAAAGGAAAGGAAAAGGAAAAAGGAAAGGAAAAAGGAAAAAGGAAAGGAAAAGGAAAGGAAAAAGGAAAAAGGAAAAAGGAAAAAGGAAAAAGGAAAAAGGAAAAAGGAAAAAGGAAAAGGGAAAAGGAAAAAGGAAAGGAAAAAGGAAAGGAAAGGAAAGGAAAGGAAAGGAAAGGAAAGGAAAGGAAAGGAAAGGAAAGGAAAGAAAGGAAAGGAAAGGAAAGGAAAGGAAAGGAAAGGAAAGGAAAGGAAAGGAAAGGAAAGGAAAGGAAAGGAAAGGAAAGGAAAGGAAAAAAGGAAAGGAAAGGAAAAAGGAAAAAGGAACGGAAAAAGGAAAAGGAAAAAGGAAAAAGGAAAAGGAAAGGGAAAAGGAAAGGAAAAAGGAAAGAGGAAAAAGGAAAGAGGAAAAAGGAAAAAGGAAAAAGGAAAAAGGAAAAAGGAAAAAAGGAAAGGAAAAAGGAAAAAGGAAAAGGAAAAAGGAAAAAGGAAAGGAAAAAGGAAAGGAAAAAGGAAAAAGGAAAAAGGAAAAGAGGAAAAAGGAAAGGAAAAAGGAAAAAGGAAAGAGAAAGGAAGGAAAAGGAAAGAAGGAAAGAAAAGGAAAGAAAAAGGAAAGGAAAAAGGAAAGGAAAGGAAAAGGAAGGAAAGAAGGAAAAGAAGAAAAAGGAAAGGAAGGAAGAAAGGAAAGGAAGAAAGGAAGGAAGGAAAGGAAAGGAAAGGAAGGAAGGAAGGAAAGGAAAGGAAAGGAAAGGAAAGGAAAGGAAAGGAAAGCGAAAGGAAAACCCAATATTTCTGTGTTTGCCATTTGTTTTATTCTGACAGTACCCTGTGCCCCAGACCCCAGATCCTGTATCATGAGTGATGGAAAATAAATGCTTGATGGATTCTGACACAGAGGGACCACTCTGGGCAAGGTCTAAACTCAGAGTTGCCAAAGCCACATGAGGAAGTGCAATTCAAATACGATGCACCCCTGCCACTGCCACATGCAGAGAATGACTTGAAAAGGCAGTGACAGCTCCAGCAAAGCTGTTTGCACAGCAGAACACTGGGATAGTCTTCTGGGGAAAATTGGGATTGAAAGGATTGAGCTTCAAGGTGCACTGCAGATCAACTGTATGATTTCTGAACATGCAATTTGTTGCTGATCATTCATATGGTTACTGCACTAGTGCTGAGACACTCTGTGCGCACAGATTCATAAAGAATAAATTCTCTTTGCTGCTCCACAGTTAAGGACGCTGAAAGCAAGATGGATATAAACATATCAAAATGAGACAGAAGCCTGTGAAAGGTAAAATCCTCAGCCCCAGTCACTGACTAAATCACTTCAAATAAAACCAGATTCTTCTGAGCCAATCCAAAGGTTCCTCTTTATTTCAAAGTAGCTTTGGTTCCACTCTTGCAGAATCCAATATCCTCATCTTTCCCTCGCTGTCTCTGCTGATAGAGACTCTGTTACTTTGACACAAAGTTGGCATCAGCATTTTTCTCTGGAAACACTTAACAAAACTTCTCATCCTTTGCTCTCCATTTCCTGTCTATAAGTAGAGCTCACACAGCTTGCCCTTCTGAGTTCCTTTCTCATATTCATTTTTGTTCAATACTTTAGGGCAAAGACTTCCTCATTTTGTGTCCTCTGCAGCATTAAAATATAAACTAGCAGCTACTCATGGTAAAAAAATTGTGGCTTAAAGGAAGAAAACAGCCTCTCTTCTGGAAAGTGGCACAGTAAAGGTTTTGCTATTTTGAAGTGTTTCAATAAAAAGTCTGGAGTAATAAACATACATTTTTGATGTCTTGAAGTACTAGATACTACCATTACATTTACCAGACCAGGCTGGGAACACAAAGTACTTTTGCAATCCAAGTCCCAACCTTCTATTCTTCACTCCTTTCAAAAGCATTTTGTGTCTGCCATTCTCATGGGGAAACAGTTTGTGACCTTGTTTCTTAGATGTCACTTCCCACAGAAGTGGTTAAAACAATTCAGAGAGTAAATTTTGTTGGCTTGGTGTTTTTTTTTTTTTTTTTTTTTTTTTTTTTTTGTTTTGTTTGTTTTATTTTGTGTTTGGTTTATTTTTGGGGTTTTTTTGTGGTTTTTTTTTTTTTTGGTTGTTGTTGCTGGGGTTTTTTGGGGTTTGTTTTTTTGGGTTTTTTTGTTTGTTTTGTTTGTTTGGGGTTTTTTTTTTGTTTTTTTTTTGTTTTAGGATTTCTATTCCTTTTAGAATGCAAATGCCTGGACATCACTTCAGTGAAGGCACTTGACAACAGCTGAATGGGTGTCAGCTCATACATGAATTATAAAATCATGAAAACTTGGCTGCCCCAAGATGATTTGGGGGATTTCTGTATTTTAGGGCTTTAAAAAATATTAACTCTTAAAAAGTTACAGTTTCCAAACTGCCCCATTTCCTGTGTTTTTCTTGAATACAGAATGAGGAAAAAAACCAAAACCCTGGAAAAATGAGCCAAAGCTTTGTTTGCCATAAGATCAGCCACATCATAAAATAAGCTCATAAAAAGGAGTGACATGCACCATAAATCTCAACTGCTTTATAAAAATAAAGCAAAGCTGTCACAAGGGTGACATCACTGAGCGCAGAGGAAATGCAAAGATTTTTGCAGAAATGCTGATTTCAGTAAGTATTAGGATTCAATTTAGATTAAAATGTTGGAGAAACCTTTAGCCTAGTTCAATGTCAGTGGCAGGGAAGGAAGGTGTAAATGAACAGGGAGTAGATAATTTTTTTTCCTTTTTAATAGCAGTTAAGACCAGAGAACCAGGTTAAAACCATCTCTGAGAATTCATATCCCATCTGAACTGGTAAAACATTTGGCCATGAAGAGTCCAGTACAATGAAAATACCAACCACATGAGCAATTTTTGGATTTTCTTTATCCATGAATCTTCCTGGTTCAACTATAGACCACTGACTGCACCTCTTGCCCCACTATTTTTACTATCTAGTCCTAACATATCAGAATTATGGGTATGTTCCTTATTGACATCACCAAAAAGAGCTATTCCATCCCTGTTTGTTTCTTCATTCTCAACACTCAGGTGACTGGGGATGGTGAATGTGTTTTTTCTAGTCTGCTGAGACTCCCAGACCAAGTGGAAAAATCAAAGGTTGGATATCTGGACACACTGAATCCCGGAAAACACTGCTGCCAGCTCTTCAGTGAAACTCACCCACAGGCTGAACTGAACTCTGGGGCATTTTGCTCTCGAATCCCCAGCACTTGTTCATTATTCTTTTTTACCACAGACAAAATATATATGGGTACCGTGGAGATTTTTTTAGTGCGTAAGAAGTTATCTGTCTGTCTTGCTGACTGCTTTGCTGTTCACCCTTGATCAACATCCTCTGATGTTTATCTTTTTGATTTGCCAGCTGTTTATTTACAGATATGGATTTGCTTCTCTCCCCTTCCGAGTAACCTTTGGAGCAAAGCTTTCAGTAAGGGATAGCCTGAGGTGGCTGAGCACACAGCCTTTTCTTCTCTGCTTGTTTAGTTGGGAGGCAGCAAAGAGCGAGCAGACCAAAGGTCAGCTCAGTTTACACAGCCTAAATGCAGCATTATTTATCAACATCTCCTCTGAAGTCATCCAGGAAGCTTCTGAAGTCATTCCTACCTTAGGGATGGGGCTGCCAGAAGAATAGTGATGGTGAGATTACAAGGAAAAGAGGAAGAACAAGCAGAGGAAGAAGGTAATGGCAGCAGAGGAATATAGCGTGCTAAAATGTTCATCAAAGGTTTAATAAGTGATTCACAAGACAAAGTACTTTTCTATCTGGAGGGCCACTGAGATAAGCAGACACAAAGAGAAATAAAACCAATAAAGCTAAGTTATTGGGCCTTGAAATTTGTTACATATTCTCTTGTAAATCACAGGTTATTTTTCAAATATCTGAAAGAGGACAGCATGGAGCTAAATATTACATTTTTTGGAAAATCTGCAAGCGCATTGGGAGAGGCTGGAAGGGAAATTCAGAGTAGTGACATGTTAGAGTGGATAAATAAAAAATCTAACTCTGGCTTTTGGCAAGAATAAGAGACATTTGTAAAGCTAAAGAATGAGAAAGGGAGGAATTGACCAAGGCCACAGATTAATTCACACATGCACACATTTGACCAACTCCTAGAAGAAATATCCAGAGATTTTTAAACATAAACTCATTATGACTCCAAGCTATAAATTTCTGGAACTGAGGGAAGCACAGTTCTGTGCTTGCCTCACTCTTTCATTCTTTTCTGACCAGGCTTCCTCGCTGCTGGACACTTGGACTTGGCCAGTTGGAGCTTCAGTTTCACCCACTTCTTACACTATATTGTTTTTAATCAGGGTATTCATAACACAGGTAAATGAGTCACTTACACCAAAATATTACAACCAAAACATGTAATTTTTAGTAGCCACTGAGCTGTGAAATACATTCTCACTGAAATGTGCACCACTGTACATGCCCAGGAGAGATTTGCTGGCACAGCTCCCTGTGCTGGAATCTAACACTAATACATGTAGAGTTTTGATTGCATCCATTTCTAAAGAACATATAGGTAAGCAAAAAACCAATATTACTGTGATTGTTCTGGACATCCCCCACTAATGCTGACAGAAGGTTCCCCATTTTATGGCAGGAAGGAAAAGTAAAATCTTTTGTTGCTGGGTACTGGAGCTGAACAAATTATTTCCAATGAATAATTTATCTGACTAAATGAGATGTTTTCTGCTTGTTGAAGACCAACAATCCCTCTAATATGTACATATTTTAGTGTTTGAACATCAGACAACTCCTCTGAGTGTGGGGTGCCCATGAGCTGGTGGGGAGCAGCTCTCTGACAGAATCAGCTTTCACTGGCTGAGTTCTGTGTGAGGCCAACACAGCTTGGCTGAAGGACAAAAATCTTCCCACCACATCCACAGGGACTCCTTTGGACCAGCAGGTAGGATGGGGCTGGGGAGTGATTTTCATGAACACTGTTCTGGATGGCTGAGCCCTCACAGCACTTCCAGCTTGCACATGTATAATTCAAGCCCTCTGAATAGCAGCTGTGACAGGCTGGGTAACTATTTGCAAAGAATCATATTTTATTGGGAAACGATGATCTATTTTGATCCATCTGTATCTTTTGATATGTTGCCAAACCAAGAATGGGGGCTGATCAAAAACATAAACAAAAGGTCTGGGCCAAGGCCCAATACTGGCATATATTTGAGATATTTTAATTCACTACATAATAGTTGCAATGTCTAGAAGCGCCTCAAGAACCAAACTCCGAAATGGGACTTGTTCTTTGGCTTCCAGCAGCAAACCAAGGCTGGGGATGATGTGCAGGGCAGCAGTGCTGTCCCTGGGCTCGGCAGGGAGGTGACGGGGAGCACCAGGTGTCCCAGGGAGCCTGCGGGTCACAGCAGTGCCCCGGGGCTGTCTGACAGCCCTGGCAGCTCATGCACACATCGGCTGGGAATTTCTGACTGGGGCAGGGGAGCAGGAGGAGAGAGGGATGTGGTGGAGGACAGTGACTCAGGCTGCCACGCTTGGGGTGCAGGCAGCAGCACAGACATGAGTCACCCATCACACCAGGCAGGAAGGGCCAGCTTTCCATCCAGAAGATTAATTTGGGGCTGGCTGGTTTCCAAGAGGAAATCAGATGGAGGGATGCAGAAGACAGTGTTTCTGGGAGAGAGATATTTAAGCTCATGTGAGATGAGAGGGAAGATTAACCAGAGAGAGCCAATATCAATGAAGAGAGAGTTATTTTGGAGAGGGAAGGGAAATGAGGAGGATGCACAGCCCAGTGAAACTGCTTAAGGTTTGGGAATATAAAATTCAGTCTGCTGTGTTTGTAATTTCTTCTTCCCCGATGAAACTATTGAAATCCTTCACATGATGGAGCTGAGGGACCTCTTTTACAAACATCCAAGAGACAAGAAACGTTGGAGGATGATTTTCTGGGATATTGACTTCACGTAGGGGTAAAAAACATACAGCTACCATGAGACCAAAGAAGAGAGGCAGGCAAGAAAATGCAAAGACAATGCTGAGAAGTAACCAAGCTAAATCCTCTTGTTCCTCTGTTAAAATGGTCCGTTTGTCTCTGTTTACTGGACCCTCCTTTTGTGAATGCTACACTGGGCTGATTTACTCTAAGGCTATTTCAGCAACCTTCTCCTTCTTGCAGGAGGCAGAAAATGTGAGGCTGAGGCTCAGCCTAACTTGAATCCTCTCTGAAGACAGCACTCCCACTGTGACCAAGCTGCAGGAGGGAAAAGGTGGTGGAGTCTGATTCTGTGACCATGCCTAGAGGGGAGCAAACAGGAGGAAATCTGCCACAACCTTCAGAACATCATTAACACTCCCTGCAGCCACTTTGCCTCATCTCCAAAACAGCATTTATGAATTTTCTCTGCTTCCTAAAGATATTCTGAAGGTGTAGTTCAGCTGAAGACAGTGACTTGAAGAGGAGTGTGTTTTCACTCTGTCAAACATTATAATTTGCTATAAACTGTAGTTTTGGGAGTTTTAAAATTTTGCTCACAATGCATTGACTGAAGAACTGATTAAGTATGCAGTGAAGAGTGCAGTGACTTCTCTTCAGAGCATGTTTTCATTGGAACATCAGAACTATTATAGCTGTCTCAGTAATATACAGGCTTGACATATATGGGATCATTAAGGATTTACATCTTAGTAATGGATTGAGAGCACACTCTTTCTGGACTCTCTTGTCACTAGTATTACACTGAAAAAAATCCCCTGGTGATTTGTTTATATATGTTAATACTGATTTTAAAAGATACTGAAGCACTAGACAAAGTAATTTTATTGCTTGACACAAAGAGATTGCCTCAATTTCTTGAATGCTCCAACTGTAATGTTTTGTTCCTAAGGACTGAAGATTACAAAAACTCTCCCTACAGACTAATTAATATTTTCTTTAACCAGGTACTTTCAGGCTTTTATTTATTATCTGAAGCAGTTTGTGGTGGGAGTCACAGGCACTGCAAAGTGAGTATTCCAGTCATCAATGACTCCCAGGCTCCAGCAGCTGTGAGTTAGTGACAAGGTCTATGGTGCTCCCCCAGGCCCCTGCAGCTGAATCTAAGCAATAGCACAGAGATAAAAGGTTAAGATATTCCAGAGTATTAAAGACCGCTTCTGGATCCCATCCCTGGTTGAAACACAGCCCGGCTGGTGGAAATCCAACAAGAATTGACTGATGACCTCTGCCCAACCAACCATGTGCTATCTATCTCTGACACACGCAAATCACTTCGCAAGACATTTCCATGCATCTCCATCTGCTCCTGCCCTTGCAGCTTTGTCTCTGCAGCAGTCACAGCATCCCAGCTCCGCAGGCTGAGGGGGAGGATGTGCCAGGCACCCCCCTTTGCCAGGATGGTGCTGTTGCATCTCCTCTCCCTCAGCGTCCTGATCTCTGTCCCACAGCACAGGGCTGTCTGAGCCCTCCGACTGGGCACACCACACCACACAGAAGTTTTCTCTCATTTCCTGCTGCTTTGGGTGATTCCTTGGCAGGGACAGAGCCCTTTCAAAGCAGCCCCTGTTTCTGCAGCCTCCTGCGAGCAGGTTGTTGTAACACCTTGTTCATCACACACTCACACAGGGCCTGAGACATTTTCCTACTCAAGGGAGAATCGTTCCAAACATTAATCTGTTGTGACACAGATTTTGTTCAATAAGAGCGATAAAAACGTGGCAGGAAGTGGGAGAAAGAGAAAAAAATAGCCTGACTTGTGGTTATTTTTCTTTTGTGGAACTTCTTATTCTGCTGTAAGATACATTTTACATTGAGGGGTGATTTAGTTTCCACTTTAAACTTTGGGTCTCTAAACACATAGCTAACACTGGGAGTCAGTGTTTCTTTCTTCTCTCTCACTCTCACCTCTCCTCACTCCTTCTCACAGTGTCTGTGGTTACAATATGGTTATAATGGGGGGGGAAAAATCATGGCATATGACATGAAACTACAGAACTTTTCCATGAAACATTTTCTATCTGATTTTTTTTTTTTTACACAGCAGCAATTTAAAAGCTAAATGGAACTGCAATGCATAGCTACAAAGCTATTTCTCTTTTTAAAGATGCTTATGATGCTCTACATTTGTCAGCACCCTGACTGGGTACAGATCCTGGAGCAGCAGAGGAACCAAACCTGCTGGCAGGGATCCAGGTGGGAGATCAAGCATTGGGAAATAAATGTTCCCAGCTCTCCTGGATCTCCAGAAACTGAGGTCAAGTTTAATGTTCACTGTCACAGGTATGTAGAGATGAAGATTGATAACAAGAGAAGCTCAAAGTCAGGGCTGCTGTGCCCGTTTGCATGGTTACACCTGCAGGGGAAGCAGCTTTTCTGGATCTGAGAGTGACACCTGCACAAAGCACAGCCTTCCTATATTCTCTGCTATTGTAGCTGCCCCAGACACAAAATAAAAGCAGAAAAGCCATAAAGGGACCTTTCCAGCAGATATTCTAGGCTGTAGGATTAAAAAAATATTCACATCCCAGCCCTGATACAGCTAAAAGATTTCCACACAGCTGGGCTGCAGCTGCCTTGCCTCTTGTCTTTAAAATTAGGCATCAGCTTGTCTGCAAAATGCTACAGCTCCCAAGAGAATTGAAGAGGGGTCTGTTTGTCTCCAAAAAGGCACCAGGCTGACATCAGGCAACCAGCAGTGCCAAACTTTCTCTGTTTGGAGAGGTTGTTCCTGCTCAGGGGGGGTCTCACACCAGCACAGAGCACTCGGCCACCCCACGGGGCCCTGCAGCTGTGGGCAGGGGGCCAGGCTGAATGCCACCACTCCCCAGGTTTCCAGGGCAGTTTTCCAGACTGCCATAGGCACAGACAGAGCTCCTCAGCTGGAGTTCTGCTGAGCATGACCTGCTAAAACACGGTGCCAAGCTGGTTGGAAGAGGTTTGTATGCTAAGAGTGGAGCTGCACTGAAATCTGCTGTGGGATGCGATGGGATGGGATGGCATGGGATGGGATGGGATGGGATGGCATGGCATGGCATGGCATGGCATGGCATGGCATGGCATGGCATGGCATGGCATGGGATGGGATGGGATGGCATGGCATGGCATGGCATGGCATGGCATGGCATGGCATGGCATGGCATGGCATGGCTGAAATCCTCTGGAGCAAACAGAGATATCTTAGAGCTAAGAGCACCTAAAAGCAAGCTAAAATAAGGCTGGAGAGGGACTTTTACAAGGGCATGCAGTGATAAGACAAAAGGGAATGAGTTTAGGATGAAGGAGGGCAGACTTAAGATTAGATATTAGGAAGAAATTCTTCTCTGTGAGGATGGTGAAGCCCTGGAACAGGGTGCCCAGAGAAGCTGTGTAAATGTCCAAGACTGGGTTGGATGGAGCTTGGAGCAACCTGGGATAGCAGAAGGTGTCCCTGCCCATGGCAGAGGGTTGGAAAGAGGTGATCTCTGAGATCCCTTCCAAGACAAACCTTTCTAGGATTCTGTGGAACCTGGCAGAATGTGAAGTTGCTGCAGAAGCAATTGCCATCTTCATTTCAGGTGGACTCAATGACCTTAGAGGTCTCCTACAGGCAAAATGATTCTATGGGTTTTTTTCTGGTCGTGCAAGTGAATAAACTACAACAAGACCTTTAGTTCTGACTGTTGACAGTACTCAAACCAGAAGAAGATCTAAAGCTGCTTGTTGGAGAGCAGGATAATCTCAGCAGTTCTAACAGAATAAAAATTCATTTCTTCCAGTACACTGAGAATGGCTCAGAATAAACACGGCAAGGAGATCTTAAAATAAAAAAGTGCCATAACTTCTTGCTTCAGGATAGGGAGGAGGGGAAGATTAAATACTTTCATTAAATTAACTCTCATCTGAATGAGGCTTTTGTTTAATTTCTAAAAGAAACTCGTTTCTTTGTTGTCATTTTCTTCTCGAGTGGTAAATACAATGTAGAATTCCAGAAGTCTCATTTCTATACAAGCAAATGTAATCAATTTCACAGAGCACTGAGACAAATCAATATGGAAGGAGTCAGAAAACCAAACAAAGGCAACAAGAGAAAAATATTATCCTATTTATATGTTCATAATACATGGGAGAAAAAGATATTTAAAATTACAGAGCTAATTTCTAAAGCAGCAGTCATCACTAGTCAGTGATAAACACCAGTAAACTACTTCAGCTGAAAAATACCACGAGTCTGTGATGATTATAACAGCCCATGTGATGGTCATTATTGTCTGCAGTACAGAAACATGAGCAATTTTGCCTTCTTTTTGCTCTTTTTTAATTTGTCATTAGCAGAAAGTAAGAGACCAGAAAAGTAATTATTGCCCAATTAACCCTTGTAATATTATATGATATTTCAGCTTCATTTGCTGCTTCAAAGTTGGATTGTATGGCCTGGTGACTCTTCAGAAGGATACCAAGACTTTGCTGAAACATGCAATATGTGCCTTGACTGGCAGCTGCAAGATGCATAAAATCAACATTAAACTGGCTTCAACCTGTAGAGCCATGGCTCAGAGTCTGGCTGTGTCATCAGAGAGAAAAATGCTACATCATTAGTGGAAAAAACAAAAAACCATAAAATCTCATCCTTTTTTTTCTTTTTTTTTTTTTTTTTTTTCCTTGAGATTCCTCCTGTCTCCACTCCAGGAAGTCTCATCCTTGCCAGCTGAGAACCCAGACACTTTTCAGGGCATTTTAGCAGGGTGGGAGCAGGCTTGGATATCTGTGAACCCTTCCTGTTCTCTGCTATTAACCCTAAATCACTTCACTTTTTTTATAAAATTCATAGTGAATTCATTTTATCAGCTGTAAGTCAGGAAACAATATGGATGGAAAGTAGAAAATAAAAATCCCCAAACCTAGAAGAGAACTCTGTTCTTTTGACATCATGTTTAATGAATCTGAACACAAGGAAAGCAGTACATGTCCACTATTGCAAAAGGAGAAAAATTACAGTAGCTAGCTACAATTTGTGACTGCTTTTGGAGTAGGACTATCCCTTCTGAGTCACTGGGAAATAGAAAAATCAAATCACCCTTAAAATAAAAAAAAACAAACATAAAGCTCTATTTCAGCATGGAATACCAAGGCTGAAATTAAACCAAATATTAATCAGCTCACCCATTATTCTTATTTCAGCACTAGAGAACCAGAAGGAAACATCCAGCTAAAAAAGTTAATATCCATCTGGAGACGTATTAAATGAAAATAACCACAAAGTCAACAAACTTCAGCTCATAAAAAGTTGCATGCACATTTTTATTCTGCCATCAACTCTGCTTTACCTTTGGGCCATTTCATATCAGCTTGAGTTATAACTGGTGTAATAAATGGGGTTTTAGGCAGCATATTTCCATGCAAATTTACATTGTCAAATTACTATTCTTATTCCAACTCCATCATAGATGAAAAAATAAATTGAAGGACGTGTTTAAAAAAAATCCTTATGATAAAAAAAATGACTCCTTCAATAGACTTATCTTTTGAAATATTACTTTTCGCTCTCATGGAACAGAAAGGTATAAAATTTAATGGGAGTAGATCCAAAAAAGCTTCTGGAGAAATTCCACTAAAGACCCTGTAAAAGTAACCTTGTTTTGAGAAGTTTTGTTCCACTATGAAAGAAAGAAAGAAAGAAAGAAAGAAAGAAAGAAAGAAAGAAAGAAAGAAAGAAAGAAAGAAAGAAAGAAAGAAAGAAAGAAAGAAAGAAAGAAAGAAAGAAAGAAAGAAAGAAAGGAAGGATAAAAAAGAAAAAATAAGTAAAAAAAAAAATTACTAGAGTCCAAGTGATTGATTTTTATTGACTGCTTTTCAAAGGTGATGATCACCATCCAGTTTTCCCTCTATGCTAAAATCACACAAATAGAATTAATTGTAAAACACAGTATTTTCCTTTGGAAAATTCCAACATTCAAATCCAACTAAAATTCAAGTGATACATTTTTTTGACTGCACTTTTTAGGAGAGACCCAGGGTGATTTCCCAGGCCCTGAGCAGGTGCCTGAAGCTGGCCCAGCCCTGAGAGGCTTCACTGAGCCCCAGCCCTGGGGAGCTGTGCACGAGAGGCACAATGCAGGAGCTGAATGTGGAAATTTTCCCTGTGTTTGCACCATTCCCTCACTTTTTAAAAAAGGAGGAAAATTTCAACGCATTCTTTTTGCAGCCCATGATAGTATGAAAAAGCCTTTGCAGCATGTGCAGCCAGTTGGCTGGAGGAGCTGGCTGAGAAAAACCCAGCCTGGTAATTTTGCCTATAGTAAATGCTGACAGAAATTTCTCTGATGCTGTTCCACAGCAGCTGCCTCATTGTTCTGTTTTAACGTAATCAGCACAGTAAGGAGGAAGAAAGGAGCGTTAATTTTCTATCAAATAAACTTTAATTGAGTCTTTCATACTTCAGTACTGTATAACAAATGCATATAAATGGTCTGTGAGTTGGTGCTGGTTGTGGTAATGTGGTGTGTCAGAACTTGTCTCGGGCACATTCTGGTACTTTCAGCTTTGTGTCACCGTCTTGCAGCCCAAGAAATGCTCCTGAGACACCCCCAAATTCCTCTGAGGAATCACAAGAGGCTCCTGGGTAAGGGTGAGCTCCTCAAAATGACTGTAAGGGTCAAGGTGGCCCAAGGCCCCTGTCAGTGTCAGAAGAGAAGGATGATGATGCAGAGGGGAATGAGCTCCCAGCCAGGGTAATCAGGAGCACTCAGTGCCCCGAGCTGAGCCCTGGCAGCGCTGGCAGTGACCTGGCAGAGACACTGATGGAGCAGCCTGAAACCCACCGAGAGCATCTCACCCCAAACCCCCATGGTTCTGTGTTCCAGTTCTCACAAGAGTGCAGCTCCTGGAAAAGGAATGAGCATTCTTCATCTCTTGTCCCATTCTCGGCTGTTTTTGATGGCCTGGAAAGGCTCAGGATGGCCTTGGGCAGCCCGCGCTCCAAAGGACGAAAAGAGTCTTCAGGTTTTTTCTCGGTCTTCAGTGTTTATTAGTTTTCATCTACAAGATTTTCTCTTGGCCCGACAGAGGTCTGCACAGCAGCCAGCCATGAGCACACTGAGGGCCCCCGGGGCAGTCACTTATCTTTATACCCAAAATTACATATACAATATTTACCTATTTTCCCCAATACCTTTCACCCTTATTGACAAGTGCACTTTTAGTAAGAACCAATCCCAAAGTGCCGCCACCACCACAGAAGATGGAGGCCAAGAAGAAGAAGAAGAAGGACAGGACACGCCCCAATTCCTCCATCTTACTTCTCTAGACCCCCCTATACCAAAATTCTAAAACCTGTGTTTCACACTCTAATTAACCTATCCCTTCACCATTTATCCCAGTGAAATCCTCCCATCCTCATACAGGTGTCGTCTCCCGTGCAGCAGGATCAAAGTCCAGCCACCAGACACTTCTGGCAACATTCCAGGACCTCCGAGCCCCCCAAGGGTGGTCTCGGTCACTCTGCACATCAGGACTGCTGTGCTGAGATCCCACAATCTCTCTCCATCTATTACAGATAGGTTGCATTAACACAGAGGGATTTTGAGATGCTAAACCTGAATTACAGACAGAAAACATGTAACCCCCCCAAAAACAAGGAAAAACTTTATTCAAAATATGTACAAAGCAGTGCAGCCACTTCTTCCTCCTTTCCAAACCCCTCTCATTTTGTTTATATCAATTTTAAGTAGGGGATGCTCAGATGACATTTAATCCTTAGATTTTATGAGTGAAAACAAATATTCTCCCTGGTTAAATTCTAATTTTCTCACACAACTTGTACCAGAAGCACAGACATGGCAGTAATGTGGATGAAGGTCATGGTGCCTGTTTCCCATCTCTCAAGGTGGAGCATATTAGACTTAAAATCATGCTTCAATTCTTCTTGAAACATTCCAAGGCTGGGACTACAGATGATCCCCTACAGTTTAGTTAACCTTCCAGTTATAATTTATTTTTTTAGAACTTCTCAATATCTTCTATCCCATGGCAACTTGTCCCAGCCCATTCAAATATACAGAAGAGTTCATCCTCCTCCATGCTTTTTTTTGGAATAATTTTTGTTCATTCTCTTACTATAGAAGCTGGGCAGCCTCAGTTCTTCTCATCTTTCTCGCTGCTAGATCTCCAATCATTTGACACTAGTTAATTCTCGTTCTTTGTAAAACATAGAAGTTCAAGACAGGAGATTGTTCTCAAAACTTCAAATCAAACTGGAATAAAAATCCTGTGATATTGCTGCATTTTATGCTTTTTTTTTGCTTACTTGGAGAGTCAAGACTTATCAATGAAGGTACCAGCAGTGCAACAGCCAAAAGAAATCTGTCACTGACATTTATTATTAGACCTGGACAAAAGGAAAAAATTATCTCAATACTTTACTCTTTGTCTCTTTAATTAATTGAACTCATTTGTTGCAAATAGTACTTGGTTGTTAGCATATTCCCAAGCACATTGTGGCAAGTATTAATTACTTCAAATTCAATTTGCTTTGCTTGATTGACCAGCAAGGTCACAGAACTCTGTAGCTTTGTGTTTGCACAAGGGCAAAGATGTGTTAAAGAAGCTTCTCAAAGAGATGCAAGTTTGCTTTGTCCAAGTATCCTACATTCATCAAAACTTTGTTCCTTCCAGAATTACGCCTACAAACAGTCTTTGCTGGAATAATTACAGAAAATGGGCAGTGGAAAATGGAAAAAGGAAAAAAACATTCTTTTCCTTTCCTTCCCTATGCAAAGATTGATTCCCTTCCTGTCGTCATCTCCCAAACCAATTCAGGATCTCACAGCACACAAACAGGTACATTCTGATGGCAAAATCACGAAGCCAAGGAGTAAAGCAGAACAAAGGGAACAGCTGCTGCCAGTCAAGGCTGGAGAAGAGAATCAGAAGCAACATGGAATTTGTAAATTTAGCAAATCTATTCTGAGAATTCAGAATGATGAATCATTCCCCGCCTCCCCAACTTCGCATCCGCCTGGAGAGAAAGTTCATCTGGCTTCACTCTGGCCCTCCATTGTCTTCCTGCCAAAAGAGTCCCACAAGTGCTGTGTTTCCAAAGATGAGACACTGGACTAAAGGTCTAAATACATATCTTAAGCTGTTGTTTTTACCTTTCAGTCCTTTCATTAATTAGTCAATTGTGCCTATACTGTAACAAGATTGTTTCTTTAATTGCCCTTACAGTTTTAAATTTCCAGGCCCTGGAAAAGACTTTTTAGGAATATTCAGCAGGAAAACTGGCAGGACCCAAGACTGGTCCAGCTGAGCAACCCAGTGCACCCAAGTGATGCTCAGTAAGTGCAGCCTCCACCAGTGGTGCTGGAGAACCCCAGCCTTGTATGGAGAACAGCCCAGGCAAGCAGAGGAGGATTAGATTTCACCACTGAGAAGTGGTTCAGCTCCTGTTACCCACCTCTATTTCTTTACCCCATCTCTTGTTTGCTTTGCCTACCCTCTGTTTAGATTGATGATTCCCTTGTTTTTGTTACCCTGCTCACACAATTTCCCAAATATTTTTGGAGGTGCCCTTTTCCTGCAATCCCCATTGTCGGTAGTCTCTCCCTTTTTTATATCTGCTCTTTTCAACCTCCTTTCTTCTCCTTTCTCCCTAACCCTTTTTCATCCTTTTGTCTTCTCTCTTAGCACTTCTCTGCCCTGTAACCTACCACTTTCTGCTCAAAAGGGAAACTATAAATCAATAGGTTGCACTGTGGACTTGCTGCCTTTTCCACTTTATTTAAATTCTGCCCTCATAAGAATCAATTCAAAACTCCACTATCTCAACCAGAAAGGGGAAAAAGAGCATGCAAGCACTTTCTTCACACACAGTGGCCCACACAGAGCTCCTGTACCTATACACACACAGACACACAGCCCAGTGGCACCTGAAAGTACAGGTGGTGTGCCAAAACTCACACTGTCATCTCTTTTGAGGTTTTGGTCTCCTTTCATTGTCAAGGGAGCAAGCAGAAAGGAAAACTAGGATTTTGCTGTTCCCATTTCACATTCTATGCTCCTCAGAGCAGGGAATTTTCCCAACGGAATGTTGTGTCAGATGACAGAAATTATTATTTGTCACACAGCAGTGTTGATTTAAATTACCCCACAAACCAACTAGAAAGTCGGGCTCTGAACCTATTACCCAAATCCTCATTGACAGACACATTTGACCACAGCAATGCCAGGTAGAAGTTTTATTTTGGTCAGGGAATGAGCATTTCTGTACTGACCACAGTCCTGCTCCAGCTGGAGGCTGCAGCATCAGCTCAGCCAGGCAGGGCAGGAGCCAGCACTGATCAGCAGCTGGACAGGAGCCCCATCCTGGTCCTTGCAGCACATCCCCAATACCCAAAACACACTCCAGGTAGTGCTGATTCAACCAGCAGTCACAAAAGCAGCAGGAAGTTTGGCTAAAAATGTCGGCGCCTGTGACGGCAGCCAGGAATGAACAGATTCATGTTCACAATGCATTAGGCAGCCTGTGAAGACATCTCACCTATTTTTAGTGAAAGGAGCCCACAAATACTGGGGGCCAGCTGAGACTCTTCAGAAAAGTGCCAGTTTGAGGTGGGACTAATCTGACTCCTTGTCCTTGCAACAGGGCAAATATGAGTCAGTGTGTTAGCAAAGGACAAGCTGTGCTCCACTGGAGAAAAAAATTTCTTTTTCAGGAGAAATTGGTGCTCTTAGGTTAGAATTTCTCATGGCAGAAATGCCATGTGATCCTGAAGCCCAGGTGCATGTGGCATAACATTTTGGTACCCTCTGTAAGAAAGGCATCCACTTGGTGCTTGGGCTAAATTCTACTTGGTCCTTTGATGGCAAATGAGAGGCAGAAATCAGTGGCAGCTGATCAGTAATTATACAAAATTACAGTATGCTTCTGTGGTGTTTTTGAAAGAAATTGTCATTTTGCTACTCAGCCTGACTAATTTCTGGCTCACATTGAATCATTGTGCCATGTTTGCAACTCATTAAAGCCACACTGGCTTCTTTCACCACTTTGCCTTGGTTTCTGTGAAGTCAAGGGGGAGAAATGCTGCTTTCTGCAGGCTTCTGCAGCACCCTGTGAGTTGCCCTGAGGGGACAGGGCTTTGTCAGGAAAAGCCAGCCCTGCAGGCTGGGCTGACAGCTCACAGCTCACCCTGCAAGTGCAGCAAGGTCCCTCCTCAGCCTCTCAAAGTGCCACACCAGGGTCAGGCTTGGGGAGGGACACAGAGGCTTTAAAGCCTCCCGAGGCTGCTCAGTCCCTGCCCTGTTTCTTGTAGTCCAAACAGACCCGGGGAGTCTGGAGATGGAGCACAAACACACACAGATCTGCCCTCCATAAGGTGTTCTGACTACAAAAATCCATTTCAATACATTTTGGTTGGTTGGTTTTTTTGGTCAGTCTGTGTTGAGCTAAAGATTACTTACAACATACCTATACTTACTTCCACTTTGAAAAAAACCTGAGTTTGACCTGATTTTTTTTTTTTTCCCCATTTGTTTCTATTCCGTTTCAACATCCTGGGAAATTTTACCAGAGAAATAGAAAAAATAATTGAAAATAACCAAGCTCACAAAACAGAGGTATCTCTTCTGGAATATCAGATCAAACCAATGAGAGGGTCCCTTCCTATGTAAACTTGATGTTTCCAATGGCCTCTTTTATGCATAGCACTGAATTATTTTCAGCAAAAGTGGTTATTACAGGCACCTTTAGGCAGCTTTTTGTGACCACAGCCCTGCTCCATTAAGGCCAGTGCCACCCAGCAGGACAGAAATGCATCTGAACACTCTCAGCACCCCCAGCTGACTTCATGGAGTGATTCTGCTGTGCTGAAGGCAGCCAAAAAGCCAGCTGGAATTACTTTGCTTTCTAGACATTTCCAATATCCTGACTGATCTCACCCAATATCAGCCCAACACCTTCCAAGTGTCCAGCACTATTCAACAGCTGTGATCACTCAGTCAAAAATTAATTCAGGGCAACATTAGTAGAGGAAAAAAGATAAATACACTTCTCTGGGAAGCTCAGAGAGGGAAGGCAAAGAGGGAGAGAATTGGTATTTGTGGAATCCAGAACAAAATCTTTGTCACAGAAAACCAAATGAAATATTTCAGTGGGGGTCATTGTTTTGTCTCCTGTGTTTCAGGAGAGCCAAACATCCCTTTCTCAGAGCAAAGCTTTAAATTTTAGTTCACACTTGGACTTACAAGCCAGTTTCATTTTCTCAAGTACCAAAAGCCTAACTTTGGGTGAGATCATTGTCATCTTTGCTAAGCAGGATCATCAGGCCCCCAAACAGATTTAGGATCTTAACTTCAGTTAATCTGCCTGGCAAGTTGGAAATCAATCTGCCATCTGGTACCCAAATATATCTAGAGAATAAAAAAACCTTTGGCTATGAGCAAAGAGAGAAAGCATAGGTCTATAACCCTTGCCTTCCCTCCTCCTGCCATGGATGCATGCAGAATATTTGGGGGTTTTATACTTTCATAATGTTTTGGTGGACTGGAAAGAGTAGGAGTCATATGTCACTTAAGGAGGTGGAAAAAAATGAAAATTTTCAAGAGTTTAAGCAGAACAAAATGAAATAAACTTTTTTTTTACTTCTATGATAATATTCAACAATCATTATTTTTTTTTCTGTGTTTTTTGTGGTTTTTACCAGCTTATTTAAGAAAAGGCATTTTAGGCTGTCTTACAGCCAGTTTATACTTCTGTTTGGACAGTTTTGAGCATGTTGGTGATTATTAACAACATCTAGATTTAGGCAATTAAGGATCTAACCTGAATGACCAATCCATCTAGGATCCCTGCAGGGCTTAATGGGAAAATTCCTTCAGATACCAGTTCACTGAAGGCACCTAACCTCTGTAGCTTGAATTCTCTCAGACAACTTTTTTTCTCTGCTAACTCTTTTTGAAGGCCAGGCTCCCACACCTCCCCAAAATTCCAACCTCTGGCACCAGAAGGATTAGAGAAGTTCTTGCACATTCATTGGGAAATAAACATTCAACACCAGAGGCATGCAGCAAAAATACTCCTGCTGCACACATTACTCTTATTTCCAGAGCACATATTTAAATATAAACCAGCATTTCTGAAGTAACATTGTGGGTGCTGTCCCCAAGATATTCTTCCCATCAATAAGAAGATGTGATCATAAATGAAATGAAGAGTGCTCCATGGCAACCGTAATGAACTTCGCTTCAAATGCTGCCAAAATGGCAACATCACAAATTTCAGATTGCAATAGGTTGTCTGTTAATTAAAGAGCAAGGGCCAGTTTCAAAGAGGAACTACCAAGGTTTTAAAAATTTGCCAGGGATAATGTACTTCATGCATTGCTAATTATGTAGGCATTTTCTAAAACAAGCCAGAATTAATTATGCATCAGATCCGCCCCCAGCATAAGGGAATAATTGAGTTTCTTACAAAGTTATGGCTCAATAAGAGGCACTGTATGGGCTGCACACTCTGTGCTGTGTCACACACTGTGGTGGAAATGTGCTGCCAGGCTGCACTTGCCTCAATGCAAAGGCTGCTGCCAATTAACACTGCTAATACACGTTAATTTAAGATTTCCCTTTTCCAACTAATTGATATCTGATTAAACGCAGAATAAGTTTTTTTAAGTGTTCATTAAGTAGCTAAAATTTCCTCACAAGTTTCATGTTTTATATGAGGCCACAATCACGGAATACGTAGCTCATGTAATTTCCAAATCATTAGAGAGTAATTGGACTTATCAGTTACATGCTAATTAAACTTCCACTGAATTCTCTTTCTGCAATCAGTTGACATCAGATAGATGCACGGTACCCATCTCATTATGGCAAAATGGAATTGCTGAGGCACTTAAAGTGGAGCATGGCGCAGAGCAGAAAAGTCTGTTCTGCTCTGTGTTGGGAGCAGCACCTGCAGCTCTCAGAGCTACAGCAGACCCAAAACTCCAGCAGAGCAAACAGACACTGGACAGGCTTCAGAATGATTCCCAAAGCCTGGGGTTAACACAGGTGTTTCACTGTCCCGAGCTGTGTTCTGCCATTATCGCCAAAAATTCTGCCATTGCCACCAAAATTGAGCCTGGCTGGGTTTGCACCCACTTCAGTGCATCCCCACCAAAGCTCAGAGTGTCCCAAGAAGATCAGCTGCACTCGCTGACAGATTGTGCCTCTCTCAGAACATGCAGCAATCTATTTTTGGAGACCTGCTACACTGGCTGCTGCTCTGGGTGCTGCTCCTGCCATGCAATAGTTAAGAACTTGTGATTTCCATAGGAAATAAATGATCCATGAAGAAAAGAAATAAGGAAGAAGCTTCGACACCCCCAGAATTCAGATGTGCTTTCCTCACCTGGTGAAATGAGTTCATCACCAATATGATAATGACAGAAAGATTTGGTGGCATTACATGATGAGGAGAAAATCAGACTTAGTCCACATGGAGATTCAGTGGCTTTTGATGGAATGTCATGGTTGGGTGAGGGAATTTGGGGAACACATTGTGATGACAATTGTAACTCTTCCCAGTAATTAATAAAAAGGAGATTAAAAATATGATAAAACATCAGGTGCTTTAATATTTTTTCAGTCTATCTGCCACAACTTCTTTTCTCTAGGATTGTGCTTAGTATCTCTTCTTTCTACTCCAGCTGATATTCCTGTAGTGCTCATTTACAAGCATTTTCCAAGTTGTACGCCAAGCATGAGTGTTTTATTTTTTTTTTAATGAAAGCCTGAAAATTAGTAGGAAGACCTAGAAGAGATGTCATAGTCAATTACTAATGTGAGGTTCCAAAAGTGCAATTAAGCATGGATGAGTATTTGCACTAATTGCAAACAGGTCACCTTAGACCAGTTAACCTGTCTGCTTGAGAGAAAGGGAATGGTAATGACCTATGTGAGAAAACACCTTAAAAATAGTTTCTTCCATTAAAAAAAAAGAGAGAAAAATAATTCCAAACCATGCCCGCAATTATCATCAACTTCCAGCACAAGGAAGATAATAATTTGCCTGTAAGCAACAAATCCAAGAGCTTTATGTTTCTCATGAATGCTGTAAGACTAACTGTAGAGCCTTTCAATGCTGTAAGGGTGACTACCGTACTTTACTCTGGCTTTAAAATAATCCCCCAGACTCCCTGCCTCCAGAACAGCATATCTAAATTATCTGAGGTCAGCAATTGCCCAGGGTGGTGGCATCTCTTAGAAAGAAACAAGGAGGGACCAACCTGGGTTTTGGTGCTGCTTTGCACCTCAGTGGCTTTTGGATGTTGTTGACTGGGACAGTCCCTGTTCCCAGCCTGGGAGGTGACTAAAACTCCTCATCTTCAAGTGCTGGAGGAAATCAGATGCAAATCTGCTCCTTCCCCTTTCCTCCCAGCACTGGCTGCAGAACCAGGGCTGTGGAAATTAAGGGAGACCCTGAGTTGTAATTGCATGAGGCATTTAAAATTAACATTCATCTCCCTGACAGGCACATCCCCACACCTGGAACAATTTTCCATTTGTTTATATTTTTCAAGTGGAAAGCAGGATCAGAGCAGACATGCAGCTTGTTGCATGATTACCACTGATTTGGGTGGCAAATCCACAAACAGCTACAAAACCTGATAGAATCATCTATCACTATTACTACATGTGTTGGATTTCTTTTTCGTTTCAAAATTATTTCCTTTATGGCATGCTGATTTTATTTCTGTATTGAATTCCATTTAATTGTCCCTTGTTTTAATCTTGCAGGAGGTTTTAAATCACTGAGGAGCTCCAAGAATGTCATCTGCTTACAGGTAGTGTATGCAAAAAGATGTATGGCTGCTATTATTGCCATTATTAGGGGTGTATGTTATGGTGGGAGTGTCATTTGATGTGTCTTATGAGAACAAAAAAGCAAAATGAAACCAAGCCTTCTCCCTATCTGGCACTTTGCCATTTCACTGTTTCTTTTTGTATAACTTTTCATTCTTTTCAATAATTGATTGTTTTTATTTGGAGGAGGGGAAGATGACATCCTGAGTAGCTTGGAGGGTTTGATCAGAAGGAACGTGACTCACTTCAAGCCAGCTGGGAACTGGCTAAGTGGGAAGTGGCAAATATTTTAATTTTGAGCTGTCTAAATCAGTATTTCCTTGGCCTTCTCTTTATGTGCAACAGCCTTACTTCCTCAGGCAACCTTTTGCACTTTTGTATTTTGCAATTAAACACAACTGCAATCGCTTTTATCATATGAGCACGGGGGAATTTAGCAGCAGCCCGTACAGAGAAGGTTGACTGGCATTTTTCCTAACAAAATTTCATTTTCAATTGTCAAACAACAGTTGGGACGTGAATTCTCTCCTGCAGTTCAGCTTTATGATAAAGTTTCATCTCAGGTTGTTTACCATTTCCAGAAGTTAAAAACAGGTAAAATACACTGTTGCAGTAAAGGTGAAAAAAATCCCACAGAACCATTTAATTGATTATTTTTTCTTTCCTCCTGAGGGCCATTTTGTTGCTCTCTGTGAATAACAGGATACTACACAAATATACATCTTAAATCCACCACTGCTTCATACAATTGCATGCTGTTTCCACTGTTACTTAATAAATTGTACTGTCTAATGTAAACTGCCCTGCATTCACCTCACTCCATTTTCACTTGCTACCATGTGACTCAGAAATCTGGTTTTGCTAGAATTTTCTACCACAGATGAGTTTGTAGGTTTCTAGCACGAATTTGGGATGAATGTATGTAATTTTCAGTTTTTTAAGGCAGTTGATATGTGTGGCATTTACCTTCTCTGAACAGAGAGACATAATTCTCTCTCTCAGGGTTTTATCCTAAAGCAGCGCAGAGAGAGAAAAAGAGAAAAACAATTCTTATCTCTACTTGCTGTGCCTTGTTGTTTTACACATGTTGAATGTGTTAGGAAGATTGTTTACCTGAAGTGATTTGGCAATTAGATTCTGCTGAGGATTGTTTTGTTTCCTTGGCCAATTGGAAAAAGCTTTGGCAGACAGTCATGAGTTTTCTTTAGTACTCTTTAGTATTCTTTGTAGTATAGTATGTATCTTTAATTTAGTATAATAAAGCAATTGTTCAGCATTCTGAATCAATGGAGTCAGATGCCAATCATTCCCTGAGTCAGGGGGCCCTGATTTTACAATAGAAATGGGCACAAGAAACAGCACTGGAATCCCATTCCAGTCCATAAGGGCCACTTCTCTCTGCTCCTGCTGATGTGCCTCCCATGACAATTACAAGTTATTCCCTTTATCCTTCACTACACAGTGCTTAAAACTGGCAACATCATCACAGGATTTAAATTAGAGCTTGTTGCCAATGTTTCACCTCCAAACGAGCTCAGCTTTTAATAAATTATCTTGAGCCTAGGAGAGGTTCCATCATGATTCACTCTGCGGCATCTTGAGTGCTGGGCTATGCCAGCAGAAATAATTTCAACAAGGCTCTCTGTTAAGATGCAGCATACGTGATTAAAGGAGCTGCAGTTTTGAACAAATGGTTCAACATGTTGGTGTCAAAAGGAAGCATTTTCCCCCCTCGACTGGCTTGGCAGCTGTTGGGCTTCATTATGAGGAGCAAAACACAGGAGTGTGCAGACAGGTGCACGGCAGATTAAGGGCTCCAAAACAAGGCAGAGCAACAGCTTCGCTTTGCTGGAAACAGAACAGAGACAGAAAAAGAACATCCATGGAGGGCTGTGATTCAGGGAGAGCAGTATTTTAAAAAAACAACAACAAAAAACCCCAAAAAAGTAAAAAAAAAAACCCAAAAACAAAACCAAAAACAAACTAAAAACCCCGATACTAATACTAATAGTAAATACTAACACTAAATTAAAATACTACCAATTCACACAGTATAAGAACTGCCTCCAAAAATAAGGGAATTGCCAAAATACGTTAAGTGATTTGTGCCTGTTTTCTCCCACAAGCCTGTGAGGATGTTTTAAAAGAAATTGTGTCTTGAGCTGGCAAAGCAACAGCTCCGTTTCTCAGCTTAAAATGAAAATTAAGAATTTGGCTATTGTTATTTAATGCTTAAGGACTGATTTCCTGATGCTAAAGATGTATTCAGAGGCTTAATTCCCACTGAAATCAAATTGCCAAAGTTCATCTCAGAGCATCTTCTTAACTTACACTTCTGGAAGTGCAAAGAAACCCCAGTTTTGGAAATGTAGGGGCAGACAAAACAGTCATAGATTGCCTAGAAAAAACAGGCTTGTTCTTATAAGTGAGGCTCATCAGAAGGCTTACAGAGTTAAGCAAGAGGGGACCTGGAATTATTTAGGATGTGAAATAATTATTAAGGCAAGCCCAGCCTTAATCTGGAGAATGTGCCAGGGGGGTCTGGAGGACCCTGGAAATTCTCCATGGGAAGGAGTCACACATGGGTGGTTGCACATGGAGCAAATATGAGGCAGGATGGGAGAGCCTTCCTCCAAATCATCCATGCCAGAACAAGCCAAAAACGCCCACTGAGACCTCCACAGGCTGGAAATTGCCATTAGAAATAAAATCTCCTCTCCCCTTACGGATGTGGGTACTGAGATCACACCTGGATATTTCAGGGACAGCAGGAATTGGGGTGCTGTGGTCTTGGGCAGCTGTCAAACACACTTGGAGCCATCAAGGCCGCTCATTAACATGAACCGGACGCATAATTTGACATAATTTGGGTACCAGCTCACAGCATTTCTCTAAGATTAGTGGGATACTGTAAAACCAACAATCAGCAGTTTCTCAGTTGAAATCCTTCCCCCACACGTAAAGAAAAGTGAAATCATTGGTTATGCAGGGCACAAGGGCAAAGAGCAAAGCAGGGAGGATTCTGCTGCCCAGGGTAAGCTGAATAATAAGATAATGGTGATCGTAAGTGCTGTGTTTATTTTTTATTTTCCCACTGCGAAGCGATGCTTGCCTGTGAAGAATTGTCTTTAAATGAAGCACCTTTCAAACAAGCTCATTACAAAACCATCTGAGCACTCCTGATAGTCAAGTTGGTGTGTGAGACAATGGCTAATTATTCATCATGAATAAATTGCCAGGTGAACACACTCACCCTTTTTTTTGAGTTGTATTACTGGAGCCCTTGAGGCTGGGGGTGGAACGAGGGCCTCAGCAGAGGAGTGGATAAAAACTATGGGCAGTGAAAGGTAACAAATCCCTAGCCCCACTAAACTTATTGATTAAATTTTACAAGACAAAGAAACACATCAGGAAGAAAACTATATGATGAGGAATAATTTTTGTTAAAGTAGTGACTAAATAAAAACTAAATTCAGGTCATTTCAGGTTAGGAGCAAATTAGGGATGGTAAGAAGGGGAGGTGAGTGAAGAATATATAGATGATTTTGCTAGTGTTTGAGGACAACTGGTGAAGAAAATATCAGGTCACAGGTAGATTATACTGACTATCTCATTCTTATCCTCCAGATTTTCTGCAAATTCCTGCAGGGTGTTGCTCAGAGGAGGGGATAAGATTTTTCTGTTGCCTTCTTTTTACTGAAAAGGTCTAAATAAAAGAATTAAGAAAAGCTAAAAGGGTGCAATCAGTGGATAACAAAGGAATAGCTGCTGACAGCATAAGGAAAATTATGGCTGATACACATTATGGCCTTCAGTAGTGACAAAAATGCAGTAGCAGGAAAGATGTGAACAGCAGCAAATAAAACCAGGGCTGCACACAGTCCCCAAATTTGGCTTTTATGAAATTCTTCCATATTCCATTCACAGCACTTGGCTTGCTGGCTCTGAGTTCTTCTGTTTCTATTTGTTTTCATTAAACGAGCAATTAGTCAAATCTGAGTTAATGAAGCTTGCTTAGTCATCCAAGGTCTGTAAAACTTTGCCAGAAGTCAGCATCTTTGCAACCCTTGAAAATGAGGGAGTCTGGCATGACAGGCTTTGCTGACTGGCCTCTTCCATCATCTGAAATCCCATTTATCAGCTCATTTCAGGCATCTTTTGAAAAGCAGGAGAGATGAAGAGGGAAGACTTTGTCCTGTCAGGGTAGTTCATATCAGTTCCTTTAGACTAAAGATTGAGAGACTTAATCATCTCAAGTAGAGATGACAGTGAAATATCAGACTCTTGAATCAGCAATGATCAAGGGGGATGGATTTAGAGTATGTCTGAGAAGTGCTCTTTGCTCTCTGCACAGCAATTTGGAATCAGGGTTAAGCCCGCAGGGATTTATCACACATCTGGGACAAAGCCTGAAAGTGCTACTCTGATCAAGAGGAGTTTGATGGCCTCCAACTCTTTCAGGGTTAAAAAAAAAAAAACAAACCTTTTCCTCCTCAAAGCTCCAATTGCAGACTGAGAGAGAGGTGCTGGGGAGGGCAGCAAAGGGAAAAGGCAAATGTGGTGTCCTGCATGCAGCAGCTCTTGGCAGTTTTCAGCATGGAAAGGGATCTCCCAGGGAGGGAAGGAAACCCACACCTATGAGACTTCACAGACAGGCAGCAATTAGCGTGCTTAATTTCCTTGATAGAGTTATAAAAGCAGCACAGAAGAATCTTTTGACACACACACACACTCTCAGCTAAAGCAGAGCCTTCAGTATGCCTTGATATCCAAGCCGAAGTTAGCATTAAACATTTTACCTCAGATTTTCATTCATATTATTAAAAAATAATACTAATAAAAACCCAAACCAGCTTTCTTGGAGGAAAATGGAGAATTAATTCCTCCAACCTCTATGAGTCTGTCTTCTCTCAGATGCTGGTGACACAAACTCTTGGTATTTCGTGTGGCACATGTGACTGAACAATCAGTTCCCAGAATGAATAGCATGGACTTCTACAGGGGAATTAGGAGCTGATGTCTCAGAGGGAAGGCTATGGCAGATTCCTGTTTTTAGTGCATTATTCACAGAGATGTACAACCAATGCTTGTATTGCAGGGTTCCATGCTTGCATGCTCTCTCCTGGGGAGACAGTCTGCCCTAAAGCTGGTGCCATGTGCCACCTCCTCCTTTCCTCTCCCCTCCCCAGTCTCTCCACGTCTCCATCTGTTTTGAGGCCATATAATTAACCACCTTTTGTAGTTTCTCCTCTTGTATAAATCCTTTTAAAACCGAAATGCATCTTAGGAAATCAATTAGCTGAAGTAAATTAATGTTGTGGCCTTACATCTACCTTCTGCATTTACTCCTTCCTTCACCTTTCTCCTAACTTCTCATGGGGCCAGTGTCTCACTCCTGCTGTGCCATCACTGATCTGAAAGAGTTTTAGAAATCCTGTACCAGGCCAGGATGATGTTGGATGTAGTCAAGGATTCAAATCCTTTTCAATTCCGTGAGGAGAACCTTCCTTCTTTTCTTTGGGGCCTTAAACAGATTTGAGGTCCATCCTCAGTGTCCAGCAGTTCAAATACTCCCTGGTGAGAAGTTAAATCAGTTTGGGGCAGATTCCAAACCAGTACCAAGTACTAAATGAAGAAAATAATTTTAATTTCTAGTTCTGGGATTTATTTTTTTCTTCCACCTCAAGGAATAGTTAAGTGCTTTGTGTTCTGTGTCCTAAGGGCCAGTAAATTTGAACAAAAATAAAGTTCTTCTTTCCTTCTGGCTTGTTCTTTATGACATAGAGAGTTAAGCAGCTCCCTTCTAGGATTCTCTCTCCCTGACTGGGATCATCTGTGCACCACCTAAGGAAGCAAGGTTTTGGTGTAAAAACATTGCTCTTACCTCTTTTGTTAAACAGAGGCATGGTGATTACAGCTTAATCATAGGTTGTTAAATATATTAACTAATACCTGTAATGAACAGAAAATCAATGTACAATCTGCATTTTCAAGAAAAACAAGAGTCAGTGTCAGCCCTGTGGTGATTCATATTAGAGGTTTCTTCATCTTCTTTTTTCTTGTTTTTTTCTTCTCTTTCAACTTTTTTGTTTCAGGGGAAAAGAAAACCAAACAAGCACAAGCTTCCAGCTTTATACAAATATTAGGAACTACTCTTCCCATAGTAGGAAATGTATTTGTTGTATGTCATCTGTATGGGCTGTGCCATGCTCAGATGGGTCAGGGCAGGCTGAATTTAAGCTGATTTCGCACACAAGGGGATATTTGCTGAAGAGGACTATAGCTCCTCATCCACTGGCTTTGCACAGCAAGTGCCTCTTGCCAGCACATTTCTGACAAGTCTTTACTGCATGAGCCGTTTCTAGCAGCCCAGGGCATTTCTTACAGAAGCTGTTCTCTAAAACCTGCAAAGGCCAAGGGATGATGAGGTATTACAGCCATTGTAAGGGACCTTGGGAAAACACAAATCAAGCCTTTCTCCAGTCCCCAGATACATATAACCATGAAACTGAGAAAACATTGTTAAACGTTACCCCGCCAAGCATGAACACAAAGTTTAAAAAGTTGCCATTTTTCTCAAGTCAGCTCCTTTAGATTCACGAGTTCTGACTTTTATTAATTTGTTTGTTATCCTGCAGCAGCTGGAAGCATCATCATTAATGCATTTTCTGGGGCAGCAGCTCCAGAAATAATGAACTGGGCAGAGCTGAGAGCCAGTGGAGAGGAGAAGGAGAGTGGCTCATCCTGCTCAGCCCCCTCAGAGGCTGCAATCACAGCAGCACCACCAAACTGCTTCTCCAGCTGCAGCTTTCTGCAGACCTTCTGAGAGCTTTGGGGGATGAAATGTGTTTTCTGAGAATTCACAATGAAATTGTGCAAAGGAGGGATCTTGTTACCCTGTCACCCGGTATCAGCCCAGGTTTGAAGACAGAGCACTTCTCTTTTGCCTCCAGAACAACAGAATTTTTCTGCGGCATCTTACATTTAAAATGCCCTCCCTAACCACAGCTTCTCATAAGGATTAAACCTTCAAAATGCACACACAGGGCAATTGAAAACTGCCAAGTGCTCAAAATTCTGGTACAAGCAGAGTGTGGAGCTAATACCAGATAACTTCTGACCTCCCACTGAGCCACAGCAAACAGCTGAAATAAATGCAGATGAACATATTCCTGGCTTTTTCCCATCTCACAGGACACTCCAGCACACCCCACCCCATCCTCTCACAACCCCAAATAAGCACAGATGTGCTTATTAACCCCCAAACTCCAGCCTGAGAAGAGCAAGAGGAGCTGGCAGTAGAGCTGGTGATGTTGCCCTGGTAGATTCAGTCTGGTCCCAGGGTTGGGACTTCTGTTGAAAAAATCTCAAAACCAGAGTTTGCAGGAAAGGTGCTTTGAGAAAGAAAATGTTTTTGTTTTCTAGGACCTGTCCCAGAAGAGTTTTAGTTGTTCTGTGCAATTAAAAATCATTGGTGAACATGCCACGGAATGCAGATGAATGACAGAGGTTTGTACACAAGGATGAGAGACTTTCTGGCATTAAGTGACATTATATTAAAAATAAAATCTTTAACCCCTATTTTCTCAGTACATTACCTTTGATTATTGTATTTTAACTTCTGAACTACAAGTCTGAATGAATTACCCAGCACAGTGCCAGGCTCTAATTCAGATGCAATAACTCAGGCACAAGCTCTGCTGGGCTTTTCCTTCAGTTTTCCATTGAGCCATCAGAGCTGTGCAGGGGTCTGCCTGAAGCCCAGTAACTCAGAATCCTGCCTGCACACAGGTTTTGTTATGATCTTATCATATATTAATTTTATTTTATCATATATTTATTTTTTTATTTTATATTTTTATTTGTATCTATTCACTGATCGTGTCAAAAGTCCTTAAGTTCTCTCTTGGTTTTGAGATTTGTGATAAGGACTTTCAAATATCAAAAAGGCTCAGAAATGTAAAGACACTTCTAGAAATAATGGCAGACCCATTAAATCTGAGAAAGAGAATTAGAATTTTATACTTACTTTTTCCTTTTCCTCCTCTTCACTTGAGAAGGAAGGAAGGAAGGAAGGGGATTAAGGAATAAGATTCTTTTATTTTTTGAGCTTCCTTTGAAGTAGCCAATGCAAGCATTTGCAGGGAAATTGAAAAATTCACTTTAAACAGTTTGCTACAGCAATGCTTTGCCTCCCTCCTTTTCCATCAAGTCAGGACTCTGGAAATGCAAGCACATAAAATGCTTTAGTGAAGCTTTCAGAAGGGAGAAGGGGGTCTTGTGGTGAGAAACAAACAGTTTATGAAGCTGTTTGAAGCCTCACTGGGAAGCACTGCCGCCTTTGCAGGGCACAGAGGAATTCTGGAGCGCCTGCATTAGCAAGAGCCTGGTGTGGAAACAGCTGAGTTTTCCATGGGCAGAGAGGAAATAAAGCTCAGGGACACTCAGCCACCGCAGAGTGCAGGGCAGGAAATGAAAGATGCTCTCAGGAGAGAGAATGAACAACACAGTGCTGGAGTGATGGAATTTCTGCCACCTTTCAGCTCCCACACAGCTAAACATGCAAGAATCCACACTGTGCATTTCCTCACCACACCTGGAAATTGTAATTGATGCCTGGCAAATGAGAAACCCAAACCTGCAAGGGCTGAGGGTATGATTTTGTCAAAAGGGTTAAACCACAGCAGGGAACTGGAGGCTTTCCCCCAAACCCTAAGCTCATTCTTGTTCCTGCACCAGTCAGTCATTTTGTGAGCTCTGATTTATTCTTATTAGGAAAACAAAACACAGCAAAAGAAGGCACAAACCAAGCATTCATCTCATATTGATCCAAATTCTTTCACTTAACTCATAATTTCAATCCTTCAGAGAAAATGCATTTCTGTCCAGGCGTCAGCTAAATTGCTCCAAGAGACATATTCTAAACATATATTCTAAAAGTTGTCATGTGCCTCCGCCTCTTCTATTTGGAGAAAATGGAAAAAGCAAAAAAGCTAATGGAAGAGGAGCTGAGTATTTCAGAAATTTGTATTCTGCTTCTGCAAACCCAAGGGAATTCAACGATTCAGCTAAAAATGGGCAGCATTTGTTTTTGGTGTTCTTCATTTGCAAGTCTCTGGAATATTTTGAGCTTTAATCATTACACTAAAAGGAGACACATTCTGCATTGTGATTCTCTGGATCACAAAGTCATCATTTACACTTGGACAACAGCTTTTTATGCTGGAAATCTCTAATCAGGATCAACACCTAAAATATGTGTGTGAGCTCTTAGGTGAGTGGGGAACAGCACCATAATTCCAGGCTGGGGTATCCCTTAATAGCCACACGTTTTATTTCCTATATTATGCCAGGAAAGTAGAACAGTAAGGTGTTAAGAACATCTGGGACTGTATAAATAGAATTACAGGCTGGAGGGAGGCAAAGCCCCAGCACCATTAATGGAGTTTTTAAAAGCAACCCATGTAGTAAATGTCTCCAGTATGCTGAAGATTCACAACTTTCTATGCTGGAATTTTCCTCCAATTTTTTTAAATTACTCACATGCCTGAGTAGTTTTTTCATTGAATCTTTAATTTCATGGATAACTCAAGTGTATACAAATAGATAGTAAATATTGATAGGTTAGTATGTAAAAACAGAGAGATGAGGAAAACAAGAATTTGGTTATTAAATCCTAAAGCAAGTAAGGCAAAAAAAAAATCCTATGAGAACCTCCAAGCCCCAGCGGAGTTCTTGAAAAAAAATAAAAATAAAAGTACAGACAAAGAATAGTCTCATTCTTTGGATAATGTTAACTGAAATGTGATTCCCCGTTTGACTCTGAACATTTACTTGAAATAGCACATTAATTTCTCTAATGAAATAATGGAAAGAAACTGAAACAATATTAGAGTTAATGACATTTTCTCCTGACTGTACTGGTACATTTCCTTATTTTCTGTGGGTTTTTTCATTCCTATAGAGAACACCAGTTTTCTGCAAAGTAAATCAAAACTGCCAGTTCCTTTGAGTGATTGGGAAGAGGGGATGCAATAGGGAGAAGAAGAATATCCTGATGGTTCTTTATACTCAGTGCTCAATACTCAATTCAAAGTTTACTGGAAGAGGATTTCCAGTGCTCCTCACTTACAGGAACTCCTCTAAGAGAGAATTTATGTGAGCAAGCTGATTTTATTGGAGTCTTTTCCAGTGCATTACACTGTAATGGAACCCTCATTCATTTACAGACAAACTCGTGTGCTGGGCTCTGTTTCAAAGGGGGCTGAGCCTCCAATAATTAAATTGTGTACAGAAGGCAGTCACCTAAATTCCACGCTGTTAATTTTATGCAAAACAGAATCCTATTGACTTCTTGCACATTCTCAGCTTTCTGCTGGATTAACACACATCCCACCAAGGGTATGAAACAGATTTTTCCATTAACTGGAAGTCTAAGGAAAGGTACATGATGTTTGAAGTTCATGCATCAGGAGGACCAAGGAGAAAACAAGAATGGGGCAGTTTGCTGGAATCTTACACTTCCAGCCATAGAGTTTTCCCAGTAATCCACTTGGGAATTCACCCTGGAATATTTCTTTTTACTCAGTCCTTGCAATTCCCACAAAATATCAAGCAATTCTAACATTGCCATATATACATCTTTATTTTTTTCTGGCATGGAAATTTGAATGAGCCCTAGAGCTGCTTCTTCCACCTCCTCTCTCTCTCCCCCATGCTACGTTGCCATTGCCGCTGGAATGAGTGGCCAGGTGAGGAAAGTTTGGGATGCTCTGGGACTGGGAGAAATGGTGTTGCTTTTCAATAGACTGCCTGCAGCAGTCCCCAGGCGTCCAGGCCTGCAGCCCCTGGTGTCACTTGTCCCTTGTTGGGTCTGGAGCCCACTCTGTCACCCCCGCCAGGGCAAAAATCAGCGCAGCAAAGCCCAGCTGCTCTGCCTGCCCTGCAGAGGGTGAGGGGATGCAGCTCCTTTGCACGGCAAAGTCCACTCCAGACAAGGGAAATATTTCAATTATTTGAAGTGGGTTGTAGATTGGAGTTGTAATTGAGGCTTGGTTTCTCAGTGTTATTGCAACGTGAGTGCTGATCCATTGCAGCAATCAGCACAGTGCCCTCACTCACTGCAATTATTTAAAACTATTGAAAAGCAACACCCCATGGAAGCAATTGCTTTTCTCTTTTAGGGCATCATTTATTTGTAAATCACTCAGGGTGGGTCTTTGTGTTGCAAACATCACAAATGAATTCTGCTTCTCATAAAACAGTCATCTGACACCTCTTCAAATTGGAAAATAAAGCTGTAACGTTATAAGAACTGCTCTAATTGACCCCTTCCTTTCAGAAAACTCTCAAACAAATGTGAGCAGCAAAGAATAATGAGGTAAATTTTCTAAAACACATCTTTTTCTTCTAAGAAAAGCACAACTTACTTGTTTCATTGCACACAAATTCCAGGGGAAGTCACCCAAGCTTCACCAGAGATTACCTTTCTAGCCAGAGCTGCAATGCTACAAATTTGCCAAATCAGATTTCAGGCATTTCAAATGGAAAAACCTTGAGAGACTGTCCAGGTCTGTGCAGCAATTCAGATGTGATGCCATGAACAGGTCAGCTTTCCAATGAAGGAGATGGGGGCATTGCTGTATACAGACACCCAAATCTGACTGAGGCAGTGCATTAAGGCACAGGATCTTTCACAGGAACATTTAAGAATGAAGACAGTTCATCTGTCATGAAATAACCTGTCAGCTGAATTGGGTGAGACATGTCATCAGGGTCAAGAAAAGCAATTTTTTCCCCAATCTCAGGTTAAAACACAGGAAGCAGGGTTTTCTTTTTAGTTTCGGGTTTGTTTTTTGGGTTTTTTCTGCTTTTTTAAGGGCAGCTATAAAAAGTCTAGACACGCGTAGCCTCCCTGGAATACCTGATGATAGAGCAAGGACTGGATGTGCAATCCTATGTTTGTCTTTGAAATAAAAGTTGTTTTTTCTTCCTCATGGGCTGATTAGAGTGATACCATCATGGTTCAAATCCAATCTGTGCCATCAGCGTCAGCAGAAAGATTTGTTTAACTTATCAAATTCTATTTAGGCCACCCAGAAGTGGCTCGACGACAATGCACAAATATATTCAGAGGGAGAAGATATCAAGTGGTAAATGACTATTCAGTATATCATAAAAGCACAACAACAACCACTGGATGAAAGATAAAGCCTGACTCATCCAAATTAAAGTATGGTACTAATTATTTAATGACTGCAAGGGAAACTGCTGGCATGGGCTGGCTTGGGACTTTGTCACCTTTGTGGAGACAAACAAGGACTGATTGGACACACATCCTGCAGCAGTTTTTCAGAAGGAGCTGTTGCTGCCTTGGGGCAACAATGTGGGCTTGTGCCACCTCCCTCATTTCCCTCCCAGCCCTCCTCTCTGTCTCAAAACAGCACAGAAAGCTGTAGGACTCCCAGAAATGGTAATTTGGTAAATGGTAATAATGGCCAGCAGAATGCAGAACCTCAACACAGCCTGTGCGCTCACCTCAGAATCCACCAAATCTGGGGCACTGGAATAAGATCAGTGCTAGCCCCTTTGAACTCTGTAGCCAGCAGGATTTGATAACCAGCAGGAAAAAGATTAGGAACTGGGAAGAATGTTTCCCAGATGCTTTTATAATGTTTCATGATGCATTTAGACAGGGATGGCTGCAAGTAAAGGCTGGAGAATTGGTGCCCTTTGAGTTCCTCTGCCTCTGGGCCCAGGGTAGCAACAATAGGAAGATGGATTTCAGGATCTGAGCTTGATCTTGCGCCTCCTGTTGATCTCTGTAATCAAAGATCAGAGGGGTGAGTGGAAAGAGTCTCCTCCCACTTTGCCCAGCCCTGCTCAAAGCTCTGCTGTGGTAGAAGTGCTGAACAGTTTGCAAGCAGAAATTGCATCTTCTGGCCAAAGAGAGCTGAGCATGAGGATTCTGCTGCTCATGGCCTCTCTGAGGGCACCTGGCTCCAGTCTGCGCTGACAGTTCAGATATAAAGACGATTTTCAGCAGTTCCAACTCCACCTCTTCCACTGTTCATGACCAGATAATCCCACAGGTGGCTGCACTCCTCCACTCTCCCCATTGACCTTCATTTGACATGCCCAGACACTTACAGATCCCTTCACAGCAATCACTATAAATCCATCCCAATGGGGAAAAAGGAGGAATAAATCATGTAGCTTCATCTCTTCCCATTCAAATATTCATTTGCATTATATATAGATAATGAGATATCAGAGACCTCTTTCCTCTTCTCACTGTGCACACAGTCCTGTCAGAATTAATGCTGCTCCAGCTCTTCATTGATTGCATAGAATCTAAAGATCAACATTTCTCCTTTTAGTCTCCACTCTCCAGGGTGAAGACCTGAATATAGAAAATGAAAGAATCACTAGTCAAAACCTTAGAATGGGATTAATTTCACCTGTACTTAAAGTACTGAGAAATCTTTTGCAATGCTGGGAGTGAAATTTCTGGTCCTGATGAGACACTGGACAAAAGCAGAGCTGGAAATGTTCTGTCTGCTTCAGTGTCTTGAGACTGGGCACTCTGCTGTGCAAAGCAAGTGCTGGGCGAAACCAAAGTTAAAAAGTAAAAAGAAAAATTAGGAAAAAGGAAAAACCCCTGTGCTTTGAAACCCAAAGAACAGAATTGCAAGCAGCCTTCAAATTTCTAGGCAGTGTCAAGAGCTGAGCCAATATACAGCACAACTGAGCTCACTCTAATCACTAGTCCCATCTTAACACCCTTGAGGAGTAACAGATTTTGAAATATTCAAAATATTTGACCCCTGTGGAACAAATGGAATTGAAAGCCAATCACTGAACAGAAAAAAAAAAAAAAAGAAAAAAAAAAAAAAAAAAAAAAAAAACAAAAAAAAACCAAAAAACCCCTAAAAGTGACGTGTGAGATTATTGAGCCAGTCTCTTACTTCAGGCAAAAAAGAGAAAATAGGTCTGGCCAAATTGTACACCTGGAAATCTCTCTTGATATCATGACTCTGTGCAGTCTACTCAGACCCAGTCATGTGGCAGTGGGCAGTTTGTCTGTTTAACATCCTCTAATTCCAATTTCATTCTGCTTTCACCCCCTTTACCCTGCAGGTTCTTAACAGCAGTGGTTTTACCTTTTTCAAAATGCAGCCCTCTCCCATCTCAAGCTCCCTGTCCAGAGCCTTACCTGGCTTCCACCAACAAAATTCCACCAGTACCGGTGAGAGGTGGGTGAAGCTCCTTCCTGGTGTCATTTCTGATGTATGAGATGTTAAACTGTGCTTTCAAGAACTGTGTGTATCAGTAAAGAGCTACACAAACGCCCGCCCCGAGGAAGCTGAACTGGGATGCTCAGGTGCAGAAGTAAATTCATTTTAAAGAGGCTGAGAAAGTATTTCAGGGAAGAGTTGCAGTGGAAGGCTTCACGAAGGCTGTGAAGATTTGCAGTGGAACTCAGTTTGAAAGTAATGAACAGAAATGCCATCCCTACCTAAAGTGTTCTCCAAAAGCCCCTTACCCAATGCTTCCTCTGGGCTTCTAACTCATCTCCTGATTGCTGTAGGAACATCCTTTATAAAAACCACCTAAATGAACAAAATCCATGACTTGCAGAGATTAGGGATTACATTTTTTTAAGCCTTGCAACTCTCCACATTCAGTGCAAAGTATATGAAAAAATAACATTGCTAGCACTGGCTCTGCTACTGCTCATGGAAAACATCTTTCCTGATCACTGAGATGGCAGATCTGCAGCTGACATCTGCTCAGCAGTTTGAGATTGCTTTGCTGACACATAAAATTGAGTTTCACTGTGAAATCAAGATGATATCATTGGCTATTATAATAAGTTGCTAAAGCCCATGGTAATATTTTTCTGTCTTTTTCAATCAAATTGTTATCTTTTTGCTCTCCTCTCTCCCTCCCACCCAGTCACTAGCTCTGATTTTATCTTCTCCACAAAACACTCATAGGAAAAGTATTTCCGTTGTGTTTTTAAACTGCCGTTGCTCTCAATAAAACTAATTAACATCTTGAAGTAAATCAGTTCCCTGGGTCTCCTTAAATTTCAAATGAAGCTGACCTATGCACAACGGGGTCGTCACTTTAGATTGAATGTGCTCATTAGTACCTCCTAATAAATGAGACTGCGGGGTGGTGCTGCTCATCCCACCTCCCAGAAAGTGCTGCAGGAGGGGAGGGTGGAACTGGGACAACTATTTGATTTACTCATGCCCCATACTGTGCTCTTTTTCACAATTCATCAACAATCAAAACGCTGAGAAAAGACTGAGGAAAAATAATTGAGAGGCTCAGAGCTCCTGCTAAAAACCTGGGCTGAACAAGAGAGGCCTCATGAGCAGCAAGGAGCCTCCTGCACCCCAAGGACACGCAGGCCTTGAGGATGCTGGGTTTACCCTCAAAGCTGAGGTGTCACAGCCAACACCTCTGACAGAGCAGAGAAGCTGCTCAGAGGAGAGTTGTTCTTACATCTCACCTGCTCCAGGCTCTGGAGCCCATCATCATCACACTGAAACTCCAAGGGGAACGAGCTGAGCTGCCTTGAGTTCAGACCTTTCAGACATCCCCAAAAAGAGAGGAGAAGTTTTGAAGCAAGATTCCTCATCCTCACTTGTTCTTCAACACAGTCACTGCAGTCGGATTTCAGTAAAGAAAAATGCCCCTGCACAGCATTTCCAAAGGTGATAATCCTTTCCTTCTGCTGATAACCCTGAGGTTACCTGGCAAATTAATGCAGCAATATCAACATCAGAAACACTCAGAGCACTCCCAGGTGAGGCAGGGCTGTGGGGACCCCTCAAGCCTCAGCAGAGAGGTTTGCTGGGTGGGTTTGGCAATGGAAAGGTGAAGGTCAGAGCTGGGCCAACAGCACAGTGAAGGAAACCCGTCCTGTAAGAGATCTGTGTGGATCCAGAGAAAGCATTAGCAGGGCTAACACTTAGGGTCTGTTCAGAAGAGGGACAGGGAACATTTTTTAATACCTTTAAAAAGAATAAAATAAACAAACAAACAAACAAAAGCCTGAAACCAAATAACCAAGAATAAAGAAAACAAAACCAAACCAAAACAAACAAGCATAACCCAACAAAACCCCACTAGCTATTTGATTCCTTGTTAGCCTTTTTACTGTTCCCTCTGTGTGGGCATAAAAGCTGTTCACAACTGGATTTCTTGATTCTACAGGCTGTCCTGCTCAAAGACGACCCCTTACAAAAGATCTCATCTATAAACCCTCATTTGATGAAAAAGAATATCTGTCTTTCCTGCCTAAATGCCAGGAGCAGCACTTCTTCCTCCTGAGAGCTCCAGATACAATCCTGATTAAATTAAACCAGAAAAATGCTCCCTCATTCCTTTATAAAGTAGCAGATTACCCATAATCCCCTGCCTAGGAATTCAGATTTTCTTTCCCTTGGAAAAAGGCTCAGTCAAGTCACATCTGAAAAGAGACCACTTACAGATCTGCCATTCAGGATTAGAAAGTAAATAAAAGTAAACTCCGGGTAAAAGTGTTTGCTTTCATTCCCCAGTGATGGAAACAACACCTGCAACCAGATGGGAACCCAGCTGCAAAACTACATTTCCCAAGTTGCCACAGGCTCCCACATCAAATTCCCACACCAAATTTCCTTCTGTAAGAGTCTTTGTGTCCAACTAAAGCTTTTTACAGATGATTTGGGAGGGTGGTGGTGCCATTTTTGTAGGTTGTTATTATTCCTTAGCTGAGTAAAAGATTACTAAACTAAAGAGTTGCAGCTTTTTTCTTGAGTTGATAACCTAATACCTATTTCTTGAGTTGATAATTGAGCCTTTTATTCTCACAGTTTCTAATTCTCCTTTGCAAGAAGGTAATATTAAGTTAAAGCTTTAGGTTAGCATGACCAAAATTTTCAATTGTTCAGTAGAAGAGCGTTTGAAATGTAGCAAAATTCGCAGTTAGGCCTTGGTACTAAGGAGTCAAGAGCAAAACTTTCATTCCAAGGAGAAAAATCTCCAAGCTGTTTACAAACAAGGGTGTGTGCCTCTCTTGCCTCAGGCTGCTGATCAAATTATGCTCTGGGTTAGCTGAGGATTCAGAGGCTGTGTATTTGTCAGAGTCCACTTGTAAATATAGTCAGCATTTGAAAAAACCTTGCAGATTCATTAGGTTCATTAATAAAAGGAGAAAGAAAGCGAAACTGAATAGAAAAGCTCTTAATTAACATCACAATATTGTCTTTTCCAGAAGGTATGCAAAGGACCTTGTTTATTTTCCAGTGCCAGTAATGTTTAGATTATGTCCACTTTATCTCTTTTTTTTTCCAGGAGAGTAAAGGTGGAGATTTCTTTCTGAATAATCCCTGAGCCCTATGTGTTTGAATTTGGTGCATAAAAGAGAGAAAAAAAGGCATTTAAAGACTTTGGGACTAGGCTTATGCTTTCAAAGATACTTTGGTGCTCACAGAATCAAATATTAATACGCTGAGATTTAGGTCCTAAATATTAAGGCAGCTGATATCTTGAAATCATACTGCTTAGCTTGCTGGCTTAAAGTGCAAAAGTCTCTTTTTGTACCAGAGAGAGAGATTTATTCTTACAATTGATTAGAAAAAATGTAAGCACACAATTAGAGTTCATTTTCACCGAAGGCTTCAGAACAGCAATCTACCTCCTATGTTCCTTATTGTTTAACAAGGCACCTGCTGGGAGTTTTTATGTGTGGAGGTTAGGTATATTTAGAAGTATATTCTGATTTAAATACATGTTATTTTGATGTGACCTACTCAATTATAAATGCAGAACTCCGATATAAAAACACAGCTCCTCCTAGAGAACTAATATCTAGGCTTTAATTTAACTATTAAGCACTTCCAAATATACACACTAAATTAAAGCATTGGGGAAACCTCTTGTAGAGTGCAAACAAGGATCCTCTGCATTCCTCACCCCAAATGCCCCTCTCTGTCTTTGAAACTTAGTTCTCCGCCTAACAAAACGAGTTTTTTAGTGCTGCTGGGTATATGGATCCAAAGGGAACTAATTGCCAGGGTGTATGAATATTCCTCTGCAGTGCTGGAGCATGCTGTTGCCTCTAACCCCATTTTTTCTCTGCTTCTGTAGAAATGGGGGCTCAAAGAGGGTCTCAGGAAGAGGCAGCCACTGAGCAGAGCAGCAGGGATTTGTGTGCTCGTGGAGCCAGAGCAGTGCACGGGCATATGCTGTCAGAAATGAGTGCTAATTGCCCTGGCATCCACAGGCCAATAAAGCTGATTGGTTTTTAATTCCTTGCGCTGGGATTCCAGCTGCAGGCAGCACAAACAGAGCCACAGTGTGCAGGTATTGCTGGGGCTGCTCAGCTGTGCTGGGGGCTCAGTCCCACACAGAGATTTCTGCTGGAGCTGCCCAGGTCACTCCGTTCTCTGTCCTTGCCTTGATGCCTTTTGGGGCTGCCTAAAAGCAGAGGCTAGGCAAAATTAAAGGAATAAAAAGCAGTTATATTTGTTGAAGGGCCTTCAGGTACATTTAGGGCACAAGTCATGGGGTTTCATGCTTTAAAAGTTTGGTCCATAGTTTATAAGTTCCAAATTTGAAGAGCGATCTTTTTTTTTTTTTCTTTCTTTCTTTCTTTCTTTCTTTCTTTCTTTCTTTCTTTCTTTCTTTCTTTCTTTCTTTCTTTCTTTCTTTCTTTCTTTCTTTCTTTCTTTCTTTCTTTCTTTCTTTCTTTCTTTCTTTCTTTCTTTCTTTCTTTCTTTCTTTCTTTCTTTCTTTCTTTCTTTCTTTCTTCCTTTCTTTCTTCCTTTCTTTCTTCCTTTCTTTCTTTCTTCCTTCCTTCCTTCCTTCCTTCCTTCCTTCCTTCCTTCCTTCCTTCCTTCCTTCCTTCCTTCCTTCCTTCCTTCCTTCCTTCCTTCCTTCCTCTGCTGACTGGGCAGCTGATGTCATTTGCATTTCTCACTTGGAGAATTATGAATTATCGTTATTTGTATATTTTGAGCAGAGTTTATAACCCAGGAGTGGGTAGTTGGATGTACAACGAGCAGAAAGAGCCAGGAGCTGGCACGACCAGGTAGATCCACCAGCTGAGCAGGTCTGGCTCTGCCAGTTCTGAGTGTTTTACTCACTTGTCTAAACCAGGAGCGTGGATTTTGCTTTTTCTTGAGATGCATTGCTACTCAGTGAACTTGTATCTCAGGTTTTTTAAACTGGTGACCTTCAGCTGTTGCTGGCTTAAATGGAAATCTGATGAAAGCTTCCTGAAAGGTGCATGGGCTGCTGTAGTGTGACTTGAGACCCAAGGGACAATGGATATGATCCTCTTGATTCACTGCTGCCATGCCTTCAGAATCACAGCAGGGACTCCAGAGAGTCACCAGAGCAGGTACAAACACATTCCCTAACACTGCAGGTGAGTTATTTAGGGTGCTTGGCATTTGGAAGGCATTGACAGCTATAAAATCAAGTCACACAAGGAATGTGGGATCTTGTGAGCCTCTTTTGGTCATTTCCAGGTGACCAATCAAATTTTCCAATCTCTCTCCCCATCTTTTCTCACTGGCCAGAGATGATGCCCCACTTTGTACGTTTGGAGAAGCAGTAAGTGATATTTTCCTTAGAAACATGTTGCTTTTCATGGGAAGTTGAAGAGTTACTGTGTTAACCAGAAAGCAAGTTCTGTTGAGGCAGAACCCAAAGAAATTTAAGGCAGTGGCAGCTGCATGTGTGGTTTTGTGTAACTGAAGTGAAAAGTCAATGAGCAGATGTTCTGACCTGTGCAATCTGCATGCACTGCAAACTGAATTGCCTGAGCACCACAGGAATATCTGAAACCTGTGTAGGATGGCACTGAGGTGAGGCCACAGCAGCTGTGAAAGCTCTGTTTTGGCATTTGACCATCTTCTAAACATAAACAGCAAAATATCCATCTCCAGGCTCAGGAGTGGCTGTGTGAGTTAGCTTCAACTTAAACCTTGCAGGTTTAAATTGGCTTTACAGCCAAATACACTCAGATTGAGGTCAGACAAGGCACTGGCAGGTTATGCAGGCAGGCTGAATCTTTTATTTTTATAAAACTCACTGGAATCCATTTGCAACAACAGATGCCATGGAGTGCATCTGCCTGATCGTTCACCACTGATAATAGAGCTGGAGATAGCTCAGTGAGCCTCTTCATCATGGATTTCTATTTTCTTTTATAGTCTTAAATATTCTCTCTGCCTTTATCTTAGAAAACATATTGCACTTTAGTTTCTATTTCGCTGGTTTTTGAACACTGCTATTTTTAAGGGGCTATTACTTTTCCCCTTTTGCTAAGTTCAGCATCTTATTCCTCAACAAGAAAAAGTATAACTGAATAAACTAAACTTTTTTTTTTTTTTTGCTTTGTCATTCATATGACTTTGGAAAGCAGTAAGCTGCAAATACTTTTGGGTTTTGGGTTTTGTGTGTGTGAACCTGCAATCAACCACTTTCCTGTATTTGAAAATCAACCACTTTCCTGTATTTGATTCTATGATTTTGTTTTTTTGCTTTGCTTACACAGAAAAAGACACTTAAACATTTGCAGTCAGTAAATGTTGGCAAGCAGATATCTGTGCCGTGATTTTCCCTACTTTTCAAATTTTTTATTTTGGCATTACTTGAAAATGGCATTCTTCTCTTACAGAGTGTATTAAATTGGGATATAACTTCTGTTTCCCTCTGCAGAAATCCTATTCTAAATCTATTAATGTTGGGTGCATCCTTATGCACACCAGATATGGTTCCTGTGTCTTTATTTCATCACTAAGATTGGTCCATTTGATGAATTTATCTTCAAAGAAGCTGAGAAATAAGATTACAGGGGCTGGATTCAGTTTGACAAGCAGCAGCAGGTTCGCATTTGCTTTGCACTGCTGTGCTGCTTTTCCCCACTCAGTAGTAGAACCACTCCTGAGCAAACCTCCCCCTGCTTTCCTCCTCAGTCTGAGACAAACAGATGTTTGCTGAGATGTTTAGCATCTGAAATGATCAGTCTGCTCAGATTCTGGCATTTATTTACTTTATATTACTTGAGGCTTTGGGGGTTGGTTTGTTTTTGTTTTTTTTTCCAGTTGTGTTATGAAGGGAAAAACTTCAGAGTCCCATTGTGAGTTTCTCATCCTCAAGCTGCAGCTCCTGCCCCACAATAGGGCAGTGAACAATGGCCCATCAGAGCTGCAGGAAGCAATTCAGGATTTGAATTGGGTAATGAAGAGCAAATGTACTCTGCTCGCCACAACTACATGGAAGTTGCTCTAAGATTTTATGACAAATCTTCTGCAACAGTCCAGCTGCAAGAGAAATGTCTTGTGCAAGAGCAGAAATAGAAAGCCTTCATTCATCAGTAGTGTCTCTTTGATGGCTTCTTTCTTTCTCCTTTTTTTTTCAGATGTAGTCAGATAAATGGATATATTCCACATGCCAAGGTCAATGGTACACACTTTCCTTTCCTTCTTACACCAGAATCATCATGTTTGTGTAGGTAAGCACTGGCCAATGTCACACCAACACCAAGAACATGGGCTTCTTCTTTTTTTCTTTTTTTAAGACCTCTTTTTAAGATATACATCATATTTTGGTATTTGCAGAGTGGACAGTGTTTCTGATTCAGACACTTGACTTGCAGAGGCAGATTTCTCATCTTCCTTTGGCTTGGCACGCTGCAGTAGGTCTGTAATTTATTAAAGCTAGCATTATTTGTATTTAGGGCTGAGGAATGTCCACATTGGTTAGGCCTGGGGGTGAAATCAATGCCATGCAGAACACCAAGCCTCATTATTCTCATTCTGCAGCTAAACTGATGGGATGTTTAAAAGTGTGATGGATAAGTTGGAAAGTAAACCAAGGAGTAAGATCTGGTCTGTGGAAGGACTGGATAAAGGAAATTAGAACATGCAGGCCGGAATTTAGCATCTAAAACAGTGTAGTAGTGATTGGTGTTTATGTGCATACCTGGCATAGATAATTAACTCATTCAGAAACATTTGCTAGATAAAGGACAGAATAATCAACAGGAAAATGCATGATCTGACGTCTGAGAAACTGATTATGTGTCTGGGAAATGAGTGATGGCTTGTTTGGGCCTGCTGGCTGGATGTCTTGGACTAATTCACTGATGAACATCTGAGCTCATTACTCACTGAACTAATTCACCTGGCTGGGAAATCTGGACTTGGGCTTGGTGGGAACAGACCCAGGGAAACAAGGGCTGATGGATGAATGCTGGGCAGTGCTCTGCATTAATATTGCCTAATGGGTAAAGAACTAATTATGGGAACAGAAAGAGCAATGAAAAGTTCTTGGGAAAGTTTGGGGAGGTGCAGCTGCAAAGCAAATTTGATCAAATCTTGGGTTGTTCTGCTCTGTAGTTCTGTGGTAGAGGAAGAGAGTCATGCTTGAAGCACATCTGGGAAATTTATGTTTATTTGTCAGTCCCAGAGTTATTAAAGTTGAGGAATGCAGATGCAGTTAAGTTACTTAAGGAATTAATGAGGCTACTAGAATATCAGCCATTGTGTTTTTCTGGGTATTGGGGAGAGAAAAAGAATTATATGATCATCCATCACGGTTTCTGGTGTTTCTTTCAGAATAGGTAGAGAGAAAAAACACTCTTTGGTTTTTGATAACAAAACAATTACCTCCCTTTCTGCTGCAAATCCTTCTGCTTTGAGGGAACAATATTTCCTAGAATGAAAGTAACAATGCTGGTTTGAAAAGTACATTATAAGCCAGAATAGCTTTCCCACTGCATTCTGGTTTATGTCTCTGCTATTGTATTTTAGTGTTCCTCTGAAATGAGCAAGCTGTGTCTTTTCCTTGTTGCAGTTTTCCAACGAGTGCATTGTGTCAGGTCACTAAATACAACATATTTACAACTATTACTAACAAATCAAATTAAATGGGCCATGATTCTTTGGTTCTTGATTTAATCATGCCCTTCATATATTTTTTTCAAAAAGCAGGAATAAATCTCAATTACATAACTATTCTTCCCTAGAATTCTATGAAAAAGCTCCATTTTTTGAAACCTTGGTAGGAGAAAAATAGCAATACTGTTCTGAGCTCCTGTATAAGCTCCTTCTTGTTGTTCCTTGCTGCCACTCCGTACGGTTCATACATTTTTAGTAGTAGAATAAGAATATAAATCTCTAAATATGTGCTTTATTAGTATAGACAAATAAATAAATGAATTGCCCTAAAAATTGAAAGTGCCCCTTGAGATTCACTGAGCCATTCACAACCCAAGCTTGGCAGGCAATGATTTACCAGACCATCTATAACTTTTATTTGAAAAACAAGGACAATTAAAAATAGTATGAGGCATTTTGGTCATGAATTATTCTGACCAGGATTGTAACTAGAATTTTATTCCAATGCCTAAATGAAATATCTCCCTGCATATCCAGTGAGTTTCATTATGGCTTCAATTTTATTACCTCACTTTGAGAGATTTAATCCTTTTCTTGGAAATGCATTACTCTTCAGAAAGTACAAATAAAAATGAAATACAGCAAATTTTTGGGTAGGGGGGTAAGGGGAGAAGAATAACAGGAGTGAAGGAATCAACTTTTATATTTAAGATGACTAAACTTTTATGGCATTATTTTATTGAAGCGCTCTTAGCATTGTAACAGCTTTTTGAAAACTCAGGAAGGGCAAAGCTTAGAGGCCGCAGACCTGGTGCTGGGGTACCCTGTTGCAGTAAGGTAAAAAAATCGTAAAGGCTTCGTAAAAATCAAGCCTGCTCTCCTGGAATCAGTGGCTGGCCTTGTCAAAGCCAGCACTTTGCAAGGTCTTATGTGAAAGCAATCCTGGTGTGAGCAGTTTGTTAACATAACAATGTATTCCTGAGTAAAAAAAAACAACTTGCAAAAACTATTTTATAAGAAACCTGTATAAACTCTTTTTATACCTTAGACAGAAAAATGAAAACTATCTCTCACTCACAAACAGCTGTCCCTGTATGTAGACACTGAGAGTTTGAGTGACCAGTCAATACAGGATAACAACTTGTTACTAACCAATAAAAGTAATTGGCAAGACAACTAATGACCAACTGGAGTCCCACACTGTCTGTAAAACTGTATAAAAAGGAGTTATTGAATAAAGAATGGGTTTTTTTCCACCATGAAGAAGACGGAGTCAGTGTGATTTGTTCCCATTGCCCCTTTCCCACAGCAGCAGCAGCTGTGGTGGGATCCTTGGAGGGTCCGGGTGACCTGGATGCACAGCAGAGGAATTTTCTGTGGTCAAAAGAAAAGGGACAGACTGAATTCCTTCTTTCCAACCCAGATCCCAGCACCTCACCTCAGCCACTCCCCTCTGTGCCTTGGGGCCTCTTTGGGTAAAGCCCAAGAGCTGCTGGGATGAGGGAAAAGACAGAGAATTGCAGAATTCCTTCCAGGGACTCCGCAGCAATGCAGAAAACCCAGGGGGCTCCTCTTGTGTCCCCAGGGGCTGTGGAGGGGCTGAGCCCTCCTGGAGCAGAGCACAGACACTGAAACCCAGGGCAGGGGGGTCTGGGGCAGCTCCAGGGCTTTGGATGGAAAAGGGCTGCCCAGGAAGAGAAGTCTTGCTGCAGGGAGGGTTGATAGGTCCAGCATTTTCTTTTGCATGAAAGTCACCGTTCAAATAATTTAATAATTTTTGAGTTTTGATTAACCTGACAAGTGTTTCTCTTCACTCTTCCTTCCCTTTCTTGCTCCACTTTTCATCAGTGTCTTGGCACTTATAAATCCAACCTATTTTGTGTGTGAAGGGTAAAGATTAATGCTGCTGAATGGATTTATCTTTTTAACAGTGCTGTCACAGGCTGAAGCAAGTTACCCACAGTCTAAAAGAAAATTGCATTGTAGATATTTTCTGCCTGAAAATGAATTTGCTCTTTTGAAATATAGATGGAAATAAAACTATTGTGTTGGTAGATAAAGATATATATTTTTAACCTGTTTTATTGCATTTGTGCAAACAAATGCAGTATGAGTCTTCAAATGTTACTCAAGAAGAGGAAAAGGGAAAGAGAAAAGAAAGAAAGAAAAATTAAAAACAAAGGTAAGGATTGAGATAGAAACACAAAACAGGAGAGTTAAAAATTCCTGCAATTAAACCCAGTGGTGGAGTTTAGATGCAAAAGGCACAAGGTCAGAATTTAAAAATTATGGGTGCTCAGCTGCTGTGTTTTGTTTTTTGAAGTCAAACAAAATGGAAAATGATGGGCAAACTAAATTGATCTGTCTGCACACTAATGATGGAACTCATATGATAGATCCCTCTGAGAATAAAACGACCAAGAGGATTCTGAATATGAAGTATTGGAAAAACTTTTCTTCTTGTAGTACCTGTGGAAAGTTATAGGAATGGAGTAGATTATCACTTCCTATATATGTGGCAAATATTTGATTGAGATTGAGATTGGAGTATCAAGGAAGAAAGTGTTTCATCTATTAATTGTTTTCATTTAAAAATTAAAACACCTAGAGGGGAATATAAAATCTCAATCTGCAGAGGAATTTCCAAGGGATCTACTCTGTAGTTAAACTCACAGGAAATAAAAAGTCATTGGAAATTGCACTTGAAGAACATGAATGGAAAAAGATGGTGCAAGTCCAAGTGAAGGAAATTAGATAATGCTAAAGGAAGCAGAACCACCTTACATCATCCCTGTGTGTTGTGTAAATGTTGTGCCTGAAGAAATATCAACACCACAGTCAGAATTGCTCTTGAGAAGAGTGCCCTGAGCACTGGCTGTGCCATAGCTCAGGCTTGATGCAGAGGGTGGGACAGGCTCAGGCCAGTGACTCCACAGATGCCTGGATTTCAGCACCTGCTATGAGTTCTGGGAATAAAATACAAGAGATTTATCCCAGAAACCTTCACCTACCAGCTCTCTGTGTCTTACTTCCTGCAGCAGATCCCCTACTCAACATCTTCTCCTTTCTTGTTTTAATTGTTTGTTAGTTCTTTCTGCACTATGTGGAAGCTGACCTTCAGCACCCTGACCTTCCCTGTGGTGCTTGTAGCTCATGTAAATACTTCTGAAATGTAAATCCTTCTGAAATGTTTTCTCTCAGCCCCTTCTGGAGGAAGCAGGGCTCAGGGAGGCAGCCCAGGGAGAAGATGCTGCCCACCAGAGCTCAGGCTGACACCAACTGAAGGTCCCAAGAGCTGTGGAGAAGCTGGAGAGCAGCACAGAGGTGGTGATAGCAAACTGGGCGTGTGGAAGAGACTTCCCAGGAGCCAGAAAACTGCAGAAAACATGGACAGTGAATAAGAAATTCAAAGTTTTCTGGTGGCAAGGGAAAACACTTTCACCCTAATTTAAGGATGAGCAGCTTTGCATGTCTGTTGCTTCATGCTCTTATGCAGATACTGCCCTATGCCTGATCTCATTAACACTGACAGCAGAAACCTTAACCATGCCATGTGTTTCCAACCTTGGACTCCCTTGTTCTTACAGGATGGGAGGTCAGCAAGGCAATAAAACTGCTGGTTAAAACATTGTTTAACCCATTGTCATGAGTACAAAACCAGCATTCTTTACCTTTAGTATTGAGGGCTAAGTACAAACCCAGCATTTTTACCTTTAGTATTGAGTGCTAAGCTGCTGATTGATGTCACAGATCTCAGATTACAAGGTGAGGCAAATGTCCTGTAAAGCCAACCCTATTCCCCAGTGAAAAGAGCAAGACTTTAGAAGGTTTCCACACAGCAATCCAACTCCAGGCTACTGCATGGGAGGCACTTTGGGAAAACCTTTCCTGAGGCTTTTAGTGTGAGCCAACAGGGACAGTAGCTGATGCTCAAAATCCCCCTTTGAATCAATGGATGTAGAAACTGTAACCTTGAGCGTGACCTCAGAAGACTACCCAAATAAAAAGGCCTTAAAAGTTTTCCCCAGTCCAAGGTATATTATGTTTGGCAGTACCAATTAAGAACTGACACCTGGATTATTTTCCCTTTTAACGCAATAGCTGATCCCACAGAGCCACAATTTGGACTTTTCTGCCCAATTACAAAATACCACCCAAACCCATGGAGAAGAAGGAAGAAGAAGCATGAAGAAGAAACCCAGGACAACACCCTGTGCCCTCCACCTTGCTTCCATCCACAACACACTAAAAATCCCAAACCCTCAATTTCTCATCAAGTGACACATCTGCACTGCTCTCTATAATCTATTTCACACTTTTGTGGATTCCAGTCTGTCTTGAAGTCTGGGAAATTCTCTCTATGAATGAGGGTCAAAGTCAGTGCTCCCCTGGGGATCAGAGCACCCCAGAGCAGACACAGAAATATTCCCAGTGCTCTGGGTTTCCACAATTATGGGCCTCTTATTTCAGAACTGCTTGCACATTCCTAAAAGGTGTCACCCAACCCAGGGAGTATTTAGCAATAACATCTCCTCTCTACACACAAAGGTATTTTGCCATTCTCTCTTCCACCCAGCTGCCTGGTCTCAGTTACAGCTGTCTGGGCACAGATGGCCTCCTCACATCCTGATCTGAGCCTTTCTTTGATTATCTAACCCACTGTAACTCCCTTTTCCCCAGCCATTTCTCAGATTGACAGTGAGCCCTGGCAGCAGCCCTGGCAGCACTGAAGCCAAACTCTGTCCCTGCTGCAGCTGGGCCACCACAGGTAGGGCCAGCAGCTGGTACAGGCGAAGGAAACCTCACATATGGCCTGGGCTGCAGGTACCAGCTTCATTTCTTGCCCATTTGTGCTCCTTGGCAGGATCTCCTGACTGACGCCAAACCCCCAGGCCAGTTCAAGATCGCCCGCAGGTCCCGTTGTGAGGAGGTAAATACAATTTGTCAAAAACACGAGCACAGGAGGTTTCAGAGAGCTCCAGGAGCTCAGGTTTGTGCAGACAAAGCTCGGGAGATGAGCCAGTGATGCCATCTGCTCCGGGGAGGGGCAGTGCCAGCTGCTGTGCCCGTGCTCTGCTGAGAATGCCCCTCTCACAGCGCCCACCCTGCCCTCTGCCGCAGCCTGGCACCCCAAAGCAGCCCTGGCAAAGCCCTGCCTGCCCGCTCTGCTGCTCTGAGCACACACAGCAGGGATGTTCTCCTCTGGTGTCATGCTGAAGGTCTGCAGAAGGCTTTGGCTTGTCAAAACCAGCAGAAATACAAAATATTTCTGTTATCGTGCGCAGGAGGCCAAGTTCTGATAGAGAACAATCTCCTACTTAAGAAATTTTATTCAGCTTTATAAAGCACGCTTGGAGACAAGTGGAATTAAACCCCAGAGTCCTAGTACAACATCTAACAGTACCAGTAAATTTATTTATTTATTTGTTTGTCTGTTTGTTTGTTTATAAAGAGCAGGAGGAAGATCTTAATCTGCTTAAAGGGCAGAGCAGAGTCAGCTGTCAATTATGTAAATAATATATGCATGTAATCTCCTTCTGTCTCCCTTTTATTTTTATTTTCAAAAATAATATATTTTTCTTTCTTTTTGCAATCCATTCTGCCGACTTGCTGAGCACAACTCTCTATTCACAAGGCAGGTCCAACTAACAAAAATCCTGCTTCAAATCCATAACTCTTTACCCAGAAGTGTTTAGATATTGGTTCAGGAAGCAGACAATTAAATAAAAATAATGGCAGAAAAGTAACTGCAGTGATTTAGAAAAAAAAAATGTCCACAGAATGTTTAATAATAATAATAATAATAATAATAATAATAATAATAATAATAGTAGTAGTAGTAGTAGTAGTAGTAGTAGTAGTAGTAGTAGTAGTAGTAGTAGTAAACAGAACAAAAATTAATGTATTGATACTTTATTCTCCTGCCTCCCTCTGCTCCAAACCTGGGAATGTATTTTTCAGCTCCATCATGCAAGTATTTCCTCTATGGAGAAGTACAAAAGATTTCAAGTGGAGAATTAAATAATTTTCCATAAGCTGCTAGAATCTACTACAAACTTTTGTAGGAATGTTGGTGGGGTTTTTTTTTCCTCAAATGTCTTAAGAATATGGAGCTAAAGCTGAAGCTGCTTTTCAGGGTAGGATTTGAGATTTATCCTGCTCTGTCCCGTTATTTCAGTAGGGCTGGGAGGCAGCTGAAGGTGCGGGGAGCGCTCCAGCCCCGATCCCGGGATGGATCTGCGGATTCCTCAGCGCCACCTGCTGCCCCTGCGAAAGAGGCAGAGGGAATCGTTTTAGTCAATTTATTGGGGTTTGTTTGGGGTTTTTGGTGTGCGAACACTATAATAATAATAATAATAATAATAATAATAATAATAATAATAATAATAATAATAATAATAATAATAATAATAATAATAATAATAATAATAATAATAATAATAATAATAATAATAATAATATAATATAATAATAATAATAATAATATAATTATTATTATTATTACCATCATAATGTATATACCATTTATATTTTATAATATAATTAGTCTATTTTATAATATATAAAACTTATATTTCATATTAAGATTATATTTTATAATATAATACACAACTATGATATAATATGTAATATAATATATATAATAACATAATATTATAGATAATATATATTTATATGCCATATATTATATTTTTGTATTTATATATTGGTTTTGCATGTATATATTTTTTATTTTATGATATATGTACATACACACATATATATACACATAAAAAATATATATGTAATATATATAATATATATAATATCATATTATAGATAATATTTATATACCATATATTATATATTATATTTTTGTATTTATATATTATTTTTGTATGTGTATGTTTTTATTTTATTTTATATATATATATATATACATAAACACCTGGGGATAGGACAGACATAAATTCAATAAGCGTGGACAGTCTGTGGAAGTGGAAAACAACTAGATTAATATTAATTACTGACAATAATTTTTTTTTAATTGCTGCAAAGGAAGTGATTCCTGGGGAACACTGGAGCAAAGCTGCCAGGCAGCAAAGCAGCAGGGTCTGACTTCCCCGCCCTGGGACTTGGATGTGTCAGCACAGCAGAGACACCTGGACACTGATGCTATTCCCCAGCTCACATCACAGAGGGTTTCAGGCAGAGCCCAAGCAGCCCAGAGCCATCACAGGGGTTAAATCCCCACTGCTCCACCAGTCTGTGCTGGAGCTGTTTGTAGGAATAAAATACAACTGGAAAGGTTTCCTCCCTTACCCACTGAAATTGGAAAATGGGAGAATTGTGAAGAGAGCAGTGCTGACAGGCATTGGGAAGGTGCAAAGCAAATAGTTGGGTAACACAGGCATTATTTATATCTGAGATTCCCAGCTGGATAGGTATCCCAAACATCCCTGCCTGCCTATCACCATTGTATCCTGGGAATATACAGCAAACAACAGAACAACTTATCATGTTGTTTCCCTTGTAATAATCTCAGTAATTTACTGGGGCTAGATATTAAAATGCCTTTCCCTACTGCCAGGCATTTGCATACATCCATCAGCCAGCTTGTATACGTGGGATGGGAGATGATTTAATGCTGCCAAGGAGGCTTAAGATTTGGATAAATGTTTTTGTAAGGGTTGTTAATATTGTCATGCCAGGATTTAGGAGGCCAAAGACTTGTCCTAGGCATAATGACTGGCTGAAGCAATCCTGGAGACATCCCTGTCTAGGGAAGTTATATATAAGAAAGATTTTAGAAAACGATATCTAATCAGAATATCTATCAGAATAGACTTTCACTCTAATCATTTTAATCCAAATACAAAATCAAGTTTCTGGAGTGAATTTTCTCAATACATCTGCAATTTGAACCTCCAAGTATTACAAAGCTGAATATTTGCACATTTGATCTGCCTGGACACTGGCCCAAATTAGCTTTGTGCATGCCCTGGAGCAGCTGTTCTGCATACAGGATGGCAAGAGGGAATAGCAGGAGTAGGAGGGTACATACCTGGGGCTAGGACAGACATAAATTCAATAAGCATGGACAGTCTGTGGAAGTGGAAAACAACTAGATTAATATTAATTACTGGCAATGATTTACATTTTGTGAAGAAATTAGTTTTGCTGTTATGGAGTTTCTCAACTTCCATTTGAATACTCCTGGCTTCTTTTGGGGAAAAAAGAGAAGTACAAAATCTTGGTAGATTAAAAAATGTCATTAAGAATATTATTCATCAAGAATATTTTTACTGATATAAGTCCTGGAGATTCAGGAAATCAACTGGAAGACAAAATCGGAATTGTGTGCAGTCCCTGTGTGTCCATCTGCTTGATCCTCCTTTGCAGCCGGGCACGAGCACCCAAACCCAGCTGAACCCAAACACCTGAATTTAGCCAGACCTGGGGTGTTTTCCTGGGCTGCAGTGGTGTCAGTAGCTCAGGGCTGGCAGAGAGGCAGCATCTCACTCCCTGTGCACTGCTGCACTTGTTCCAGGGATGTTTAATGCTTTGGAAATGCAAACAAGCTCTGGTGATCTGAGAGATGCATGGCTGCTGTTCATGTGCTTTACCAAGTCAGAGTTCTGGTTGTTTGTCTGGGGGATCCACAGCAGGTCCATGTTAATTAATTCAGTTTTACAAGACAGAACAAGAACAAGAGGAATATCTACAATGCTCTACTGCACCCCACAAGAATTTCCCAGAAGAAATAACTACTTCTCAGAAGAAATAACTTTACTGAACTGATTCTTATGCTAGTAAGTAACAGAAAGAATGTAAAGGAATCTGAGCATCCTTATCAATGAATTTAACATTATAAGCAGGCACCTTTTCAATAAAATATTTACTTTTCCTACCTCTGCATGGAGAGGCATTTTGAATTAGAATAAGGGCCTGGTGCTTTGGGCACCTGTGCAGGTTCATTTGCAGCATGAGAGGTGCAGTGACTCTCCTGCAGACACTCTGTGTGTTAGTGTGGGGCCATGGGGACCCACATTCTTTGCTTTTCCCTGTTAATTCCCTGCCTTCTCTTCTCCAGGGCAGTGCCCAGACATGTCAGGATTTAACTTCTTAACAAAGAAGAGGAGATTGTTTCGCTCACAGAAGCACAGAAACCAAACTCTTGCTGTGGAGGCTGGAGTTTCTGTGGGGATTAAAGGATCTTGGCCAATTCACCCTTAAAGATTTACTCCATTTCCTCTTGCTACTGTATTATTCTTGTCAGGAAGAATTCATATTTCCAGTTGGCTTTGGCTTAGTGGATGTCTGTTGAACTAAAAGTATTTTTAACATGTCACTTTATCCACAGTCCAGTGTGACTCCATTTCCATTTCAAATACAGCTCAGATCTGACTAACCTTTTGCTTCTTCAACATTTTCAAGAAACTGTAAATTCCACTATTTAATTAATGGGTCAAAGAGGCTGAGCTGCCTTCATGCAAAAGAGAACCTTACAATGATTAATTAAAATTGCTCTCACTGTTCCAGCTTGGTAGATAGACTTGAGCATGGCATATTCTGCTGCAGAGTGCAAAACAAATTGTGCTAAACTTAGAGAAGCAAAGGGAAATGTGATTATTACAAATGGAGGAACAATTTTTGCCGTATGCAGAGAATGATTTTTAAAGGACACTTTCAAGAGTTATGATGAACTCAATGTTCATTCCCTTATGCTGTGCTGGCAGATGTCTCTGGGTTCAGAGAGCTTTTATACACCATTTTACCCTTAAAAAAGAGGAGGAATAAAAATATTATTTACATGAATTCTGCAGAGCAACAGTGCATCGTGCAGTCTCCTCTGGTTCTTATAAAAGTAGCCAAGTAATGAGAAGTCATTTCCAGCATAACATGTTTTGAGTATGCAGAAAGCAGCAAACAAATGAAACAATATTAATCTGAGATGTTATCAGACATATTAGGGAGAATTCTTTTGATTTGTTGGAGAGACAAAAGTCTTTCATTGGTTGCTTACTTCAGACCTCCTTTATGAACCTCCCAGCTGTGGCAGGACTGGGAAGAATATTGAAAACCTGAATTTGAGGAAGGACACGCTGATCTCTACTGGCTTGTCTGCTTGGTCAGGTAATATGTTCTTTTTGATACACACTTCAGCTCTTGTGGGGTGATAGCTTTGTAATTACAATCACAGTTTGGCTCATCTGTGGGTGAAGGACTTCAGGTTTTGCCTTGGTTCTCTCTCTGTGTCACAGCCATCATATACTGCCTGAAGGAGCATAAATCTGAATGCATTATCTGTTTTTCCTATCAAGATAAATCATCTGTTTTCTATCAAGATGTTCAATTTACAAGTGAGGGACCTAAGACCAAAACCTCAACAGGTGCTTGGATGGAGAAATGAAGCTGGAATATTGTCCTGGTGGTGTGGGTCTGGAAGGAACCTGCGGAGCTCCCTCCCTGGGAAGGTTTTCTCCTGGTTACTCAATGGGAAGTTCAGATGTTTCCACAGGTCTGGGACTGCACTTGTGATGGTTCTGTGTTGGTGTGGCAAGGAAATGTCAGCATAACAGGTAGGAATGAGGGCAGCCAGCAAAATGGAATATTTGGAGTTATTCTCAGTTGAACAGACCTCTTATTTATTGTGTGGTTTAGTCTCTTGTGCCTTTCTTTCAGTAAAATACATTCATTTCATTCTTCAAAAACCTTCTCTAGCTCCCAATGAGAGGATTCCTCGGAGAAACAGCAGGTGAAGTTCTGGCAGCGGATAATAGAAGTAATTTCCTTTGTGCATTTCAGAAACCTCAAGTTAACCTGTTTTCCTTCCCTCATGCACACTCTCACACCCCACGGCTCGTGGATCCACCCCTCGGTTAAAAGTTTAAATGCTGATCAGCAGGAGCTGACTCTAATCACCACATAAAGGCCACTGACAAACAGCTTTCCCAGTATGGATCCTGTACATGCTTTTACCTTTCCACACACTGCATTTAAATTTGGAATTAACCCCACAAGCCCCCCACTAATGTAAAATCCAGCCTGCAGCGGCACTGCCATCTGCTAAAAGATCAACAGCGCAGCGCAAGGCATCGATGACAGCCAAAGGAGGCGTTGGGTTTGTGATTTGAACCCTCTGCTGCGCCCGAGTTGTGTTTATTCCCCTCTGCTGCTGGATGCAGGGTGCTGGGGGCAGCGGTGGGTGCTGTCCTGGCTGGGGGCTGCCCTCAGCACCACAAACACAAAGCTGGGGGCTGGTTCCCTGCAGCAGCCAGCAGCCATTTCCATGACAACCAGCAAGCTGATTACTCAATTACAGCCTTCCTTTGAAAAAGTGACACCCAGCCAAGGGGACAACACATCCTCAGCTTCCCATGGTGCTCGATTTTCAAAGCACTGAGCTATGTTTAACTTTTTAATGTACCTTGTGATTATGTTTGCCAACCTAGTTCTGGATCTCTCTTTTTTAAAATTGTTATTCCCTTCATCATTATTTTGTTCCAATTGTTCTTTGAAATGACAAGAAAGTGAAAAGCTACTTAAAACATTCAGTTTTTCTTTTCAGTTGCAGGAAGCATGCAGATCTAACCAACACCCGGTGAAAAGCTTTACTGGCTTGGGGGGACTGTGACAGATGCACTTTTAGGGGAGTGCTGCAGCCATATCCATTTTGCAAATTGTGCCAAACCTGCTACAAGAAACCTCAGCAGAGCTACCCATGCTGCAGTCTCTGAAACTGAGTTTTCCCTTCATGCTGTGCAGGGTTTTCATGCCTAATGTGCTCCTGTAGGCACCAGCATGCTGCTCTCAGGGCTGATGCATTTTTCATCCTCCTGCACGAGCAGAGATTACAGGATATTTTCCTGCAGCTGAAGAAGGGGGGAAAGCTGAGCATACACTTGTGATACTGCCTTTCATTGCTTTGTTTAGATCAGTTCAGATTTATAACATCAGCTGTGCACAGACTGAGGATTCCTTTCTTTTTCATAGGGGTACAACTATTGTAGCTCTGTGAGGGGCTGGTCGAGGTCTTCCTCATGGTGGACAAGAGAGAGCTGTCCAGTGACAAACCTCCTTTACCAAGCAAAATGGAAGAGCCAAGGGAGGAAAATAGAAGCAGGGAAATAGAAAGTTGCTTTGCTGATGGCCTTGGCTGGATTCATTGGATCATAGAATAGTGTACATTGAAAAGGACACCCGCAGGTTATCCCATCAAGCCCTCACTCAGAGCAGGGCCAAGTCAAGGTTAGATCTACTTTCAGAGTTAATAAATTTTTTCCAGCCAGGGAAAAGGGCAGCTCAGGGCTTTTCAAAGCCATCTCTGGAGTATTTTCATGGGCAGAAATAGCCCAGGCTCTCTGGGCTGCTGTTCCAAGGTGTAACTCCCTCTCTGCTCTCAGTCTGCTCTGTCTCACATGTCTCCTGGGGATGATCAGCCAGGATTCTGGGTGAGATGAGCAGAGGCCTCCATTTTATTCTCATTTATTCTCTCATTTACTCCCATTTATTCTCTCTAGGTTTCATTTTATTTATGTATTTTTACATTTTTTTGAGAACCTGGGGTTTAGACAGTTTAATAGACTGGAAAAATAATTGAGAGAAAGATCCAAATATCTTTTCCACCCTCTGGGGACACACAAGCCATTTCACTGGAAGCACAGAAAGCGGAAAAGTTTGCACTCTTTTCATTAGTGCTTTTTGCTTTGTGGTAAGCATTGTAAAGGCAGAATTCAAAGAGAAGTGACACCTGTGACAGCCCTGGAGTGCAGTGGGACCCATGTCAGGTGGAGCAGACAGAAAATGCAGGAGGCTGAGCAGCTTTGCAGGGTGATGTCAGTGCAGCTTGAACCTCCCAAAATGAGCTGTGGCTGCAGGGAGGGGTCAGAAAAGAGAAACAGCAGCACTGGAGACAAACCTGGGTCAGCAGCTGTCACCCAGCGCAGCGCTGAGCTTCACAAAACCTCAAAATAGCTGAGAGGGACCTCAGTCTTTCACTCGGTTTTAGCTTTCCATCCTCCTTCAAACCCCACCTCACATTTCTTGATCCATGAGCTCAAACACATCCAGAGGTCATTAAAATCCTCTCCTTGGTCTGCTACAGATGCTCTGCATTTCAGTCAGTCTCTGCACCTCTGGATGTCCAATAGAGGTTGGATTGGGACCTGGAGCCAGGCTGGGCTCTCCTGATTTATTAACTTGAGCAGTCCTTGTGTCAGCCACACTCAGGTACTGAATTTCATTCCAGGCTGTTGGGTAGTGAAAGAACAAATTCTTTGGCATTTTTATTGAAATATACTCAGTGCACTTTCAGACACTCACTGAAATTAAGATTTTTCTTTACTGTGTAATTTATGATCAAGGGAAGAGAGCCAAGGACTAATTTATTTTACCAAATAAGTCTTTAGTCTTTCCATTTATGTGCATGTAATATATGTTATCATTTCTATTTTAGAAAGGTGTGATTATTCTGCAGTGCTTTCCAGCATTTATATCATCTTTCTTCTTCTCCAGGTGAAGAAAACACAGAACATCCACTTTCAGAATTCTTAATTTTCTAATTTCCCATGCTTTTCCCTAATTCAGGTGATATCAAAACAAAGTTTAATCAGGTCCCTGAAAATGGGAAGCCAGAAAATGCATCCCTGTGTAAGCATGTTGGGTTTCATTTTACAGCCTCATTACAGCTATTGCCCTATTCATTTGTTCTGTTTTGGGAGACTTGCTCTTGTTGAAAGTTAAAATATTATTAGCAGCAAATACCCTGTACAAACCTGGCACAACAACCCTGTCAGAGACAACAGACCCTGGCAGATACCAGTGCTCTGGCCTGTGTGATGCCCTGTGGGTCAGCTCCCCAGACTGTGCACATCAGCTGTCGCTCAGAACCTTCCTTAGGGCCTCGGTAATTTCTGAAGCAAATGAAGAATCAACATCAGCCACTCCTAATTAGCAGACTGTTCTCCTGGGATATCACAGAAAGGGCAGAGGAGAGAAAAGAAGATAAAAGAGGGATCATCCTCCTCTGCTCTGTAGGAGCCTCAAAGAAGAATATGTTCATCCATTTAGGAGACCTACAAGTGAGTGAGCCCCCTTTGTACTGGGGGATGCACAGACACAGGATCTGTTGCAAGGGGAGCGATTAAAGCATCAAAAAGACATCAACAAGCAGTTACTTAAAGCCATTCAGACCCCTAGAACTGGATGGATCTACAGCCAACAAGAGAAGGTTGTGCCTCCAGCAAGCACGAGGGTGGTGCTGCAATCAGTCTTGTCTTTCCCCGTGGTTTTATTCCATTTTTTGTTACATTTTGAGAATACGAATAAAGATGGAGCAAAGGTGAGAGTTCTGCTTCTCCATCCAGTTCAGTGTTTTATATAGAAAGCTGAGCAAGAGCACTTAATCAAACTGCTCCATCTGTGTCAACACTTCTGATGGCTTGAGATGGCACCACAAATGCCTGGACATCCATCACGCCTCTGCAACAGCAAGGTACCCCAAGGAATAATTCAGGGGCTTCTCCCAGGATATTGCTCAGTGTAAAGTCAGTATTTTAACTGCTTTTCCAGTGGGAATATTGCTTATGGCAGTTTCATACAGCTGTAGTATTGCTGCTATTTATCTTCAAGCCCCTCTGATGTTGCTGTGTCCTCATGTTGCCCTTTCATGCATTAGAATTCTTGGTCTCTACTTCCACACTGCAGAGCAGAGGGAGGAGAAGGTCAAATCCACAACCCTGGGGAGAAAATCCTCACAAGCAACGTTTGGAAACTGAGATGAGATGTTTTGGATGATGTCTTTGCCACCCTGTACATATTTTCCACAGTGTTAGTCTGGCTACCATAGAGTGATCTAGATCCCAGACAATCTAATATCTTGCTCAGAGTGTCAGCACAGTGCCTTTGGCAGGACATTTGGGTTTAGCTCACCAGTTATTCAAGTACCTGGGCATGTAATGGATTTTTTTTAGCTGTAGAAGCAGGCTGAGTTTGTGGAGGTACAAGTGCAGAGGTTGCTAAATCTCTTTAACTGATGTCAGTGTCTGGGCAGAGTGCTCAGCATCTGCTGTAAAAAGTGCTTTTCAACAGGCTACCAATGTTTGGGGAACAAGGGGCTTATTTTAGTTCCTTCTGTCATGTTTATTTAGCCTTTGAAACAACTTGCACAAGCATAAGAGTCCTTCCAGTGCTGAAATGTGTTCTCCACATCTGACAAAGTGTTCAGTGTTTTCTCCCTGTTTCTAGATGGCTTGTCTCAAATGAAGGCTGATTTTCCAGTGATTCACTTCCAGCTTTTGAAAGTATATTTTCTGCCTATAGAGGTACTTCAGAGAGAAGTGAGGAAAAAAGGATTTTTAATGAAATAAATATACAATAAATATACCCGAACAATGCATTTTACAGCTATGTCCCCTGCCTTTCACTGGGAATATAATCATGTGATAACATAACAATAAGATACAGAATTTGAGATCTGCCTTTACAAAACCATGAGGAATTGGGTTGTTCCAGAAAACCTCATGATGAGCTGACATGAGATTCCTTCCTTGTGGTTCTTTCTGCTACTGATTTTTCACAGATTCTTCTTTGTGGGCTCTACTAGAAATGCTCTTTCTTTTCAGTTTGAGGAGAAGGAGAAAAAAAAAGATGATTATAAATAAAGGGGGAGGGGAAAATAAGAAAATATTTAATCTTCCTTAATGATAACTTCATTATATCTTCTCATTACAGTAATTGCAGGTTTAAGTAACGATTTTCCCATTGTGCAAGCTCTGGAGAGGCTGGGAATTTAATAAACAGTTAGAATAATACCACACAATGAAGGCAAAAGGTGAAATTGCTACTTGGATGCATCTCTTTCAGCTGAACAGTGAGGGATCAAGGGGTCACTCAGCAGAGATAATTGTTAATGTGGCTCCAAGGGGCAGCCAGGCAGACAAACATCCCCTGCTCTATTGGGTTGCCATTTCATTACAACTCCAGTCCCTGATTACACTTGAGAAATGATTAATTGATTAATACTTAGGACTCACCAAAATGGACAAGGAGGAGGGGACACCAAAATGAGGCCATTGCATTCACCTGCAGGTGGCCTTTGAACCAGGAGGATTTTGTGGTTCTGTTGTGGTCCCATTTAGGGTTATTTCATTAATGTCAGTACAGCAGGACGAGCTCAGAGCCCAGGTGCTGCACAGGGAATCAAATAACAGGAGTTCACTGCTGGCTCTGCAAAAGATTTGCTCTCACTGGAAGGCACTTAATCTCTCCCTCCTTTCATTCATCATCTCCAAAGTGATGGCAAAAGGTTGTTTTCTGCAAATCCACCTGGGCAGAGCTTCTTGCAGCACAGAATCCATACACAAGACGGATTTTAGACTGAGAAGAACCTTCTGAAACTTTCAAATTCAGCAGCCAGTAATGATGCAGTTGTTGTTAAGATGTGAGGACCTGGAGATCTATTGTAACAATATTGATTTACAGTTTTGAGACCTGGGAGTGAGAGCAAGTCTGAAACTGCCTCAAAACATAGACACCAATTTAATTTCAGCAGCAACTGGCTGGCAAGCAGAATATCCTTTAAACCAAACAACTTTCATGCCTTTTTGTTGTTGTTGTTTTGGGTTTTTTTGCTTTTCCGTGGATTCCTGAATGCATGAAAGCCAGCTAAGATGGATCATCAGATCATCATCAAGAACAAGTATTACATTACATTTCCCTTGCTTCTCTATATAAATATCATTACATTGCATTTATTTACTTATTTTGTACTATCTTTTAGTAACCAACATTTGAAGTTTTAAACACCTCTTAGGTCTTTTTAATTAAAAAAAAATGTGAACTTCCATCACAGTATCTCTCATAGGTGTGGTTGGAGAATTTTCTGTCCCAAACACACCTAGCCCCAAATTGTTCTGTCTGATCACAATCAAAACCTTGTGAAAAGTAGCACAAATAGCTTACCTTATCCCCCTTTCTGAACTTGCTCAAATAATCATTGCTATTTTACATAAATTACAGTTTAATATAAAAAAGAATTCACTGAGGTTTAAATATTGCTCCCTCAGCTGGAAAAGTACATTTAATTTGCAGTGGGTAAAGGTCTGCTTACAATTAAATACTGAAACATTCATTAAGATGCTCTGGCTAGCATATAATTCTGCCCAGTCATGTTGAAAGAGCATCACTGTTATCAAGAGACAGATGCAGTCATCCCTTCTGTGTGGGGAGTGTTAAAAAGAGACCCTTGATTAAATGGTGACTCACTTGGGGAGGTATCTTGAGGGCGATACAATCACCCGGAGAGTTTGGGTGCATAACAATGGGCTGGGCACAAAGCATCCTCCTCCCCTGGGAGAGCTGGATTCAAGGTGCAGCTTTTGCTGGTGGCCTGGATCCCAGCTGCAAGGCAGCATCTTGGCAGCTTCCGTGGATGACACACGCGAAAATCTCTTAAATTCATTTTATGCTTTTACCCCTCTTGTTTTGTCTCTGAGCTCGGAACTTGCGTTGTCTACAGTAAGGTGGCTTCAGGACAAGTGACAAGCCATTAGGTGTTTGGATACTGAAACCTGATTTATCGCTGGCCTTTGTGTGTACTGCAGGGCAGTGTGTGGGTGTGCCAGAACATGCCAGGGGGCTGGGAGCTACATCTGAGCAATACTGAGAGGGGGAACACATCTGTGGGTGATAACACACAGCTCTGCCATAGCAGCACCCCTCAGCCCAAGGCTGGGACAAGGCATTCTCCATTATCCAGGGAATGAATCCTGCAGAGGCAGGTGTGGCTGGGCATGAGGAGAGCCTGGAGGAGATGTCTCACAGTGAAACCTCTCCTGTTTAAAACAAAACCTCTTTGCTCCAGGACTGACGACCAGGGCAGTCTCTTTCCTTCCAACACATCGCACTCAGTCTAGGAGTTTGTGCTACTGCTTTTTGCCTGCATCCCTTGCCTGCAGGTTTTCCAGCTTCCACTGCTCTAACTCAAATTCCCTTTTCAGCTGTGACTCATAAGCATTCTGCAGTGATTCTGTAGCACAAACCCTTAAAAAGATTAAAATCTCTGGAAAATCACCACCTAAAGTTGAATGAAGCTTCCAGCCACAACCCTGGGGAGGGGATTACCCAGTAGTGTCTTCAGCTAGAAAGGTTCTTTGACTGGGGATATTTTTGATACAGTTCATGTTAAAGATCATCTGAGCAGAGATTCAGGTATACACTTGCTAGAAATTGGCACTGTGAACTCTTCTTTGAGGGATACTGATGTTCTTGCTTAAGAAAACTGTGTAGAAAATTAAAGCAAAAGTAATTTTCAGCAAAGGATAAGAAACAATGAGGAATAAATCCAATTTGGTGACAATTGGTTGTTCAGTAGCTGAATGAGATCACAGCAGGTCTGTGCTTTGTGCTCCTCTGGAAAGTTCCTCAGCCCAGGACCAACCACTCTGAATCAGGGGGAGATCTCATCTCATCTCAGGATGAGAAGGTTCTGTGAGCTGGATCCTTCTCCTTTGAAAACAAGAACTGGCTCTAGTGCCATGCTGGCTGCAGAAGACATTTATGACATTGTTCATGTGGTTCTGGGAGGATGCAAAGCCCATAGCAATGAAAAGGTAAAGGCTCTCCCCAGCACTGAAGACAAGAAATTGTGTGATATTATTATGAGATGCAGAGATGCCAGTTTTCAATATTCAGTCTTGCTTTGGAAGCAATATGGATTGTGCATTCTTCTTTTCCAGTGCCCCAGATGGGTTTGGTTTTGTGGGGTTCCTCTGTTGTCAGTGCACCCTCAGCAGCCTCCCACACTTGGCCATGGGGAATTTATAATGGAGAGAAAAAAAAAAAGGCTGGAAATTGCAATATACACTTCTAACTTTGAGCAGTGAGACCTTTTGGATGGGTTTGGGAAGACTCATCTCAGTGCCAGCCCCAGGAGGGTCCATTCAGCCCCATTTGTTTCATTCCCTCCTAGTGAACCCTGCAGACAAACACTCGGCAATTAGTGTGATTTTGTGTCCTAATTACACCATATTATTGTTATCTTTATGAAAAATAGACCTGCTGCAAGTCTAGAATCAGAAATCCTCCTACACTTCTCCTTAAGCTGCTTTCCCTGCAGGCACACTCTCACTTTCCCTGTCTCTCTGCTTTGCTGGGAGCTTTGTTTTAGACAGGAATGTTTTTTTCTCACAGACACTACTGAATGAAACCCTCTGCTTTTTGTGTCCTGTACTGAAAAGGAGAAATCTTCAGCAAAAATAGAGAGCAGCTGAGTGTGAGAGGACAGGTGCAAACATTCCTGACAAAGCTACAGAATAAAAGGCAGGGAGGGGAGGAGGGAAAGATTTGCTGCTTTGCCAAGGATGCTCTTTGGAGAGGGTAGTGCCTGTGAGCCACATTGGCATGAGTGTGGATGTAGAAGATATCAGCATGGGAGAGACAGAGGCAAAGGGATCTGTGTGCACTGGAATCTCTGGGCAAAAGGGAAATTTCCTAATTCTGGAATTAGGAGATTAACTGGGCCTTACATTTCCAAGAATGTGAAGGTTCTAGTAGGAACAGAAATGCATTCCCTGATCCATGTCCCTGTATGAGGGGGGACATGGTCCTGTATATGGATCCCCATGGGAAGCTCTCACCTACATCAGGCAGGTAGATGATGGAGATGATGTCTCCATGTGCCACAAACCCAACACCTCCAGGATGTTTCAGCTTTGTGCCCATTTCTTACAGCACAAGCCATGGCACTACCCAGGAACCTCTGATGTGCCTCCTCTGTGTCCAACCTATGGCACAAACGTAAAAAATCTCATTCTGGCTGGAGGGAGTTTCTGGATGGAAAGAAGGATGTCCAAGGAGCCCAGACACTCTGGCATGGCTGTGCAGGATGGGCTGAGCCAGAGCTTGTCTGGGTTCTCTGCCTGGCAGAGCAGCTGTACCTGACTTTTGGAGCAGCAGCAGAACTGCTGAGCTGCTGTGTTCATTGGCTCACCTCTCAGCTTGGCAGCTCTCTGGATGTTAATAATGCTGGATTCTCAGCTGGACACGGCTCTTCATTGCATAAGATTATTTTCTTCTGCTCTCCAGATCCTGCTGTCACCTTTCAATATCTGAGGTGTGCTGCCTCTCTGTGAGACCCCTGTGCTGCACATGTGAGTGACCCTTCTTCTCAGTCCCTGCCAGCCCCAAACAGCTGAACCACTCAGAACCAGGGCTCCTGCCTTTATCTTGGAGTGCGCTTTGGTCTTGCAGAATTCAGTGACTTGTCCACAATTTTTAATCTATTTTAACTGATGCAATCACAGAAGTGGTTGGGGAAATCCTTTTCTGGGTTGTGGTGTAGTGCTAAAGGCTTTGATTCTCCAAAGAGCCCCTGGAGTAGAAAGAACAGACCAACAACTTCTGCCAACAAGAGAAGTTGAGCTATGAGATGATACATTCCTAAGAATTTACATCTACAGGGATTTGCTTCAGCAGTAGCTGGGCTCTAAAGTTAATCTGTAAAGCCAATTTAGGTACTTCTGGATGGGCTGGTCATCACTTCTTGCATCTGCAAAATACTGCAGAACTGCTGCTGGTTTTGCTGGAGGAATTCAGCCACGAGATTGGGAAGCTTTTGCCATTCTATCAGCCAAAATTCTGGTGTAACAATAGCTCTGTGCCTTTGCAAAACATATGTTAGGAAAGTTACTAATGTCACTTTCATATTTCCCCCCTTGCAATTAGTTTCCTCAATGGATGTAAAAACCTGAGAAAAAAACAACCTTTCCTAAAGGGATATCTGGGTACTTTTCAATGCTATTCCAGAGGGAAGCTGAGTAGCAAATGTTGTATTTTCTTTTCCAGATTTCAAATGCCCATCAAGCCTTTGAAAAGTGCATTATTTAGCTCGTTATTAATAATCTGACTGTTAGCTTGAATTGCTAAACGAATCTGCAGAAAAATAATGTGTGTACTCCAGTTCCTCAATGTTTGGACTCATCCAAGCGTTTAAGAGCTGTCAAACAAAATACACTGTATTCAGGGGAATATACATCCATTGAAAGATTAAATTAGGTACTGCAGCAAGGCCCCCCCTTGCAGTGGAGAGGCATTTCATGCTAACAAATAACTACAGCACTATTATAACGAGACCTAGAGGCATGTGATTTCAACTCACTGCACATCTTTGCTCTCTGGGTGCCTGTAATTTTATTTTTTTCCCAGGGTGATGAAAGAGCAAATAGTGGTTGACATGGACAGAGTTGTTCCCTTAAACAGTTTTAAAAGATTTTGTAGTATTTCAAAGACTGGCTTCAGAGTGGTTTCCCTGACCCATACTTGTGGTTTCCTTTCCATCTGCTTCTTCTGAAGCACTGAGAAGTTGATAAGTCTCAGGGCCTGCAAACTTTTGTGCCCAAGAAGTGCTCTCTGCCTGTGCTTCCTGACATGCTCCCCAGTTTTCACTCGGCTTTTTCATGTCTTTGTGTTTTCCCAGCAGGCAGCAAAGCCTAGATAACCTGTGCCATCTGACTCTTTAAGCTAAAACCTGTGTCTCACCTCCTTTGAGACTTGGACACAATCCCTGCTTTTTCTCTCCTTATAAAATGGGAAATAATTTCTCTTTACCCTTTAATATATGGTGCCTTTAAAGGAATATTGCCTCCTTTCTTGCTTGTATTTCAGATCATAAACCAAGGAAAGCCAAAAGGAAGAAAAAAAATCTCCAATTTATGGCCTCAACTGTGCTTTCCAAGATGTGACTCTAACATGGGCTGTTCACACTTGTCCAATATCCATGGCTTGGTATTCCAGCTCTGGCTGAGCCCAGCATAGTTACCCCTTTTAAAATATGGGGCCTAGAAAAAGAAATAAATGCTGCTGTAAAGGATGAGACAGCTTGTAAAAATGTGGAATATTCAGCAATTCAGCCACTGAGCACCAGCTAAACAAATATTCATGTGGAAGCAAAAGTGTCCTGACGTGGTGTTGTGTACTTTTGCCATCCTAAACACTCTACAGATGTCTCTGTGGGAAGTATCAAAGATACTTTATAGTACCAGACAGGTTATGAAGATGGTTCTGTACCCAGTTGGATATAGTGACTTATGTGGGAATGGAGGAGGTTGAATAACAAATGCTAAATAATTTATTCAAGGAATCTCTTCAGTTTTTTTTCCTGCAGCCCTTGTTATATGGATGTCTGTGCACACAGGGATCCTTGTGCCTGGCTGCTGTCGTGCAGTGAGAATCCAATGGTGACATTTCAGAGCTCAATTGCTATTGATCCCAGGTCATTTAGGTCATTGGAAAACTTCCATTTCCCCCCAGTGAAACTGAGACCAAAGTGATGCATTTCAAGATAGAATATGCACCCCATATGCAGAACAGAGAGAGAGCTGTGAACATCCCAGGGCTGAAACTGTATTTACCAGTTTAAAGAGTCAGAAGTGATGGTGGGGATGAAGCTCCTGTTCTGAGCTATATTCCAGCTGTAAAAATACAAGTTTTCTTCAGGAAACAGCATTTTATATCAGGAATGCTGTATGTGCATCTGTTTTATGGCCAAAACCTTTGTCCTGTAGCGCTGTACAGGCGAGAGGAGCTCTCAGCAGGCAGGGGCTGTATTTCTTGCACTGAATCCAAAATCCTTTTGGGCAGCAAAGTCCTGCCCTGGCAGGAGACTGGGTGCTGGCAGCAGCTATATGTGCCTTAGTGTTGGTCTGCATCAAGCTCTGACACAGGAGCAGCCAGTGTAAATCAGAGATGAACAAAATTAGGCTCTGTCAAGAATTCCCATCCCATCTAGGTCTACGGCCAACCATATTATTTTAGGGACTCCCCTTTCTCTCTGGGATGAACAGGGTAATATTTCATAAATCAAGGCTTGGTTATCTGGTGAAATGCTTGTTTCTAACCACACCATGCTGAGGCTGCCAGGCTGTGACAGAAATGGCACACAAATAATGCCAGAGCAGCTGAGCTGCTGCAATCCCTGATGGTGGAGCCGCCAGAAATCCCTGGTGGAAGTTTCTACCAGTCTGAAATACAGGGGGAGAACCTGGTCCCTGAGGAGGACCAACCCTCAGAGCATCTTCAGTCTGTGCTCTTTGTGGATTTGGACAGGGCGACCTCGTTTACCTTCCCACTGCAGTGGCCTGAGCTCCTCTGATAGCGGCCAACCCAGTCTGCAGCGCTGCCAAAGCTTCTCCCTGACATTAGAACAAAGGAGACCAGCCAGCCACAGCCTGCAGCCACCTAATTGAAAGCTCCTGAGCCTGTCAGCGCTGTGCTATCCTGGCTCTCTGGCGAAAGCAGTGTATTCCAAGTTTTGCCCAATTATAGCTCCCAGCAGCAGCAGCAGCAGCAGCAGCTCCTGCAGCCGGGCTCGGTCCTCCCACACTCCCGCTCCTCGCTGGGCCGGTGCCTCACGATGGAGTTGCCTGGCAACAAGACTCTGCATCTTTGGGAGACAAAAGCCATTATTTCTGTCACACAGATGTGCTAATGTGATTATTGACTGGAGCGGGGCACAAACACAAGACAGGTCAGGCTCCTGATACTTGAAAATTTCCAGGCAGGAGGATTTTAAGGGAGATGGGTAAAAAAAAATAGCTGAGAGAAAGGCATCAAGGTGGAGGGAGGAGGCAGGGAATTGCCAGGTACGGTGTGAGATAAGGTAAACCTGCTCATAGTTTTTCTGGTAAAACAGTTTAATCCAAAAAAAAAAAATCAACAAAAAGAGTGGTTTGATGTGTTTTAACTGATGGACTTTTACTGAGTCCTTCCTGGGTTCCTGCAGTTGGTCTGGTGGCTGCTCAGATCTGACCCCAGTGCTTGGGGGTACTGATTCTGCTGCTCTGGAAAAGCTGGTGGTACAACCACTGGGAGAAGAGAGGCTTCCAGGACCTTGCAGATGCTCAGCCAGTTCCAACCTGCCTGGCTAAACACTGCTGACAGAGAAATGTTCATTTCACCAGCTTCATGCTAACTTGGATCAAAACCAAATGGTGAAAAGAAAGAAAAACTTTTTTTTTTCCATGCCACCTTTCTTTCAATGTTTATAAGTCACTTTTTAAGTAGAACCAACCAAGAATGTCCACTGCGAAAAGCCCACTGTCCTTCCTGTGGGATTCTATTAAGCTGGCTTGTGTAATTCCTGCCTCTGTGCAGGTCTGTGGGAAGAGCTGTGGCTTCTCCTGGCAGAGGTGTGGGATGCTGGATGCAGTCCCTGTCCCTGGTCTGCAGCTCCAGGAAACTCCAGCATTGAGCAAAGCTGTTCCATGGCACAGTTTGGCCACTCCCAAGTGTAAAAGTGCTGTTCATACCTGCCCTGCTGATGCTGCCCCTGCTCCTGTGGGCAGGGAGGTGTTTTGGTCTGTGCAAAGTCCGAGCACCAGTTATTGTTCGTGGCTTTGCACATATTTGCACTCAAGTCAGCTTACATGAGGGTTGGAGTTGCTTGTCCTAAAAATGAGTGGCCTAGGGCTGAGGCCAGTGCATGAAATGTAGGGTTTTATTTAAACTTCTATGTGGATCAGTTTTGTTTTTCTAAACTAAAGTGTTTCCACAAAAAAATCCATGAGGCAAAATGGATTAATTTTATTGATGCAGAAGTCCCAACCCTGTAGCTGCACATTCCCAGTGAGTTGTGCTGTTGACTGTCTAACAAAGTCTGTTGCAGGCTGCACACAGCTGAGGCTGACCCTGCTCATTGCCTGGGTTTCTCTCATCATTAGCCCTTTTTAAATGAGCAGGTAATTAACAATGCAACCAAACTACCCGAACAAGCATCAATGCAACGAGCAGGGCTGGTTAAAACTGAAATAAAGTCATTATTCACATGGTTTTTGTGCTGTTTTGGTGGGTCAGGAGCCTTGCAGTGACGCTGCTGGTTTTGTTGCAGTTCCTCCTGCTTGCTGTTTTTCCAGCATCAGTTGTGCTGCTCAGAGTAATGAGGCATGACAGGCACCAAAGGAATTGGCCTCTTGGGGAAAACCATGGCCCAGTGCTCCTTCCCCAGCAAAATGGAATTCTAATGACCACAGCATGAAATGCACTTTTCTGCTCCCTTGAAATGTGAATTAACAGGAGGGAGGTGAAGGCAGGAGTAACAAATGTCCCCTAATCCCTACCTGAGACTTAAGTCAGGCCTAGAGCAAAATGCTGACTGAGCGTGTGAAGTGTCGGTGTTAGGGCAATTATTTCTGTTCCTCTTTTCCAGAGAAATCATCTCAAATGTGTGAGAAATAGAGACAGGTGGAAAAGTCTTTCTGGGGGGGAAAAGAGCAGATTCCAGTATTTGTTTCATTTCCAGAACAAAATTAAGATTAAACCTTTAAAAGAGCCTGTGAAAAATAATAGAACCACAATGTAGTAGATTTCTGGAGTACTTTCTTTGATTCCTATTTTGTTTTGGCTTCCATTGCAATGTGGAATGACTTGAAAGGTGAAAATCTTTTCATTTTGTTGAAAAAAAAAATAACAACAAACTACAAAACTCTTTGCCTTGTCTTGAACTGATATTTTTCTCCTGAATTTTCAGATGGGCCATCCAACCAAGTGAAGTTGGAAGAGTAAACATACAGTTTATCCAGCCTGAAAGGTAAGATTAAAACGACCTCTTGAGCTCTGCATATGTATGAGATACATAAATATATATGTGTATACATATATATATATATGTATAAAAGTGCAGTAGTTGAATGGATATGAGGTATTTCTTAGTGTTACATCCTGAAAAGTACCGTGTATGGATGTCTCCAAATCTTAGAGAAAGGCAAAAAAAGGATCACTGCTGTAGCTAAATTTCTGTTCAGGAGAGGGGTTTGGTTTTAATTTTTGCATTTCCCACATAGCTGTAACTATGGCTTGAGTGCTAGGAGGTGAAATAATCTTCAGATCAGATATTGGGATTTTTGGTGGTGTGTGTCTCTGGGAGTGGTAGGTGAAGTGGAAAATAATCGAGGAGCTCAGTTAAAAATAAAAGAAAGTGGATTTTTTGATAAGTTAGAAATTGAAGGTTGGAGCCCTAAGAGGGGAGTCGAAAACATACCTGCCCTTAATGAAATATTTAAATAGAAGGATTGAACTCAAGACATGCTTCTATCCAGCAGTGAAAGAAGCTGAGAATCCCTGCTGAAGGGCTGCATCTGTTATGAAAATCATCTTCCAGCCATGGCTTCAGTCTCTTTTGCAGGAAATCAATTCCTTGATGAAGCTACTTCTCACTTACAGTGTAAGATACAATAATAGACTAGGAGAAAAATGCATTTTTGGCACCTTTTGGCTTAACCTACTTGAAAATGAACTTCTCCAGCTTCCAAAATGAGCAAACTTCTCTGCAAGAAGAGTTGCAAGGGAGAGCCAATCTGTTTGTAGAGCAGTGGTGAAGTGTGGCAAATTCAGATCTCAAGATTTTTGGTTTATTATAAGGTTGTCACTCAGGCAAACTTCTCATTCTCCTTAATTCTCCTTCTCATTCTCATAATAACCATGGTGCTTTGATGGGAATTGAGTCCAGGCCTCAGGATTTGTCCACATAGCTTAACAAATCCTTGCAAATATTGATTAAAACTGGAGTGAAGGTAGCAGGAGCAGCCAAAGCTGACTGCCTAATGCAGTGATTTATTACACAACACGATGTTTTTCCTTTGGCTGGGAGCTTCCACAGGCTCCCAACACCAGCCCTGAATTAGAGGAATTATTCTGTTCAGACACTCAACAAATTCTGACTGATGCAAATACTTCTCACTGAAGGAACTGAGTCACAATTTCACAAATAAACCTTTTTCCAGCTTTAATTGCTTAAAAAAAAAAAAAAAAAAAAAAAAAAAAAAAAAAAAGAAAAAAAAAAGAGGAAAAAAAGGAACATTTGAACATTATTTCTGCTGGCGCCATCTGGTGATTTCCCGGCAAGGGCTCAGGCTCCCCAGCCAAATGCCACAGGCAGCAGTTCCTCCTCAATGTGTTCCTGTACGTGCTCCCCCAGAAGTTTCTGCCAGTCTGAAATACAGGGAGATAATTCCGGCTCTATAACCATCCACTTACTGCCGAGAAAGACAAGTGGGATTCGGTTCCGTGTCATTAGTCCTCTCTCTCCCCCGCTTATCTCAAGATCTCAGCGCCTCTTCCTAAATCTGATGTATAAAGATCAGCACATCCTTTCCTGAGGGGCTGTTAGCGTTCTTGGCAATGGGAGCAGGAAAACAGCAGTGAGGAGGATTAATCCACTCCAGTCCATACAGCAGAGCAGAGCCCAGCTCCCACTTTTCCAGACCCATGCTCCTACCACCAGCAGAGCATATTTGCTGTAATAATCTAATTAGCTGTAATAATCTAATCTCTCCCACCATTAATTCTGCAGCAGTTTCTCTAGTTTGTTAATAAAATAAAATGTCAGCCTTGCTGTAAGCAGCAGGGACTGAGGTATCCTGCTTTTAAAGGAGCCAGAAGTGTTGTGGCTTTTATTTCATGGAGATAGTGGGACAGCTGTACCTTTTTAGGTTCCCTTTGCTCTGCTTCAGCCAGAAAGCTCCCCTACTCCCTCACTACCCAGGGAAGTTTGCAAAGAAATAAATGGATAAGTTTATAACCTCTCTCTTTTTTACCTCAACACCCAGAGAAGAGGATGTTCAGTTAAGGAGGAGAGGCACAAACAGCAGTGATGGGGTAGAGGAGGCTCCTTTACATCCCCTGCAGGCTCATAGAAATCAGGAATGCCATGGAAAGAGCAAGGATACATGGAACTCACAGCTGGATGTTCTGTCCTTACAGTATGGGAAGAGTTTGGGCTCCCCCATGAATAACAGTGAAAAAGAAGCATTTATCCAAAAGGAAGAAAAGATGCCCCAACGAATGGTGACTTCATTCTCTCTTGAAATAAATAGATAAAATCTCCCTTACTTGGACTGACAGAGATGGAGGAGGGTATAGACACATTGATGTAGGTTTTCCTTTGGGTTTCCTGCTGGGGGAAATTCCCGCTGGAGCTGGGATGTCCTGTGCACATCACAGGATGTCCTGTGGATCTTCTTCTCTAATTCCATCACAGAGAAGCAAGTTAGAGGGAGGTGATTTTCAACAGGCTCATCAGCATAAAGAGATGCACTGTCTAGACACCTACCTGGGATCAGTACAAAATTCAGGATGAGGAATTCAAGGAGAACTTGGCTCATGAGAGAAATGTGGAGTAGCAGAAGTTCTGTGTGGATTTCAAGTGTAATTGAGGACATTTTGCCCGGCTGTGGCAGACAACTTTCCTTGCAAGTGCATAACTTGCATCTTCTCTTTTCTTTTGCCATGAGTTTCACTTCTACAATTTTTCTTTTTTATTCCACCAAAGAAGAGACATAAATCATAGCCAGAATGATTTCAAAATCCCAAGGCTGATGTTATAAGATAAGATCAGCTGGCTTAGCAGACACATCACAAGTACTTATTTATTTCTTAAAAGAATACAATGTGCTGTGCTTGTATTGAATGCTGAAGCTAAGATTCTTCTCTCATTTGTAGAAGGCTTTTTCACCAATAAATCTTTATATCATTGGATGGGTGATGGTGGAGCTTCAGTAACCTTTCACAGCACAGTATCGACCACCAAAATAACTTCACCCCAGGCAGCTTCCTATACTTTTAAGAAGCAGAGCTAATAAATTACAATATAGCTTCTGGTTTTGTGCTTTTTCAAGTTTTCAATATGTCCCCAAACCAGCTTTCTTTTGTAATTTGATTAGAAATATTAAATTTTAAAAAATGGTATCATTTAATATAACTGGCAGTGTTATTCAAAAGTGCATGGTAAGCTTCTTTTGGATACAGCATGTAGAAAAATGATGGAAAAGAATCATGTTGGTTCTTTTTTATTTTAATGACATGCAAATCATGGTTCCATTTTAGATACTTGGAAATAAGTTCTACAAGTGCTTGATTATGTTTAATAGGGGCTATGCAAGTCCTATCCGGAGGCTGGAATGCAAGCCATAATATGCAGAAGGAATGGAAAGACTGATATAGAAGCAGAAATTAAGATCTTCTTCAGTGTTTCTGCTTTCTTTGATTTATTTAACCCTACTTATACAAAATGCAGTGCACTTGGGAAGCTTGTTTCTAGACAAGAAACCCTTTTCCTATTCAGCAGGACAATTCATCTAAACGGGCTTCAACACATTTTGATAAATGCAGCCATTTTCACATAGACACACCAAAAAAAGTGAAAATGTAAAAGTACAATGGTATTAAAAGGGAAATGGAAAAGTACAATGGTATTTAATGCTTTTAAAAAAGTAATTCAAAGCATCTCTTCTAAAAACATCTGTGACTTCAGGCCATGGGTCACAGGTGTGTGTACAAGGACAGTCATGTGCAGTCAAGCGCCATGAAACTCTGACAAACATTGTCCAGGACATTTGCAATACTGCATTTTCATAGTGATGATGATCATCATCATTATCTTCATCATCACAGGGAAATCATTGTTCCGAGCTCACAAAAACATGTTCTTATACATTGGTTTGGTGAGCAAGTGGGATTTTCAAGGGCAATCCAATCAGGCCTTACCAAGCAGAAGCCCATGGCAAGGGTCATTTAGATAAGCATTTAATTACAGTTATATTAACAGCCATCTCTCTGGTCTCTTTTGTCTCTGTTCCACAAACCAGCTCTAGCACTGAGTGCTGTGTTGCTGCAGCTGAACCCTTGCTCACGTGTCAGCAGCTCTGCCAGCACCACGCTCCAGAGCAGCACTGATGGCATTGTCCTTAGCTCCATATCAAAACAAACCCAAGTGGCAGAACCCTGCACATCCAGAGCAGCAGTGATGGAATTGTCTTTAGCTCCATATCAAAACAAACCCGAAAGGCAGAACCCTGATGTGGCATTCACATTCTCTGAAAAAATTCCTTCGCCCAGGTTTTTTCTCCTGGGAAGCTGAAAGGCAGTGAGAGGCCTCAGAGTAAAGGAAAACAATTCTTATCTCATTTGCTTCTCCTGTGTTGTGCTTGTCAGGAATGTGTTTGGAGATTTTTTACCCACAGGTGATTGTTTAATTGGATTCTGGTGTGAGTTGTTTTGACTCGTTGGCCAATTGGGGCCAAGCTGTGTTGAGACTCTGGAAAGAGTCGGGAGTTTTCATTATTATCTTTGTAGCATTCAGTAAGTATCCTTTCTGTATTCTTTAGTATAGTATTATTTAATATAATATAGTATCATAAAGTAATAAATTAGCCTTCTGCTAAGGTGGAGTCAGATGCATCATTCTCTCCCCTCGTCGCTGACCCTGCATTTACAATACCCTGATATCTGCAGTACAATGGAATTCTTGGATCTCAACTAGCCCTCTCTGTGGGATCAGGATGATCCACCGCAGCACAACTTCCCTGTTAAGTGGGTGAGTTCCTCCCAAGCCTTCTTTTATGGATGAAAAGACTGGCAGAACTTTAAAAAGTGACAGTGCAAGTCTTTAACATGTCCCTGATGGCAGTATCACCCCCAGGCAAAAGCATCCCTTCAGCTGCTATTCCCAGTGTGCTGTTTGGGCAGGGATCTCACTGTTGAGTGCACCTCCATGTCAGCCCAGGGTACACAATAATTTAGTATTAAAAAAATCTTCCTCAGTCCAATTGGTTTTCATTGTTTATGCTCACTTTTAGCCAGTAGCCTCCAAATATTAATTCAAGAGAATGGTTCTTCCCAAAAGGGGTGGGAAGGCCATGAATAAATGCCCATTTGCTGTTTGCAGGGCTAAGTGGTATTTCCCAAGGAGATCGTTGGGAAGCAGCACAGGGACTCAGTTAATCGCCCCTGCCTTCTGTAATGAAGCCACTCTCCTCATCTGGAGAGCAGATGTCCACTGCAGTGTCCATTCTCCTTGATGTGGGGCAGGGGGGTGCCCAGCCCTTGTTCAGACGTGCCCTGTGCAGACCCTTCCAATTTCACATAGCAGCGGCAGCCTGTGGAGCCTGCACAGCTGAATGCCTGCCTGAGAGACTCATTTGCATTTTGAATGAACCTGCTGATGCCTTTGGGCAATCTTGATGGTTAATAGCTTAGCAGTAAAACACACCATTCTTTTCTCCCCTCGAAAATAAACAAACAAATACATCTAGGCATCAGAGCATCTCTTCTCTGGGTAGGTGCTTTATCTCGAGTATGAGGTCTGCATTTTAAAGGCATTCCTAGTGCTTTTAAGCACTTCTAAATCCCTAATATAGGCAGTGGCACTGGATCTTTTTCTTTCCTCATAAAAAACTAAAGAAAACAGCATCATACACACACGAAAAAAAAAAAAAAAGGAATGAAACCTTTTTCATAAACATCTTGGACTCCTTATCGTGATTTCCACAGAGGACAACACCACACTGCCATCCTCTTGCACAGGCAATACAGTTCACTGTCACAGCACTTTCCTTAATACCTCAGTAATCCCTAGAGCAACTTAAAGTAAATTCCACTGGTAATGGGGAGATGAACTGACTGTTAGCAGGTCTCCCCTCCGTGCACCGTGGCTCTAAACAGGATCATTGTGATGGGGATTTGGCTGCAAACACCCATCAGCCACATTAGGTGAGATGAGCAAGCACAGCTTTTTGTGATTAAGCCTTCTCTGGGAGATGCCTTCGTTGATTTACAGTGATTGCCCAGACACTGAGCTGAAGGTATTTCTGTTTGCTGCTCATCCTTGCTGCAGTTTCGTTTTAGATAGCACTCATCCATCTTCCCCTGGCCAAGTTTTCACCCTGTAGCCTCTCTCCACAGCCTGTATCCTCTTTCTGATTTGCTGCCGTTCCTTTCAAGGACATCTGTGTTGCAGATGAGTCTTAGGACAAATAAGCATCAAACTGCCTTTACTTCTCAATGTAGTGGCCATGACCAGGAGGGATTGCAGAGCTGCTGGGTGAAGATAATAGAAAATTTCACATTTTGCTGTTAGTCCAACATTCACAGCAAGCTGGGGAGGAATTGTTTTGTGAATAAACTATTATAGATACACATAAAGCTATGGCTGGTCAGATTATGGCAGCTATACATCTTAAAAAATGCCTCCAACTCCCTGAGGAAAGATGCAGGTTTAGGAGCATAACACAGATCACCTGTGAGGAGATTGAACAGCACCAGATGATGGAGAGGGAATTACAGGAAACTGTGATGTTTCCTCTGGGAGCCACAAGAGCAAGTTGCACAGCTCTCCAGAGAATTAGATGACAAAAACCAGGAAAAGGGGATCCCATCTTGCCAGATGGGCTAAACATTTCCTTGAGGCTGATCCCATCCCTTGAGCCAGCTCTTGGGAAACCTGCTGCCACAATTGCCTCCCTCCAAGCTGGGTGAAGGAAGCTCTGAAAGATGCTGCTCTGAGTTCCTTGTGCTGCACTCGTGATTTCCCCAACGTTCAGCACTCAAAGGCAAATGTCAGCAGAGTGCTTCCTCCAGCAGCCCCTGCACAGGACCGAGCTGACATCCTTCCAAGCTGGTCCAGGCAGGTGTTGTGCCTTATGGCAGGGACAGCATTGCTGCTGGAACCAGGGGCTTGGGCCTGACAGGAAACACAGAGGGAAAATGCTGGCTTTGATTTCACCAGAGCCTCCCGCAGCAGATGGGTGCAGCATTTGAATAAGTCTGAGCAGATGAGCTAAATGTTTCAGACCACATAAGTGCTGATTAGAGAAGCCTTGTGTGTGTCCCCGTGCTAAGGAGGCAACTCTGCAAAAGCAGGAAACACAAGGTTGCTGTAGAAACAGAATAAAGTGGCATGGGAGAAGCCAGTGGAGGGTAAGGAAAGGCTTTGAAAGGGTAAAGCTCAAACCCACCTAGGCTTTTGCCTTTCTGTGGAGATGGGCTGAAACAGAATGGGAGAGCAGATGCAGATTTAAGAGGGTAAAATTGGTTATACAGCCAAATAGAGGTTGATAAGAGGTAAGGACTGGTGGAAAGTAGATGTGTGACTTGTAAAGAGAGGGGTTTACAAGAGACCTGTTTCCAGACAGTCTTGCAACTTATTTTCCCCAAAAATATATTTCTTAGTGGAGATGCCAGATTGGGAACAGCACCAGGAGCCCAGAATGTGCTAGCTTTGAAAACCATCTTTAGCATGAGAGGGAGGAAATAGCCTGTTTGTTTACTGGAAATCTCTCCCAGGGCAGCAACAGTCTGCAATATTGATTAGGAATAAAGGGAACACATAAAATGATTATTAATTTGTAAGAGGAAGCTTAAATGTTTTGCAAGAAAACAACGTGGCACAGTTACCTGTAGCTGGTTCTTGGTGATTTAGGAGTGCCTCCCCCTGCACTGCCTGCACTGTGCTCTCCCCAGACTCCTCAGATTCACCAGCTGGGACTGCCCAGGCAAGACCTCAGCTCTGGATTGTTTCCAGTTACTACAGATCTGTGGAAGCTGCAGCAGATCCACCCACAGTGTGAGGATGGAATGGCTCTGCATCCAGGCTGGAGTGTTTGTGTGGGCAGATGATGAGAGGACAGAGAACAACCTATTACTCACCCACAAACGAGACTCTCTGATGGGATGTGATCTGAGAAAACAAAATTCTTCAGGAAGTGACGGAATATCAAAATTGAACATAGCAGTGAAAGGTTATAAGCCATTTTTCTTTGATGCTGTCTTTTTTTCTGTGGGGCAGGAGCAAGTGGTTCAAAGTCCCCTATGAAGTCATCAGTTAAAGACAGAAGAAACACATCAGAATGGAATTAGACCTCATGGGCCAAAACTCAGTGTTCAGTTGAAAATTGCAAACTAACAGCAGTGTTCAGTCCTGGAATCCAAACCCTTGCTGAGGCAAGAAACAAAAAAATTGCAGAGAGGTTTGGGTCAGCACATCCACTGGCAAGCAACTCTAGGGGCAAAATAAAGAGCTCTTAACTGGATCATTGCACTTGGAACTCAGCTGGAGGGAAACACCAGGTAACTTCTGCCCCTAAAATCCACAAGCTCTCCCTTCTCCCCTGTGCCTGCAGAGCTGGTGTCCCTTTTCTGCAGATGAAAGTTTTCTTGCTCAATTCTCCCTTTCTCTCCCAATTCATTTTTTGATCAGGAAAGTGGAAATTGGAGGAGATGCTCATCTCAGCTGCGGAAATGTTCCTGACAGTGTAGTATCACATGCATTTGTCAGTCCTGCTCTCAGCAGCTAAAGCAAAGAGGCTCCATCACTTTTGCTATGGCAACCACTCCATGCACTTTAGTTAAACTTCACTTAACTTTTTTTCCCTTGGTGATATTCAGCCTGAATTGTCCTTCCCATGGTCGAAAAAGCTGCAACAGCCACTCTGAATTCTGTATGGACAGAAATCGAAGGCTCCGCCAGCCCAGCCACTTTGACAGTGCAAACTGCCTAAATTAAAACATCTGCAATGTCTCTACCTAGACAAATAAATCCAAATTAATTCAATCTTACAGAGGAAAGATTGTTTATTCATTAAACAGAGTAAAATGGTGAGTCAATTTGTAGACACCTGGGCTGGTATCAGCCTTCTGACACTGCAGTGTGAAGCCGGCAGCACATGTTCAGAGCAAGCTAAAAAATCTCCCTCTTCCATCTTCCAGACAAACAAAGAAGGAAGGAATCAATTTTAAGGTGTCCCTTTCTTTCTTTGGGGGGGTAATGAATCATCAAGGAACTTTCTTCAGAGTTCACCTTCTCCATCCCACTTCTGGGGGAGTGTCTTTCCAAATTTCTGAAGATAAGTAACTCTTCCTGTACTCTTGTGTCAGCCCCCTCCTCCCTGCCTGTGCTGGCCCTGTGATCTGTCTTGTTTGCAAGATATTCCTTATTAGAGAATGACTAATGGCACAGTGATGTCAACTGGAAAATATCCCCAAATCTCTTTATCATTGTCTGAGATATCTGTCATCCCAAATTCTATCTGATCCTTTGGAGCCATGTTATGGATAGGAGCATGTAAACTTATCCTGCTACTGGTGAAACAGGAAAAAAATTTAGAAATTATTAGCCTTTAAGGCACAAAATAAAAGTGGTGGCATTTCTGTTAATTCCCTTAAGAGTCATTGCATTTCCTTCCTGCTTTGTTGTTATTTAATCTGTTTGTACTATTTATACATTTGAATGTCACAGGTTTGAATGTGATCCAAATCATTTCCCAATAAACCGTGAGTAACTTGGGGAAATCAGAGGTGTTCTGGGGAGTTCAGATGAAATCATAATTTCCAAAACCTTTCTCCCCAGTGAAATTTCTCTCCCCCAGAGGATCTGGGGAATGCATGCAGGCAGTTCAAAGCCTAGGGATTAGACTCTTTGCAATGTCCCAGTCCAGTTTGTTTCACTCATCCAGCTTGTCATATTACCAGTCCACTCCTGCACAGAATTTTACCTCGAGATAAATAGATTTGCCTGGAATTGCAGATTGCTTTGCAGCCTGGATATTTGTAAACCTCAGGATATTTGTAAACAGAGAGACAAAGCAATAGGTAAGTGTATATGTATCTACACATACAAATACAAATCTTTTCTGCAACTTTGTTCGCATCTTGTATTGCATAGGTTTCATATTGGCTGCTGCTGAGATATTGCGATTCAGGGGCTTCAAGTCCTTAAGCAACAACTCTGAATTGTGCAGAAACCATTGGTGACAAGACTACTGCGTGCAGGTGCTGGCGCAGTTCTCTTCCACATGACTTTGCCGGTGCTGAAGGGCTCCTGGTATTCCAGCTCCGGGTTCCAAGCAGACACAGTGTCACCTAGAGGAGAAAGCACGGCCATGCACACCGAGATAGAAAGGGAATATTTTTTTTAGGGGAATAAATGTCCCGAATGGAACCAGTGTCCGCACTGATGCAGTTTGCCCTTCCTCATTATCTTTCTGGGCTGTGTGAGTGCCTGGGCACAGGGCATGGCATGAAGGTCTCTTGGGAAACTCCTTTGTGATAAACCATAAAGGATATCTCACTGATTTGGGTCATTTATGTCTTTCTATTATCTCCTCCTTATTTCCCTTCTCAAGAGCACGGCGGGCTAACAATAACTTTTGATACTTCAGTGCCCAGTTTGAAATGTAGAAATAGCTCAGATAGTGAATTATTCCTTTGTAATTGGAGAGAAGAGCCAGCAGGAGCCAGGAGGAGGATGATTGGCTTGCATTCACATTCTCCTTCTAAAGGCCCTGCTGTTTCTTTGCTTCTACTGTACAGGAAGCAGACAAGCTGTTATTTCTCGTTGTTGAGTACAATAGGGCTTGGAAGAAATGTGTTGGGTTAATATTAACCACCTTTATTGAAAATCTTGGCAGACTTAACTCAGTCCTGTACCTTTGCAAGATGTGATAGATAAATGAATTATTGAGCAGTTCACTGCATGGGAGGTATTTCAGTCCTGCTGTAGAAGAAAAGATATTTCCTCCATGGGCATTTCAGAGCATCGTGCTGCTTTTGGCCAAAGTTTCCTTGTGCACGTCCCTGCTGTGCAGCCTCTCCTTTTGGAGAGCTGGTATAATTTGTCCCCACAGATGGATATATTTATTTTATAAAGCACCTAGACAACTCACTGGCATTTATACTCCTTAATGATAGGCATTAGGAGAACATGAAACACAGTGGTCCTGGGGTTAGTCGCTTGATTGCGTGTTAGGATTTCATGCCGTGTAGGAGGGGGAAATGAGCAGTAACAATAACACAGCTTCAAAATCTGCTCTTCAGTGAAAGTGAGAGCAGTTCCAAAAAGGCTCCCGTGTGGGAGAGGCATTGACACAAACCTGTCAGGAAAGGTGATCACAGTCCAAAGTGAATGGTGCCCAGGTCTTGGAAGATAAGCATCCATGAGCAGGGATAATTTTGCATGAGTGAATTCTTCCCAAGAAATGCAGATGACAAACTCGTTTGGAGAGTTTCTTGAGATGCAATCAGCTGCCTCCAGGCTTTGGAAACAGCATGTTATTCAGATATTACCTCACGGGGAAAAAGGGTTTAAGAGACCTTTTGTTTAAAAGTATGTGCTTTAACCAAGCCCAGTAATTATAATCAGAGGACTTGTTAGGATCACATACAAAGGTCACAGGAACCCCACTTAGTTTAAGAAAAATATAGGTACTACTTGTACAAAGAAAACTGAAAAATAACAGAAGATAACCCTGATAAAAGCATTCCATTCAAGTGCCAGAGTTTCAGACATTCTGAGCTACAGATTTTCAGGATCACTGTTAGGGAACATGGAAGGTCTTGAATCTGCATCAGAGGAGAAATAGCAAGTCTGATTTTCCTGCTTCCCATTAATAGAGAGCAAGTCCCAGTTCTTCATAACACTAGATCTCATCTCTACATTGAAGTCAAGGCATAAGTGTTCTGCTCTAGAGCAGGACATATGAATAACTCAACAAAAAAACCCCTCAATTCTTACAAGGTGACAGGGATTTTTTAAATTTTTTTTTCCTGTTAGAAGCCACAGAGAGTTCTTAAAGGTTAGTTTTGGCTCAGCAAGAATGAGTTCTTGCAAAGAAGCACCTCACTTGCTAGTTGACACAAGAAGAACTCCAATTTACATTAAGAGGACATGAGTAAGTGGTCGTATATGCATATTTTTGGCAAACAGAACTATTAATCATTGTAATTATTGTAAGATTAGACACAAGGCTGAGATGTACTGAACATGAGCTGATGATTTGCAACTTCAGTTGTTGTGAGGGGCAGTTTGCAGGATTTCGTGCAGCTCTGGATTGGATCTTCCAGAACCAAGACTGTTTTAGCAGGCTGCAATGAGTCATTTTGAAGATGATTTGGTGGTTGGTTCCTGAACTGGGAGTTTGTTTGCCCAGACACTACTTGTGCTCACTCTGTAGTTGGTGGGATAAGTCACCTGCAGTGTTAATATTTAGTCTCCATAAGAACAGCAGACCTGACTCACAGATGTCTTTAACATCTGGTACATCAGTTCATTTTAACTCAGGATCCTCTACCCACCCAGCTGTCCCTATCCCTTGGAAGAGTCACTCTGTGTAGACCATAAAATCATAATTATGCAGGTGATTTCTGAGCACTTGTGTGCAGTGGGCTACATGCAGGAACTCCTGCAAACCTGATGGTATTTTACTATCCAGCACTTTTGTGCTGTAATTGTTCAGACAAAAGTAGATACCTGCAGAAGAAATGGGGTGAATTTGTTCAGATATTCATACTCAGAAACATCTGACTGGGACAGACATGACTTTGTTAATAAGAGCTCACAAAGGTTGTCCAGTTGTTATCATGGCAGGGGGAGTACTCATGTATTTTATAATCATTTGTGATCATACTCCTGGATTGGTGTGTTCCTGTAGGTTAATAGGTGCAGGAACCCGATAATTCCTTACTCATAGCAAGCTAATTGATACTGGGTTGGGACCGTGCTTTAACATATGGCAAATCTCACATTTTGGGAAAGGAAGAAAAGTAGAGAAGAGAAATCCTATTAAGTCTTGTCCTCTGCTAACACCGGACATACTGCACATCAAATCCTCTGCTTGTGTGTTAATCACCCCACTCATTAAGCAGTGGAAGCTGATTAAACAAAAGTCACTCGGAGGGTCTGATGATGGAGGCTCTGTTAAGTTCCAAAGCAGATCAAATTAGATGGCTGGATAAGTATTTGCATACATTAACATTAACTAGCCCTTTCTTTTGTAAAGATCCAGGCAATGTCTTCCTGGGTGAAGCATCAGGATTTTAATCATATTCTCTCATGATTAGTTCACTTATGTTTCTAATATTGCAGGTCTATAACTACAAACTAAGATGATGCCTCATTAAAAAATCATTAATAAATACATGATAGGTAGGAGCAAAGATTGTTAGGAAGGTTGTCCCTTTTAAATCAACATGCATGGAACGGTTACAGCTACATTTTGTGCTGCTTTAGATTCAGGAGTCACTGAGATCTAAACCCCCAATGACCTAGAGATTAGATGTGCTCAGTGTCCCGAGTCATCCAGACCCTCTGTTATCTGTGTGATGTATTAATGGCATTGCTGTTGCATTTCAGGGCTTATCCAATCTTGCAGTGTCATTTCAAGTTCCAGCATTATGAAAACCTGTGGTGCCCATTCAAGTGTGCAGGTAGGTAACCACAAACAGAAAAACTATTTGTGCTATTTCCCAATGTTTCCTGTGCTGCTGCTGACATGCTGGACATTCAGGGATCCTGCTGAAATCTGTGGAAGCCGGCCCTTGTACAGGAAAGGAGGTGCTGCTGGCACTTCCAGCCCAGAGCACTCACCTGTGTGTGATTGTGGGAGGAACAATTCCCACCTTCATGGCCTTTGGGAATGGGACTTTCTGCTGTAGGAGTGGGAGATCAATAGGAGGCAGTAAGCAGGACAACTTCTTTCATTACTTCCAATACGAGAATATCTGTGTGTAATTATGGTCAGATGTGTCACCTTTGCCAGCATATCCATAGTAACAGGTCTGTATTGTCCTGTGCAGCAGTGAGTTCCCACGTAGTGTAAGAATTTTAAAAAATAACAGCAAAAGAAGTGACAAAACGCAGCTGTTGGCAGGCACAGGCAGCAAAGCAGAGGGAAAAAAAAAGAGAGCAGCCATAAAGCTTTATCACTCCTTTCCTGCAGAATAAATTCAAATGCACTCTCCCCTATCAGTTTTAGGCAGACGGATGACAGATGCCAGCAGACTAGAAAGGCTCGATAATATTGCATTATTATTATGGCTCCTTTAGAGAGGATAACATTTCAACTCTTACAATGACTTGCTTTGTGCTGGCTCATTGTTAACGACCTCCTTTATCACCATCAGTAACCTGAACAGCAAAGCTCTCTCTGGGTATGGTAATCGAGAATCGATTTGCAGCCGGGGCTGAGCCTGGCTGGAGGTGAGGAGAGGCTTCCAACCTGTTCATTTTTCTTTCTCCTTTAAAAGCTGGTTAGGAACAGACCAGTATCGCCTCACTGGTACGTACCTGAGCCTCTCTTACTGCAAAATAAGCCTATGTCATGCTTCTGGGATGAAACCTTGTGAAAAGTCCTGGTCTGTCAGGATTTGCTGTCGGACTGCAAGTAGTTGACTCAGCCAGTAAGTCCTGACTGGTATAAAGAGCTGAGAAAACATCTTCCTGGGAGGAAAAAATCCTTTTGCATCATTACCCAAAGACTAAATATCACTGTGGGTGGGCTAATTGCTGGGCCCATCAGAGTTCAGGTTCTTAGGCCACAGGGCACATGAAGGATCACAAACTACTTATTGATGCTGATGATATTATCCTTTTAACACACAAATATTTTTTTTCTATCTCACTAGTAGGAATAGGTCTCAGCACTGAACCTCTGTCACTGTATTTTAATCATGGCAATCAGTAATCAGAAAACCTTACAGGCTTACAACATAACCAAATTGAAAACCTAAGGGTGGCTCTGAAATCAGATTTGAGCTGTCTCCAGTCCACTGTATCACTTGTGTTAAGCAAGTGAGGCTGGTTACCTTCTGCCTTCAAAGAGAAACAGAAGTTCCAGATGTCTGTTTTTCTGCAACAGGAGGTGTGCTTTGAAGCCTGCATGTCCCAGTCCTAAACCTGACAGATAATCTCCAAAGCAGTGTGTCACAATAAATGTACTCTGTATTCTTGTCCCCAAACACTTTCTAAATTCGCACTCTCTGAATTCAGGATGTCAAGAGACTCTCTAACTCACCTCCCTGCCCTTGGGCACAGATCCATTCCCTCTTCTGAGCAGAGGTTGCAAAGTTCCCCAGTTTGATGTGGCTGAACACCTCGAGGGTTCTGCTCAAAGACTCAGTGAGAAGAGGTTCTTTCTAGGTTATTTTTATGTGAATGGTTGGGTTCTTCTGAAATGGACAGAAAGTACCATCTCAGGAGCCTCCTGTCCTTATAAAGATCAGAGAGTGCGACAGTATTTTCTATAGCAATGGAGTGAAAGAGTTTGGATTACCTCTTAGGGCACTGAGAATATGATTTGAACCTTAGCATAAAACAGCTGAAATTCCTCCCATTCTGCAAAAGAAGGAAAGATGTTGCTGCCTAGTGATGACATACTGTCCTATGAAATATTGTCCCACCACTGTCAACAGCACCAGGGCATGACAAGCCACAAAAAGCACAATTTATTGTGGGGCTGGTGGAGAGGAGGCACAGTTTGAGCTGCTCCAGTTGGTCCTTCAGGTATTTTTTTTCTTTGTCATTGGATAGATCCCTTCCAAAGCACCAAGGAAAGACAAAGTCATTGCTCTTAATTGCTCATTATGAATTGTTCCAGATCCTTGAGTCCAGTCAGAGCTTGTGAGCCAGTCCTTCAGCATTGACATTATGAGATGTATTTATTCCATATTAATTAGTGCACACATTTGGGATTATTGAGCATCTTCGTCTTGGGATATTAGACTTCCAAGGAAGCTGCTCACCTCAGGCAAAGATATCCCCCAGTAAGCAGATTCCCACTGGGCAAAGCTCATTAATTAATCAAAAGCTCTGGATTAGCATTTTGAAGCCAGGCATGGAAGTGACCAGCTAGGAGCAGCTGAATAAAAATGAAACCCGACTGCCTCATGACGGCAGCATACAGCTGCACTCTCTCCATTTCCCTTCTGACTTCTCCATTTCCCTCTGGGGTTATTCAGCTTCAGCAGAACCTGTCAGGTATTCTTTCATTCCCTTCAGAAACTCCTGGTAGTGCCTGTAAGAAAAGGAGGGAGAGGGGGAATTTGGCAACACAAGGAAATGACAGTGCCAGAGGTGGCTGGAAAACACTGTCAGCTTTAAGACTCTCTCATCCTAGAGACTTCCAGAAGATTTTAAGCTCCTTAATGGGAGCAGTCTTACAGAGGGTGATATTATAGAAGTGTTTACAAGGAGAAAAGCCTTCTGTTGCAGAGAACTTATATAATGCTGACTCAGCTTTTCTGATGGATGAGACAAAGGGAGGGTTGGCAGCAAAATGGACCTGCTGCAAACCACAGGGCCCTGGTGGGGAGCTGCCAAATGTTGGTGAGCAGGAGGTGATGGGGGATTTACAGGTGCTGATCACAAAGGAAGTTTTAGATCCTGGCAGTTCTATGTAGGCACAAAAATATTTACTGTACTGCTCTGTCTGCAGCAGAGTGATGAAGCCTCAGCCCTTGGTTTAGGAAGATGAGTGTCCCACTGCAGTCAATGGAGAGAAGTTCAGCCCTTGTTGGGCCTCCTTGCAATGGCCAAAGTGAATTTTTATACACATTCCCCCATGTTTCCTCATGTTCTTATGGACTGGCCTCTTCTATAGATGCCTGCTGAGAGAAGGCAGCAGTCACCTTCTTGTCTGCACTCTGGTTTTTATAAAAGGTTTTTATAGAAAATTTAAAAGTTTCATGGGTTTCAGACAGATTCATTCCTTTTGTCCTTTGTCTTGGAATGTCAGCTTCCATGACCACAGGTGGAGGGCGCAAATTTGCCTGTGAGGCCCTGGTAATCGTGTCTGTATCAGCAAAACGAGCACAGTTCCTGTTCAGCCCGTGAGCATGACCTGGCTTCTCCTTGAACTGCAGGCAAACATCTCCAGTGCTGATTTAAGGGTTCTGTGTTATGGCTCTTGGCTCTGCTTGAGGCAGTGCCTGACACACCCTGCTTCAGCACCTCAACCAGAGAAAATCTCATATCGGACAGATGGGTAATACAGTCAAACCTCAACACTGACTGAGCCGCTGCCTAATGAGTTTTCAGTTTAAGCAGACATGACAGATTAAGGGTAGGGAAAAGACTGCTTTTCTCCCTATACCCCTCTATTCATTCTATCAGACAGAAAAAAGAAAACCTTGACTGACCTAAAACCCCATAAAGTTTAATATTGGGCTGAGAGAGATGAGGACCCTGGTGTCAGCCCTGGCTGCTGTGACCAGGGCCAGCAGCTGGCCAGGCTTGGGCTGTCCTCTAGTGGAGCTGCAGGAAAGAAACTCAGCTTTCTGGAAAGAAGCTGATAATAGCTTCCCTAAGCATTGCTTTGGCTTCCTGCAGAGAGAAGTCTGGAGAGTTCCAGATATTTTAGTCTGTTGTTAAATTCAGCACACAGTTGCCATCACGGGCCTCTCTGAGAGCCCGATGGCTCCCAGCGTGAATCCCACACTGCAGCACTGAATAAAGAGAAGTGCTTGCCTTGCCTGCGAGAAGGAGAGAGATAATGCTCCCACATTTCCAGAGGGGCTGTAAAGCAGATCTGAAGGCTCTGTGGTGCCAGGCTTCTCTGGGTGCTGGGAGCTCAGATGATGTGCAGGCACAGAGCTCTGGCTCCGTGTGAACGCCTCTTGCTTTAGGATCAAACAGTGCACGGGGCAGGGAGTTTGGAAAGAGGCCCCACTCTGAACAGGAAGGATCTTGGTCACATACACGGAGCCGGAAGTTTAAGGGAAGTTCAACCTAAAGCTTGGGTCACAGCAGCACATCTCACCTGGCTGAGGTGGGAGGATGGATTTCGCCTCTGCCAGTTTTTTAAAAGCCATAGTCAGTTGAAGTTGCCAAGGGTTGGGAAACACTGTAAAATTCAGCTGGTGCCTCTGTCTGGGGGGAAAGTGATGAACAACTCTGGTGTTAGATTTCTTCACAGGAGAAGAAATAGGTGCAGCCTGAAGAAGCCAAGACTTATTTTTCACCCAAAGTACTTAAAAATTAGTTCAACTTGAAGTAAATGTTCCACTACCCAGCCTGCTTTGTTAGTAATGCAAGAGTAATAGAAAAAAAACCACATTGACAGAACTGTATCTGCAGAGCAGAGAGCAAAGCCTGCCCGTGCTCACGGGGAACACTATTACCAATTGCTGCAAGAGTGTTTCTCAAAATGGTTTATAAGGCATCAGCAAGTCTTTAATTTAACTGTGTGCCATTATTACATGCTGAGTGTGGTTTATTATTGTGCTAATAAACCATAAAGAAGACTCTATAACTTCATTACCACAGTCAATTGCCATGTGCAGTGTTAATTTGCCAACAGATCATTAATTGCCGGCACTTGCTGCAATGTAGACATAAAGCAAAACTATTGGGCAGAGTTTCTTTCCCAGATTCTGTTCTGCTGACAGCAGTAAGACTGAGCACACGCAGAAATAGCTGGGATTTGCCAGCAGAAAGGCTTAGGAGAAAGAAGCCATGGAGGTTTCCAATCCCAGCAGTCAAATCAAGGAATCAGAGAATAATTTGAGTTGTAAGAGACATTTAAAGGCAACCTAGTCCCACACCCCTGCCATGGGCAGGGATATTTCCATTACATCAGGCTGCTCAGAGCCCCGTCCAACCTGACCTTGAATGTTCCCAGCACTGGGGTGTCCTGTGCCAAGGTGCTACCACCCTCATCACAATTAAACTTCTTTATAGCTAATCTAAATCAACACTCTTCTAGTTTAAAATCATCACCCCTTGTCCTATTGCTACAGGCTCTGCTAAAAGTCTCTCCCCATGTTTCTTAAAGGCCTCCTTTAAGCAGTTGAAGGCCACAATACGGAATGCCTAGTGACTTCTGTTCCCCAGGCTGAACAACTCCAGTTCTCCCAGTTTTGTTCTCTCAGTACTCCCCTAACTGACCTTTTGGCCCAATAAAGGCAGCTTTCAAATAAAACCAGTTGTATTCTGACTTGAACCTTTAAAAATCCATGTTTTACACTATTTAAGGATTTCACAGATGTAACTGGGAAGTATCATTTTTCTGTAGGGGGAAAACCAAACCAAAATATCTCGTTTGGCTGAAATTATCTCTTCAGTAAAGTGCTAAACTGCATTGTTACATTTGGTCTGTTTGGGGGGTTCTATTTTGCACATGAAGTTGGTTTGATCCCTCTTTATGTACCTAATGGAGAGTACCACATACATTTTTTATGTTATTGAGCCCTCCATGGTCAGCAACAGCTTAAAGTGCCTTGGGAAAGCTGCTGGGGTAAGAAAATGCAGCTTAATCCTGACAGAAATAAAGATGTTTGCATAAGTCCAGCAATGCAAAACAAAACATTTTCCTTTCTAAACAGTGAAAATGCCAAAACACCCTTAAAAATCTCTGATCCTGTGTTCATCTTTTGCCTAATTCACAATAAACCTGAACACCGGAATTTTATCTGGGGAGGAAATTCCAAATTGTTCTCTGCTGCATCAGTGCATTTTTTTCCCAGCTTCAGAACAAAAATGTAATGGTCCTGATGCTGCATGTGCTGAAGCTCTCTCTCTTAATGATGCCATTACAGCAGGGAATTTTTTAATGCTCACTTTCCCTGGAGATACACAGCCCCACTCAGCTCAGGTGCAGTATGGGGTTTATTAAGCTTCACAGGAGATGATCTTTAAACTCCAACTCAGATTTGCTGGCATACCAATGTCCTGTTGCAAAGGTTGTCTGACACTTTATTACCTGGAAATCTGAATGGCCATAAGGTGATGAAAAATTCCTGCCAGAGCCAACGTGGGATATTCCTTTAGTTCTGCACCTCAGAGGGACTTGACCCTGTGAGACAGAGATGGAAAACTGCTCTGAGCTCTCAGCACCCCTGATCCCCATTCTGGGAAGGAGTTGGTGTCTAATTGGGAAGTTCCTGTGGCTCTGATGACAAGGTGGAAATGTAGCACCATGGTCAGCTTTACCCTGAAGCCTGTTTCTAATTAGTAGGAATAAGGAAAGGGGAAAAATACAAGTGAGAGAGTGCCTGAAAGTTTAAGGGTATTAATTGCCTCCCAGCTGTCAGGATTGTAATTAAATTCATCTTGTTGACTTCAGCTTTGTTGTGATTATGTGAAATTAATCTTCAAGCACACTGAAAGCTTCCATTGCTGTCTGTTTTAGTGCTGAAACCAGCAAATCCCAAACAATATGCAGAGCAGCATTGGCATGTATCTGGCAGTCACCCAACTAAAAATGTCAAGTTGGAGAAATGCAATTAAACTTTTTTTTTCCCAGTTTGCTTTTGTGCATTGTTTTTCCCCTCGTTTTTTCTCCCAACTAGGCTAAAACTGTGTCTGTCTCTCTGGAAGGGCAGAAACTCAGCTGACAAATCATTTGAGGAGGTCACAAAAGTCCAGTTGCAATTCTCCTCCCAATCCTTAGCTCAAGCTGGATTAGATGCAAAGGATTACTTGGAAATTTCAGCTCTCAAAGAACAAATCCCCCCTGCTTTTTAACTTTTGATTAGTGCCGTCAGCCTCCCAGTGCTGTGCATCACACACAATTAAAAGCAGTTTCTGCCCCAGAAAGCTGGAGCTCAAACCCCCTGCTTAGTATGCAAATGCATTACCTGACTTGTGCATATGTGTTAAAAATTTATGCATCAATGTAGTCAGTGAAAGCTTGCTATTAACATCAACTGGTACTCTAAGCCCTTTTTATGTAAGTGAGGTGTTCATAAATACGTTCATGCATTTTACATCCCTACTTTCAGAAAAAAAATGTCATTTTTCCATGAATATATAAATACCCTTGTAGCTGCAGTTACTGTATTAATTAAACAATGTTCACTTTTAAGCAGCAATGTACCAAGGAGTAATTGATGGGGTGGGTGCTCACATCTAGGCAGAAACAATGTTTATTATCTCTGCTTGCTGCTTTTAGCTGCTAGGTTCTGCCTATGAGAATTTGATAAAACTGCCAGCATGATTTAGTTTTTTTCTGTTGTGTTTTGATGCCAGCTTTGAGAAGCCAGAAACCTCAGTAACCAAAACTTGCAGCAAGAATCAACCACTTCTCAGGGTATGAGGTAATCAGATACCCCATGATGTGGGAGATCTATGGGGAGGAAAAAAACAACGAAATCTATATTGTGTGGACAAGAAAGCAGCAGAAGAGCAGCAGAAATCAGCATTGTTTTCTCTCCTGAATGTGAACAGTGAGTTAATATTGTTGAGTTGCATTCACTGAACAAGTCACTGTAGGTGAACTGAATGCCTGAACTTCCCTGCAATCAGTGCTCCCTTGTGCCTGCTTTAACAACAGAGAAACTCCATGGAGGATGTTCTTTCTCTCACCCTTGGAGTGAGCAGTGGCACAATAAGGAACTGGGATGGAGGAGTTTGCAGTGCTGCATTTCCTCTGCCTCGGTGTCTTGCAGCAATATTCACTACCCAAGGAGGACACCCAGTGGTCCCAGAGGTGCTGCACCTGTGGAAGGTACCTGGAAGCAGTGCACCCGTGGTGGAGAACACTGGGAAGTGCTGGGATCCAGCTGGGCTCTCTCTGACTCCCCAGAAGTTTGCTCAGGTGAGCTGCTCTGTGGTGTGACTGACTGAAAAATCCAGAGCCCTTTTATCTGGATATTCATCCCCACTTCTTCTCCTGGAGCTGGCAGGATCTGCACTGCAGATGGATCCTGCCTGGGACCTTCTGGGTTATGAGGATCTTAAGTACAGATTCCCCCTTACAAGGCTTTTTCTACCCTCTTTGTTAAAACACAGGAAAATTGCTGACCCTAAACTTAACCCCAAGGTTAACATTTTAACCCCAATTTCTTTCAGAACTATTTATTTTAGGCTGCTCTATTATATTTTGAGCAGTGCTGACAGGCGATGGTTCTGGAATAGTGAAATGTCTTGCAACCATGGTAACACAATGTACTCATTGGAAAGTTTCCCGATATTAAAAAAATCATTTTGCCACAATCTTGCCCATTAGATTTCCTATGATATTCCAAGGCTTTTTGTTTGAATGCACAGAATCCTTTGAATGATCAGGATAAATTGCAGAGAATCACACTGACATGATACACAGCATTTGCCCCTGGAACACATGACAGGAAAAAGCCCAAAGGAATCTGCTTTTGAAAGCTATCAAGCTGGAAGAATTAGAACTATCATCATTAAATGGTGCTTTTGTTCTGGTCCATTGTAGAATTCCCTTGCTTCAGATACAAACACAGATAATAAAAAGTGTTTTTGTAAATAGATTAACAACAAAAGGAGGGCCAAGGAAAATCTCCATCCTTTTTTGGACATAGTGAGGAGCATTGTCACCAAGGATGAGGAAAAGCCTGAAGGACTGGGCAATTCCTCTCCACTTTTTCACTTTGTTATCCTTTCCCCCAGTGGTATAGAATTCCTGCTTGCTGAAATTACCACTTTCTCCTCTGTAAATATTACACACAGTTTACCTCTCTCCATTATCCCTGTCTCTCTCCTTAATTTATATCCACCCTTACTCTTTTGCTCCTGTATTATGCCAAATTAAAATCTCCTAAGTGCATGAAAAGTGGTGACTGTAATGCCTGAGCAAAAATTAATAAAGCCAGGAGAGAACATGAAATCAATAATCTGATTCTGACAGCTTGCTTTGTCTCTGTGGCCAGGCTCTAAGGATGTACTAGTGTTTCCCTCTGTTTAAAATTAATTGAACTATTTTATCATATCAGATAAGAGTGCACTCTTTGTGCTATTGAAGTGATAATTATGACATGATAATTACAGGCTGTGGCCAGCATGATTCTGTGAATGAGTCAGCACAGGCAATTAGTTTGAGACAGCAACTTTGTGTGAATGTGTCCCTACAGACAGAGCCAGAGGATGGTCTGGCTGCTTATTATCTCTGCTCCTAAAGCTTCCTTATTCACAGGAGGCTAAGGCTTTTTTTTAATGGTTGTTGTGGTTTTGGGAGGGAACTGGGGGGGTTGTTACTGATTTTGTTTCCAGTTTGGCCAATCTGTTTGTACAAATATAATGGAGGAAGTTTGTATAAATATAAGGGATCAGAGACAGAAAAATACAGCAACAGGGCCAGTCCCTAAGGCTGGGGGTTCTGAGCTCTGTGGGGGTGTCCTTTGAGGAATTCTGTTTGATGCCAGGACAATTTGGGCTCCCCATGCCTGCTGCATCTTAGTGTGACTCCATTAGAGCTGATCCACCTCCGAGTTTCCCAAATCATCCTTCCCTGTGATTTCCTGCTGACAAGCCTGTGCCCCCTGGGCTCTCTGAAAAGCCTAAAGAACGTCCTGCAAGAAGGAAGACAGAATACTTGTTAACAGAAGAGGCTAGAAGCATCAAATGTTGCTGAAGATCTGCTTGGTTTTGGCAGCTCAAAGCACTAGGGTATTTCATCCCAAGCCACTCACATCTGAACCAGGAGACAAGGTAAGCAGAGATATGTGCAGATAATGAAAGAATGAAACCATTTTGGGAGACAAGAGAGAGTGCAGGGAAGTGAACTTGTTGGGTTATTTGCCCCTGGAGGGAAGGTAGGAAAGGAGAGGGTTGTTTGATTTGAGCTCTTGCCCTCTGTGATCTCAGGTGAAAAAAGGAATAATCCTGATCTCAGCAATTCATGGCAATAAATAACACACAGGGCAACAAACTGAAGAATGAAGAGACAACACAACAAGGACCAGCTGCTGACTAAGGGAACATCATCCATCCTGTGAGCTGATGAGACAGTGGAAGGATCATTATGGGAAGGTGCAATTAATGATGATGACTATCAGTGTGATCCAACAGAGCTTGTTTAGGGACACCTTTCATTGCTTTGCAGGGCTCAAGTTTGCAACCCTAATTTTCTTTGGCTCTGTGTGTAATTATATTTTAGCTGTATTATTCATTTATCACAATGTTTCCTTCAAAGCTTCTTCCACCTTAGATATACAAATATGAATGTCATAAGATCAGGCCAGATCCCAGGCAGCAAAAACGGAGAGAGCATATTTTTATTCCTTGAATTCTGTGCTGTGTCACCATCTGTGAAATTTCATGAAAGGTGCCACTGCCTCATCCCAGATCCCTGGTGGATGTGATGAGCTACGAGGAACTGTCAGCAGGAAGGGTTTGTGTAGAACATATTGCCTCCTGATAACAGGAACCAACACGTCAACACATGTACAGCAAGTCACTATTAGGTCTGGATTTGGAGTTCAAGAGACAGATGCTCTCTCATATCCCAGTGCTCCATGGAATTCTGCAAGCACCAAGTGACAATGTGATTCACACAAAACCAGGGGCCTGTCCCATGGCTTGTAAGGGAGAAAAATTGTGTTCTGTAACGTGCAAAAGAAAGGCATTTTTATTTATTGGGAGAGGCCCTGTTGGCTTGAGGATAAACACGTGCTGTGCTTGTGTTTTGCAGGTCAAGAGGAAATTGGAAATATTGTCCCATGCATCCTAAGTGACAACTCTGAGTGGCACCCAGCAGAACTCCTGGACATGTAGTGCCTGGCCTATCCTTACTAAGAATAGTAATAAAAATCAAGAAAAAGTAAGGAAAATAAGAAAAACATCAATGTCAATACATAATTTTCAGTAAGGAATTACATTCTTTGTTTTTCTTTTGACTGCTGCACCTTTATAAACACCCTCTCCCCTCTTCTTTCGCCACTATCAGAGAAAACAGTTGGACGTGAAAGCCAGACACATCTTCAGGAGCATTTTCCTTTCACTTACATAACTGGATATGAATATTGATAATTGCTATCTCTGACACTCTTCTTCTTAACAGGCTTCAACCTGCAAAAGAATCCAAAATACCATGTATAAAATCCTAAATATTAAAATTCCTATTCTCTGCCAAAAACAATGTTTCCAGCTTTCCGCTTTCTTCCCCTGAATAAAGAGGGGAACAAATATTAAAAAAATAGTAGAACAAGAGAAATGTTGGCTGGAGAGGACCTCTGGTGGTCAGTAACTCAAATTCCCATTTGGAGCAGGGATATTGCAAGCAGAGCCAATAAAGAAAGCTGCTACAAAGCAGAGATGCTCCCTGCTTGTGTTTTTAATTATGTATGCTCATTCACTTGCCACAATAGAGCAGATTTCTGTGTTACTGGGGAAACCACAGCCCAGGGACAGAGTGCAGCAGCCCAGGGCTTGGCAGGGAAGGACAACAATGGAGCACCATGGCTAGAAGGGTGGTTTGTACCTGAAAAGTGGTTTGTAGCTCAGCCCTGCTGTCCTGGTGTGTGGAATCAGCAGGAAGAGCTGCTCCATGTTGGTGTCCCACAGCAGAGATGTCAGGGTGGAGATTTAGGATGTCCCCATCATCTCTGATCCCATGGGGTACGGCTGGGAGGTCAAAATTACCAGCTGAAGTTATTTTGGCCAAGATTTTGTTAAGGAAACAGTAATGTTCAGTGTTTGAATCTCAATTGTTGATTTACACCAATGTATGTTTTTCTGAGTCACAGTGGTGCTGAAAACCCTGCAGGATCAGCAAGTGAACCAAAATGTACACAGGGGTGAATTTCATAGAGCCACTGATACAACTGGAAGAAAGTAAATTTAAAAAATAAAAAATATTACAAAATATTCATTATGAAAAAGAAGCAGGACAGTTGGGACTGTGCTGTGTGAGGCTATTTGCTCTGACTTTAACTCACTGTGAAATTCAGCCTATAAATGTGATCCAAGTTCCTCCTCACATTATGAGGGAAGGAAAACAGGACATACGGTCCCAATGATGCCCTGCATGGGATTGCTGGAGAACCAGTGAAATAATCTGAGCAGTGAAATAGTCTGTGCAGTTTGAACAACATTTCGCAAAGAATTTATCCTACAATGACATCTGGTGGTTGCTTTCTTTGACAGGAGATTTCTTGCAGAAGTATCCTGCAGGAGTTGGTCGGGGTTGAATATCCCTGGTGTTAATAATTCCCTGGGGTTCTACTTTTGGGAAAAAGCTGGAGGACACTGAGACCCATTCCCTGCTCCTGGCAGCAGCCTGGTGCCCACTCGGGAGCTGGGGATGCCCAGGGTTTGCCAGGAGAATCTGCAGGGCAGCCCAGGGGTCTCCTCACCCCCTGTTTGCTGCTCCCACCCCCACGGCAGTGCCTCACCTCTGCTCCTCGGATGCCTGGACAGGACATCCAGGTGGGCATTGGGGCACCTGGGCTGGCACAGGTGGTCTTCTGGCCACCAGGTGGAACCCAAGCCGTGTCTGTCTCCTCAAACTCTCGCTGCCAAAAGCTCCTTTCAGGACTTGAAGGTAACTCAATGCTCCTCTTCTGTGGGTTTTATCCTTCAGGGGTGCTGCCCTGTTAAAGGAGAGCCCAGGTGCTCAGGGGCAAACACCCAAGGGAAAAGTTTGCAGGCAGCAGGAAGGCAGGGAGTTTTCAAACTGATTAGTGGAAGGAGGAACAAGAAGGAATTTCCTGGATTTTGGCCCATATTAAAGTGAGGCAGCAAGGTAGCAGCTAAGCCCTGGCACCTCCTGGAGTCAAATATTGCCTTTTTCTTGGGGAAAATAGCACAGAACACTGAGCCTGGTCTGTAAAGGTCTCGGTCACACAGTCAGGCTCCAGCTATCCTGGGCTGGATTGCTGTCTGATGCTCATCATATTCAAACCCAGCATTATTAATCAAAATTGTTTCAGTAGACTTCAAACTAAATTCTTCATTTTGATATCCTCTCACTAGATCCTCAAAGGTTTTTGCCTTGGAAAGTCACTGGTTAATAGTCACTGGTTAATGCTGGGAACCACTAGTGGTGGTTAGTACTGACTTTTGCTTGCTACACAACTATTTTTATCACTCCAAGATATTACAAACGACTTGGGGGATTTATGTAAATTATGTGTTTTTATAAAAGATTAACAGAATTTTAGTTGTGTTTTATTTGTTGGTTTTTTTTTTTTTTTCCCTGTGGCTTTTAAACACTTGGAAACTGCTAGGAAAAAATGGTGTACATATATATATGTATATGTATATGTATGTCTGTGTGTGTATCCCACTTGAGAAATATTTTGGGAAGTGTATGTGTATATTTATAATTTATATATATATATATATTTTTTTTTTTTTTATTTTTTTTTTTCAATCTTTCTCCTAGGGTTCAGAAGGGCCTCCCACTTGCCAGAGCAGGGTGAGGATGCAGCAGCTGTTGTGTTTATGCTCTAGGTTTGTGCAGGCTCCCTCCAGAGAAGGTACATGCACAGCAGGTCACTCATTTGGACCCCTATAGCTCTGCTGCCACTGCTGCAGCTCTTTTCCCTTTGTTTCCCTGCCAGGACCAGCAATTACGGGTTTTTTATTCCTCCCCCCAGAGAGGGAGCCCAGAGTCAGCCCATGAAGATCATCCATGGTTAACACTCTATGGCTTTTTGACTCACACAGCAAAGATAATTTCTAAATGTCTTTGTACTCTTTAACCCACTGTTTCTTCTCATTACTGGCACTGAGAGAATATCTGTGATTCCTGCTGAAATCCCTGGCTGCTCAGGATGCACCACGGGTGTCCTGCTCAGCATCCCGAAATCTTTATCATCTTTTTCCACTTTGCTCTAATGTTTGCTCTTGTTTATTTGCAGTGCTGTCATGTCACTGAGGTATCAGGATCTGAACTCATTTCTTTCACGGCTTAACACTCTAAATGTGTGCTATCAATGATGCATAAGATGCCATAACCCAGCTCTACCATCTGTCTGCTGGCTGGGGAGGGGAGCATTAGGATGTTTTACCAGCAAATGCCACGGGGTTTTGCTTCAACATCAAAACCACTATGAGGTTTCTTCTTTTGTTCTTTTTTGAAAAATGTTGTTCTTCTATTAAAATTTGTTCTAATCAGGACAAGCAACTAGAAATCAAATATTTCCTTTACAGACTGCTGAAAACTTTCTAATTTATCTAAAATTTGATCAGAGTGTACTCCATTTTCCTTGAAGGGGAGTTGCCCTTATTGAACTTGCCTGTTCTTCTCTCCCCTTAAAGGAATTACAAGACTTGAGGCCACAGTGGTAGGAAAACCATGCTGATTGGAAAGTGTGGTGTTCCCCTGTTGTGCCTGCCTCACAGATAATTTATTAGTGAAATGGAGAATTATTTCAGCTGCTTTATGTGAGGCATTTCATTTCCTGAGGTGTCAGAGCAGGATTAGGGCTCTGACAGCTCAGCTCTGTCACCTCACAGCAGCTTTCCCACCTCTCCTGAGCTTTCCAACCTTCTGCTGAGGTTGAATTGGTAGGAGATGGCAGAGCTGATGTGTGTCAGCCCTGCACATTTGGCTCTGCAGGACCAGCTCTGGAGAGGGTTTGTGTCAGCTCAGGTTCATTTCTGCAGCTTCTGGCAGTGACAGGGCAGATGTGACTTCTCTGTCCTTCCAGAGCAGCACCCTGGCATCTCTGCACCCTTTCTGTCGGAAAGAAATTGAGCTGTACCTTCAGCTTGTTCCCTTCCACCAGCCAGATCAGTGCAGAAGTGAGTGACAGGCATGAGATACAAATGTAATTTTTATAATGGCAAATAAGACCCAGAAAGGTACAGCAAAAGCGGTTGAATGTTGTATAGAATGCAATGAATATGCAGAAGGGTACCAGATTGCACCGGGAGATTTTTCTGTGTGTAAAATCACTCATCTCCACAGCCATTGCTTAGCAGGAGCCCCATCCCTCTCGGTGCCTGGCATCAGTGTCACCATCTGCTCCCTGGTGCTGCCACTGCACAATGGCCTCGCTGTTCTCAGCCTTCCAGAAAAGTCAATTGCCTGAAATACAATTTTAAAAAGCCATTCCACTACTTTTCAAACTATGTCCAAAACGGAGTGGGTAGGAATGAAAGGTTTTAGAGGGGATGGTGAGAAATAATCAGGAATCACTGATAACACACTGGAGTGCTGCTGGAGAAAGAAAAGGCAGCAGTAGCCCCAAGCAGTCCAGGCAATCATTTCCCCCCTGTGGATTGAATTTATTTACACTTTTCTGTGCCTTTGTTGAGCCAAGCCAGAGCAGCTCAGCTACCTGGTGTGGTCATTCCCCCTCTGCACTCAGATAAATCAGGTTTTGGGGGAAATGGAGATTTATTTCAGCTGCTTTGTGAATACCATACCTAAACGCAACCATTACCTGCACAAAACCTGGGCACAGCCCCCAGCCCTGCAGCAATCTGAAATTAATTCACAGTCTCAAGTTGTGGGTGCTGCTGAGAAGCTGTGAATGGCCCCACTGCAGTCCTGGGTTTATGACTTAAGAAGACAGTGATAAAGTTCCATTTTCATTGGACAAAGCACTTAAAATATTTCATTGCCAGCAAATTTTGAGCCTTTGGGGAAAATTTTCAAAAATATATTTCTTCTGAGAAATACAGATTTTACTTTGTGCTACAGTTGTCATTATGGATTAATATTGCTCAGCTAAGAAATACCTGAGATGTGAAAATTTAGTTTTAAGGCCGAATGTTTATTTGTTATCAAGTAAATAAGGAGAAAATAAAAGTTGGAAATGGCCATGAACCAGCACCTCCAGAACCTGAATTTTCAGCTTTGGAAGAGCAAAATTACAACCTGACTGAAAGCTCTGAAAAAGCAGTAAAGAAACCTGTCAGGGTGTGAGAATCAAGTAGGGAAAAGGAAGGGGAAGTGTTGCCTTAGACACTCAGAAATGTGATTTATTAACAGATTTCTGACAGTGAACTGGATCTGCCAGGAAGTTCTCTTACCTCAAAAAAAAACCAGTAGGTGTTTCTTCTTTTTGATAAGTGAATGATGTGAACATTTTGGGCTTGTTTTGTGTAAAATGAGATTCTTATGTCTATTTTGATAATGTAAAAAACATGGGTTGCTCTATGAATTATTACTTTTAGTAAATATTAATTGGTTTTTTTAGTATTAAGAGTTTGTCTGTATAGTCAAACAAAGAAGAAAATGTTGAGAACGCCCACTCCTGCTAAAAATAATGGTTCAATAATCAGTGGGGAAATGGGAGGTTTTTAGCAGGTTAGAATGGAAAATCCTCATTAAGGAATATTTTACAGGCTGTGGAAGCAGGAGTTATTGGGGCAGACTGTCTCAGGATGATGTGGGAATTGAGCTGAGCTAAGAAAAGCCCCTCTGTATTGAGCTATTAACTTGAACAAAAGAAGATCTGCTCCCACTGGATTTGGTCATGGAGTTGATGCTTTGTTTTTAGCTCTACTGTTGGTTTTCCAAACATCTCAAATTAGAAAATATGAAAGGCCTCTTTTGGTTGCTGTTTCTAGCGAGACAGAATTATTTATTTCAGTTTGAATCAAACAAAATCATACTTGTACCATCTTGTAAAGCCATGGCCCCTGGACAATTGTGGGTCTGCCAATTTGCATGTCCAGTAACAGTGAGAGGAGTAGCCAGATTAATGCAATTAAACAGATTAATGTAAATCACACTGAATGGCTGAGCTCTAATGGCAAATGTTCATCTTCGTAATGGGGCAATTTTTATGGGCAAAACAGGCAAAATCCCACCCTGGGCTGGGTAATTCTGGGGGTGCTGTACTGGAACAGGAAATTGGGTTCGCTCTGTACCAACTCTGAATCACAACAGCTTTCTGTTATCCTGATTGAACAAGAAATTACTGAGCCTGGAAGCCTTCAATTTCCAATCCATACATGTCACGCCACGAGAATTTTCTCTGAATTCAGCCCCGCAATTTAGCACAGCAGCACACGACTGGAAGAAAATGATTTGCTGATTAAAAAGTCTGAACTTCACAGCAGCAGCCCAGCTAATATTTCCTGAAATTGGTGTTGCACCACAGACAGACACATTGTGTTGGCTGTAGGGCACTGTCTCATCTGGAAACACCCATTTCATGCTAGTTGCACAATTAATACATATACTGCCAAATAGCTCTTTGTCTGAATATTTTAACCTCTTCTAAAATGTTTTTTTTTTAAATATTATTTCAAGAATAGTATTTGAAATTCCTTAAAATTTGTCTAATATATATTTTAAATCACACAGTGCCTTCCAGGACAGAAAGGACCCCCCAAACCCATCCCAGCTGGGTTCCTCTCTGCACAAGCATCTGTCTTGCTCCTCCTGCCCCCATGGTGAGCAAGCTCTGTGTCCACTCTCAGCTGGCCACATTTCCAGTCTGTTTGACCCAGAGTGATTCAGAGCAATCTGAATTAATTCCCCCATCCTTGCCCGGGGCTGGCTGAGCTGTAATTCCAGCAGCAGTGGGTCCCCAGTGGGGCTGAGCATGGGGAACGTGCTGGGCTCAGCCCCCTGCCTGCTCACCCCAGCCCTGCTCATCGGGGCTGACTCACTGCCTCCACTTCCCTTCTGCTTTGGCCACCATCAGGCTTTAATTTTGTGTCTAAAAGAATTCATTTAGCTGCATGTTAAGGCACAGTCTGTTTCCATCTGAAGAGCTGGGGACACAGATTTATATTTTATTCTATTTCCTCACCATGGAGGTTCTCAGTTCTCAGGGGAGCTGGATACATGGAAAGATCAGGAGATTGTGACCAAAGACAGGCAGCACTGCTCCAGGAAAGATGTCTTGCCTAAAGGTATTGAGAGCAGGCCTGGGCAGGAATTAGCAAATATTTCCAAGCTCTAAAAATGGCTGAAGTTGTTCCCCGGCTTTTCTGAGTTTTGAGAATTTAGTTGGCTTTTTTTTCCCTGTTTGTTTAGGGTTACATTTATTCTGAAGTCGGACAGGCTCTAGGGAGCCAATTAAGATTTGTAAAAGAATAGAAACATTTGCCAATGCCTTTATTAGGGCCACGGGCATCCTGAGATGGGTTTTGTGTTTCTGAGGACATTTTCAGGATGCAGAGGATGATTTTTTTTTGTGTGTGTCACAGATGAAAATGAGAATGTCCCAAATCCTCACAGATCTCTGCATCCCCACTCAGTAAAAGGACAGCCAGGAATCCTCTGGGCCAGCTCCTCATCTCTGAGAGGGCTGTGGAAAGGGACAGGGTTTTCCATGTCCCTGCTGGGCAACCAACACCTTCCTGCTGAATCCTCTCTTGCCACCACAAAATCTGTTACTATTTAGTCAGGAAAGGAGATTCATAAACAATTTTTAAAAATGTTTATGATGAAATGACAATATTTTCTACTCTGACACTGCTGTCCTCAGATGGTCTTCTGAAATATTTCTTAAATTTTAATCAACAGTGCATATAACTATTAATACACTGGGGGGGATTGTCATGGAGCAGTTTATAAATTGCAAAAATTACAGAATAGCTATTAACTGCTAAATATTATGGAAACAGTAGAGTTTGGGGGAAGAGAAGCTGCAGTGTAAAATAGAAAGAAGTTAATCTGTTTCTTCTACAAAAGGGAAATTAAAAGGAAAGTCTGATTAGCCTCCAGCATGATAAAAAGAGGGTTTTTTTTTACATGGGCAGTAATCTATGTTTCCCCGTGTTCACAAATCTGGGGTGTAATACAAAAACAAGATAACACAAGTACAAGACTTGTAATTGAGATATTAAGAAAAAAAATCAGGCTAAAGAAAGCCCGGCTTTTGACAATGTCAAGTCACATCTGGGATTCTTTATGAAGATATTATTTGAAGAACAAATACATTTTAGAACAATTAATATTATACCTGATAGCTTTTCTTGTTTATGCTTAGGCTGATGGGACTGAGCTCTATTTGGAGGTTAATGTGTCTGTTGGAGGACACAGATAAATTTAGGAGTGAGCCCCAGAGCCAACTCACTGTGCCTTCCCTCACATATTTTAAGTAACACTCCAGTCCCAATGTTTACTGGCAAAATATGAAAACATCCCTCAAACCTTCCAGATAATGGAAATTCCTGTTATTATAGAGGCACAGGGGGGAAGGGAGGAGGACACAGGTGACAGGACAGCCCTGCTGGCTGCAGGGACACCAGCCATGAATAATTCGGTGTATTTCACCTTGCTGCAGTGAAATAGTCACGTTTGGACACTTGCTGTGTCTCACTGGCCAAGAAGTGACTTGGAGGCACTAAGCTGCCATGCAGTTTGCAGCAGAAGAAGGGATTTGGGGGATTAGCACTGGCTGGATCAATGCTGTCATATTGAAAGGGCAGCTGAAGTTGGCACAGGGAGGCAATTTGAGAGAATTAACTGCCTGTTAGAGTTCAGGCCCCATCTTTATCTCATTTTCTGACATTTCCCCCTGGTCTGGCCCTCTGTGGAAACAAATAATTTTTCCAGGAGCTTGTTTATGGTGCTTTTCTCACACTATGAATTCATTGCCAAAGACTTTATGAATGTTGTGAAAGTTGATTGCTTGGACTCACCTCCACAGGAGATTTGAAGCAGGGCAAAGTGTTTAATTAGCATCATTATTTCCTTTACTCTCTGATGCCACTTCTAAACATTGCTGAAATACTTCTCTTACTGACTGTAATTTTATTTTTCCTGACACTGCAGGTGTTTCCTAGAGCTCCCTGCACTCCTGGGCATGATTCCCCCTCTCAGATTATCATCAGTCCATGCCCTGCTTCCTCCTTGCAGCTTAACTGGTCACAAGGCAGTCAGATTGAAGCTGTGTCCCAAAACTGAACAGAAACATCACTTTGTTCAGACAAAATTAGAGAAAGAGAAAATGTGGCATTGTTCCTTTTTGTTGGTGGTGGATTTTGGTTGAGTTTTGAGAGAAAGATATTCTCTTTTTTGGCTTCAGTCAGGGTGGGAAACTGAGCCCTGCATTCCTGGAGGTGTTTAGGAAAGAGCTGCTTTTGGTTTTCTAAACCTCTAAAATTAGAAAATATGAAAGACCTCTTTTAGTTGCTGTTTCTAGCGAGACAGCATTATTTATTTCAGGGTTTGTTCACACAGACACTGAGAGCTCTCTGCCCCTGAGTTCTGGAGAGCTCAGCCTCACACTGGGAGCTCATTCACACAAACCCATCCCTGAGCAACGGGATTTTCCAGGCCTTACTTTTCTGGCTAATAGAAAGGTTATCTCCTGATTGAAATATTTGCTTTTGTTTATCATGTTGTGCCCACCAGAGGGAGAAGTTCACTGAGCAGTAATGGTCCTTATTTATAGGATTATATGAAATTGAGACACTCTTCCTTAGAGTATTTGCTGCAATAAGAACCTCATAGATTTTTCAGATAAAGTGTTTGCAAAGATTGAGTTTTCAAAAAGCTCTCACATTGCTTATCTCTGTGCTGCATGTTGGCTTTTTTCCCTTTTTTTCCCACAGAAGTCTGATCCTTTCTGTACACAAAGCTGAGGAACCACTAAATTAGCCAATGTGGGCTCAGGATGAGTTGGCATTTTGCTGCCACACACATTTGTTTTGTATCTTCAGAACTTTACACAGCAATTCCACTACATTTCCTGTGAAACTGTCCCAGGATGTGCCACTCTCCATGCCCAGGTATTGCCTTGTGTTGTTAAACAGTGGCAGGAATGGAAAGAAAGGGATCCTGTTGCCTACTGGAGTTTAAAAGCATTTATTACCTCTATTTCTCTTCCATGGCAGAAGGTTATTACTGTCTTCTAGACAGTGCAGAATTCTGAGCAGGTTGTTTGTCTTTGCTGCCTGCTTTCCACTCATCTTTAAATAATAAGAGTGCCCTTTTTGGAATTCAACCACTTTGCCATTAAGTAGTAAACAAAGCACTCATGCTCTTCATTCTGGTCTGCATTTCCAAGACACATCAATAATAAACACTACATGCACTCTTCTCAAATCATGGAAGACATCTGCACAAAAATATGGAAATTAGAGTTGAATGCTCAGGAGGTGAGGAGAAGGCCAGCTCAGAGGGAACAAGGGTTGGGATGGTATTTTTTAGCAATGCTGGATCACCTTTACTCCCTAAAGCTCCACTTTCTTGGTGTCATAATACATCCTAACATATAAATTTCCAGTTTTAGTCCCCTTGGGTTTACAGCATGTTCTCATGTATGTCAGATGAGGCTCATGGGAGGTGGATATCAGTGTTAATGAACTTAATAACACACTTTATGTGGCAGGTGTTGCTTGATTCTTAGCAGCCCCTGAGAAAGGCTGAGCAAATATCAACCACATGTCTAGGAGAAAGTTACACAGGGGTGGATAAGGATGGATAACCTGGGAGTGGTGACACCTCCAGCTGTTCCAGCAGCTGGAACACTGCAAAGGAAGCAGCAGTGCAGGCAAAGCCCAGCCAGTCTCATCTCCCATCAGGAAGAGTTTCTTGAGCATCTCCTGTGCTGACATTTCACAAATGCAGTTAAGCAGTCTGTGATTTTTCATAGCTGCAGTCCTGTTTGGGTTTGGGTTTTGTCACTTTTGCTAATAAGGAGGTGAACAGATTTATTTTAAAAAGGCACTTATTGAGTTCAGAGGAAAAGCAGGAGTTACCAGCTCCTGAATGCAGTGAGAGGCAAAACAAAATCAGTCTTATCTGCAAGAATTTTGTTCCTTATCACTCTCATTTTGCTGGGCTTCTCTTATTAGACTTCTGAAATCTGCATGCTGAACTATACATTGATAAGATATAGCCCAAAGAGAGTCTTAAATATGAGTCTGACTTTGCTGTAAGCATCTTGAAATAAATGCAAGTCTATTTTCATGAATTGGACTTTTATGTTCCTGTTACATTCCAGCCATAAAGATGATGATTGTTTTTAAAAATGGAAGGAGTTGTGCTGAAAATTATATAGACATCAGGTATTAGTACAATAGGTAATTTATTGAAGTAAATTTCAAAGTAAAATTACTAGAACATCTTCTTAAAGATGCAAAAAAAAATTTAATATATGCAATATTTTGGTGTGTGTGTGTAAATAAGATGTAAATTCGATGCCACTGCTTTTTTATTTGCTTTAAACTGCCTACCTGTTTACATTTTCCCTTTCCAAGCTGCAGGGATTTCATTGCTGAAGGTATATTTCTAAAGTACTTCTGAACACTTTAACATTTAGAAGATAATCTTTATCTATCAGTTAATAATTTCAAAACTATTCTAAACAATCCAATTTTTGTCATTGCATAAACACATGTTGTTTTTAAAAGCTCCTTTTTATTCTTTAGGGTATTTTCAGTATGCAAGGAAAACAACACAATGTAGGGAGGGAAAGAGGTGTCTGGGAGCCCTGAACATTGCATTTTTACAGAAGCTGAATTACTGACCCATTTTCCAGTCTGGGGAAAGTCACTGAAGTTTTTGCATTTTGCTTGTCATTATTAATGGCCTTTGTTTGTCATATAAGGGAGAAGAAAGGAAGAAAATAATTTTTGCTTTTTCTTTGGAAAAATTTCAAAATTCTCTGTTTATCTGCTCATCATTTAGTGAGAACCTATCCTCACCAGAATTTCCCTGAATCTCAGCTACCTTTGAAATAAAGTTCAGATCTTGAGAAGAAATGCCTCCTCTGCCACACCAATACTTTAGGGTCAGTGTTCAGATAAAACAAAGGCTGTGTAGGAAGGTTACCCTGGGCAAGCCCAGAGTTGTGACGGTGTTCACAGGGGTCCAAGGATGAGGGAAGAGACGAGGATCTGACTCCGTGTTTCAGAAGGCTTGATTTATTATTTTATGGTACATATTATATTAAAAGTATACTAAAAGAATAGGAGAAAGGATTTCATCACAAGGCTAGCTAAGAATAGAAAAAGAAAGAATGAATAACAAAGGCTTGTAGCTCGGACTCTCTGTCTGAGCCAGCTGACTGTGATTGGCCATTAATTAGAAACAACCACATGAGACCAATCACAGATGGACCTGTTGCATTCCACAGCAGCAGATAACCATTGTTTAAATTTTGTTCCTGAGGCCTCACAGATTCTCAGGAGGAAAAAATCCTAAGGAAAGGATTTTCCATAGAAGATGTCTGTGACACACAGAGCTCATGTGGGACCAGCCTGAGGGGAAGGGCTCACCCATGGTGGATCCAGGCCAGGCTCTGACAGCTCCACATCAAATGCCCAAATCTGCTCAGCACAGGAAGAGTTTAAGTGCCAGACCTGGGGCTATTTTGGGTTTCATTTAAGGAATGTGTGGGAATGGAGAGCTGGCCCTGAACACACCATGTCCATTCCCAGCCCCGAGCTCCTGGCTTTTCTTGGAAAGGGGCAAAGTCTTCCACTGTCCTTCTTAGAAACCACACAAAGAAATCTGTCTCCAAGTGTTCAGAGCAAGTGCCTTTCCAGGAAAGGCTTTGAGTGCAACAACTTGACATTCTGTGATGACAGCTTGCTTCCTACTGAAAGAAAAGATTACAGTTGAATTGATTGCATAATTAAGTCTAATGCATTCTGTGCCCCTTCTCCTCACCACTCTGGAATACTACCTATACAAAACTGCAAAATTCTTTCAAAAACTTCAGCCAAGATCCCATTGAGCTAAAAAATTCCAATGGGGGAAAAGTTTTGATATTTGTCTGCACTGAAGCAATGTAAGGGAGAATTGCTTTTTTTTAATCTGCACTGAAGAGGTTTAAGACCTCAATCTTAAGGAGCAAATATTGTGCAGAACCTGTGCTTAAAATGCTATTCGCAAGAAAGTTAGAAACTATTAGTTGTATTCAGGCAAATCTGGGCAGATAAATCCCCACAAAATCTTGTGTCACCTCACACACTTAAAAATGCAATGGAAATGCAGAGAATAAAAGCACTGATTTTCTTTCCAACAGCACCAACACTTTGACCTTTTTGTAGTGATACAAAATTTTAAAAACCCTGTCAGAAGCATGACTCATATTTTTGTATTTCAACATATAGATTAATACAGTTTGCCATAGTGGGCAGGTTATCTGTATATTTTCATTTATTTAAAGACTTATTTTATGTTTAGAACTAGGATAGACTACAGAGAAAGGAAAACTCTCCCCATATGTACTTTCATATCTACACTTCATAAAAGACTTTACATACATACATAAAACTGCACAGACAGAGAAGTCCAGAATGTTCTGAATTTATCTTGTTAGCATTTAATAGGGTCTCTCTGAACTGAGCCCTGCCTTTCCTGTCCTCTCCTCTGTGTTTAACCCAGGTCCTGCCCCTGAGTTTGTCTGTTTGGTGTGAAAATGAGAAGTCTGGTGATGCACCCCTTAAAAGCTTGTCTGCTCTGTATGTAAATACAGCCCTGCCTGCCCAAGGTCTGCAGATCCTATTTGCAAAGGTGACTGTGGAACACATAACCAATCTGAGAGAAAGAAAATTGATGGTTATTAGAGTTTGTTGGGATTTCGAGTTCATTGGAAACACTAAAGCCGGAAGAGTTATTTTCTTTCTGAAACATGAGGAATAACTGAAACACTGAAATCTGCTGCTGTGGGAAAAAAAATAAAATTCCAATGTTTTTTATAAAATAATATAATTTTTTATATGTTAAAAAAATGTTCCAGGTAATCACCAGACTTTCCAAAACAGCTATTACTTGTGTAATGCTTCCAGTACTGCTCTTTTCTTCTTGATTAAATGAGAAACACACTGAAAGGCTTCGTGGTGCTTTTCCAGTTCAATCTCTATTCTGTAGGAACTGTACTTAAAACTTATTGAAAAGGTCAGAAAACATGTAAGTGTTGTCCTATTTCTGGCTCCATTTCACACTGCAACTTGACATATTCCTAACAAAACATATTGAGCAATATCTATGACTGACCTTAAATAATACAGAAATATTCAAACTAATATAAATGAAAAGGCATAACAATATTTTTATATTAAAATCTTTATTTTGACATATCAAAGCAGATCAGCTTTTACTTTCAGAAATTTTCTAGAGGGGAGTGGTCTCATTGAAATTAATAAGCCTCATGAGGCACAAAAATTTCTGGCTTTCATCAAAACATTATTTCCCAAAAGAAAGCTGGTTTAACCACAAGATTGCAATGAGAATTTGTTGCTACCAAGAATTTCATTATTTTGGCTTCTATACATCCATTTGTAAACTCAAGATGGATTCACAAGGGTCTGGACCAACCAGTGAAATGTGCAGGAAGAGTCCCCACGCTGCCAGGAAGGTTTGGAAAGAGAACAATGAAAGACAAAACACTTTGATACAAATGTCTTCATTGCCTCAGAAGAGGATGAAGCATTCCCAGGTCTGATCCCGTGCTGCTCCAGATCCACTCAGACCTACAGCAACCTTTGGCAACACCTGGAGCAGCAGTTGGACCTGTGGAGTGTTGGATTGATGCTGCCAACCAGAAAAGGGGCAGTGCCCACACAACTCATCCCATTCCTGCTGCAGCTACAAATGGAAACAGGGCTGCAGCACATCCTCCAAGCCTTGGACCTCTCCATCAGGAATGGGAAAGAGAAATGGCTCTTTACAGCCCTTTGGTGGCACTGCAGTTTCATGTGAGGGCATTTGTTCCTTCCTTTGCCTTGAGCGTGCCAACAGACTTTAGAGCACAGTAGCAAAACTTTGGCATTAGAGCAGAAGAGTAGAAACATTTTTGGTTTTTTGGCCAGGTAACTGGACAAAGAGCCAGCATTAATGTGGGTGCTGTCAAAAAATATCATTATTTGAAAAGCACCTTTGGCTGTTCAGCTCTTCAGATTTGGGTGTGGGATTTTTCATTCTGCCCTTCAGCTTTCACATGCTTCCATGACATTTATTTGTGTTTCAAATTTGGGCATTTTCTATCTGAATGATGCAGAGCATGTATTTTAAAATACTCAAGGTACTCTGTCTTAAATACAAAACTATTAAAAAGAGGGGATTTTTTATTAAAGAGGATATTTAATTTTAAGCCTCATCTTTTGGGCCCAGTTTTCATCTTGCAGTTGCCTTCAGATCTCAGAAGTCTAGCTGCAACAGAGCAATACATCTGCAGCAGCCTGGCTGTTACATAGAAATTACATATTTTCCTATTTTTACCCTTTTCTTTAATATGAAACCCTTTCATGGCCTGTACTTTTAAAATGCCAAGAGCAGATGGGAAAAGCATCCACATCACGGTCAATATGCATAAGGTCTGAAGAAAAAGCCTTCAAGCTAATGTGTACCAAATGTATTAGCAGTTTAAAAATATTCAAATTATCATTGCAGCAGACTCAAATGGGCTTTTAAGATCTCCAAGGCTCTTGACATTATGGTAATTGTTGTCAGAGAGGACATAACATCTCTCAGAGAAGAATCTACATAATGCTCCAGAAAAGGTGGAAGGAAAAACAGCATTTAGTTTGGAAAGAGGCAAAAATGCCTCATGAACTTCCTACATTGTGTTGCTGGTACAGCACAGGACAAAATGCCACAAAGTTTAAAACACTACATTTTTAGAACTTTAGACTTCCTCTTTATCTCTCTGGGATAACATCTTTCTTTGAAAGGCTGGGTTATCCATAAAGCACTTGATAATCACATGAGAATTTTATAGCAAAGCAAGGGTGGATATGCTCAGGAAAATGAGCTTTTTCTCCAACAAGAATGACCTTTTTAGCCTGTGAAGAACCATCTGCATTGCTCTGTAGATTGCGTTTGAAAGAATCACCGGCAAAATGCACAGGCCTTGATTCTCACATCTTTGGAGGCAAAATCATGGCCTGAACACTTGACATGAAAAGCAGCTGTTCAGCTCAGAGCCAGGGTGGGAGCTGCACTCTCACCATTGGAAGTGTCATAAATGTTCCTTCAAATGGACCAGAGATGTGCAGATGGAACATTTTTCCGCCTAGCCACTAAGAGTGGCTCTTTTTCTCTGTCTGACTAAGAGATATCCTTTAAACCTTGTGCCTTCCAAAGTATCAGGAAATGCACTGGTTTTCCAGAACCTTAAGGGCAGATATTCTCTGTATATTCTCAGGGCCCTGTAAAACTCTAAGAAATACAACATTCACACAAAGAACTACCTGCACCTCTTCCCTTTCAGTTCTGTTTGCTGTTAAATCGATTTGTGTGGGTGTTGTAAAACCCTGGTGACTGTCAAACAACAGAAAGGAAGCACAGAAAGGAACACATCTTCCTTCTTGAGAGGGGAACCACAGAGATGCTGAAGGGTTTGGCAGCCATGGGACACCCAGAAATTTTGGGAGACTTGCAGATCAACACTGCAAGGGCAGCGCAAGGGCAATCAACAAGGCTTGTGGGGAGGAGCTTTGCTCTAACTCTGGAACACTTTTATGACTTGAGGAAAAAAAAAACCCTAAATGTTTTTTATTAGTGCTAGGAGACTATCCAGTACCATCTCATCAACCATTAAATCTTCCGGGAAAATGGTAAAGTGGATATTTAAGTAAGACAGTCTCAATTCTGGAAAAAATTATGTTGCAATATTTCTCCTCTGTTGCTGGTAACATAAGCCTGAGCACGAAAGCTCTGAACAGTCTTTAAGATTCAAAATCTCATTACTACCAGAGAGACTTAGGCTCCCAGACACCTCATAAATTGTGTCTGTGGATACTGCTCCCTTTCACTTGTGGGATGATTGAGGGATGTGGAAGCAGGAGAGAGAATAATGAATAACACAGGGGGGTTAATCAGATTTATTCACAGCGTTGTCTTGGAAATAGCAATGCTGAAGGGCCATTCCTTACATTTTAGAGGTAGGAGCTTCCACTCAGAGGAGTGCTGGGAAAGGCAAGTGCACACCAGAGTACTTGTTTTCCTTCCTTCCTTCCTTCCTTCCTTCCTTCCTTCCTTCCTTCCTTCCTTCCTTCCTTCCTTCCTTCCTTCCTTCCTTCCTTCCTTCCTTCCTTCCTTCCTTCCTTCCTTCCTTCCTTCCTTCCTTCCTTCCTTCCTTCCTTCCTTCCTTCCTTCCTTCCTTCCTTCCTTCCTTCCTTCCTTCCTTCCTTCCTTCCTTCCTTCCTTCCTTCCTTCCTTCCCTTGATGTATTCTAATAATATTCATATCTAAAATCCATTTTGTCCTTTTTCACTCCTAATCCTCAGTGTTTCTTTATTTATCTTCTTACCAGGTTATTGTTTCAAGGTTGTTAGCTCTCCTCCTCCATTTTATTTCCTTTCTATTCCCACCAGCAATCATTAAGCTTTCTTGTTTCAAGCAGCATTAATCTTTAGCCATTGATCTCTAAACAGAATTGAAAAAATAAAACATCAGACTATCTAGTTCTGCTTTCCTTAACCTAATCTGTTCCTGATACCATTTAAGTTTACGTTACCACTTATTTAAACACAACTTCCTGTATTGAGAGGACAACAGCTTGGCTCAGATTTGAGTCATTTCTGTCTGGTGCAGAGATTTCTTTCATTAGAGGTACAGCAGAACGTTCAGATGTTGGTCAATACAAGATGTGTTTAGCACGTAGGACAATCACAGCAGATCAATAGAGTTCTGGGTCACCTCAGACCTGATTGCTGATCAGAGTTTGCAAGTTTGCAGATAATGAAGGTGTCTTGGCTAGATGAAATATCTGACAGTCTGGATGTTGATAGATCTCAGTCTGGACAGTCTAAGCAGGAGGTTGGAGTGAAGACCAGTAAAGGGAGGAGGTCCAAGCCAAATTTGTACATCTGCAGTTAAACCAGCATTGGGGAAGAACAGAGATGCACTGCAGCAGCTGTGGCCTTAAAGCCCCTAAGAAAATCATAGATCAAAGAAAGTTTTGAGTTCATGATCTCTTTCCAAGCCCAGGGACACCTTCCACCATCCCAGGTTCCTCCAAGCCCCATCCAGCCTGGCCTTGCTTCACCACCCTCACAGTAAGGAATTTCTTCCTACTATCTAATCTAATCCTTCTCTCTTTCAGTTTCAAGCCATTTCCCCTTGTCCTCTCATTTGTCCTATCACAAATGCCCAAACTGCATTGCTTTGCATCTGAAATGAAGAGGGCACAGCCTTCATCCCCTTGTCTGCTTGCAGGGTTTTGTGGGAAGCTCCTGAGACTCACACTGACCTCCAGTTTCAGTGAGGGGAATAAAGCTCCAAACTCCAACTGGCAGATTGATCTAAATCCTGGTGGAGAAATGGCTGATCACTGTCCTAATAAAGCCACTGAATCCCAAATCACAGGCCAAAGGGATACTGAGGCCATCAAACCCCCGGCCCTGTACAGGAGAGCTGCATGGGGACTGCTCCTGGTTCTGTTCCTCAGCTCTGGAAGTCAGAGATGGAATATTTTACCTTATTTTGCAGTTTTGCCTGGGGTCATCTCACTACTGAGTGGGTGGTAAAGCACAAAAATGTTTTTGTGGTGTCCAGCACAATTTGAAGAAAGCTTTTTAATAATTTGATCCAGTTTGCTTTCCATGTGTAAGGTCCATTAGGTTACTTGAAAACTATGGTAAATTATGCCTCTGGCTCATATTTTTGCATCACTGTTGTGTCTAGAGTTTTCTTTCTCTCTCTAACCTTGTATCAGGAGACATTCAAAAGAACATTACCATCCCTCGCTGCATTTAACTTAACCAAGATATGACTCCTGGGGATAGTCTAATGTGGAAAAGAGCAGGAAGAAATCATCATCTGTCAGCATATTAATGTTCTAAATTAATGCACATCCTTCTTCATAAAAATGGGTTCTTCAATTCCAAGTCAAATAATATTGATTCTCAATGTGACACAAAGACAAGTGATCACTGTGATGCAACTTAAAAAGCAACCTGAAGAGTAGTTGAGGCAGGAGGGGAATGGAAACTTGACAAGTGTTTTTGCTGAAGTGTCAGTAGAATTATTCTTTTAGGGAAGACAAGAAGTTTAAACATGCACAGGTAATTCAAACAAGCCTTTTCTGAAATTCCAAGAGGAAAAAATGCTCTCTAATTTCCACTTTAGTAAATTGTGATATTACTAATATTAGTATGTAAGTAGCTCTGAACAAAATGTTTAATGTTTCATAGAATATAAATTAACACATCGCTGCATTTCTGTGGGAAAGTGTATATAGTATTCCAATAGGAACAAAAGCCTTCCAATTATCTTTGTCTTTCTTATAGCCAGGCTACCTCCCTTAAAGAAGGAAACATTCAGAAAAGAAATTCTCTTAATATTTCTCTTAGATTTATATATGATACGTGCTTGTAAATTCCATGTGCCCCATTTATCATTTTCATTGATGGATTCAGTTGTCCTGTCACAATTTCCTGACTGTCTACCACCTCCAGTGGCACAATACATCCCTACCTTTCTTTGAATATTTTAAGATTGTCCCTGTGGTTCCTTCTGTCCCCTCAGTGTGTCTGTCTAGCAGACATCCAGGCACAGTGCAGTCTCTAGGGTATGGATGGCTTTTTTTCCATTGGAGGAAAATCCTTGCCTGAACCCCCAGTGTGGGACAGAACCCAAATGGATGTGAGTTGAAAAAAAATATCTCTGCTGTGTCGGGGAAGTTAAGTCTGTTTTGGGTCAGACAACCAAGTGATTTGAGCTCTCCTGAGAAACATCCAGCACAAGGAGAGGAAGAGATGCAGGGGAGTGTGGAAATGGGAATGGGTGCAGAAAGCCACAGAGAGGTGCTGAATCATCTGATCCTTCCCACGTAAATCTGAGTCCTGTAGCACCAGACCCCTCCTGACTCAAACAACCTGACTCATCCTGTACCCTGCTTGTGACATTTTCTCTCATGACAATCCTTTCCTCTTCCTCCACATAAACCAAGACATGATGGACACATTCAGTATCACAAGATTTTCTGTATCAGGGTTCTTTTTCAGCTCTTTTTGCTGTTTTCTTGAACATCAAGTCTGAACAACATCCTTGGCTGTCACCCACTGCCTCTTCAAAGCATGAGCACACACAGACACAAACACACAAAAGGCTTTCTAAAAAGAAAATACATCATTCCCAGTAATTTCTGGAGTCAACACTAACAGAGCAATCCATTGTTGAAAATGCGCCAATAGGGACCACCCCACTGGGCAAGAGAGGAGCAGGGAGTGATTTTAGCACTCTCTGTCCTCACCCTGGACCTGCTGGCTGCCTCTCTGGCCCTGTTTTCAGCTGTCCTAAACATCTCCTCAAAAATGAAATCTCCCTCTAAAGCCTGATGGGAAGGGGATGGAAAAGATTGTACAAAACTGAGGTATAAATTCATCTCTGTTTAATAAGCCTGCTGTTAAAGTTATTACCCATTTCCCCTCTGCAGACAGTGAGAAAAATTAAACTATTCCATGTCACGTGTCTCACCTTGTGCTGTGGCTTAGGAGAAAGCCCTGCTGGAGGTTCCTCTTTCCATTATTGACTAAAGCAGGAGCCTGAAAAATCTGTGAAGACTCATTTGCTGGTTTTAATGACTAAAGTTAGTCAAAATATGTTCCACCTCTGAAGTGGCTTGTGTCTGCACTGCCTGTGTAGGATGCCAGCTGCTCCAGGCAAAGAAGTGCCCTTGTTGGTATTTTATACTGTAGTCATGAAATCCACTTCTTATGTGTGTTGATTGATATCCTGGGGACTTCAGATGTCATGCACAGCCATGGAAAAGCTCTCTGTGAAGAGCCAAAGTAATTGCAAAATTACTTACAATGAGGCACGGAAAGGCTACTGCAGATCCAGCTTTTGTTATGGTGCATCCTCCAGCCTTGAGGAAGGGAAAATGCACAGAATGTACCAATGTGGTTGGTGGCATGTTGAATTTTATACTGAAGGTACTTGGGAAAACAAGGATTTACATTCCAGCTACTGTAGGGAACATTTCAAACAGGCCTTTCAGAGAAAAAAAGTCAAATCCATGAGCTATAATTATAGCTCAGGAATTTGTAAGGGGAATGAGACTGTATTTTTTTAGGTAATTGTATTAATATCTTCAGTGTAGTATAACCTAATATTTCTGCTTTCCAGCTGTGCACCCTCTTATTTGCATCCTCTTCTTTACATTCCTCTGGGACAGAAGCCAAGTTCTGCCAAGTCGTCCAAGGATTAAAACAGGGAGTTTGAATCTGCAACTCAGAACTTTGTGTGGCCCAAGGGCAGCTCAGGAAAGCTCCATGAAAGGAGCAGGGAACTCAGGCTCAGACAGGCTGGAGAGAGCTCCCTTACACAGAACCTCTAAAGGCTTTTGCCCCTGCCTTCAGTATCCTCAAACTGCAGGGGAGAAACCACTGAAACAACAGAATCTGCAAAAGGAAATTAGAAATGACAAAAAAGCCAAGCTTCACCTGCTGAAGATAAAAAATATTGGACCTTCTCAGAATTCTGGCAAACCCAGCACCTCTCCAAGCCCTTCCAGTGAAGCAGGATGACATCCTGAGGGTGTGTGCACAGTAAGAAGGGCAGCATTTCCCTGGAAACTCTGAGCAAAATGCCCTGCAGCTCTGCTGAGAGACGCCAGTTCCAGTCCTGGGTGCCAAGTGGACATGTCAGTGCAGGATTGCACTGAATTGATCTGTGTGGCACACCAGTCAGTTCTCACAGTTCTGTTACTTCCAGATCCACAACCAGAGGATATGATGATGAAACCTCCTTGTCTCACCACATAGGTAAAAATATCCAAAACCAACTTGTTTTGCTTGAATGCAAGTCTCCATTCTGAGATAAACCAATGTTAAGAAGAATCCATCAAAATGGCTCATAGCTCAATGTACACCCCTCACCCCTCTCTCAGTGGAACCAGTGGAGCATTTATCCATTTTCTATACCTTGGATAACTTCCACTGTCCTCTGCCTCTTTTGATTAATGTGCCAAATTTTCTCATTTCCCAATTACTCACCAGGTACTCATATGAAGTAGTTAATGGTGCCCTTACAGGGGCTTTGACAAACATGGAGTGTTTGAATTCAGTCCTCCTTAAGTGTGCACTTTGCTGTTCGTAGTGGAATCCACTGGCAAAAGGAAACATTCCACAGTGTAAATGTGGTACAAGAGACATCACCAGCATGAGGACATGGCCAGTGCCTCCTGTGACTCCTGCACACTGCCAAAAACACTTGTCTGGGTTAATGTTGCCAATATTACACTACATTAATGGAAATATTACATTACATTCATTACATTGCTATTGTATAAAAGCTGCACAATCCCAAGGCCAGCATGCAGCACACCCTCTTCCTTCCAGTGCATAAAAGCAAGTACCAATGAGGTTTGCTTTATAAAGAAAAATACCAAATGCTTTAATATCACTTCCATAAGGAAAAATCTGTTTTTATTTTCTGTCTCAGTTGTAAAAATAAAATATTTCCATTCATATAGAGCCAGAGCAAGTCTTTGGTTGGATACATTCTTCTATCTTTATTGAGACAGATGTGATATAGAACACAAATAAAGCTTTGAGAAATAAACTGAAATATATTTTCCACTCTCTTTGTCCTCTCCATCTGCAACACAGTCGTGGTCATAGCAACATTGGTCCATTGGTTATCTAGTTTTCTTCTGCTTCTATTCTTACAGGCTTTCAGCATCCGAGCTCAGCAGGATCAGAAAGGATTGAAAGCAAGTGGAAGCAGGCTCAGGTGGGTCTGGCACATCCACACTTTGAGCTGACCTGATGAGTTTGCACAGCCCATTGCTTTCCTCTCATAGAGATCACAGTGGGTGCTGCTGCCCTTCTGGCTTTTTAATAAATGACTCAAACCTCTCTGGTTTCCTTTTCTGTAAGACTGGGTTCAAGCTGAACAGACTCAATCTTTCACTTCAGTTTCTTTACAGAGGTTAACGTGCAAGAAGAAACATGAAGCCAATTTGGTAGCTACTTCAGAAGGATTTACTCACCTCAGATATGCTGCAGTGTGGAGTGGAATGATGGAATTTACTGGGGGAAGAAGAAGGAGAAATGGAAAGAAACTAAGTATTAAGAAATTATGTGGGAAAAACAAAACAAAACAAAACAAAACAAAACAAAAGGCATAAATAAAACAAAACAAAAAAAATTGTAAGTGAAGCAGAGATACAGAAAATGTTTAGTCCTGCACAAATTTTCAAATACTTGTCTTCTGCTGTGCTCTGAAAGAGTTAACCCTGGTGTCAGCCAGGAACCCAACTAATGATTCCTCTGCTCTTACATCAGCAGCAGATCAAGATCAAATTTAACATTGTTAAAATGCAGGGAATAGCCATAAAATGAATCCTTAATGAAAGGAGCAATGGGTCAAAAGGGCACATTTGCTATTCAATAATCCAGTAAAACTTTTCGATCTGCTGAATGAAATACCTCTGTGCAATGCTGGAAATAAATGAGTTGGGTCCTTCTGATGCAGTTTACGTGTGGGATAATTTCAGCAGGTCTGAAAGTCATCACAAGAGACTTGCTTCTGCCTTTTAGTATGGTTGTTGTGGTACCTTCCGTGTCTTTCACATTTTAAATGATTGCTCAGTGATTCCCAGGCTCCACATTTTGAATGTGCCTCAAAGGCACCAACCCTTGGTCCCTCACGCACTGCTGCTATTTTGGAGGCAGTCTGAGCTTATTGGAACAATCATTTTTTTTCCTTGAGAGGTTAAGCTAAAGGGTCAAGCAGAGAAAAGAGATACACATACAAATAGCAGATTCAAGGAGCTCCTTGCCAAAGGATGTCAGGGATGTAAAAGGTTTACATGGCTTCAAGGAGGGGACTGGGCATGTACTCAGAAGTGAGAGCTAATGAGAGGCTCTGGGCAGAGAAATCACACAACCAAGCTGACAAAAATCCCATAAATTAGCCCTCGGACCTTGCACCTCTTCAATTGCAAACAGCTGAATGTTTTCTGAATTTTAGAAAATTGTATCTACAGACTTGGGACCTTTTTTCTTTTACAGAAATTCAGGAAGGAATCAAGCATTCATACAGAGCTAAATGATCTATTTTGGTAAAGCTGTGGTGCTTGCAGGAGACACTTATTTTTTGGCTCAGAAAGTGTGTTTGCAGGATGCTTGTCATTCATGAAGAAATAAGATTTTATAGAAGTTTATGCCCCATAGGCAATAAATACGGAATAATATGCTGTACAGAAATATTCCCAAAACAAGGCTCTCTAAGAATATAGGATCAAATTCCAGCATACTTGGGAAGTGAGAAAATATTTTCATGTCAATAAGAATTGCAATTAAAATCTTTAGTCAGATCTCAGGAGAAAAACAATTGTAGTGGTTAAAAAAAGGCTGAAGCTTTATAATTCCACAGAAATGGCTACAGAAACCATTTGGCTTTCTACTGATCAAACTCTGTCTCCAAGTACTTGCTGCCACAGACAACAGAAAATAAAAATCAGCAGAGATTTGAACAACAAAATCATGCCAGAATCTTTTGTTTTGCTGTATTTTGCTTGTGGCTCATAACTAGGATGCAGCATCATTATAATTTTGTAAAAGCTTTTTGGACTGAGTTTTGGGGGTGTTTCTGGTCTGCTTCCCCACCCTCTGCCATAAACAAATAACCTGGATCTGGTTTTGTATCCCGCATTTCAGACTCGCAGCTCCCTTAATTCCCACTTTTGTGACTCTGTGTGTGCATCAGCCCCGGGAGCTGATGCAAGTGGCTGGAACCTCTTTCCGTACACTATAATCTAACGCACTTAGCGAGCCAATGAATATGTGGCAAAGGAGGGGCTTTCTGGCTGAGGGGCTCTGGCAGGGGAACAGCTGTTGAGCAGCAAAACCTTACCCAGAGCCAGGCAAACACACTCATTCACATCCTCGGTGGCTCTGTGCTGCCAGGGGTGGCAAGGCAGCTACCCCCCTCCTGCTGTCTCTGCCAAAAGTGAGCAAACTTGCACAGAGAAACAGAAAGGACAGCAAACCTCAGCTGTGAGGCATTTCAGCAGATCCAGCGATGGCCTGGGTCAGTAATTTCTCCTGGTTAAACCACCTTGTTCTACATGAAGAACGCCTCAGGGGGTACTTAAACAGCACTGAGGATTATTTAACCTTCCTGTGCGGGCCCAGACGGAGCCACCTGTTCCTGCCCATGGCTTTGGTGTACTCGGTGATCTTCATCGTCGGGGTGGTGGGCAACTTCTTGGTTTGCCTCGTCATCCTCAAGCACCGCAACATGAAGACCCCGACCAACTACTACCTGTTCAGCCTGGCGGTCTCGGACCTGCTGGTGCTGCTCTTGGGAATGCCCTTGGAAGTGTACGAGATGTGGAGCAACTACCCCTTCCTGCTGGGGCCCGTGGGCTGCTACCTGAAGACGGCCCTGCTGGAGACCGTGTGCCTGGCCTCCATCCTGAGCGTGACGGCGCTGAGCGTGGAGCGCTACGTGGCCGTGCTGCACCCGCTGCGCGCCAAGCTGGCCGCCACGCGCCGCCGCGCCCGCGCCACCATCCTGGGCCTGTGGCTGCTCTCGGTGCTCTGCGCCCTGCCCAACACGGGCACCCACGGCATCGCCCTGCAGCGCTTCCCCAACGGCACCCTGGTGCCCGGCTCCGCCACCTGCACCGTGGTGGTGCCCCTGTGGATCTACAACTGCATCGTGCAGGTCACCTCTCTGCTCTTCTACGTGCTGCCCATGGGGGTGATAAGTGTGCTGTACTATCTGATGGGGCTAAGAGTAAGTCCTGCTCCGAGCTGTGCTCAGTGTCGGCTTGGCTCATTCTTGTGTGTTTGTGGCTATGTGTGGCTTCTGAGTGAGATTTTTGCACCTTTTTTTGTTGCCCGCGTTCTCCCCCCCAAGTTAGTAGATCCAACTTCTTCTCTGGTGCAAGCCTGTTCTGAAATTATGATAGCTATTAGCTATTAAGATAGATAATTTACCCCAATCTTCTTATGAAAACTTACCATCACTGGTGCTCACATCTGAGTGTTAATGAAACATCCAAGTCTGTAGATTGATTCCAGCCTCTCAGAGATTTACACCTTTGCAGTAGGGACTAGAGAGAAATGGACCAAAAGGAAAATGTGAAAAGAATAAAAAGAAGATGGCTGGTGATTGAATCTTGTGTACTGTTTATTTTCCCCTTCCTTGTGACTGTAGAATTTCCATTGCATTACTTTCTTCTTTTCTTTCCCTGGAGCTGGTGGCAATATTCACTTGTTAAAATTCACAAAGCTCATAAACTGAAATCTTACCTTATTGCTGCAGCTAGAAAATTCAGCAATCATTTCTTCATATAACTACAGCCTTGTTTCACCAGGCTACCTTAGAGCTTATATTCATTCTCTCTTGAAAAATTTGGACTACTTTTGACAAGTATCCATCATGTAAATGTGTGGACAAAACAATCAGGATCACAGTGTTATAAAACTACCTAGCACAAGACTGAGATGCACTGCTAGTCACAGTGACTTGATGACCACTTTCTTCTCATAAGTTACAGACATTTATACAATACAAATCCCAGTTTATCACACTGAATGTAACTTAAAGTTTACAAAGATCTGATCCCATAGCAAGAAAAGGAAGCAAATGAACTTATTAAATAACATGCAGTAAACTCAACCAAATCTCTGCTGGTGTATACATAATTTTGTTGTGCTGGCTGATATTTACTGACCTGAAATTATACAGAAGCAATTTTTACTTACCCAGTGAAAAAACACAGATTATCTGCCAGAAATCCACAGCAACGAGCAGATCCTCGAGGCAGTGAATGGGTTAAACTATCCAAATCTCTGGAGGCTCTTGAACGGTCCTTTACATTGCATCAATTAATATTTTGCAAAATTAGACCTGAAGGGAATAAAAAGTGATGAAAATAGAGTTGTTACAAAGAGAAAAAGAGAGATCCCTGAATTTATAGAAGGAAGACTTGAAGGTTGCAATAACTTCTATTTGCAGCAGCAGATATTCCTATAACCCATCCCAGAAGAGAAGCTCAGTACCAGATGAGGGCTCATCCCCCAGGACTTCTGCAAATTCACACATTTGTTCAAGCTGTCTTTCCTAAAGACAGTCATGTTCACTGTTTGCGCCTCTGCTTTTCTGTATATCCAGCTCAGACTTCCAAATTTTAACAGGATCCATCCCGGCTAGATCTGCATTATCTCCAAGCTGCACTGGGCAAGATGATTTCATTTCTTCAGCAGAAGTGATAGAAGAATGATGAATAAAGATAATTTTCCAAGAGGAGATACTTTTTATCTACTCACAGATAAGGAAATTCATGAGGCTTCAGCAGCACCCTGCAGTCTCTGAGTGCCATGCATCACTCACAGAATGTAGTGAAAAAGCTCAGGGTTGATCCAAATGTTGTACAACAGCTCAAATTCAGCAAACAGAGACGTGACCTTTTCATATTCAGGCTTTGTAGAAAGGGCATTTCTTCACCATTTTCTCCCTCAAGCTCTGCCAGTGCTGGACAGTCTCAGGATGCAATGGAGATGGGGACAGGGCACCTGCCAAGCAGCTGTGAGAAGGCAGCAAACATGGGTCATAGGGTACCTGAGCTAATTTATCATTTAATCCCTTCAAAAATGTAAAAATGCATTTGCCTTTTTCACTGGGAAATGGTTGATTACCTCGTTATCTATGTGGGTACAATTTTAAGGCTTGGTGGTTTGATAATGCAATGTTATGGTCAATTGATCAGTCAAACATCAGAATAAAAAAGAGGACACTGCTCATTACACTGTAGACTCATTAGGCCTGATTGGGGAAGCTTCCTGCTGCCTCTGTCATTGGGTTCCTATCACAGACACCTTTAGGATAAATCCCTAAATCATCCAGGCTCTTCAAACCCAGTTCAGCTGTTGAGATACTGGTTGCAGGCCACAGCCAGAGAGCTGAGGAGGGAGAGCAGAGGGATGAGATGAGAACATTGGGCAAGTTCATCCCTGGGGCACTGAGTGAGATGGGATGGGAGTGTTTGGGCAGAAGTCTGCACTGCAGCAGGATTCAGGGCAAGGTCCCTGCACATTTCTTTCAAACTGACTCCTAAAAGGACACAAGTGTAGGTGCTGATCACTGCTTGGCTAAAAGTCATACTGTGTTTAACAAGGGCTTCTGACAGAGTAGGCTGGATGATTCTTCTCCCAAGATTCCAACTTTTCTCTTAGTGTCTCATCCTCTCAAAATATACTAGTAGTAGTAGTAGCAGCAGCAGCAGCAGTAGCAGCAGTAGTAGTAGCAGTAGTAGTCATAATAATAATAATAAGGATATAGTGAAAACTTTAGCTGTCTTCAAAGCAAGACAACTTATTCTTGCCAATGCACACCTCGTCCAGCTTTTATCCTCAAAATCTATTTCTCCCCCTAAACGCCCAGCTGTTAAACACCCAGAATCGTCTGTGGATTTTGGCTAATTTCTGCAGAGCCCAGCACAGCTCTTCCACAGCTGTCCCCTTTCCATGGATGTGTTCAGCAGTCCTTGTCCCAGTGGCTGGCTCTCCTTTGCCATGGGGTGAGCTGAGGGCACACCAAGGCTGCAGCTCAGCAGCAACTGCTTCAGCCAAACCTCTGAAAAAATCTTTAGCAGAAGCCTTATGGGGTTTAAATATAATTTTTTCCATCAGCTGGAGAGAAACTTTGATCACCACTAGTGTCAGACAGGCCAAGGAGTGTACAGAAAACAGTTCTTCTTTTGCAGATTACAGAAAACAGTCATTTTGCAGATCGGCCTCACTATATTTGTCTGGGGATAGGTGAGACCTTAATTTCACTCCGCCTTTTGATTTCTGGGGTGAAATGCTGTAGCTAATAAAGATCGGGGGGAGAGAAATCCAATTTTCAGCTTCTTGCTCCAGTCACTTTTCATTCTCTTCAGTGGAAGAGTAGTATTCATCTCAAACCTACACAGCCTCATATACCACAGTGATGTAAAATACCTTGTCTGGGGTTCTTCTCCTCTCAAACCATTAACTCAAGTTACAACCTTTGCCTTGGACTAATTTATTTATTGTTTTTTCCCTCCCTGTTTGCAATGTTTCATTGTTTCATTAAACTGCAGCTGCTGAGTTGTTCTTACCTGTTACACCTTCATCACTTGAGGTGAAGAGGAGCCTCACAGCATCATCAAAATGACAGGAGGAAGGGGAAAAATAAAGATACATGTGTCTCTGGTTTATTACAGCATCAGCACACTGTACTCTCTGAGGCTTTGGAATATGCCTGGAGTAGATTACTGTTGAGACTGAAACCACTGAAGGGAATCCATGGGTTTTAATAAATCTGATCATTCATCATTGGATGTGTTACAAATCAGCTGAGTCTTTTCCTTAAGCAACTGTGGCTATGACTGAAAGTTACAAGGGGAATAATGTAAAATATGAGAGGCTGAATTGCACTGCACTTGACTATAATTCCATGTATATGCTTTTTCCTTTTATAAATAGAATAAAGAGAACATTGACAGAAGGGCTCATTTCATCATCCTTACAGAAAAGTATTATTAATCATAAAGCAAAGCCACAGTATAAAGGCAAAAGCAAACAGCACAGCTAGCATGTCTTCACAAGGCTTTCACAAATCCAGAGATTTGTAAAAAAAAATATTTCTATCTTTTCCAACATTCCTGATATTGTCTCATGTATAATTAAGTTTTGGTTCCAGTTTCTCTACTTGAAAACAGACAAAGCTGTTGGCTAATCAGGAGTTCCCACTGCAGGAAGCTAGGACCAAATATGATTTGATATTGCCAGATATGATTTCTTTGTTATTCAAACCAGTTGCCCTGTTTATGTAAACCTGACCTTTTCATCACAGCACCAGTCTTCTCATCATAAACATACTGGGGATGGATTCCAGGGATGATCAGATTATTGTTCTTTATATATTATCTATGTTATATTTATTTATATATTTATATATGCATTTGTTATTTCTATTATATTTATTTAAATATTATTCCTATTATTTATATTTTTATATATATTGCCCTTTTTTTTTTTTTGAAGTCCAGGAAAAACTGCTGAAGAAAAACCTCTCCTTGTGTGCCTGAGCAGCGTGTGGCTAAATCTGTGTGTATCATGCACCCTGCCCATCTGCAAGGCAGAATTTCTGGGGTTTGTTCATTAGATGGGTTGAATATCAACTACTCCCAACACTCACGACATGAAACAAATTCCCTTGAATTCCACAGGATTTTTTCCAATGATTACAGCTGTGTTGTACTCAGGCCTCTCTGGGTATTTTTTGGATCATTGGTTTGTGCTTAATTGTGGGGAACACTTTTAGGAAAATAAACAAACTATATTTTGCTGGAAGAGAAAATAATGCCTAATGCCACTGTTGAAATGGAACATAAACTGTGAGCAAAATATTGACTCATTGAGAAAAGGTAAGTGGGGAATTGAAATACAAATTTGCTGTAATCTGCAGATTGTTTTGAACCCAAAGCTTCCATGTTTTTCTAGACAAAAACTGAAATTTAAATGCAGATTTTTTTTTTCAGTGGGTCCCGAGTGGCCCCAAATTTTGCTTTCTCAAACCACAACTATCAAAATATCAAACAGTCTATGTCTGGTGTGGATGTGTTCTCATGCCTAAGCTGTCCTTTGGTTTCCCTTCTTTGCCAGTTGAGAGGAGATGAATCTTTGGAAGTGGAGGAAATGGCTGTGAATGTTCAGAGGCCATCCAGGAGATCAGTCACCAAGATGCTGTGTAAGTAGTGAGTCCTTCTGTGCTTTATTTACCATGAGCAGGAGCGTGACCAGACCCTGCAGGGTATTGAGCAAGTCCATTGGATACAAGAGTCATGAGATGGGTAGCTGTCATATTAAACAAAAAGGTTTTTTCTGTTGTCTCTGGACTTGTAGGAGTGAAGCATCCGGGGTAACTACCAAAAGAGTAGGAAATAAATTGCTCAGAAAGCAAATTTTCCTTCCCAGCACAAGATGAGGGGAGGAAACCTTCATGGCAGATTCTTGTATGGCAATTCTCCAGCATCCTTCACTCTAAACCAGTTCTTGCGGCCCTCCAGGGAGGATCCCCTTTTTTCAGAGTGCAAATAGTCTATCTTGTACATTTTTAAGAATGTACATCTGTTTGGCATCACACCAAACTCTACTTTGGAGCCAGCCTGGTTTTCTGAGCCTGGAATGGGTTTGGCCTCCATATATACCCCAACATTGCCTGGCTGTTATCTGCTGTGTTTGAAAGCCACCCTGTGTGCATTGGATCATCCAATACAGAAATTAATGGAAAGATTGTTCTCTTAGTAGGTAATGGTAAGACAGAAAGGATGACAAAAGTTTTGAAACTGTGAATATAATTTATATATGAAGTCTCCCATCCAGCTTTATGATCTCTCTGCCCTGTGCAGGCTGGTGAACCATGTCCTCCCATTTCTGACCTGTTTTCCTTCTCCCCTTTCTCCACACCAGTTGTCCTTGTGATAGTTTTTGCCATCTGCTGGGCTCCATTCCACATAGACAGACTTTTCTTCAGCTTTGTGGTGGAATGGACTGAGCCCTTGGCCAATACCTTCAACTTAATCCACGTGGTGTCAGGTAAAGCTTTCTTCTTCCACTTGCACAGGGACTGGGGGAAAAAAAGGTATTTTTGAGTGGTTTTACTTGGAATGCATAGTCATTTATTTTGTAGGGGACGTGAGACTTGTGTGGAAAACCTTCTTGAGGTTTGGTGGGCAGTGATGAGAACTGTGCCTGATTAAAAACTGCAGGCAGGTTTCTGCAGCTTTCAAGTTCTGGACATGTTGCCAAATTCACCAAAAAAAAAAAAAAAAAAAAAAAAAAAAGGATATCATGCATCATTACTAGCTGCTTTCTCTTGGGAATGATCAGAAGTAAAGGCTGCTGTCATTCAGCTGCTTTTAAGAAGTATACAGGAGCAAATAGGAAATCTTACCAAATGCAAGAGCCTTACATACTGCTCAGCACTGGGTGATGAAACCAAATGTTTGTGGCCCTGCCAACCATAAAATGAAGGGCTTTTCAAAGAGGAATTTTATTTTCAGTCTGCTATGGGAAAACTGTGAATGTGGCCATTAGGCAGCTCAGACAAATCCAATCTTAAGCCATTGTCCTGGTGAGCTGTAGGAAATTAGCTTCCCCTGGTTGGAAGTTATCCTCTGACAGCTTTGATGGGGCACCAGCTGTGCAAATGCTGCTGTGGGGATGAGGGCAGTGCTGGAGGCAGATCAGGGCAGCTCAGGAGAGAGCTGGTTCCTGAACAGCTCCAATGCACAATCTCCCCCACTTTGCTTTCACCACAGTGAAAGCTGAGCTAATCTTGGTGAGACATACCTTGCCTGGGCCAGGAAGGCAGCAGAGCTCCACTGCTGCTGTCTCCACCCTTGCATCCAAGCTTAGTGGAGCTGTACAGGCAATAAAGAGATTTTCCTCTTCTGAGATCATTTCACACACAAATAAATGTTTCTGTCTTCCCCCCCCCACCCTTGTTCTCCCAGGTGTTTTCTTCTACCTGAGCTCTGCCACCAACCCCATCATTTACAACCTGCTGTCCCAGCGCTTCAGGATGGCTTTCCTCAGTGTGATTGCTCCTTGCTGCAAGCACTGTGCCCCCAAACATCCCCCCTGCAAGATTTCATCCCAGAAGAGCACGTTTGTGGTTGAGGATCACAATCTCATGGACTCTGCAGAAAACACGAGCCTCCCTGGCACTCACAGGACATCTGTCAGCAGCTCTCAGCTCTCCACTGGCCTGTGACTTCCTGTGCTGTGATCCAGGTGAGAGAGAAAAGGTTAAGAAAATTGAGAAACTAAAGCAGAAGAAAACTTCCTAAAAGAGTGATTTCAGCAAGAATTGCTCAGGAGGTGTCCCGCTGAATGAAGCAAGGAGGAGGCTGTATTTAGGATGTGTTAGGGAAGCACTGTGCTGCCCCCAGGCTAATGGGAGGGCTGGAAATGGGAGTTTGCTCACTGCAGGCTGTGCCAGCAAAGAGCTGCTGTGAAAGTGAGAGACACTCCCAGCACTGCCAGCACAGGAGAGAGAATCAGTTTAGCCAGTCTTACCAAATGGCTTCTTGTGCAGCTACCAAAACATCAGGTTTTACTTATTCTGAAACAGGACAATTTTCTGCATAAACCTTCTCTCCCCACTTCCAGCTTTAGGTAAGCCAGTCCCACTTCCCTCTGCCACAACATTTTGAGGTATGGCTGTTGCAAACCTCTGCTGCCAACATCAGCAAACAGGCAAGAATGAGAGCAGCTCAGAGCTGGGCTGATCAACACCAGCTACCAGCAACAGCTGTTTCTGGGCCAGAAAAACCAGGAAGACCACAACTGTAAAATAAATGTAAAGCAAACTTTTGCTTTCTGAGCTTCTTTCAGATATTCTTTCAGATATTTCTCTGCTGTCTCCACCAGTGAAGCCCTGTGCTTGTGCTTCAGCAGACTTCACTGTTCCCACACCAGTTGGATTGCAGAAATCAGAGATCCACGTGGATCAGCAATCACCAGGAAGGAGCCTGGACAGAACCCACCACAGAGGGAATTGGGACAAACTTTACATATAAGGGCAATAAAAAGGGGAGTTTTGCAGTGATATTGCATCTGCTAAATTCAGATTTTGCCACAAAGCACAATACAAGGTCTGAAAAACTTTCCTGCATCCCCGTGGTGCAAACAGATCCTGAAGGCAGTACACCCATATCTGAGTGACAAATTCCTGACTGCAGGGACAGGAACATTTAGAACTTTGCCAAGGGAGGGTTCATTATGTGATAGAGATTTTGTAAACCCCTATGTCACACGTTTCAAAGCCTGTTCATTGTGTTTCAGGGAAATGCCTCCCGTGTGCCTCCTGACACAGGGCTGGGTTTGTCCCCAGGCTGGGCTCAGGCTGGCACTGCCACAGAGAATCATCCCAGGAGTGTCACCAGGGACTGGCAGTCACTTCCACAGCCAGGGAACACAGACTTATCACAGCAAATAACAGCATCAGCTCCTGAAGGACGATACACTGTGTGCATAAAGACATTTTCCAGTCTGGTCACAGGGGATCCAGATGACATTTCCTACCAAGGAGGAAGGGATTGTACTCCTGATTACCACTTTGTCTCTTTCCTTGTTTGCCCCAAAGTTTCCTGTTTGATTCTCACTGTGGGACTCCAAGGTGGGAGACTCATGGCAGCTGGAGAAGAATCCCCTTTTCGTGAAGCATAAGGGGAATATTTTCAGACTCTTTTTACGACCTGCATTTTTGAGAAACAAGCCTTGGAGAGGGGAAGAGCCGCACACAAGCCCTGCAGAGAAAAGGCCATTCCTGCTCCCTCAAGACACAGCTGAAATGCTTTGCCACCCCCAAGTGGACACTTGCATTTTACCAGCGACATGTCTAAGCAGAAATTTTGCTTTATTTTTCCCTCTGCCAGAGATTACAGTGTGTTTTCCCTCTGGGCAGCCCATGGCAGTGGTGCCTGGCTGCCCAGGTCCCTGTTCTCCTGCCTGTGCATTGCTCCCAGCTCTGTGATCCCACCTGGGCAGTGCCTGTGCTGGATTTCCTCCCTCTCCTTGTTCCTCCCTTGGGCAGAACCCTCACAGAGCCCTGGGGGCTTTCCTCCCTGTCCCAGCTGTGTGAAATCTGCCCTAGACACCTGCCAAAGGGGTCAGGAGACACAGTCACATATCCAGCCATTCCTCTTCCAGCTTTTGTGGCTCTTTCAATGCCTTTTATGCACTTAGGGTGAGACAGCACCTTGTGCTGGTGCAGAGAGAGCCATCCATGAGTGAGAGACCCTCGAGGGATGCCCTCTCTCCTCTCCTGTCCGCATGGGACAATCCCAACCTTCAGCTGCAGAGCCCGGGGTTGAGAAATGCATCCCTTGACTTGCAGATGAGCACAGAAACCTGTAGAGAAATATTGTGGGGTGAAGATTTCCTGTGACCTTAAGCAAAGCGGCCGTGGTTTTGTCCCAAGGAAATTCAAAAGGGTCTTGTGGGGAAGGAGAACCAGAGGTGGGATGAAAGTGCATGGATGGAATAATTTTCAAAGTGAAGTAGTGAGAAGCAAATCATCATGAAATCACCTGGTTCAGAATGAACTTATTTTCTTGTCCTAAAATCAGTTTTTATCACATTTGATTTATCACATTTAGTTTGTTGTCAGCCAAAAGCAGTGATATGCAAAAAGCAAAAACAACTGAGCTTTTTTGGCCAGATATCAAAATCAAAGCTGAAAACATTTAGTCTTGCACCAAACCAAACCTTCTGTGAAAGTGTTATTGGGAGAGACATGTCAAAACTCCTCTGAGTTCTGCTGAAAATAAAATAAATGCAGTGAAAAAAATGCAGAATAACTGGAGACTTCAAGTTGAGTTCCCTGTGATTGCACAGCTTGGTACCCCTCACTCCTGAGGGAGCATCTCTAGAAAACATTTGATTCACTTTGTCCCTCAATGCCCACTGGAGGCTTTTCTCCCCAAAAGGTCAGTGCTGGAGTTATTTATCACTCTGCTCTGATATTTACCTCCTGCATTTTGAAAGCTGAATCCAAAGATGAAAAACCAGGAAGATGGATAGAGATGTCATGAAAGCTGATGCTGTTCCTTTATTTATACATTAAGGAGCTTTCATAGCCAACTGCTGAAAAATGTTGGCAACTGGCTGAGAAAAACTCCTGTTGCACAAAATGGAGAACAACTCTCCTTCCCCCAGAGTGGTCTGGTGTGATAAAACTGTATTTATTTGAAATCAAGCGTGACTTTGGAGACAGAAACTGTCTATTGATTTATTTCTCTGCTTCTGTTTCCCTCTGGGAAATGTGCAAATGTGTGAGCAGAAAGTGTGGAGAACAGGGCAGTGCTCCAGCACTGTGAACAAAACGTGGAGAGTCTGAAATGTGCTACAAGGAAGACTCAAAGGGGAGAAGAATTGTGGCTGTTGCCAGTGAGTGATGCTCAGATCTAACACCAGGTTCAGTTGGAAAAACCACCCTGAACAGCAAAAGATGATTCTGTTCAGTTTATATGAAAAGTTTTTGAACATCATTGTGTTTTGAAGTTTTAAACCACAGCTTATCAGTAAAACTCAATGTACATTCCAGCTGCAGAGATGATTATCTGTATCTGTAACATGAAAATAAATATACTAAACTCTGTCTACCTAAGCCTGGTCCATGCTCCAGAAATCCTTCTTGTTTCTCCCTCTGATTCCATGTGAGCAGCAGAAGATGGACATTCCCCAAATGTTCAGCCAGCACCAAGCGCAGGACACCAAGAGCTCATTCCAAGTCACAGTCCTTAAAAAAAACAAAACAAAACAAAACAAAATATATTTCAGTATATATATATATATTTCAATATGTATGTAACAAATATAAAACCAGCACAAATTCGCATGGGCCTTGTGGCATCCAAGAATTGGCACAACTGCTCCTACAGGGGAGGAGGTTACAAACTGGGCAGCACAAAACTCTCTTGTCACAGCCAGGAGAGGGTCCCAAAGCAGAAATTTCTCCTTCCCAGCCTGTGGAACAGCCAGGCCTGCTTTCCCTCTCTGTTTTCCCACATTTGTCTCATTTTCTCTGCTTTCATTATGACACTTGCTAATATTTTCCCCGCTGAGGTTTCTTCTTCTACAAACCAGCAAATTGCTGAGCTGAGGCATTTCCATATCAAATGGATATTAATGTAAGGAGAATTATGATAATGAAAGCAGAATGAACAAGAAATTAAACAAGTTGTTGCAAGGATTAAATTTTGAGTTTAGACTTTGGTCCAAGTCAATGCAATGATGGCAAATGTCCTTCAGAGTGAGCTGGGGGTTAAAAGAGTTCCCAAAGAAACTGCAGAAAATTGCCCAATCGGGGCCCTGCAGGTTTCCTCTCCTGGGAAAAACACACTTCTGAGGTTGTTAGGGCAGGTCACCATGCACCAAAAGACAAGGAACATCTTGTGCATGATTCCCTGACTCTGAAAAAGAAATTTGCCTCGTACAAAATGGACCATAATGTAAGAACCTCTCCAGGAGAGTCAAGGGTTGTTGATTTTCCTCAACATTTCTTTCCATTTACATTCTGGGTAATCAATAGCCTGCCTTGGTCATACCCAGACACATCTAAGCTCATTTGCTCCCAGTAGAAGAAGACTTTATTTTACAATATAGACTTTTTGAAACCCTGAAAAGCTGTAGCTGATGTTTTAAAGGCAAATTACCCTAACTCCACTTAATTTTTAAAGAAGGATTAATTTTAGGTGTATGGGAGCTGTTGGAATAATTTTCTTCCCACTAGGATGGCTAATTCATGAATAAAAGACTGATGTTCTAATTTTAAAATCCCAAATATTTTTTTCTTGCAATCCCAGCTTACACTATTTTATGAAATACAGCAGATCCTTCCCAGAGGAACAGGATTTGTTTGGTTTTTTGGCTAGATGTGGGTCTTCCAGAAAACCCTTTGACTCAGATGTGTACAACATGATCTCCATCAGAGGAAAACTGTATTCCTTTTTTTAGTCAAATGAGTGGGAAAAAAAAGCTGTGCTAAAACCAATTTATCTGACCTACTTCAGTCATCTACTTTAGGTGCTTTACAGGTAGTTTTTATGCATAACTTTTGCAGCTGAAAAACGCAGCCAGGCACAAGTCACCTTGGAGGGCTGTGAGCTCTTTGTTGCAGAGCAGGTGTGTTTATCAGACCCTTCCAATTTGTTTCATTTCTCCAGAACCCGAGAGACTCCCTCAGAAATGACTCAGTAGGAAAATCGTGCTCCAAATGAGCAAAGCAAATGGCTCACAGCTAAATCACCACTAAACAGAGGGAGGAGAGCACCCTCAGGGGCTCACCTGCCCCTTTCTTCATTGCTCTGGGGCTGCTGCCTCCAAAGGCAGAGAAATTCCAGCAAAGCTCTAGTAGCACTGTACAATTTGCAGCATTTGTTTGCAACCTTGCAGTTTTCTTTCCTTTACTTCTTTGGCGATGACAAGGGCAGGGAAGAGATCTGTCCTGCCAGAGCCAAACAGCTGCCTGGGCTCAATGGAAAGTCTCCAAAAAGAAGTTTTTTCGTGCTGCTGTTGACTGCAGTGCAGGTGGGTTGGGCAGCACAGAGCAACTGCAGCAAAAAAGTACAAGAGTCATAGTTTAAAAGAGTCAGAGTTTTGGGAAACAGAAAAACTCACCAAACTGTGAGGAAGGAAACAAAGCATTAATGCAGGAACCTGGAGGTATCTTTAACCACGTTTATTTAGCCATGTACAGCCTGGGGTTTGTTAGCTGGCTTGGTGTTAGGGAAATCCTGCAGGAAAAAGGGGGTTTTTGAGTGTGAACAAGCCTGGTTAGCACCACAAAACTCAGCTTCCCCTAAGCCCTGCAGCACAGTTTCCTCCCAGCTCAGGTTACCTGCTCCCACAGAAAAACAAACCACAGAAACAGAGCAGGCATAAATTTCCATTTCAGCAGCACTGGAACTGAGACACAGCAAGCTCTTAGCTTAAAATGATGCAAACCAGTTTGTGCTCCTGCATGTAACAAAGACGAACAGCAGTTGACACTGGCCCAGATAAATCTGCTTTGGTTATGGATCCCAGTCCCAAGACGAGGGGCTGAGTCATGTGGAGCTGCCTCTCTGTGCTTGTAACACTGAATGGTCCCAAAGCTGGGGCCCACATGGCAGCCTAGCAAATCCCAGCAAACCCACTGCACTCCTCCAAGAGGCAGCAAGGACTGCCAGACATGATTCAGCCTCAGCACAGCCCAGTTTTTGTGTGTCTCTTGCATTAACAGCAAGGAACACTCATATAAGTGCTCATCTCAGCCCAGTTCCTTCAGGTCTCATTTCATTCCCTGTCTTCCCTCCCAGGAGGAGCAGGTATATTGAAAATCATCTCTTTCCCCCCATCCATCCAGTCTTTTTGCTGCTAAGAAATTCCACTGAGGACTGAATCTTTTCCCTGCAACTTTCTTTGCCAGCTGTAGGGTTCTCACACCGTTATTTGTATTCCAGTCCCGATTTCAATTACCTGGCTAACCTTTTCAATTTTCACAGAGAGTGAGAATCAGAAAACAGCAGGTCCTTTATTACAGCTCACACTGGTGGGGAATTCTTTGTCCCCCTTGCCTCCCCCATGTTTGCAGGAAAGCTCTGTCAAATTCAAACAAACTCATTGATAATGACTTGTCTATTTGCTTATGCTTTGCTGGCTGTTAAATATTCTGGTCCTTTCTGCGGACCTCTCTTCCATTCTCCTTCTGGCTTGAACATATTATATTTCTAAAAGCCAAGGAGAAGCAATCTTAAGCCTTCACACTGATGCTTGACTCCAGTGGGAATTCTCAGCAGGGTCAAGCACTGGAGAAGTTCAAAGCCTTGTGCTTTGGGCAGGGCTGTTTCTGATCTTTGATAAGCAAGACCTTGATCTTGATAAGTGGTGGTGGCCAGTCCTTGTGTCCATATCTCAGAGCACTTGCAGTGGAGGCTCAGGGAATTGGGGGGTTCCCTCAAACAAGGGGTGAGTCAGGCACAGGACACCACTCTGCTGAGCCCAAAGCTCTGGCACTGAACTGTGCTGGCCACAGCTGTGACCCTTCCTGCCTTTCTCAATTCTCCAAGTCACTCCCCTCCTCTTCTCTCCTTTATTATTCTGAACTCTTGATCTAGCAGTCATTTCCATGCCTGTGCTCTGTCTACCCCATCACTCAGCCATAAAGATCCTAAAAATGGTTTTATTTCACTGGGGAAGGGAGAGGATTTAATGCAAAAGACCTGTTCCTTAGCAACACCTTCCCATCTTTCTTCTTTTGTTACTTCCACCTCATTATCTTTGCCCATGTTCAACTCCAAATTAACTTAATTACAGACAGATTTCATATCTCTCTGAACCAGAAGGGGCACTTGTAAAACATCCCTGCAGTCAATAGTAAATGAGGGCCTTGGCCTATGCTAAGCAGGCTTTGGGAAAGGCAGCTCAGCTGTGCTGCCCTGCTCCCTCCAGAGACCTCTCCCAGCTCCTGCTGTTCCTTTTCAGTGAGGCATTTCATCTCTCCATTCTGCAGCCTGTCCAGGTTCACTCCAAGCCCTGAGCCCCACAACAGGCATCAGCATAAATCCCCAGGGGAATGCTTCTCTTGCTCAGTGCCAAGGGCACTGTGACCTTTCCACCTCCCCTTTCCAGATTCTGAGAGGGGACAAGTGCCTCAGCTCAAAGTCTGTGATTGGAATCTGTCCTGAGTACAAATCTGAGCTAAATCTGAGCTTTTCTGAGTCTGAATACCAGATGTACTTAGTCCAGGATGACCTTTGATTACCTACACAGGTGGAATGTCAATGATCTCTCTTGGTCAATGCAGCCCTGGGTGCCCAAAAGTCACACATCAATGGCAGCTCTCCCCTCATAGATAAAGATGCAACAACTGAACTAGATCCAGGGCAGCCCCTCATACCTTATACTGTCCTTACCCTGTGATGCCAAGTTCCATGTGGAAATCAGCACCAGGACCTCTCTCTAGCAGCTGGTGGCTTCCTCACCTTCTCACAGATTAATAAGCATTGCTGCATTGCTGTGTCTCACCATTCACAGAAGTTCTCCACTGGCACAGGAAACATCTTCTTCCTTCTGTTGGAGCTATCAGCCAGCCAGGACACCTCTTCCTAAATCCACCAAGTGACTCCTCACTGGCAGAAAGTGCACCAAGGTGCTGCACTAAGGATGAGGAGAGATCTGTATGCACACAGTGAGGAAAGTGTTGTCAGAGAGAGCCACCAACAGAACTGTGTGGAGGACACATGAATCACAAGGAAACCCTCTACAAAGACATAGGGGGAACCAAACTCCCACCAGCAATAGAAAATGGAAGGCTCTGTGTCAATTTTAGAGGAATGAGAGAACTGTAATTCCACCATTAGAAGAGGATGTGTGGTTGGTTTCCGGAAAGGAAGGAAAGCCTGAGTGATGGTGCAGGTGGTTCCTCCTCATTCAGGTGAGCACCTCCTCCCAGCAGCTTGCCACCCTGGGAACTGAACCACAGGCTAAATTGGGATGAGTTTCCCCCTCATCCTGCAGAGGTAGAGCATTATCATGCACTATCCTGGGATTAAGTAACTCAAACACAGGCAGCAGAATTTCATTTGCACAGTGAAATTCACTCTGCCCCAAAAGTTTCAGCTTCTTCCCTTTCTCTTTTTCCCTTTTCTTTCTCACCACTTTGGCATGCAGGGAGAGAAGCCATAAGTAGGATATTTCCTTCCTATTTCATGAGAACATTTTCAGAATTTCCCACCTCAGATGAACCTGCTCACATTTACCAGCTCAGTGGGGGACTGTCCCCAACATCTGTGCTTATACTGGAAAGGTCTGAAGAAGGCAAGGAGCAAATATCTGCCCTGAAAACTGAACGAGTGGCCTCTAAAGAGCTTTTGCACACATCTTCCCCAGACTCACAGCCCAACCACACAAGTCAGTGCCACTGGAGGTCAGTCTTGTGCCAGGCAAACCTGTGGGACTGAGCACCGGGGTGCCCTGATTGCCTTGGGAACCGAGCCTGCATTTGTGGACACCCCAAGGGAAAACCTTTCCCAGCTCCCCCTGTGTTGATTTATGGTGTAGAGATCCTTCATTTCTTTTTTTCCTCAAAACTACTCAGTGGTCTGGATATGCTCAGCACAAGATTCACATGTGTACAGTCAGCCCAGGCTGCTGCTCAGGACAGTGCAAACAGTGCAGACACAGATGTGAGCCAGGCTTGGCCACCTCATCCAAACCGACTTAGAAAATACTCTCGTTTTGGGACAATTCTCAGTCTTTTGTTTCACAGGGCATGGCAGAATAATTAAATACAAGTTGCAAGCTCTGGATGAGAAATCAGGATATTGATTCATGACAAAAACAAGTACAAGCTCAGATATAGCTAATTCTGAGCCATATTCCTTGTCAGTGCCTATAAAAAAAAATTCCTACACAGAATCCCATTTGGAGAGTCACTTCCTCCTACTCCTTCTGCAAGACCCTCCAAGAAGGGCTCAACAAATATTTAATTGGAAACAAAAACTTTCAGCTAAACATTTGGGTAAAACAGATTGTGCTTCTGCTACAGCATCCCACAGGTGCCAGTGCAAACCCAGCTCTGGCTGTGCCAAGTGAAGTCAGCTCTTGGTAACTCTTATGCCTGCAGAAAAAATATTCATCAGTATGGTCTGAGTAGAAAATGGAGGCTGAAATGCTCAGCTGAGATATACCCAAGTTACTGTTCTTTATTTTACCTTCAGGGTGAGTTAATTTTTCTCTCTAGACCTAGAAGGATAGCAGAGCTGTTCTCTGCCCTGTCTCCAGCCAAGCCTCATCTGGAGTGCAGGGTCCATCACCCACAGTCATTCACTGAATCTCAAGTCTGAAATGAGAGCCAGCACTGCACAAACCCTCTGCTGGCCCCTGCCACAAACAGCCTTTAGCACAGACTTCTTTTGCTCTGCTGTAATCATTAAAGAGCCATTCCTTTCCTTCTATTTTTCCAGCAGAGCAATAGAAATATTGATCCCCACCACTGGCTTCTTTCCTGTGAATGATCAGGTATCCTTTGGTGTTAAACAAACTGCAATTATGCATTCTAAATAACCAGAGAATCCCAGGGTCCAGTTACCTCCTGCTCTCTTACCTTATTGCCATCAGCATTCCCGCCTGCCTGGCCTTGGGCAGCCACATCTTTCCAGGGAGTGAAAAGCAGCATCCATCCCTCTGTCCCACACTCACCTCCTGCCTCAAGGAACAACAAAACTCTCCCTGAACCCAGGCAGCTCTGAAGAGGGACTGCAGCAGACAGAAAAAAGGAGACAGGCTTGGGTGACTGCAATAACTCAGTGATAGTGGCTCCCCATAATTAGGAAAGAAAACTCACTCCAGCCATGGCACTGGAATCACTGCTGGGAACATGTGTCCCTAAGCAGCCAGGACCTTGGGAGCCCCTGGGTGACAGAGACAGACAGAAACAGCCAGGGACGGACAGGGACAGACAGGGACAGACAGAAACAGTCAGAGACAGTCAGGGACAGGCAGAGACAGGCAGAGACAGGCAGAGACAGGCAGAGATAGGCAGGGACAGTCAGGGACAGCCAGAGAGAGTCAGGGACAGTCAGAACCCAGGCAGGCAATGGTAAGGAGAAGGGAAATAAGATCATTAACTTTGGCAGAGCCCATCAGGTGTCCTTGCAGTGCTGCCACCTCTCTGGAAAGTGTGTCAGGATTGGGGTGCCCTGCTGTCAGGGTGATCCACAGTGGCAAATTCCACACCAACAGCTCAGGCCAGGGGAGATTCACATTCTTTCCTTGCATGTAGAGCTGAAACAGCCTTAGGAGGAACAGAGCACAAGCCTTTGCCATTCTGTCTGCAGTATTCACCACTAGAGCTCTTCCTTCCTCTCACAAGCCGCATGTTTTCATTCCTTTCAGGTTTCTTGGTTTTTTTTTTGGTTTGTTTTTTTTTGGTTTTTTTTGGTTTTTTTTTTAATGTGGTTGGTTGGTTGCTTGGTTGGTTGGTGGTTGCTTGGTTGGTTGGTTGGTTGGTTGGTTGCTTGGTTGGTTGGTTGGTTGGTTGGTTGGTTGGTTGGTTGGTTGGTTGGTTGGTTGGTTGGTTGGTTGGTTTTTCTGGTGGTGGATTTCCCCTCTCTCCCTTCTTTGCTGCAATATTTGTGCTGTAAGCTGCAGCAGATAACATGACAGGTTTTCACCTGGATGGCTCCTTACCCCTTTCCTATTTTCTTGTGGGTATTTTGTACCTTCACAGATGGGATTGAACCATTCACCACTGTCAATATGCCACAGTAGCTAAACCCTTGTTTACTGCCAGGCTGGGCCAACTGTGGAATATAAATGTGCTAAGGACAAAAGGTTTGAAGCAGGGATGTATTGAGCTGTTCATATTTAAAGAAGGATTGGGAGGAAATGAAGAGTTCAGAAAGTATCTGGGTAAAAAATAGCTGCATGAAAGCTGCAGGTCTCTGTGAGCAGGATCCAGCTTCATACATTTTGCCTCATTTACTCCATTGATCTGCCCAGCACATTGTGGAGTGAAGATTTTGCCATATTTCTCTCTCTCTCTCTCTCTCTCTCTCTCTCTCTCTCTCTCTCTCCCTGTCTCTCTCTCTCTTTCTCTGCCCTTGCTCTCCAGAGCTGCAGGCTGAGTCCTGTCCATGACCCAGTGAGGAACTTCTGCCCTGGGCATCACTGGATTAAAAAATCCCTTTGTTGAAACACTCAGGGCTACTGGAGCATCACTCTTCAGTGATGCTTTGAGGGAAATAGTGCTTGTTTTAGAAATGCTAAAACAAAAAGCCTTATGGATGCTGAGGGGTTTTTGTTGGTTTGACTCTGGCAGAAGCAGCTTTTCCATCCATTTATCAAGCTGCCTGCAGCTGCCATTTCAAGGCTGATGAAGACATAATAAACAGTAAGCCAAAAAAAGTCATTCGAAAGGTGCACCCAGACCAGTTTCATAAATAAAAGATCAGGGGCAGTGGGGGGAAGAGAATGAAAAATCATCAGTGCAAGTTCTGACTTTCCTCTGCTGTCCATTTTATAGCATAAATTTAAATAAATGAATGGTGAAGGTTGGTGGAACCACTCTTTCATTCTCAAGTACCCTCTCTAAAACTTTATGCTTGTGAATTCATCTTTCTACAATGTCTTGCTGGCTCATGTTTTGCCAGCTACCCTCCAAAATGTCACTCCAAAATTTTTCAGGATATCTATCAGACTCTGCAGAGCCCAGAGCTCCTGGTGGGTGAAAGCTTTGTGGAATCTCCAGTGCAATATACCCCAAACCTGCTGGATGCCAGTGAGCTCAGGTGATCCCAAGTTCTACACTGCTCAGGCAGAGGTGACCTTGGGGTTTGCACTGAGCTTTAATCTTGCCCAGAGGAGCCTTTGCTGCTTCAGAAATCCCTGCAGGTCCCATCCTGTGTCAGCTGTCAGTTGTTTCTCTGGGTACAAGGACAGCTTGGCTCACTTTGGGATTAAGTGTCATTTGCCATTTTCTCTTTTCCATTTGGATTCATGGATATCAGGCAAGCTGGGAGCCTTCTGAGGCCCCTGAGGGTGTTCTGCCCATTGATCCCTGGCACATGGCAATCCAGTTATTGCTCATCTTCCTGGTCCAGCTTGGTTATCAAGGCCTGGTGGACATTCAGGCTGGAAGTTCAGGTTTGAGTTTCAACATTCTTCTCCCAAAAGTTGCGACCTCATTTCTTTGAATTGCAGGAACTTTTCTCCAGGTCTGATTCCTCCCTTAGAGGTTGGGGTCAAGGCTCATGGACTTCAGCAGATACCACAAAGATCCTGTGAGCAACAGAGAGAACAAAAAGAGAGTTGCAGCCAATAAAAAACATTGCCAGGTGAGACACGGTGAAAGAATCGGAGGAAAGTGAGGAGAAAAAGACAATCCCAGAGAAACAGAGAAAAGAATGGAAAAGGAAAGAGAGAAAAATCATTAAAAAAAAAGAAATTATTAAAGAACTGAAATGAGAATAAGGATGAAATAAAAGAGAAGAAAGGGAAGTAGAAGGAAAGGTGAAGACAGAAAAAAGGTCCAATAATATGCATAAAGAAAAATATCTGCTGGTTTCCATTTTTCATTAATGCTTCACCAGATGGAGACGGTATCAACAATAATAGAACCTCTGAGCTGCAGAACAATAGGTGAAATAATTCAAGCACCACTTTCAGATTAAAAAACAGTGAAGAGAGTTTGATTTATTTCCCAGTGTTTCTTTTCTTTCCCTATATATAGAAAATAACCTCATCCACTTACTCAAGTTCTGTGGCTCATCACCACAAAAATATAAATAAAAGAATGAAACCACCCTTCAGCACAGACAGAAAATAAATCAGAGGCCTCAGTGCATTTTCATTGTTGCAGCTGGGTCCTGTCTTCACATTTATTTATCTTTAAATTTCTCCTTGCACTCCAGAGACCACATCCCATAAAATGCCGGGTTAACAAGTTAACCATGAATAATTCATGAGATAATTATAAAACATTTACACTAGAACATTATTATCTTGCAACTAAAAAAAACCCAAATACTTAATGTCCTCCAACATTAATGATAAACCTCTTGTGACTGCAATGTTCTTTATCACTAAAATTAAATGGAATTAATCTTCAATTTGCTTTGTTGCCTACTAGCAGAGAATCACAGGGAAAAAAACACCCCCAGGTGATGTGGAAAGAAAAATACATGAATACATACACATATTTGTGTGAGTGTGTGTTTGCACACACACATATATGGGATTCTGACACATGCCCAAAGAGGAGATTCAGTTTTAGTCTTTCTCCCCCAAACACACTCTGAGGCTGGAGGGATGTGAGGTTTTAAACTAAAGGAACTGACTCAGAGCACATGTGGAAAGGACAAACACAGACCTGCAGCACTCTGTGCCCAGAGGAACTGTGCCTTACCAGGTTTTCCCATTGCACAGGTGGTGTTTGGTCAGATCCTGTTCCCAAAGTAAACCTAGAGCTTACTCTGAAATTAAAATAATAATAAATCTCAGTTTTGCACTGGTGTCACCAAGATGACAATTTGGGCTTGTACACATATTTACAATTAAGGCTGTCACGTGTGTGGCTCTAAAGCTCCTACAAGAACACCACCAATAATGCACAGCCAGCATGACAGCCCATTAGGACTCCTGCAGTTCTACTCTGCATAAAAGCTCCTCTGCCTTCCCTCTGGACACGAGGCCAGGGAAATGTTGGGAAAATTCTCCAGCCATCCTTCAGCCCTTCGCTGGTGATCCCCTGAGGGCTTTAATGGGCACACACAGAGAAACCTCCAGAAGGTTTTGCTTAGAGCACAGAAACTGTCAGCCTGTAGCTAGAGAGACCTGGGTTATCCAGCAATGACTTCTCCTCTCCCTCAGGAGCTCAGGATAATGGAACAACTCTGAAGCAAATCTCCACCAGAGAACTCTTTCTGTGAGTGTGCCCTGCCATGGAAAGGAGCCAGCAAACCCTGGGCTGGCACTGCCAACTCCAGCTACAGCCCCTGGGGAACCCAGGGCAAAGGAAAAACCTCCCTCAGGGAAAATGCAGGAAACTTTCTTGCTGCTCTTTCTCCCTTCCTCCCTCTTTGAATGCAGCCAATCCACAGAGAAAACTACCTGTGCCTTCTCACAGACACATTTGCACCCAGGCTGAGACACTGAAAGCTTTTGTGCATGGAACAGAAGGCCAAGGGTTCCTCTTCCTCACAGGATTATTAAGAGGTCACATATGGGAATTCAGCAGCTCCATCTGCCTGACAGCCAAGAGCAAGGGCTGGAAGCACCCCCTGCATGCTCTGAATCCATGAAAATATCCCAGGAGATTTGGCACTAAGCTGATGGTCAACAAAACTACCCAGAGCCCACGGCATTGCAGTTTGATTTAACCATGCACGCTTTTGTTAAAGGATTAGGAGGACTCTATCATTGTGACATTTGAATTGTAATTGAAAACCAGTCTCTCCCACACACTTCACTGGTCTGGGACCTGGGAGGAGAGGTGTGTGTGTGTGTCTCTGAGGGGTGTGCACATCTAGCAGCTGCTTTGGGGCAACAAAAGGGTTCACAGCCCCAAAGAACCCTGTTTACCTCCCATCACACGTCAGCCCAGCAAACAACCTGGGATTTTACAAAGCAAATGGACACAGTGAGGAACTCAAGTTGGAATTTCAATCATCTCTGCAGAGCCCATTTAGAAATCTGTCTGCTGTACGTTAGTGTCAACAAACACTCAGGAAATTCCATCTCTGCATCAATTTGCAAAATAGAAAAAATGCTTCATGAACAGCAGTATAGTCCTGTGTACACAGCTGCCAGTGGCTGCCCTCCAGGGTGATTCTTGTAATTTTCTGTATTTTGCTCAGCAAGATGTCATTTATCATGAAGACTATCATCAATACATGAGCTGAGGATGAACAGGTAAGCAGGTCTGTTATCCCCAGCCCTAAGCACAGAGTTTTGTTTTGGATATTCTTGTCTGGGTACCTAACTCAGCTGCACAGCACACAGATCTGCAGTCAGGAGTGGGGAGGCTTGGATTTCCAGACCCTCCTGCCAGGGATGGAGGGATGCAACCCCAATACCTCACTCTGAGCCCATCACAGACTCTCTAAATGGAGCTCAAGGGCTCCATTTCTGAGCATCCATCTCAGTGTTTGTGTTACTGCGCAGTGCTGGCATTATGAAAGCAGCAAGGCTGTCTGTGAATGGCTGTTTAGGCTGTCTGTGTGATCCTGCAGCTCAAAACCACTAACCATGGTGCTAGAGCTTGCCCAGGTCCCTCTCACATATGCAGCTATAGACTCTTCCTTAAAGAAGTTACTCTGTAAGGGAAGAGCTGGTGTCAGCAGGCAGGGAAAGGAGGGGACAGAGATGAGGAATCTTGGCTGATCCTACAGATTGTGAGTGTACCAAGAGCTGAGCTCAGTGCCAGCAGCTGGTTAGAGATGCCACAGAGGGGACAGCCCTTCAGCTGGTTGTGCACAAGCACAGAGCCCCAGCCTGATGCCCGAGGAGCAGGGCAGCACAAGGAGATGTGTCTGAGCTCAGGCATTTGCTCCTGTTCTCCCTGAATGCCTCTCCCCAACATCTGAGGCCATCTGAGTGTGAAAGCCTCCCAGGGAAAAGAGCTGAAGGCTGCAACATTCATTTCTCTCTGTGAGGACAAAGGGAGGATGGAGTCCAAGCTGTTTCTCCTCAAATCACCAATCAATCAAGCAGCTCTGGCGACGTCACTATCCCTGGCACTGGGACCTAATTTAAAATTACCTCAAATCTGAAAGATTGATTTTCACCATCAGCATTTAATGTCTGCTGTATCTTTCTTTTCCCAGCAGAGAAGAAAAAAAGAAAGGAGGAGAGAGAGAGGGAGAAGGAGATGGTTCAGATTCAACTGCAATTTAGCATTCATTTGCATTTTTAAATTAGTTAAGCTGTGGACCGTTGCAAAGCAATGACAGAGAAATTCTGTAATAATTAGTCTGCTGGGAGTGTAGGAATGGCTATACAGGCGGGTTTCACTGAAAGAGGGAGCAATATCCCAATGCTCAAACTGGGATTTGCACAGGCAAATTTACTCTCCCTCATACGGGGCCAGCTCCAGCTCAGCAGACACAGAGAGCTCCAGCTCAGACAACTTCATCTGCTCCAGACACGGGCTGCAGCCAGTGGGGAGAGAGGGGTGTGCTCAGACCGTGATTCATCTAAACCTGATGGAGAAATCTGAATCAGGCCAGATGATTAGATACCTGGAATGGGGTGAGAGCAATCTCACCACTGTTGTTTACAACATAATCTTAAATTCTTCAGCCTCTGTGTGTGTGTGAGCCTCTCCTCAGTGGGCTCCACACACCTGACCCCTTCTCCCTTCCTTCTGCCACGATTCTCTTACTGTCTGTAAGGAGATAGATCCCTAAATAGAGTGGAAAGCCATCATTACCTCAGATCTGACAGTGAGTGCTCAGGGAAGAGAGAAAGGAAGGATCAGGATGAGAATGAGCTGAAGGAGCCCCAGTTTTGCCACCCTTGGCTCACAGGGGGGATTTGGCAGCACTTCACTGTACAGTGGAAGGTGCTGCATATTCAGCAACCTGGGCCACTGATTGTGCAATGCATCTCACCCTCGCTGTTTGAGTGAGTGAATATTGTAATTCCTCCTTCTTTGGGTGGCAGAACATGGCAGCACAAATGCTCACTTTGCTCAGCAAGGGGAAGAGCCCAGTGGTGACTAAACATGGCTTCAGAAATACTCACATCCGACCATCCTGAGAGGAACGGTGGATTTGTCTTTACAAACAAGCTGTGGGTCTGCTGGTAGGTAAAGCCAGCTCTGGAAGGTGAAAGAAACAATGGGAAGGATTCCACTGATTGGTGAATGGAAAAAAAGATATTTGCCTTTACAAATAAACTTCAGGTTTGCTGATAAATGAAATTAGACATTGAGAGATGAAAGAAACAATGGGGAATAAAAACCCCTAAATTTCATAAGAATTAAAAGTTAAAAGGGAGGGTTATACACTGGAGGGAAATCTTTGGGAAATCTTCGGTATCAGGCATATCAGGGAGTCTGAACTTCTCAAGTACCTCAGCCAATGAGGAAAGAGAGAAGGGAAGTGCAGCTGTGAAATTGGGATAAAAAGGAGGCTGCGTGCTCCAAAAATTGGAGAGATCCCAGGGGAATGCTCCATGGCCTCTCCCTTTATTCGAATAAAGCAAGAAATGACTCCTCTGTCTCCTTTTTTGGACATAAACCTCTGGTGTTTGTGGATTAATTTTCCTAACAATCCTGAAAGCAACTCTTCATCACCCATCACATTTTCTCTGCCTTGCATTATTTCGCTGTCCTTTGCTTGCCCTGCTCCAAAAGCTGGCATCTGTTTCTCAGTGTGACTGCTCCTTTTTGCTTAAGTTGTCCCTCTGGGTGAACAGAAGCAAAGGAACATTCAGTGAATTTCCTGAAATCCTCCCCCTGGTCTGAAACATCAACCCTCAGTACATTTGTGTTTACATTTGTTCAGAAGTGTGAACCCATCCTCTTCCAAAGCAGCATCAGCCCCAGCAGCTCAGCAGGAGCCATGGAATGGTTTGTTTTCTCTCAGACATAATTTGGGGTTGCAGAGCATCCCCATTTTACAGACATTTAGTCTATAATGGTGTGCCATGTGCATATATATAGGAAACAGAATGAAATTACTTGAAAACCACTCTACCTGCATCAAATGCATTAACTCTATGACCACAAAATAGACACCCCATTATTCTGACAGCAAAGTGAGCAGAACTGGATTTCCCTGAAGGAACCCAAACCTTTCCAGTTTTATTACCTTGTCACTCTGAGTTTTTGTAGATATCAATCACAAAGGTACATTTTGTTTCAGGGTGGACTTAAGTGACTTGATCCAAACTATCTCTTTTGAGGACAGAAGAGCAAGAAGATGAAAGCTAAAATAAATAAATGGCTCTACTTATATTATGGATAACAAAAGCAAAGTGTGCTCAGTTCCACATTTGTTTAACTTTTGGGGCTGGCATTTCTGGAGTGTGTTCATCCCATCAAATTTCCAGTTTGTCCCATCACATCATTGGCTCTCATATACAACAACTGTCATTGCCTTTAAAAATTCAAGTTTCAAGTTTCTTGCTTGCTCATCTGTCATTTTGTTACTAGCCACATGTCCAGACTGAGGTAAAAGCACTTCCTAGGATCCTCTGTGCATTTTCCCTTAGGATGTTCTTACTTTCTTCCTCTGGCAGAGAGCAGTTGTGGGGTTTGTGCTTTGCAGCTCTGTGAAGGCTCTGGAAAGGTTTTTTTAATCAAGTGTACAGGGGTGCATGGATCAAACCTGCCAGTGCAGCTGAACTCTGTGTTGGTTTCCTCTCAACTGACCTGCAGCATTTCTGGGTTCCTGTTGCAGTCACTGGAGAGAGAGACACCTCCCAAGGGCCATTTGTCTCATCCCAAGGTTGCTGTCCAAGAGAAATGAGAAATTTCAATTTCTGAAAGTCACATTTTTGTCCTACCAACTACAGAGCAAACCTATACCCTTGTTTAGACCAGAAACCAGCACTCAGGCATTACATTTAGGCCAGGGGAATCCACCCAAAACACCTGTGTATGTTTCCCTAAATACATAGGAATGGACCCATTCCAGCTGTTCATTCCTGAGCCTTTCACAGAAGCATCACCTTGGGAAGGACACTATTTTCAGACAGAACCAAGCCAGTCCAGATTTCCATTTACAAACTGCAAGCAAACCTCCCCATCCCTCACACAGGCTGTGATTACGATGGTGTCTCCCCTGAGGGGCAGCTTGTGCAGAGACAAGAGTGAAAGGAGGCAGAAAGGAGATGAGAGAAGAAGCTCCACTGTGCACCAGGGGTGAGGACACATCTGCATTATAACCTCCCTCCCTCGGAGACTGAATTATAGGGAAGCCTTTCTGAAACATCACTAACCATCCCAAGGCTGTCAGAGCAGCTCCCTGCGGTATTTCTCTGCCGCTGTTTCTTTGCCTTTTGCTCCCAGCGTGGTGCTGGAGTCGGGCAGAGAGGTTGGAGGGGCACAAGGGCCATTCCCAGCGCCCTCTGACACTCCCCAGACCCCACCCGCTGAGGCACAGCCGTCTATAATGATGTTTTGCTGGATATTTCCATGGGTACGGAGGTCTACAATGATGTTTTGCTGGATATTTCCATGGGTATGGATGTCTATAATTATGTTTTTCTGGATATTTCCATAAGTGTAACGAGCAGTTCAGCTACACCACAGCCCCAGAAAGTACTTTTCCATAAAAATAAGATCCTGTAAAACCTGTACCTTTAGAGACAACCCCCAGCCTGACATAGCCCCAGTCTCTCTATTTTACAAAATAAAGGCTTCAGTGTTCATTCTGGGAGTTTTGCTGTGTTATCTGTGTTATCTGCGATTGTCTTGGAAACCCAGCTCACCCTGAGGCCAGCTATTAACATCTTTCAGCATAACAAAAGCCTTTATTGTCCCGCTATTTCTCATGCATTCTGTCAAGACACGCAGATGAATGAGTTACCAGGGGGTAAGTTTGGGTATAAATTTACAAGGCCTCTACTCCATCATAATTGTCTGTATTCATATTCTCATTCTTCATGCTCATCCAGATGTACTTGGAAGTGATTTGTCCTCAGGAACAAAAAGGGGTTGGTTACTTTGCATCTGCTCTGTGGAAACAAAGGAAGGGATGTCCTGGGGCTCCTTGAGGAGAAGGTGAAATCCTGGGAGGTCACCCACAAACCTTCCCTGGGAACTGCCCTTCCTTCTGTGGCATCCATCACGTCTATTCCACGTTGCTAGAAAAGGTTTAGTGCAAACATGAAAACAGATATTTAGTGCGAAAGACAATCTTCATCCAAGCAGCTGAAGCGTTTCAGTTGGAAGAAGATGTTTTAGCAGGGAGAAAATACCAAATGGGGTTTTCTACACCAAAATCCTTGACACTCTGCACATATGAGCAACCATCCATAAAGGACATGCATTTTACATCACCACAAGACTCTTCTTCAAGCACAGCTATAACATTTCTCCAGAGATACAACCCAAGAATACTCCACAATCTGTATTTCTGCATGTGCCCCAAAGCTTTTGTTGTGTGACTGTGATGGCTCGTGGGCATGATTTGCTCACATTCCCAGCTGACAGCCAGGCCAGGAAAATCTCACTGCTTATACATGCTCCCTGATTCCTTTTATTATTTAGAGGATTAACTGAGAATCCCACAATGGCTCCAATGACTGTTGTGCTCTCAATGAAGTAGCAAATAATTGAAAACACTAAACACCCATTATAACTGGTAAATGGCAATACAATCCCAGGCAGGGAAATATTAGAGGACTCAGCGACCTGAGAGAAGCCAAATATAATAAAGATCATCTTCAGAGAGATGTGCCATGAAGGGCACTTATCTCTCTGCAGCAGCTCAGTGCACCCTTCTAACCCAGGGTGACTTTTCATCGTGGATGAGGACAAAACCAAAAAATTCCCCAAGTCCAGCTTGGACACACACATGTAAATTACTCAGTGCTTCTCTGCCATGCGAGTACACTGATTTAGTCATCTGCTCACACCAGCAGCCTTGCTTACTTTATTCTTTCTGACTGCTCAGCCAACCCACCGATGCTGGGATTGTTCTGTGATTGTGAGTGCCATATGGTGCCCTAATTATTGCAGTGCTTGGTGTACCAACGTGTTAGAAACTCGAGGTGTGGGGAGAGGAGCAACAAGGAGAGGCAGGCATGGGGAGGGACAGGCTTGCTCAGTGAGCAACATTTACTACAAACAGCTCCAGGATGCCAAGTGCCACATCCAGGAAACCAAAATAGTGGGCATAAGAATACCAAAAACATCATCTGCCTGGGGTCTCACTGCAGAAATGTGACTGGGGCTGGATTTTATTTCTCTTTTAGTTTAGATATCCCTGTGGCAAGAGAACATGACTGTAGTTTATAGGAATAGAAAAGTACAATGTTATTCAAGATTATGACATTGTTGCTCTAATTTGTAAAAAGAAAGGAGGAGGAGCAAAAGGAGGATATACAAAAGCTAGAGAACATGACTGTAATTTACAGGAATAGAAAAGTATAATGTTATTCAAGATTATGACATTGTTACTCTAATTTGTAAAAAGAAAGGAGGAGGAGCAAATAGAGGATGATACAAAACCCTTGGGCTGGATTCCCTTTCTGGTTTACACACATACAGGACTGGAAAAGTCCATATTAACAAGGGAATTAAAATGCAGCATTGAATTTGCATTGCTAAAATAATGCAAGATTTAAGAGGCATAATCATAAAACAGTTTCTCCATGAACTTCCTCTTTTACATTCAGTAACTTGGTCAAACCCCCTCCCTTGTTCAGATTTTACTGATAAAAAATCTAACTAAAGGCTTTAGAGTAAGTGTGGGTTTGTACCATTGGAGGGGATAATAGGTTTTGTTCTAAAAGCAATGTGCTTTTCCACAGTGGTTCTACAGTTGTGGATGTTCAAGGGCAGAATGGACAAGCAGCTACAAGAGGAACCCAGGGAATCTTGCTGAGAATCACATCAGCCTTAGGAAATTCTGAGCTGACTGTACTCAGAGAGTAAAAATGTTATGGAAGAAGATTAAACAGGTTTTTTTCTATTCTTATTCTTCACCAGGTGTCTGCTTATGGCCCCTGCTGAAGACCCATTACTGATGCTGTCAGCCTCCCCTGAAGGCTCAAAATATCCATTTCCCAGTGACCTTACAGACTCAGCTGCACCACGAACATCTCCCATACACTGCAATTCTGATGAGGAAACAGAAGATGGTGAAGATTATTCACCAGAAAGGAACTCTCTGCATTCCTGCCAATGCCCTGAGCAGTAAACAGAGACAAAATGCTGCAAAAATTACAGACCTGGCCCTTGGCACAGTGATTCTCAAAATTTTTCCACAAACTGGATATGGTTTACAGGATGGACAGAGCAAATTCCAGAGTGCCAAATTCACACTTTATGGTGGAATGAGGAGGTGTTCCTCCAGGAGTAAAACACCTAATTGACCCATAACCTATCAGTGAAACAATAGAGAATAAAATTCCCAGTATAATTGGGTTATAAATCATCCCTTTGATACCAGGACCTAGCAATTTATTTTGAGTATCTGAGTGTTTATTCTGAGGAAATACAGTGCTTTAGCTATATTTAAACGCTTTGGCTGGTGCTTAGAGGGGAAAAATGACAACTGTGCACAGTGATTTATCTCTCCACTTTACTTGGACTGTAAAGGTGTGAAGACAGAGCTTTTAAAGCAATCCTTGCAGGGGCCCACAGGCAGTGTGCCAGTGCTGGCCCTCCTGGCTCCCACTCAGAACAGCTGGTGATGGGCAACCACCTCCATCCTCTCCAGATGCCTGCAATAACTGCTGGATTTTCACTGCTCTTTGAGGACCATTTTGCCCACAGAAATTTATCAGTCAGTGCCTCACACAATAAAATTTCACACATTTACACACCATCTCTCAGGTCACTAATATTCCCTTGCAGTCACGATTTCTCTAGGTTATAGGAACATTTTCAGAAGTGTTTGGGTGCACAGTGGACACAGGGCATGGTCATTCCCCATTGTCCTGGTTTGGGAGGCACTGTCTTTACTTCCTCAGCAGAGGAGCAGAAATGGATGTTTCTGGAGAAATGCAGCTTCTGGAGAAAATCCTCAAAAGCAGCAGAAAACTGGTGTGACATAAAGACCAGACCTGAGCTGGGGCTGAGGTCAATAACCATGTGTGCAAATATTTGTGACAGTTTTGTTTAGGCAGACGTTTACCAGATAAAAAAGCTACTCCCACCCTCCATGGAAGGAATAGGAGCCACCTGCCAGCCCTTTCCCACAAGCACATGGCCAGGACACAGAACATGACTGGCAATCTCCTTTTCCTGACACTTATTGCCACGTTCATCCCTCCAGGCAGCAACAGCAGGGCCATCCCTGGATCTCTGCAGCTGCTCCCGGCTCACTCTGTGCCAGAACAGTGACCTCAGTGCCAGCAGACAGGAAGCAATACAGAACATCCTCCCTGTGCCATGGATTTACAAGGACAAAACGCCTTCTGTGGCTGGCTTTTCATGAGCAGAACTGCACAAAGGGAATTCTGAGGTTCAGGAAGCACCACGTACGTACCCAAAGCAGACAGCGATGCTCCCAACAGACAATGAGGCACTAAAGTCTGTGAAAAGGCAGGGGGAGAGATAAAATTTTGCACCATGCTGTTCTCTTAAGTTATCAAAGGAAATCTGGAAGCACTGGGCTCTAATTGCAAATTTGGTCATGGAAATGCAGCTCTAGGGAAAAAAGGAACTAAGAATTAGAGCTGTTTCTAACTGAGATCATGGAGAATGGGTGAGCAGCAAGGATCTATATGATCACAGTAATCAGAAAGGATTAATCATTACTTCCCAGTTTGGGCAGTGCTGTCTAGAACTGTTTTTTTAAAGCAGATAATCCTGATGGTATATATCTTCTGATTAGCCCTTCAAAAGAATATTCATGTAACTTGGAGCTGAAGCATCTCTGCTGCAGAATTGTGATGACATAATAGGTCATTATAAATAAATAATTTATCCAAGTGAAATAAGTCCAGCTATTTAGGGCAGGTCACAGTGACAAGTTACTGTGGCATCTCTAATGTAATTTTTGCTATCTCTTAGGTCAGAAGAGCCTGTTTAATGAAAAAGCTCTTTGTAACAGCAATTTGCAAAACAATGAGAGAAATATGCACAACATGGTTTGCTGATGCAGCAGAATTTTGTCAGAGTAGGACATTGTTTAGAGGTTTACCCTGGGGGCACCAGCTGTTTTCTAAAGCACCGCTAAATGACAGAAGAAGATACATTTACACACAATGCAGGAAGGGCCAAGAATAAAACCTGGAAAGCTTTTATTTGTAAATAACAGCACAAATAGAAGAAATCTGTGAGCCCACAGATAGGATACTGATGCTAGAGAGACATTAACCATTATATATCTGCCCCTTTGTCGAGAAGAGAAAGCCTCGGGAGGAGGGAAGGAGACAGCAGCTCTTTTATCCTTTATCAGTACACAACCACCAAAGGTGCTGATGTTCACTACTTACCTTTTCATCCATTACTTCCTGTCATTTTCCTTCCTTCTAATACTGCAAACTGCTACTGATTTTTGCGACGTGGTGAGTGATGTTTGATACTTAGCTGAAATGAGAGCTGGGGGCTGAGAAGTATTAAATGCAGAGATGGCACTGTTTTAACAGGCTGTCAGCCTTAGCTGTAAGTATGCTATCAAAAATTAGACCAACAAAATTCATCAGGAGAGCAGCAGCTTTGCCAGCAGCTGCTCCAAAGGAAATAAGGAATAAGTCAAGGCAAATAACTGCTATTAGGATCAGACTAATCTGTAGATGGTGGAACCCACAGTGTCCATGAAAAACAAGAGTCCACATGAAGCCACTCACAATATCTTTAACCAGAAAGGGAGGGGGAGCAGAGAGGAAGCCTTGGAATGTTTCTTTGCTGTGAAAAGGAAGTCGGAGAAAAGGGAAGCAAGGCATCACAGCATATTAACCACAAGCAGTATGTTGGACACTTTCCTCCCACATCCTTCAAATCTGTGGTGCTGATGCTGCACAAGCCAGGCCACCCTAGATCTGACAGCAAGGAGCCAGCAGCTCCAAAATCACAGGAAAAAAGATGAGCACAGCACACAGGGAGGGGAAGACACAGAGAGAGGGGAGGAACATTGACCTGAGCCAAAATAAACAGAACCACTTGCCTGAAGGGCCCTTTGTTCTGGTACCATATGTGAGTTCTGATCACACCAGCCAGGTCTCCAGGAGAGACAATTCCTTGTACAGCATCAGCAAATTACTCCAGTCTGCAGCTGTGATTAGTGCAAGAGAGAGAAAAAGTAAATGCAATCTGGCCAATTATACACTGAGGAGAACAGGGAAAACAAACAAAAAGTCTCTGAACCTGCAGGTGTCAACACAAATGCAAAAGACTGATAAGCTTGTTTTCTTACTGTGGGGCTGTACCTGTGAGCTCAGGGCAGGGGAGTGATTCTGCCAGCAGCTGCTTGCAGGAGGGCAGTGCACAGCACAGGGGTCACCCCAAACAGTCTTGGGAAGGCAGAACCACAGGGTTCCAGTATTTAATATTTGTTTTCCCGTTCTTTTATCTGCAGCCAAGTGTTGGCAGTCACATGGGAAGAGACAATTGTATTTCTGTCAATGGCTGCAGCATATCCTGCAAAATCCTGCATCACAGAGTCTCCAAAGCCAGAGAGTCAGAGAGTTTGAGGCTGAACACACTGAGGAAAATCTGGAGGAGATTAACACTTTATGGACCTATCACAAGGACTGGAAAGCCCCCAACCTGTTTTATTCTCTCAGTTTTTTCCCTCGAGCACAGCTCAGCCTGTTCCACTGCACAGAACACACACAGACCCCCTCAGAACTGCAGCTGCAGTGAGCTGAGCACCAGGGCAGGCAGGGCCAGGGCTGACCCAAACCAGCAGATTTGAGACCTGCTCCTACCAGGCACAGCCCTGAGTGGAACAAGAGACACAGCAGAGGAGCCTCTCTTTGCTGTTGCTGATGGAATGAAGTGTTACTGCCCACTGAGACTCTCCCTGTGCTCTGCTGTTCAAATACAACCATTACTCCACTCTCAGCAGTGCTTTGTGCCTGGCTCAGCCCAGGGGCTGCTTTCTCTGCTGTGTCTGATCTTGCATTGCCACACAACCCACAGGAACTGCTCCAGCCAGACCTCAGCAGACCATACAGAACAGGCCAAAATCACTGCATTCCCCACCTTGGAACAAAGGCGAGGTCTGGAGGGAAGAGATGCTCCAACTTGTTTTCTAAACAGATTCTTTTCACACTTTCCAATCTCTCACTCCAAGCTTCATAAATACCTGCAGGGTCAAAGTCCTGTCCTCAGGAGCTGGAGCAGTGACCTGGATATGTGACATCAATACAAAGTCCTTTCTTTGGAAGGAATTGCCTCCAGTACAATCTTTTGCTCATTCAGTCTTCTGTCTCCTTCAAGCAAAATCTGCCAGAACTGTCTATTTCCAATTTATTTTTCCTTCTTTCTTCTCTTCTTTATTTTATTTCATGTGTTGTCCCAGCCTCCCCTCTCACAGGTGTTTCCCTGGGGAAATTCATGTCCCTTGTACTTTTTACTCTGTGCACATAATAGAACATTATCTGCATAATTTACCTTACACCACATGTTGTCTTCCTTCTGGCTAAGTGTTTACCTAAAATAAATATATATCCTCATCATGTACATGGTGAAAAAGAGCCAAAGAGCCTGTCCTATGTGAGAACTTCATGATATCCAAAACCTGAACCACCAAGAATGGGTTAGCTCAGTCCTTCAGGTCAAAGCTAACTGCAAAGCTGATCCTCCTCCTCCTGCCTCTCTCTGAATTTTTCAGTGTCCCATTCCTTGTGTAGATATAATTAAATCCCCACAAGGTGAATCCAGATAAAATCTGGAATTTAAATACAGCACACTAATTCAAGGGATTTTAATGAGATAAATAAATTAAAAAAAAAAAAAAAAGAAAGAAAAACCTCTTCCTTTAACACTTTTATCACACCTCTGCATGGCAGGGTATAAACAGCAGCAGATTTGTGGAACTGGGCAGGGCAGAAACATTTTCCATAGATTAATTATCATGAGTAAAACACCAGATCACAGGGCAGAGATGTTGCTCCCATGCTTCCCTCCCAGAGGCACAGTGCAGCTCTCAGTGTGCAGGGCAGCTGACACAGCACCTGGCCATGTTCTGAAGTTAAATGTGCTGGGGCTGTTGTGGTCCAGTCAACACAATCTGCAGCCAGCTCCTCTCACAGTCTCCTGAGCATGAGCACAGCATTGGTGCTTTGCTGATGCTGCTGAGGCTTCCTGGTATTTGTAGCTATCAGCAAGAAAATTTGACAGGAAAACATAACAAAATTTTGAAGCCTGAGGTCTTGTAGCAAGTTTGAATCATGGTATATCAGGGTGAAAAACATGCCCTGGATACTGGAATATTTATTTTTAAATTAGCACGATTAAAAGTGAATGTGATGTTTCTTTGTTTCTTCCCATTTTCCCTTGTGATGATTTCAAATGTGCCCCAGTTTTGTTCTTTACACAACACCCTTATGGTCCCTATTTTGTTTCATCTGTTCACCAGCAGGAGAAGAGCCTAAGGCTGGAAGGTGCTGGGCCTCCCCATGTGAGGACTGAGTTGTAAATTTGCAAATAACAGGAAAATTCAAGTGCAAGGTGTGGAATTTCCACCAAATCCCTCACACTTACACTTTCTATGGATATTTTTGAATGGGCTGAATTATGTTTGGAGATTTTCTATGTCTCCAAGTGCCATTTCTAAGACCAATTCCCTAAGCTCAGGTGTTTGGTACCACTTCAGATAATCAAGCAATTCCCACTGAACTTCTGTAAGTGCTGGGTGTCCAAAAGCCCAGTGTGGACATCCCGGATAATTTGGGAATTCGTAGTAGCATTAAAAGTATAGACACCTGGATCTCTCCCTAAATTAACCTCTCTCCAGGTTCACACCTGTCTTTGTGATGGCCACTGAGTGAACCTCAGGCCATGGGGCTTTGTTTAGGGGATCACACCCACCAGCAGATTTGTGGCAAAGGAGAAGATGCTTGACTACCTGCAGGGCTGAAAGCTCTCCAGAAGCTTTGCTGTCCCATCCAGTGTCACTGTTTGTGCATCCCATGGTGCCTCCTTTCTGATTTCCTTCGACCAATTTCCATTTCACAGGGGAAGAGCCTGAGCAAGGCAATGTGAGGTTTGCCTCACTAACAAACCCACTTAATTCCCTGATGCATTGTCACAAGACTAATGGCCTATTTTAAAGAGCATCCCTGTCAGGAGGTGCCTTTTTAAAAGGATTCTCACAGTGCAATTAGGCAGCCCTTACATCCAAAAATTACAGCATGGGAGGAGAGATCTTGATCTCAATGCACCAAATCTGGATTTTATTGAAGACTTTCAGAGCTGGAAAATGTCACCTGCTGGAGTCAGCTGCAAAGTCCACACATTGAAAAAAAAAAAACCCAGTCTGTTTCCCTTCTTTGAGAGTAATGGTCCTTTGTGAATTTTTATGTTTTAGTAGAAGAACTCAAACCAAACTCAAAAGCTGTGGAAAATCAACCTGTTTTCACTACAGGCTCTTTGATCCTCTCTAAGCCTTTGAGGTTCCAACCCAGGGAGTGACACAAACATGGGGAAGGGCCTTTACATGACCTCAGTGGAAGAAGCAAGGCAGGTTTAACCCAAAACACATCAAAACTTTTCAAAGCTCTCCATCTCCTCTCAACATCAGCTGTTCCTTACAAACCTTCTTTTGAAGCCAAAAGCCACAGTTAGGAATTTCCTCAGAGGAAAGATGTTTTTTCTCTGTCCTTGTTTTTCATATCCACCATTCTCCCTGCACAACAAAAGCTTCCATCTCATGTGCTCACCAGGGCCAAGAAGACAGTGTGAAATAAGATCCTGTGCCATCAGGAATATTCTGAGGACCCAGACTTGCATTGCTCTTTGTCATACTTTCAGTGGGTGTCTCATTGTCACTTCTATGTCTGTCTCAGAGTGGGATCCAACAGAGGTGTCCTTCAGGAAGTGGAATCACACTGACCTGCCTTATTTCATTTCCTCTGTGTTTGGGCAAGTGTGGTATCAGTAATGGGGAGAAGATGTCCCTGTGATGTATCAGCACAGAGCTAATTCTGATGGGCTGGCTTTCCTTCAAAGCACATGAAAAAATCTCCAAAACAAAGTTACAATAGGAAAAGGTGAAAAAAGTGACAATTAGACCCCCATTTGCTCATTTGGAAGCCCATGTCCAATATCAGCCACCTTGTTGCTTTGTTGGGACAAAAATACCACAGTTCCACCCCCAAACACTCTAATGCCAAAGTCAGGGTCTGTGGGACTGGGTAATTCCAGTGACACCCTGATTCCTTGGAACAGCTGCCAGTGCCCACTCAAAACACTCAAATGTCAACCCTTGCAGCAGGGATGATGGGCTGGGGTCATCTCAGCAGTAACAGCTGTCCTGGAGATTTAATGACTTGGAGAAAGAACCAGAGTTGTGATAAAACTTAATAGTTTAATAGCATCTTCTGAAAGACAACAGATAAATTGCCACAAGAAGAAAATTATTTGCCACCAATTTCTGCCTTAGTTTAAATTCTCTTTCTACAAGTGTAAGGTGGTGATGGGAATTTGTCATGAGCTATAAGCAAAGGTAGCTGATTTATTTCCCTCAGCTCGTATCAATAAAACCTCAGTTTTATCCCACTGGGGGCACTGGACCTCAACCAAAAAAAAACCCAAAAAAGAATTGCAGACATTTCAGAGGAGAGAAATGAGAACTATCAAAGACCATGATCTATGTGGGGCAACGAGGGAGCTGCTGGTTCAGGCAGAGGAGAGAAAAGCACTGGAGAACATGAGAAAAACACTGGAGAGAGCATGAGAGCCATCAATTGTTTAAGGGTTGTTGGAAAGAGGAAGGAAATAATCAGTTTGCCACAACCAGGTGGCAAGCACAAGAAATGATGGGCTTAAGTGACAGCAAGAGCTATGAGGGTTAGACTTCAGGAAAAGCTTCCTAATGGTGAGGGAAGCAGGGCATGGAATAGATTGCCTGAGGCGGGGCAGTCTCACTGTTGGAGGCTTTTAAAGAACAAACATCCATCAGAAATTATAAAGATAGATAGCTGGTCCTTGCTAGAGGGGAGAAAAATGGATAAAGAAAACTCTTAAAATCTCTTCTCACCTGTTTTTTTGTTTTTCTCTGATCCTATAAAACCACTAAAGAGACCCCAGCCCACGCAAACTCCCAAGGATGTGGTCAGAAAGAACTAGAGCAAAGTCTCCTGCAGAGTCCTCATAAACCTCTCAGCAAGCCAGGGGGCTGCCCAGGATAGCCCACAGTGTGGGTTATCACACCAAGGTGATGAGTGAACCTCTGCCACTTCATTTTGCATGATGTTTAAACCCTGGACTAATTTTCAGTAATACAATTTGTTTCATTGATACCTCCAAAACTACCTGCATGGTGGAGCCACTGAAATGTGCTCCTCTGCCAGCTCAAACTTTGCACTGCAGAGGTTTTTATACCCTGGAGTAGCTTCATAACTGATCACACGAGGGAATGGTCCTGCCAGTATCAGATAAGGCCCCTAAAAGAGAAAGGCAACACTCCCAGGGTCCAGTGCCTGTGTCCCTGTGATTACTGCAATATAAATATAGTTTTGTTTGTCTGGCTGATCTTTTCCAGTCTGTTTCTCCATATCAGTGTCAGAGATAGGAGCTCTCAGGGGCCCTCTGAATGTGATTACCTTTCTTTCTGCACAGAGAACGAGATTCACTTTCAGAGAGGAGATTCACTTTCAGCCCAGGTCCTGTTGTCAATAGCCCAAATTTAGTCACTTTTATCTGTATGATGAGGAATGTGGACTCTACCATGGTTGTTTCAAGCACATTTTGATAATAATTTTCTTGCAACTTCATGCAAGGGGAAGCAAGGTTTGCTTTATCTCCCTGCCAGAAAACAGGAGGTCCTTAGGGAGAACTGCCCAAGGTTTCTCTGCCCAGTCTCTCTGTGCCACCCTTGGTTTGCCCACCTACACTGGCACAAGAATTTTCCTACTTTGCAATTGCAACCTCAAAGCCAATCTATGCTCTTTTCATGGTTTCAGAAACATCCACTCATTTTGCAAGTGAGATTTTCTTCCCACGCCTGCTAGGGAATTCTTCTCTGTCTTGATGTGCCAAGTGCCATTCTTTTTCTGCAAGCTTTTCCTTAAAATGTGCCCTATAAAAGCCAGGACCTGCCATGCACCCTGAAGTGCTCATGAGCCCTGTGCCATGGTGATCCAGGCTTCACCATGCAGCAGAAAAAAGGGAATATTGCACAAAGCAGCACCAGAAGCCAGTGGCTCTAAATACGGTATGAGTCCTGCAAGTGTCCTGTGCAGGGCCAGGAGCTGAACTCCAATGACCCTTGCGGGTCCCATCCCACCCAGGGTATTTTATGATTCTATGATTTAAACAGTTGTGTACTATTCCCCCAGAGAAATTCAGCAGGACTCAATTTAAGGCCATAGAGTTGTTTCACTAATATTGGAATGAAATCTTCTCCTTTTTACTTCATTAAAAGCTTCAGGCAAGAGAGATCAAGTTTGACCTTAACATCATTCTGTTTCAAACATCATATAGTCATGGTGAACAAGCTGGAAGGAGAGGCATTTATTTAATGTATTTATTTGTGTGGTATTATGAAATTTGAGATCCAGAGACTGAAATCCTACTCTCCACAGTCCTGTGTACACATTGGTAAATACAGATTTTGCACCATGAGAAGAAACACATTGAGTTATGCTGGATGGTGAAAACAAATATTATCATTGCAAAGCAGCAAGGTGGGGAACGAGACAGAATGAGAGAGACAAATTAAATTATATATCCAAGGACAGACAGGAAACCCCTGTCACAGCAGGGAGCTGAACTCACATCTGTTCTGTTCCAGCCCAGCACCTTTTTACAAGGAACTTCGCTCAATGTGCTTCATTTGTGGTCAACATTCCAACCAGGGAAAAGAAGAAACAAGGAAATACTGCAGGGACTTTAACCCCACTATTGAGCACTTTTCATAGTGTCTAGGTAGTTAAGTTTAGTCTTTAATAATGTATGACAGAAAGCAATTTAAACCAGGAGAGGCAGGAGCAGGGCAGGGGAGGTAGAGGTGAGTGCTGAAGAGCACAAGCCAAAGGAGACAATCTTGTAGGGGAGAAAAAAAAAGCTGTGAGGCATAATAACAGCTTTTCTTAACAGAACTTAACTAGGTTAGAGTGACCTCTGAGAGGTGCCAGAATTTTAACAGCCAGATTTTAATGTGAAGGATTATGGCTATTTCTGTATAAATTGCCCTTGTTTTACACAGACCGTTTTGCTGAGCACAATGTTAATTTTGCAGCTCCGCTGGAGCAGCAGCTTAGGAGAAGATAAACAGAAAATGATGCCTTTAGCAGCTGACAGATACCTTGGGATGCCTTGGCTGAGAGGGACAACAAATCTGTTTACATGAAGATGCTGGAGACAAGAAAGGGACACCAGCTTTGTAGCAGCTCTGAATGGGGTGGGGAAGGTGGCAAGAGATGGGAAAAGATGCATTTTTGTCACTGTGGCTCTTCACTCTGAATTCCAAGATTAAGATTTCCCAAGCCTGATCCCAAGGCTGTGCCAGGACATGCATTGTGTCCAGCTGTGCCATGGCCAGCTCTCTGTTGAGGGATGCACCCACTCCTTGAGGAACAGCAGACAGGGTAGTGTTGCCCTGTTTTACTAAGTTCTTCTAAGCCTTCTGAGGTTTACGTTCTTGTAATAAAGTTTCTCACCCACTTTTATGTAAATAATTATTGTTTTACATTCTTCTCTGGAGGAGGAGAAATTTGATGGGCTGTTGTCTTGTCCAGTGTCATTAGAGAGGTGGCACTTTCACCCTCCAATCCACTGTCACTTTTGTAAGCCTATAAATATTGGAGTCAGGAAACAAACTTTCCTTCTTTTTCTTCTTCTTACCTTAGAGTCCAGTGTCCAGCTTGTTTTATTTCATGTCCTATTGCGATAGGGTAGGAATGGAAAATTGGAGTCGAAAACAATCCGTGACTTCCCCAAGTACCATCCTCAACAGCTCTGCAGCCACATCTCCAGGGAGGAGATTTGTGTGGTATTCAGGCTGCACCAGCTCACAGGGGCCACTCACAGGGCTGAGTGAGCAAGCAGGGCTCTTCCCAAGCCCTGGGAAGTGAGGATGGAGGAAGGAAGGGCTGCCTGGTGGGGTCCATGTTCTCCTGCCTCTCTGGCCCAAGAGGTGATGGACTACAAAATCACCCAGTAACAAACTGGCTCCTTGACTTAGCTACACTTGGCCTAATTCCAGGTAATTATGACTTAAAACTAGGGATATTTAATAATTATTCATAACAAAATATTTTTAATTTTCAACTGTTTTCCTCTCTTTATACTTCTCTCTCATTAACTCTTTTTCAGTGTGAGACAAGTGACTGGCACTGATTCCAATTAAAAGTCAACATTGCTTTTTTCAAAGAAAAATGATATTACTGTGGTAGCCACACTTGAATAGCACCAATAGATTTTCCTGCCCCAAATGATATAGCTGAACTCAGTGGCTCACAGCAAGGTATTATTAGCTCAGGTACAATCCCTCAGAACTCCACCTGGCCACAGACATAAATTCCTGCCTCCATTACAGCTTTGCCAATACCATTTCCATGCTGGCTGCACAGCAGCTTTATGGTCAGATAATGCACACTCACAGGAGTGCACAGCAGTGACAGAATGGGGTTAGGACGCCAGAAAAGCCACATTATTTTTTTGTCTATAGGAGCTGCAAAAGAAGGTAGGAAAGAGAAGGGCAAAGACACTGAAGGCTCACCTCCAGGCTGCTGCTGAGTGAAGAGAAAGGCAGACAGAAAAAGGCTGTGCTCACTCATTTATTCTTAGGGGAGGAAACTTTTCAGAGATATTTCCCACTCGTCTTTCACTTATTATGCACCAAGGGCAGAACTGTCTCAGTTTTATTGCACTCTGTCATTCAGAGCTGGGCTAATCATTGCTGCTGAGGAGGGAGGCAGCCAGGTGGGAATTGTCTCTTCAAGTGTCCCTCATATTGCTTGTTCACATGCCACTGCCCTGACTGGAGCTGTCTGGTGACTTTGGCAAAAGGGTATGGATGGCTAAAGGACACAGTGAAAACAGACAGGTATGTATGACTAAAGAACTAAAGGACAATTCTGCAACGTCCTGAGCTTGAGCTGAGCTCTCTTGAAGCAACCTTGGCTCTGATCTGCTCAGCACAGCTTTAGTAACAATGCGTGATGAGCTCTGGGCAGAAACTGCCAAGCCTAGGAGATGACCCAGTGGGTCATCAGCAGGTGGGTTGGAAGCAGCTCAGCACCTTCACTTCCCCCAAGCCCTGTTCAGCAAGGTCTGGTCTCACCTCAGCTGTTGAGAGACACCTGGGTGCAAAGTTAAATGTGGAATTTTTCAGACTGTTAGAAAGTCAGATGGGCTAGCAAAGATGTCTTGGAAAAGGCTGGGTCTGGAGCAGCCATCTCAAGCAGCAATGTCATTTTCTCATCCTGATGTGCCCAGGCAAAGAAAAACACCTCTATCTAAAAATCTTCATATTTGTTTCTAAAGAAACGAGAGGAATAATAGAGAAGAGCTTCCTCAAGATGAAGGGCTCACCTGAGTCTCAGGAAGGTGCTGCAGCTGCACAGAGGTTGGTGTTGGTGCCAGTCACTTGAGGGAGGCAAAGAGCCACACTGGGGATCGCCTGGATCTCCTCTGGTGGCCTCCATGGGAGGAGAAAGGAGGCCCAAGGTTTGGAGACACCTCGCAGCTTCTGGATGGAAAGTGATGAATAATGAGATGAAAAAATGAACAGGGAAATAGAAAATTTAACAGGATTTGTGAGGACACCATTTCAATAAGACTGCCAAATATGAGAGAGGGGGTCAGCACAGCTTCAGATGATGTTTGCTGTAGACAGTGGCAAAGGTTGGGGTAGTCTGCCTGAATGGATCTAAACTCACTGTAACATTTGGTGAGAGAAAGAAAGGCTGAGAAAACAAAGGTCATTTTGATCCACTCAGCATGATCAAACTCTCTAAACACCACAGATGTTTTGAGCAGATGTGTCAAACTTCTGCTTCAGAGTCAAAATATTGGGAAACAGAACGTGCCAATGTTCTGTGCTCTAGGGAAACCACAAGTAATTTCCTTGGTGAGTGCTGTGATCAGATCCATGCAACAAAGCCAAGAGGAAATGGTAAAAAATGAACAAAATTTCAAAAAGGATTGCGAGGATAATTGAGATTTTTTTTTTTCTCCATGGAAAAAGGCTACAAATATAATGCCCATTGAAGAAAAATCAGAAGGATGAATAAGATAATACGACACAGATATGGTCAAGAATATAAAAATTATATTTGGCACTTTTGTGTCTAACCTGACATTTGAGCAAGCCCTTTGGGACAATCTGCACAATTAAAACAGAAGTTGTTAGAAGACTTAGAAAGAAAACACTTTAAAGTGTTTAGCCAAAAATAACCTGGAACTCTGTTCTGTGTGACGAAACTGAAGCCACCAACTACAGTCTGCATATTGAATATAAGTGCCAGACAATGTGATTTCTAACATGAGGGCTGCCAGAACATTTTTTATTTTATTGGTTCACCTGCCATCTTCTTGGCAAGTTTCCATCCTCTCCTTTCCTCCTAACCAAGATGGATCTTGGGTTGTTAATCCACAGCAACAGAACAGCTCTTTGTGGGAAGTTTTACCTGAAAGTCGTGAACAACCTCTCAGCTCAGTTTTGCTCTGGAAACACCAGAGAGGGAGCCTCTCTCTTGCCACTGAATGGTGTCACCACTGAAATTAGCTGGCAAACACCCTGAGATCAGCTGAGAGCACCCTGAGCTGTGAGTATTCTGAGACAGAATCACAGAATCACAGAATGGTTTGGGTTGGAAGGGACCTCAAAGGTCATCTCATTTTCCCCCCTGCCAGGGGAACTTTCCTCTAGACCAGGCTGTTCAAAGCCCCTGAGCACTTCCAGGGATGTTCCACAGCCTCCCACAACGTGAGAAGCATTAAAGGACATGTGTGTGTACACTTTAAAGGAACTTCATTCAGCCATTAAATTCGGATGTATCTGCCTCTTTCTTAGGGGTCACAAATGAGAGCAATTTACCACAAACCTCCAGGGATCCTGCAGTATGAAGGCAGTGGTAGGTAAATATTTCAGCTCTCTGCAGGAATTTCTGCTCTGTTTGTCACTGCAGTTTCAGAGCCACTTACATGAACCAAAAAAACAGTTTAGTAGTTCAATAGAGCAAGACAGGCACTGTATCCATGCTGGACTGGACATGTGGTGTTAGCTGCATCAATGACCACCAAAATGTCCCCAGGTGTGAGTGCAGCACTCCTGTGTTCTTCCAGCTGAAATTTTAGTGCAATTCTACACTGATAGAAGTACAGCTGGAATACCAGTGCAGAATCCAGCTCAGTGCAATCCACTGGAGCTGGAGAAACACTGTGGAAGTCCTTTTGAAGGTGTGGGTTTGGGATGGGTCAGACAGAGCTGTACATCCCGGGAGTAGCACCCAATCACTGCTCTCTGTTCCTACAGGCAGTCAGCCCCTGAAATGATGACAAATTGCTTTGGAAACGCTCTGATGCACCTGGACGACTTCAGAAAAGTAGAGGCCTGGGGGATTCCCTTTTTGACCAAAATGGGAAATACATTTTTATGAAAACCAGTCATGTTATTTTTCTTTTGTTTTCATCACTGAGATGTCTTTGGTGACAGTGAAAGCAGAACATGCAGAGTCCAGGGGAGAGCCAGTGTCCCACAGGCAAGCAACAACCCAGCTTGTCTCCAAGAGCTTGGTCAGTGGCTTCACTGCAGAATTGTAGCCAGTTTCTCTCCTCTCTTTACTTAAGTCAATCTCCTCATTACCTGCGGATGGACTTGACCTTAGTTTAGGCCATTTTACAGCCTCTTGGACAATCAAATAAACAGAGATATGCCATAACCTTAAGAGTTTCCCCATGGCTGGTTAGGGCTAGCAACTAGAGGGGGAAAAGCAAGCAAGTACTGAAGCAGATAAATTCTCTCTCACTCCTAAACACCCTAAGGAAACATTCATTTCTTAGTTCTCATGGATCACCTTGTCCCTCAAGCAAACATACAATTTTCTTTCCTAACAGAGCCATGAGTTACTTTAGATCAGTGCTGGGATTAATACCAGCAGCCCTGGGACTTCTAACACAACACTGGCAGTGCAGCTGGGTTATTATCCCAACACTCTGTCTAAACCAAGGAACAGTCCCAAACCCAAAAGTCAAACATCCTTTTGCCCAGGTGATTAACAACCAAAGGCCCTGTGCTGGACATTTCAGCAAAGCAAACCTTGGGCTTGCCCTGACCCACATTATAGAGTCCTTTCCACTTCTACTGCAGAAGTGCCAAACCTTCTCCTTTAGGAGTGTCACACCAGAGGAGGGGAGATTTGTCCTGCTTTTTAGGAATGACTCCTGAACATTTAACAGGATGTGTAATGATCCACTGATCCAATTACCAGGAGATGGCTCAAGGATGGCAATGGCAGTTCAGACCTCAGTGAAGTCTCAAGGCAGAGCTCAGTGGTTTAACCACAAGTTCTTTACATTCATGTTTTCTGCCTTATTCACACTAGCAACAACTACCACCCATCCCACTTTCCTTAGTGGTAATTCCTGAGGGGGTTTGGCCAGTGTTTAATGAAGCATTGCAGAAGGGAAGCAGCAGGTCAGCTGTGGCAGGTGGACCTTGGGGACAGCTGGTCAGGAGAGCCTGGAGGGGCTCTCAGAAATTCACTCAGCCTCTGAGAGCAGTGAGATTCACAGGAGAAGAATGGCAGTGCAAAGCATGGGAGTCCCTATAACCTCTTGGGAGGGGAAGGAAATGTTCCTTCACTGCCTTTATGGACACTTCCTCCAGTGGGACACAGCCTATGTCTGGAGCCCCTCAGAAAGGGACTGTTGTCCCTCCTTGTTTCACTTCCAGTCTTAGTCCTGGAGTTTGATCAATCTTGAAACACAATTTATAAAAAAGAGGCAGCTTGTGTTGATCATCCTTCTATATCTCCCCATTCTTTGCTTGCTTGGACAAAATGATTCCACACAGACACCTTCACACAACCAACAGAGCTGAGCCTCTCCTCTGCTCCTGTAGCATCAAGTTAATTATGAGCTGCACTCCTTTGCTAGGAAAAATAACCACCTTGGACACTCTAATCAGACACACGAGGGCTCAGGAGGATTAAACCAGATGCACAGAAATATATGCAAGATGCAAAATATGCAAGACGCATAATTCCAGCCCCTGTTAAAGCAAGACTTGCACAGCCCCCTCTCCACCTGCCTGCAGGTTCTCCACCTCCCCTGTTTGCCAGAGACAACAGGAGGAAACCTGTGTTCAGCTGTTCCCTCTGTGCAGAGATTAATTCATTGACAAGGCTCCTAGGAATGTGCCAGCTCATTAATTACCATAAGAACTGTGTCAGCAAGAAGTAGGCAAGGTGACTGCTGAAAATGGTCAGAGAGACCATCTATTAGTGCTTGCTACCCTGCTCATTACACGCCAAAATCCAAACCAATAACACCTGGCAAGCGTCTCTCAACTATGAAATATCACAAATTGCACATTTAATATAAAGCACTCGTGTAGATCAGCACTGGGGGAGCAGACTACAAGGAAATTAGCCCCACAGGCAAGTCAGTCCTGTTCCAGGGATAAGATTATTAAGTTACTTCCAATGGAGTCCTGGGAGAATGATGGGTCTCCCAGCAGTGAAAGGTGACATGGAAAACTCCCAAAGATCTGACACACCACCTCATCTGTGTTTCTATGTCTGTTATTAAAGGCAGGGTTGCCAGAGGTGTCCCATATCAAACCCACTGGGAGGGATCAGGATCACCAGGCTGAGATCTCAGACTCAGCTCAAGTCAGCCCTTGACTCCACCCTGTCTACAAAGGCAGAGAAGTGGCCACAGCCCATTTCAGATCTCACAGCTTCTACCTCTGTCTGGTGCCCCCCTTAAAGGGGGAACATGAACACCAGAAAGTCTCTGATTTGCTATTAAAATTCATCATTCTTCTCCTAAAGCCAACGCTGGGATAATGTGCAGGGGATTAGACCCAGGAAATCCATCAAGGCCAACACTTAGTCACACTCAAGTGCTTTTATTCCACAGTTGCTATGAGGAGCTCTTCAAAAACAGACCCTTAAGAAGATCAGAAGGGCAGGGGGTCTCCCAACTGCTGTGCAATTGAAGGCAGGGCCCTTCCCCAGACAGAGCCCCTGCATTGGCAGTGAGGGGGATTTGAATGTCAGGCATTGGGAAGCAAAGTCTTATCAATGCATCAAAGGTTTTGCTTCCCTTAGCTCAAAGGGAATTAAAGGAATAGAGAGAATTAGCTGGAGAAACTTAATGTTGTTTCGACTTGCACAGAGCTCAGAAGAGCTCTGGAGTATCGGGAAGAACAAAGAGGAAGATCCACATTACAACCCCTCTGCTTTCACGCTTGTCTCACTGCAGGTGAGCTGAGAGCACTCACCCTGAGAGCAAAGGGCTACACTGGGAGCTGTGGTGTGTCCTGCCACATTCCAAACCATCTACCCATAACCCTTCCCAATCACCACACTGAATCACCTCCCCTTGGGCCCCATAAACAGCCCCGCTTCCTTCTGGCGTTTCTGATACATTTTCATTTTATTTCCCCCCTCTTCCTTTCCTTTGGCCAGTCTCACTGCAGGCCATAGCACTAGGAAACAGTAATTTTGTCATCTGATGTAAAGAGGATATGACAGAGCTGTGCTGTAAAATGCCACACATCAAACCATAAGGAATTCCACAAACAAGTATTCAGACGTCCAGAAAGGGGAGGCAGGATGTGAATGGCCCCCAAGTGCTCAGTTAAGTGCAGAGAAACGTGGCTCTGCCTAAGTCTGCAAGGTTTTGGGAGGTTCTTCCACATGCTGAGAGCAAGATGTGCCAGCAGGCAGACAGGCCATGTCACCCCTGAGAGCTTTGTCAGAGGTGCTGCAGGGAGCCACAGCCCCTGGGGGACAGCATCAGCTGTGTCACACACCTGGAGCCATCACTGCCTCCATGGAAAGCATGAAAGGAGTGACCTGGTGTCCCCTCTGGGAGGCTCAGTGAGCTGTGGGAGGAAATCAGAAAGGGAAATGCGTGAGAGATTCCCCTGGCAGTGAGGAGGGAGGAACAGGCTGATGCTGAGCAGCTGGGGGTGGTGGTGCAGACCGGGGACAAAGCAGAGAAGGGCTGGAGGAAGGAGGAGGAGGAAGAGGAGGAGGAGGAGAAGGAGTTGAGGCTCTCTGGGAAAAGGGGGGAGGATCAGATGGGAGCTTAGAGACATTTGGTGGGGGTAAGGAAGGTGGAGGGGAAGCCAGAAAGCAGGTTGGCAATTCAGATAAAATGGATTAGATGCTGATAAAAGCCGCTGGGAGGGACTCAGAGAAGATGAGATTAGGGAGTGCACAGGGGAGATGATGAGTTTTGGACGGAAATGAGAAGGTAGGGTCGTCTGCATCCTGCTGATGGTTTTTAGAGAAGAGACTCAGCAGTTTGAGAGAGGGGTTGGCCACAAAGCAGAGCAGATGTGCAGAAACCCCCAGAGAAAGGCAGGGGACTGCTAGACCTCCTGAATGCCCTGTGGGACCATCAGCCAGCCAGGTTAGAAACAGCACAGTGACACAGTGAGACCCAGCTGCTCCAGGCTGCACACACTCAGGGTGATGCTCAGTGGGGCACAAACACTCTGCAAGGGCTCCTTACTCTGCAGTCTCTGTTTAGCAGCATGGTCCTCAGCCAGCTGGGCTCAGATCCCAGCCAGCAGAGCAGACAGAGCTAAATGAGGCAGCTCCAATCCCTGGGGACATGCCACCACCCTGAGGGGCACTCTGAGTGGCCCTGGTGCAAGATTCCCTCCCCAGAGACACAGGAACCCTTTGCCAGCCTGGGCTGTGACCCCTGGGCTGGGCATCACATGGCTGTGGCATCACTGATCCAACTGGGAGAGAGGAAATGGAGAGGTCTGAACAGGGCAGTGAGCAGGAGACAGAGAGGCAGAAAAAGCCTTGGCTCCATTCCTTGATCTCTTTTCTGGGCTGGGAATCAACTCATGTGCCAGTTTGGTCAGGCAAGAGCAGCCACAGTGCTGCACCCCGGCTCCTTCCAGGCTCCATCTCTGTTTGCTCCCCTGACATCCTTCAGCATTAGCTGGCAGACTCCTGCCTGCAGCTCCTGGGGAATGGGCTGGAGCAGACCCTCACCCAGCGAGGCCATCCCCAGCAATGAGTGGGGCTGCCAATTCACCCCTGTATTAGGGATCCAGACTGAGAGGGAAATGCCTCTAAATGGGGCAGCAGATCCTTTAACTTGCTTACAAACCCTTGCCCAGAAAACAGTGCAAAGGCAGAAACAATCAGCCAAGAACAGGAGCTCACACGGTGCTTCAGTCCTCCTAAAATGCTGAAGAAACACACATTTAACTACAGCCTAAATTAGATTAACTCCTCTTTGGAGTTATCCACTTTGAGGTACTTTCTCTGCTATTTGCCCAGCCTGGTGTTTAAGTAGTTACATAATATTATATTATATTATATTATATTATATTATATTATATTATATTATATTATATTATATTAATCATATTATATTATATTATATTATCATATCACATTACATTAATTTTAAAATATAAATAAATAAATAAATAAATAAATAAATAAATAAATAAATAAACAATTAAATTCATCACTTTACAAAATTATTCTTATGCTGCTGAGGAAATCCAAGGCAGAGAATAGCAAAGGCAAGCAGAAGCCAAATTTGCAGACCAATTGATAACTATTCTTATTCTTTTCGTAGCTTCCCCCCCATTTTCCAAACAGAAACTGTCACATCTGATGGGGCCAGGCCACCACCCTGCCTCCAGTGTCCCACTGCTCAAACACAAGCACAGAGGATTATTTTTCCCTTATTCCTTACGATAAAAATAAAAAAGGGAAGAGCTGGGAAGAAAGAAGACAAAAGGAAGAAAAGATGAACAAGCAGAACCTGCTTTGAGCAATGGGGGTTAATCTGACTCAAAGCCTAAATCCATGTTAGCAGTTAATCCAGTTAGTAAGGCTTTCATTGGGAGCTTTCAGAAATCCTTTAACCTCTTGCTGTAAACCAGGAGCAGCTTAACAGCTCAATGTTCATGAGAAAAGCCTGTCAATAATGCTGCTAAGCAGGTATTTAGCAGGATTTAAGAAACAAGCATGTGACAACTCTTCTTTAATGAAGCAATTGGGTTTCTCTCCAGGAACCAAATGGTCACCATTTCCTTTCGTCTTGCTCGTGATCTGCTTTTCAAGATTCAAAAGGAGATGCTGTTCTGGTCCTGGCAACTTGACAAGTATTTCTTCCTGGGGGAAGCTCAGTGAAATGCAGATTTTTCTACTCATTTTTATAAATCTCATGGGTTCTTTGTCCTAAGAAATCTTCTATGAAGCAGAGTGCAGTAGAAAAAAAAAAAAGTCTACAATTTTTTTCCTTTCAGAGGTGTCTATACTGCTCCAAGGAAAGCGAGCTGACAAAGAGGTTTAATGTTTAAGTCTTCTTACCCCAGCCTGAGTCTGAGGATCAACAGAACACCAAGGTTTTTTACCATTTCCTTGCAAAATCTGAGTTAACTGTGGCCCAGAAATCACACTGCCACATGTAGCCCGGTGCTGCATCCCTGTTCCTGGCAAAGGCAGAATGTGAGCAGCTCTGGGAGACACCAACATTCTGCAGTGTAAACTTCATCCCTGTCCTGGGACACCTGGCTGACTAGAGAGAGGTGACATAGATGAGTAATGCCATGGTTGACTCTCACAATTAAAAGGCAAACATCATGTGTATATATGTTAAGAGAAGTTTTATAGATTTACAGTTATGTTTTATAGCTGTACAGTTATGTTTTATAGATTTTCAGCTATGTTTTACCCCCTTTGTGCTTTTATCAGGGGGTGCCCTGGGTTTGGGACATTTGGGAGGGTCAGCTCATTACTGTGGCAACACCTGAGCTCCAATCAAGATTTAAGGACTTAAATCCGCCACGGGACAGCAAAGAAGGAGCAATGGACAGAACTTTGGGAGGGGTTAAAGGGTTAAAAGGTGAAACCTCCATTGTGTGGGTGAGCACATGGTGCGAAAAATCGTCCGCTCCCGGCACTGTAATATTTTCTCTATTCAGTCTTCTGTTGTAATTTTGATAAGGTTTTAATAAACCTTTTAAATTTTGGAAGCGAGTATCATTTTTCACAGAGGTGATGGTCCCTCCTTGGCCTCTCTGGGTGTGCAGTTGGCGGAGGGTTTGTGAGGATGTGCACTCATCCTCTGGGCTGTGCTTATTCACCCCTCTGGTCATGGAAATCCCACCACAGAAGGTTTCAGGCACAGTTGCATAATTATCTATCTGAATTGCTCCAAATTCTCTTAAATGCATGAGATCCAAGGTGTTAGGACCCACTTTTTAATGTGTGGCATCCTTCTTAAGCTGCAAAGGCCCTGCTGGGCAGCAGGGCAGAAATCCCTGCACTGCCACAGTGAGGACCCCTATCAGTACAAACCAAGATTTTTTTGCTATGCTATCCCATCCACTCAATTTTTCTGGGGAACAGGGCAGTTGTGAGCTGCAGGGAAGAAATGAGGGGATGTGCATGTCAAAGGTGAGTGACACACATGCAGAGAATGAGGAACAAAAATCATGCTTTCCTCAACCTTCCCATCTGACAAGGGGAGTATTTCATCCAGTCCTCTCTGCCTCTTCCATTTCAGACTCAGACACTCCCATTTCCATTCACTTTCACAGCTGAAAGGTCGTTTTGCCTATTTTCCCCTCTCAATTCCAAGGAGGAACGCTGCATTACCTCAGGCATTTGCTGTGTTCCTCAGCAGACCGAGCCCATGCAACATTAATCCTGTGTTAGCTGATGCTCAGAGGATCTCTGCCATTCTGGCTGCAGCACAAGGCTCCTTCAAAGGGAAACGCCTCGCAGCTCTCAGTGCCTGAATGCAGTTTGCCCAGGTTAACAAAGCCAAAGTGTAGGAAAATCCAAGAGAAAATGCTTACTCTCTAAGCCCTCAGTCAGAACCTCAACAGTGTGCAGGTATTTTACTTTCTCATTCCTTTAATATCCTTTTCTGCTGATAACAGCAAAACATTTCCACACATGCACGCAGATATTAAACCACTTATAGAAGGATTGTCTTTATGGGAGTCCTACCTAATGAGACCATGATCCTTTGTGAATAACTCTGGTAGGCACAAGGACAGCACAGGTACTAATTAACCTATAACATTGCCATTAAAAAGTCATGACATGAGTTAATGCACTGACTAGGAGAGTTATTTTTCCTTTCATAAATTATATTTTCCTATAGCTCAATTAGCCATTTTCAAGCACTATTTTTTTCCCTAGTCCTTACGCTGTCTTTTCTGAAAGGATGGTAACAATCCATTTTAAGAAATAAAAGTTAACCTTTAAAACAACAAAAGAGTGTAAAAGAGTGAACTCCTACTCAGTCCAAATTCCAGCTCAGTCCTTGTTGGCCAGGTATATTGATGGAGATGAGAGGTTTTATGCATTATGCAGAGCCATCTTTTCACTGAAAAACATACTTCAAACAGATGCAATGTTAGCAGACACTGGGATACCAAGCAATTGATTATTCTGTTTACTGCAGAATAACCTGCTGTATCTAGGTTTGATGGTGCTGTGTTTTCACACTCTGGTTTCTTATGAAGCCAATACAAAAGACAAAGTGGGCAAGGGTAACATTTGTTAGACCACAGTCACAGCTGAATTGCAGCATCTGGATGCAGGAGCTAAGGTTCAACTGAGGAATTCAAATTCATAACAGCAGATGTATAAATCACACATCAGCTACAGAGGGAAAAAAACCACCAAACCCTCAGTTCCAGATAATTTTCACCTTGATGCAGACACCTCCAGCCCCCATCTTCCAGAGGGAACCATCTCCTGAATTGCATCCTTGCTATGACTCTCTCCCTTCTCAGCAGGGAGACACATCCATGGCTTTTCCAGCCCCATTTTCCTGCTGAGCCAGCCAGGAGAGTGCAGAGCCACTCGTGGTCTACCAGCAGCCCCAGCCCCACTGCCAGAGCTCCTCCTGCCAGGAGAGCAGCACTGTCCAGATGGTCCCCGCATCCCCTCCCAGCACTGCCGGGGACCACACTGGCAGGAATCTGCTGGGGAGCGCCTCATGGATGGGCTGGGTGCTGCTCTCTGCTTTTCCAGACATCCCTTCCTCCTGACCATCTCTCTTTTCCTCCTGGCCATCTCTCCCTCCTCCTGTCCATCCCTCCCTCCTGCTGGCCGCATCCCAGCGCAGTTTGTGCTCTTTAGTCCGCCTTGCCCTGGGGGATTCCCGCAGCCATCTGCCCGCTGCAGCATCTGAGCAGCCCTTCTGCCATCTCTGCCTCCCGAGGAGCGAGCCGATCCCGCCACTGCCTCGAAATAAATAAATAACAAAGCAGCGAGAAGGGGCTGCTCTTCAGTCCTGATGCGGTCTGGCAGGGTCAGCCGTGATGTGCTGCTTGGAGAGAGCCAGAAAAATGACAGGGTCCATCCAGCCTTAGAAAATCCCCCCTGCTCATGCTTGGCAGCCAGTGCTACAGGGAAAGTGAGGATGCTACAGGGTATGATACCCATTGCAGCATCAGTGTTAAAAATAGGTTAGAAACTGTTGTAAAATAGTTGATAGATCGTTAAGCATGTACTGTGAGTTTGGTTGTTATATTGTAAAAGGGGTTAAAAGGGTAGTTAAAAGAAATTACATCTAAGTAAAGTGCACCACCCCCCCCAGCGAAATGAGCCAGCCTGGACAGAACTGTAATGGGCCAATCAAGGGCCTTAAACCTTCATGCAAATGAAAGATCCCAAAGGAAAAAAAATCCAAAGGGACAAAAAACAGGTTAAAAAGGGGCATCTGACCCAGTGAATTTGTGCTGCTCCACCTGGAACATCGGGGACATCGCTGCTCAAGGAAACCCAGCACTGCAGCATCCTCGACAGGAACACTCCTGCTCAGCCTGCAAGCCCCGATGCTTTAGCCTTTCTTTTTCTTACAATAAAAGCTGAAATCACTTCAGTTCGGGGAGCTTGCTTTCGTTTTTATCACCAGGAAGGATAAACCACGACCACTTGGAAACTGCACGGGATTTGGGACTATCTCTTCTTAAGGGGGGTTGAGGTGGACCCCAGGATTGTCTTCCCTCAGGTTGGGAGATGCTGCAGTTTGGGGCTTTCCAATTGCTGTCAGCCAGGAATGAAAAGCAGCTCCACAGATCAGGGAGGGGTGGGACACAACAACAAGCTCTTGTCCCTGCCCATTGCCAAGGAGATGCAAACCAGGACATGCTCTGCAGAGAGGGACAGAGAGCAAGGAAAGGTGGGCAAGGGAGGGGAAGATGCAGAAAAGCACTGAGCTTAGGCATGGCTGAAGAGACCAAGATATGAGGGGAAACACAGAGCACAGGCTAAGGCTAATTTGACAGCTGGTCTGTGGGTATCATAGGCAGATGATGAGCTCATGTTTGGGGTCACCCCATTGCATCAAGCCTCTGTAAACTCAGGCTCATAAGCCACCACACACTTCTAGGGTCTCCAGTTCTTGCTTGGAGCTGTTTTTAAAAAACTCTATGCAGACACCCCTGAGAAAGAGGGTTCAAGAACAAACCCTCTGCTCACAGCATCCCCCCACCCCAATCCCTTTCCACCTAAACAGAAACAGCCTGCAGTGCCTCAGACTGTGACCAAGGGCTGAAGTGACACTCACTGAAAGGGGGAATCATTTAACAAATTAGTCTGGGAGGATCTGCAGGAGCCAGGCTCTATCTAGGATGGGAAAGTTTTGCAGCAAAGCTGTGCAAAGGCAGCCTGAGCCAGAGCCCTTCTACAACAGCACGGTCACGCTGCTCAGATCAAGCTCCTCGGGCACTGTTAGCAAAACCTGCCCTTCTGTCCTGCTGTCATCTCAGGGCTGACAAGCTCATCAGCTAGGCTGCAGGCAGGGAAATGACAGAGGCGGAATTAATGGCAATCACCTCATTTGCCTCCCTGCCCACCCCGATGGCTGCAGCACCGGGACAGGGGCAGCACTGCCCGTGCTCAGGCTGTTTGCAGTAATTAGGGCAGATGCAGGTTGGATGCACCGAGCACAGGAGGGTGGGGACAGCCAGGGGAGGATTGGGGGAACATCAGGTGATGCCAGGCTCGGGGCACAGAGGGATGGCACAGAGATTCCCTGCGTCAGGCTCTTGGTCCCAGCAGGTTAAGGCACAGCCGCCCTGACAGATGCAACCATCCAGCTCCGAGGGATTCAAATTAAGGTCAAAAGGGATAAAGCAATGGTGAGGAAATGAATGCCTTGTTCCTGGCTCACAGTCATGCCCAGATGCACGTTCCTCATCCTTTATGAGGATAATTAAAATGCATCATTTTTGTGTGTATGTGTGAGCGCATACATGCAGGCATACACCATTTATTTCTCTTGACAGGAATACAACCATAAGAAATATTTATTTTTTCGCTGCCTCTGTGGCAGCTATCTGGATTTTAAGCTTGGGAAGGGAGATGGGAAGGGAAAAGGTACCCCTTTTTTCTGTTTATCCTCACCAGGAAAGGAGGGGAATCTGCTCACAGCTTTTCAGTCCTGAGCAGGGATTCATTTGGTGGCACAAGAACAGTTAATGCAATTTTCCATTTGCACAGAGCAGGGTATGTAATGCCTGTGCTTGGAACTGGGTTTGCTCTCCCAGCTCTGTCACTCAGCAGGTTAATTAGCCATTGCTCTCAGCTCTATAACACAATCACAGCCCAAATCTGCAAACCCTGAACCCACTCCAGAGCCAGCTGTGCCCATCACTTGTCCAACAACCACGAAGGTCCTACATGCCAGGACTTCCTTCCCTCCTCCTGCTAAGACAGCATGGCTTGAGGCTGTGACAGATTCTCTTTGCATCCTGCTGTGCTCTCCATCACAGCTGGTCAAGTGTCCACATCCAAAACCAGAGTCCCAGGAAAGAACTCATTCCAGCATTAGTGCCCAGGAGCACAGCCCAGAGCTGGGAAATGTGCTCAGTGCTCTTTGAGGGACAGGATGGAGCTGCCCACAGCTGACAGGACTGGTTTGGCTCTCTGAGGCCACTGCACACCAAATGAACCCTATTTTTCAGTCTTCCAGCTGAGGCACAGAGCCTGTTTGCCTCCCACAGCAAGATATACCCTCTCCCAAGGCAGGCACACATTTTACCTGAGACCCAAAAGCAGAGAAGTGTCTGAGCACTGCTCTGTGCTTAAGGTTTGCAAAAGCTGTTTTTGCTGGCCTCTAATACCCCATTAGTGCCTGTCAGAGGAGAGGGCTGAACACTTTTCACTCATCGTAAATTTGTGACACTGGAGAATTTGTTTATTCCTGGCTAGAAAATGCTAAGCCCATCAGTTATGTCCTCACAATTCTCATCGTGCTGTCTTAATTTACACTGACCTCCCAGCCAGAGCACAGCCCTAAATTGTCACAAACAGTCAGCTCTCCATTACACGGCTCAGTGGAGTGTGGGGGAGAGACATCTGTGTGCAGGGGCTCAGAGCTCAGCACAGGAACCCCGGGCATCGTCAGCCTGGACACTGCCTGAATCCTGAATCCTGAATCCTGAATGCTGAATCCTGGCTGCCTCCCTGCAGCCCTGCTCTGCAGCTCACAAACCCTTCCAGAGTGCCAAGTGCTGCCATGCCCTGCTCTCCTCTGGCATTCCCTGCCCCTGCCTGCCCCAGTGCTGGCCAGAGGCTGCTGCCACCTCCAGCTCAGCCTGCTGGGTTGGCAGTGACACTGGGGTGCTGCAAAGCCTATGCTCGTTGCTTTATCTGGGCTAGAGCTGCTCCCATCCCTCATCTCTGCACCTCTGCATCCTGTCCTCTGGGAGCCTGGGTGAGAGACAAGCAAAACTCCCACAGTGTCTCACCACTAAATGTCTGAATTATGGATTCTTCTGCCCAAGGTGAGCTGAGACACAGGCAGCTTGGGTACCATCACCATATTGGTCTTCTTTGGGATTTGGTCCTCAAGGAAAGTCGTCAGCAATTAGCAGAGATGTATTTTAGGTCTGTTTATAAATGTCTTGCAGCTGCAGTGATCAGGAGCTGAGCACAAATAGCAAGTGGGAGAAGTCTGTTTTACATCTTTTCTGATGTAACTGGCTCTGGATGCAGTCAGACTTGGTTTTCCTTCTTCCAAAGGCTGATGGTGTCATCAAATCTGTGCAAGCTGGGATGTGGGTGGGAGAGGAAAAGGACTTTTATTCTTTCTTAGAATATCCAAATTGTTCAGAACCACTGAGCATCGAGACTGACACTGTCTGGGGTGGTATCAGCAGAAGATGGCCATAAGCTCTCTCTAAGTTCAAGAGCTCATTAATTCATCAGTATTCACACAGGGTATTTAATCAGGACTCAGACTGCCGTGGGGTTAAGATCTTCTCCAGAGACACCACAAAATAAAAGCACGGTGATGTTTGTCTTTTGTCTTTCTGCTGGTGACCTCCTGCTAAACATCAGAGCCCAGAATTGCCTGCCAAGGCCTCAGATATGATCAATAATATCCTTGCTTATCTTGCTACCATTACATATTTATCTCCAGGGATAAAGCTGCTGATTTGCTCTTCTGCCCCTGGTTCCCCAAGCTCAAAGCCCTTCCCCAGACACCACCCTGTGCCTCAGGCACTGCTGCCAGGCTGTGCTCCCTCCTCTCCCATGCAATGGCACAAAAAAGGCTTTGCAGAAGGACAGTAGCCCCAAAAAAAAAAAAAGAAAATACAATTCAGGCTGCCACTAAAGCATTGAGAGGAATAGCAGATTTGTCTTTACAAACAAGCTGTGGGTCTGCTGGTAGATAAAAACTAGCACTGGGAGATAAAAGAAACTATGAGAAGGATTCCACTAATTGATGAATGGAAAAAGATATTTGCTTTTACAAATAAACTTTAGGTTTGCTGATAAACGAAATTAGACATTGAAAGATGAAAGAAACAATGAGGAAGAAAAAACCCTAAATTCCATAAGAATTAAAAATGAAAAGGGAGGGTTATACATTAGAGGGAAATCTCTGGTATCAGGTGTTTTGGGAAGTCTACCTCTCAAGTACCTCAGCCAATGGGGAAAGAGAGAAGTGAAATATGGCTGGGAAATTAGGATAAAAAGGGAGGCTGTGTCCTCCAAAGATTTGAGAGATCCCAGGGGAATGCCCCATGGCCTCTCCCTTTATTTGAATAAAGCCAAAAGGACTCCTCTCTCTCCTTTTTGGACATAAACCTCTGGTGTTTGTGGATTAATTTTCCTAACAGCAGTAACATGAAAAAAAGAGGAAAAGCACAAATCCCTGCTGATGCTCTGCACAGCTTCAACTTCCTTGGCTGGTTTCACTCTTTTCTGCTCCGGCATCCCTGACTGTGTGGGAGCAGGACCTGACCCAGCAGCCCCCCAGCTCCTCCTGCCCCTCCAGGAGTGCTGGTTCCACAGCCACAGCCATGCACAGCCCCTTCAGTGGGTGGACGTGCTGCCTTTAGCAATAAAGAGAGTTTGAAGCCATTAAAGACCAGCAAAATGACCCCTCCTGTGGAGCTGCTGCCATCAGGAAAGCAACACCACCGGCAAACAAACAGAAAAAGGGATGGAATGTTTGCCAGGGCAGCCGTGGTTGGGAAATGAGGGGTGGGACAGCGCAGCAGGAGATGTAAAATAATCCCAGCTGCGAGTCTGCAGTGCAGGATGCTCCATCCACACTCACACCAGGAGCACATAATAAAGGGGGAATAACATATCTAGTACATAACAAAGGGGGAATAACATATACATATAACCTATAACCTATAACCTATAACCTATAACCTATAACCTAACATATAACATATAACATATATAACATATAACATATATAACCTATAACCTATAACCTAACATATAACATATAACATATATAACATATAACATAGGGGGAATAACATAGACAGTACATAACAAAGGGGGAATAACACACACAGCACATAACAAAGGAGGGATAACATGTACAGTACATAACAAAAGGGAGATAAAATGTACATATAACATATAACAAAGGGGGAATAACATACACAGCACATAACAAAGGGAGAATAACATATATAGCACATAGCAAAGGGGGAATAATATGCACAGCACAAAACAAAGGGGGAATAAAATACACAGCACATAACAAAGGGGGAATGAGCAATCAGGCCGGGCTGGGCAGGCAGCCCTGCTAAAGACTCGGGTAAATGCTGCACTCAAGTAATAATCCTGCGCTAAATCCAGAATTTAAATGCCTCAAGGGCTTAAGGGCTGTCAAGAGCTGCAATTCATTTCCAGAGGTTTTATTTAGTTGCAGCAGCAATTTTACCTGAGGGTGACACTAAATTTGAGAATTACAGGGCTAATAATTTAACAGAATTGGCTGCGGCATTTTCTTAAAGAAACACAAACACACACGGACCCGATGAAACGAGTTCTGCACTTTACATGCTTGCAGGTTTCATTTGAATGAAAATGATTAATGGGAACATAAAGATAAAACACACCACAACAATAAAACAAATCAGCTCTGCCTCCCAAAGGTCAAAGCAAACCTGCCTCCTGGTTTGGAAATCATCTCCTAGGACAACATCAGGCATTTGCTTCTGCATCCCCCTCTTGCCTCTCCCTGCTGATAACTGCTGGTTCCTGACATCCCCAGCAAGTGCATGGAGCAGAAATTAAACACATTCTTAGTCAGACACACAAGATATGGACAGAAATTGTGGTTAACACCACTGGCTCTTTAATTTCAGGGAATAACTTTTTCCTGTCTGTGTATCACTATGATTTTCAATTTACAAAACAAGAGTTCTTTTATTTGGTATCTCAGTTCAGCTTCCCTCAGGAAGAGATGGGGACTCAGCATAGCATCAATGTGCAATTTCCATTACCAGGAAGGTAAAACAACATAAAAATTCATAGGGAGCTCTTTCCTTATTGCCCTGGTCCCAGGAATGAGCAGAGCAAAGGGGATCCTCATCCCCTTCCCAAATCATGTGAGGGACAACACTGCAGGAGTTCCCACCCAGCCAAAATGGGGTTTCAGGGAGGAAATTAAAAGATTAGGGAGCCTGGCCCAAGAAAAAACCCTGAACCTCCCAGCTGTGAGTCTGTCTTGCAGAAAAATTTTACATGATTTGAAACCACTGCTATCCTTTCCCCCTCCCCAACATTGTCATTGAGAGATATGTTCCTTTCTGCATTTCTAATTGGGATGGAACAGATGGTGAAGGCTTTGTTTAATGAAATATGTCCATTCAATTAACCCACGCCGTCAGGGATCCAGCAGTGCAGGAGGAATCAGCCTCCCACTGCTGCAGGGGGATCCTGCTGCCCTCACCTGCACACCTGAGCCCAAGGGCAGGGCCTGGGGGCACGGGCTGGACCTGCTGGACCTGGCTCAGCTGCCAGTCTTGCTTCCCAGAAGCCTTGTTCCTCTAATTTTACCTCTTTTTTTCCTTTTTTTTCCCCCCTTGATTTCCAGTTTTAGAACTGCATCCAGAGGTTTTGAACCCCTTGCTCAGCCTTGCCCATGGAAAAGGCAATATCTTTTTTTCCCCAGGAATTGCTATGGAGCTCTGCCAAAGAGAACTGGGTCCCACTGCCAGCCCTTCCCCTCCTTCTGGGGAGGGGAAGCCCATCTGTGCCTCAGTTTCCCCCTTTGTGGTGAATGACTATCAATTCATTCTCTGTGAACCACCAACTGTGTGGTTCACTGACAGCTTGAAAATCAACCAAAAACCAACACAGCTTCCAAAACCAAAATGTGCTATTTTATTTCCTGTCTTGGTTTGAAACAAAGTTTGACCCCTTGAAAGGAGGGGGGGTGACATTTTGAAGCACAAAAATAAAAACACACATTCATATGTGAAAAAAATCCTCTTCTTTTTTTTTTTTTTTTTTTCCCAATCCCACTAATATCATGATTACCAGCAGAAAGAGAGCCAAAAGACACAAAGGGCTGGGATTAGATCAGGCTGCTCTGCAGTAAGTACTTTTATGCAGGTAAATAGTTTATTTCTAGCCTTGCTCCCAGCTTCCACTAGTGCAGGAGCAGGAGCTGTTCAGGGGTGTCACAGGAATGGTTTCTGCTAAAGAAAATTCATTAAATGCCAACTGGACTAATTTTAGCACTTTAAAACCAAGCCATTTCAGGAGTTCATTTCCAAATGGTGAATTGGTACATTTACCAAAATAAATTGCTTTGGTGTTTTGGAGGTTTAGTTGATTGAGGTTTTTTTTTTTTTTTTTTTAAGTGAGGAAAGCAGAAAACCCCAGAACCTTTGGGGATTTTCCCTTATTTTTCCCTTTCTCCTTCCTCTCCCCTTTCCTTTCTTTTCTTTCCCTCTTCCTTTCCCCATCCCTTCCCTTCAGGAAAGAAGGAAAGCCTTCAGCTGCTTCCTGTGCTCAGACACAGGGAATAAATCAAAATACTTCTATGGGAAAAACTTCTTCTTTTCAATGACTGTTTTTCCTTATTTTACAGAAAACCCACAGAGTTTATTGGTCCCTTTTGCTGGTGGGGAAGCACCTTTGGACAGCAAATCATTCAGAAATTGGATTTATGCAGCCAGAGGAGAAACACAGCCTGTGACAGCTCCCAGCAGGTCCCCACAGCCCTGGCTGCAGTGTGACACCCAGAGTGACACCCAGAGTGACACAAAACACCCCCTTGGGGTGCCAGGGGTGCCACTCCTCACCCTCAATGCCTGCACTCATGGGGGAGCCCCCAGAGTGCCCTTGGACCTCCCACAAGCCTGGAGAGCCCAGACCCCTCAGCAGCATCCCTGCCATGCTGGGACAGCAGCTCACACAGCTCCCACAGCTCCTGACACCCCTAAGGGTCCCCAAATCACATCCCTCAAACATCCCCAATTCTCTTATGACCAAGCTGGATGGTTTTCCTTCTCTTTTCACCCAGTACAAGGCAGAGGGATGCCACTTCTGACTCCCTTTGAGCTGTTTATGGGCTTATCTGGCTCTCAGCTCTTGTTGCTAGCCCTCTAATCCCTCTCCTCTCTCTGGTGGCATCACAGATATATTTCCTGGCATTTGTGACTGTTCCCACACTGAGCTAAACCGTTTCCAAGTGCAAAGCAGCATGACTGAAACCCCTGCTAGACTTTCATAATGAATATGAAGTTGCCAGACAGCAGAAATTCCTAACTTGACTTCATTCTCCAAATCCATTTATCAATGCTAATCAGCCAAGACCAGACAAGTCATCCCATTTTCAGTAGAATTACCTTTTCTTCTAATGACAACAAAACAATTTTTGCAAAAATAACAGTATATCATCAAGTGAAACTCAGTCTTTGACTAACACAATATTTTAACTCATGACTCAGACAAGATATTGGCTGCAAAAATGACCCACTTGATTCATCTTTGTTAATGGCAGAAGTGTCAGAGATGTATCTGAGATCCTGCAGTGGAACAATCAGGCCTGGGAGCAGCTCTGGATCTAAACTCTCTCTGGGATTTAAAGACACTCTGATCTAGCTCCAAAGCTCCTGGTTGGGAGGATACAGGTATACAGGGGGATACTCAGATGTTTTAGCAGCCAAATCAAATTATTTAATGGTTTTATAATGTGCTCAACTGGGATGCTACAGGGTGACTGTGCTAACATGACTGCTGCTGCTGGCTGGTAGTGGAACTCAAGATAAAATTATAATTTTGCAGCCCTGAAGTGAAAGTACACTACATAAATGCACTAAGAAATCAAAACCTTCCCAAAACACCAGATTTTACAATCAAAGCCCTGCACCCACTTGCCCATACCAAATCCCAAAGGCAAGTGGGATTTGGTATGGGCAAGTATAGGTGGTACCAAATGGCCTATACATGCAAGTAGGCCATACATGCAAGTACCTGCAAGTAAAAGCAGGTATAGGTGCTTTTTTGCCCAGTATTGCTCTTGGCCAGAGCGAGGGAAGTGCATTTGTGCCCCCTCCAGAGCAGCTCCAAGCAAGAGATGGATTCTGACAGCTCGAGCACCTCTCACTCTCCCAGCTTGGCTGCCCTGTCCCTGGCAGAGTCCTCCAGCAGATCCAGCTGCCCAGACAGAGCTGGCTCATGCCTGAAACGTGGCAAGCAGCCAGAGCAGCAGAGAGACCTGCTGGCTTTTCCCTGCACAATCCCCTAACAAGGAATCCTGGTGTTCCTGGGCACAGCTTTCTCTCCCTGGGTACCTCACACCTCCCAGCAGCCGCTTGGATATCTCTGAGACTCCCCTCACACAGAAACAAACAACTTTCTTTCTTTCTTTCTCTGTAGGGATGAGCATAAAAAACCCCACCCTTGTTAAAAAGGAATTTCCTTGCACCAGAGAGGCAACTCCAGGCCACTCTAACAAGGTGAATTCTGCCCTTGCTATTTTAACATCTGGCCCTACTGGGACTTGTGTTTTTGATTAAGTCGCACACATGAACCAGCTCCCATGGGGAGTGAGCCTTGCTGAGGGTGCCTGTACATTAGGCTGTAAGGGATGGACAGAAGGTAATACTTATTTTTTCTTTTTTTCTTTTTTTCCCCTAGCCATTCTGTTTGCCTGGACACAGATGGGGAGTCCAGGCCACCTTCAGATGGTACTTTCTGCCCCAATACATAGCACTTCCCCTTCTCTCACCATGCCTTGTGTGTGACTGCTCCCTAATCCCCCTGAGACTCAACAAATGGATTAGCACAAGCAGTTTAACCCAGAGCTCTCTGCTAACCATCCTCACCTTGGGTTGGGTGGGCAGAGGGCAAGCACAGTTCAACACCAGGAGCTGCTAAAGGTTTAACAAGCACAGGACACTGACCAGTCCAGCCAGCTGAGAAAAACCCTGACCTGCAGCCAGAAAAACCCCAACCACTCTCCCAGCTCTGAGTTCTTGTCCAGAATAGAGTTCAGGAAAAAAACAAGCAGCAAAGACCAATAATTTCAGCATCAGAATGGTGCATTCAGCTTGCCACAGAAAGCCCGCAGTATGAAAACACAATTAAGTAGTTGCACATTGACAGAGTCTCCTAATTGCTTCAAGGAGCAATTCAATTATGTTTTCAACACTGAAATGAGTCATTACCAGTCTATAGGGGAAAATTGTGTTTGTGGGGTCATGGTTTTTTATAGAATATGCTGTCTTCCTCCCAAAAGTTAGCTCTTGTACTGCTGACAATATTAATTTTGGATAGATTCTTCCCTTTAGGAGCTAAATTGAGACAATTCTTGTTATGGGAACAATTGTCCACTGTAGCTCAGAAGAGCCCAAAGCCATAACATCTGGAGTTATGAAAACAGAGATTTAAAGTCCCTTCTGCTTTGCAAAACTCAACTGCTTCATAATCAAGTCATAAATAGTCACACTTCTCCTCCGACTTCATTGTAACTCCAGTCAATGCAGAGCCCTGAACACTGCTGGGCTAGCAGCCCAGTTCAAACCAGTGATAGTTTCAGTAAAGGAAGAAATCATTTCAGTAAAGGAAGAAATAATTTTTCAGTAAAGAAAGAAATAATTCCTGCTATGAAAGCAGATGGAATTAGTTGTGGCAAAGATATTTTGAAGGTATTCTGAATTACAGATGCAGGGAGATTCAGACTATACAGAGTTGAAGCAAAAACTATTCTAAGAATTGAAGAAAGTCAATTCAGGTCAGATCTACTACTTGGGTGACTGAAGATGGTTGAGAGCTACACTTGAACCTTGCCAACAGAGATTTTGTTTTCTATTGTTCCTACAGCAATTTGAAAGCAAGATGATTGCAGAGCAGTGAGACTCAGCAGCAGTGAGAAAGCCCTGTTTTGAGAGCTCTGGGTTAAACAGCACTGATTTAGATGTTCATGCCTGCACAGTAGTTCAGCAAAGATAACAGGTTGCAGTAGCCACTTGGTAATTGACCTCTGGTGATTTAAAACCTTAATTTGCTTTCATGCTTTCTGATTTAAAGTAGCGTGTGCACTTGGGCATAACTGCTTTAAGATATCTAAGCAATATTTTAGCCTGGATTCCTCAGGAAACAAGGCTTAACAGAGCACATAGACTATCCTTCCTAATAACTCCTAAAAGCATTGGCCATTTTCAGCCAAATTTGTTGCAGGGTTCAGAGCTGTGATACTTGTAAAATCCTCAGAGGTTTTGTGAAGAGCCAGAGCAAATGAGCAAATTCTCAGAGGTTTTGTGAAGAGCCAGAGCAAACTCTTGCATGTTCTGAGTGCCAGCTCTTGGGTGAACAATTCTGTCCCTTCTGTGGTGGGCACATCCCATGGGGCACGAGGCCAGGAGAGGACAGTGGGGCTGGATCCTGCATTCACAAAGAAACCACTGAGCTCCAGGCTGTACTGGACATGATGCCTGTTGAATGCTGCTTATAAATAACTCTGCTACAGCCACGACTCAGTGCCATTCCCTTTGCACAGCAATGAATGCCATTCCCTGACAGGGACAAGTAAAGGGTGAAGCAGATCCTCCTTGTGCCCACAGGTAGTGCAAGAAGCACCACATGAAGCAGAGCCCTGAGAGGCACCTTCAGGCAGGGAACAAAGCTCCCTGGGTGATTTGTAGGCTCTGAACAGCAAAGCTGTCACTGAGCCACTGTGAATCTTTCTCAGTCTGCACCTTTGCTGAGCTGATTTATTGAAGGTGTCAATATCAGAGGTAGGCTGGGGACTAGCTGTAAAGCTCAAAACCTGATTTTCCCGTGGTTTTGCCCTCCCCTCTGCCTTCAGAGCTTTGTTTCATCATCAGATGAGTTGAGGTGTTGGCTGGCTTTTGGGGCAAAGGGCTGCTGGAAGGGAGCCCCACTGCTTCATCTGCACAGGGTAAATCAGGAATGCTCATTTTCACAGACTGCACACTTAATTGTTGGGTTAAGTTAACAGGAGTTAAAAGGCAGCTTGGTCAAGCAGGCAGGGCAGAGCTGGAGTCAGAACATCCAGCTTTTGCTGCCCATTAAATAATAATATGGCTCTATTGGGCCATAGCTTCCTCACTTTGGAATAAGAGTGAATCCCAGTGTGCTCTGGCCACAGGACAGTAGACACTGCAGGAAAGAGGTGCTGCATTGCCATTAATTCTATTCCTAAAATAAAATCCAAGTGCTGACCAAAATCTCATTAAACTAAAAATAAAATTCTTTGGACTTCAGCAAAATACAACGTACTGCTCCTTACACCGGCTGCAAGATTCCTGTCTCAACAGCACAGAGAGGAATTACAAAAAAACCACCCAGAATGTTGCATTTGAATTTTCAAAGCCACGTTGTGTTACCTGCAACCATGAGAGGCTGCAAAGCCTGTGCCTGTCCCAGCAGGGTTGCAGAGCATGGTGGCACGATCCCACCAAGACCTGCAGGACTCATCTCCTGGGCAGGGAGCCCAGGGCCATGAAGGGAAGTGCTAATAGTCAAAAAGATGTCTGCAGCTTGCAGAAATAGATATTTTCCCAGGAATAAAACATGACTTGGAATAAATGTTTTATTCCCCTGCACATAATGAATGGCAGTGAATGTGATTTGGGGACCTGTCAAGAGAGGGGAGCACAGAGATAGTACATGCACTACAGACAGTATTAAAAATGTTGTTTAACTGAAACACAGAGAATTGAGATCACTGGTAATTTTAATCTCCTTTCCTCTGGGATTTCTTTTTTTCCTTTTCTATGATCACCTTCCTATGTGGCTGGAAAAACAAGGCCATCAAAATGTTTATTGGAAACTCTTGCAGGAACCAATCCATATGCAATTGCACAGAAGGTAAAGAGGCATCCACTGCTCAGCATTTCCAGCAGATTTAGCATCAAGCTCAGCTTGCAGCCAGGCAAACAACACTATCTGCTTCTGGAAAAAGTAGTGGGAAAAGAGTCACCAGGAAACAATTAAAGGACTGTGCTGTAACCCAACAGCTGCTTGAACTGCTCTGATCTGTGGCAACACCGCTTTGCAGAAGAGCTTTTCATCAATCTCCATGTACGGCTTAATAGAGGCTGTCAGGAATATGGAAAACTGTCACTCTAGTGTGGCTGTGAGCAGCTCTGAGCCCTGCCCTCACCAGACAGCCCTGCACAGCTTGTACCAGCATGGGGGATGAGGCCAGAGCCTGCCACAGCAGCTCCTCCCTGGCAAGAGGAGATGGAATAAAAACTCCAACTTTTATTCACTGTTTTCACAGGCAGAGAGCATCCTTGTTGGGAGATAGCTTGCTCCTCCACGAGAACCATGTTGCCCTTGGCCAGCTAAATCTCCCCTCTACAAGGCCAATGTGAGAAATGTCAAGTGCAGTTTCACGTGGTTTATTAAACCTACACAGAGGCTTGTCCTGGCAAAGGAGCATCGTGGTGCTGTGAAAAGAGAGAATGGCACCAGGGCACCATCTCCAGCTAATTGTTTCATCAACTTGGAGAGCAACAACTGCTTGCTAAATAAGGCTCTTCTTTTCTGCTTTGCAATTATGCTCTGGTGGCTGCCAAGAAAAGCTCTGACACTAAAGGCTTCCCAGGGCCTCTGCAAGTGTTGCCTTTGGTTTTAGTCCAGAAAGGCAAAAAGCAAAACCAAGGGCTGCAAATCAGAGGAAGAGGTGAAAGCTCAAAGGAGATTTGCCCTGCTCCCACCCACCTAACCAGTAAGAACTGGGTAAAAGGAAAAGAATTAATGAAACTTGTTTGGTGCATTTGCCTCAGAAAATGTTAATGCTCAGCTAAAGACAAGATATTTGAGCATTTCACCAAATGAGTTTATGTTTTCAGTTGCTTCTGGAAAAACAATCAAGTTTGCATATTTTTACCAAAATATTGAAAGTGCTTGAATCTTTCCTATTACAAACCAGGAAGCTGAACCCATTAATTCATTCCTAAAATAAGATTGGAGAAGAAATAAAGGGCTATTTAGAACTAGGTACTACTCTTCATAATGAACTGAACTGACAAAGATCCTTCCATTTTTTCCAGTTCCTGAGTTATCCAGAAATTGAAACATGTTGCAGGCAACTATTAGTTAAAGTACAAGCTCATGCATGTTGATTTCCCTTGTTTCAGGCTCAGCTCATTTGCAATTGAAAGCATCAACAGTAAAATATTTCTGCACTTAGAGCTTTACCTTTGCACCAGTAAAGCTCCTTCCTGAACACATCTCCTTTCTGTTCTGGCACGACCATTTGTGGGCTGCCTTTAAATTTTGTGTCTTAATTTCTCCTTCCCTCTTCCCAAGCAGGTGACAAGAGAGCGAGCCAGGCCAAGTGTCGCTGGGTGCCAAGCTTGGTGTCAGCATTATTGGTCTGTTATCAACAGCACAGGTTCACTGGGTTATGCAGAAGGCTCCAAATCCGGGATTTCAAATTTCTGGAGCAGTTCAGTCAATAAAGTTCACTTGAGGATCAAGGTCTCCTTGCAGACACAGGAGGGAATGAGTAGGCATTTCTCACTTTTGCAAAAATGATGGTGGGGAGAGAGGCCAGGGCTGCCTCTGAACTGACCATTCTGCTTTAGCAGATCCACTGGTAAGGACAGATGTCCCCTACAGAGTGTGATCAGTGCCTGCATGCCAAGCCAAACCCACCTGCCAGATCAACCATGGGCATGGGACAAGCCAGCCATGGCAGGGAATTCCTCTGCTTCCTCTTGCGATTGACAAGAGAAGCAATAAGGAGATAGGAGCTGAAGAGCTGTTTGCAGTAACCTTTCCCTTTGTCAGAAATGTCAAAGCAATTCCTAACAGCTCACTTCAAAATGCATTTTCCATCCTCTTTTTGACATCTTCCCGACCTCCCCAACATTGCCAGAAGATACAAATTCACCCTGACAGTCAGGAGAGGAAGGGAAAACAAGAAAGGAAATAAAATAAAAACCAATCTCTGAACTCTTTCTAACCATCATAGAGGACAAGAGTTAGTATCATGCACTTACTGACAGATCAAGCTTGAACCACCTTCTCCCCACAAAAAATCAGCATAATAAGGCAGGAATGAGGTTACTTATTCTAGCAGGACCCAGTGATTATTGTCTTATTTCCCTGATAAACATTGATAGCATTTGTAATATAGCTCTAACAGGTTCTTGGGTTTTTCATTTCTTTCCTCCTCTCACAAATTTTCCCCATTCCTTTTCTCTGTTTTGTTGACTTACAGAACCTGACATCTTTGCACAAGGAAAGGTTATTAATTGCTGCTGATGAAGATGCATATCACAAATACAAAACAAACAAAAAAAACCCAAAACCAAGATAAAAAACCAAAACCAACCAAACAAACAAAACCAATAAAACATAATAAATAGGAAAATAAGAGGTTTTACTGACAAAACTCTCACATTTGGGAGTAAGACTCCCTCTTACAAAATTTATAGCTCTAAATAATTAGGTATCTGGTTTCATTAGCCATCCAGGCTTCTACTATCCACAGTGAGCAGAGAAAGGGGAAGTCAGGAGAATGATTCACCATACCTTCTTTAGAAAGCTATTTTGGGATTGACTAAATCATTCTTTGGAGATTGGACAATTAGTACAGACTGGATGTCCAACTCCTACACAGCTCCAGGGTAAGATGTGTGACTGTCAGCACACCAGGAAGGATGGGTCCAAAGACGAAAAGCTGCTCACAGACATCAGTGACAATTAGTTGGTTTTAAAACCCCTGGGAAGGAGCAGATCCGGGGAGAGAAAACATTTGTTCAAGGTCACAGAGAAGGTCACTAGAATCACTTGTGTCTCTTGAGTGCACTTCAATGTCCTGAATAAAACATTAATTTATCCTGCAAGGAATGGTGTTGAGGAAATGAAAGTTCAAATGCCAAATGCAAAGAAAAATAATCAGAAGAAAAAGCATGACCTTCCATTGCATATGTTTAACTGGAGTTTCATTTACATGAGCAGTAGCACACCAGTTCCCTCAAGCTTCTGAGGAAATTAGTAGCAGGAAAACACAATTCTGTGCATTTTCAGGAACTGCTTCCATTAACAAAAAGCCAAGGCACAGGAATATATCAACCACTGCATAACCTCACCAAACTAAACCAAAAGTGCAATCTAAATAGAACGGGGGCAAAAGCTGAAGGCAATAGAAGGACTTTGCACTGCACAAAGTTAATGAAGTTAATGCTGGCTCTGGACTAAATTATGTGAAATACCTTGAAAAGGAATTGCAGACAGCAGCTAGACACCCATCTGGGGGTGTCCAGTGAATGTGGGACTGACATATGTGAAGCCAGTAGTGACCAGAATGTGGAAAAGAGGATTTGTCTCTCCCATGTTCAACCTACACCAATAGGAGACCACAGGAACCTGAGAGATCTAAGGATCTCTGGCTAAAAGGAAGCCATAAAATACTTGGAGTGACTGAAGTATGAAAAACAAATATCCCTGACAACGGACTGGCACATAAAATGCCCACTGCAGTGTGCTCAAGACAGCAGCCAGTGTTTAAAAATGCCTCTTGTAATGTCAGTGCAGAACAGCCTGCATAGGACTGGAGGATGACTTTTATCCTGATACCACTACATCCCTTTGGACTGTTTTTTCAGCCATAGCCACTTTCTTAGAACAAGCACTGCCTGCTGAACCAGTGCTTCCCCTCCTCCCTCTCCTCCTCCTCCCAACACTTCATAACCACAAACCTCAGCTGCTCCTGCTTGTTTCCTGTGTTTACCCAACAGATCACGGCAAAAAGGGAGAAGAGGAAGGAGTTTATAATAGGAAAATAATCAATAGTGACATGCCATCGCTGTCTGCAAGGCAATCATTAGCAGCTCAGGAGGGACCTCAGTGGCTTCTGAGTGTGATTGTGATTGCCTCCTGTGGAGAGCTCTGTGTGAAAGACTTCAGCAGGTGCCTTTTCCTCCTCCAGCACAGGGAATTCAGTCTAAGTCAGGCATCTAAATTACACCTCTGGGTTATTATCAGCTGTATTAATTACTGTGTTCTCCCTAATTATCCTCTCTTAACACACTCGGTTGGTTTGTGGGAACAATGCAAGGTTGGCAAACAGCGGCATTTAAAATTGATTGGGCCAGAGGCTCAATGATGAGACACAGCACAGCAGGTTTATAAAAGGTCAGATTAGTGGTGGAGTTTATCCTGTGGTTTGTGAGGGTGTGAGCTGAGCTGCAGCAGGCTGGCATGCCCTGGCCAGCTGGCATGAAAGGACACACACAGTTTGGGGTCAGTTGTCCCCTGGTTTTACATCGTGACCCCATGCAAAGGGCTCTTCCCTACCACAGCTCCAATGTGACTTTCTGACCGACATTAAAACAAACAACACAACATCATCAGCCAGAGGCAGGACATTCCATGTGTCCCCTGTTTCACCCTGCATGAACTGCAGGTAGGATTGGGAATCCCAGGCAGGCTCTGCTGTGTCCTGGCTGTTCATCCTTTTCTTCAAATAACCAGACTGAGTGACTTTCTGATCACTGACGTGGAAAGTCACTTTTGCAACATAAAACAACCCAGTTTTGCACTTCCTAACCTTTGTTTTTCAAATGCATCATTTCCCCCAGGCTGGCTCGCTGCTTCTTGGAGGAGGATTTGTGTCTTGGGTACACAACTTGCCTCACCAGATTCAACCTGTCTCAGAAGTGGTTGAAAAGAAGAAGGTTCAGTGGCCTGACAGCCTGACATTGGAGCCTTGGCAGATTTGCTGCCTTGGGGGATGACAAACCTCCCTCCTCAAAATGTACACATGCCCCCATCAAATAGATCTGTTCCTGAAAAAGCTTTAACAGCAGAGAAAGTGTAGGAGAAAGGAAATCCTGTGATTTAAAACTCATCTTAGGCTGCAACCTTTCAGCATGATCCTTTAATGCACATCTGCCCATAAGCTCAAACCAGCACCTCTAGCAATGGATCATTTTCCTCTATGTCCCTCAAAATGTGTTTTTGTTTTGTTCTCACTTGATACCTATGAAAACCACATCTAACTGGGCTTCTATGCTGCAAAAGACATGACATGAAATACAAGAGTGTTTGCAGGGATGGACTTCATAAACATCATCCCACTTTCTACTGAGAGCCAGCCAAAGTTCCATTGTTGTCCCTTTTTCAGCTGTGGGGTCTGAAGCACTTTCTGCCACTATCACCAGACTCCCCTCCTCTGCTCCCTCCAGAGTTCAGAGTTTAAATGAAGCTCTCAGAAAATATAGATCCAAACACACAGGACATATTTGCCAGTGGATAGAGAAGCAATAGAAACCCCATTTTAACAAACAGTTCTCCAGCTCAGCACTCTAAATCCAGTCTGGTGAAGGTCAGTTCTAACCCTGTGTGTATCATTTAAGTCCTTCTTAGGACTGTAGCTGTCACAGAGGCCATGCACTTTTGGAAATGTTTATCCTGACAGAAGATCCTGTGTTTTTCAAGAACAAATAGCAGCTGCTGCATTTTTAACACATTCCCTACAACATGACCATAACCAGGGCAGGAGAGACACCCTGCTCTAGGCACTCACTGAGTGGGCACCAGGTAAGAGAAATATGCCCATTTCTTGGCTAATTCTTGCTCCTGCAGGAATCCAAGGATGTCTACAGATCCACAGCACTGAGGAAGAAGGAGCAGAGATGTGCAGGTCCAGAGACAACCCCACAGAAGGATGAGACAGTGCCTCAATTCCAACTTCAAATTCCCTCAGATGTGATCATTTATTCCATTACCATCTCCAGCAGGTGATACCAGAGACAGAACTGGGCTCCTTTCTGAAGGACATCAAGGGCTTTTCCTTCATTTTGATTGCAAGGATATACAAGGATAAGCTCAAGGATATGAGCTCCAACCATGACACATATGGAGGCACCCAGGGGAAACAGAGCATAAAGAGTCAAGGTGCAATCAGGAGGGGTGCATTACTTCACCTCTATAGCACAGAAGCCATCTCAACATGAATTCATTAATGTCAAAAAGAAATCTGCCCAACCATGCCTCCAAAAAGGGAACTGGGACATACATAAACCCCTTCTCTCTCAGCCAGCAAACCTCCATCCTGCAAGCCCCTGCCATGGCTGTGAGCTCTCTCTCTGCTGGTCTTGTTCCACCAGCAGTTTTGCATCCCAAAGGTGACCTTCTCCATGATGCTGCAAAATGTTCAGGATATAACTTGGGTACTGATAGCCACCTGCACTGGGACATTTCAGGTGGTCCCACATCTCCCTTCTCTCAAAGGCAATCTTTCCAGCAAGCTTTGGACCAAGCCTGGCATAGATTAGAGCTTCCAAAAAGCCTCCTTAATTTGGCTTTTTTTTTCAGGAGGAGAGTGTGCAGGACAGCGTTTGTGCTGATGAATAGCTTGGCACTGTGGTAGCAAGGTGCAGGAGATCCAAAACCCTGCTGCTGTTAATATTGGTGAGTCACCACTGCTGCCTGTGCCAAACATGCTTCCAAACAGAGCTGCAGTTTGCCCTTGGTTGCTTCACTGGGCAAAGCTAAGTCTGAAAAACTTTTTTTTGGTTCAATCTTTCAGGACATCAACACAGCAGAGATGTTGGTCTCGATCTGCCTACTGGCAAACATCAAAGAAAGAAGACTGTTGTATGTTTGCATTTTATTAATGGTTTACAACTCAAATTTTACTTCTCTTTTGTTCCTGCTAATCTCACAGAAAGCTATAAAAATATATAGAGATGTCTGCCAAATAGATTTCTTGGAGGAAAGCAGGAAAGTGTGAATAATGGGTTCTGAAGTATGGATAATTAGCAGACCAAATAACCCCAAGGATTGGGGAATTTTTTCATTCTCTGCAGATATTTAACATTCTTATATTGCTGTATAAATTATACAGACTCTCCAGGTACACTTTTTCTTCTAGCTCTTACAGAAAAAAAAATAGAGATGTCTACAGCGAGGTTATTTATTTATTAAATGCTTCTGAGAGTGAGAAATGACAGCTCTGGCTGCAGTTAGGAGTCATAAAGGCAGCTCCTTTTCTTCCTGACCATAGCACCTCTACCCTGATCTTTCCACTCCCTCAAAAAGCTCTTCTTTGGTTTGGTTCAGCAATGCCAATCCACAGAAGTTTGCCAGTGTCAGCAGGATGGGCAGTGGGCAGCAGGCACACAACAAAAACTGGAGATCCATTTGTGTCTGCCTGCAGCTCTCCCTTAGGTCTCCCAGTCATATTCCAGTGGGTTTTTTCCTAAATACTGCCTTACTTCTCATCTACTCACACTTCTTATTATCCCTAAATAAATAAGGAACATATGAATCTCCAGACTCAGAAAATCAAAGAAATTTACTTCTCACATGCAGCAAGGCAAGGCCAGGACACAGGGAAGGGTCAGCAGCTGATGCATGTTCTGAAAGGTGTGTGCAGCTTTGCCCATACATTTTTGGAAATAAATGAATAGATAAAGGAATGGCTGACCCCACTGAGATGTTCAGCTGCCAATTTGTGTAGAATGTCAAGGACTGATCTTTAAAAAACAGGTAAGAATCTGTTGCAACTTGGGGGTTCACAGGAAGAGGTTTTTCTCAGCAATTCTCCACTCAAAAAATAGAGCACTAAACTCTGTATTCTCCTAAAGTCCCAAGAAAAATGATGCAACTCTTACTTATAAATAAACCTGATAAAGTGTCTCAAAGCCTGAGCTCTCAAACCTCATGTTTTTTTCCCCTAATGAAACACTGTCATCTGAGAGGCAAAATAAAAGTCTTCCCTTAGAGACAGTAATTTAATAGCAGGGACATTAATTAATTTCATCTTCACATCAATGCTCTGGTTTATTTAAACTCCCATCCTGCAGCCACTGGAGCATCTGCAGAGCCTGCAAGAGGCCTGGCCTGGGGCCAGGGGAGCTTTGGTGAAGGTGGCAGATGGCAGGCTAATGGAGACATGACAGAACCAGCCCTGAGCCACTCTGCCCCAGTGGCAGGAGTGCCTTACCAAGAGCAAGGTGCTGCCTGGCCCAGGGAAAGCAGGATGAGCTACAGCTGCTCACACCCAGCCCAGGCAATGGGGTGGCCACGGGCCTTTGGGAGCAATAATGAGATAATGCCCATGAAACAGACTGCAGGCATTGAGATACCCTAAACCAATCTGTTCTTCATCTTGGTTGATTAAAGTTTGCCACAATCACTGACCGTGGGCCCAGAATGGTGTTGAGGAGCTGGCACAGGGTGCCCAGAGCAGCTGTGGCTGCCCCATCCCTGCAAGGATCCAGGCCAGGCTGGATGGGACCTGGAATAACCTGGGATAGTGGAAAGTGTTCCTTCCATGGGCAGGGGGGGGTGGAAAGAGATGAGCTTTAAGGTCCTCTCAAAACCCGAGCATTCTATGACTCTAAAGTTCATTATACATGTGAGTGATGGTGTGACAGTGGTCACAGGGGTCTTCAGGTGAGGGAAGAGACAAGGATGTTGACTCCGTGTTCAGAAGGCTTGATTTATTATTTTATGATATATATATATTACATTATAATTAACTAAAAATAATAGAAGGAAAGGTTTCCTCTCAGAAGGCTAGCTAAGCTAAGAATAGAATGGAAAAGAATGATAACAAAAGCAGCTGGCTCAGACATAGAGCGAGAGCCAGCTCTGCCATGACTGGTCACTAAATCCAAACATCCACCCGAGACCAATCACAGATGCACCTGTTGCATTCCACAGCAGCAGATAACCATTGTTTACATTTTGGTCCTGAGGCCTCTCAGCTTCTCAGAAGGGAAAAAAATCCTAAGACTGGATTTTCACAAAAAGATGTCTACGACATGATGGCAGTTTCCTTCCTTAAAAATCTCCTCACTGGACTGCCAGGGTAAATTTAATAAATGCACCCAGCAGACATGGCACATCAAAACCAAATACCCAGAACAACAAAGGCAAGGTTTGACATGACCTAGAAGCTTGTTAAATCCTTAGCTACAGCCTGCTGAGACCTGAAAAATATAATTCAATGCCAAAGAAAGGGGTCATGAAGCACTGTCAGGAAGACATCTCCATCAGCAGCCCCATTGAAAATCAAATTGATCTTTCCTCACCCCATGCAATTAACCTATGTAAATATGTGCTAATGACCACTTTGCTCCTAATTCCTTTCATTCACTCATCAAGCCACATGAAGACACAAGCAAGCACTGTTGATGGCAAACCCGTCTCATCTGAACTTCATAAGCAGGGAGATCTGCCCATGCTTCTGATTGTTGGACTTGTATTCCTTCCTGGACACATAAATGGTAAAGAAAAAAGAATGAAGTTAAGCATTTTTTTCTGTACTCAATTCAGCAGAGCCCCACTGAAGCTTACTTTTCTAAAGTTGGATTTATGTTGCCTGTTGTCTTCAAGATCTCAAAACTCTCTTGAACTTACTCCAGTGTCAGGTGTTGGAGGTCCCTGCCTCAGCCTGCTACTAATCAGTAAAACAGCAGTAGCAGCCTCATAACTTTAATTACAACTATTGTGGTAGGTGCTCACTCTCCTGATAATGGCTGGGTGCAGGCTCAGCAGCACAAACCCCAATCTCAGAGTCCTTTTCCATTAGAAAGCAAACTTCATCACTTCACTGCATCCCTACAGATGGTAAACAACTTCTGGAGGATGGAAATGTCATCCTGATTTTTTAGGATTTTCTAAACCTTCTGATGTTTACATTCTTGTAACGAACTTTCTCACGCACTTTCTGTAAATGACTTATTGTTTTCCATTCTTTCACAGAGGAAGAGAAATTTGATGGACTGTTAGTTGGTTTGTCCAGTGTCATTGGAGAGGTGCCACTTTCATCCTCCAATCCACTGTCACTTTCGGAAAACTATAAATGTTAGAGTCAAAAGATAACCTTCCCTTTTTTCCCCTTGAGAACAGCAGAGTGTACACTCATGTTTCGTGTCCTACAGCAGACATGGAAACACCCCCAGGATCTGTGCAAAACCTTGCTGAACCTCTGTCCCAGCTCACAGCACAGCCCCGTGCCCCAGCACCACGAGCTGGAGCAGGTTTACGTTCTGGCAATAATTCTCTCCAGCAGCTCAGCAAGCCTGGCAAAGCCCAAGGCTACAGCCACCGTTTTTATGGGAGCAATAATCCGAGTTTATTTCCACACCACAGCCATAAACATTTCCAGAATCCCAGCCACGTACGCAGGGCACCTGAGACACCAGCAGCTGTCTCCAGCTCCACTTGACCCCCTGAAAAAAGAGGCACGGAAAATGCTATCCCAGCAGGCATTAATGCAGGTTAATTAAACCTAAACTGCTCAGCAGGGCACGGAGAATTGAGAAGTGGTGCTTCTGCAGGCTGCCCAGTGCACCAGTCCCACCGTGGCATCATCATTAATGGTTTTCACACAAGCCTCAGGGCTCATTTGCTTGACAAGAGCAAAGCAGTAATTTTACTGTTGAACACTTGCAAAAATGATGCCCTGACTGTTATCAAAAGTGACAGGCAAGTTATGTGAGCAGTTAAGTGAAGGTTACTTTTTAGGGCCGAACCTCTGAATAGATCAGACGTCAATTAGTTCATGCATGGAAGGAGAAGGGGAAAGAAAACAAAGAGAAAAAGGAGGAAGGGAGAATATAGAAGAAGGGAGTAGAAACAGCAGGAAAGAGATGACCTAAAGTGTTTCCCTGGATCAGTGCTCTGAGGGACAGGAGTGGGAGAGCTCTCAGCATGGGCTGCAGTCCCCAGAGCTGTGACCCTGCCATCCCTGGCAGCTGTGCAGGGTGGGCAGGGCAGCTGGGCACAGGGAGGGGTGTGACCGTGTTCACAGGGGTCTGAGGATGAGGGAAGAGATGGAGAATGTTGACTCCATGTTTCAGAGGGCTTGATTTATTATTTTTTGATATATATTACATTAAAACTATACTAAAAGAATAGAAGAAAAGGTTTCACCAGAAGGCTGGCTAAGTTAAGAATAGAAAGGAAAGAATGATAACAAAGGCTCTGTCTTGGACTCCTTTCTGAGCCAGCTGACTGTGATTGGCCATTAATTATAAGCATCCAAGATGGGCCAATCACAGATGCACCTGTTGCATTCCACAGCAGCAGATAATCATTATTTACATTTTGTTCCTGAGGCCTCTCAGCTTCTCAGGAGGAAAAAATCCTAAGGAAAGGATTTTTCATAAAAAGAAGTCTGCGACAGAGGGGCTGAGCCTTCAGCACACCCAGGAGAAGCAGCCTTCCACCTGCACCCCCCATGAGCTTTGGGGACTTTCCTCCACATTCCTCAAGCAAAAACCTCACTAGAAAACTTTCAAGGTCCAACAATTTGCTTCTTTTATGCCACGGACACTTGAAGAGGAACAAAATCATCCACAGAGTGAAGATACCTGGGCACCATTCCAGTTCCATATTTTTAGAAAAAAAAGATGAGCCTTTGACACCCAAGAAAGTTCTTAAAGAAAAAACTTTCAGTTTTGACAAGTCTCTAATGAAAAGAAATAATTAGTGAAGTTACATGTCCCACTTGATTGGCTCTGAATTAAAAACGGTTTTCACCTTAAAATGACTTTTCCTTTTCAAAATGTTAGTCCTACCAGCCTACAAAAGCAAAAGCTGGGAGAAAATACAGAGTAAAAAGCTTCAATCAAAATGAAGCCCTTGTATAGAAAATAATTCTGCTTTTATTTTCTCATACTCAAAACCAATTTGAAACACAAAAAAGTAGGTGGAGTCACTCCCCCACATCCCATCCATCCTGCTTCACCTGATGGCAAATGTGAGGAAAGGAGGAAAATGGAGCTCACAGCCTGCCAGCTGACTCGTGAGCAAGGGCTTGGAGGAGCCACTGGCTCAGACAGAGGCAGTCACATCCCATCACCTGCACAGGGGTCTTGGCCCTGCCCTGGTGTGGGACATGGAGGAGTTTAGCTGCTAAAGCTGTTTCTGCTCCAGCTGTTTGCTGGGGAGACACTTGCTCTGTTTGGTTCCTTTAGGATGATGCAGCACAAGCCCAGAGGTTCTCTGACTTTTGTGGAGACTGGGAAGGAGGGTAAAGAATAAGATTCCCTAGGATTCAGACCTGCAAGAGTTGAGCCTGTAGACAACAGCTTGAATCCAAAGGTACAACTAGAGGTTCTCTTGCAGTTAATGGCTTTTGAACCCAATAGCTTGGGTTACAGCTTTAGAAACAATTTCTCTTATGATTATGAATAGGAAAAAGCAAAACAGGCTGTCCAGTCCCCTGAGTGCCTCCCAGAGCAGCTGCCGACCGTGCAGGACATTTGGTCTCAGCTGAGCTCACCCAGGTGGGGTGACAGCTGCCAGGGCCACCCAGGGACACCAACACCAAGGCCAGGCCCTGCAGCCCCATGCCAGGCTCAGCCCTGAGCCCTGAGCTGTGCCCTGCCAGGCTGCAGGCTCTGGGATGCACTGGCAGAGAGATTAAACGCACCACTGTGTATTCCACATAAATTCAGGTCTGGGTCTGTCAGCCTTCACAGGGCCATAAATACTTCTAGGGCTGGGCTAAGGCTGGGTGAGTCTTGGGTTTGGGGGGGAAATATGGCAAATGGGAGCTTATTTGTCTGAATTCCCACTCTCCCCACTCTTTCTCTTGACACCACCTCCCACCTTTCTGTTCCTTATCTCCCAAAGACAGCTTTTGCCCACTGGTTTGCACTGGCTTGGTTGGTATAAGCAGACTTGAGGCAGGCAAGGAATAAACCCTACAGACAGTGCCTGTTGGTTTTCTGATCACATCCTGGGCTGGCTGTCAGGCTCCAAAGGCAACAGGATTTATTGCACTGAAACGCAGCAGCAGCAGCAGCCGCCCGTGAGGAGCCTACTGAGCTTCATGCACAGGAATAAAAATTTCAGGGCCGCTTGGAGATATGAAATATTTCTTAATTACTTTCTGTTCCAGCACAGCTTGAGGATTTTGCTGCTGCTGCTGCTGTTGTTCTCGGAGCTTGTTTGGTAGTTTTGCCCCTTTTCTTTTTCTCTTTTTTTCTTTTTTTTTTTAAGTGTAACTGGTAGCAAAGCAATATTAATGCCAGCATCTATGCTGCATTCCATAAAGAACTAGCCTTGGCTTTGCTTGGGGACTGGCTGCTTGTGGTGGAGGCTGGCACAGAGAGGGTGCCAGCCTCTCTCAGCATGGGATCATTTACCTCATGCTGAAATACATTAAAATCTCCTCCCCTGAGACATTTCTCCATAATGGCTCTGCAGAGAGGTGCATCACTGAAATGCTTAAAAGGAGGCTGGACAGGCTCTCTCACTGCTTCCCCTCCAGCCCTGCCAGATCATGCACTGCACCATTGCCCCTGCTGCTCAGTGAGGTTTGTCCCTTGGACTGTGATTCCTAAGGCACAATTTTCCTAATCACCCTTGAAACAAGCCTTGCTTGGCTCCTGTTCTTCCTGCCCAATGTCTGCCCCTCAAACAAAAACGTGATGCTTTTCACTGGCGAGGCCAACACCTGAGACACAACAGGTTTGACAGGTGCTAAATTAAATTTGTTTCTGAGCTGTTGCTTACAGGGTCCCGGGAGAGAAAAGGAGGAAATCCTCAGGGAAAATGAGAAAACTGAGAGACTGAAGGCTGTTCCTCCTTTCATTCCCAAATCCTCAGGGGAAATGAGAAAACTGAGAGACTGAAGGCTGTTCCTCCTTCCATTCCCAAATCCTCAGGGAAAATGAGAAAACTGAGAGACTGAAGGCTGCTCCTCCTTCCATCCCCACATTCTCACACTTTGGTTAAATACATGAAGCCCTTGCAGCCAGGCTTGTGACAGCACAAGGAAACTGCCAGGGCACAGGGAGCTGCACCCTGTCATAGCTTTCCTCTCTCAAAAACACTGTGGAAAGCTCCTTTTTTGCACCCAGTCAGTAAATGCCCCTGGGCTGAACTGCCCAGGGGAATGGATGGTCCAGTTTCAGGGGATTTGGGTAGAGGGGTGCAGATGCCAGGGCTGTGATACTGACTGGGAGCCTCCCCTGCAGCCCCAAGGCCAGGGGAAGGACAGACTACAGCAATGTGCTCCCGTCCCCAGCTCAGCCCTCCCCAGAAATTCTCTGGGTTGTGCCCTGCACCAGTGCAGGACCCAGAAACAGAGCTAAAAACTCCAAATCCCCTCATTCTGTACAGGTGAAGAATAAAGGGAGAATGACTCTTCATCACATTTACACATCCCTTTAATTTCTATTTTACACTGAGAACAAGGCAGCATTAGCAGTTCAAAAGTCTTCCCCCCCTCCCACAGTGCTGTGAGTGCATCAATTCTCAACCAGGAGATGTTGGTTCTGCATCATTGCAAAAGGTGAAACCCTGGACACGACCTTAGAGCTCTCAGCCTCCAAACCAGAGAAGTGGCACAAGCAGGACTTGTTTCTCTGTTACCAGCCTTGCTCAGATCTTTATTCCTAAAAATGGCACTTTCCTTCCAGCACAGCAGGTTGGGGAGGACAGCAGGGGCAGCAGCTGGACAGAAAAGAGAATGACAATTTTGCCAGGACAGCCCAATGACCACGGTAGGACATGTTTTTTAATCTTTTCTAGGTTAAACACAGGCAGTTGTGTCTTGTTCTATTACATTATATAATATGATTTGCTGATATAGTTTGATAGGTTGAATCCAAGAACATCATGACTCATGTAGGAAATTGGAAGCCTCCTTGTCTCCAGAACAGTGTTTCCAGAAGCTAGAGTGAATCAAACTGATTGTATTTTTTTAGTTATTTTTGCTGTTTAATAAATAACTATTGAGTTAGTTATTTTTAAAAGTCTGCAAGAAAAACCTCCACAGATTTGAGAGGGGGGAGGGAATCCAAAGCCTTGGGCACAACAGATTTTCAAAAATCAAATATTTTTAGAAAATGCTGCAAAAGAATGGAACAAGTGGAGCAGGGAACATCACCATAGGTGGGTGTCAGGACTCCAGGGTTGCAGTCCCTGTCTCCAGTACTGGCTTTATAGAAAGGCAAATTTCCCTGCAAAGCAGCCTGGCTGCCAAGGAGTTCCTTGCTTTGGGAGCTGAATGCTTCTGACAAAAAGCCTGAGCTTTTCTGAAACACTCCTCTCTAGCATCTGCTCTGCCCAGACATGAAGATCCACTTCACAACAGCGTTGTAAATCTTAATTAAGATCTGTAAACTATAGATAAAAAGGATTATATGAGTACACAAGTATCACTATCAGGTAGAGCCCCTGAGAACCAGCACTTTGATGCTGTACCATGCACAGTGGCATTGAGAAATGTATGAATGTCACAGCATTATTGATTCTGTAGCTACTAAAAAGCTCCAGGATCCCTGGCAATAAAAACACGATAATGAGAAGTAGCCAGGATAGCACTATTTCTGCAAACAGCATTTGCATTCCCAGGGACTAGAGCATAAGCTGTATTTATCAATAGAGAGGTGAGGGCTGGTTTGAATACAAAGGATTAGCCCAGTTCATTTTGCAGAAAATGTGGTGGCTGTGGTTCACTTTTTCAGCATTGGCTGCAAGGTATTAGCAACAAAAGAGCAACTCACCCAAAAGCAAATGCTGCAAAACAGCACCAAGAGACACCAGAAGAGAATATATCTGCTTTTTAAATTTTTTTCCCCCTAGGTAAAGCCAAAATCTCAATAGCTAAAAAGCAAAAATCTTGGTTTATTTATACTCAGGATTTGCAGGAGCACAACCTCATTAGAAGGGGAAGGAAAAGAAGCCTGTTGTGTTGCCCTAACAAGTAGCTACTGTTTAATGAAAAAGATAAAGTATTACTTTATGAAAGCCCGAAGTGTGGGAGATTTCTCTGGAGAGGGCAATATAAGGTAATCAAGTGCAGTGATGAAAAGAGCCACCTCAGTGATGTATGCTGTCTGATCCTGCACCCCCAGTCCTGTGTAAATGAGGACACAGCTTTAACAGGCTGCTTTCCATGATTTACCAGAGCAGGGTATTTCCAAAAGCAGAAGGAAAAAGACAGTTTGTAAACACCAATCACTCTCCCACCGAGAGAAAAGGGAAAGATGCTGCTGTGCTTTAGCAGGGGCTACTGAAACAAACGGCTGCTTTGTCTCTGCAGGTCATTAGCATAGGTACAGCCATAAATCCTGGTGTTCCCTGCTGTGGAACAGCAGAAATGCTGCTGAAGCTGTCCTTGGAGCTCATGGCACACTGGACAAAAGGCACCCTCACCTTCCACCTCTGCACTTGGTGACACACAGGTGGGAGCTGCATCCTCCACTTCTCTGCCTGAGGTCCCACATTTTCAGCCCCAATGAGATGTTCAGGCTTTGATGGAGATGGGGCAGTTTGCTCTGACATCTCAAAGCCTGCTGTTTGGGTTTTTTTATCATTCCTCTCATTAAGTGAGTTTTTCTCTCTTTATTTATCTCTTTTCCCAGTGAATCTCCTGGCTGACACACATGTTCCACGTGGCAGGAAATAAAAGAAAATTTTCCTTTGGTAGCATTGTGCAGGCAGAAAACTTTTGTATTGGAAAGAAAAGGAAAGGCAGAAAGCAAATTCTTCCAACATTGCTTGCTTGGAAAAGCTAACAAATCCTGCTGGCAGAAAGTTTATAGCCCTCTGCAGAGATCTCAGCTGGGTGATTTTTTTCTGTCTCTCAGACAAGAAATACCATGCAAATTCTCCTAAATTACTTGGTAACTACAGAAGATATGCTTGGCAAATACCCTGTCACTACACAACACAGTAATTACATATTCTGCATCCAGGTACCAATTATATTGCCTCTCAATTACTCAGTGATTACACTCCAAAGTAATTACACCTGGGTACTCTGGGTGATAAAGTAGCAACGGGTCCTGCGTCCATTCTAGGGGGAATTGGCTTCCTCTTACATAAACACATTTCCCAAACAATTTATAGCAAAAACAGATCCGGAGGAGTGCGAATGTGAGAAAGGGAACGTGAGAAAGGGAATGTGAGGAGGGAACGTGCCCTCCCTCCCAGAGTAGGGGTGGGCTGCTGGTCTTTCCTCAACCAATACTTGAGAACCTCTGAAAGCAAGAGACTCATTTAATGTTAAAAGGAGACAAAAGTCACCAGGGTAAAATGCATGGTGAGGAGCCAGGCTTTGAGGACATAAAAAAGGGGATGTGGTGGCTCCAGAAGAGGGGGAACAAGTGCTCAGCATGTTCCCAGCACAGCCCCACCCTGCAGCCCTCCTACAGGAGCATTAACACCCCAAGTGCAGCTGCACTGCCCCAGAGCCAGCAGAGTTTGTGCCACACGGCTGAGCTCCCCAGGGTGGCTCCCCAGGGTGCAGAGATGTGCACAGCTGTGTCCCCAGACACCAAACCCGCCCTGTGCACTCCCAGGAGCACCAGGCTCAAAGTGCTCACACTTGCAAAGCCACAGCTCATTGTCCTCCTGGGATCCAGCAGCCAAACCACACTGCTTACACTTGCCCTGCAAGCAATTCCTTCAAACATGCTAAATAAGTCAGAGGGGAGAAGGGAGGAGAGGATTTTCTACAGCAAAGGCTCCTGCCACCTGCAGCTGCTGCCTGCCTTTCCCATCTCCTCCTGGAGCTCATTCCTGACCATATATCATTCCCATTCTCCCTGCATCCCAGAATGACACCTTTGAATGGCAGCAAACGTTAGAGATTCACTTCTGCCAACCTTTTCAGATCAGTCCTGAAAGCTCAGAAGCAACCCGGGCAGCATTTGGAGAGCTCAGAGTTCTGGCACTGTCCCTTAGCAATCCTTAAGAGGATGTTAATAGGTCAACATGTTAAATGTTGTCTCTTTCTTGCTGAACCAGATGAGAAACATTGCAATTACAGTATTCCCATGGAAGACCCCTACTCACTTGAGTTATTGTAAGCAAGACCACAATAATCACATATCTGCCTGCTCCAGGCCAGGATCACAGCTCTTGGGGGTGTTTGCTCTGGGGACACAGGACAGGAGACCCTGGGAGATCATGATGCCATTAATAAATAGTCTCCAAGCTTCTCCCCACCCCATCCTAGAACAGTGCTTGTCTCCCAGCCCATGCTACCATCCAAGCTCTTGTTTTTCCCTAATTACCCACAAGTCTTACCTACAGTATTTTTGAAGTAGATGTGAATTTTCCAGTGATTTCAGCATATACAGGGTCTGGTCCCTGGAGTAATTTCTGGCTAAATAAGGTACTCAAGGAAACCATGACAGTTCATTAATAAATCTTATGATGAGTTTATTGCATACTGTTGAGGGGGAAGGATAGAAGAGAGAACTGCATACTGTCTGAAAAAAAATTGCATTTCCCCATTAAAAGAACCCTTCCCTCAAGTGCCTCATAATTATCAATGAAAAGTGGTCCAGTGAGTGCTTCTGAGGAGCAAAATTATTTGCTACTCTGCAGAAAAACACAGTTCCTGAGCTTGCATTTCTGCACCTGATCACAGCTTTGGTCACCTGGCATTACCATGCCTGTAGGATGTGCTCCAGGTGGACAAGCCATAGCAAACCTCTGTCCAGGAACAACCAGTCCCACACCTCAGGGGCTTCATCCCTGCCCCTTTATACCAATGGAAGCAATAATCCTCTTGGATGATGGCACTATGGAGATAGATTATCAGGATTTTACCAGGAGTTGTGAAGGAGAAAAATCAGGTCAGTTCAGACCCCCCAACCTTCCTTGCTCCAGGGGCAGTACCTTGTTTTCCTGCCCTCTCCTCAGATTTACATCTGCTCCTGTGGTTGGAGTGAGGCCAGTCCTGACTTAACAAGGGAAGTTGCCAAATACAAAATATAAAGCACTTCTAGAATTGACAGAGGAAGTTCTCAGTTAGGAACTTTAAAAGGAGACAATTCTCAGCCAGATGTGTTTCAGGCTGGAATTCCCCTGAAGAGAAACAATAGAAGCAATGCAATCCTGTCAGTCAAGATGCAGAGACACTCTCACCAGGGCTTAATTAAGAACATTCTCCTTCTGCTTTGCTGGCCACATCAAATGGAGGAAAACCTCTGACCTTCTGCTTTGGCATGACCTGGAGAGACTTGGCTGGCTGAACCTGAGCAGCAGCTTCCTCCTGCCCCAAACTGTGCTGTGAGGAATGGTGGATCCTGACTCCTCTCCTGCACTTGGGCTGACCTCAGCCAACACTCAGCCTGCTGGGAAGCCTCAATGCTTACAAGAATGATCAGAGCTGAACAGAGACCACATTTTAACCTGCTTCAGATCTTCCCACATCCATTTCAGCTGTTCCAGCAAGAAGAATTCCAAACTTGTCCTTAACAAAATAATTCTCTCTTTGTGTACCCACCAGCAAGCAGGTGACATTGCTTAAGCTTCTTGCCACAAGGGAGCTTTAATCCCTGGCTTCTGTCAAACCTGAAAGCCCCTGGTCAGGTCCTCTTCAGCAAGCCAAAGTGAACTGGAAGGCTCCAGCCTGTGCAGCTGCTAAATGGATGGCAAGAGGCTCCGTGCCTGGAACTTGCAGGTTCACCCTCAGTGTCAAAAACATTCGGCCCCATTAACATTTTATCTGCATGCCAGAGCAAGAGCAGGAGACTTGGCAACCAGTCAAAAATAATCTTTCCTGGCACACAGAGCCCTGCTGCAACAACTCCCATGGGCTTAGGGACAGCTGGTTGGCAGGAGGGAAGAGACTGAAGATGGAGATGTGGAAGAAAGAGGGGGAGGAGGGAGCCACAGGCCTGGGATGGGAGTGTGAGGGGTGTGAGATTAAGAGATTTACATGTGCATGACACAGGCCTGAATAGTTCATTGCCAGAGGATGGGGAGGTGGTTTCCTTCAGACACTGGCTTAGCGAAGTCTATCTGCTATTCCCTTTGTGTCCCAGGTCTCTAAAATAGAAGGATTTAGCCTTTACCTGCACAAATGCCTGATCATTGGCCAGTGTTCACACAGCACTGTGAGAGAAATAAACCTTCTCCCAGCTAAACATCCCCCAGCCCCAAGTGCAGCTGAGACAATGCAAATGCCGTGGGTCAGAGCTGATGACATGGTCTGTCCTGAACAAACCCAGGAGTGAAAGGGAGGGATTGGTCACACTTCATTGTGAGATTTGGCATGGCTTGGTCAAAGGAATCTGGATGAAAAAATGCCCCCATCTTATTTACTTTCAATTGAGTGTCCACAGAATTTACTCTTGGGAATATTCACCCCAGTCAGAGCAACAGAAGGTGCAAGGGATTCAATTTGGGAAGTATCAGGAGTGAAAACAGGTTCCTCACATCAGCTGAGGAGCAGAGATTCAATTCCTCCATGGCCAGAAGAACAGGTTAAAACATAAAAAGCACCCAGATATACGGGCTTCTCTAGGACCCATCTTCAGAAACTCATTCCAGGGCCTCTTACATATCCAAATGTGAAATTAAAATAGAAAATATACAATGAATGGTCTCCTGATACAGTCAAATGCCCTAGCACCAGGGTGAGATTAGTTAGTATAATTTATATTCACATTAATTAATTGGAACACCTAGAGTTTCAAAAAATAGCTCTGCAATTCCACTGCTTAAACAGCTTACAGTATTAGCAGCTAAGGCAAAAAGGGAGGGATGAAGAACCTACTGATTAAAAGCTATACTTTAATGAGATAGCAGTCCAAATTTTACAGAATCCATCAGGAATGGGGGCAAAGAGCACCCAAATTAGAGCAGGGAAAGCACACTACAAAGGCAGAGCGAGGCAAACCATCAGTGCCAGGCTGCCAGGCTGCCAGCAGAGCGGCTGTGTTTGTCAGGCTGGGGGACAGCAGCAGCGTGGTGACAGGAGGGTCAGTACCTGCCACCAGCCACGTGACTGCCTGCATTCATTACTGCTGTAAACATCACACCAGGAAGCTGAAATAGAAGCCAAAATGTAGAAGGAGAAGAGGAAAAACAAAAGGGAGCTCGGGAGAGGATCCCGATGAGGGGAAAGAGGTCCATAAAACAAGGACAGCTGGAAGTCAAAGCAGAAGTTTTGGACGTTCACTGGACGTGAACCCTCATTTTGCCTGATTTCCTAACAAAACAACAATCCTGCAGTCCTGTTCCAGGTGTGTGTCTGCTCTGCCCATTCCACCCCAGCACCACACAGGGGCTCAGCCTCAGGGGCAAGGACACCCCACATCTTTCACAGAAGGCAGGGATGTGCCTGGAGCAGCTGGGCTGAGCATGGAGCCCCCAGAAATTCCTTGTCAGCCTTCAGAGAAGCCACAGAAAATGTCTGGCTCCCGTCTTTGGTTGTTTGTGGAAAAATAACATTTCTTTGCTCGGATTTCTGTGAGTTGTGCTGGGCCCCTGTGGCCTCATGGAGGGTTTAAGAGACTCAGCTAATCTGCACCTTGAGGATCCTCAACAACACGAGGAGTCAGAGCATGCTGCTGCCAGAGGACTTGCTAAGCCAAGGAAATGTCACCATGTGAAGTTGAGGAAATTACCAGGATATCCCAAATGAATTTTTCCTGGTGAATTAATAATGTTCAGCATAAGGGAAGCAGAAAATATCTGTCTTTAATTTCTTTTTCTCTGTGATTTATTAACAGCATGGAAACATAAGCATGGCACAACACTATGGTCAACTCCCAAATCCCCATTCTTCTTATAAATCAGAGGAATTACAATTTTTTTTCTAACCAAATGAAGCATTAGAATCAGTTCCAGCATGTGAATGTGTGCCCTAGAGATTACAACCCCTTCAGAGCAATGTAAGTACATGCAACACCTAAATTACCTCTGATAGCATGCAAGGGAGCAGAGGAACAGATTCCACAAAGCTGAATCCTCCTTTCAACACAGCTAATTCAATCTGAACCCTGTAAAATAAGTTCACGAGAAAAAAAAGACATAGTTCCTTACTCCATCCCTAAAAATCCTGCTTGCAAAATGAATATCTTTATCCCCTTGCCTGTTGTGCTTATCTCCTGCCTTGCAGCCCAGCAAGCTCCTGAGCTGTGTGCTTTGGCAGGAAGGTCCCAGATCAGCCAGGCTCAGGTGAGAGGCATCTCTGGAAACACTCAGGCCTGGCTTGCAGTGCTTTCCCCTCAGCAACCCTCTGGCTGCCCCTCCAGCCAGATTTCTGTGCTAATTTATTTGTCCTTGTCAGCTCTTCAAGATGCACCTTTGTCCCATCCAGCAATTTCCCTGTCTAGGCTGACTTGGAGAGGTCTGGAATAGCAGCAAAAGACAAGAAGCTGCAGAAAGGAGGATAGCAAGGAGCCAAATGCAGTTGGCCTGAAGCTTTTTTTCATACCTTACTCATGTGTAATGAATCTGCATCATGCCACTGCAACTGCTGGCTCGTAAAGATCCAGTTCAGTGTTTCCCTTTTATTCACACTGATGATAATATGACTAATTGTAGTCTTCTTGCCCACTGAAAATTGAATGAAGGAGGAAATCTGCATACTGACTGAACATGCTGCCAGGGAGAATAATAAATGAAAATCAAAGGCCCGGCTCCCAGATGACTGGATGCAAAGGAATCTGTTTGCATGAGAATTCACACTTTCAATCACCACTGGAAATCTGCCGTGGATAGCATTTTTCTGGTAAAAATGATCCAAGCATTTGATCTTCCTCAGAAGAAAATCTGTGATGTTCAAGAGAGCACAAAATCTCACCCTTCTCAAAGCGCCCAGGCAGCGAGGAGAGCCCGGCTTTGCACGCGTGAATTCCACATGCACCATCCCTCAGTATCAGCCTGATTTATGTGATGCCTCCCTGAGAAAGAGATAATTATGTAGATTGGGATTATTTATTTACACAGCCCTGTCACATTTGGAATGGAGCTGGAGCCCCTGATCTGCTCGGATTCCCTGGCACGGCTGATGTTGAGGTTCCCTGTCGGAAGGGATGGAGCGTGTGCCTGTCATGCCACCTCTCTCTGGAAGTGAAAGGACATTACTAAGGCATGAATCACCCACATCAGGGCAATGTCTGTCCCAGAAGTCTGCTCAGCTCCCAGCCACGGTGCTCTGCTCTTGTTGATCACAGCAGCAGCAGCAGTGGTTTTATGGGAGCGCAGCTCCTGCAGCAGCAGCAGCACTGTGGATGTGCTGGAGGTGCATCATGCCAGCCCAAGGAGCCCGGCAGCAGCCTGGTGTTTGCCTGGTATCCCAGGAGAAATGCAGAATAAACAATAGCACAGCTCAGATGAGGTTTCACAATTAATGGCAGGAGCCATGCCTGAACCTCACTGCCACATCCTAAAAGCAATGCAAGCAAATGATGGTGCTGCATTTTTCCATCTGGACTTGTTTCTCAAGTGCTTCTCTGCTTTTGTCAAAAGGGCACATCAATAGCCTTCCCAAAAACCCTCTGGAGGCACCTTCCTGATGGAATGATCCATGTCTTTCCACGGAATGGTTCAGAGGGGAAGAGGGCACTTCATTTGTGACGCTATAGGATTTCCCCATTAGCACCATTGCACCAGAGTTACCAACTTCTCTACTTCTGAAGAATCAGGGAGGCAGCTAGAGGTGAAAGTCCTCATCCAACAAAATTCAATGATTTTCTATCTTGAATAGGAAAGGTGCTCTATAGTGAGACTTGGGTCATTATCTTTACACCCTCCCCATACCTTTGCCCATCATGCAGGGCAGAGCAGCTACCAGGCCGTTGTGGTTTGTGCTGCTCACAACCAGCTTTTTGTGATTTTGACATGCAGGTTTATTGGATTGCAGACTGGCCTGCATCCAGTGGATGCTCCCTTCCACATTTCTGTTCATTATGCAGGAAGACCTCTCTTTAACTCTTTAGATCAGCTCTCTCTCCTTTTGGCATCACTGGAGCAGAGCCAAGGGGGCAGAGTTGAGGTGACAGTCTGAACTTACATATTGAACACAAGTCACATGAGTCAGTAAATCATTTGCTCCTACAGGGGGCCCTGCACCTGCCAGAGAGGAATAATTAAATTATCAAGTGTCCAGAGAGCTACAGAGGCAGAGGACACTGGATATGTTTGAGGTGATGGAGCAGCCTCCTTCACAAAGTGCATGACTGTTACATTCCTCATTAGCTTTGCTTCCCTCCCATCAGCCCCAGAACCCAGTGAAGCGAAAGGGTCAAAAGCAGAGCAAGAGCAAGGCTGAAGCACAAGAATCCCAGCAGGGAAGAGGTGTTGATCTCACACACAACCTGCCTGCGCTCAGAAGGACAACTTCACCTTGGGAGCTGGGCTCTGCATCCATGGAGCTGCCTCCCCATCCCCTGGGGTGCTCACTGCCCCTGGGCATCCTTCCAGCCTGTTACTAATTTGGATCTGTCTCTTCAGTTCATTCAATTGCTGTGGGGTGAGATAAAAAAAAAAAAAAAACAAAAAAAAAAAAAAAAACAGAAGACGAAAAATAAATCTAGAAGGGAATGCCTTTTTTACTTGGTGCTGGCCAGTCAGGAATGGGACATCATTTGAACATACATTTTCCTGGAACATGAAGAATTCCCTATTCTCTATCCAGGTAAAAACAAGGGTGGGGAGAGGAGGATCACACTTTCTAATAGCTGAGGGTTCTCCTTTGGGGTTAAGGCCAGCACCAGGGCTATCATCAGGGTCAGAAAATGGCCAGTGTGGGTAGCCACACGTGGAGGACAGGCTTCCATCTGCCAGAGAAAGCAGCACCTCCCTGGCACTCTTCAGCCATACTCCTTTCCCCTCACCGAGGGATTCCTGTCAGTTCCATGAAATTCTCATCAGGACAGATTTTGGGCAGCCTGTTGTGACAAGATCACTTTGAGTGCCGTGTGCCCAGAGCCAGCAATGCTCCAGGTCAGGGCTGGCTCTGCCTCCTGCCTCCCTCCATCCTCCCTGGGTACAGAAACATTTCAGCCACCCATGGAAATAACAATGCAAACTCTCCTGGGAGCAGATGGGGCAAAACCACTCAGCTGCTGCAAAATCTATGCCTAAAACTAGCTCCCCTGAAGAGGGAAGTGCATAATTTATGATGGTTCCTGGCAGACTCAAAGAATGATTTTCAGTGAATGGGAAAAAAAGGTCATTTATTTCTCCATTGTTGTAGTATTTTAATTCACTATTTATCACCCCAAAAAAGTATTGTTTAGAAATTTGTGGTGCGATTCAATTCTATATTATATAAATATATTTGGTGTTATTTTGGAACCAGAGGACAGGAGCATTAATAAAAACTGTAATTGCTTTCAAAGACCTAAAATAAAATGTAGCCTTTCATTTTGGATGAAATCGAATCTTTCAGATAGACCAAACTGAGCATTTCTGAAGGGGTTTCACCATCAGCTCCAAAAACATTATGTTAATTTATCAGCATAAGATTCTCCTTCATACTCAAAACAAAATGTCCCTTCCTACCATTCCTTGTTAGTTAGAGTTTTATCTTCCCCTTTCCATAAATGCCTAATTGAAAGAGGCATCAATTTGTTGGCAGCACAGCAGTTTGGAGAACAAGAAAAGCTATGAAACACTGATGCAGAAACAACCCTGCAGGAAGACTTTCTGAGCTGATACCACCACAGGATGGTAGAAAAATGGTGAATGTGCAATTAAAAAAAAAGCATAAAATAAAGAAATCATTAAATAGCATGATAAAAATTCACAGAAAAAATAACCCCAAACTGTGCAAGAGCTTTAAAAATTCAAAACATTTCAACTATATGCTTGGACCCAAGGGGATGTTCTAAGAAGAAATGCATTGGAATGGGACATTCAGAATGTCCCCATGAGAGCAATTCCACATTGCAGAACATTTTGTATTCTTTTGCCAGAATGCTGATCTGTATGTGACCTGTACACTGAGCAGCAAAACTTTCACACCTCCTTTCATTTTATCCCAAGACAGGAGTGGATAGCAAGCTTGAATTGTTAGCTATAAGGTTAACATATTTTATATAAATATTCCTGTCCTCATGACACTACATCATCACAGTTCCATTAGCCTAAACCATTTGTAATAAACTAATATGCAGAATGATTTCTAGGTACTAGCAGCTAAAGAAATAATAAGCAGTTCCTCTTTCTTTATTTCTTTCTCCCTCTCTTTCTTTCTTTCCCTCTCTAAATGACAGACAAACAGACATCCACCCTGGAATTTCCTCAGCATCTCAAAGCAGGTCTCACCACAACTGGCAAGATGGCTACAGTACGCAGGATATAATTGGATGGCTACAGTATTCAGGATATAATTGTGCTTATGCATTGTGCAAATAGAAACTCTAGACTGATCTGGTCATCTGGAAAGGAGTTTTGTCGAGGGTTTCTTTTCTCCACAGTGAGAGCCTTGTCCTAAGCTCAGAGGACAGCCATAAAGGAGAGTCTCCATGCAGGGTGCTCATGATGTTGATGCAGCTCCCAGAGGGTGTTATTGCCTTGTTCTCCAGGGCTGGATGAGCAACTGGATTATTTTATTTGTGGGTCAGCCCTGAAGTTACCATCACAAGCCCTTATAACTGGACAGTTCTCTAGCCATGAGGGAAGGAATGATTTTCACTCTAACAGCCCTGGGCTGCAGCTGCGCTGAGAGCAAAGGCACTGGGAACGTGCAACCTAACAGGCAACCAGCCACTCCCTCTGCCTCTCTCCCTGGAGATGGCACAAAGTCATCTTGGCAGGCTGGAGGCTGCTGCAAGCAAAGAACTATTTGTGTGAGCACTGCAGAGATCAGATGTCATGACCAAAATGCCAGGGGGAAGAGCAGACTGCATCCAAAGTGCCCAACCCAGCCATGGACCAGCTCTGGGATAGCAACAGGGTGCTTCATGCTTCTTCTGAGCACAGGAAAAACCCTGAGCAGCATCTCCCTGATGTTCAGGTGCCTCTGGGCAGCCCTGTGTGCCTGGAGCCAAGTAGCCACTGATGCTTGCGGCTCCTTTGGCTGCTCTGCCGCGTCCCACCCCGATGACGCAGAATGCGCCAGGCAAGAGTGGAGAAGCATCATGGTTGCCTAGGCAATGCCTTTGCCATGGACAATAAATCAAATAAAGACAATGCCTTGGGTTAGCAGCACCCAGGGGTCTGTGTAACTCTCCCCAGTGCAATATCTCCCTATGGAAAAGCCAGCTCCTTGCTCCACACATGGACACGTAGGCACTGGCGCATTCCTTCAGCCTTTCACTGCGGGAAACTCCTCCTGCTCCCTCCATGTCACAAAGCACAGAGGGAGAAGAAACCCCATCCAAAAACCCATCCTAAACCACATTCAACAGAGCTCACTCCTTCCTACCTCTTCACAAACGACTGCCAAAGCGTGGGAGGAATCCAAGACCCTAAGAGACACGGAGTTCAAGCCCGCGGCATTGTGAACCGCTGCAGTGAAACCTCTTATTTAAATGCCATGGGAAATAGTGTTATAGACAGAAAGGGAAACAAAAAGCCGGACAGCAGCCCAGCACCCCGATCGCAGCAGGTTTCTGTCAAAGGAAGGCACTGCGGGCTGGCACTCGCTGCGGGCAGGCAGCCACCGCCTGGCCAAGCGTGATGGCGTGGCTCGTTTTTCACTCTGACACCACTGCAGGCTCCACAAGGCTCCTTGACTCGCAAGGTGATCAGAATATTGAGTACGGTACTGCAGCAGCCAGCCTGGCGCCCAGCGCGGCAGAGGAGCCGCTCCCGCCCTCCCTCTCCGCCCCTTTCCCTCTCGCATGCGAGGGAAGGAGGAAAAAGAAGGAAGAACAAAACAACGGGATTCCAACGCCCCCTCATACATCTTCGGGGATGGACCTTGGCTCCATTGTCTGCCGTCCTTCAACTCATTTCCCAAAAGCCAGAGTGTCCCTGGGTCCCGTCCCCCCTTTTTAACATGCATATTTCTGCCATGGGAGCGTAACCCGGCAGTAATTGCCATGATGGTCCCGCTGCAGGGGCACTGCGGTGCTCCTCTGCCTCTTGCTATGCAAATAAAATTCCTGGAAGGAGCAATAAATCACTGTCCACCTCCCAGGGTGCAGCCCATGGCCTGGAACTGCTGCCAGGGTCAGCTCGTGTGGTGGGACCCAGCCTTGACCTGCTCACACCATGCAAGCCCAGATCCTCAGAATACATCTTGGAGATGGGAACAGCACTGGCAGCCCGATGTCCCACCTTCAGCCTGAAGCCACTCCTAACTGGTACCAACAGAAACCCACAAAGGCTGAGTTTTAGGCAGGGAAATGCTGCAGACTTGAATCTCCACTTAATCCGTTGCCACCAAACACACCTGAGAGGAACAGCATCTGTGAACTTGTGGCTTGCCATACTCCTACTGATCTGTGCTCTGTTGCATCTCCCCCAGCTCTGTCCTTGGGTTTCTCGGATAATTCCTCCTGTCCCATCTTCCCAGCTTCGTTCCTGCCTCTATCTTTCCTGCAATGAGGAGTGAGTCATCAAAAACACCTTCAGAAAACTTCACTTTCACTCGTGAGCTTCTTTACCTCATCCAGCTGGGCAGGTTGCACGCAGAACAAATTACTGTTGTTATTTATGAGAGCACTTAAGGACTCATGTCATAGACTGAGGGTGGGAGAGTCAGTCCTACAAGGGTTAAAGGGCCAACGGCATTGTTTCATTGTATAGCTGAGATGCAGAAGCATCCCTTGTGATCAAACATCTACAGGATGCTTAAGCATAGTCCCCATTCATCTTAGTTCTTTTTATTTATTTATTTATTTAAATGAAATAAGATATCTCTAAAAAGCATTTAAATTCCCATAAATATTGTGGAGAAGGAAATTTCATGCTGCTATCTGACTGACTGGTTACATGCTTAGCAAAACCAGAAGTAACAGTACAGCTGAGGTGGGGTTCTCTCTCTCTCCCACTTGTATTACTTCTTCTGGATAACTCCTTATTGATCAGCTGAATGACACAGCAGAAATTTCCATTTCAAATTGAAAAAAAAAGAAAATTCATTTGCTGATTCAGTTTTAGAAAATGTTTGCAATAGGTCTCAATGTCATAAAGGCACCGTTTCATTGACCAGATCTGACTCAAGAATAAAAAACTAATGCATCCTGTTGTTATTCCTTCCAGTGGCAAATGAGTTTTGCAATAATTAAGCCAGGGAAAATAGATTATTGTTATAAATATCTGATAGCAGATATTCTGAACTCATAAAGATCTCTCTGATGTGAGATGGGGATTGACAACATAATCATCTCTCTTGCCACTCTGCCTTTCTGTGTGCACTCCTGCTCTCCTTCCTCCCCCAGTCCTCCCCACCTTTGGAGCTGCTCAGGAGAGCTCATTGCTGCCTGTGGTGAATCAAAATGTGTTATCATTAGGCTGAACGTGTTACTGAGTTAATTAAATGTCACACTTTTGATAACATTAATTAGAAGCATTTCAGACTCATCTGAACACGCACCCATCACAAAACCTGAGGAATAAGTGCTGATGTTTTCATCTCAGTAGATTTTATTGATGGAAGCCCTTCATCCATTCATTCATTACTAATATTCAATACATATTTTACTCTGTCAGGCAACAAGTACTTTTCTCTTTTTCATTCTGTACCAGACTGTAAAAAACACTTGTAGCACTCAGCTGTGGCCCATTTTGGAAGCTCAGGTTCCCAGCATGAGGTTGGACCCATATTTCTAGGATATGGTTTCAGCAAGTTGAAGTCTGCAGGTCAATGACAGCGACTTTAGGCTGTGCCTGTCCATGGCCTGAGAGCTTCACAAAGTCATCAGGGAGGCTGACGATGTCCAAGTTTGCACAGCTCAATCCTTTCCCTACTTAGCATGAATTCTCCACACCTTGGATATTTGAAATGAAAGCCCTAAACCAAAGCAAATCTCAGCTCAAAAAATCCACCCCTTATTAAGTATGGGCAAGGCAATTTTCCAAGCCAGGTACCACACTGCCCCTAAATTCCTGTATCACTGCAGACCTTTTCCCACACAAAATTGCATTTCCCTTTGGCCCATCAATCATCTCTTATTTCACCTCACCCATGGCAGGTTAATGCTCACCAGCACAGCCACCATCCCTGTCTCAGAAGCAATCTCAATAAACACAACCCCAAAACTTATTTACCAGGCTTCACTTCAGGATGTCTCACGCTCCTTTGAGCCCCTGACACTGCTGTTTCCCTATTACAGATTGAAACAACACTTTGCACCTTATCAGAAATGTATTTAACCATTTATGACTGTGTAAGGGACATGAAATAGCAGCTAAAGGACATCCTTCACCACACAGGATATGTGGGCACTCTAAATGTGAGCTCTTGGTAATTTGTTTACTGGTAACTGCTGGGCTGCCTCTCTATGCACTCCACTTAAATGAGGTTTTCCTTGGTTTTTGAAACCTGCCTGGGTGAAGAACAGACACAAGTCACAACTCATTAAGTTTTTCAGTCTGTGAAACAGAAATAAGGATAGTAAAATTAGACAGAAACAACCTTCATTCTCTTCTCCATTCCAGCTGGCTGGAGCCTGAACTGCAATGCACACTGGCAGTGGATTTTTTTCACCAGAGCCCATCATCTTTTGTTTCTTCATCACCATGACATTGTTACTTGGTTGTGGACCCTTTGTACTCTGCTTTATTGCTTTGTCTCAAAGCTCTGTCATATGTCTGACACCTGAGGTGTCCCACAGCATCTTTCACTTGGCTTGACCTTGGCCTCAAAAAGATGTGGGGGAAATTGGTGTCCCTGAAAGCTCTGAAGGCAGAGGAAGAAAGAATAAAACCCTAAAGAGATGCTTATGGGAACTTTTATCAGGCAACTGTATAAAACACTCCATTTGCTATTAAAATGATAAACTGGAGTAGCTCCCAGAGATAAAGACTATGACAAAATTCTGTTATTAAGTGCTACAGCTTTGCTCTTGGCAGTGGCACACACCAAAAGCAGTGTATCTGCAATGAGGAACAGAAGTAAATTTTCACTGAACTTGCTGCAAACAGGAACAAGAAAGCAATGCAGACAATAATACCACAAGTTCAGCAGATTCCTAAAACATTTATATGAGATTTTAGATCACATGATGAATTTGCAATAAACAGTAGCATAAAAGAATTTTTGCATTATATTTGACAAAAATATAATGAATGGGAGACCATCAGAAAGATTCATTCAGCCTGAAAATACATCCAAACACTCAAGGATGAGGATTTCATTGTTCCTACATGTCTTCAGAGCACCTCTGGCTCTAGAGAAAGATAAAAAGATCTTTTTCTGAAACAAGAGATAATTACCAGGGAAGGGACCTAAAAATTTAAATTCTTATCAGAGAAAGAATGGCCATAGGGGCCAAGTCAAACCAGCTTACTGAAGTGTTTTGTGGCCAGCAGTTTCCATTAGGAAATACTGAGAAAGAGCTCAACAGCCCTAGCTCTGTACACATGGGCTTATTTAAATTAAGAGAAGGAAGAACTTGTTAGGAAAAAATAGTTACAGCAAGTTTTTTTACCTAGAAAACACTAAATTTGTTCAAAAATATTTTCATTAATATATTTTATATCAGGACTACTTCACATATTTGAAATGAAGGAAAAAAAAAAGTCAAACAGCAACTTGAAAGGAGGTCTGTGCCCAAGGTATAAATATATTCAAAGAATAAAAAGGTAAAGTAGCACATACAACAAACATCAGATTTGCTATTTACAAGAGCAATTACCCACTAAAATTGTTTGTCTAGAGCTTTGTGCAGGTTCCTCTCCCTCAGTCCTTAAAGCAAGGGGGGATGATCACACAAAGGTTATGGGTCTTGTGCAGATGTAATGGACTGCAAGTCTGCACTCTGTAAGCTGACAAGATGAAAGAGTTGAGAGGAAATGATTCATGATCACCTTCTAGCCTTAAAATATGTGATTCCCTGACCCTCTGCATTATAGGTTTTGTTATCTTCCTGTTTTCTGGGTGGAGTGGAGTCACCTGAGCCACAAAAACATCACCAAGAGGGCAGGGACATCTTAAAGTCACTGCACGGCAGCTTCCTCCTGGTTATTGCTTTTTGCTTTGGTGTTTCTGCAGGGACCAGCTGCTCCTTTGCTACTTTTCTCCACATTAGAGGAAAAAGAATGAGGAATCTTTGGTGATCATAAACTTGCTTTTGTTTTCACTATAAGGTGTTTTCCCATAACTATTTTGCATTTAGAAATATCCCAGCATATCTGACATTCTTTAGACAAACCAAAAACTGAGAAATAGTCTAGCAAATCAGAGGGACAGCCTGGTGGCAAAGGTGTAAAAGGAGCAGTGAGGAATGATGGGCACTTCTGGTGAAGGAGGGTGAGCAGTAAATCCACAGGTATCAGGATTAGGGCCAGTATTAGTCAATACTGCCTTGTTCAATGCATTTGGTGATGGGTTTAGGAGCTCTTCCTGCTCTTCCTTCAGTCTTCACAAAAAAAAAAAAAATTGTATTTGAAGTGGGAATATGAACAGCAAGCTGTGTCATTCTTCTGGAAGGTCTTGACACCTTTGCAAAAAGCCACAGCTGGACTTTTCTGCTTCCCTCCAAGTTAGCTCTCCAGTCTCAAAATGCCTGCACCAGTGGCTAGAGAAAGAGCAACTCTTCAAACACCAAGGAGTAAATAATGTTGTCAACATCAGCATCATTTAGCTGCTGGTAGAAGACAGATTTATAGAAGTAGCAAAAATTGCTGGCATTAAGTAATGTGACTGCAGGCTGGTTTTGTTTGTATTGTTTATGATCACAGAGCAGCCTTTCTCTGTGGGGCCTATAGCAGAAGAGATGATCACAGTTCTCCAAAAAATACTGGATTCTCACCTTGGTAATACTCTCTCTCAGGAGAGGCAAACTCACAGGCCTCCAGCAGCTTTGTACTGAGCAGGATTTGCAACAAGGGGGATTTTTTAAAGGGACTGAAAAGACAGTAGTGGTGTATGTTTGAGAGTGAGTGCAGGGAGTGCTCTTCAATAAAATCAGGTAAGGAAGGTGTCAATTAAAATGCAGTGGGGAGGACAAAGAAGATGTTTCTCAAAGCCTGGTCACAGGAACAGGCACCCCTGGGTGACACTTTTTGACAGATCCTGCCCCACTGCCTGTCTTGTGTTCCTCAGAGTCATTCATACTAGAGCAGGGCAAAAATCAATGTTCAAAAGAAGATCATGACAAACTCGATCCATTTTTTCACCTCACGCCAGCCCTGCAGGGCCACAGCACCAGAAACCTTTGAAATCTCTGTGAAAATTGTAAGGGATTATTTGGCTCAGAGCACACTGTGCAGGAGTTGAGGCAGGAATTGCAGCATGTGGAGCTAATGTTTTACCTGGCCAACACAGCCCGGATTTGTTTAGAACTAGGTTTACTGGAAAGTTCACAAACCTTTCAAAATCAGACTCCCACAGCAGAAACTGCCACTGCCCTCTCTGCTCTGGGTTATTTGAGGATCAGCCAGCCTTGGACTGGCACTGCCTGACTGAAAGCAGGGTTTAATTGGCAGTTAAACACTTTTATAAAAGAGGAGACGATTACAACAATCAGGACAAGAAAAGGGTTGCCCTCTGAGGTGGCACAGTCCCCTCAGCATCAGTCAAGGAAGATTCTGGGCCAAGACACAGCCACTGCTCACAGTGCTGGGGTTCCTGGCAGCTCGGAAAGGTAAGGGATGTGTCTGAAAGAAGAGACTGATGTGCTTGAGAAGCCTCATTTTGACATTGTCCTCCCATGCCTGTCCCGCTAAAGCTTTTTTTTTTTTTTTTTTTTTTTTTTTTTTTTTTTTTTTTTTGTGTATTATTATTACAGTTCTTCACTGCCTCCCTCAAACAAATGGCAGGAAAGACAAATGTCCAAGCTGGTATCTGGAACCAGAAAAGATTCAGAATGGCAGTAATAGAAATGGATGTTCTCACATCCCTCAGCACAGATAGCAAGGAAACCTAAGCAAGCTGCTGCCATTACTGTCACCCTGTCAAGGCCAGACTCCACTGGTCAAGCTGCAAACGCATTATTTGCACTGACAAATAGTGAGCTTGGGCAATAAGTTTCTCTGAAATCACCAGCATGATTCACAACAACTTCACAGTCTGGCCTCAGAAGATCAGTTGAAATGGCCTGTCCTATCCTTAATGTCTTCTGCAGCCTCTGAAAAAAAAAAAAATAACTACAGGGAAATGGCCTTTCAAGAACACTTCCCAGCTGTACAAATACCTCCAATCTACTCTGACCTTCACTGAAATCTTCCTCTCAGGGAAGGAAAATGATATCTTTTAATTTTTTCCTAATGTTCTGGTTTATTGTTTTTGCTCCTTCTCATGCAATATAATTAAAATGATGTCCTCAGAGTTGGAGGATACTTACAATAAACAGCTTCTGTGGAAGCTGAACAACTCAGCTATGGTGCTTAATCAACTGGAGATGATGTTTATTGCTGCATATGCTCTGCTGCTGTGAAAACTAGCCCTTAAATACTCAGTTTCCAAACAAGAGAAAATAAAAATCCAATAAGAGCAAGTTAAGGTCCTTGACACACTGTAGGGAAGTGAAGGCAAGAAAGAAGGATTGTCTCTTGCACAATAGGAATAGGCTTAGGTCAGTTAATGCATTGTAAAATGAATTACTAGTGATAGATGCACCACAGGACACATAAAATGCTGATATTCCTCCAATAAGTGCCCATGTATAGAGTTCCTTAAAGCTGCAAATTTCACTCTCATTCAGCTCTCCCAGCCTGGCTGCTCCAGACAAAAACCTGTGGGCTGCAACACAGCTCAGGAGCCTCCCCATGGGCACTCCCAAGAGAGCCATTCCAGGGGCTGAAGAACACATTTTAAATAAACATCGGGGGCAAAAGAGCAGCTGTTAGCAGCAGTGATAAATAATTGGGAAATATGCTGAGGGCCAAGTGTTCAAGAGCCCTCAAGTACAAAATGAAGCTGTCACTGTAATGAGCCTCACACTCTGAAACGAGAAAAGGGGACAGGCAAAGGGTTGATGCCCAGATGCCTTAAGTGTAGAGAATCCTTTGCCTCTGAACCTTCTGGGGTCCTTCCTGCTGTGTGCAAACAATGCAGTGTAATTTCCTGAGCTCCTTGGATTAGTCAGGATTACACAAAGCCATCAGTGCTGCTGTGGGCAAAGCACCTGGCTGCAGGGAGGAGGGCAAGAAAGGGTCCCTGGAGCACAGAACTGCAGAGCTGCCACCAGGACCAGCACCAGGGCTGTGTCCCCCTCCCTTCTGGGCACCTTCTGAGCCATTCAGTTAAAGCATCTCTGAATCAGTAGCTCAGTTCTGAGCATCCAAGACTGCCTGGAAAAATCCTGCAAGGCTCACCTGATCCACCAGCCCAGCAAGGCTCCTGTGTAATCAGCCAAGTTTTACTGCATGTATCATCCCAGTTTTAATTTCTCCTCTCTTACATATTTCTGTAGGAGCCCTTTAGCTGAATAAATTACATTATTAACAGCACTAATAGGAGCAAAGTGAGTGATTGGTAGGAATTTCATTTGCCTTGCTAGAAATTACAGTTAGAGATGTGTTTTAAATGTTGATAAATACAAGCAGAAAACTTCTCTGCTTCATTGGAGAAATAGATTCTTCCATTGCCTCCTCTTGTGACTGAGAGTGAAATATTGCAAAATTATTTCTCTCTGCAATTTGCAGCCCAGTCCATGCACCTTGTCTCTTCCTTCAGCTTTGAAATACAAACATAAAGCTTTTGTACTTGGACTTATCTCGCCTCTACCAAGCTCCTGCACACCTAGATATAGTGACCCACTGTAAATCCTCTGGAGCAAATTGTTCTGCATTAGAAAAATATAATACAAAGCAAAAAAGAACATTTGATACTTTTGGGAGGAATTAAATCATTTATATATCTTTTTTTTTTTTTTTTTTTTTTTTTTTAAGCACATAGTTAAGGATTGTCTGTTGTAAGGCAGCAATATAAACCTGCCAGAAGAATCAAAGCACTAATCATCAGATTTGATTTTCCCTAGCTGTGTGAAGGAACCAGTGCAGTCCTTCAAAAATCACACAAAAAAATTAGTGGAACATTCTTAAGGACTCAGGCATTAAGGACAAGTAAAAGGAACACACACAGAGACACCCCTTATCTTCTTTCTTCTTCCCTTTTTTTAATAAGGCAAATTAAGAGAGGTGAAAAAACCTGCCCGAGACCAAAACTCAGCACTCACAGAGGTGAAAAGTATCTGTATAACATGAAAAGAAACAGCAGCATCAAACTGTCTGCGGTTTTCTTACTAAACCACCTAAAACATGGCAGAAAATGGTTTCTCTTGGTTTCTTTCCTTTTTATTTTTTCAGAATTCATTAAAATCTTCTTTGTATCCTGTCATATTTGAGGGTTCTCTGAGTCAGGAAATGTATAGGCAGGCATGATTTTTGGGACAGACACCTCTCAGAGAGAGCAAAGCGAGCTCGCAGACAGCGCTTTCTGAACTTGTCAGCAGAAACATTTGCAGCGGAAATTTTATTCCAAGAGCTGTCTGCATTCAATTAGGGAGCAGAGGCAGAGCTGTGAGAGCTGAGGCCAGGAATGCAGCCCAACATTTTCGGCACTAAGTAGACAATGAGGCAGACTCGAGCACCAAAACTGTAAACAGTTTGTGAACCACAAATAACCACAAGGGCAACGTGATTGTGGATAAATCATGACTGAAAGCTTGCACCAACAGCAAGGCAGAGATCTCTGCTCCTGAAAAATAACACAAAAAAATTTCTTCCTCTCCCAAGCACCCTTGTCCTGCCAACCCAAGCAAGTTCCCTGTTGCATATTATTTAAACTAGGAGTGCCAAAGCTGTAAGGAATAGAGTTCTCTGACTCCCATCAATCAGAACATACCAGCACAGGAATGTATTTAACCAATTTGAGTGATCACAGGGGACTGGTTCATCAGACCCTCAAGACTGAGCCTCCTCTGAGTTTTTATTTTGAGTCACATCCTGGTCCTGGTGGATGGAGCTGGAAACATCCCAACAGCTCTGATACTGGGTTTTCATTGGCTTATTCAGACATCATAACTCCCTGGCAAATCTGAAGTGCTTGCTGCCTTCCCAAACAATATCACTGCCACCATATTATTGTGCTGTAATCCCCTGGGATGCCCACCACAAGTGAAAATCCATTGCAAGAATTTTCACTGGGACATGAAAGAGTTTCCTCAAACTCACCCCATGCTCCTTCACCTCCAGGCAGGCACTGAAGAACTCTGAGCAGGATTTTGTGTGGAATGAAAGGAGAAAAAGATGTAAAAAGCCTGATGGTTCTCTCTGAGGAAGAGTCACATAGGAAAACAAAGACATGAAATAATAGACAAGAGAGAGAAATTATAAGAGAAAAAGGCTTTATGATCCTAATAACAAAAGTTCATAATCCACCTAGTCTTTTGTTCTGGCTCAGAAGGACATTTCTCCTGAGGGACATCCATCAGGAAAAAAAAAAAGAGATGCAGAAACACAAAGTGAGGGGGAAAATTACTGAAGAATAAGGAAAACAAAACCTCCTTTTGGTCTGCAGTTTTCAGCAGAACACATTTCACAAGCTTGTTACTAATTGTCATACTATCAGGAAGCGTTTTGGAAATGTTTTTCAGTGAACAGCAGCCTCTCTTCTGACCAATCTTCTGCAAATCCCGTGGGTTCTGTAGGACTCCCATGGCCACCAAGCCACTGTAAATCTTGGCATTCCCTTTAGTGTCCACTTGCTTCTCTCCATCAAACGAATATCAACGTTTTCCAGCAAGGATGGGGGCAAACCCACTCAACTTTTCAACTATGATGTCATATTTTCTTCAGACAAGTTATCCATTTTCTGTTATCCATGCCAAACAAACACATCCCTGATCTTACAAACCAGCCTGATTGCACCTGAACTTTACCACCCACCAGGATGGCAGGTTTGTATCTACTGGAATTTTTTGGCCAAAGGCTTGGAAATTACATCTGTGATAACCAACAAAAGGTCCTGCACGTCTGGAAGGTTTATAAGCAATTCACAGACTTTGTACACAACTGCTCTACTCAGCCTTTCCCTCTCATCTCTTTCAAACTGCTTTACCTCAGTTCCTCAAAGCTGCGCTAAATAGGTGCCTTCTGAGGGTTTTTACTTGAGAGCTGATTTCCCTGAAAGGGAAGCCAGACACTCCCCTCTGAGCATCCCAAATTCCACTGTCAGGGCACACAACCCACCCACCATGCCCTGCTGCCGGCAGGAGCCCTGAGAACCGAGTGTGTCATTCAGAGTGAAAGTGGAAGGACTGCTGTACAAGCCAACACCACTGGCCAGTAGCCGCAGCCAGCTGAAGCACACCAATGCTTGAGTGATCCTCTGTTTATCCTCAGGGCCACGGGAAGCTGAAGAGGCCAAAAGTGAAATGACCTAAGACAGCCATGCCTGCGTTTTGTCAATATTGGCTTTTCCATGTTGGCTTTTGTTCAGGTGCAGTGGATGGAAAGGTTTGAAGAGACACACACAGAATGAAATTCATTTTCTCAATGAAAGCCTGGCTCTGTTGAAGTTGCTGGGAATTTTGAAATTAAATTAATTGGGACCAGGATTTTGCTTTTCAATTTCAAACATGAGCCAGGTATGTCAGCATGTCTTCTGCATTCCCTTCAGTGTGTCTAAAGACGGACAAGGCAGTGAAAGATTTAATGCTTGGTTCAAATAGAAAGACACACATCTGAGTGTTCCTCCAATCCCCCCAACCTGCCTGACACAAATGCGTAGAATTTGACTCACAACTGTATAAACTTAATGCAAATTGCATTAAAAGATAAAATTCTACAATAGGGATATTAATTTGTTGTTTTAAGATGCCAGTGCAAAGCTGTGCACAAGCTCTGATTGCTTATTAAATTTTAATAAAATTATGCTACTTAAAACGCTGCCTCAAGCCCTCTGAAATTCCTGCCTTTCAGCCCCACCTGCTCTGATCTGTGTCCTACCCCAAATCAACCCCTGATGCAGGTCTAGTAAGGACCACAAGGCATGATGAGCCCATTCTGATTTGTGATTGCAGCTAAAATGAGAGTATTATGGGCTGTCAAGCCTTGTTAATTTCCTCAGGATGCTGAAGAAAGGAGAGAAGTGAGGTCAGAGTTCTCAAAAGTCTCAAGGAAATGGGAGCACAGCATCCTCTGTGGTCCCTGCTGGTGCAGTCCAGGACTGCATTCCTGGATCATGAACTCCAACAGTCCAGCTGCCCTGAATGGCACCAGCTGACATCTTCTGCACTGATGAGCCCTTCAATACTTTACTTCGGTATTCAGTGTGTGGATTCACATAATGATGATGGCCAGAATTGTCTGGGACTTACATTGAGCCCTAAAAGATGCAATCATCTCCCTTAACGTAATCATCCAATTTCAGCTCAAACCTTTCTCCTCAACCTGCCAGTCAAAAAGAGCCCCTGAACCTCCATCCAGAAGGATCACATCCAGAAGAATCATGTTGGAGTGGGAACATGCCCATGGCATTGATTTTCTCCCTCCCACAATGCACTTGCTCAGATCCTCTGATCCAACTAAATTTAACAAATGCTTCAGGGCACAACTGGTGCCAGCAAAAGAGGCCCATCAGCTATAAATGTTCTTGGGAATTCACACTCCTGCTTATTCACTAATTGCACAGCTGGATCCAACCCAGAGATGTTTCCACCACAACTCAGAGAGCCAGTAAAGCCTGATGTTTTCCAACTGGGTTTTGGATGCATGGTCCAAGACTTCCAAAGATACGGCGGGGAAAGAAAAGCCTGCCTGGTTTTGGTACCAGCAATCCCTGGTTTTATCAGGGAATGAGCATGGTGAGGAACAGGAGGGAGGCAGGACTGGCTGGTTGGAGCCAGGGTCAGGAGCATCCATAGCTGGACATGCTCCTCTCCCATCTTCACTCTCTGACAGCAGCACAATCTGCCTCGTGAATCTGACACAACTCTGTTCCAAGCTGTTCCTTCACATGGATTCATCTTCAGCCCTCAGTTTTCAGTCCCTTGTCTTTGTCCACAGGTGCTTATTTCACCAAAGACAGGATAAACTCCCTGCTTGTAGGACAGCAAATGTGAGTATCAGGTAAATTAGTAAACTGGCTCTACATGAGCTAACTAACCAAACATATACTGAAGTCTTAGAAAAGCAACATCATGCTGAGGACTCCAGGATGTCACCTGAACTGTTCTCTGTTGGCAAAATCTCTTAAAACTGAAGACTTCTTCTCCACAGAATGAGAATGTCAGTAATGTTAGAAAAAGGAAAATCTAAGGATCCATTCAATCAACTGTAATGAAGAGGAGCCAAGTGCAATCACTGTGATTGCACAAACTCCATCTTTGCCTCCTCAGAAAAAGCACTTAGAGATGAAAATATCCACAAGGATACGTATTTTTATCTATGGAGCAAAGCACAGCTCTACACAGAGAGCCACAAAACAAACAGAGCATTGAATCCCTACCTGAGAATGCAACACCACACCCAACTGCAAGCTCATGACTTTGCTGCCAAAGTTGTTTCATGTTCTGTTGTCTTTGCAGAGGAGGAAGGAGGGAATGGTGTTGCTAGAGCAGCACGGACTGTGCTCCCAGAAAATCCATGCAACAGTGAATGGAGAGCAGGAATGAAAGGAAAACCCATAAAATATTGTGCTCACAAGGATCTTAGTCTTGCCCCAAAAGTGTAAAAGGGGCCTGCAATGAGTATGAGGGAGGACTTCTCAGAGCAGTCACCTTCCAGCAACAAAGGGACACAAAACTCTGCTGAAAGATATTTTTAAAACCATAAGAAAGACCATGAAAACTGCAGCAGGGGAATGCTGCAAGAGGCGTGCAAGAAAAGGAATTTGTAGAGTCTCAGGGTACATTTTGTCTGCTTTAGACCTTTCCAAAAAGGAGAACAAGACATTAATCTAATTTATTCAGCCAGTTATATGAGGTTTATGCCTTCTTCATATCACCAGCCTGGCATAAAGCAACTTGAAGTGCGCAGGTAAATCAATCCCATAATTTCCATTTTAGCTTTAACAAGTGATTTTACTGTTTCTAGGTGCTAAACATGTGTATCTGATGACTGCAATAGACATTATGCAGCGATGCATCCTGAATAGATACATGAATATTAAAGGTTGCTCTGTTCTGACAGCTCACTCTGGAGTTTGCCTTATGCTGGCTGAGACTTTCAGCTCTTCTTACATGTAACTTGCATATCACTGTAAGCTCCCTCCCTCCTTTTGACAGGGTGCCCTTGCAGATGGTAATTTCCTTAGTAGGGAAGAGGAGACTCACAATTCAACTCAGATTGGGTAAACTATGGCAAGACATTTTTGCAGAACATAAATATGTATCACCAGATCTAAAGCTGAGGCCTCATTCTCGTGGTATGTTGTGAAAAATATGGGTGAATGTTATGATGTCTTCTTGGCCACAGGAATGTGAAACTGGTACCAAGGAAGCTGAAATCAGGGGTATTCAGGAGTCCAGCACAGAGAGATACCATTGACAGAGAAAATACAATATAGTGAGAGAAAAGAATCTGCTGTGGTGTTCTCTAGGCAATATCATAATACTCAGAGTGGGTGGAATAGCCAAAGCAAGTAACTCAATGAAATGAACTATAAAATAGCATTAATTTTATCTGCACACCGTTACATCAACACTCCTCAAACAGTGGACTCATCTGACTCCAGTCTGCAAGAAAATTCCACTTGGATCTCATGTCTGGCATTTTTTGTCTTCCACATTCCTTTAGAGAGCATCTCCTCCTTATTAATCTGCCAGTTCTCCTGGGAATCACTGCACCCCCCAGTCCACCACAGTGCTTCATGAACAGCACAGCCTGCAAACCACAGCTGTCTTCCCTCCACAGACCTCCAAACAACACATTGTTCTTTGATTCAAGTTATAAATGCTTCCAGTTTACCTCACATGAAGATGTATACAGGGACATAAAGTCAGCACCACACAAGGCAGAGCTGCACATGGTGAGATAAAGCCCTGCTCTTATTTTACCACCAAGTCTGAGCATAGATGGATGTATTTAATAAATTAATGAACTAGAAGAGATGAGAGGGGAGACAGAGGAGAGCCCAACCTCTGCCAGCTCATTTCTCATCCATCACACAGACAAATTGTCCTGAGTGCAGATTCATCCAGAGCCCCCTTCTCCAGCACTTCCTCCAACCATACTGGCAGCAAATCTGCTCTCCACACTACATTTAAATCCTGGATCCTTTTAGAGGAGTGCAGAGACATGGAAACAGGTACAGATGAACATGGGCTGCTGCCTGCCCTGCTTTCCCTGCTGAAGGAGGCAAAGGTCCTCTCCATCCTAAGTGCTGGATTTGTCCCTAGGGCAGCATGGTGGGGGCATGCAATCCCTGTCACTCTGCCACCACACCAGCAACCCTCCCTCCTGCTCAATCCAGGGGGATAGAAAGCTCCCAGGCAACTCTAAGAGAGATTTGTTCATGGTGGTACCAGGCACTCACCTGCTTTACCCTGGGGGAATTTTCAGTCTTTTCAGGCAAAGTCACCAGTACAAAATTCCCAAGATGAGCCCCACGGTGTATTTAAAATTTTGGTTCTCAGTAATGTGCAAGAAATGCAGCCTATCTTCCCTGAGCTCATGACACTGTCTCTCTAGAGATGAGCACAAATTTCATGAGATATTATGGGTAAATCCATTAATTGTTTCAGAAGCTGGAATTAATTAAAATACAGCCCTTAAAAGAAACAGCGTCTGCATGTGCTCTCTTTGTTCTGGATGATCTTAGGAGTGAAATAACAGACTCACAGATTTTCCATGTAATGAACCTTAATTGGAATCTTTTACATTAGAAGAAAACCTGTAATTAAGGCAGGTTATTAATGATTATATACCTAATTATAACAACTAGATAAGCTATCATTAGACTCAAGCTAACTTTTCTGGGAGGGTCTGAGATAGGAGAGGTAACCCAGGAGTGATCACAGAGTGAGCTCTGCAGTCACAGCTCTGCTGCAGAGGGGAGCAGGCTGCAGAGATCACTGCTGGCTGGTGTGCACCACAGCTGGGGCTGTGCGAGCATCCTGCAGTGCTGCTCCTCACCCTGGGTACCTCTGGATTCCCTCTTTGCCTGGACATGTGGTGCTCCCCACCATGATTTTGGTAGCTGCAGCTCAAACCTTCCCCAGCTCTCTTCAGGGAAGTTTTTAGGCTGGTACTGAAACCCCTGCAATTCCCATGGACACACAAGTGGCCCAGGGAGTGTCACTTGGTGTTTTCCACTTGGTTTGTTTCTGTTGAGTCACTCGTTTAACAAGGCTTGGTGATCTCTTTGTTGAGGTTGGCATCCCTCATTTGTGCTCTGCTGAGAGGAGAGGTCAGGACAGGTCACAGGGATCCTCCCCAGAGGAAGCCACAGGAAGCTCAAAGATGGGAATGAATTTATGAAAACTTCTCTGGAAACAGAGTCACAATGAGGCAGCTCTGCAACAGCACTTGGAGGGCACAGTGGAACCAGTGCTTTGCGATGGCCCAGGGAAACAGAAAATCTCAGTATGGCTTCCCTGCAACAAAAGCAAACAACCAAACCCTGAACTTAAAATTCAGAGCACGTAAATTCTTCAGTAGTGGGAGAATTTAAAACTCTTATTCCCTTCAGGGGATTTTCTTCATTTTAAACACAAGCAAACAAATTTAGCAAAAACTTTTCAATTAAATCTTAGGACAGATCCCCAAACCTCAGAGCACCTGTCTGATTTTCCATTTAACCGTGGCAGTGAACGAAGTACTCACAAGAAGAATGGCCAAATAGCAGATTAAAGGACACATTTTTGGGTAGGTGTCCTGGGCCATGGCAGAGGTGCAGAGGAGATGATGCAGCTGCATCCTGATCTAAGAGTCCTCAGCATACTGGAACCTCATATCATTCCAGGCTGAATTATGGCTAAGAATGGCCAACTGTTAATCTCTTTGGGAGCTCCTTTTTTGGTCAGTACTTCATGAAAATTATAGCCTTTTTTTTTTTTTTTTTTAAGCTGACTGTTGAAGAAGTTTGCATCCCTAACTCAGGTTACAGAGTCCCTGTATGGTGCAGTTCAGTGTCAGGGTTCACTGTGTTGTATTTACAACCAACCAGATGGAGATAGCCTTGCTTCACTGGGATAAAGCTCTGTACTTTTCCCAGATGGACACTGCTCCCCCTCTGCCTCACACTCCACTTCCCAATTCAAGAAAAGCACCAGGAAGGGATGATCAAGAAATTCCCTTAAAAACAGACCCCTAAAACTTCAATGAGGGCACACCCTGAAAGGGCTTTTGCAAGGTAAATTGGCCTCAGGTCCCTTGGTCTCCAGTACTAAAGAGCTGTGAAACATAAAGAAAAATCATTTTTCCCTCAGGAGAAACAGGGTAGGCTGCTCTGTGTTGAAACAGCAGCACTGTGGGCTTAAACAAACACCCAGCCAGCAGCAGCACACACTCACCAAACAGTATTTTACCATGTCTCTCTGGGTTGTGTAAATCTGCCATACATTTCCAACAGGCCTCAGCAAACACCTTGGTTAAATGGATGGGAAAAGCCACACATCACCCGATGTGCTTTGCTCCTGGCTTGCAGGACCTCTTTTCTGCCAAAACAGAGCATCATTTTCCACAGCAGCTCTAGTGCACAAGACAGCCTGCAGGTTTCTATGACAGCTGCAGACACTGTTACAGGCTCAGCCATAAAGCACACAGCCCTAGGCTGTGCAGTCAGGGTTAGCCAGGGTACAAAAATGCTTTTTTCCTTGCTAGCAAACAGCAGAAAAGCTCTCCCTGTAACAGCCTGTCTCCCTGGCCACATGTGGCCACAGGGGCTGCAGGCTGAGCCCCAGAACCCAAAGCAGGTGAAGTCAGTAGCTGCCTTCACAGCCAGATTACACCCAGGGGGATTCTATCAAAGTCCAGGTCTGTGTCTCCCCAGTGCAGAACACTCTGCCGTGGTTTTTCTCATCCTTCTTGACCTCTTTAGTTCACCTGGGCTCCTGCAGTGTTGGAGTGGAGAGGGAGACAGCAAGTGACAAAAACATGAGCTGCCTCTACAGACTCCAGCATTCAGATCCCAATCAGGAGCTGGATGAAATAAATTTGAAGCACTTCACTGGCACTTGACCTCAGCCCACAGGGGGTGAGGATGTGCCTCCAGGATGTGCTGAGGGAGGGATTCAGCAGGAGAGATGCTCTCCATGTTTGTCTGTCTGTATCAGCTTCCCTCACATCCCATTTTCACAGGCACGTCTCTGGTGCATAAACACAACCCCTAAACCTCAGAGATAAAGCTTCCCTTCTCAGGTGCTTTCATCATTCCCAATCCCTTTAGGAAAAAGCATGAAGGATTCATTTTACCCATCAATTTGGATTACATTCTCCTTTTATCAGCATCTTTTCCTTAACAACTTTGGCCACTCGCTTTGCAGGTCTGCTCAGGTACTGAGCTTGCCTCACTGAAAACTTCAAAACATTGTTGAGAGGAAGGGAAAATCACCAGTTGTGTGTGCTGGACTATTGCAAGGGAGTCATCAATTATGCAGGTTTTGGAATATGTTAAGCTACCCACGGCTGTTTGATAGCTGGGTGATATGATTTATGGGAACAGCCAAGATTCAATTACTGATTTCCCATAAATTATCTACACAGCCCTTTCATCCTATGCCAGGTTATGAAGGGCTCTGATGAACAGGGGGACCAAAGACGGGGTTCTCTGACCATGAAACGAACTGGGATTTTCAAAGAGAAATCAAAAGGAAAGAAACAACAAGTGAAGTAGCACCTGTGGGAGGTGTCAGACTTCAGATTCATGAAATTGGACTGTCATTTCCAGGCAGGAGCAGGAACATTTAGTACAGATGCACTGATCAAGCCAGTCTTCAGACTATCTGTCTATTTGTCCTTGACTCCTTATCATATGCTGTGGGAGAGGCAGATATGGCTGGAAGGAAATAGCACTTCTTGCTGCATCTTACAAACCTGTAAATATTATTGACAGGAATCATTTAATAAGTGCCTGGGAAATTTTAGGTACATGAACTGACTTTAACAAGGGTTTTTTTCAGAACAGAGAAAGCAGAACTGGCCCTTAGGAATAACAACAATTTAGGAGAGGCTAGCATTGCAGAGGAGTGAAATGACTGTCAATCTTGTATGAGGCAATACTGACCATAAAATCCCAGCATATCTTGGGTTTAGGAAGCATCTGGGAATCTCACCCAGAAGCTGCAAATGAAATGTAAGCAGAGGGGGAAGGAGCTGCAGGAGCAAATCTTCTTGTCACCCCACCAAGCCAATGGTCCTGGCTCTTTCCTCTCAGCTATTCAAGGACATCACAATGTTGCTGTTTATATTTATTTTCCTTTTGACTTTTCCAGTCAGCCTGAAAGGCAGCAAGCCCAGACTCTGTTATCACCACTCTCATTTCAAATCTGAGGTTTGTAACCTGGTCTGTGGCAGCTGAAAGGACAAAACTGCTTAATTAGAGATTAAACACACCATCCAGAGGAGAGGAAAACAATCCTTCCACCACACTCTGAAGGATTGAAAGAGGAATTAAAGGCAGACAAAAGAAAAGCCAAACAGGAGACTCCAGTAGGACTTCTCTGGGCTCTTGGGAGTTATAGGCAATAATCTTTGCCTCTCTCTATACTACAGGGGAAAAACACAGCTCTCAAATCAGGACAACTGCACATGAAGCCTGGGCTCCTGGGTGGGGCACACTGCTGCATTCCCTAAATTAGGATGCTTGATTTCTCCCTATTCACACCATTGACTTTTCTCCCACCAAAGAAAAGTCACACTAATCCTCATCAGGAGTACACTGTACCTAACAAGTTATGGACAGGGAAGGAAGAAGAGCACTGAAAAATATTTTTTATAGGGATTTTAAGTTTTCTAGCTCTTTTCTTATTTCCTCTGGATTTGTCTTTTTTCCCCTTCTTTTTTTAATTTTGTACCACTCTGTGCCACCCCCTCCCATTTTCACAAGTGAGTGGGAGGAGAAGACTGAAACAAGCAGAGTTGTTTGTCTGCTTGTTTTAAAATAACAGAGTGAAAATTAATGTGGTTCCTTCTTTGTGAAGCAAAAGCTCAGTCTGGGGCACTGCTATAATGGAGCAGCTGAGGGAAATGTATTCTATTAGCCTGGTTACAATCCCTTTACTTAGGGCTGGCTGTTACAGACCTCTCCCCTTAATTGTGCAACCTCCTCTACACACAAATAACAGGTGAGGCCCTAATGATGGGTTGTTCCACGCCAGAGCACTCAGCTGGCAAAGTGATTCTCACAGAAAATTGTCTCTGCTCACCTGAGCAAACCCTGCAAGGTGCTCAGGGAGCCAGGCTGCTGCTCTACACCAGGGATGCAGCAGCCATTGCAAGGATTGCTCTTGGCACTGAACATCACCACAGCACCAGTGAGGGACAAACCTGCCCCAAAAGAGGCTCTGCTCTCTGGGAAAGGTCACAGAAGGTTTAAACTGTGGCAAACTCTCATCTGGACTCCAGCAGCTTCACCACCACAGGGCCCACAAGCTGCAGAGAGGCTTGAGCAGTGGTCGGAGTCACTGGGATATAGCAAAGAAGAGAGGCTGTGGGTTTTGGATGTACAGGCATCGTCCTGAGGAGCTTTTTACTAACTGAGGAGACTCTAGCCAGCACACCACAATGATTAAGAAAGGTCCAGGATTTGCTGATCCAGCACCCCAGTTCTCCCAGGGGAACAGCTCACAGCAGTGGAGCCCTTCCTTGGGGTGACCAGTCCATGGACTGCTTGAATCTCCCTTATTTGCCAGCCCTTTGTTTTCTTCCTGTAAATGTCTGAAATGATTAATTTAAGATTTAAAGACCAAAGTTACTGTAGTGTGCCCAAAATAATAAACGTCAGAGGCTTTCAATTCCCCTAAATGCAGAAGTGCTGGATCCCGTTTCTGGAATGCGTCACACAGAACCATTACCCCATTCATTACCACAAGGTCAGCACATTCTCTGGTGCCTCTTCATGACTGCACAATGAACAAGCACTGCCTCTGCTGTGGGCAGGCTCCAGTTGTGGATGGACAGACAGACTCTGGCTACCCAAAATTATCAGTGCTGGGCTTTGGGGATAAGCATGTGTGGGTAGGACAGGAGAGGAGGAAGACTAAGCTGCCTTTGTAATGAGCCTAAACAACAAACAAAAAACCTCACTGCTCTGGGGAGATGTGCAAAAAAAACCTGAACTCCACCAAAGAACAGCTCTATAAACAGAAAATGAAAGATTGCTTTCATCCACAAAAGATTTCAAGAAATAGGAGGAAGGGAACAGTGGGAAACAAAATAGCAGGGAAAACTGAAAAAGAGAGTTCAGGCCAGGTCTAGTCCCCATCTGCTCACACCTCCCACCATCACAGCCCACATCTGCTGCCAGCTATACCATGGTGGGCTCTTGATGCGAAAAATATTTGAGCTCTTTCCTCAAATCCACCACAGCCCCTCCTACAAGGAAGAATTTGCTGGACAAAGGTGTGAAGGAGATGGGGAGAGGCACAGTCTCACCCTGAGCCCCAGATATTGCCCCAGACCCTCCCCAGGTTTGGGTGCATCAATCCAGTGAACCAATCCATGCCATCTTCTCCACCTCTCTCCAAGCTTTGTCTGCTTCAGTCTGACCCCATTGCTGCAAAGATTCTCAAGATCTTTGTGTGATTCCCCAGGCTCCACCTGCAATATTGACCTCAAATATGTAAAATGCCCATTCTCTACTCCTGCCCTTGCTTCTCCCAACTTTCTCTGAGCTTTCCTCTGCATGCCTTTCATTTTCAAAGATTCTAGAGGTAATATTTTATTGTAATGGGTTTTATTATGATGATGTACAACACCCTTAAGTGCTTTGGTGAAGGAAGAAAGAAAGGTTGTGCTATAAATAAAATTCTCATCTGCAGTCAGAGGCACACAGGTGATGGATGTGTGGGGGCGACTGCACACATGTCCCCACAGGCCAGCCCTGATCTGGGTGGGAGCTGCTCTGGAAGGAGCCAGGGTCACAGGGAAAAGGAGGCATTTGGCAGAGGTTTCCTTCCACAAGGAGTGAGCCAGCTGCTCTGGAAGCCAACAAGTGAGCAGGGACAACCAGCCACAAACAAACTGGCTGCTTGTGTTGCCTTTTCTGCTGTGGATCAACACAAATCTTTCTGTTTCTGTGGCATCTTTGAGTCTGGGTTAATTGACTCCTGTCCCCCATCCTGCCAATTCAAACTGGTCAATACACAGGCTGGAATCATTCCCCAGTGTAACTTCTCTCAATATGTCTCAGCTGGGTTGTTTAATTTTGTTGTTGTTGTTTCAGTTTGGGGGGTTTTTTGTTTGTTTGTTTTTTGGTTTTTTTGGTTTTTTGTTTTTTGTTTTTGTTTTTTGTTTTTTTTTTAATAGGGTTAACTGGTTTAAGAGATGGAATAAATTCCTACAGCAGGAGAAAGAGAGAACAAAGAAAGTTTCCAGCTCCTGAAACCATTCTCCTTTGAGCTACACTATGAATGAAGGGAGCCAGGGGAAGATGATGACATGGAGAAGAAACAAAACAAAGGAAAGCAAAAATAGATATCTAATAAAGAAAAAAGGCACAGAGAAGAACAGAGGAGGGGGGTTATCTATCCTGCAGCTTTACAGGCAGTATTAGCATCTTGTTGCCTAATGAGCCATAGAGGTAATAGACACACCATGAAAATAAAAGTGGGAGGGAAAAGCAAGCATCAATAACACAGAAAAACAACCACAGAGGCTGCTGCTAAGCAAATGTCACTCCTCTCACCTTCTCTGAGCCTTCCCAGCCTGCTGCCCTGCTCCCTTCCCAGATGTTTGTTCTCTCTCTTCTGGCACTTTATCTCTGCAGCCATTTGGTTTTCATTATGTCCTGGGGTTTTTAGCTGGCAATAGCCAAGGGGCAGGATTCAAGAACAGCTCCCAGGGGTCCTTTGCAAGTGTTGGCATCTCCTTCTCATGGTGCAGAGATGGTCTGGCCTCACTAAAGCTAAAGAGGGACCAGAGTGCAAGGACACAGTGATGTCACCTCTCAGTGTGCCACAGGTTGGATTTCATGGATTTCAGGAAAAGCAAAAAGAGCCAGCCGGGCCTGCCAGCTTGGCTCAGCACAGCTGGGGTTGGTGAGACAGCCCTCTGCTCTGAAAACCCTCTGCTTGTTCACAGGAGCACAACCAAAGCTCACAGAACAGCATCCACCATCCTTAGCAGCTATTTTACTGGCACAGCTCTTAGGCAGGAAGCTGGGGCAAGGACAGGAGTGACAGCCAGTGACAGAGGAATGTCACTGCCCCATCTCCTCACCGAGAAACCTCTGCCAGCAACTTGGACATTAAATGCAGCTGATTCTCACTTAAACTACCTTTGTTTTCTTTTTGGACACAAAAGAATATGCCCTAGCCTGTTTCTCCCCCTTCCCTATTTATTTTTCCTTTTTTAACTCATCAGTCCCTCCCTTCTCCTGTCTTCTTTTTCATGCACAGCTCCTGCAGCTGCCTTCAAGGTTTATTCCTTCCCTGCAGGATTATTTGGAAGTTTGCTTGTGCAGGGCGAAGAGCATTTCTGTAATAAAGCCTCAGCCACATTCCATTAGTGTCATTTCCATCTGCAGAAGTGAAGTGTCAGCTAATAAAAGGTAGCACAGACCCCTTGGGCAAGATAAAAATGAGAGAGCAAGAGAGGGAGGGGAAATCTACCATCAGAGATGGAGAAATGATAAATATCTTTCCAGAAGCAGGAGCACCTGGAATGGGAAGAAGGGAGCACTGGGGGACGGAGAGGGGAAACAAAGAAGGGGGGAATATTATCTCTGCTAAGAAAGGTTTGTTTTTGGAAGGTCTCATTAACTCAAAAATGACCTTCTGCCCATCTTCTCTGTACAGTAAGGGCAATATCCAGCCTGGCTGCACCTCTGCAGGGAGAGGATAACGTGCAATTATTGCACATTATTGTTTGTGCAAATATGTGCAAATTATTGTTTATAAGCAGAGTGGCCTGGGGGAGCCATGGGAGCTGCAAGGCAGAGCCCAGCAAGGCAGAACTCAGCAAGGCAGGGCCCAGCAAGGCAGAGCCCAGCAAGGCAGAGCCCAGCAAGGCAGAACTCAGCAAGGCAGGGCCCAGCAAGGCAGAGCTCAGCAAGGCAGAGCTCAGCAAGGCAGGGCCCAGCAAGGCAGAGCTTAACAAGGCAGGGCACAGCAGAGTGGAGCCCAGCAAGGCAGAGCTCAGCAAGGCAGGGCCCAGCAAGGCAATGCTTAACAAGGCAGAGCTCAGCAAGGCAGGGCCCAGCACAGCACAAACCACACTCAGGCCATGTGCAGGTGGCTCTGCTGAGCCCTGTCCCTCCAGAGGGATGACAGCAGACTGGGTGTCACTGGCTGTGTCTGAGCTGTGAGACCCAAAGGCATTTCTGAGACAATTTTGTCTGTCTCAGCCTTTCCCTGACCCCGTCCAGCAGGCTCCCCCGTCCAGATGATGTCAGGACAAGCCTGCAGGGTCCATCACAGGGTGCACTCCCCTGCAGCTCAAGGGCACATTTATGACCCATTTGGTCCCTGTCTGCTCCCATTAATCAGGAGGGAGGTGACTGCAATGCTGCTGTGGCCTCAGTGCTGCCCACCAGTCCCCACCAGCCCCACATGCTGTGCTGCAAAGCAGGAACATCACCTCTCTCTCCAGAGCACCCTTCCCTCTGGACAAGGACAGAAAGGCTCAAATGCCACGAGAGAAAAAATTAAAAAAATAATCATCAGTTAAAAGGGCCCATTTTTCCTCCTGCTACTAGAATTTATCTCCCTGAGTTCAGATGATCTTTCTCTGGACTAAGGATCCAACTCTGGAGAAGTCTCAGTTCTCTGCTGATTTTATCCATGACATTCAAGATTTCCAGGACCAAATTAATTACAACTCAGTGCAAACAGCTCCCGGCTCCATTAGAGAAGCACAACCATAAAAGAGCATCTCTGATCAGATTTGTGCCAATGTGGCAGCTCTTAATGCCCTAATCATGTTAACACAGGCAAACATCATCCCATGAAAGGTGTCAGGTGTGCCCTAGCCCAGAGTTTCCAGCTCCCCAGCTGGCAGAGGATGACAACCTTCAGGCTTTTCCATTTCCCTGAGGAATATGATCAGCCCTGACTAAGCCCAAAGGTTGTGTCCATGAGATCTGTGGGACCAGTGATGTGCACCTCAGCCACAGGTGTTTCTTCTAAAATATTCAATACACATGTACAGTTTTCCTCCCAGTAATGGCCAAACCCTTCTTCACTTCTGCCCTCAGAAACAAGGCTGTTGCTCAATTCCCTCCTATCAGTAGCACATTACCGTCAATATTTTGGAAAGCAATCATGTCAAACAAAACCATCATATAGGTAAATACAGAAAGCTGCAGTCTTTATAGGCCTCGGATTCTCTTAGCTGTCCACCCAAAAGTACCTAATGATAAATTAAGGACATTCCATTTCATTTTAAATGAAAATATTATCACCTGCTAGCCATGCTACCCTCCTCATTGCTTGGAGTGCATTTGGATTTCTCCCTGTATCTGTACAGAAGCATCACCCTGGGGGCACTGGCAGGGATTTTAAGCCTGTGACAGATAACCATGTCCCTCCAATTTCCTGGCTAAAAGCTCCCTAAATTCACATAGCTGAGCACTCCAGGGAGCCAACTGGATAGCAGTTTGCTTAATAAAAGTTGCCTTTATACAAAGATCTAAATCCTATTTTCCAAGAACTGGCAGGGGATTTTCAGGGTGTAATCCACCTGCTGCTGACCCTCCACTGCAAATAAACTTCTCACTTGCTGGGTGGGATTTTTTTGTCACTGGAGAACAACACAGGGTTTTTCTGGTGGTGCTGGGAGGGGGAATGTGGGAGCACCTGAAGACTGCCCCAGGCAGAGGAAAAAGGTTGGGCAGTTTTTTTTTTATGTCTGCTGAACAGCCTGTTATCAAAAACGACAGGATAGAGAAGGGATTGCTGAAGAGGCTGTAATTCTCTGAAATTTTGCTCAGGGAAATGATTACCATGTTCAGTGTGGAAGTCTGAATCAACAGACAGGTCTCTGAAGGACCTTGGAAAGCCCTTTTTGTTGTTTCAGAAGCAAATTCTCCTATGATCCTATCGCTGCCCAGAGGACCTGAATCACTCCCAGGTAAGCCCTGGGGATTCCCAGCAGTGCTAAGACATCTCCATTCTGATGTGAAAGTGCCACTGTGTCACCCTCCTGGCACAAGGAAAGTCACCTGGGTGAAAATGAGGCTGGTATGACAGGAGTGATTAAAGCTTGGAACAAACACCCACCAATGATTCAAAATATTTGAGGAAGATTTGCTCGTCTCTAGGGCCTAAAAACTCATCTTATGCAAGGCTCCTTTTCCCAGGAAAGAATTCACAGTGGTCCTTTAAGCCTCTGAAACATATGCAATGGATTATTAACAAATGTGAGTGGAAGGGTAGCTCAGTTTAATGTCACCTTTGTATAGACACAGGCTTCCATCCTTCCTTCACAGAAAGATTATCCTCCCCACAGATAGATGCTGGAAGTCATCCAAGAATTTAAGAACATTCTTTCATTCACAGGTGTTTTTGGAGCTTACAGCAGCAGTGCTTATTCTGGAAGATGATGAGGGAGAGAATTGCCTTGGCCCTTCAATCAGCTTTTGCCCATTTCACATCAAATTGCTATCTGATAATACTCAGTGAAAACTGGAACACTCTAATGCAAACAGAAATGGCTCCAGCAGCCAGAAGAAACACTAATGACACAAATTAAATGGAAACACACTGAAGCATGCAGTGCACCTCAGTGTCCTGGTGGACAAGCTAAATGTGAGCCAGCCAATGTCCCCCCGTGGCGAGGCAGCCAGCAGGAGCCCAGGCTGTGCCAGCTGGACAGTGCCAGCAGGGCAGGGCAGATGTGGTCACTCCCTTCTGGTCAGCACTGGTGACACACATCTGGAGCCCTGTGTCAGGGCTGGGCTACCCAGAAAAGGAAAGATGTGGATGTTCTCGAGGGTGTCCAGCAAATGTCCAAGGGATTTTATGCACAAGGCTGAGGGAGCTGGGGTGGTTTAGCTTGGAGAAGAGAACACTCAGGGAGAGCTCATCCATGTGTATTGATACCTGAAGGAGGAAATACAGATGGCAGGGCCAAACTCTCCTCAGTGGGGCCCAGAGTCAGCAGAAGAGGAAAAGGGCACAAACCAAAATACAGTACAGGAGAGCCTGCCTTGGCTCTCACCTCCTCCCAAAGCAAAATCCCACATGACAGCATGACCGTGGCATTGATACTGGAGAAAACATCTCCATTTCTCACCAGGCCATTTCCCTGGGCTTAGAGACAGCCATGAGAAAGTTCTCATTCACCTTGCTCAGACATCCAGGGTGTGAGGCTGAATTCACCAACAAAGCCTCAGCAACAGCAGAGAGAGGGGGAGAATTTCAGAAAATGCATTCAGCTGCTGACAGCAGCCCAACAAAGGATCACTACAAAGGCATGCAGAGCTTGTGACAGGGATACAGGGATTTAGTGTGGGACTGAGGGACCTTACTTACAACAGCAGATTGGAGAAGTGGAGCTGGAATCTACAGAAGAAGAAATTTTGACCTGACTGAGTGATATCTATTCCAGAGAGACTGAGGGAGGAAAAGAAACTACAAAACTGCTTAAGACTCTATCAAACACACAGAATGAAGACCATGAAGTTAGAGATGTGGAAAGGTCATGCCACAAAGGAGTAGAGGTGGAAATCAAGAGAAGCAAAAATAAAACAATTGCAGTGGAGAGTGCAACGAGAGACAGCAGGATAAAAAACGCTGGACAAGAATATTGACAAGTCAAAAATATCAATTCTGTGCTTCCTTAGCCACCATGGGATCTGGGGAGGATGGAGGAAGTTCAGAGATGCAATCCCCTGCTCCCTCTCATAACCAGGCAAAGGCCAGGGATAGCTCACAGCTGTACAAATATTGCAATGACTCTGCAAACCTACACAGTTTTTGCTGTCATTAGGGTTTTTTAATGGCAAAAAAGACAGTCTGTGCCACCAAGATTTTCTTTTTTTCCTTCACTTATCTATCCCCAGTCAGCCCAGATATGCCTCAACACCTCTTGCAGCCCAAGTGAGTGCCTACATCAAAGAGAGAAAAGGGAGAAGAATCTCATCACATTTTCTTCTCTGGGACAGCCAGATTGTCTTAAACCCAGCGTTGACCAAATGACATAAGCTGCCTTTTCCAGCCTGAGACATGACCTCTCTCTTTCCTCCCCATATATTTCATTAGCTCTAAATTTTTCCTGCTGCCAAGACATTTGAAAGCCAATTGCCAAAAAGCTTCAATCGGTACCCCCAGTATTTGATTTCCCAACAGGACTCAGTGCCCTGTCTGAATCTCATCAAGACATGACTTGAAGGCACAACATCCTAACCAAGAAACACTGAGAGGGAGAGGCAGAACATAAGGCAGGAGATGCTTCACATAAAAACCCCAGCAAGACTTAGTAGAGTCTATTTTTCTTTCATTCAGGGGCCATTTCCATATTCATCTGGGCCAAGGAAAAATAGATTCAAATAGACCAAGGAACAGGAAGAAGCAAGATGGGGTGGAAGCAGAGGGTAAAAACAGGGATGCTATCAGCCTGTGTCAGTGTCTTTGACAGGACAAAGCTTTGGAGAGGGTTTTAGTTGGAGAAAATGCTGTCCCAGTGAATCACAACACTGGGAAAATTAATTAGCTACTGTTAAGTCAGCTGTAAGCATGCACAGCTCCATGAACACCCAACATTTTCTCATTATTACTGAATCACAACACAATCTGCCACCAGAGCCTTCCCAGACCCAGGCCAGGACTGAAATAGCAGGGCCCCTGGCTGTGGTGACAGAGCTGCCACTATGGATGTGCACAGGAGGCTGCACTGCCAGAGGAACAGCTCCAGAGTCTGCTCAGGGCATCCCTGCATCCAGAGCAGCTTCTGGCTGGAGCAGGTGCAGTGCAGGACTGAGAGGCTGAGAGGAGTCCAGGGTGGAAGAGGGAGAAGGAAAGGATGGATGTTGCTCTACATGGAATCATTAAGGATGAAAAAGACCTCCAAGTTCATTGAGTCCAGCCTTTGACCAAACCCTACCACAACACTCAGTGCCACATCCAGTCATTTCCTGAACACTTCCAGGGATGGTGACTCCATCACCTCCCTGGACAGCCCATCGCAAAGCTCAACCACCCTTGCAGTGATGAAATTCTTCCTGATGTCCAACCTGAACCTCCCCTGGCACAGATTGACACACATCAGAAACAGACACAGGATGTTATTACTAGGTCTGGAGCAGGATCCCCAAACTTCCAACTTTTTCTTGTCATGCTACTGAGGGCAGCTAGTTGAAAGGGTTTGTTAACACTTGCTTGGCAGGCAAAGATGTAACACAGACATGTTTTATGAAAAATCCTTTCCTTAGGATTTTTCCTCCTGAGAAGCTGAGAGGCCTCAGGAACAAAATGCAAACAATGGTTATCTGCTGGTGTGGAATGCAACAGGTGCATCTGGGATTGGTCTCATGTGGTTGTTTCTAATTAATGGTCAATCACAGTCAGCTGGCTTGGACTCTCTGTCCGAGCCACAAGCCTTTGTTATTCATTCTTTCTTTTTCTATTCTTAGCCAGCCTTCTGATGAAATCCTTTCTTCTATTTTTTTAGTATAGTTTTAATATAACATATATCATAAAATAATAAATCAAGCCTTCTGAAACACGGAGTCAGATCCTTCTCTCTTCCCTCATCCTTGGACTCCTGTGAACACCAGCACAAATATTGGCTTCAGTTGCCTGTTTCCCTCAGCCTGCCCTGCCCCTCTCCTCCCCTTGCTGCCTCTCTCTGGGTCCTGCAGCAGCCTGCAAATGTGCTGAGATGCAGAGAGCACTTTGCCCAGTGGCAGGAATGGTGCTGGGCCGTCAGAGACTCTCCCAGCAGGAGCTCCAGCCCCTGCCAACCACCTTGGCACACACCACGGGCTCCAGCAGGGCAGGAGCAAAGCGGGAGGCACAGCAGAGCTGAGCTGCCCTGCCAGCCCCTGGTAATGAAGTCGTTTTGGCCAGCAGGACAGGCAGCAGATGGGCTGTCACTCTGTCACTCAGGGTGCACCAGCAGCTCCCGGGGGTGAGAGCTTATTAAGGTCAGCGTTGTACAAACGCAATCAAGGGAGAGAGCTGGAGTCATGTTATGACAGCAATAAAAGTGTGTCCTGCTTCGTCAGCACTTTGGAAAAATTAGTGTAAACATCCTCAGTGGCAAACAGCATTTAGTGCTGCTCAGCACGGGAGGGAGAGGCAGGGAAAAGAGACTACACAGGCTTTTTAAAAATAAAACTCAAAGCGAGTTTGGCATGAGTAAATCACAAGCAACCATCTCCCTACAGTGCCCCGCTGCATGAGACTCCTTCCTGAGATAAATCAGTGCCACATCTAGCCAAACACAAAAGCAGTGCCAGCTCTTGCTGCAGAGTGCACCTTCCTCCAAGATACTGGAATTAGCACCTGCACCTCCTCAGAGAATTGCAGTATCTCACCTTCCCCTGCACCACCAGGTTCTACAGTGCTCACTGTCTCATCGTGCCCACTGTGCCTCTTCTCTCCTTGCTCTCAAGTCTACACTGCAGTGCAAACTCCATGATGAACCTCAAAAATCAATTGCAATTATAGAACTTGATTTTCCCTCTGCCAAAATATTTTTTTTTCCAAGACAGATTCTCAAATTCTGATCCAAAATGTGTTTTCTCTTCCTTTCCTCTTTCAAAAAAACTGAATTACATAAATTACAAATTTGTGTAAGGGTCTAGGGAAACAGAAGACAGGAACAATAGATATCCTCACCACTTTTCTTAAAAATAACCACAGAGACAAAAAAGCCCAATAAACTAAATAGCATCACACAGAAAGAAAAATGCCTCGAGGCTTGAAACTAAGCAGTGCAGCCCCAAAATACCAGTTTGATTTAGCTGGAAAAAAAGGGCAGCTGAAACAAAACACAAACAATTCTGCATCAGCTCTCCAGAGCATCCTTCCACAGCCACTGATGCAGCTCCCTTTCTTCTGGGAGGAGAAATCACAGCCCCTTATTGACCTCCCTGCACACTCTCCTGCCAGCCCTTCTAAGTTCATGGTCTGCTGTCCCTGGGCTGCTGCTGGGCCAATTTGCATGAGGGAAACTGTAAATGTCACACCAAAACACAGTGGTATTCTCCCAAAGCTAATAAAGCTTAGGACCAGCAAGCAGAGAAAATTACACCCACAAAGCAGCCATAAGGCAGCCACATTCCAGACAATTTGCAAGTTTTGTTGTCTCACAAGTATTTGGCAGATTCAAAGGTTTTTATTTAGACAAAATGTAGAGTTTTCTTACTTCTCCACTGTGAATTTAAAAAGCTTATGGTACAAAGGGTGTTGTCATCCTGATAACGCAGGGCAAGGGACACCTCCCTTTTGAGGTGGGGAATATGAGGTTCCCCTTCCCACTCATGGCAGTAAAAGGCTGGAAACTCCACAAAGAATTATAGGTTCATTCTGAATCATAGAATCATTTGGGCTGGAGAAAATCTTCAAGTTCATTAAGTTCAACCATCGGTTCAGCACTGCTAAACCCATCACTAAACCATGTCCCCAAGTGTCACATGCACATCTTTTAAATCTGAAGCCTCAGCCCTGTGCAGGTGCCTATCAGGCTCTCAGACTGAAATGGGAGGTTGTCTGCAGGGTACCATAGATGCTTTGGAATCAAAATTTGGTGGGCTGAACTTGGGGTGGGAGATACCAGCTTTGGATGTGAAGTTTCCAAGGAGTGGGGAACCCTTCCTGTCCATGGTGAACAGCTCCTAGTGCACCCCCCAACTAAAACCAATCATATTTTTAATGGAAATTAACCAAAACTTGCCTACATGCAGCTCCATTGAGATTCAGACATTGCAGGTGAGGAGCCAGAGCAGATTCTCTACATCAGACTGAGAAATAAATAATTCCTACTAAAATTGCCACAAACCACTTGGCCCCCTCTACAACAGCAGAGCACACCATATTTCTGTGTATTTCCTTTCCTCTTAACTTAAATCAACACATTTTCAAAAACTGAAACTCTCTCACTGTGGCTCAGATAAAGGAGAATAAGATGGGAAAAACATATATCAACATACCCAGTCTCTCCAGCCAGCCAGAAAGAAAGAGGGTGTTTAATACAGCCCCAGCAAGGGTCAAAACTACCTTTGATAAATCATTCATTCTCCTGGTTCCTGTGAATTGTTCTTCCAGATCAGTGATGTTCTGGGTGAGGTTTACAGCAGATATTTTTCCCCTCTCAGAGCTAGATCACCCAGCTCTGGCAGACACAGCCTGTGCTGGATCCAGACCAGAGACAGAGCTGGAGATGTGGCTGCACTGCCAGTCTCAGCCTGGAGGTCTCAGGAACAGGCAGGGACAGGGCAGGATCAAGAACCTGCAGTGGGGCAGGATGGGCCCATCCCATCCCTCACCAGAGGGAATTTCTCTCTGTCTATCTGAGCAAGCCCAGAATGTTAAACAGCTTCTCTTTCCTCCCATTTCTTCATCAGTTTTTTCCAAAAAACCCAATTCTCTCTCATGCCAGCCTTCCTTACACTGCTGTCCCAGGGCTCTGTGTGTACCTCAGCTAAAAGCACCTGAGACCAGGTGAAAGCACAGGAAATTATTAGATTTCAGCAAGCAGCGAACTGAGATTGTGACCAAGATGCTCCACTTTGTGCAATACTCAGTGCTGGATAGTGACTGACACATAATCAGTCCCAAACTACAGCACATCTCACAGCTGTGCCATTCAGGCAATGCCATGCTCTGCTTTTATGGCCCTTCCCTCCACAGCATTCTGCTGCCCAAGCTGAAGAAACAACCCAGATCATAGAAAAGTGAATTTCAGGGTAACAAGATAGGTCAAGAAATAAGGAGGGGAAATATGTACATGTGGCCTGGAAGCTGCTCACCAAATGTCCAACCTTTTTCCAGTGTGCCTGAGGGTCCCAAATGTTTGGTTTGGGAGAGGTAAAAAACCACAACAAGCAATGACAAAAAAGTAAAACAATATAAAAGAAAACCTAAAAAAAAAAAAAAAACAAACCACACACAACAACCCCCCAAAAAAACCACAAGCAAAGCCAGAGAGCCATGAATCTATTCCATTTTGCCCAAAAGTTCCCACCCTATAACACTTGGCACAAACCCCTTCATGGAGCTCATGGAGCTCCTGCACTGCCTTCAGCAACCTCCTCCCAACTCTAGGGACATACAGCTGCACCACGGCTCTTGTAGCACAAGAGCCTCTGCCAAGGAACAAACAATTTCCTCGTGTCCTTCCTGTCCCTCCCTGTCACATTCCAAGCAGGGCAGAGCCTGGCCCAGAAGATGCTGCTGTGAGGAAGGAGCTCAGGTAAAACCAGACTGGTTCAGCAGCTTGGCTGCTCACACAGGAGCACTGGGCAAACATGACCTGTACTCACTGGGGAGAGGAGACTCAGGTGACCAAGGGAAAAGATAACTCTAAAGAGAATTCATGAGATGATATGAAACTGTTTAGGGCCATGGCAAATGTGGGAAGCAGGTGGAATAAATGAAAAAGCTCAGAAAAGGTCAAGCCTTGGAGGAATTGAGCGAGGATCTCTCTGCACAGGGAAGAACTGATCTGAAACACTCCTGCCAGAGGCAGCAGGGAAGAAAAATCAAATAAATAGTTTTGAAGGAATTGGAGAATGGAATTCATCTCATTGCAAGCATCTAGAAATGAAATGTGTAACCTGGGCCTGTCATCCAGGCTCCGTCAACACCAGAGAAACACATTTTAGAGGGCAAGTAATCCTGGCTAACTGTGAAAATGTCTGTTAGCATGGACCCAGGAACTGGCTCAGAGATGAGGTGAGGAAAGTCCCAACCTTCATCACTGCAGAGCTCCTGAGAAGGTGACAAACATTTGCCAACACGAATTTAATGAGGTGTCTCCTTGGAGTGGCACCCCACCAAGTTCTAACAGAGACTATGTGGATGTGACCCTGGCCATGTGCCAGCTCCAGCCTAACCAACAAAACTCAGCAAAAACAAAACAAAATGGTCTTTATTTGCCTTTAAACACCTGGGGGATTTATTTAAGAAAAAAGAAAAGAAAAAGAAAAAAAAAAAAAGAAAAAAGAGAAAAATACAAGGAAATATGATGAATGCTAATGTAATAAATGAAGAAAATATATTATCTTCAATCCCTTTTTGCCTGGATCTATAGTTATTTTAGAAGGAGATTGCGTTATGAGGTAAATTTCATTTATTCCTAATAAAAGAAGAATGCTACATTTTTTTTTGACAAGTGTTCTTCAATAAGCCACCTGGATAGTTCTAGTAGCAGGTAATAAAAATGAAATATGGTAGGATTTCCAAGAAGATCCCAGCAGTTAACAAGGAAAACGATTTCACAGCTCTTCCCTAGGAGGCCCCAGACTTCCCAGGGATAACAAGAAAGCTTTAATCAGTCCCTTTGCAAGGTGTGCAGGGGAGGTTTCCAAGATGTGGCTTTACACCTGTGCTAGCAGTAGCTGTTACTTAAGAAGCAGCAAAGTAAAATCAGAGGCTTGGCTGGATGAAAGCCAGGCCTGTGCAGCTGAGCAGCACTGGGGTGTGCTGGGCATCTCAGAAGGAAAGACAGGGTGAGTTTTATTGGGAGCATCACAGCTGTCCTGGATCTAATTCTTGTTTTACCCATATAGACAAACATGGTTTTAGCTCTTCTTCACCCATGGACTGAGCCTGGTTGCAGACCCACTCTGTTCCAAAGGCAGCCTGGCCTTGCACAGCCCTATTTCACAGTTTGTTCTCCCCATACTTACATTTACAGGGCCTTTACTGGATGGCATGGAAGCTGGCTGTGAAGAAGGAACATACTTGAGATGCTTAAACAAATCATTCTTCTGTGCTTTGACTTTACATTAAGGCATTATTCACCAAGTGAATAAAATGCATCAGTTTCTTCTCCTGTGCCAGCTTCTGTTGGCCCTTGCATTTTGTGTGAGTTTCTCCTTGCTTTTCAAACATATTTCCCCATCCTAGCAGAGCTGCCCCACCACTAAACCCCCAGCACAAGGAGACTACAGAGGAGCCAGGGGGGCCTTCTCTTTGCTTGTCTGCAGCCAAGAGAGCAGGAATTCTGGAGAAAGTGGCAGTGACTGCAATGCATAAATCACAGGGACAATATTGTGTCTCTTCCCTTTGCACAGATCCCATATATCACCATGACTCAGTGCAGATCTCCCAGTGGGGACTAATTCCAACTTTTAATGCACTTTCCATCTGATTCCTCCGTGACAACAGATGGGGCTCTGTCCTGAGATATTGCATTTTGCACACAATATATTAAGCACCTCTGTGTTTCAGTACAATTTGGTTTGGGGACCCACTACTAATCCCATTTCAGTGGTTTGAATTGTGCATTTTACCACTGACAAGACAAAACCCCTCCAGTCCAATGGCCATCATCTCTTCCCCTCTGCTCTACTTTTTCTTGTTGTTTCACCAGTCTTCCTGGATGTGATAAATCATGTAAATTTAATTTAGAGATTATACCCCTGGCTTTAGAGGCAGACAAGGTTAGCTCTCTGCTTGCAGCCTGTAGCCCACTAATCTTATAAAATTCCTCCATTCCCACTTGGCTGGAGCTGCTGTTGGGGAGTGGAGGGAGGGCAATATCTATTCTATAAAGTGTTTTGGATTTTTGTTGGACACTTGCAGATGGCATCCTGGCCCCTGTCCAAACTCATACTGCTGCATAAGGATAAATCCTGAAGGTTTTCACAAGCCCATTGTATTACAAGCTTTATCTCAGCAGCATGAAGTTGGTGCTACCATTTCCAAGCTCTTCCCAGTCTCTCCAATCAGCTATAAATTTCTTTCAGCTACATTTTTCCAAAGACAGCTCCAATGCATTTTTCCAAAGCAGCTCCTAGGTCCATAGCACCTCCTCCCTGTGCACGTTTTCTGTCTCCTTTCTGTATGACTGGAAGCCAACACTCCTTCCCTAAAGAACTATCAGATCTGCAGAGGACATGCAAGAAATAGGGGAATTCCTGATATCTACAGAAAAAAAGCATCATTCTTTGCCTTTCAGGATTTTTTGGCCCCAGGCTGAGGGTTACAAGCACTGACCAAGCACATTATCCATGCAGTCTTTCCTTCATCTATAAATTCCCTTTCTCAGGAAACATGTAGCACCAGCAGGGGATTAAAATCAGTTGTTTCATGGGCATCCCAGGTGGTTGTCTTTCATCTCCTTTCCTAATATTTCTGTTAGGCTTGGATAGGTTTTATTGGCTTTTTTTCTCTTTGCTCTTTCTCACGCCTGAGCAGCTCTTGGCTTTGGCAGGCACAGAAACAGCAGTTTTATGACATGCATTTTTTAATGTATCAAAACATGTTCTTTTGATCCATTTTTCAAAAAGCAAACTCTGCTCAGCAAAGGTTAATAAGTCTCCCACACCAGCTGGATGTAAGAGAGGTCCAGATGTCGCTGAGAATCAAAACTCTCATCTTCAGAAGTCAGCAGGGCAAAACCAGAACCTTCCCAGGTACTGCCTAAGCCACAAGAAATTGCTGGACCCTCTAAGAGCTGACAGTTTGGCACATCTGAGAGAAGTTTATATGAAGTTATGACACTTATATGAGCTCCACAGCAGCTGCCCAGACAATCCACATGGGCAGGTTTCTGTAGCTTTGAGTATCACACACACAGGGAATGTAAACAGCTCAGACAAGCAGCACATCACACCCTCCCTGTGTAGCAGCTCAGTATTTGCACATCCAGCACTAAAAAGAAATTGTCTCCAGCCCAAAGGCTGTGTTCTCTTTGCTGGGTGACCCTTATGACACACAAAAGGTAGGGAAGGAATCAGTGCTTCAGCCAGCACTGACCCCAGGCTCCCCCAGGTGCTGGGCAGGGCAGTGCCCACTGCAGCTTTGCCAGGACAGCTGAGGTGTGAATGTGGCAAATTCTCTTTGCCCTTTTACACAAAACAAGTCATGTCACTAATATTTTTATCGAATTCTTTAGGCCTTTAGTCCACACTGAAGTTAACCATCTCAGCTTGTTCCAAACTTTACAGACAAGAAGCTAAAACTTCTTTTATTTTACTTCTTTCCCTTCAATTCAGTGAAAAAAAATGCTGAATGCACAAAATACATTTTGTTTTACTACTCCCAAAGTGGATTTCCCTGGGATCTACCTATCTACTTGCAGAGGTATTGTGACTTTTTAAAGAATTATTTGAATGTGAAAGGCAGGAGACTCACCAGACAGAACTGGAGGGAGCATACCACGGGTGGGAGAAGGTTGGGATTGGAGGCAGGAGATAATTTTGCAAATTTTGCACCTTGGCAGATCACAGAGGAGCACCCAAGGAACTCAGGTCAAGAGCATCAGTCAGAAAAGAAGGAGAAGGGGCCTGGAAAGCAGAGGAGGACATTTTCATTTAAATAACCCCACAGCAGATAGGAACTGGACACATAGATGAAGCTTAGTCAGGGTTTTAAACCAAGCCCAGAACACCAGTTTAGAAACGTAGAATTGTCCAGGTTGGAAAAGATCTTAAATATCCTCCAGTCCAACTATTAACCCAGTACTGCCAAGCCAGCCACTAAAACATCTCCATGTCCTCCAAACACCTCCAAGGATGGTGACTCCACCACCTCCTTCAACAGCCAGGGCATAACAAGGACAGCTCCTGGCATCTTCCCAGTGCACAGGGCACAGCACCACTGATCCAGATGTTCCCTGAACTAGGCTAATCCCAGATTTGCTTCAGAAAAGTTTGATGGATGTCACAGTTCATTTATTAACATGGGAAGGATGATGCAAAAATCCCAAAGCAAGAGAGACTGGCCAGACAACGGTGCATGACTGGCCAAGCTTGCCCAGAAACCAACAGGACAATTTTTATCACAGCACATCACAATTCTTCATGGTAGGGATCAGAAATAAGGCAGTTTCACAGCAGGGTTGTTCTCAGCTGCTGCTTTTTCAGAGCAGCTGATGTCTCACAGAATCCCATGGAAAACCACTCAGCCTCGCGCTGCTCCTCTCCCCCTCACTCCTCCATTTCCCAGGAAGGAAAGGCAGGGAACCAAGGTGTGTTCTCAGCTCCCAGCAGCTGCAGATGGTGGCACCTGGAGGGAGGCTGGGAGGCAGCAGCAGACTGGAAGAACAGAGTTGGGACAGCCCTGGGATCAAGGGAGGACACCAGAATTCTCTCAGAATGACGCCAGTATTGTTTCACAAGGAAAATAATCTCTCTTCTCCTAACATTGAGTCTTTTTATTATCTTCAGTGTCAATAAAAGCAGAGAAATGTTTAGAATCAAACCAAACCAGCCCTGCTGCAAAACCCTATGTTTTCTAACACAGAGAACAAATCAAAGGAGAGGTTTCTACAAAGAAAATAACAAAAATCTGTGAAACCATCCTTTACAAAAATATTGAAAATAATAAAATTAATAACATTAAACATCAAAAATTACTTTTAGATCCCTCACAGAGAGACTACCATGACATCAGCTCTGAAGATTTCCACAAAGCAAAGTTAATGTTATCCTGCCACGTTGGATTCCAAGGGATACTTGCACAGAATGATATAGAAGGAGGGGGAATAACATAAGCAAAAAAGAAATTCCTTGCCTAAAAGCTACTTCATATAAAAATATCATCTTAAAACTAACCTATATTAATTTTTAAAGTAGAATTTTAAATAGATAACTCTAAAAATCTGGCATAAGTCTGCCTCCTTCCAGATCAGCATTTAGAGACTTGCACCTATGGAAAAGGTTCTATTTTGAGGAGCAGCCCTAACAGCAACGAAGCTGAATAAGGATAAATTTAAATTAGTCAGAAAAGCATCATGCTTAGATGAGAACAAGGTCCTCCCAGGAGGTGGTGTTTAACAGCCTCTGTGATTGCTGCAGGAAGGACACTGCTCTGCATTGTTCTCTACAGGAGAGTCAATAGCCTGGAGAAAGATATATTATTGTTCCTTACATCTAGAAGAGCTTTTATTTAAAAAAAAAATGATATTCACAGGGCATTTGAGGGTAAGCTGATAGTTTTAATTTCCCCTCCAGCTCATTTCCAATTTTTGGGGAAGCTGGTTAGAGAACAGAGCTGTCTGTGTGGATGCATGAAAGTCACAGAGCAAAGGAAAGGAAGCAGCAACTCTCCCACACCAGGTCTTGAAATCACTCAGCCTTCCCAAAAACAGCCTCAGCCAGAGCCCTGCACACAGCCATGGCTCCTCCACGGGTGGGAACAGAGCCTGTTTTAGGGCAAAATCCTCTCAAGGGGCGCCCAATGATTCACAGAAGTTGAAGGTGCCAATCCTTCATGCTACTCATCCCTTTCCAAGAGCAGCCTGTGACCTTCAATTCCCCTCCAAAGAGGCACCAGAGGGTTTGTTTTGGCACTCCTCTCCCAGCACAGCATTTTCTCCTGAGCCTGAAGCCCTCCTGAGAACCCAGAGTGATGCTCTGGACCAGGGGCAGGGGAGCACAAAGAGCCAGGCAGGGGCTCAGTACAACAGCAATGCGCAGGTGCTGGGCAAGGAAAGGCAGGAAAGCTACATAAAGAAGAAATCACCTTCATTTCAATTATGTTTTTCACCCAAGCTTGCTGAATTTAATTATTTGCACCATTACAGAGAGCACTGTCCAGGCACAAGCTTCCTGTAGAAGAACTTGTACTGTTAAGATGCTCAACTCTATGTGAGGTTATTTAGAAGGCAGTAAAAATTGTCACCCCAATCTGTTTTGTACCCTAAACAAAAACACTGGTGTAAGAAAACAGTGCTTAAGGTGTCTGTAGAGGTTTTATTCACAGGAAAAACAAATTGCTGTAGGAAATGTGGGACAAACATGGATGTAGAGCAAAACCCAGCTCAGAGCTGTGATAATTCTTAAAGCTATTAATTGACTGAACACTCAAAAAAATCCATTTCTATAGCAGCTTCTGCCCTTATGCACAGTCACAAAATGAACCTTAAATTTTAATGGAGGAGAATATTTTACATATTTTTATTGCTAGGGATGCTGAGGCACAGAGCAGTGAAATGCTCACCATCTTATCTTGGCGTTCTCTCCCTTCCTTCCTCTCCACACAACATGGTGAGGGGACAGGAAAACCCTTCCCAGGTCTGGACCAGTGCAGAATCAGTGGGGCAGAGATGTGATGCACTGAGCAAGGCCAGGAGTCCCACAGGGGAGCACTGAAGGGACACAGATGCCAGCAGTTGCCAGGGACAAAGCTCTGCATATGGGAACACACAGAAATTCTGCACAGGGCAATAAATACAAGGCATTCTCTGCCCTGGAACAACCTGGAGACTCGGTGTCTCAGGAGGAACATGTCCTGTTCCTGATTTGCATGTTGGATAACTTGGGAGCAGCTCTGAGAACACAATTTCCTGATTTCCTGAGTGAGACTCCATGGGTGATATCTGCCCCCCCCCCAGCCAAGCACTGCTTTGGAGTTCTTCTGCTTAAGCAGAGTAAGGAGTAAATATTTTCATTTAAATTATTGTATATTCTCCTCTCTCTGTGAGTGAGTCCTCACCTCCAGGTTCCCTGACAGCCTCCCAAAAGGAATGCTGCAGCTGTGGCAGCAACACCACACCTCTGTGCAGGTAAGAATGAATTCCTACCGTGCTCACTCCCGAGACAAAATAATCCTCCCTAACTCCATTTTCCTCCACTCCAGGAGCAATTCATTTGGCTGGCCTTTTCCTAGCAAATATTTAGCATCCCGTGTGCACATATTTAGAAAGAATTCCTCCCAAATCACTCAGCTGAAAGTGATTTCCCCCGAGGAGGGACAGAGAACAAACACGTGCCAGCTGTGAGCTGCACTGTTCCCTGCTCTGCTGGAAGGCACTGGGTCCCACAGAGCTGCAAGAGGCTCAGCAGTCGAGGTGGGACACAATTACCCACCCACATTTAATTAATTTTCACTCTGTTTTCCTATCAGGCTCACTGCTGCAAAAACAGGAGGGATGAGGGATGATTTACAAGGTGAGAGAGGATGGCAGAACAAGGTAAAGAGAAGTGCTAAATACCAGTTTTGTTATTTAACGTTCATCTTTGCTCTGTTCCACAACTTCTGTACAGCAGTGGCTTTGCAGGAGAATTTCTGGTTCTGGCTGTGAAAATATTCCTGCTACTTTTCTGGATCTACTTTGTGAGAGTTTAGTTAGTCTCAGACAACATTGGCTGCAATCTTTTCATCTCAACAGATTGACTGTGGGAAAGCTACTGGCACAAAACTGATTTCTATGTTACAGTAATATTATACCAATTTAAATGAAGAAAACTACTGGATATTTTGAGAACTTGTACTTCTGGATTTTTTATTTTATCTTGGAATGCTGACAGTTCTCTGATATTACTTCTATTTTTCTATTTTCACATGGACATATTGTGAAATCAATCACTTTTTTTTTTTGAAGATGATGATTTGGGACAAATCATGAGGTTGGATTAAAATATTGGTTTATTGCAAATCCAAATTAAAATGAAACAAATTCAGAATTGGAAATAGCATGGATTAATATAGAAACAGTGAGAAAATCTTGTTAAAAAAAAACTGAAACTCCAAAATACCTAATTTACTACAAGAAAGAATTTCAGAAATTATTTCATAGGAATACAGGAGAAAATAATGAAATGTCAACACTCCCTATGAAAATGACATACTGAAATCATCCATGTCTCCCTTAATGCATGATAACAAGGGAGGAAAGATGCACATTAGGGCACTGGCCTGGAATATAGAACATTTCTATTCAAATTCCCAAATGGACAGAGATTTCTGGTCAGACTGTTGATTTTTCTGTATCTCAGTCACCAAAGTGGTGAAATGCAGCAAGAGAACACCCCATCTCTTCCCTGACACAGTTACTATGATAATAAGGTGGCAAATAAATTCCTTGGGTTTAAGCCAGCTCCTTCCAGCCGCTCTCACCTGCTCCCAACAGCAGAATGTTTGCTGATAATAATTACAGGCTGAGATTGCAGGGCTGCCTGGGGGATTTGGGTGCCCAGGGGAGCTGGCAGCTCTGGAGATCTCCACCCTTGGGTTTTGCTGGTGCTCTGATTGATTTCTGCCACCAGCCCAGCAACGCTGCAGGTGCAGGCATGCAGAACAGCAGGAATATTTACAGTGATAACATCTTCATGTCAGCAAGGCAGGGAATCCCACTGGGCCAGAGGCTTCACAAGCAGCAGTAGATAAGAACATCCTGTCCAAAACAACAAACACTCTGCACTTCTGGTACACAACTTTGAGTAGGGACAATTCCCCAGCACCACTGTGCAGAAAATCTGACATTTGAAACATCTCAAGGGTCACACAAATCCAAGAGTCTGCTCACAGGACCTTCCTCTGCACCTACAAAAGTGACTTCTTCCTGCTCCTTTCCAAAAATCAAACCTCAATCAAAATTCTCTGTGCAGAAATATCCCATTCTAGGTTATCACCTTCCTAGAGCAGCATCTTCTCCTCCTCAACAACAGAATTGTTGATGTTGCTTTTGTAGCTGGCAAATAAATCAGCTGCTGTCAGGTCAGATAAGATTTTCTATCAGGTGGGGGTACAGAGTTTTCTAGTGAAGAGCAGCAGAGTGGGAGAGGAAAGGACTCACAGCACTCTTATTTGTTGTGTTTCTGTTGCATTTGCCATATTTCTATTGAATTTCCTAGAATAAAGGTTTCCCTTGGGAATGAGGGAAAGAGATCCAGAGGTCAAGTGGAGAAAGTATTGTGCCTGTGCCTTGGGTTTTATTCTGACCCTTCAGTCCTCCTTGCCTAAACTCAGAGGCTGCAGGCAGAGCAGAATTCCTCCCAGCAGCACAAAGGGAGGTGCTGAGGGGGACCAGCAGCACATTCCCAGCTGAGACAGAGATTTTTCACTTTTCAAGCACCTGGGACCTGGCTCAATTTTTCAGTGGGCTTTATTCTGTATTTCCTTTCACACTGCAGCACTGAATAAACCCGATTTTCAATATACAGCAGAAATGGCCTCAGTCCTGTACAAGGAGATGAAATGGCTTTGTTGTTGTGTCCAGGATTCCTTTGTTCCAGTAAAGAAGAAACAGTAAGCTTAATTAAATGCATTAATAATCACAAGGCAGTTAAATATCAATTGGCCATTAAAATACAGAATGCAACAGAAGCCTAAATAATTGCTGAATTATAAACATAAATGCATGCAGCAGAATAGGTAAAGCATTTACTGTTAAAAGGTGGCAATTTTCTTTTGGGAAATTGCCCCTGCTTCATATTTTTCTGGGTTTTTTCTTTTCATCAGGATTTCTATAGACTCTGGCCAAAACAATTTTCAAGGTTCTGGTTTTGAATTATTATTGCTATTATGCTGTGTTTCATACATCTCATTTCTGAAAACAATCCCTGTTAAAACAGCATTTGTTTTGCTCAAAATTTTGCAGAATATTTCGCCAGAATCTAATTCTGACAATTCATATCATTTTTAAATAAAAAAAAAAATAAAAAAAAACAAAAAACAGCCCCAAAACCCCAACCAACCAGCACATTGGCATTTTAAGTGATTTTTAGGACAGAGAAAAAAAAATACTGGCCTGGTATTGACCTCTTCCAGCTATCTGCAAGCAAGCACACTGTGGAAAATGCCAGTACACACATTGTCCCAAAATGCCCCTTTATCCATGTGTCCAGCTTGGTAGAGGACACCTTTCCTCCTGAGAAGAGGAATTTGTCTGGTCTGGGTGTCCCCAGGTCACCCCAGAGAGAGCTCTCCATCCTTGGGTGGGTTTGGACAAGATGGAGCTGGAGCAGAGGTTTAACAGCACCAGTCCATGCAGAAATCCTATTCATCCCCTTTCATATTTGTGCTTTAAATTACTTATTATCTTTTACTGCTTTTTGGTGAATTTGGCATTTGTGAGGATTCATTTTCATTTTAAAGCAGAGTATAAATAACAGCCTATCAGAAGGGGTTAATAAGGCAAAAGAATATTTAAAAGACTTGATAAAAGCTACACAAAATGTTGTGATTTCTGATCCACTATCAGCTGATCTAACCACTCATGTTCACTGCCTCTGAAATACCAAACAAACCATGAAATTAAAAATCCCCTGTGCCCTACCTTTTGTACACTGAAGAAATCAAAGGATCACAACAGGGGCTAATTTCTAACTGATAAAGGAAAATTGCTTTTATTAAAAAATTCTTTTTGAAGGAAAAAAAATTCTGTATTTGGTATGAGAAATTAAAAAAAAAAGCATAGCATAGATGCTGTGATTTAGCTAAAAATATACTGGCTCATAAAAGGTACAAGCTTGGCATTGCTCCTTCAAAAGTTAAATATTTTTGTCCTAGAGAGGGGGAAAAAAAAGAAAATCTAAGAACATTTTGATCCCAAGGTTAGTTCTAAAGCAGTTTGAAATTTAAGCCATATAATGGCAATAAATTTCCAAGGCTGTAAAGCATCTAAAATGGAAACTTGAATTATGACTAAATTTCCCATCACCTGGGTAGTCCAGCCTCTTTTTGACATTGTGGCTTCTCCACTTCCATCAGGCTGGCCAGTTCTGGACCAGGCAAGAAGAACACAGACCCACCCTCACACAGTGATGCTGTGTCCCTGCACCTCACTTCATGCAGGACACCCACGTGGGGATTGCTGTAGCCAAACCTGGGTGATTTTAGGGCTGACCTTTACTGAGATGCACTGAACTTGGGCAGGATGCTCGGGTAAACAAAAATAGCTTGTTTTACACAGAAATCCCCTCACTGGTATCCTCTTGAATCAAGGGGAATGGAAAATTTTTATTAAAAATAAAATTAACAAGGTAAATAATCTGAATCCTTTGTGTAAGATGGCAACCAAGGGAGATCTCCAGCATCCACCTCCTGATGTCCACATGAAATCAGCACCATCAGAACCTGCTCTGTAAGCTCCACCTTCCATGCCCCCACTGATGGCTAAAAGGCAGAATTTTATCTGCCCACACTTCCCCTAACTTTCCCTCATTCATATCTTGGAGTGAGGCAGGACTCCTCAATTCCCTGAGCTGCTTTTCAGGGCTGCTGCACCACTCTGAGCCTTCAGTTCCATCAGTCTGAGTCACAGGGGCTGGGCTTGGTGCACCTGAGTGCCAGAGACCTGGCAAGGACAGCGCTGCAGAAACATCAGATCAACCTGAATTTATTGGGAGGGAAAGGGAACACCACCAAGCTGAGAAAATTCAGGCAAGGAGCTCAGAGGCTGGCAGTACAACGAGCTAGGAATAAGCAAGCAGAATGGTGAAAGTGATGTTTCACAGGTGCCAAAGAAAGAGAATTATCCTGACACAGCCCTGCCCTGTGTGTGCCTGTGGGGTTCAGCATGAACTTCCAGCTGTTCTTAGAGCAGCTCTGGGATCTCCTAAGAATCTTGCATGATACCAAAGGTTATTGAAAGAACTACTCAGCACTTCTACACACCTCAAGGCTGCACAGCAAAATGCCCAGCTGAACTCTAGACAAGGGAAGGAAACTCACTACAAAATTTGGTGTATTTTTTATCAGCATGGATATATAAATAGCATGTAAATTTGTATGAAGACATTGGCAACAACTTTCCAAGTTATGATTCCCCCATCCAAGTTCAGGAGATCTGTCATTTTGTCCATTTGCAAATCTGCAGCTTGATAGTAAACCAGGCTGTGTTTGTGATGTGTTACAACTGGAAAGCAAAACCATAAATCCCCTGTGCTGACCAACTCAGCTGAACCCCAAAGCAAATCAAAAGCCCACAAAGCTAAGGGCAGTGTTTACTTGCACAAAAAGAATTAATACTGAAACAAACAAAGAAGTCTGGTTCAGCTATGTAGTGTTGAAATATTAATATTGTTGGCAGAGGGAGTACATGAACCTATTATTTTGCAAAGTGTGGCTGGATATAGTGAAGGCAAACATTGAATCAGAAAAGAGAAAATCCAGTTCTTTAAGTGGATTTTCTGATGCCTGCAGCCAGACACACAGATAGTTTATTCCATTCTGCCTCTATAGCTGGAACGGATTTGGTATTAGAACTGCCTAACAGGTTTTTTAAGTATAGGGAAAATGTCTTTTAAACCTAAATGATTTCATTTCCAGCAGTGAAGGCACATCTACTGAGCTGAGAACTAGGTGACATCAATGGGAAGAGATTTGACTGTAGGATCTACAGAGAGAAAATTGTGGCATAATTATTCTGAATTAACTTACAACAGTAATGTCAAGAGAGTTTGAATAGAGACCCTCAAACTAAACTGGTATCAAACAGAGTAGTTCCACATCACTGCCATCACAGACACTATTTTCCATGCACATCTTCCTGCGTGTACTCCTTGCACATAAAACCTTGTATAAAGGGATCTCTGCAGAGTATCAGAGATATAAGGCATATTTGTCCTTCCATTCCCTGTTTTTTGATAACTAAATTCCTTTAGAGGAGAGAAAACATCACCTGCAGAAGAAGGAAAAGTAGAAATCTCATCATGCAATCAGTGAAAAAAGTTTGGGTCAATGCAGCAGAGCCCTAGCAATTTCACAGAGTTAAATACTGCTCAGCATCTCAGCAAGAACTACATTCATTGGATGAGCATTTAATTAAAAAAGAATTAATGAAAGACAAGAGCTAACACAACAGTTAGGCATGGCTTAGCAGGTTATCAGTGATTTGAGCCACATCCTTTAGGTAGGCACAGAAACCCACAGACATCAGACAATAACAGCAAGGTTTTCTTTCATGCCCTGTGCTGCACTGGGATTCAATTCCCCCTTCTACCTAATGGCAGAATTTACATTTCAATTTACAATTTGAATCTGCATTTCTAGAGACCTCTCAAGCCACCAAATAAGCCACAATTCCCCAGGGCTCTTGCCCACCAGATGTGGAATTTTGGCTGCTCAGAACATGCAGGACTGCTCGACATTTGGGTGAGGAGATGTTCTTTCCCTTGCTGAATATTGAATTACACATAAAGTACAACTACTGAAGCAGGAGTTCTGCCTTCATGCACACACACAAACCCCTGCCTACAACTTTATTACCAGATAAACGTTCTGTGAAACAATTAAAGCAGGTTTGAACCCAGTCAGACAGGGGAAAGGATTAAACTTAAGTCACTCAAAACATGGGGAGGAGGGAATTAACAGAAAACTGCTTTTTAAAGTCATCTCCTACAACCATGAAGATAAATCCTCACGTAATTACATAATGATCAAAGGTGCATCTCATTTTTTTTACCCTTTTCTTACAATGACAGTGAATAAAAAAGGATTTTTGTCAAAAGGGGAATTTTGTAAATTTGCATAAGCCTGAAGAGTACACAGCTCTTTGAGCACAAGGATTTGGCGTTTGCTCCTAGAGAACAGATGAAAGCTAGCTATGTCTGTATTCCCTTCCATGCACTTTATTTTCATTGCTTGCTGCTGATCAAAGGCAATCCCCCCATGACCTGCAGACTGTGTCTCTATGAGCATTTGGGTGTTTGCAGCCCAGCAGCAAACAGGACAGGCTGGGAAACACCAGGGAAGGGAGATTCACTCCAGCTGGGAGATGGAGATCACAGCCCATGATCCTGCCACACGATGGCCAGGTGCTTTCTGCTGCTCACCTTACAAGGGCTGGGAGCCCACAAAGGAGCTGAGCCAGTTTTAAGTCTCGGTAAACAACACAAAATGGGATTGTGAGAGGTGCAAAGAGCATCTGTGGCTGCTCTGTTTGAATGCAGGGTACCTACACCCTTCATTTCCACCGTGACAGAGAGGGAAATGGAGTTCCTCCCTCCTTTACATGGGGAAATATAAAGCAGAAAATTACAGTTATTACAACTGCCTCTTGTTTGAAACAAAGTTCAAAGGCTTGTCTTCTTTAATCAATCTCCCAGCAGAATAACAGGGCTGCAAATTTCACTTTCATGGAGCTAAAGCACCCGGCCTGAATCAGTTTTTCCCATTTGTTCCTCTTTCCCCAAGCAGAGCAGGAATGAAGGAGCTCAGATGGGGAAGTTGACTGAGCTGCCACAGCAGCCACACCACGTTCTCTGAGCAAAGCAAAAGGCAAGAAGGCAATAAAACATCCTGGCTCCAGCACCATGTGCTGGCAAAGCACTTTGGGCAGTCAGATATAATGAATATTCAGCAATCTCTGGCTATTGTGGTATAGCAAAGTGCCTCTGTCAGGGGAGCCATTTCTGTGGCTGAGGTGAGAAAATAATAGATGTCCACTTGGCAGAGGTAGCCACAGACACGTCAGCTCAGAGCCCACAGATCTCCCTGGGTAGGTCTAGCTGGTGATTATGAATAAGTCCATTAATGAGCCTGTTTCCAGTGCAACACAATGGGGAGGGAGCTTTTAGCAAGTAACCCTTGAAATTAAATTCTCAAGCAAACAAAAAAAAATTTTTAAAAAGGAAGATAAAAAGAAAAGAAACTTTCACAAAAATCTGAGTGAGAGGAGATACCCAAATATATTGTGCTATTGAACAGCATCCACAAGCAGGCACAGAAATGCCTTTTGTCCCCCCAAAGATGCAGTCACAGACTCCAAAGAGCTCACAAATGCACAAACAAAAAGATTCAGAAGCATTGCTGGAATGAAGGCATCAAAAATGTATAATTTCCTTCACCATCCTCACAATAGTCCAGACATAATTTAGGCTGGATTTCTTCCAGTTCAGATTCATTAACGATACCATGGACTTTAAATGACCCCTCAAACATCAAGAATAATGGATAGCACGAGACCAAGTCAAAAGGAACAGTTTGAAAACTGTGTCAGATTTAAGGGCATGTTTTTAATAATCTTGGTCATTTGCTGAAGTTTAAGAAATCACACAAGTGTAACTAAACTCTAACAAAACCAAACACCTCCACAAATGTTAAGAACCAAATTTATTATTTTGGTTGTCATTATTTAATCCTCCACACTTATTTTATCCCTATTTTTATTAGATATTCAAGTGCCACCCCCCACACACCCAAAAAAAGTACTTTTGTAGCCGTGAATGCCCCAAAGCACACAGTGATGGCTCATACATGGATGGAGACTGAAGAGAATCTGTTTATCTGTCTCTGATGGGCTGCAGTAGGAACTTGATTAGAAAATTACAACTGACACAGCATTTGGCAGAAGTTTCTAGCTCAGGGTCGTGTCTCTAGCAGCCAAAGCAGACAAGATATATCTAATTCTACAGAAAACCAAAATGTTTAGAGCTCAGCCACCTTCTCCCCCTCTACACAATCACATCATCCATGCAGATTTCCTGTCTTCTCCCCCTGTCCCTGATTCCTTTGCATGGTCACCCCATGGCAGCCCTGCCTGTGCCACTGCAAGGCTCCTGGTGTTGGATCACCCTTTCTCATTTCTGCATTCCTGTCCTTGCGGGGGAAGGGTAGATATAAGTCCAATTGTGTCAGGAACCCACGTCTTAAAAAAGGAACCCACTTGCCGCGGCAAAACGTCCAAATATGGACAACATTAGAACCAGACCAGTGAAGAGATTTTTGCTTTTATTTCCAGCACATCAGTCTCAAAACAATCAAGACATGATGTTAACAGCTCACTGATCTACACAAAATGTCTCTCTAGGGTAGGGTGATACAAAAAAGACATAAAATCATCTCAGTCTAGATTTCAGCCAATCATACACAGAAAACCACATATTGACAAGAATTCCATCCAATCCCACAAAGCACACGCAATGGTAGTTAAAACAAAGACTAGTTCATAGGAGACAAAGAACAGAGTTCTATTCATGCTAACCTTCTAAAGATATACATTAAATAACCTTGTTGCCATCCTAAAGCCAATTCTACAGAGGCCTATTGTTATTTGTCACATCTACTGCTTGGGAAACTTTTCTGCTTGCTTGGGAAACTTTTCTGCTGTAACAGAACTTCAGCCTGAGGCCTACATACTTTTTTTTAACCATTTTAACCATTTCCCAAAAACCCTCTAACTTTATGGATTCCAACAGTCCTGAGCTACAAAACTTGTGTTTTCCAGAGGCTGACAAGCCCATTTGCTATGTGACATATCCTCTCTGGATGCTTGGCCCAGTAGGTGCAAGAGCAAAAATGAAAGTTGTCTGATAACATTCATTTCTACTGAAGTCCAGCACCCAATTTCTCTTCTAGTTTGTGAAACCATCTCATAACAGTAGAGTTTCAACCTTGGTTGTTTTGCACTGAGGTTTTTTTCTTGCTTTTCCTTTCTTTCTGTATAAATCAGCTCTTAACCCTGTTTTCCCTGAAGGAAATGTGAGAAAGCACCGAGTCATGCTGTGCTTTCCTAGAGAAAGACATTTTCTGCATTATTCTCCTGTCAGTTTTCAAGCTTTGCACAGGAACTGGACCAATATAAACGCTTATTTCATCAGCTCAGGGCCATCCCCAGAGGCTGGGCTATTTGTAGAGTTAAAGATAGCTATTATCAATAAGAAACTAGCCTTTCTATCCCCCTCACTGTGCTCTCAGAGCATATCTGGAAACAGCTCAGTGCTGCAGAGAGACATGACTGAGAGTCAACCGACTCGAAGCAAAAGGAGTTTTGTGTTAAATCAGGGCTGGAGAGGAGGGAAAGGGAGAGGGTGGAGGCAGCTCTGGGATTCTCCTGGGGCCACACAGAGGGACATGTGAGCTGGTGCTGCACCCAGGCTGCAGCTGTGCCTCTGCAGAGCGCCAGGTGAGCTCCGGCATGCAGCGACCCACCCTGCCCAGCCCAGCAGCAGCTCCCCCAGGCACAGGTGGCCCCAGACACAAAGATGTGTCCACCACACACAAAGAGGCTCCCAGCAAGTCCTTCCCACGTTAAGTGGCTGAGACAGAAAGCTTTGGTTTGCTTTTAGATTTGCTGAGCTGTGAGATATGCTGAGAAATGAGGACTGAATTGCCAGCCCAAGGTGCTGGACTAACACCAGTCCAACAATGCACTATGGAAGGAGGCCGGTCACAGACATATTTTCTGAAAAACTCCTTTTGCTAGGATTTTTTCTCCTGAGAAGCCTCAGAGGAAAAGAAAAACAATAATTATCTACTGCTGTGGAATGCAACAGGTACATCTTTGATTAGTCTCATCTGGTTGTTTTTAATTAATGGCCAGTTACAGTCCAGCTATCTCAGATTCTCTGGTCAGTCACAAGATTTTGTTATTATTCCATTCCTTCCTATTCCTTGCTAGCCTTCTGTTGAAATCCTCTCTTATATTCTTTTAGTATAGCTTTAGTATATAATTTTCTTCTAATTAATATGTATAATAAAATAATAAATCAGCCTTCTGAAACATGGCATCAAGATTCTCATCTCTTCCCTCATCCTGGGACCCCTGTGAGCACCACCACTGGTGCCCATCTCTCCAACACAGCAGCACCAGGGATGTGCAAAAATGGCATTTTCTCTGCCCCAGCACCCCCTGGGTAGCACAGAGACTGTTCCACAGGAGGATCCTTGGGCATGACAAACTCATCCCTGCCAAGTGCCACACCGCAGGTACAGCCTTTCCTCTCCTACACACCAGAGAACTAAAAACTGAAAACAATGAAGAGAATTTCAAAAATGTGCAAGGGAGCTCTGTGAGGACATGGGACACCTCTGTGAGGACATGGGACACCTCTTTGTGCTGCCTCGGAAGCCTTTTGTTACCATTACCTGTGCTTGTAGGGAGCTCAGATAACACCTGCATGACTTTGTCACACAGTCCTGCCTGCCACAAGGCCTGTGGTCACTTTGGAAGGCACCACAACCCACAGGCTGGCACAGAGCAGCCCTGGGAATGCAGCAGCCAAACTGCTGCAGAGGGCCTGACAGCTCCAAAGGTCCAAGCAGGTTAATTTAAGGCTGACTGTGCTGCAGCAGGGACACACCCAGAGAAACAGAACCACCCAGGACAGGGAGAGGTGAAGGAGCTGTCTCAGAATTCACAACTCAAATACTTAAAAGGAGAGCAGAAAAGTATGGGACTATATGTTGTTGATTTTTCTGCAGGCTGCACATGAACTGCATCTTCCATCAAACGGTGGAGGCTCAAACAGAACCTCTTTCTCCAGATGGAGGAGGAAGCAGGAGCAAGGGGGGACATGGAGGCAAAGTCAGGTTTGAGCACGTGCAACTGGGACAGAGGAAGGAAGGCAACAGGAGAAACCAGGGGTGGCAGAGTGCCAGAGGCAGCACCAAACTGCCACTGAGGGAGGTGCAGGAGTAGGGGAACAGCACCAGATTAGGTTTTTATTATATTTACTTTAAATACATTTTAGGCGTACACTGCTAAACTCAAGAAGACTTAAACTAACTATGATTATACTCTGATTAATAACTTATTTTAAAAAATAAAAAGGTTACTTTTAAAGCCAGCTGTGGATCTCCACAGAGATGCTTACACTTTTATGATGAAAGCATTTTGTGTTTGTGCTGTTTCCAAAGTCCAGGCTGCATCCTGGCACGGAGAAGCCTCAAATCTCTGTGATGTTTCCTCTCTGCTCAGGGAGTTTGGGATTGCCAGCCCTGCAAACACACTGCTCCGAGTGGAGCTGACCACCTGCAGCTCCAGCACACATCTCCTGCCGCTTGAAAGCAGCACACCAAAAAGCCTCTTTCAAAGAAACCCCTCAGGCTGCAGTGTTTGAAGAGGCAGAGACAAAAGCCTTTGCAGCTAGTGCCTGCAGAGCCTCTCCTGGGCAGGCACTAAGCGGCAGATTTCCCTGGGGAAACCCTTTTTATTCCCTTCTGCACCAATTTCTGCCATGGACAGCTCTGCTGGCAGCTCAGGCGGGGCAGGTGAAGCTGGAGCTCCTGTTCCCTGCCATGGGAGGCTCTGCCCCTCTCTTTGCTGCCAGAGCAGTCACTGCAGGGCACTGAGAACTCAAATCCAGCAGAGAAAATCTTCCCTGGAAAGCTTTGTGAGATCCAACAGCAGCTGTGAGGCTTGGGTTGGGGTGTCACTTCCATACAAGGCTCTTTTTCCCTGAGGATGCCCAGCTCTGACCTCTGCCAGCCTGTGATTGGTGCCCAGAGCTGCTGGGTCCATACAATCCAAGACAAATCTCCAATCCAAGACAAATATCCACTTCCCCAGGTGCAAACCTAAATACCAGTATACAAATGTGTCCAGGCATCCCCCCTCTCATCTGTCTCAGAGAAATCCCTTTAAACCATCTCCCTCACAGTGTTTCTGGTCTGCAGACAGCCTGCAAGCACAGCTCGGCCTCCTCATGTGAGGAAATACCATTGAGATCTTATTCTCTCCTCGGTGTAAATGTCACAACTCGACTTGAGTAATTACAAATAATTGGCTTTGAACAGGCCGCATTTCCTCTCTCAGCCCCTGCTTGTACCACACTCCATCCTGTTTTGGCCCTAATTACGGAGAATAATAAATCCAGCTAGACAGTGCTTTTCTGAAGAGCAATTTGGTCTGCCTTGTCCCAGCACTAATGAGTTTGTTAATAGAGGGATTTTCCCTCTCCCTCCCCTGTTCTAATCTGTTTCCTGAAATAGCAGCACGGACACGGGAGCCATCCCCTGGCCCAGCAGGTGATGCCTCTGCCTGACCCACATCCTCCTCTGCTCCAAGGCAAAGAGGAGCTGAGCGTTGCACCTCCCAACCCTTTTCCTCTTTCAAAGGAGGCACAAAGCAAGCACAATTAATAACTGTTTGTTAACGAGCATCAGGAGGATCACCCATTTCACAATGCTGGTCAGAAGCAGCACTGTGGCCTGGAAAACAGCTGGGAGCTGAGAATCAGTTTAATTGGTGGCCCAAATGGGGAAAAAACACAAAATCTGATCAAAATGTAACTTTTTTTTGTTCACCAAAATAACACTTTAAAGGATCTCATTTATGTGTCCAAATGGAACCTCTGAAGTGCCCTACAGGAAATATATTCTACATCAGTCTCTCCTGAGAGAAGCAAAGGACAGAAGTGGTAGATGTTCTCAGAAGATCAACAGCTTCTGCCTGTTCTTCTTCAATAAAAGCCCTGCTAGAAAAGGGAAATGTAGATTTACTTTTCCCTCTATCTGGAGAAAAAAAGAGTTTATCTTCACTCCTAAGCAAACATTTCCTAACAAAAAGGACTTTGTCAGTGACTTTTTAGAAAATCTCATCCCCAGTTTTTGTCCTCAGCAAATTTAAACAACATTTGCAGGGGCAGATGCCAAAGTTCAGTTCCTATTAACCCAAACCTAAGAAAAATCCCATTTCATGTATTGAAGGGAGATGACTGCATGGGAGGCTTTGCCTACACCATCTCTGCAAAGTGAATACCAGACCCTGGAATTCCAAAACCCATTTTCTATCAAAGAAAAGGTACTTTGTATTTTTTATCTTACAGTTGGAAGTCTTGTCAGAAACAATTCCCTGAGTTCAACCCAAATTCATAGACAGTTCCAGTTCCCCTCAACACAGAACATTCCTAGAGTATTTTCATTCCTCCTCTGGATGTGGAGATGTGTCATAGTTCTGTAGGTGTTTCTGTTCTTGGATCATTTACAGTGTGAATTTAACCCAAAGCAGCAAGTCTGACACAAGGAGAGAAGGTCCCTGATTTGATGTGAGGGGTACAGAGAGGCACCAATGATTCTGAAGATTCCAGTTCTGACTTCAAGCTCTGCATTTTTCCCCCCCTAAATCCCTTATTTGACAAAACTATTTTCTCATATCTCTCTGCAGCCCATTTATTATCCTCTCTATTAATAAACCCTCCTTCCCTGATGAATCACTGCAATTTATCATTAAATTAGAAGATGAAATGGCTCTTTTTTCTTTAAACAAGGAGATTAACTACTATCAACAGGGCTATTTCTCCATTATAAAACTCCATCTTCCTCACCAAATGCAGGAGTATCTTTGTTTGCAGCAGCCCTAAAGGTGATGCAAGGAGGGAGGTTCAATCAGAGGTGACATCCTGCAATATAAATATATGGATCAACCTAAAAATGGCTGTGGAAGACAAGACATGATATTATGACTATGATTCACTGTGGAGTTTTCTGAAAGCATCATGAAAAAAATGAAAACTATGAAAAAAACACCCAAAAATGTTTCACTTGGATGTAGATGAGACTGCCAGGAACTGATATGACAAAGCACAGTCTAGACAACAAAACCCATCAGTGCATGCATAGCCCAGGGATTAATCACACTCCAAAAGGTCACTCAGGAGAAGAATTCAGCTAAACATGAAGGAACCTTCTGCTGGGAGCCCATGCCTGCCTCTCACATCCTCTCTGTACCATGCAGGTCCTGGGAGCTGTCCCTCCCCAAACTGCTGAGGTTCAGAACCATCACAAACACAGAACAACCCCAGCTCCCCTACGGCCAGGAAAGCAGCTTTGAGTCTCCTGAGCTTCCCTGCACCATTTCACCCCCAGACACATCTATCTGTGAGATTTAAACTCCATTCACTGTGGTGGTTTGGCTGTGGACAGCTCTGTGAGGGGAGTGGCAAAGCCTGGGTGTTTGCTGAGGTCTCTTTCTGTCCCACCAGGGGCAGACCAAGATGTGAGAGGGATGGAGGCCCAGAACCCTCCAGGAAACCTTCACTGCAAGAGCTGCCCCTGGCTGGTGGCTTTTGCTGCTAAAGTCAGCCTTGGGAAGGTGTAACAAAAGTCACTCAGCACTAGGCACCACAGAAAACAAAAAAATCCAGTATCATTCCCTAACAATCCCCAGATCCAGCCCCTTCACACACCTAGTAATTTGATTTCTATCTCCAGAACTACAGAAGCTCTTTTCTTTTATTCTTAGATGCTAAGGACAGAACCTGTCTCCTGCCCCCACAGGTCTGGCAGATGAGAGAAAATGAATTTAGGATTTTATGCCACTGTCACCATTTGTAATGAACTTTCTCCTATAAGGAACACAGCCTTATCAAGGCAGAGACAGCCCTGCCAGGCACCTCCCCCTGTGTCAGAGTGCTCCTCTCTCCAGATGTGATCTCTTCTGGAACAGCACTCTCTGCCTGGGCTATTCACAGGCCCCTGTCAGCTTCCTGCAGCGAAGGAATGTATTAATTCCAAGTGGGAGCTCATTCTCAAAGGAGCTGCTGATGAAATTGAACTGATAAAATGGAGGTAATTTAAAGGTCAGATGAAATCCAGCTCATGTTCATCCTGCTTGTAATGGAACATCACCAAGATGCTTCATCAGCAAAGGGACATTTATATGGGTTTTTGGTTTTTTTTTGAGACATTGCTTATCCGTAACAGAGACTCCAAACATCTGATAAGGAAAACTTCCCACATTAATCTAAACAACAGCTGGCATCCTGCTGCCTGCCTGGGTGTCCCTTTCTGGAAATTAAATCTCCTATCATCTTTTTATCACACTTTGGAGGGAAGGAACGGGTGCCAAATGCAGAGCTGAGATGAGCAGCAGAAGCAGGAGCTGACACTGATAGGGCTGCATTAATTCAGGCATGCAAGGCAGGTCCCTGCTGCCCTCAGGACATTCCTCCCCTTTGCTCTCTGCCCACAACACCCAGTTAGAAATTTTGGAGGTGGGCTCCTCAGAGAGGGGAAGGTCCCTTTCCTTGGCCAGGTTGAGGTGCTCCAGAGCCCAGGTGAGGAGGGATTTCTGTGCAATGAAATCTACTCCACACAATTTTCCTCATCTTACACAGACCCTGCCTGAGCTCAGCAATGTCCACTGAGTGCACTGGGGCACACAGAGGAGCAGGGTCTGTCTGCAGCACCTGAAACTTCTCTGCTGGGAGCAGAATCCAGCTGGATTGCTGCAGATAAAATTTCCTTCACTTCACTGATAGGAAAAACAGAGTTCATCTGGCTGCTCTGTTTCCTGGTAAAGCAAAAAGCTCTTGCAGTGGGATCTCTCCTTCCCTCCAGGTTATTCTCTGCCTCCATCCTTCATGTGCTCCTCCCCCAGTCCCTATAATTAATATTAAACGTTACAGTTTTGTCCTATTAACACAAATTGGCCTTTCCAGAGGCAGATTAAAGAGTTTCCACTGGGGATTTCTTCTCTCCTTTACAATTTGCCTTCTCTGATCAGTGCTGTCTATGTCTCTCACTAGGCTCCTAAGGGGAAAGGAGTGGGAGGGAAAGAGAAGACAAACACTTATTAGCAACTCCTTTGAAGAGCTGGAGATTGTGAATTAAACTGATTATTAACTCCCATCATACCAAGTTCGCCTTTTCTCCCTCCTTCTGCTCCTCCTCTGGGAATGGTAATTGGTAACCACACAAGTCATGTGCATGAAGTTTCACCTAAATCATTCACAGGGCAGCATAAACCAACTCTCTCAGTTTCTTTGGGGAAAGGGTGTTTTTGCTGCTCATGATAAACGCATGCACATAAAATAGACGTGGGCATGTAGACTTACATAGACATGCAAGTATGAGGTGTTGGCACATTCCCAGCTGCATGACCCTTCCAGTTTGGTGCTTGGAACAGGAAAGAAACTCATGTGTTGGCCCTGAGGCAGCTCTAGCTCCCTTCCCAAATGGGTCCTCAGTGATATTTTAGTCCTGAATCCTTCATGGGCACATAGGGACAGACCTGACTCATCAGACACGTGTCACTTGCACTCACCATCACCAGGGCTGGCACAAGTACCACACTCACAGCCCACACACAAACCCAGCCACCAGCACAGCCAAAATTCTCCAAACCCTCACTCTGACTCCTCATGAGCACAAGTCCAAGAGAGGAAGAGGTTTTCAAAATCTTTGGGTGCCTACAAATTTGGTAATCTGTCAAATCCACTCCACACCCACACCTCTCATGCCTTTCCCAGAGATTCTTCCTCCTCAGAGCCCCATGGGACAGTCTGGCCAGCTGATGCCACTGAGGGCTTTGGACATGAAATAAAGCATCTTTGAGCCAAGTGAAAAGGAGCACGAATGTTATCTGGCTTATTAAAACATTTCATAAGTAAATGCCTGTTTCTGGGGCTGTGGTGGTAAATGGATAACTGAATTTAGTCACAACAGCAGCAGGAAAGCCTGGCCAATGACAATTCACTGTGACAACTCACCCTACTAATTAAGAAACAGTATGAGAACAGCATAATGAGATGTACAATCTATTAAATAAGATGTGTGTTTACAGTGAGTAAGCTATTTATAATCAAGTTGCATTTATTTAGTGTACAGCAAACCTCTTATAAAACCTGAATTAAATGCAGAACTACCTGTAGACACGTGGCATTTATTTAAGATGTTTCAGGATGCAGTAGCTTTTTCCGCAAAGAGAACTTAATCAGTCCCTGGAGCTTTCCCTTCCTGGGCTAGGACAAGGCAAGAGCAGCTGTATTGATTTCTAGCATCCAGCACTGCCACGTGAGCCAGTCTATTGGGCCAACAAACTTTAGCAGACAAGGTCTCAGAGGTCCCAGGTTTTATCCAGTATAGGAACACCCTCTATGGATAGCTGGTGCAATGCTAAGTGGAATTTATCAGACAATAAATACATCACATCACCCAGTGCCAGGAGCAGTGTCAGACTGCCCAAAGTCCACAGTAACCCCCATTTTATTTAGAACTTTCTCCACCTTTTGTTATGGCAATTTCATGCTGGATTCCTCCACAGCCTTCCACCAAAACAGTGCAGACTTTTTGAGGAAAAGATGGTATTTTACCAATTAAAAAAGCAAAGTTAAAAAAGCATTTTGTGTATATGTGTATAATTTATACAGGCACTAACCTGTAGTCAGGCGATCGTCTTCAAAGTTCTGCCTAATGTCGAATTAAACTGCTTCAAACCAAGGCTACTCCCTCCTTTTCTCTCCCAGTCACAGCCCACAATGTCAAACAAAATTCCCTACCAGTTGAAGGGAGTGATTTTCCCATGGATAAGTCACCTGGAAGGAGAATGGAAGATTTGTTTCCTTAAGAAGTCTCTCTTAGACCATGATAACATGGCATGAAGAGTTAAAAAGCTGAGGTGTATTTGCACTTCCACGTGCAAGCAGAATTGTGCAGGGACAGGCTTTGGTGTTAGACAACCAGCCAAAGGAGAAGATGGCACCCTCCTGTCCCCTCTGAAAGCTGCCCATTGCTTTGGTTTGCTGCTTTTTGTTTCCAGACAACAGCTCCATGGACCCGGTAATCAGGCAGCAAATGCAAAGATGCATTTGCAAAAATGCAAGCCTGGCCATGGGCTGGGGATTTAATGAGAGCATTGTGATTCCCATCTCTCACGCAAGCTGTTTCTCACCCCGGGTGTTTCCATGTCTTCCCTGAAATCTAACAAAGCCTTTTCTCTTTGCACAGACTACATAAATCACTTCTGTTCAGTTCAATTGCCTTGGCAGAGAACTATTTTCATGGGAAGGGAAAGCTATAGAAGACAAAAAGGCCAATGTGGTGCAACATTATGAACAGGCTGGAGGTTTCTTTTCTCTGATTTGTCCAAAGGAAAAAATTCATGGTAACACTCTGATTTTTTACTACAAATAATTGTATTGATGCTTGGGGAAAAAAAAAAAACCCAGGGCTAGTGTATTTTTACTAAAAAATATATATTCTGTTTACACCCTGAGTTTTTTGCATTCATTCCTTCTAATAAATACAGGCCACTGATGCTTGCAGGGATTTGCAAAAGTTTTGGAATGTTGGGCTTTCCAGCACAGAGCATGTAAAAGCAGCAGCAGAGCAATGCTGCAAAACTTGCAAGCAGTAGCACTTTGGTTTCATGTCTGAACTGTGGACACAGCAGCTGCCTGCCTGGAGAGTCGGTAGAACCCATGGAGATTTTAATATTAATATATTAATATAATTTAATATATGAAGAGGGAAGAAAATTTTGATTCTGGCAGAAAAAGCAATCTTGCATTTAGGGCAAAAAGAATTGAGATCTAAGATTCTCCAACATACACCTGTTGGAATATTCACTGTGCATGAGGAAGTTAATTATTAGTATCTTAGGAAAATCAAGGAATTCCATTCATTAATGGTGGCAGTCATTTAGAGGAGGAGCTTTATCACGTGCTATGATCAAGCAGAGCTTGTCCACAGAGGAACACTCACTCCAATCATATTTGGCAGAGGATAAGTCATTGTTGAGAGCTGCCAAATTCCCTTTGCTGAACCCCAGGAGTGGCCCAAGCAAATCCCCTTCTCCAGCTGGTGAACCATCAGTTGTGTCAGACCAAATGTTGGAATCAGAGCTCACTGAACAAACTTTGCACACCCTAGGGGTGGCAGGAGGGGAATTTTGTCCAAGCCCTGGGCAAACACTGAGCTGAGGGAGGGCATGAAAAAGGCCATGTACCTGTCACAGGGTTTAGCTCAGCAAGCTGCAAAGAAATACATAGCCCAAGGCAATAACGAGCAACTTAGCAAATGTGGTAAATTCTCTGTTCTCTCTCTCTCACCTGAGGCACAGATAACACACCTGAGGCGAGGATTTTAGGTGAGGTAAGCATCTCAACTCACCCAGCCCAGCTGAGATTTTCAAATGGCATCTTTTACCTCCCTCTGGGACTTACAGAAACAGTAATCAGTAAATTTGGTGCTGAGGTGTCCTTACTAACCCAGCCCTACATCAGCCCTCTCTGCCTGGAACACAGGGGCAGAAACAAGAGGCTTTCGTGAACACCAAACAAATCACCCAAATCAACGATGCTAAGGGAAACCCCTGCAAATCCACGGTTTTAAACAATAAAATAAAGCTAGGTAATAAATCCTTTGCCTAATGACATCTCAAAATCCCTGCTCAGCCCACTAGGGATGGCAGGATTGCTTTGGATGGCTATGGAACAGCCAAAGTTGCCACTCCCAGGTGGCTAAAATAACTAAGTGGGACAGGTCAAGAGGACTGTGACACTGAAGGAAGAATCACATCCTACCAGAGGGAAGTCCCTGCTGATAGTGAAACCTCAGTTGTGTCATCAAGGCTGGAGGCACCTCAGATGGGTGAAAAGCCCTTTTTTTGCTAGTGCAATGTGAATCCCAGCCTATCAATCATCAACACTTTCAGCAACTGAGATCCTGAACAAGAGCAGCTCCAAGCTTCTCCCTCAAAGCCAAAAGGCTTCATTAAAATGGATGGAAGATCAACCCCTTCACAATGTTTAAAAGAAGAAGAATTCTACAAGGATTTTTTTTTTATCATTTAGATGTCTGACATGCAAATATTTCTGTTGCCAAAGGCTTTTAAAAATAACAATAATACAAAAATGCAGATTATTTTTTTCACTCCAGAAGATAAATTTTGCTGCTTGGTCCTGTGAGTGAATTGGGGCATGTAAGAGAATGCTCCTGTACCCAAGCATATGGACACTGAGGGACCACTTCAGCATCACTGGTTGTTTCTCAATTTCCTTTCCAAGTCTGTTGTTTCCAGTCAAACTTTTCCTCTAAAGGGTTCCACTCTTGGTATTTCCCACACACAGTGTATTGAAATCACAAGACAAGTGAAGCAATGAAAGTGTTCAATGTATTTGTTTCCATTTATTTCCCTCTTTATCCTTCTATATCTTTTTAGTTTGGGGATTTTTTTTTTTTGTTTTTTTTTTTTTTTTGTTGACAGGTGTGGGGTTTTTTAATAGAACAATTATTGTTTTGCTTGTTTTTATTCCAGGACAACAGAAATGAAGAGAGTAATGTGAATAACTCTAGATCTGCCCTGAATCCTTCTGTACCTCTGCAAAACCTGGTGCCTGCTCACAACAAAATAAATAGAGGGTTTCTTTCATTTAAAAGCAAGATAAAGGGTAGAAAAGTTCAATTTCCCACAGCACTTGAGGGCAGCTAGGGCAGGAGCAATGGGCTTCACAACACTAAAAGGTATGAGAATGTTTCCTACCACTGCAGAATATTTCCAACAACTTCCAACAAGTTCTGACAAGACTGGATGTAAAAGTAGCTTTGGCTTCTTTTCATTCACATAGTAATGTAGCCAAAAAAAGATTTGGTCAAAATTTTTGAAAGAAATGATACTTCAGGTTTTTTGGGAATGGCCTGGTAATTGTTCTGTACAGGTCAGAAACAATTAACCTAAATACTGCAGGTTTCTAGAGGGAGTGTAATTTTCTTTTAGGATTGCACTGCAATTTTAGCAGTGTGATTTTTGTAGGGCTATGAGGTCCTTGCTGCTTTCTAACTGCAAGACACTACATAAATTGTAACCATGACAAGCCTGTGATGCTCAGCAAGACTACTCACAGCTCAAGTGTCATTTTGTGACACATGAGACATGGAAATTTATTAATAACTCAGCACTCCTCAGGGAAAACAACCATCCATTCTTTTTTATTTCCTCTTCCTCAGGGATTACTGCCTTAACCTGGACATGGGAGGACAAACACACATTCAAATCATGTTGCACAAAGTGAGATCCTTGCTTGGCCTCCTGCATGACACTGCAAATTGTGTCACAAAGTCATCCCAGCCCAGGGCTCCACTGCCCTTCCAGAGTCTGTGATCACAGCTTGGATGTCACCAGGCTCATGGGACCCACGCTTCCCATGATGAAAACTCAGTTCCTACTTGTCAGAAAATAAAGTGCCCACGAGTGGGAAGGTCAAGGACAATCCATGGAACTTCTCTGTCTGCAGCGGAAATTGTAGGGCTGAACTTCAAATATAGTCAGATTTGTAATTTTAAAAACATGTGGGATAATAGGCTGTCAAAGTGATATTTGTTCTGAATTTCAGTCAAAAATATCAATCACCTACACCACAAACCCCTCACCATCATCCCTTGTTGCCTTCCAGTCTTGGGCTGCTGAATTTCTATACAAGACACCAGTGATTGTTTTCCAAAGAGCCAATGCATATCAAAAGAGAATTTACAAAACTTTTCATCAGTGTTCAATTCTAAAACTATTTTTAGACGATGGATACTTCCAAAAGTAGTGGAAGATGGACCTTTACATTAGTTCCAGTGAATTCTTTCATCTGTACATCTTTTAAGTAAAGAATCTTTTTCTGCACTTTATTGAAGAAACACTTTATGGTGTTATTTTACCAGCAATTATTTTCTTAAAAAAAAAAAGAATTCCAGGTTCTCAAGTTTCTAAGAAAATTGTATTTACTTGAACCCTCTTGCATAGAAATAGCTTACTCGACATGGAAATTAGCTGAATAGGAAATTACTTTATAGAACCTTGTAAAATTCTGTGAACTTAACTCTAATTTAAAATTTGTTTTTCATTTGCTCAGTGTCAAAAAGGCAAGTAGTGCTGCTGTAGCAATTTGAATCTCTGCCTTGGGAAGCAGAATCCAAGTTCTTGGGGCACTGTTTCCTCATTAGCCATTCTCCAAAGAACAAACTGACAATAATGGATTTTGTATTCCCAAGATAATGCTGAGTGTACTTTACTGCTGTGCTGGCCACCTCTTCACCAAAAATTCTATCATTTATCTGAGGAAGGAAGGCAGTGCATGGTCAACTTGAAGGAGTTTATCACCAGGATGAATTTATTATCAGATTTTGAATTCTAAAAAGCAAGAAGAGTCTAAAATAAGTCTACCTGCTGTAAAAGCTAGAGATGGAAAACAGATCAGGAATGAAATCAACTTGCAGTTGTGAATTAATCTTTAGGTTAATTCTCAGCAGTGATTTCCACGCCCTTCTGTGTTCTCCTTGTCTTTAAGCAATTCTATCAACTATCAAAACCAGAATGAAGCCACAGTCTACCAGGAAGAATAATTTTCTTCACAGAGAAGAATTCTCAAAGGGAAAGGATCAGGGAGGAGCCACATAAAGGAAAAACTGATATTCCCTGGCTTTTATCAGTCCTCATGCACACCCTTCCCAGCAGATGTCCCCAAGTTTTAGTTCAGTGCTGAAAAACAAATTAAAACCATTATCTTTGTGGTGTCTTACATTGAAGAGAATCCATCACTCACAGCCCAGAGAGAAGATGACAAAGAATCTTCCCAGACAATTTCACCTACAACAGAGTTTTACAAGACTCACCTACTTTGAAACTAAAAACAAGATGAACATGCAGCAGGTAATTCTAATTTTTAGAGCCTCGTTTGACATAATGATAAGTTATCTTCAACTCTGAATTTGTGCAAGTGCCACCAGAGAAAGACTAATGCCTTTCAAAACCATTTGGACTTTGCTTGAAAAGGAGCAGACCTGGCAAGTGAACCCTTCTCCTAAAAAAATAAATCAAACACCACTGCAGCAAAACCAAGCATAAAGCTAAAACCTGGTCTAAGAGGGAGCCAGGACAGACCCAGGGAGAGAAGTACCTGATGACAAGGGTGACTTAAAGTAGCAGTGATAAAATTGATTGCAGACATTATTCGATTTCCAGTTTATCTGCCCTTAACTTCTGGGAGAACAGAAGACAATCTAAATATCTGACATGGTACAGAACAAATGTGGGAAGCTTCATCAGAGATATCTACAGATGAAAGAACACCAGGAGCTACAGAACACAGAAAGTACGGATGGCTATCAGTGAGGCTGTTTCTGGAATCCATAGGGTTAAATCAGAGGATGTGAATTCCAAGGATCTGAAATCATCCTGGCCAAGGCCTGACATGTTCACATAGCACAGTACAGGGCACTGTACCAAGGCAAGCAGGTAGGGGTGAGATAGTACAGCACAGGCAAAAATGTAAAGCAGAATGTGTGGGTACCTTTGGTGCCATCGCATTAAGACATGCAAAAAATGCAAAACTTATATCCCTAAATTCACATTTATTTTTTACTTCCTGGTCTAAATTACTCAGTGCCTAGACCTACTCCAAATCTCTGTTGCAACTTTTTTTCCTCCATTTCTCCAAATGTCAAAGCATATAATGCTCCAGTTTCTCTCCAGTAGGAAGAAATATTTGAACATCAGCTGAAGAGTCCTTGGGCCCCCTGGTCACCATCACCACCAGGAGAGAGGACAGCAAAGCAGAGAAGTTCTTTCCCTGGGAAAAGCAGTTTTGAGACCCTTCAACACTAACAGCCAAGAAGACTCTTTATCCTATATAAATACAGATTTATCTGCTTTTTGATCTTAAGCACAAACCCCCTGCTCTCCTGACCCAAGAGAGTGCAAGGACAGCAAGTGGGGACAAGAGGAGACAAGCCCAGATTCCTTTGGTATAAAGATCAAACTTGCAAGCAAGGGAAATATCACATGAGACATTCCTATCTCCTACAGAGCCCATTTCCATTTCTAAGAGAACAAGAAGGCTGACAGCCTCTACAATTAACCCACAGATGCCAAGAGATGATTCTGCTTCCTGCTCTTTGTACTGCTTCCCAGTAAAAAAAAAAAAAAAAAAAAAAAAAAAAAAAAAACAGAGAAAGACAATTTCTTTTCTGCTGCATGGGTCCTGTTAACACTCTCGGTCTGGAGCTCCTCCTCTGGTCTGTCAGCACACAGGGGGCTGGAAAATACAGCGACAGAGGCTCATCCATGTGGGGACAAATGTCAGGAGAGAAGGGACAGCAAGCAGCCAGCCAGCAGCAGGCAGGGAGTGCTGCATGGAATCACGTCCCCAGGAATCTCCATGAGGTGAAATCAGAGCCTGTTATTAATCTATCCAGACACTGAGACCCAGGAGCTGGAGTAAATCCGATTAAATTCCCACTGTACCAGTGGCTAGAAGCCAAGCAGGTCTTTCTTTTCTTTTGAATGGTGACCCAAAGGATATTTCTGTCTGCTTCACTACATAGACACGCTGCTTTAAAACAAAACAAAATTAAAACAAAATGAACCAAAACAAAGAAATAAAAATAAACCAGAAGATCAAAATCATCGGGCGAATTCTAGTATGGCAATAAGGTCCTTTGAGATGCAACTCAAAAGGAGAAGAAAAACGTAGTTATTTCCCAGTCTGGAGGGGCTGCAACAGTGGTGGAGAAAGCAGCCATCCTCCACCCTTTAATGTGGGATAAGAAGAGTCCTTGAACAGATTAATGACAGCTAAACAGGGGTTAAACCAAACCTTTGCCGTGGGGAGTTTTGCAAAGCACAGGACAAGTAAACAAAACAGAACTTAAAGAAAAATAATCCCAATACAGTGGGACAACAGAGAAGAAAAGGAAATTAATCCTGGATTATTTAAGAGAGCTAAGTTTCAATTCTCAGAAGTTGATGAGAAGCAGCAGAGTGACACTGACAAAGAGACCAAGGAGCCCAATCCTCCCCGCACCGACCAGCGGCTCAGCACCCTGCGAGCACAGCTGGAGCTGTGATCAGAAACTGCTGAAAGCTCCTTACCTGCCCTGGCCTTGATGGCTCTGGTGTTTGCCAAAGCTCTTTGAAAACCAAATGCAAAAGACCAAAAAACAACCAATCAAATAAAACAAAGAGAAAAAGGAAAAAAATACTAAATCAAAGCTAAACAACAAAAGAAACACAACACAGAGATGTTCCTTAAAACCCAACAGCAACACACATCAGCTGCCAGCCAAGCAGATCTTCCACGAGATGGAGATTTAAGGCACGTTTTTGCTTGCCCTGTCAAGGGAGACGATTTCAGAGACTTCTTAAAAAGACAGCAATTCGGGTTAAAAAAATTGAAATAAACCAAAACGTATCAGCGCTTTAAAGGTTAACGGCCTCTGCTGAACAACATGCGTTTATCCAACCACGTCCTAGAGTAGTTTTTTCAGCCCCGAGACCAATGAGCACAGCTAAGAGGAGGGCCTTGGGATGGTGGAGAGGCTGAGTTACCCCCTCCCCTCTGCCTTCCCTCTCTCCACCTCCCCCTCCTTTTTTTTCCTTCTTTTCTGTCTTTTTTTTTTTTTTTTTTTTTTTTTAGTTTAGTAAATTAATGCAGCAAGAAACTCCCAAGATCTGGCGAGTCCTAGCAGGGGAGAGAGGGCAGAGGGGAGATGAGATGCATTAGAAGGACACTGAGCCACTTTCTTTCCGAGCACAATGGAAGTGCTTCCCAAGAAACTTCCCCTTCGCTCCCCTCCGCTCTAGCCCTGAGCGATGGGACACCTTCCCTACAGCAGCAATAACTTATTCGGGAGGAAAACAGCCCAGGAAGCAGGAATCAACAGCAGCCAAACGGCGGGCAGGAAAGCGCCACAAGCGGGACTGCAGCACGGCTCCACACTGACAGATTCCTGTGGATGTAATTAGGAGGACACTCCGGCCAGCAGCGGAGATTAAACCCTGGGTTCTTGAGGGTCGTCGTGTCCCCCCACCCTCTCCCACCTCACCGCCAGCACCCTGATGGCAAACCTACACCAGCTGCGGCCGCCCCTGTCGCCAGCCTGATGTCCGGAGCGACATCCCGCTGAAGGGAGGGTTCCGTGCGGGCAGCCCCGGCCCCGAGCGGCGCTGCAGCGGCGGTGGCGGGGGCTCCGGCGGAGGAGGGCCGAGCCCAGGCGGGAGCGGCGCCGCTGTCCGCGGTGCTGAGCGGGCGCGCACCGGGCGCTGTCCGCGGTGCTGAGCCCGCCCGCCGCTGTCCGCGGTGCTGAGCCCGCCCGTGCCGGGGCTCCGCCGCTCTCCCCACCGCTTCTCCCCAAGTGCCCGGTTACTTTATTCTTTATTGGCCAACCCCACCGGCCCACCCTTCACGGAGTACAAAAAAAAAAAAAAAAAAAGAAAAAAAAAAAAAGAGACACCAACACAACAGTGAGAGCTGGAAAAATGTGCAACGTCAACGCGCTCGGAGTCTACGTGTGGGAGACGATCGTTTTCTTCAGGTAAGGCTCGGCTTTACGCGAGGAGCGCGGCCGGGCTGGGCACGGCACTCAGCCCAGCTCGGGGCACAGCCGAGGGCAGCACCCCTGCCCCCAGCTGCCCCCAGCCTCCCCTCGGTACCCCCCGGGCTCGCTGTCGCCCAGCCCCGGGCTCGGGACATTCAGCGGCTCGGGGAGTTACTCCGTTTAATTAGCACCGCAATCTCGCTAACCGCAGTGCTGAAAACACCGAGCCCCGCTGCTTGCAAAGTGACAGCTAGTGGCGGCTGGCAATGCTGCACTTGAATTTGCCCGGGTAAATATTCCCAACTCGCCCCCTCCCCATGCTCAGACTGCAGGTGAGTTCCGTGGGATGCTTCCACTGCCTGCCTCTGAGGGATCACCCTCTGTCCTTAGCTGGCTGTGTTTAAATTCGCCAAAAGCAAAGAATAATCTCCTTCCTTCCCAACTCTTTTTTTTCTCTTTCATGCTGTTTTGACTATTCTATCTTTGCAGAATCTAAATGAAAGCCAAAGGGGGTGGGGGGAGCTTTTTCCAATTATGCCTATTATCCCCCAGCTGTATTTTGACTCTGGTTTAGATGTGTTCAGTTTCTCATTAAGGCTAAGACAGAAGGAACAGCTTTAGTCTTAAAGAATTGCTTCTTGTCCATCTATCCTTGCAGTGCTTTTATTAAATATAAAAAAAAATTGGACAGTAGAAGCTTCTATATTTCAATGAAAAATGCAACCTGCTGTAGCAAGTGAGAAACACCAATATAGGCAATTGGAGAAAAAAAACAAACCCTGTTTCATGATCTAAACTTGCTCATCAGTCTCAGCCTTCCATTCAGTTGCATGGCTCTTACTTCTGTGTTTTGCCAAAGTCTCATCTCATAGTTTAATGTGAAAACACAGGCATTATTTGCTTAAAATCACTGGCATAATACTTATTATTTTATGAATCACAGCACCAACCAGTACTAGCCAGACTTTGAGCTAGCATCCTCTTTCCTTTTGAACACAAAAGTCTTTCTAGATATAAAAAAACAATGGAACATCCGCACTTGTTCCTGTAATTCCACAGAAATTCAGAGACAGCAAGATTGTCTCATGAACTCAAAGCAGTAATTGTTTATGTTAGGTAAAACAAGAGTTCTAGAAATAACTAAAATCACCAATCTCTGAGAAGCAGTGCTCAATAACCAACACTTTAGAGCCATCCTTTCTCATCTTAGTCACAAGTGTATTGCAGCCCTGCAGGACACAGTGGGATGGGCTGACAGGGAGCAAATGGATGTGCAATAAACTCTTAGTTCAACACTGGGGAAGAGTGGGTTAAAAAACAAACAAAACAAACAGACTAAACAACACAAACACCAGAAAGCAAGAAGAAAATTGCAAAACTGAAAAAAAACCCCGTATTTCCAGGCTTGCATTTGCTATGTCCCTGGTACTGAAGCTTCTGAAGTGCCAGAACAGTGAAATTGATGCACACTCGTCCTGCAGATCCTGCTCACACTCGTGCTCCATCACGCCACATGTGTAAGCACTGACAGGTCCCCAGCACATCCATCCCAGCCATGAGCAATTCAAACCCCTGGTAAACCAGTCACTTCAGATTCCAATGCAAAGGTTCATAATGTTATAGACTATACATAGAGACATGTGGTATTACATCATGTTGCATCCAAAAGGTACTTTTGTAACTTTATTTTCTTCAAAATCGCCATTTAAGAATATTTGAAAATGCTTTAAGACAATTACAGGGAAAGGATGAAATCAGATTGGTTTCTATACTGCAATAATATTTTAAATACATTAAAAAAATACAAAAGCAAAAAACTAATCAGTAATTCCTGCTCAGAACTGACTCTACGCAATGTTTTTCTTTTTTTCTCTCCCGCTTTGTGGTATGTGTTCAATTTATTACAGGCCAAAAATCTACCAGCCTCTCTAGTCCAGGAATAGCTTTGCTATTTCAGTTTCAGTAAGAGAAGTTTATTAATTAAGAGTCATTCATAAATTATGTGTGCCAATTACTCCTACTCAAACTCAGTCATACATGATGTTTAACAAACCAAAGCTGATAATCCAATAATCCATAAGAGAAGTATGCATTAATTTAAATTACAAAGTGCACCACGCTTTATTGTCAGCCTGTCAAAGAGAATCCATTGTATGTTAGCCTATATACCACACAAATATATATATCCAAAAAAAAAAGTAAAATAAAAAGAAAATCTAATGTTCCAAGGAAAATTATATACAGCCAATATAGAAAAATAAGCCAATATAGCAAATAAGGCTAGATTTGTTGCTTAACAGAAATGTCCTCCACCAGCCATTTAAAAAACAAGACCCCATGGGAAAGAGTAACAGCTGGTGTGTGAATGCAAACATTATGGTACTGCCAATATAATATTTGTTTCTGTTCCAGTTGGGGTGTTTCAGAAGGAATTTGTGATATGTGGCTTATTCTGACATGCCTTTCTTTATGGAAGATCACTTCCCATCCTGCTACCTGCCTCCTCAGACTGCAGTCACTTAGCTGTGACTCAGGCTTTTCCTGGGAACCTGGGCAGGGATGGGAACTGGGCTGGGATGGGAGATTAAGACAGCTTGTTTGGCCAAGCTTTCCTTACAGGTATCTAGGTAAAGCAAAGTGCTAGTTCTTTAAAATAGATTGGACAGTTTGGGGCAAAATTGGACACAGGGATTTTCAGATGTCCTACTTATACCCGTGGAGACATTTACAATCAATAATTCTCCCAAAGTCTAACTACACACCCTGAGTGTTCAGCTGTGAATTCCTTCATGCAGAACAAAATGCTCCCTTATCCTGGATATTCTGTGGTACCATTGAATTTTCATAGCAGCAATGGTCCAGAAACACCACTGCATAAGCTAGAGGTAGGAATGCACCTTGTCAAAATTAGGAGAGAAAAGATGCCCTAGAACTGACCCCTTACCCAAATGGACACTGTCCTGTGAGGCTTCGAAAACCTCTGGGCCTGATTTTGGTCCTAATATCAGGAATCAACAGCACAACCTTCATGACTCAAGATCAGGGTTGGCCCCTTCTGAACAACAATCTGTCAGCTTGCAGAAGTGATTCCAGGCAACTGCTCCAAGTGAGTCACAGGCTAAAAGTTGCTGCCAGCCTCAGTCCCTACTGGATTGCTCCACCTGGCCTGTTTATATTCCCTCCTGTCATAACAGAGCTCTTCATTGCCAGTTGATAAACAATAAGAAAGTGCCACTGAGAACATGAAGCCTCAACTTTGCAGGGAGGAAAAAAAAACATGAACAAACCATCTCCTAAAACAGTCTTGGCAAGTAAAGGGGATGATTGGAGAGCTGCTGGCTTCATCTCCTTGAAAATACCAAGAATAAGAATAACCTGCACCATATCTCTTAGGTTCCTGCTATAGCTCTGCAGGGAGAGGTAACATTACACAGTGAAAATCCAGCCTGAGACTTCCAGAGCCACAAGATAAATGATGTAGTAGATGTTGTCAATAGTGACAGAATATTTTCCATTCTAACTAAAATACACTAGAAGTTGTGCCTTATGACCTGTTGTGCCTCTGCAGTGTCCCTCATCTCCATGAAATAAAAGTGATTTAGCAAGTCTTGTACCAGATGGTTCTAAGGATACTCTTTAGCTGCCTTGGTCTGCAACCTTTAATAGCCCCATTAGAGACCCTGCTAAAAGGGTTACAGAGCCAAGGTTTGAAAATGTGACCATGTAGACAATTCTAGAAATCTTTATAAATCATTCTGTAAAGAAAGATTAATTTGGCGTCATTGCAGTAAAAGCACAAAATGTCTGGGACCCTGCCTTCTGCAGGGACTTTGATCCATCTATCCTGACTCTTGCATTTAAGACAAATCAACATAAACTACATAAAACATTTTCTGACAGCCTAGTCTTAACCTTCTTCTTAGCCAGACAGCTGCCTGAAACAACTCCAGACCTGCTCTGTGGATGGTTCAGAGCAGAAGACAGGCTCCACCAATGTCTGTGGAAAAAAACCCATTCTTTTCCCCCCTACCTTAGGTTGGGTACAAAGAGAAGGAAAACCCTAAATAACCAACTTGTTTATCAAAACCATTACAAGGAATGTTGCAGTTTCACAATGGGCTAATAAAAAACCCTTGGTGCCTGAGGCAGTGGTGCTGTGCAGATTTTAGGTAATGCAGCCTGGCTGTCCACCTTGGCTCACTCTGAATATTACCCCACACTGCAGCAAGTCCCACTGGCAGAACAGAGATTTACTGTTCAAATACCTGAGAGCTGCTGCTTCTGAAAAGAGATGGAGATTGAAGGGAATGGTCAGACCCTGCCATTACATGCAAAGGCACTACAGAGACTTCCTTCAAAAACAACAATGAAGGCATGGGAATTCTTATTCTCCTTCTCCCGTAAGAGGAGTTGGAGTCCCTTAGGTGTGAAGCAGGTCAGCAGCCCTGACTGAATGTCCCAGATTTAACAGCACAAGAAAAGGCTCAGGAAGTTCACTCTGCTGCTGACCAAGTGATTCCAGCCAGAAAGGAAAGCTCCCATAAGCAACAGCACAGGGCATCTCCCCTGGTCCTGGGCAAACAACATCCCTTGTGGGCTGAAGAAATTCATCTCACCAAACACTCATGAGCTGACCTGGATAGAAAAGGATCTCAACATCTGAATTAAGAAGTTAATCAATGTCCAAAATTAAATTACTTTATTATCCCAGCACTGAGCAGCAATCATTCATCTGCAATAGGAAAGCAGCAGATGGGCCTGGTTCTCATTTCATCCCAGCATGCAGCTTAAAAGGACTCTCCAAATTCCAGAGTCAAAACAAGGTGTCAGACCACCTAATGAATAGCATTTCTATTTAGGTACTGATGAAAGACAAGAGTCTTATAAAAATACATCATGATTTAAAAATCACACTAACTCACAGCATTTAATTATGTCAAATCACATCACCCATTCTCACTTGCTTATTTTCTATAACCTGGAGCTTTTCTGAGATCCCAAAGTGATCAATGCTAAGACAACAGATAGGCTGTTTACAAGTTATGACTTCCATCTGGTTTATTTGCCTGTATCAGCTCTCACTGTTGTGGCACATTAAATTAGGGTTTCACTATTTCCAGTAAATTACCCTTTTGCTCTCATTACCTGGCATGTTTCTACTGACCTTCATCTATCATCTAGGGCACAAATTATTGGGTTTTTCATGAACTACGGTTACACCTGTGCATCTCACATTCCAAGAGAAAGGTTTCATCATAAGATTTCAAAAGCTGAAAATGTCATTCCAGCACACCCTTCCCACCACAGTTTTATTCAATTTTTTGAGGGACAAAAAAAGTAATTCCAAGAACTTTCGATAACTTTAGTTTGGGGGAAAAAAAACTGACAAAATGACAAAAACCCAAATCAAACCAACAACACACCAAAATACAACATCAGCTTGGGATACATGAAACAAAAAGGAAGGAGGGAAAGAAGCAGGAATTCCTGCTGCAAGACACTGGAAGGATCAGCAGCACCATGCCCAGAAAACTCAACACCAGTCTGACTGCTGCCTTCCAGACCTACTTGCACAGCCCAGGAAAGAGCATTTTTGCATTGTATCAGCACAATAAACTACTGCTAATTCAACAGGTCAGTACCCTGTACAGAGACAAAAAATTCACATATTTCTTTTCTCTCACCCTTTCCCCCAAGTATCCATACAATTTACATTTGTGCTTACAAAGGCAGACAGAACAGGAACCATTTCCCTCCAAAGGAGGTGGTTTGCATTGGGATTTCTTAGCCAAGATTGGTGCAAAATGTAACAGCTCCCTTCCCCTCTGGGGAAAGTGCTGATACAGTCCAGCTGATCTGGTGCTATCGATCCCATACACACCTCCAAGCTGCTCTTAAATCTCTCTGATGCTTCAAGAGACTAATGCACCAAAACTGAAAAAATCCAGAAATACAATATTTGTCCTCCCCTCAGCAAGTCCAGAGCCCAGAGGGGGCCTGCAGAGAACAGAAATAGATGGAGGCAGGTGCACCCATTGTTCACAGGAGCTGAGCTTTGCCAACTGTGCAGACAATTAGTTCATCCATACAGTGATGCTGATTTGGGGACTGCACCACATCTGCCTGGTGCATGGGCACCACTGGCATCCTGTACATACATCTCTGCTGGGTATGAGTGCCAGCAAAAAGAGCAGCAGAAATCTTAATTTACCAAGCCTCACAAAATTAAGATTTTGAGAGAGAGGTCAAAACATAAGAAAATACTTCAGCACCTCTGCTTTCCTTTTGATTTCTCCCTCTTCGCTCTTCCATTGAGGCTCACAGCCTGCTAGAAATAAAACAAAATAAAAGGAAAAAAAGGACAAAACACCCAAGTGCCTTAGGAGCCAGCCAGGGAAGCCTCTTGTGTTTATCAGTGCCTCAGTGTGGGTGGGTGAAGAGGGAACAGAGCACCGGGGGCTGCCAGCCCCGGAGTGTCGCATGGCTGGAACAGCAGGGCTTGCAGTGCCATCAATCAGCCCGGGCTGCCTCCAGAGCAGAGCTGCTGCCAGCAGCTCCCCAGCCCTGCCCGCGACCACTCGCCCAGAATGCAAATCCTGCACCCAGCCCCGGCAGGGCCGGAGCAACACAAATCAATTAAACGGCAGCGCAAGGGGGATCAGGGCTGGATCAGTCGGGCTCGGCAGCAAAACGCAGCTGAGCTAGGAATGCTGCAGGAAATCCAAACAAAACCATGGTTTTCTCGCCTTTATGTGATTTCTTCCAATTTTGTTGGTTTTATTCTTTTGTTTCGACTGATGCCCGTAAAAAGATGCATTGTGTAAAGCCTCGAGCAGAGACCCCTCCTCCTCTCTTTTATGGGGGAGTTACAAAACCTGAAAGCTTGCAAGGGCCAGCTCTTATCAGCACCCTTTAAAAAAGTCTTAATTCCAAATGTCCCTGCTGGTAGCTGTGCAATGTTGGTTCAGTCCCCCATTACAGCAGGATATGTTCACACAGGTATTATTACCTCAGTGAGGAGTGGAGAATCTCTGGCTTGCTGGGTGAGGGAACCTTTCCTTATAACAATTTTGTCCACAGCCTGTTTCCACAAAGTGACTTTCTGAGGGCTTTGTTTACAATCCTGTCTGTTTGCTCCCCGTGCTTCCACCCTCTGGAAGCAATGCTGACCAGGGCAATAGTTGCTGGCACACCCACACAACAACACAGAATTCTTTCCTACACCAGCTCTCCCAAGATCTCATTTACAACCCAAAATGTGTGTATCCCACCTCTCCTGCCACCCCATGGGCCTGGGAATTGTAAGCACTGTCCAGCTTCCAGCCCCATCCATCACACCCTGACACAGAGCTGTGGACTTTGAAATCATCTCCCAGCAGTGAGGCTGACAAAGCAGCAGCCTCATCAAACACAACTTGCTCTCCTGCACCAGGGCTGAAAAAATGGAGTTTGGTTTGTTCAGTTCCCCGACCAAACAAAGAGTGAGGAGGAGAAAATCCCTCCTGGGCAGGGGACGCAGGGCTCGGCCATTCCTTGCAGAAGTTACACTTCATTATTACTCATTAATAAACTGATGAATTACACCAGGAATCACAGATGGCACAGAGGGAACACTCAGGTCCAGCAGGGTATTTGTGTTGCAATTACAATGATCAATTCCATCAGAACATATCAACATGAGTGCTCTCATCACACAACTCACTTTACATAGCACAGACTTCATCAGAGAACCCCAGTTTTACCCCAGGATCCCCAGTTTTGCAGGTAGGTTACATAGGTTAGCTCAGGAGACCTCTTGAAAGGATCTGCAGCAAAAAGTTCAGATTCAGAAGATAAAATCCACCAGCACTCTGAACTACGTGTCATATCCCTTAAAAGAATTCTATTCATACCACTTCTGATTTCACAAAAAAAAAAGTTACAATATCCTTACCCCACCTTTACAAGCAGCATAAATCCTTAAAGCAAAACTAATTTTTAAAAAGCTGCTGTAGGGAGCTATTTGAACTGATGGGAGTGACTGCAGAGCTATAGATAGAAGAGCACCCACGACTTCTCGGAATTCTCTGACACTTGTCTGGTCTGTGATCTAAAACCCTCTGACGTCAATTGAGGTTCCCATTGCAGCTCTCCATCCAAACACCCAATCAGGAGCACATCAGCAAAGAGACTATTCTTACCTAGATGATGAAGTTTCATCTTGTTAAGACGTTTCCCCCCTTTATTTACTGCCTTCAGGAGGGCTTTTTATGCGCGACTTTGAATATCTGACTTAGCCCTCCTGACTTTAAAAGGAATATGCAGTGTGTGTGTAAAGCTACAGACACATGCTTTTGTCTTTGCAAGGATGTTTTCCCCTTTGTTTTTCCACAAAAGACAAAAAGCAATTATAACTTTGTGTTTTTTGTAAGCCTCTCAGTATAGGCACAGGTGAGAGTCAGTGCTGGTGTTTGCTGGGTTTATCTCACAAGTGCTTAAAACCTGAGCTTTGACTTGTGCTTCTCTGTTGTTCAAACTGTTTTCAGACCTGTCTCAAAGGCTTAGGATCATACATCTCCAAAAAGTCACTGCATGGACTCCAAGAGCCATAGATGCTTCTGGAAGAGGGAATAGTTCAGAAAGTCACTAGAGAATGCCTGTGGCTCAAAAATTAATTTAACAAACACTTTTTAGTATGCGATAAGCAAGAGTAACCTCACAATCCTTGTGAGGAGCAGACTTAGCACAAAACTGAGCATTATTCCCATACAATTCATTGGTCTCCCTGTGCCATTCCCAACTATATACAACATGCAGATTTCTCCTCCCCCCAGCCAATTGTCTAGTCATTTATTATTTTCTTACTGCTCTGTCCAGGCAGCGTCAGCAAATGTTCCAAGTGCTGGTGTCTTTCCATAGAGTTAATCAGTGTAATTGGGATGGTTTATAGCTCTGGACAGAGTGTTTTGCCATATGGCATAGGAGCCATGGGCTGCAGGAACGTGGCAGTGGAGCACAGACACCAGTCTGTGCTGCAGTCTGAAGAGATTTTTCTCACCCCAGTGAAGTTGTTACAGCTCTCCATGGATGGGAACGACTGCAGAGGGTTAATTCCCTGAGGTTCACGAACAAGTGCCTCCCAGCTCCTCTCCTCAGGTACAGCCACAGGAGCCAGTGACAACAGGGGGGGTGAAGGACCTTTGAGAGTGTTTTGGGATCCTTTGGGTTAAAACTTTAACTGATTACATCCTGTGACTACTGCAATGCAGTTACTTCTGGTGCAAGAGCTAGAACCGGTTTAAAGAGCTCTCAGCAGCAGAGCACAGCCATCCAGGACAGAGACATTTAACAAGCCTACTCTTCCTTTCCTGTCCCCATCCTCCTTCCACTATAATAATAGCTCATTGCCCATTTCTTTCTCCGAGTGAAATCTCTCCTCAGGTTCTCAATTTCCATATTTCCCCAGCCTCACTGTACACATCCACTCTCCCATCCTGTTCCTGTATTCAGGCCTGCTCCCTGCCTGAACACTCAACTGGATTAAGAAAACAACCATGTCCAAATTCCCTTCCCACCTGTGAGAATTAACTTTAAAATTGCCCCCTGAGTACACCCTCCACCAGGGGCTGTAAAACACCAGCAGCTGAGCACGACCAAGGGATTGAGATCACCACTGTGTAGGCAGCACATCTGTAACACCCTCAGCTCCTTCTACTCAGCACCAGGACAGCAAAAAATTCAGTATTGGGGCTCTCTTCTCCCACTCACCTCCACTATTCCATCTCCTTTCCACCTCTAATGCTGCGGGCCAGAAATTGGAACAAGGTGATGGAGAAAAACAGGCAGGCAATGAGTTTCATCCTATTTAATTGAATTGCATATCAATATTGATTGTGCTATTAATTTTGATAGTAAATCTAATCATTAAAATAAAAAGTCTGCTTGCAGTCTCTGCCAAGCCTTCCCAGCAAGGGTCTGGCAGCATTCCCCTCTAGATAACATGTTGGTGTGCAGTCAAAAATAAATGTCTGGGTGCAGAGTTTAGGGCTGCCCCTCTTTCTTTTCAGGATGATCTGTCCTCCCTGCTGCAGAGGAGGAGAGAGTGACAGGCAGCTCCAGCATCCTCTGAGCTCTGCTGAGCTCCAGGATCTGCTCTGTGCCTGGGCAGGGTTCAGGAGGAGGAGGAAGAGGCTGCACTGTTAATCATGGGCAGCGCAATGCTCTGATGTGCAGCTGCCCCTCTCAGAGCCTGCTGGAGTCAATAAAACAAAGCTGATGTGTTCTCCCACATCCCCCAGCCCCAGGCTGGCTTTGGAGGTAAAGGGGGAAGCAGTTATTCTGCACACCTCAGCCTGCCTCAGACCTGATGGGTATTTCCCTCCCCTGGGATATTTCTTAAAGAACACATCACATCTGAAGGACAAACGTGTGAAGCAGCTCACCTGAACGCTACTCCCAACACATCCCTGCCAAGGTTTCTGGCTTGCTGTGTTTCAATAATAATAAAAACCCCAAACCAACCACTTCAGAAACCTCTGCTGAGCAGCACAGAACCAGGGTAGGGGTGAAGCATCTTCTATATCTCCCCAGCCTGCAGAGATCCCACTTCTCTGGAGCCACTGATGTGGCATCACTTTACCTTCACAGGAACCTGAGCCCTCCACACTTTGCAGAGAGATATTTCCTTTGCAAACACTTGTTTGGCAACAGTTTGTTTCTGCTGCCAGACATGATTTTTTTACACTCAGAATTAATGATTAACAATTAAATTATTTGACAAGGGAATTGAGGCCCTGTGCTAATTAAATTCCTTCATCACTCCTCTTTGAAAAGAAAAAAAAAAAGAGAAAAATTTATTTCTCAGTATCAGCATTCAGCCAGAACAGGGCATTTTGTGATGCTGGACTTAATTAGATGGACAACCATGGCCACAGCCAAAAAAGAGAATAAAAGGACAAAAATATTGCTCAAGGATCTTGCAAATGGGAGGAGAAAGAGAAGGAAATAGCCAACTGGAGAGCCAGGAATCAAGTGAACAGACACATCCAGACTGCAGAAGAGCCACATTCTAAACCAAATAATTGTTTATAAGAATATATAATCTGTTTAGCTGAAACAAAATGATACAGACAGAGTAAACAGTGCCTGTATAGGCTGGGAAAAACCAGCAATAGGTGTCCTGCAAAGCTCTGTTTTAAGGGATTCAATCCTGCTCATCTCCACCACTCTCACATCCTGCTCCTGGCTGGAGCTCCCGGGGGCTTGCTGGTGTCTGCTTACACACCAGCATTAATATCACAAAAGATTATGCTAGTTCATCGACCCTTTGAAGAGATCCTTCCCATTGTAGCTGCTGTGATGATTGCCTGATGGCACTTTCTCAGCCAGATCCACTAGGGATTACAGCAGCATAAATAAGATAAGCCTCTGTCTGACTGCTATTAAAATGCTCAGCTCAGACAACTCTTACACCACTGCAAACTCCATCCTCGGTGGGTTTGTTACAGCCTTGGCCTCCCTTTGTTTATTCACAGAATAAATCTTCTCTCTGAGCAACACAACCCCCACTAAATTTCCAATTCTCTTCCAGTGCCAATAATTTTGGAATCACTCTGCAATTCCCTCTCTTTGTCTCTGTGAGCCAGGAGACAAACAGTCCTCTGGGACTTTTGAGGGTGTTCTGGAAGGACTGAGGAATGGAGAAAACCCCAGAAAGCTCCCAAGACAGCACATAAAGCACTAGCCCAGACAGACCTGGAAGACAGAGGAAGCTGACAATTTTTGGGTGCTATCTGAGCTAAGCTGCCATTCCAAAGCTCAGCTGTCACAAGCAGAGTAAAGATTTTGGGGCTCTGCTAGACAGAACCCATCCACCTCAGTGGATCAGCCTCTGTAGCTCCCAGTGGTGCTTTCTGCCATTATTTCTAAGATAGAAAGTAGATTTAGCTACCTGCTTCTAGAAAAGCTGCTCCCTTCTGCACTGCTTTCTTGTAAATCCAGGGGGAGTCTCGTTTTAGGAAAGCATCTAGTAACCAAACAAACTGGGGGAACTCAGAACTCACCATTCCCAGGTAAAGAAACACAGCAGCCAGACAGATTTTAAACCATGCATCAAGCCACTGAAGCCTTGTGTGAGAGTTTCAGCACATCCCCAGGGGTGCCCCCAGGGACAGGCCACAGGGATGGGCAGGAAGCTGCAGAAAACAGTGGGGCTGTGAGAGGGTGGTCCTCTCCCAGAGCATTCTGAGCTTCAGTTATCTAAATATTTATTTCCATGTGGGAAGTGAGCCCATGAAATTAATTTATTTGCAGCTTTGATGCAGAAAGGATCAGAAAATGGCACCCAAGAAACACAGATTCACTCACTGGAAGTGGGGTGTATATATTGAGTAGAGACTTTCACACTGAATTTAGGGGAAAGATGAGCACTGATTTCTTTTCTTTTTTCTACCTCATTTTTAAAACAAATGCCAGGGGAATTGCAGTTTCTAATTATCTTTTTCCACTTAAAGATTATTAGATGCTTATTAGGTTTGTATTGCCTCTCCCCTCCCACACACATTTTCCATTTCCATATACTTCATCCAGTCTACAGTTAATGAGAAGGAATCAGTGTATTGCACTGTCTGGCATCTTGCTGAAATGGCAGAAGTCTTTGGTTACCAAGTCATTTGCTGCTTAATTGAAATCTTTTCTCTGGACTCATTGCCATGCAGACACTCCATTGGAATGCAGCAGTCAAGCCCAGTATTGATTGTCCTCCTACTCCCAGCTTTCTCCTGCGTTTGCAAATCAATTGCACCCTGTTGCTTTCCTTCTAAAAACAAATTAAATTAAAAACCATCACCCATTTCACAACCCCATTTACCCCTGAAACACATTGGTTCTGCTTTGCAGTATTTCCTTGGGGCAGAGATGGGGACAAGACAAGAAAGGGGACATGGTTGTAGCAAGAGCAAGATGCACACCTGGTCAGAGAGAAGGAAGTGCAGCATCCTGTTCAGAAATGCTCCAGTGGGAGAGTGGATTGGGAGTACACAATGGAGTGAATAAAGTCCTAGTTTTAGGCTCTCACTGGAATTAATCTCCCCTCTTCACTGCAAATTAAAATGGTTTTAACAGTTAAAAATCCAGCAATCAGAGAACTCTGTTGCAACTTGCGAAAGGAGCCAGACTGCAGTTGTGAGTTTGCAGGACTGAAAACCAAGGCTTGGCAAACCATTGCTGCTGACACCAGAAAAGAAACTCAAAGCAATGCAGTTACCAGATTCCTGATTTTGAAATTAGGCACCCAAGCACTGTAGAATCCCATCTGAATTTTTAAACCTCTGAGGAATCGAATTGTTCAAACGCTCTTATCAAGGCTTTGTCAAGATAATGTCACTCTTTGGGGTTTCAGCTCAAACTTGCATTGGATGAGCCCATCTTTGGGAGCAGCATCACATTAATACCATGCATAGTTTCAGTCCCAAATTCTTCCCAAGAGATCTTGTGTCAGTACTTAGCACTAGAAACTTCCCAAGGTGAGGACTCTGGTGTCACTTGTGAGGACATGTGTAGCCAAATGACTTGTGCCTGTTGTAAACTCCCTTAGACTTCCCAGCTGCTCTGTCAGGGGCTCCTCATCATTCCCACAGCATTTATACTTTAAAAAAATCAGTTTTGCAGAGTGTAAAGCACTCAATTCCTTCTGAGCAGCTTCCTTTGGCTCACTGTACATTTGCATTGCAATGCTGCCTGCAGGCTTTACTCAGCACCAGGCACCTGAACCCACAGGCTCATCCTAACCACATTGCATAGGTGATTTATGGGGTTTTTTGGATCATCTAGGCAGTTTTACTCAACACTTTCAGCCTGGGAAGAGACTGACGTTCAAATAGAAACCATAAAACCAGAGGGAAGGTACTGAATGGTGTCTGCTCCTGTCTAGGAAGTCAAACCTTCCTGCAAAGCTGAGAATGAGCAGCTAATACCAAGGGTTACTTGCTCCTCTGTAGATGGCAACAACAGATTTCCTAAGCCCAAATTATCACCCTGCAGATCTTGCAGACTCCCATGGAGTCAGAAGGCAAATTACCAACCATTGGTTTTTGTCTTCTACAGAAAGAATGAAATCACAAATTTATCTGCCCCAGAGTCCACACAGGCCCCAGAAAAATTACATTTCCTTTCATCTTCAACCCAACATGAGAAAAAAGTCAGGATCACACTCCAGACACTCCAGTTCTGTGTTGAGCTCAGACCCTGCATTGCAGGTACCAGTGGCAGAGGCTGGGCTGATCAGCAGAACCACCCCTGTCCCCTCCAGCCCCACAGGCTCTGCATTAGCTGTGCCACCACATGATGCTCATTTAAACCTCAAACTCCAGATTTCTCTGATCCTACTTGCCTTTTGGAAAATCATACTGCCAGAGTGCTGCATATGCTCCCTGCTATTTGCCCTGTAATTAAGCAGTAATTGCTGCCTAAGGCTAATCTCAGAGTGTATTTTACCTGTGGAGCTCAGCGCCAGAGTTCACATTTGTAATTTAGTGGCACACCAAGGAGCTGTACCTAAACTCACAAAAGGATTTTCACTGCTCATCATCTCTCTTCTACTTTGGTGGCAGCTGGGATTCTGTATTTGGAGATGTTTGGGCTGGGCAAACAAATTAGCTGAGACCAGCCTCATTAGGAATTCACATGGGTACCCATCCTGCCTCAGCAGGAATAAGATGCTGACTGCTCTGTTTCTGGACCCCAAGCCCTCCCCAGCATGGGATACACGCTGAAATCTCCTCTTTATCTCTACTTGCACAGCCTGGCAGCCTCCAAGGAAGCTGAAGCAGCAGCTCGATCTGCCCCCAAACCCATGTCTCCTTCTGACTTCTTGGACAAGCTGATGGGGAGAACTTCAGGATACGATGCCAGGATCAGACCAAATTTTAAAGGTATGCAAAAAAAAAACCAGCTTTTTCTCATTTTGGGACTGAAAACTGCATCCAATCCTCATTAATATCTTCCTAATGCTGTATGAAATATGAATATTTATGTTCTTACCAAGTATGTATTATAAGGCTATTTGGTACATGGATCCCTGTAGATTTCTGGAAAGACATCAACAAATGTCTGCTCAGAGTGGAAACAACCTTGTAAGAACTTCATATACTGTAAATATAGGACCCCCCAACCCCTGCTTGGATCAGGGAATCTCAGTGCATCAATCTCAATACAGAGATCAAGGACCCTGTCAAACCAAGCAGTGACTGGAGCTGAACTTCTTTAAAGGTAAAGATAAAATGCCCAACTTTGCTTTCCCCTGGAGTCACTGCCCACAGCACCCACCAATGGCAGGCAATGCTCCCCCCTTGGAGCCACTGCAGCCTCTCCCATCAGCCCCAGAGAAACCCCACAAGATGCCAGGGCAGCCCAAACCCACCCCTGTCCCCACATTAAAGGGGCTTTTCAGCCCTCTGTGCTCCCCACCCACATTTCCATCCTGCCACATATTCCATGGCAGCCAAGCAGCACTGATTAATCAAGCCCTGGCAGAGGCAACAGAACATCTTTTCTCCTCAAAACACCTCTTCTAGCAAGTGTGGGGTTTCTGGATGGCTTTTTCTAGCTGGTCTAATGGAAGATGTCCCTGCACATGGTAGAGAGGATGGAGCTGGAGGGGCTTTAAGGGCTCTTCCAATGCAAACCATTCTATGTTTTTTTGTTTTCCTTTCTTTTTAACTGAGCTCACTTTCCCAGGGGCTCCTTAGCCCCCGATCACACCCAGAGATAAAGCAGGACCTGCTCCTCTCAGCCACTGCCCATCTCCAAAGCTCATTTTATTCACTTCTTTTGTTTCCTGCAACCAGTTCCCTCTCCCCTGGAGGCACTGGCAGGGCTGACAGGATTCCCAGGACCCATTAATCACTGGTGACAGCACCTGGCACCCAGCTTTGAGCAATAAACTCTGTGCTGGGCTTTTAAACCCAAAGAAAGATGGGAACCCTGTGTCCCAGTAGCCAACCAGGCAGCAGAGGACACTGCTGTTCTTATCCAAATGACAAGGAGCTAAAATACCACCCTGTAAACCTGCCTACCTCTAAATTATGCACACACAAAAATTAAACTTTAATATTTAATGAAATGTATACATTCACTTCCTGCTGAAGGCAGCTGTATTGTATTTTATTTGAGATAATTTAATTTCAGTTTTATTTCAATGAACTACACCTTCCCCTCAGGGCAGTTTTGCTGGCTTAGCCTCCCACACATAAATCAGGCTCCAATTTATATGGGAGGCATAGGAGGTGTTTTACAGAGCTTGGGGTTGTAGCTCTCAAAGCACATCATTTAAATTAACTGCAGTAACTCATAAGGACATTTTAATTGCTTAGATCTAAATGAAAATAATGCTGAAGATCCATATCAGATTGATTTTTGGGGAGGGGAAGATTAACAAAAAGAAGATTGCAGCTTTTCTGTAAATGCTGTAAAGTCTGGACTTAGCTGTGGATTCACATTCTGAGAACAAATAAGCAGTATTTGGGTTTTCAGGTGGAGGATGAAGTCAGGAGCTCCAGCAGGGACAGAGAGGAGCCTGGCAGGGACCTCTCACCCAGGCTGTGCCCTCATCCCCACTGCTGGAAAACTCCATTCCTCCACAGCTGCATCCCTGCAGAGAGGAGGAATATTCCCAGCGGCAGGCAGGGAATTTTCTAGAGCCTCTCACAAGCTAAAAGATGCCCAAAATCACCAAATCCTGCGGGGAGCTCATGGCTCACCTTGGACATCCTGAGAAGAGCTCAGTGCCTCAAGAAGAGCTGGGCTGCCCCAAAAAGCCTTCACATGCACCCACTTCACCCTCAGCTTCATGTCAGCACTGGATCAGGAGCAGGGGGACCAAAATATCCCAGACCTGTCAGAGTCAGGAGCGTGTGCACTCATCCAGGGGATCAGCTCAGTGCTCTCCTTGTACTGTGCCCTTTGGGAGGGGAATCACCTGCTCAAGGATCTTTTATGTGGTTTGTGAATGAGTCCAGAGCAGAAAAACATCACCCCTGAGCTCAACAGAAGGGACGAAACAAGTACTACAGCCTAATAATTGTGTGCTTTCAGCATATGGATAAACTTCTGGATAAGAGGGGTTGGCGAAAGTAGGGGAAAAAAGCATTTAATTGCGTCTGATTGCTCAAGCCATGCCAGTGTTTAACAGCCTGGAGAAAGCTGCACAGACTGAGCAGTGTGAGATGCTGCTGAGCTGGCAGTGCCTGTCTGGGGGCTGGTTGGGCACAGCCTGCTCACATTGCCTGGGACTCACACCAAGAAAACCCCAGCAGAGAGCATCACTGCGGGGAACAGGCACAAACTTTCAGAGGAGGCCAAGGCAGGAGAGGAGAAAACAAAGCTCCAAATGTTCCTCAGCAATCAGGAAAATCTATTCATTTCCACACATTTGCAGTGATTAGAGGCACCAGGCTCTCGTTAAAGCCATTCCTCCCCCCAGTATTTCATGCTGCAGCAACTGCCAGACTGCAGATGTGACCTTAACAGGAACATCACTCCCCCAGCAGGCTGAGCCACCAGGCAGTGCTTGAAATGCAGACACCATCCCTGATTCCATAAAAAATGGGGGAATAATCTGAAAATCCACACTCTCTACTGGCACAGATCTTATCTGCCCAGAAGCATCTGTCAGAGGGATGATATGGGATTAACTCCAGTGTAAAAGGGGACCTTGGTCCCTGGGGCTGTGCCTCTGCTCTCTGCCTTTCCCCACCACATCCTGGGCAGTGCCCACAGCAGCCTTTGGCTCCACAGCTCCCAGAGCAGAGGCCCCTTTTGCTTCAACCCTCTACAAAAAATAATTTCATTATGTGTGAGATATCATTATGTGTGAATTATCCAAGCCACAGGTTTGCCAGGCTCTAGGTATGCCCTGGCTCCAAAATATTCCCCAGCATTTTGCTTTGTGTTGAACTGCAGCTCTCGGCATCTCCCTCTGTGTAAGTGCAGCATTTCCACCTCAGATTTCCCAGGCAATGCTATGAAACATTTCCAGCCACTCCTTTGGGCATCAGTACTACACAAACAGACTGACTCCCATGGCCTCAAACCACAATATTTTCATCCCTTAGCCCTCACCCCTTTCTTTTGGTGACCACTTGACTTATCCAGTACGCAGGGTACGCACAGTTTTGGTCTGAAAGCAAATCCAGCCCAGGAGAGGCACGGCCCAGATACCAGGATTAGCTCCTGCCCAAACAGGACAGCCAGAGAATTCCTGCTGGCACAGCCCTGAATGCTCCTACCCAGCTGAGAGGCCTGGAGCAGGATCACCACCTGGGGTCTGGGGTTTATGGGCAGTTCTGATTGGGAACACCAACAGCAGCACAAGAAACAGGTACTGGAACAGCTGAAAAGGAGATCTCAGGACACTGGAAAGGCCTTTGGGATTTGTAACCTGGGTTTTACCCTGCTGAGCAGCCTGTCCCTCCCTGCTGTTTGAGGGTGCAGAGGGTCACCATCATCACGTGGGGTATTTGCTGCTTTGCCAGCCTGATCCCTACAGCCCACCCTGTTGCACTGGCTTTGAGGGAAGCACATAATCCTAGTTCAGGAACAGTGATTATTTCATAAGTATAGATCTAAATAAAAGTCAATTATCTCTCAGCTCCTTTCTGGGATACTTTGCTATCACATTCAAGGTGAAATTACCACTCATATAGCCAGGTCAAGACACCTAGAAACTGTCCTGGCTGGCTCTGATCTATTCCTGTTCATCTGAGCAGAGATCTGTAAACACTGCCAAAGAGGGGCACAGAGGCAGAGCCTGAGCCCAGCCTGGTGTCAAATGGGCATCAGAACCCACACTGGGTCACCCAGGCCTTCCTCCCCTGCTCACCCATTCCCACAGCAGGTTTTAACTGCAGACTGGAAATCCTTTGTTCCACAAGCTCTGAGCTGCTGTTCAATCTGTGTTTGTCATGCAGGCCCTCCAGTGAACGTCAGCTGCAACATTTTCATCAACAGCTTTGGTTCGATTGCAGAAACAACCATGGTAAGTAAAAATCACAGCACAGCTGCTCAGCTGCTGCCTCTGCCTCACTGCACTCCCAGGAAATGCAGCATCACCCTCCTCCTCCTCAGAGGGACCAGGGAAAAACACCCAGTGCTCCCAAGCTTGCTCAAAGTTTGAGTAAATTAATGGTCAACAAGACTCATTTCATGTAGCTGAAGATCAGAGTCCCCATCTGCATTTTATAAAAACACCCCATGAGCAAAGAACAAGGGTCAGAAAGGAAAACAAATAATCTTTTTCTGAAGATTTGCCTGAGGCTCCAAGCTCAGCCACAGTTACAGATACTTTGTGTTTAAGTGGGCATAAATCCAAAATTAATCTGGAATCAAAGAGAAGGGAAATCAGCTGAACTCAAATTCAGCTTGCACCAGGATTTCAGATTCCCAAAGACTAAAAGAATTATTAAAGGTTACAATGATTGTTTTCTTGGAGACATTTCTGGTAGACAATGATGTTTAGTAGAAAATCAAAACCAATATTTCTGAGTTAAGGCTCACTTCATACAAAATTAGTGAGCATGGCTAAAGGCTGTATCTAATTGGCAAGGCACTAGGAGCAGAGGATCACTAGAACAGGAGATAATTGCTCCATCTGAAAACTATTAGAGATTGGTTGTGACATAACCAGTGAACAGCAAAGGAAAACTCTGGAGGTACTGTGCCTTACTGCTGTGCTAATTAAAGATAATCCAGAAATATGGTGTTTAATTACCCTCTGGTAATTCTTTTTCTAGAAAGATGCTGAATGAAGAATGCCAAGCTCCAGCTTCAGGCATTCTGTGCATTCAGGCAGGAAGTTTTAGGCTTTGCATAGAGATCACACCCCTTGAATTGAACAAATTACTTGGCATGCACAGACTGTCAAAGGAGAGCCACAGCTCAGGTTTTGAGTCTCTTCTGACACTGCATCATTCTGCTGGAAACATTTGGGTTGGGATGGTTCAGTTGTGTTAGTGGAGGAGAAAACAAAAGCTGTTATTCTGTCCAAGCACGAGGAAACAGATTTCCTACCTGACTGCAGAATTTGTCAGGGCTCACAGGTGGGGAGCGTAGTGTGGATTCATTTGTATAGAAAGGAAAAGAGGAAGAGCTGCCACTGAAATGCACATCTATTCCTAATTTACTCTTTATGGGTTACCTCCTTTGGCCTTACAGGCAATAAATGCTGTTCCTGCACACCAACCCAGAGTGCAAGGGAGCAGGACAAGCCCACGAAGGATCTGTGCAATGCTCAGAGCACATTCCACTGAAGCGTTTTTCAGTGCATCTGTCCCACACTGAGAGATGCACTGGAGCAGCCAAAGATGCCACATGATCCCTGTGAGCAGGATGCTCCATAAAATTAGCACAGACTGGCACAAGGGTGACGCAGTTCACCTCCAAGACACGCTGCGGGGACTCGCTATCATCTCCAGATGCCACTCATTTCATAGGCAATCTTCCATGGAAAAAAAAATCCCCACGGGAGCCCGAGAACACCCTGTGGGCACATTGCTTTGTCTGGAAATATCCAAAGCAGCTCTGACAAGGCAGCCCAGATGTCAGGCTGACACAGCAGCACAGCCTGAGCTAATGCTCTCGTGTGGGAGCAGCAGCTCTGCTTGTAAACACCAACACAAGGAACACAGGTACTGGAGTGGCTGAAAAGGAGATGTCAGCAAGCTGGAGAGGTCCTGGGGACCTGGGGTTTGCTCTGCAGAGCTGCCAGTGCCTCCCTGCTGTCTGAGGGTGCAGCAGGACAAACAGGCAGGGTCAGCTCCCCAGCAGCTCCTGGGAATAACAGACTGTCCTGTCTTGAAACCATTTTGAATTCAAACAAGTGGTCAAACATCAGAGGAAGGGGGGGCAGCTTGAAAATGGAGAGGGGCAAATCAGTGTTTTACCAGAAAGAAAGCCACAGCCTATCACTGACCCCTGGGACTGATGATGGCAAAACTCCCCCAGCTGCCTCACTGGCCAAAAGGAGGCAGAAAATTATGTTTTAAACACCCATCATTAGGCACTCTAAGCCTGGTCAGGTTCAGGTCTGAGTGCTCCATCACTTTATATTTCATTATTATTACACTATTACCTGCAGGAGAAATCACAAGTTTTATGGGTACCCCACACGTACTTAGAGGAGGCTTTAAAATATCTCCATAGTGGGCTGATACTTCCTATAGAATATACCACTGCTCCCTTCTAAGTTCACATTGCCTGAATATCACAAATCAGTGTAGACCATGAGCTCACCATGCAGTGGATTAGAGACATTAGAGAGTGCTCACTTATGGCTTGAGGCCTCATGGAAGGTAGAGGAAGAGGAGAAAATACAGAAAAATAGAAAAAAAACAGGTATTTTATATAGACAGCTGGGACTACAAACCCCAGAAGGAAAGAAAATGAGCTGCAGCCAAGAGAAGGCACAAATTGCCCAGAGTGGGCAGAAAGCTGCTGCCTGCCCCACAAAGGCTCAAAATGAACAAGGCAATGAATGGAGATCTGAAAACTGCTGCAGGGTTAGGGGGAATTTAACAAAAATTAAGAGGCAAAGTCATCCACCAAATTGCATTCCTAAGGCACAGCTGATTTAGAGCAAGGGAAGTGAAGTAACTCCTTTAAGCATCCTGCAGAGCTGGAGACCCAACATAAAAACCTCCAGAGTGGTGCACGTAATTGATGGGACATTTATGTTGGATTGCAGCTCAGAGCTGGTACCCGGCCCCACTTGCCTGGAGCTCTGGGGACAAGGAGGGGTCACACTGGGAACACATCCCCGGTTGTGCTCCAGAGGGAGGGAGAGTTCTAATCCCAACAGCCAGACCCTCCTGTCCCAAAGCATCGCTGCAACTGTGCATCCAACAGGAGGGATCCCCAAGGACAAGTGCAAGGTGCAGCCACTCTCTGCAATTATTATAATTATATAACAACAAACAACTCCTAAACACAAGCTCTTAAATCCCTTTTTGCTGTTCAAAAGCACAAACAACTCCCCAGCCATACCAGACTATGAAACCTATAGCAAATGGAGAAATTCCTCATTCCAAATAAACAGAAGTGAAGCACCTTGGGAACAGGTCTTGGGTTTTAAGTGAATAAACTGCACCATCTTTGGCTTTTCTTTGAGGCATGAGGCAACTGATGGGATTATCTGAGCATTTCATTAACAAATTCCCTGCTATAACAGCAAACTTGGAATTAAGTGATGCCCTTGCTCACTCTTCCAGTGTAAGCTGCAGTTTTGTGGCCTTCCATTGGCTTTTTATACATTTTTGTATCATCACCTAGCAATGCTAGCATCTGGACTCAGGATGAGCTTTTCCAGACTCTCCTTTTAAAAAGGACCCACACATAGCAAAGAGACCAAAAAGGAAAGAAAAATCACAGAAGAGCCAGCACAGCCTCCCTCAGACACAGTGTAAATATGCAAATTCATTTTTGCTGCTTTCATGCCATAGTTATCTCATCTGAAAAGAGCAAAGCAAATGTGACCTTCCAGCCAGCTGCAGCACAGCCACAACTGAGCTCCCAGCATCTCCTGGGGACAGGAGGAGCTGGAGGCTGCAACTGTCCAAATGCTAAATGCTTGCTCAGAGACATCTGCACACGAGATTCCCAACAAGAAAACAAAGCAAAGCAGACCAAGAAATTCAATCAAGACTCACAAACCCCAGTACAGCAGGGATTCTGATGAAGAACTTGGGTCCCACATTTAATACTGGCCCCACTCACTCCAAAATCAGCAAAATATATGTTCCAATGCACAAAGACCATAGCAAAAGTTAGGTTTTGAGCAAAACGTCCTGCAGTCAGTCATTCTTAAACCCAACCATCAGTCCCACAGAGATGATAAGCACCTAACAAGTCACAAAACACAAAATGAAAAGGTTTTCACAGCTACTCACAGTCTGCTGCCATCTCAGTGTTTAGACCTGCAGTGTTCCAGCTGTCCATGATTGGAGTTTGTCTGTGCACTAATGGAGAAAGGAGGGGGAAAAGAACAAAACAAAAAGAAGCCATGAAATAGGACTGTGCAATTCAAATACAAGGACACAAAACTTCAGTACTAAATACCTACATTTGCAATCCTGGATGTTGGCTACAGCTCATATCCCAGCAGTTCTGCTGGCTCAGAGAGATATAATCCCCACTTTTTGGAGGAAGACTTTGAAAAACCTTCCTTGTGTGGGTTCCAGCATAAAAATGCCCACACTTATTGAGCACCAGGGTACTGCTCCCACCCCTCCCCAGGTGCCTGCCCTTCCCTGGTACAGACTCCTCCTCCCTTGCCCAGGTGTGGCTTCACACTGGTTTCAGATTGGCTACTTGGCTATTAAACCTTCCTAGGGCTGATTCTTGGTGTTCTTGCGGTCTGTTGTAGTGCTCCTTGACAAGGCAGGTTGCTTTCAAAGTGTTTGTTCATTCCCATCCTAGAGAACTAATTCAATGCTAACAAAGCCCCTCATGCTCTGGTGGGGTCCCAGAATCCCCTTCTGAAGGAGATCAGTCTCTACCCTGATTTTTCTACCAGCAAAATGTAAATTTATCCAAGGGGAAATCTCTCCCCAGAACTGTTCAGTGCAGAGGCTGCTCTGACAGGGCCCCTGAGTCAGGAGGGAAAACCAAAGGAGTGTTCTGAGGGGCTCCTTCCCTCCTGCCCAGCTCTGCCTGCAGCCTCCTCTGCTTTCAGCAGAGATGTCAAGGCTCTGGGATCTGGCAAGGGAAGGTCTCAAACGATCTTCTGTTTCCTTGTCTCCTTGCGAGGTCACCAAGCAGAATTTCATTTCAGCATTATCAAATTGAACTACTCTGATCACTCCAGTTATTCTCTTCCTGCCTTGTGTCATTTCCCTCTTGGGAGTGAAATGCCTTTGTGCCAAATTGCAAAGCTCCTGAACGCCTTCCCTGCACAGAGCTGCTGCTCCCCTCTCCCCAGCCAGCCAGAGGAGCAGGCTGCACAAGATAATCAATGCTTGGATGTGATGGGCACACAAATGAGCAATGTGAGGGATAAGAAGGATATGGAGAAAGAAATTTTTACTTCTATTTTTTTTTTTTTTTTGCCAAGTTTGCAGCCCCAGTCAAACATCTTTCTTTGCTTGAAAGTTCACATCAGAAATTGGCCAGTGCTGTCCATCACTTAGGAATAACTGTGAACTTGTTAGAGATGCTAATTAAGATGTCCTATACAGCATGCAGGAGAAATGCTGCATCTCTCCAGGTAGCCAAGGAATGAGTGCTGCTTGGCTCATCCCCCCTCAGCCTGACTGCAATGCTGAGGACAGACAGAGGATGCTCAGCCGGTGCAGAGCACTGTAACCCTTCTGTTAGCCTGTGTCACAGCACAGACACACCCTGACTGCTCTCCATGCCTCCTGCGGGCTCCCCAGGCAGTGCCATGTCCAGTTTGCAGTCACAGAGCTTGGTTTTACAGCGATGTTCAAATGAGGCTCGACACAAGGAACCTAAAAGGCTGCTCAGAGCCTTCAACGCTGCAGTGCAATGACATGAGGGCAAAGACATCTGGGAGAAAACCACGCTCTCAGTGAGCAGCCCAGGACTGTGGAGTAAACTCCCTGAGTAGGAAGATCTGCATAAATGCACACACAGGTAAAATATTCATGCCCTGAAATGGCAAAGCCAGAGAATTACATTCAGTGCATGTTTCGTGTTTCTTCGTCCTTGCCCTTTTTATATCACAACGTAAATGCCTTGTTTTCTGTATTCCAAAACAAAAAATACCCACAGCCAACACTTGTCTCCAAAGGAGGAACACAAAGTAAAACAATCCAGAGTTACTCCCCACACTGCTGCACATCCCTGGGGTGGACATGGTGCAGTTTCTCCCTCCACACATTCCCAAGGTGCCCCTGCACTGTTCCCAGCAGGACCTGAGCACAGGACACTGTCACTCTAGAGGTGAATTAGGAGGGGCCTTCTCACACCCACGCACTGTGAGAGTTAATTTTCATTTGGCCCACAACTGTTTAATTAAAGTGGCTCTTCATGGTTACAAAGACTCTGGATATCATTCTGCCTGTGGTCTGTTGCTGTGGTGGCAGCACAAACCACCCAGCACTTTCTGTCTCACCCTTTCCTATTCTTTTAGCAAATTTTGGAGCTGAAGCAGTGAATTTGCTCCATCAACAAAGCTTACCCGCAGTAACTCAGGCTGTCGGAGGGAATTTGGCTCCATTCCCTCCCCCCTTCTACCTCTCCATCCGGCTGAGCACACTTCTGGGCAGCAACCACTGAAGTTTCTTCCAAACATGAGTTTAATTTGTGTTGTACATGACAGAAGTCCCAAACTGGAGCTGACCTGCTAGCATCCAGCTTATTTGTAGCTGAATAAGCAAAACAACCTTTTGCTTTCTACCTATTAGGTCAGTGACATTGATTTCCCCTGACTGTAATGGCTGCAGATCTTGATGCACAGAAAAGAGAGAACTGAAAATATACAGGTAGCTCTGGAAGCTGCTGCCTGCTGTGGAAAGTGGGAATTCATGGCTCCTTTCCTTTTCCAGGCTTGTGCTGAGACCCTGGTCCCCAGCTGTCCCCAGCTATTCACATTTCCTCCAGACACATTATCCAGGGTCGACAGAGATGAATAATTAAGTCAGAGGAATGCACTAGGACTCGTGAAGGTGACACTTGGAATATCAGCAGAAGGGAAGAGTGTTGCAACTCTTTTTTGTGTTCAGAGGTCTGCTCCTTTTAGCGTCAAGTCGCTGGTTCATTTGCTGTTGTCACAATCATTAATGTCATTAGCAGCTCCTGTGCTCTGAGGGTGCAGATGGCACCAAGTGGCCTGAAACAGACTCCAGACCATGTGCTTGGCTAGAAGCGCCTTGTCCAAAACACAGAGCACCCCACACAATCCTCTTATGGGAATAAACCACATGGGACTCCATTTTCTTCATGTGGAAAAAGGCTATTCTTTATTGAATAACTCCTTTTTGTACAGTTTTGCAGACAGTGTGGAACTCCAATTGGTCAGGAGCTTTCTTGCTAATTACTTTTATTGGTTAGTAACAAGTTGTTATCCTGTATTGATTGGTCACTCAAACTCAGTGTGTACATGCAGGGAAAGTTGTTCATAAGAGATAGTTTTCATTTTTCTATCTAAAGGTGTACAAACAGTTTATACAGGTTGTTTTTACCCAGGAATAGATTATGTTAACAAACTGCTCCCACCAGGATTGCTTTCACATGAGAACTTGCAAAGTGCTGGTTTTGACAAGGCCAGCCACTGATTCCAGGAGAGCAGGCTTGATTTTATGAAACCTTTCTTGATGATTTTTCTACCTTGCTGCAACATCCTCCCCCAACCCTCCAGTGCCCTGGACACCACAAGAGTTGTGTCCTTGTTGACAAGAGGTTGTAGGTTCACGGTCAAGTGAGCTCTTGAGGCAGCAGCATGAGAAAATCTGTGCTATGCAGGCAACTCTCCTATACAGGCACCCTTCAACTGCAGAGCTCTGTGTTCTCCAGCTGGAAAGAACAGAGCTGGTGGCAGAGGGAGGGGAGCCTCTCACCGGGTGCCTGCAGCAGGTATCAGACACCAGCAAGCACATCAGACACCCTCCATTAACTGTGTCCTAATAAAAGTCTTCAAAGTACATTTATATTAGAAAGGCAGCAAATAAACCCTTAATCATGAGAAGGACTATTCATTTGGGCCTGGGCAGTGGGATTGGCTTATTATATGCTGCTCGTCAGACGCAGTCTGCCTCTATACTTAGAAAATGTCAATTAATTTATGGTTGTGGAGCTTTCGCCCCTCTCCTGATAGCTGGCACATCCTCCACCCATTTCAATTTGTTGGCTCACTTTCTTATGTGAAAGTCAGAAGAAAAGGAGCATGGGAAGCTGTTGGTCAGACAGGGAGAAGAGAAACTGCCCCTAATTTTCCAGTAGTGTCTGAACTCAGCCTCTGCAGCTAACCTTGACCTGGGAACTTAGGGGAGCTGTCAGACTTGTGGTTAGGGAGCAAGTATAATTTTGCATAGTGCTGAGGGACTACCTTCAATTAAGGAAGATGGTCACCCTATAAAATCTGTTGCCTTTATGGCATTTTGACATTAGAGGGGGGAAACCCAGAACACTCAGGATTAGGAGAGCAGACTTCATGCAAATCCCTCTCCTGCTCATAAACTCTAACCAGGGGCAGCTGCTCCCATCAGCTCATCTGAGTTATCCTTGCATTAGCAGACACACAGGGAATTTTTCTTTCATGGACAATATCTCTCATTGTGCCTTCTCCTTTCCCAGTGCTGGGTGAACTACAGATAGTCACGATATGGGACAGTTCAGCACTGAAAGGAAGCTGGTCTCAGTTTCTTTCCCCACTTACTCCCCTGGAACATCCTCCTGCTGACAGTGGCCATTCTGCTCTCTGCAACTGCTCCTGTTCTCTGCAGCCCCAGGGTCCAGACAGAGAGGTCCTGGCCCTTCCCACACAGCTGACAATTGCTGTAGCAGAGGGATGCAGGGACAGGCAGCTGCTCATGCTATGCCATAGCTGTAAGCTACAAAGCTAAAAATTAATAACAGTTGCTTGAGGAATAATACCAAAACCACTTGGCATAGCTTGGGAGCCATAGGCCTGGACGTGGTCTGGCTCATTTTAGGATGGTTTTAGTGTGTGCTCCCCATCTGCCAGCACCCTGAGGCTGCCCTGAGCCCTGCTGTGTGTCTGTGTGCAGGATTACAGGGTGAACATCTTCCTGCGGCAGCAGTGGAACGACCCCCGGCTGGCCTACAACGAGTACCCCGACGACTCCCTGGACCTGGACCCCTCCATGCTGGACTCCATCTGGAAGCCTGACCTGTTCTTTGCCAACGAGAAAGGGGCCCATTTCCATGAGATCACCACGGACAACAAGCTGCTGAGGATCTCCCGGAACGGCAACGTCCTCTACAGCATCAGGTGAGCTGACTCCACCAAGGTCACCCAAACCTTTGGGCGTGCTGGTGGAAAAGGGAAATTCAGGGGGTTTTAAGGTGAGAGATCATTCAATTAGCAGTGATGAAGCAATGTGGTTAAAAGGGACCTCTGCTAAAGCATATTGAGACAGAGGATTGGTCTGGGATGGAATTCATCTTTACCTCATTCAGTTCAAGGACTTCTGCTTAGAGTAGATTCCTTAACATCCCTAATGTAAAATTACTTCAGATATCTTCTCTTAGTGCAAGCCTAAAACCAGCTGTGCTGTGTGAAAACCAGTAGAAGCTCACGAACACTCTGTTTTCAAAGCTGCAGCATTTCCTGACCAAAAAAAAAGTGAAAATCATGGAAAATGCTAAGTACAGCCCCATGGCTTTGTCTCACCCTGGTTGTTCCCAGTTATCCATTTATTGCTAGATCCAAGAATCCATCAGAAAATTGAACTAATTGCACTGAATTTTCCACAGGAAATCAACCTTAGCCCCCACCTTCACTTCCAACTCCATTCATTCGAACTTTATTTTAAATCAATGAAATTAAGATCAAACTTCATGGGCTTAGACTGGGAAAGTTTAACTCTGTATTGAAGACTTTTCCACCTCATGTATAATGTAAATTTGCCCATGGGACACACACCCCATCTCACACTGCAGCTCCCAGTGGCAGCAATGGGAAGGAAAAGCAGTGTGGAGCTGTAAAATGGGAAATAAGCAGCTTAATGCTGCAAAGTAGATGGCCTCCATCAAACACCAAGGTGGCTCCAGCCCAAAGACCCAATCCCTGATGGCCAAAACAACAAGAGAATTGCCGTGTGTGTTGGCTGAATGAGGAAATCCTACAATTCTTCATGTTAAAAACCAGGCAGGGAGCAAAACCAACAGCAGCAGCTTGGCAGTGAGCAGGAGACAGAGTCCTGTTCCTGCAGGGGCACAGAGGGGCACAGGGTGCCCCAGCCCTGGGGCTGCTCTGCCAACAGAGCAATGACTCAGCATGGAAAAACCACCATTTTCAAGGCAAAAACCTGAAAATATTTCAGTTCTTGTTTAAAAGAACAACTTTCCCATCTCACTCATCTCTGAATGAAAATATAGGTTTCTTTATAAGCACATTTTCCTGTGAAAATTAAAAAGAAACTGTAAATTAATATTAAAGAGCACACTGTAAATTCAAAGAGTTTCCAGAAGGAGAAATAGTCTTTCTTGTGCCATTTTCTAGCAGGTTCTTTGCTACTACTAGCAATAATCAAACTCCAGGCAAGGCATTTACAAGGTGGACTTTGTCACATCTTCTGTCCCAACATGTCTCCAAACTCAAGCTGAGAATTTCTGACAACATAAGATTTTAAATTAAAGTATCTTTCCATCCTGATACATTTCTTGTAGGTCTGATGATAGAAAAATTCAATTTCTGTCCCCTGGGTAACTCTGATATTTCTACATCAAGGCAAAAAGCTGAAAACCCTAAACACTTCAGGGAACAGCATTTTCAACATTATCAAACCAAATAACTCAAGTCTAACTATCTGGAGCAAATCATTTAGTATCAGCTTGTTGAACCAACCAAACATTTTAAGCACAGATCATGGTACAGAGCAGCACAGCAATATAACACAGAAAGTGCAGCCTGCACCTAGTGGAAAATGGAGACAGAAATAGAGGTCTCAAGGGCTCTGCAGGAATTCAGGAAGGTGCAGGAGTTCATATTGGCTTAGCACAAGGCATTTTCCCTGCAGAAAATCCCACTGAAGTATTTCTTTCCCAACACACACAAACATATGATCTTGATCAAACTTCTTTTTGGTGTTTTTTTTATCACACACAAATGTTCTGTTCAGAGATTTACAAACAGTGCCAGTCTCTAGAAATGCCTCTGGGGGTTCCAGAGAGTGGTCTTGGGCTTTCTGCTCACCCAGCCTGTTGTGAACCTGAGGCAGAACAGGAAAAGCAGCAGAGCAGTTTGTGAGGGAGCTCTGCAATGAAACGAGAATGGGAATGGGGTCACAGATCCAAATGTTCAGCATTTCTGATGCTGTCCAGCACCAGAGTGAGAGCACAGGCAGGAAGAGATGGATGATCTGTCATTCCCCCAGCTCAGCCCCCTGTCAGAACTCAGTGCATCCCTCTGGGTGTCCAGAGTTGCTGGGACCCTACCAGGGGGCTCAGAGACCCTGACACACAGCCCAGAACACCTGTGGGTTTGATTGTGACCCATGGAGAAAATTACCTGCTTTGCATGAGGACCTGAAAGCCACAGAAGTTTAAGTAGCGTAATAATAAAATTATCACTAGGTGAAAAAGTAGATTTTGGGGTTTTTAGAATCGGGGTTTTGGGGAGAAGATGGAGGGACTTGGGTGTGTCCAGCCTTTCTTCTTCTTCTTCTTCTTCTTCTTCTCTACCTCCATCTTCTGCTGTGATGGTGGCACTTTTGGATTGGTTTAGAGTAGAAGATCACTGTCTAACATAGGTGATAGGTATTGGAAAGTAGCTGTAAATATTATACACATAGTTTTTAGTATAAAGACATAACACCACCCCAGGGGCAGGCAGAGTGCCTGGAATTGTCCTGCTGGATGGACCTCGGCAGGGCAGGAGAAAAATTTTTATAGATAAGATACAATAAACAACTCTGAGACCAAGAAATTAAGAACTCCGACTCATTCTTTGAAACAGAGATTTTTTTACCTGTCTCAGGGCTGCAATAAACTGCAACCTTCCAAGAGCCCCCAGCAGTGCCACCATTTGCCATGCCCTGTGCTCTCCTCTCTCCTCAGGATCACACTGACTCTGGCCTGCCCCATGGACCTCAAGAACTTCCCCATGGACGTCCAGACGTGCATCATGCAGCTGGAGAGCTGTGAGTCCTGTGCACGTTTCAGAGAGGAGACAGCCTCCTTTCCCTGCTGCTCTCCCTGCCCTCTCCTTTCCCAGCTGCAGCCCATCCCCAGCCCAGCCTTCACTGGAGCCTTGCTGGACAACCTCCTGCTTGGGATTTTCCATTCATTCAGCCCATGTGACGTTTGCTAGAGAAGCCAAACCTCACAAGATCCCATGTGAGGAGCCCTGGCTTGCTCGTGTTTACATTGGCCTTTCACTCTGCAGGAGAGGTGAAAGTGCTTTCAGCTGCAAGTGGGATTTTTTCTCTCTGGATGAACATCTGCCACTTGTACATGTTGCTTATCCCAGAGGAGGGAAAGACGATGAGCTCCTTCCAGAGAAAGCAGTCGAGTTGGAAACAGTAGAAAACAGTTCAGCAAGCCAAATTAAAGGAAAAAATGTTATTTATTGCAGAAAATCTATTGCAGCTCCAGTGGAGGTGGCTGCCCTGGCTCTTCCCACATGAACAAGCAGTTTTGCCTCAACCCAAATCCCATTCATGACAGCACTGTCAGGGAAGGCCAGGATGCCCCCTGCCTCCAAGCTCTCTTCTGCAACACTGCCCCTTTCCGGATCAGTATTTAATGTGATTCATGTGACATTTGTCCCTTCCTCTCAACAGTTGGCTACACAATGAATGATCTCATATTTGAGTGGCAAGAAAAAGGAGCAGTGCAAGTTGCTGATGGGCTGACACTGCCTCAGTTTATCCTCAAAGAAGAAAAGGACTTGAGATACTGCACGAAGCACTACAACACAGGTCAGTGCTGTTAACCCTTAACTGAGGGGCTCAGTGGAGAGGAGTTCAGGATTATGCATTTACCAGTCTCTTGCTCTGTCTGATGGCACTCTGGCCTTGTCCTACACTTACAGAGATAAGAGACATGTGGAAACACATGCAGCAAATGAAAGGCTAATGGACATAAATGTGCAAAATCCTCTTGTCACAGGTAACAACTGCATCAATTCAAGGGTGTTTGGTTTGGATCTTCTCTCCTAAATCCTTCTTTAGTCTTTGACATTTAAGTGACATAGGACATACCACAAAAGGGCTTTCTTTGCTATGTTAATGTTCATAGAATCCTAGAATGGTTTGGCTTGGAAGGGACCTTAAAGACCATATTGCTCCAACACCCTGCCATGGGTAGGGACACTTTTCACTATCCCAGGTTGCTCCAAGCCCTGTCCAACGTGGCCTTGAACACTTCCAGGGATTGGGCAGTGACAACTTCTCTGAGCAACCTGTGCCAGGGCTTCCTCACCCTCACAGGGAAGAATTTCTTCCTAATATCTAATCTAAACCTTCTCTCTTTCAGTTTGAAGCCAGTCCCCAGCTGTTCATTTCCTCCCCTAACAAGACCCTGGTTTAGGCAACACAAGGGAAAGGAAAATCCCCAGACACTGGCTGAGAACAGGAGGCTCACTGTGCCTTCCCAATAACCTCCCCTGTATCTCCCATCCTCCTCAGGCAAGTTCACCTGTATAGAAGCTCGTTTCCACCTGGAGAGGCAGATGGGCTATTACCTGATCCAGATGTACATCCCCAGCCTTCTCATTGTCATTCTGTCCTGGATCTCCTTCTGGATCAACATGGATGCTGCTCCTGCTCGTGTGGGGCTGGGGATCACCACCGTGCTCACCATGACCACGCAGAGCTCTGGCTCCCGAGCATCACTGCCCAAGGTAGGGGACCCCTTGGGACACCAGGGAAATCGTGCCCCTTCTGGGGACAGCACCTAAGGAAATCCCTGCACAGATCCTCCTGCTGCCTTTGCACAATTCCTGTGTAAGGACAAACAGCAAATTCCAGTCACATCATGAAAAAAATTTAAATTCTCTATGACTTGCAGCAAAACTTCCCCTAAGATTCAGCACTCACCACAACTCCCAGTAACCAGGAGCTCTGTACCTTACAAACCCCTGCAAGAACCACACATGGATGTGCACTCTACATTTTAACTTTTTAGTCACTTGACCATCCTACTTTTATACCAGTACTGATTTTACCTTTATGAAGGGTTTCTGGTATGGTGGATTACTGTTTTCATTGCATATAAACAATCACAATCAAGGCCTGAACAAATTAAAAGCTGTGGAATTGTTGCTACTTAAGAGCCCGTGAGGGGTTTCAGTGACCTGATAACACATTGACATTAAATGAGTGTGATTCTGGTATCCAAGAACAGATGTCAGCCATGTAAAACACCAAGTAAAAATGCATTTGGGTAAGGAGGCCACCCCATTTCCGTCTCTTTTTCTGACTCACAGGTGTCCTATGTGAAGGCCATAGACATCTGGATGGCTGTGTGCTTGCTGTTTGTGTTCTCTGCCCTTCTGGAATACGCCGCTGTCAACTTCGTGTCCCGGCAGCACAAAGAGCTGCTCAGGTTCAGGAGGAAGAGGAGGCATCATAAGGTAATACATAAAGCATGGAGGACACAGTGAAATCTGTCCCAGCAGAACACCATGGTCAACTGAACCAAGCCTCTAGCCCCCAGGGAGGTCCCCAGTGTCTGGTCAGATGTTAAGGAGGCTCACACACCACAAAGCAGAGCTGCCTCAATGGATTGTGCCTCTTCTAACAGCCTGCTGAGCCCTGGAGTCCAGCAAGCTGGGTTTTGCTAGCCAAAAGGGGTGTTCTCAACAGGACAAGTGTCACACAGCAATGTTCTGGGGTGAGTTCTCCTGCCCAGCAGCTGCAGCCAGGGCTGGGGGAGGCGGGCAGGGCGGTGTGAGGGGTGTCTGTCTGTCTGTCAGAGAGCAGCACCCCCAACACAACAGCCTGCAGCAGCCCAGAGGTAAGTGACACCTCTTTTGTCTCTGCCATCTCCGTGTTCAAAAGCATCTGCTTCTCAGACTGACTGCAAGTTCCTCCTGGAAGGAAAGAGCTTTATTCTGAGCCTTAGCCTGCTCCATGCTTACCTGCCGTGGCTGATCCCAACCCCAATCTGAGCATGCACGCAGCTCCCACAGCTCCCCAGCCTGGGCTCCAACAGCAAACACTTCACCTCACATTAGAAAGGAACATAAAGGTGGCTGTGATCACAAGGCCAAAGGCACTTGAGAATTGTCCCTATAAAACTGGTAGAACCAGGAAAGGGGTTAGCAAAATTTCAGCACCAGGCCTGAGAGGCTGCCCTCAGGAGAGCATTAGAATCCAGTACATTTTCTAGGAGAGAAAAACAAAGACAGTTTTGCTGATGCAAATCTCAAGCAAGCCCGTAGGTGACCACCAAGATCTGCCTTAAATATTCCTCATAGGTATTTGTCTACTTTCCAGGATCTGTCCCACCCAGAAACCTTCTCCCATTCCATTGTTTCACTGTCCCAGCCATGAAAATTCTTTCCCAGGGTCCAACCTGTCCTGCAGCAGTTCACAGTGTACGCTTGCAGAACTGCTACCATTCCAGGAGAAAGTGGGGTTTGAGGAGCAGGAATCCCTGTATTTTTCTAGATTTGTCTCTCTCTGCTTCAGTCATCCTATCTGCAAAACAGGAAATCATTGTTCATTTGTGCTCAACCCAGTCAGGACCAGGGATGAAAAGTGTTGGACAAATGCAAAGGAAAAGAAATAACAGATGAGACCCTCAGCACCCACTGATTGTGTTTAACCAGAACAGGGCTCTGCCATCCCAAAATCAACAAAGCTTTGGTTCAGAAGATGCAGCTGAACAGAGGCAGAGCTAAAGCCACCCACATGGGTGTCTCCATAGTGCATTTATCTCTTCATCTAGGTTCAGGCATCCTGTCTCTGGATCTGTGCTGTTGTATGCAGATCAGTCTGTTGATAAAACAGTAAGAAGGAAAATAAAGCCACTAATACAGAGACTAGTTTAAGAGATATTTGGAGAGCTGTTCCATTCAACACAAGGCTGTTAGCACAGTCCCTGCTCAATCTCACAGCTATTTAATTGGAGCAAAGCATCAACAAAAACACTTGCAAAAGCTAAATGAATAAGGTTTGCAGGCTCATCAGAAAACTAAGCTGACTGCTAATATGTAAATGGGCTAATGCAGCTGCCAAAGGCACTAATTGCTCTGTCCTGATGTCCTGACTTGTCTGGGTAGCTCTGACTGGTTTAGGCATGACACACCAGGCAAAAACACAGTGAGATGTTGCAGTGGTATGGACCAGTCTGGTTAACATGACACCATCATCAGACCCACATGGAGTGCATTTGGAACATTTCCCAGCATGGCTGGTGATCTTTGCCTTTATCCTTTGACATGGCACCTTGAAAAAGGCACTATTGTCTTCTCTAACCCTGGTATGCCACTCACCAAAACAAAGCCATGGTGGCCAAAACAAAGTCACAACCAGTGGGCCCTCAGCAATGAAAATATTTAAAAATTCAGTAAATTAAGGATCAAGAGGTTTAGGTTAAGCCAGACATGGGCGAGTGTTTATTTGTGCAATGTGAAAAGAGCAGAGGCAGTTTTACCCTGCATTACAGACATGATGGGAAGGTCCATAAGCTCTGAGTATCACAGAAAACCAGATGTTGATTTTATTTGGGTAACTGCTTTGCTCAGATATGGCAGTATCCTCTGTGTCCTGCTCCTCATCCCATGCAGCTGCCCACGGGATGCAGGGGCCATCCAGAAAAGACTCTTCAAAGGACAGGGCAAGGGGCAGCAGGGCACAGTGGGCAGGCAGCTACAAGGGAGGGGGCTGCTAGGTCAGTGTTGGGGGACACAGCATGGATTGGCCTCTTTTAATGATTAATTAGGGCCGTTGCTCTACAATTAGCCTCGGTGACCTGAAGTCAAGAGACTTGAGATTCTAACTCTGCCTCTGCAAATCACTGATTGAATTACTTGGACCAAACTTAGTTTTCCCTGTCATTACATCCCTGTGCTCAATAAAATAGGGCTAAATCATTCTGGGATTCCAGCAAAGCTTTCACCAAGCTTTTGCCTTTATTAGAACACAAATTATATTTTTTGTCAATAATTGGCATTACCACAAGCAGCCATGTCTTCCCATTGACCCACAGAAGGGCACTTCAGTTCCTCACCTGAAATTTGGCTCCTGGGCATGGCTGTGGGGTGCCATGGGCAGGCGAGTGAGGGCTGGTTGCACGCTGCCTGCAGAGCTCTTTCCTGGACAGCTCCTGGCTCCTGCACATCCATGTAACTCTGTAGGAAGCAGCTGCAGCTTTGGCTACGTGAGTTACATGGAGCCCACTCCTTCTGGGCAAGCTGAAACTGCACAGGCCAAGCAAAGAAGGTGCTGATAGGAGGTGGGAGGGGGTAGGGAGAGGCAGAAGCAAAACAGGGGATGCAATTGGAAAAATGAAAGCAGTGCCACAAACCATCCAATAGGTCAAAGACTTCCACGGGGTGGAAGTCAGCGCTGTTCTCCACGGGGTGCCTGGATCCCCTGATTTGCATCTGTGCATCACACAGCTGGCACCCCTCTATAAGGCTGATCTCCCAAGAGCAGGGGTTTGCCCAAGGGTGCCGGGGCTCGGTTGGAACATCTTTCAGCAGAGCAGGACGCTGTCAGCGGAGAGCCTTATAGCGAGGGTGCACTGTCTATATCTCATTTTAAGTAGAGTCCCATGCTCAATCTGTTCCAGGAGGACGAAGCTGGTGAAGGCAGGTTCAACTTCACCGCCTACGGGATGGGGCCGGCTTGCCTGCAAGCCAAGGACGGCATCTCTGTCAAGGGAGCCAACAACAACAACACGGCCAACCCGGTGCCGCCGCCGTCGCGCTCGCCCGAGGAGATGAGGAAGCTCTTCATCCAGAGGGCCAAGAAAATTGACAAGATCTCCCGCATCGGCTTCCCCATGGCCTTCCTCATCTTCAACATCTTCTACTGGATCATCTACAAGATAGTCCGCAGAGAGGACGTGCACAACCAGTGAGGGGAGGGGAGCAGCTGGGAGGGAGCGAGCAATCCTTTATATATGTGCAATAGCAATGCAGCAATGCATGAATTTAAGAATGCGGCAATATCTACTTTAAAAAAAAAAAAAAAAAAAGGGGAGGGGGGCTGGGAGGGAGTTTTAATCATGTGAACTGAGGGCGTCTGGCACAGGGAGGAGAAAAGAAGCTCTTGATCTGGGGAGCACAGGGTGGGAGTTAGTTTTACAGCATAGAAAGATGTGGATTGCTCCAGCAATCCAAGCAGTGTAATATAATAATATATATTCATGCTTAATTATAATGCAAAAAGAAAACAAAACAAAAAAAAAAGACCAACAAACACAAATCCTTTTTTTAGCCTATTAACAGCTTAGATTCTCAAGTCACTGGAATGATTCATGATTCCATGTGCAGAAACTACTGCAATTACGCTTTATCTGACTTTTGCTATAGAAAGGCCATTCCAGTCAAGCACGTGGGGGGAAAAACACCTCAAGAAAATAATTCTGTGCTTCTCTAGGTTTTGCACTTTGAAAACTGGATAGATGGGGAAACTTAAGAAAGAGGCTGTGGATTGCTGTTTATTTTATATATTTACTTTTTTTAGTCACGGGTTTGCCGATCAAACACTTTGTGACTTTTGCATACAGGAAAGCAAATACATTATCTCTCTCATCCCCACCAGAGAGCATCCAAAGGAAACCCGAAAAGGACATCAGGGCCTTCATCAGAAATCACAGGTACCTTCTGTCCTTTTAAACAGCGTGGCAGGATTCAAGTCCCAGGAGGCAGAAATATTATTCAGAGCACTAGAAACGATGAAGGATTTTTAAAAAAGCTTTGTTTGTTTGTTCTGTTTTGTTTTTCCAAACCCCTTTCTGCCATGTCTGTTTACAATGGGGGAATGGAAGCAATTGTATTTAAAATGTAGAGAAAACAGGCATCTTGATGCCTTGTTTTGACAGGACCGGGCGTGTGGCAATACTGTCAGTGAGGGGGGTGGGGGGCAGGTGTGTATAGAGAGAGCAGCTTTTATTTTCTGACATTTCATAGCAGTTATATTAATAGCGAAGCTGGGCCAACGGACCCAAAATTCTATTTTTGTATCAATTTTGGTGCTGCATTTTACCTTGAACACGGATGGGAAGATGGAGCAGGCTGGTTGGCCCCTCTCTGCTGCCTGGCAGAGAGAGGGGGCAGGCTGGCACAGCTTGGTGGGGATGGGGACAGGGGGGAGGGAGGTGGGAAGGGGGGAGCAAAGGGGTTTCTCTTTGCCCAAGAGGTAGCACAGGTTGGCATCGGTGTTTGGGGTGGGGAGAAATGTGCCAAGCACCTCTAGGGTGTTACTTGAAAGCCTGGCTTGGGGTCTGTGGGCAAGCCAAGGGCTTGATGTCCCACTTGTCCCTCTGGGCCCCTGGGTGTGAGCCGGCTGCAGCACCCAGGGTGACTCCGTTGTGTTCGTTTGCACTTTAGGGAGAGAGGTGAAAGAGAGCACCAAGGAAGAGACAATCAGTCTGCACTGAAGCACTTGGGGTCAGCTCTGGGTTAGGCACCAAAAGAAGGCAGAGAGAAAAGCGGCACCCATGGGGTGCATCCACTGTCCTCCCTCTCATGCTCAGGATGGGAGCAGGGCTGAGCTGGGCTGGGGGTCTGCTGTGGGAGCACACAGCTCCCTCCTGCAGAGGCTGGAATAGCTCACAGCAAAGTGCCCTGGGGTCCAGCCTGGCCCGCTCAGCAGCACCCAAGCCTGGGATGGGAGTTGAAGTCATGCTTAGCCATGGGTGTCCCAACCAGCACAGAAAGAAGCAGGTGAGAGGACAAGGGAACCTGGGATCTGTCCTGCACAGGGATGATGCCAGGAGGAGAAACACCAGAGAGAACAGCAGGGCTTGCTGGGGCTGAGTAGAGGGACATCCATCTCCAAGGCTGCCATTCAGCACCTTTCACCAGCACTAAAATCACTTTAGTTTAAGAGGAAAACATTAAAAAAAAAAAAAAAAAGGAAAGAAAGAAAGGAGGAAAGGACAAAAATAGAAAGAGGAAAAAAGGAGAAAAAAAAGATAAAAACCACAGCAGTCACTGTGTGGACTAGGGCCAATGTTTTGGCAAAGGCCACCCAGTTTTCTGAGTCCCTTTGTACTGCTGAGACAGGGACAGGTCACCAGGTCACACAGTGGGAGCACGAGCCAGCACATCAGCCCTTTCCCTGCACTGGAGCACAGAAATCCTGTGGGCTGAGGATTCCTCCTTCCCCTGGCAGACGGTGCTTTCCCAGGCAGGGAGATCTCAGGCAGAGGCGTTGTTTGATGCTGGGGCAGCGTCCCGAGCCTTGGCTGGAGCCCAAGTCTGCTGCTGGCTCTGGGTTTGTGCTGAATTATTGAACTCTCCCCGCGTGCGCAGGGCCGGCTGTGCCAGCTGCGGTTTGTGATTGCTTCAAACGCCGCCGTGTCCTTGTCTGAGATGAAAGGCAAACCCAGGGAATTTCCTTCCTGCCCGGCAGCACAGCAGAGGCTTGGCAGCCCACATACCACAGCTCCTTCCTCATGCAGGTGAATGACCTCAAATTGCTGTCATTTGGGTAAAAATGTCCTGGTTCCTTACTGCCTGGACCTTGCACTTTGGAGTGGGGCAACCTGGCCTGGCTCACACACCTTCTGTCCCCACAGGGTACCTGGGCTGGCTCTCCAGGGCTGCAGGGCTCCTTCCTAAAGGAGCTGCCTGTAGGTGAACAAATCCCGTGCCCCATCTTCCCACCTAGCTGAGCTTTGGTCCTACATCAAACCCAAACACAGAGGGCAGGAACAGAGCAAGGAGGAGGAGAACATTTCACCCCACTTCATTCTGCTCCAGCTGTACACGGGAGAATCCCAAGTTCATCCTGGACCTCCTGGGTGCAGATGCAGTTATGTCACAGCTGCTGCTTCACTGGAGCTCCAGTGCCACTTCCTGGCACAGAATAAGGCATGTAGGGACGGAAAACCATCAGAGAGATGCTCTTTCTTGCCAGTACTTCAGCTGCCAGTGGAGCCCAGGGAAGTTTAGGGACTGAAATAAGAATCACACCCTTATTAGCCTGCCTTGGCTTCCAGTTCAGCTTTGCCAAGCTCTGGGCACATCTGATGCTCACCATAAGCAGTGTTGTTCTCCTCAAGCTGCCAGTTTCCATTTAGGCCATCAGGTGACAGTGAGCAGGTCACACCCCACCAGGATACACGCGGGAATCCTGGTGAAGGTGTGACAGTGCTGAGATAACTGTCCCAGGGATGTCCTGCCAGAGAGTTTCACCACCTAGACAAGACTTTAGACTGTCCCATGACCCCCTGGCAGGTCTGGGTGGTTTTCAAAATCAAAGATTTTCCTCCATCTGTGCCAGGTTGTGTTTACTCTCTGTATTGCAAAAGAACTCGTTTTGATAACTTATCTCATCTTTAAAGTAGGCTGCTTTAATGGTGCCAGCAATTATGCTCATTAGTAAGAATGCACAGGGTTTGATATTGCAGGGTAACTTCCCAGCATATTGATGGAATTTAACTCCATAATTGTTATCTTTCCTTAAGAATGAGGCTCAGCAGCAAAACCTCTGAATAAAACAGCAGTTTTCTGGCAGTAAAGAGAGAAAATTGGGTCCTAATTCACTTGGCTTCTTTGGAAAAAGAGAACTTTATCCCAAATATTATTTCCAGATGTTGCTGGAGACGCAATGCTTTGTGAGCAGGAATTCTTTTTCCTTACACATAAATATAATTGTCCAGAGTAAAAAACCACCAGCTTACTATATTTTGATCAGGTAGCAGAGTTGTTCCCACCTTAATACTTGATCTGTCTGGGATCCCAGTGCCATGGAAGCCAGAGAGATGCTGAAGAGGGTCCAGGACAGAGCAGTGAGCACTTGGGCTGCTGCAATCTGCAGAGCTCAGCCTTGGCCTTGGCCAAGCACCAGCTGCCTGGGAACACTCAGGTCATTCCCTCCATGGCTCTGGTGCTGCCCTAATTCTCCTGTCCTAGAAGACTTTGCTTGTCAGGCCTGGGGGACTTTGCTTCTAAAACTATCAAACAATTTCAAATGCTGAATAATCTCATATCCTCCAAACAGGAACTTCTTTTTGGCTTTGTTTTCCTCAGACTTTTCTGGAAGCTTTTTCTTATTCTTCTGAAGATCTTTCATTTTGCAAAGCAAAGATAATTCAAATTACATTGTTGGCTGTCCTTTATCTTGACTGTGATTTAAAGACTTCATTTCCCAATGCTGGTAGAAAAACGGTTAGAAGCATTTACAATGTATATTTATGAAAAGAAAGGAGCATATGAAAGGAGAAAAGGCTGCTTTCAGTGGTGCCATATTTTTCAAAGGTTGCATACAATCATATTTTTGTACTGTACTACCATTACTTAATAAAACATAGTTCTTATCCATGTGCCAAAGACAGACAATCTCTTTCAATATCCTATTCCTTACTCCAAAACCTTGATACTGGTAGCAGTGGACAGCACAATGTGGACCCCAGTACCTGAAACCCCAATCCTGATGCAGCATCCCACAGACTCCAGCTCAGCAAAGGAATTATTTGGTCCATTCCCAGCTTGGAGGCACCCACACATTCCTGTCTTCTTCTCCAAAGGAGGTGGATGGAAGGGGTATCTTGCGCTGCTCCTGCATCAATGGTTTTTCATTATGTGCATGGAGAGAGTGCACTGGTTAAGTAGAAAATTGAGATACTTGATTGTTCTTCAGGGTGCTAAGATGAGCACCAAAGCAGAAGTTCATAGTCATTAACTTTAGTATCTTAAATTACTTCAGGTTCTTTAAGTCTTCCCATTCCCTTCTTTCTTCCTCCTTAACAATTATTTCTTAAGGGCAGTTGCACATCTCTTGCTCAAATGAACCTGTACAAGTCTCTCACTTCATTCAAGTCTAATGCACTTCTCTGTGTTCATCTCCCCTTTTTCCATTCCTGTGGGGCTCAGTTCCTCAGCACTGCAAGCTTTGAAGGGCCTGGGATCAGTGTCTTGTCAAAACATGGCACTAAAACCATTCCCCAGGGCAGGCACGGGGACAGGTCCCAGGGAAGTGCTCTCATGGCCAGCCAGGCATGGACAGGACTCCTGGGGAATGCCAAGGTGGCCACTGAGAGCTTTCTGTGAAAGAAAGCAGGGTCAGTGAGAGGGAATTCAGTCTGGCTGTCATTCTGGCTGCTGGAACATTGGAAAGGACACAAACCACAGGGCAGGAAACAAGAGGGATGATTTCAGCCCCCAGCAGAGGAAATTACTGGTTAAATTGTCAAATGAGGATCCTGGCAAAGAGTGGCAGAGAACAGGAAGAGGAAGGAAAAGCACTCGGAGAGGTTTAGTTTGCATGCCACATCACTCCTGCCATCCAAGGCCAACAGGGCCAACAAGGATGGTGCAAGGCAGCAGGAATTATATGATTGCATTAAAATATGGCCATCAAGTCTGGCAAACCTAAGCTGCAGTCCTTGTGCCAGGTTTCTGAGCAGAAATGACAAGGGAGTGTTATGTTTGTGATATTCCTGCTCCTGGGTCTGTTGCAGACAGTGCTGAAGCCCATCCTGGGATAGCACTGGGTGCCAGCAGTGCTGGGGCTGTGTGAGCTGTGGTTTGACCCAGACCACGCACGGGGAGAGGGAACAGATGGAACAGATTCAGCACAAGCTGATGTTGCCACTCTGGGGAAAGGCAGGGGATTGCTGTGTGTGGGTTTAACAATCCCTGCAGCACTCAGAGCCTCAAAAAGCACAAGGGAGAGGGAGCAGCAGCTCCCAGCCAGGAGAGGGGACACAAACCCTGTCCCCAGACCGAGGGTCAAGTATGTCAGTACAAAATCATCCATGTTTTCCTGGGCAGAGGATGATACCAGCATAAATAAGCCATCAGCACAGCTTGAATTTAGCTTTTATTTACAGATTTTCCACTTGAATTGCGTAAGTAGCTTAAGTCAAACAAGGACATCCTCCTCACCTATCCAGGAAACTGGGGCATGAGGTATCAGCAGTAACCACATGCCCAGGCTGTGATCATGTCACTGCTGTGGCACATGAGTCAGGTTTGGCACAAGCAGGGCCAGGCAGAGCTGCCTGGAGCTGCCAGGTCTGAGGCACACAGGTAGTTTTTGCTGCTGAGGCTTTTGGAAAGGTGGGCCCAGGACTGTTAGCACTGTAGCAAGCCAAAATCCCCTTCCCCAGAGGGTCTGTGGGAGGACATCTGCCTTATCCAGGCATTTGATGACACTGCAGCACTGCTGGGTTACCTGTCTGACAAAAACATGAATCAGGCTTTAGGGTGCCAGCAGCTGAGCCAGATGGCCTAGGTTAAACACACCACAGGATTTGGGCACTAAATTACTGCTCCAGGTTCAAGCCTGAACCACCTTTGCAGTGATGACACCATTGCAGTCACAATTACAGTGGGGGCCTGGTAACTGCTTGAAACAGCAAGGCTCTGTCAGAGTCCTGCACACATCAGCAGGGCAGGGCCTGCAATGGGAACAGAACTGGGGCCTGGGCTCCAGAGTTTCCTGCTTGGCACCTAATCCCAAAACACTGACCTTTCCTGAATGAAAACTATGCAATATTGAAGACTGTGCCACAGCTGGTACTTTAGCCACCTCCCCTGGGTATGCACTCACACATTCTCAGAAGTGTCCTCACCACGTTACTCGGGCTGGGGGGAAGAACCAAGGAGTTCCTGAGGAGCAGGGCCAGCTCTGGAGCTTGTGACGTGCCACAGCCCTGTTGTGACCTCAGCCAGGTCTGCTCTGCTGAGGCTGCACTGTTAGAAAGTAGAAGAGTCCTGAGAGTTCAGCTTCCCAGCCAAGAGTAGAGTGAAGGCAGGGATCTGAAAAGAGAAAGGAAGAGCAGATTAAGGATTGTGTAAGGGAGAGGAACGTGTAATATTCACTCCTTGCTGTAGTCAAGTGCAGTCACTGCAACAATATGGTCTTACTGGGAGTCAAGGCTTTAAATACTGCTGCTTATTCCTTGAGGGGCTGGAAAGAGAATTCAGGAGGCTGGACTTGTCCCATGGAGGAGGAGACATGGGACAGCATGGACAGTGTCACCTCTAAAAACAGGGCTTGAGAGACCAGCAAGGAAAGGAAGTGGAGAGGGGACAGCCCCTGTTACCTGAGAATGGTGCTGGGATCACACCTTGCTGCAGGCCAAGGTGTGGGACACAGGTACATCCTTCACAGGCAGGAGTGTGACCATCCTGGCAAGTCCTTGGACAGATGCATGCCTCCACTTGCCATCAATCCCTTGTGATCAGGAAAACTCGAATAATTAAAAAAACCACTAATGACTTAGGCTATTGTTACATCCTCTCCTTACCATTTTGAGTGGCTGTGGCCAGTCCCTTGGTCACAGCAGTAGAGCTCAGCTGTACAAGAGATGCTCAGCTAGAGGCTGACCCAACAAAATCTTAGCAAAGGGAGCAGAAGTTCCTTTGCCTTGTGCTTATCTAGGCCAAGGAAACAACTGAACCAGGGCTTTGAAACACTCAGCCTACATTGAATCTGTACTTTCCTTTCCAATCTTACCACATCTGGTATGCTTTTGTCCTGAATACTGTCATTCTTCCAATTCTAGAGTTAGATCAGAAGAGAAAAGCTCAGAAACAGCATGGGCCAAGCTGACAAATCCCCAAGTTAACCTGCCCAGAATGAAGAACTGTAAAAACAGGACCTCCACATCCACATGTCCCACTCCACCCCATTCACAGCCCTCCAGCCCTGACCAGTGCCACTTAACTTGACAGGGCACTTAAAAGCCACACACACATTTCAGAACAATAATTGATCCATAATCCTTACATCAGGTCACAACAGCAGGTTAATCTGGGGATCTGTCAGCTTTGGGAGTGTTCAAATTGTAATTTTGGAGAAACAAACATTAAGATCCAAACAGTGATGTAATGTGAGAATTTGAGAGGCAGGTAAGCAGTTAACCTTCCCCTCAATGGGAAGAGTGACCTGTTTTGCTTGAACTCTGCCTCTGAGCTCCTTGTCACTGTACAACCAGCCTGGTGCTCCCTGTGACCAGGGCAGGGGGTCAGGGGACACCAGCAGCTCCAGAGGTACCTGAGGCACAAAGGCCAAGGGACTAACCTCACCACATGCATGTGGAATGAATGATCCTGAAAAATGCACCACCTGGAGCATCTCAAGCCTACTGTGAAATGGAATTCCTACACAAATGGAGAAGTTTGTGTGGTTCCCAAGTCTGGCCATGACACACTGACAGCTCTAATCATGGCCAGAGCTCACCTCTTCTTTCGTGGACTTACCGAGCTGCAGCAAAGGTTTGACTGTTTCTAAAGAACTGAAATGGGAGGTAACTGTGCTAAAAGCCATTCATACTTGTGTGTGTGTGTGAGATACAGCAAAACTTCAGTGGTTTAAGAGACTGAGAGAAGCAGAGACAAAGCAACACACAAAGGACTTCACCTAAAAATGGCCTGACACGCAAAGGTCACTGCACTCCATCGCAGTTTGCCATCCTGCAGCACTGGTGACACCACTCTGGAAGCAGCCTTGGAACCCTGAAGATGCACAAGCCTGTCCCAGTTGTCACCACCCACCTGAGATCAAACCACAGCCATGAGCAGGCTAAACATCGTGGACAGTGACATTTTATGGACTGTGCTGTCTCTCACCTTCCACCACAGTGTACAGCATATCATGCTTGTTAAATTACAGCTAAGGAGTAATGAAAAACTTACACTTAAGTGACATAAAAAAAAGGGGGGGAGGACCCACAAATTTCTCCCATCCAACTATAAACGCACACCCATTTACATTGTTTTGTAAATGAATTTAGAAGAAAAATAAAAATATTAAGATATTTCTCTTCAGGACAACCATTGCACATTTGGTTTTGCTTTGGAGGGGAGATACAAACACACACAGCAGGAATACTTTCCAATTGAAAATATGCAAAACAAATAGAAGAGGGAACAGTTCAGCACCTAGACAGCATTTTCCTTCTGTCCTTGATAAACATTATCTCAGTTTCCCACAGCATTTATTTCACTAGTCAAACCCTCAAAATCTGGTATCTAGGAAGAACACCTCTCAAAAACTTCAGAAAGAAAAAAGCCTATTAAGCAGTGGCATTGTACTGCCCCATTTTCTGTATCTCTCCCATCTGCAAGCCATTTGTATGAAGAAAATCTTTGTTTCCAAAACTTGGCTTACTAAAGCTCATTTGTTCTCAAACACAACAGCGCCTTGGTGCTGTTTACAGAGGCTGAGCTGGTTCAGCAGCAGCAGTGGGGATGTTCCAGGGTGTCCCATCCCTCTGCCAGCACTCCCTGTCCCCAGGGAGGGCAATGCCAGCCACCCTCCCTCAGGGTTAGAATGTGGGGCTGAACACAGCGCCAAACCTTGGCTGAAGGACAGAGCCTCTTGACACACAGGTCCAACACAGCCCCTATATCAGTGTTCTTTTGTAAGTACTGAATCCAGATTGGAGCTATTTATGTGGGGTTTCATGTGCTTGCTAAAAAAACAAAACCAAAACAAAACAAAAAGGATGTTTACCCAACATTGTTTATCAACAGGAAAGGATGGCAACAAGGTCAGAGTGTTTTCTTTCTCCAATCTCATCAAGATCTCAGAAGCAGTGACTTTAAAGTGACCCAGTCTGATCAACTTTTCAGCATAGGAAAAAGGAGCAGTTGCTCTTAACAGGACAAAACTCATCTCCCTTTAACTTCACATGAGCATCTTTACAATAATGAAAGAGCTGCATATGCAGCTGTTTTCACTTTTTTCTTTGCAAGGTGGGTGCTGAAATATCCACATCTCACAGGAGATAATCAGAAAAATATTCAGAGTAAGAATCCCTGGAGTTAAAGTAAGAAGGAAGAAAGAAGTGGGCAATGCAAGTGCTCTCTGAGTACCTCTACTGGTTCATTTAGACAAGCTGAAAAAAGAATGGAAAAGTCAGTGCTTTTCAATTTTCACGCTACTCTCCTCTCAAGAACAAAGGAGGCAGGTGAGAAATACAAAATATAAAGTGCAGTTGTGTTTAAAATGTAAGACATAAAATTTTTCAAAATGAATAAATCAGCTTAATCATTAAGTACTTACATATCTCTCCCTACCCCCCTTAAAAAAGGGATGTCCCTGTATTTTCTGTATGAATTTACTATATATACATATGTATAAATCTATACATACACAAAATGGGTATGGCCTTACACTCCATTTAAGGATATTTTGCTACATGGGTCAGAGTGCAAAGCAATTGCTTCCTTCAAATCAGTATTTTTACATCAAGACATAAACCTGTAACTTAGACAATTTGCATGACCACACAGCCACAGTGGCAAATTATTTTTCTGGCTTGTAAAAAAAAATTTTAAAACAGAAGTTCTATTTCAGCAGTTTGAAGATGGAATGTAAAGTTTCTGCTGTTAAATGTATATAAAATATATTTATTGAATCATACATTCATGCTGATTCCAATAAAAAAAAATTAAAGATTTTTCTGAAATTTCTCTCCATGGATTTTGTACTGCTGGTTGTTCCACACAGCAGCTGGAAACACAAAGAAAATCTATTTCTTGTACTATTTTGCAAGCTAGGACATTATTTATATATAGCTTTAAAATTCTTAGGTGGATGGAGTGACCTTGGTGCAAACACCCAAAACGACATTTCAGAATGCAGGATTGGCACTGAATCACAAAGATGGTCACAATAAAGTGTTTTTCCTTCCACTGTCAGGTGCTTTGTCAAGTTTGAAATATCATCAGTGGAACAGCAGGTCCCTCTTAGCTTGGCAAATGGCATTTTGTGACAGGAAATAGAAAGGCAGGATCCTGCCCTTCATATTTATTCTGAGAATGTGCCATTACTCTAAAAACTATAAGTGATGATGGAATTTAAAAGAATTTTCTTCAGTGTCATGTGTCATAACCAAAAGTTTTTAATGGACCAACTTTCCTCGTTCTTCCATCTAACACTCAAATAAGGATAATGATCTTAGTGTTGGGAAACAAAATCAGTGAGGGAATTCCTTCTTCCCACAGCACACACAGCTTACAACTTTACAGTGCGTGCTCCTATCCCGAAAAAAAACCTTAGAGCAAAACCAGTTCAAAAATATGCCCTTCTAGGATGTGCAGAATAAGCAGCTGCAGAGATCAACTCTGGATCCTCATACCTGCATCCAGAATCATCCTTTTCTCCATGCACAGTGAACTCCCAGGTCTCAAGGGCATCTCTGCCCTGTGGCACCAGAGGAAAAGTTGCTCAGATTGAAGTCAGAGCTCACTGTTACCACACAGGCTGTTATCTACCTCCAGAGTAAATCCTCCCTGCCAAGCTCACCACTTCCACACTCACCTGTATGGTGGGCACCCAGCAACACCAGAGCTTCAGTCTGAGCAAATTTAAAGAAAAATAAGAAAAAAAAAGGGCCCTGCAGAGCAAGGAAGTGATCCCAGTCTGAATCCTGAAATGCAGAACCAACATCTGCATGCCCAAACACACAGATCTCAGTTCAGCTTTACAGAACAGCCCCACACAAGTCTGCTGGTGCATCCCAGTACTGCAGATGTGCTCAAGGGGTAACCTAAATTCTTAATTGTGCAATGCTCTTGAAGGAAGGCAGCAAGGGCAGTTCATGGCTTCCAGTTCTGGTCTGGGTGCCATGAAACACCCCTGCAAGTGAAACGTCCTCATTTCTACTTGTCTTAACCTATTAAGATCAGGCAGAAGAGGCCAGATCACACCAGTCATACATGAAACACTCTGTATTCTCAGAAGGGCAGATCAAGGTATCTTGACCATGAAGGTTATTCCAGATCTGTCCATGAGGCTGTGATGGGTGCAGAAGTCTTATGGCTCTAGACAGCTTTTCTTCAGTTGCCAACTCCCTGCAGAGCACTGGGACACCAAGAGCTCTTCAGTGCCACCACCTCCTTGTCTTGACTGGAGGTACTAGAAAGGAGACATCAACAGTCTGATGCATTTCAGACTGCAGTATTTGGTTCCTAGAAAGAGCTGGACTACCTTGGTTATTATTAGCCTCCTTGGAGCTCATGCAGCCCACTGCAGCCAGCTGAGGCAAATCAAATCCTGGCTTCTTCACAGTCATCCTCAAGAATGTACGGAAAGGACTGGAGGCCTTAGACAAGAGATACTGAGGTTTTAACAGTACAGCAAGGCAGAAAGCAAAAGGGCTGGAGGCTACATAAAGCCTAAACATCAAAATCAATGTGCAACATCTTACAGCAAGTCTCTTCAGAGGACTTTGTTATTAGTGAGTACCAGAGCCACCAAAATGCAAATACCAAGAGCCATTCTGTAACATAACTTTCTTTTTGAAAGTGTTTCTTTACAAGACATTCCCACAGAATTTTATGTAAATATTTTATTTGCCTGTCATCTTGGGACAAGAACATGACTTTCTGGGTCAACATATTGAGTATGATTCATATGAGAACAAGCACACACTTCACCCTTTAAAATTCTTTACTGACACTCTTCTTTCAAATCAGACAGCAATGAGCCAGAAATGTCCAGCTCCCACTACAGAAATGGGGGTTCAAGCTTATGGATGCTTTTGCAGATTTGGTTAAGAGCTATAAAAGCTTCTGTTAAAAGCACTTTGATAAGTCTGAAGTGCAACCTGTTACTGCAGTCTTCGGATTCAACGTCAAGAACAGTAGAAACCCAACAAAGGGGGAAAAAAAACATCACAAACAACAAGGACAGGGTTCAGTAAAAGATCTCCATTGCATACTTTCACCTCACAGGCATTCCTGATAGGAAAAATGCAGACAGCTTTTGTTTTTTTAAAAAAATACCAGTTACCACCACAAGAGGAAGCAGCAGAATTTCCCCAAATGCTGGCTGTGAGAGCACAGCACAGCTCACACTCCCCCAGCTCACTAAGGTATCACATCTCCAGGTACAGATGGTAGGCAGGCCAATCTGACACAGGTGTAAGGAGGGAAGGGACAAACAGTGTAACAAATGCAAAGAGAAAAATAAAACAGAAACCAACACTTCAGCAACATTTAGTACAACCAGCTTCAACCAATAAATCTGGCAGAGGAAAAGGCAAAACATGACTGTTGGGGACAGGTAATACTGAGGGCAGCTCTGCTCCAGAGCTTACAGCAAGCACAGGTCAAGAGATGATACACTGCATATGCACAGTCATTATAGTCATAAACCAAGAAACATGGAAACACTGACACCTGACACAGATTAGCCAACTTCCTACACAGCTCTACTGTGCTACCAAGAGACCTGCAGGTCCAGTGGAAACACAAATCCACCATTTTTATCCAAATGTTTAACACCAGCCATTACAGAAATACTGCTTTGTGCAGCACCATCTTACAGGATCTCTTGGTCTGAAATTACCCAGTTTTGTATTTTCAGTTTCATCTTCTTCCAGAGGCAGTGGAGAGTGTTCAACATCTTAACACCAGGACAGACAAGCACCTTCCATACTTCTGACAAAAATTCCTTCTTATCCACTTCAGGTCTGAAGCAAGGAATGAAGTACTGCAAAAATAATTATTACTTACAGCAGTTGGAAATGTAAAGGATGTGACAGAGGTATTTCTGCTTTGCTTGTAATTTTGCAATAGTTACAACAGGACCTGCCCAGCTTCAAGTTCAAGTTATTAACTTCTGCATCCAAGAAGTATTTGTTTTCAATAATTTAAATGCAAAGTGATGCACAGAAGGTATTAAGACCTTTAGCTACAACCACCTCTACCATGTAAACCTAGTGACTGAAGAGCCTCTTCCCCTTGGACAAACTCCAAAATACTCTTGACTTGATAAAGCAAATCTAGACCTTTTTTATTTTATTTTTTTTAAACAATTTGCCAAAACTGGAATGAGAGATAAATAGAAGGCACAACAATTTTGCTTTTTTTTATACAAATACAAACTAAACATGAAAAAAACTCCCTATTTCAATAAAAAATTTCACAAGTTCAGGAAAAGTGTTTGAAGAGTCAAGTTCTAGACATTTAAAACCTATCCCACAATCCAAAATTTCAAAGTGGTAAAACAGTAGTTCGAATTCCTTGCTGTGATCATGTATCAAAAGGAAAAGAGATTCTACGGATACCCATTATTCCACTTTTACAGCGCCACAGAAAGGTGAAAGTCAATTTTTTCAAGTGGCAATGTCTCCAGACCGGAGGATGTTCATATGACCCTCAAAGAAACACCAAGAGTTTTGCTTTTCTGCCCTTGGAATACTTGCCAAGAACTATGTTTTCCTACAGGCTCTTGAATGCATGCACGTGAAATATTATTCCGCTGACTGCACCCAAATTCATTAGAAAGAGGGGAGGAAAAAAAAATAAAAGAAAAAAGAAAGACATTCCTTAGGAAAAACCACTGGTACCAAAAAAACCAAAAATCAGTCCGTAAGTTTGAGGTGAAGAAGAAAATTCAGTTCTTTTCTTTTTAAAATCCACTTTTCCTAAAACGTTGTTCCACAAAGCTGGAATCTGGGACAAGGACTAGAAAAAAATAAATCACAGAACCATAACACAAACAAAAAGGGGCCAAAATAGTATCAAACGTAGCAGTCTATAACAGGCTAGGGCCACATTCCAAGATACCCAAGGCTGAAATTCACAAATCTGCAGGAAAAAGGGTTTGCGCCATCACGTCAACATCTGCGATGAATTCACTGGCGTTGCCCGATCCCCCTTCCAGCTCCAAATCCTGGCTTCTGGGACATTCCTCCACGAGGAGGCCCTCGAATCCCACCTCCCAGCCCCCCACGAGTGCCTCCAGGTCCACGGGGTCTGTTATCTCTGCGGTCACCCTCCCTGGCAGCTCGTGTTTTCTTCTCCTCCACGTTCAGGCGCACCTCTCCCCTGAACATGATGGGCTGCAACAGAAGCACAGAAGGGGCTGTCATTAATGGGTCACCAGGAGCTCTTCAAGGTCAAGCAGATTCCTGCAACTTTGTCTCATATCCTCCTCTCCATGAAAGACTGAAGGGTCTTAGGATTACCTACTAAACAATGGCAATAGCAAAACCATGCATCCAGTCTTGGAGCTTTAGTAGAAGAACTAAAGATCTGAAGGAGTGACCTTTGAAAAGCCATCTCAGGCTGAACACAGAACATTCTGATGGGTTTCAGAAAAGCTCCCTGCATGGCTATGAGGGTGCATCCAGAGTCCCTGCCTACCACAGCAGGCAGGCATGGACATACATTCTGCATTAGCAATCACTGCTGACAGGCTGAGCAGGTACCTCCTGCCTTTGTTAGCAAAATTCTTTTCAGCATGCACACCAATACAGCTTCTTCCTTTCAGCCTCTGACAAACAAGATTCTACTTGTCCATAGAATCAGACTCTCTCTACCTTGTCCTCCTGAAAGCTGTTTATACACTTCCTGTGTTCAGCAATCTCCCACTAGAAAAAGGCTCTGTAATGAGCTCCTACAAGTTACTTCAATGACAAAGACTACACAAATCTTGGTAATAGGAGGGAAAAACATCACATCTACTTTAATATGCTCAAAAAAATCTAAAGGTATCAAGTACATTCTCTTCCTGTTAAGCTGAAAAACACTGTCTGTTGTCAACAGACCAAAAACCACTGCCTGGAAATTTATTTACCCTGTTGCTAAGGATCTTCTGAACCGGCTCAGGATCATCAAACACCACAAACCCAAAATTAGGGAGCTTTCCACCACTGTTGATGCGGAGTTCAACAACATTGCCATAGCCTGCAAGAGAAAAGCCAAGTTCTTGGGTCATACATTAGAATGCTCTGTTGGCCACGCCCATGGCTGCAACCCCCACCCCCTCAGACAGCAGCAAAGAAACCAACTTACTTTGGAAAAAGTCTTTAAGTTCAGATTTATCCACATCATGGGGAAGGTTCCCAACAAACAGCTGATGACTGTCTGGGTATCTCACAATCCGCCTGGTTTCAACATCGCCTTGTTCACCCTCGCGAACTTCAAGAGAAGAGAAAAGCAAAACTGATTTTAGAAAAGTCAACAAGCAGAAAAAACAAACAGAACAAGAACAAACAGAAAAACAAGCCATGGTGAGAATTATCACCATTAGAAAGAATCAATTCACATTGTCTATCCATTCATATACAAAACAGGAAAGCAGTCTACCCTAGCAAGTGCGTAATGATTTGCTTTTTAATCACCTGGCTGAGGCCAAGCTTGAATTTTTACTTGAGTAAAAATCGTGTGCTTACTGACAAAAATAATGATATTTCAAAAGCTTCAATTAACACATTGCTTCTCCAAAACCTTTAAGCACAGAAACCAGCTTCTTTGCAGCTCCTCTTACTTGGCCTAGGACCCCGCTGAGGTGGGATGCTCGTTCGCTGCTCCCTCACTCGCTGATCCCTCTGAGGTCTCTGAGGGGGGGTCTGGGATTCAGGCTTTGCCTCAGGGCGGGGCTGCATCAATTGAAAAAGGAGTGAACAGTTGAGTCAGAAATACCAGCAGGTTCAGCTTTTAAGAGCTCACTATCAAGTTGGTAATAAAAAAATACAGGAAAAGGTAATAGGTTTTTCCACCTGTGACTAAAACACATGTTAGCTCATGTTGGCTTATATGCTAAAAGCAAGCAGCATTCCCATGAACATTCCCTGTTTTCCTCCATGAGTAAAAATTAATTCTCAACCCAAAAACCAAGGAATAACATCTTCATAAAGTCTACCAGGAATCACAGAATGCTAAAGTCTTTGGGGCCTGGGAAGTCAAATCAGAAACAAGCAGATTTCACTCTTTTTCCCCTGTCAGCCAGTTTAGTACTTAAACTTCTCTAGATGCTGGATTCCTACCTGTGAGACCGGTACTTTCACAACATGAGGTGGTATTCCTGATACTGGGACAGCCCCACTGGGAGGAAGGTTCTTGCTGGTTACTGATGCCCAGGAAAATGTCTTAAAAAAAAAACAAAACAGAATGATATTAACTAACTACATCTCCATCTGAAATTTATTACTGACAGGACAGCTAACAGACACAGGATACCAGGAACAAATTTTAACTTGTACTTGAAAATCAGGAGCCAGCCAATAGCAGTTTCCCCACAATTTCCTTCAAATTATTTAAATTCAAAAGACTCAGTGCAATGACAATGGAGAGTTGAAACGGGACACAGCAGTGGCCCAACACCAAACACCAAGTATCACATCAAGGTTAATCAAAGTATTGAATTCCCGAACCCAAATCTGTCTACTTTACCTTCCTTAACACTGAGAAGTGACAAAAATCCCCAGGTAAAAATAAAGCTGTGTAAATAGACAGGAGAGCCACACTGATGAAACCACATTAGAGAAAAGAGAGATCCACAGTCATTACCCTGGAGTCCTCTTGCACTGCAGGAGCTGGATCAGCAGGAGCTGGAGAAGGACTCTTTTCCACAGTCTCTTCTGGAGCAGATTCCTCTAATACTGGCTCAGACTTTTCTTCCTGCACCTCTGGTTCAGGTTCCTGTTCAGGTTCTGCCTCTGGCTCAGGCTCTGCCTCTGCAGCTGTCTCTTCCAGGTGTTCCTCAATGTCATTGCTATTACACAGCAGCACAAAAAGCAGGAAAGAGGTGTTATTGTATTTATTCTATTACTGGTGATAAGCAGTGCTACTTATGCAATACAGAAGTCAGGCTCATGACATATGAGAGGAAGAACAAGGCCAAATAAGGCCACATTGCACAAGGATGCACATTTTGCATTTGTACACTATGAAGCAGCAAAACAAAAAATCCAGAGTCTCCATGTTCAGTCTAACAGCATTTTAATTTCAGCTGATCAATAAACAGAATTTTTTTGACTGTCAGAAGAAAACTATTAATAGCAATAAATTCATGTGACCTGTTCTACAAGCAGCCTGTCCCACAGAATGCCTGACTTCATCTATAAATATATTATTACCTGACAGCCTGCTCATAATAAGCACCACTATCATCAGGAACAGCCTCAGGTGTCTGCTGTCTTTCCTCAGGTTCCTCCCCTTCCTCTTCTGATTCTAAATAAGGTTAGAAAAGGAAAAAAAAAAACACACATCTTTAGTAAGAGGCTCAAACACAAGTCACTTATCACAAAATACAGGTGAAGTTTCTGCCAAAGAACACACAAGAAGCACTTTTGAGATGTGACATGAAACAGACATTTTTGTATATTTCCACTATCACTTTGGTTATTCAGTTTTCACCAAGGTTAAAAAATGTGCTCCAAATATTTCAGAGAACAAGATTTATAACCTACAAATCTGACTGCAACTGCCAAAATAAGTCTTACAGTTCTTGTAATAGAAACAGATTATGCCAGAAAAATAATCATCTGCATGTCACAACTCCTTGGTGGACCGTAAAGAACCACAGGCAAGGAAAAAACCTACAAGCACATGAAATCTAATCTGGGAATAGAATGTTGATATAGATCCAGAACCAAACACCAACAGAACCATCCAAAAATTTCTGCTGCTTACCCTCTGGAGGCTCAGTATCAGAGTCCCCAAAAACCTCGTCCTGGTAGCGGAAGATATCGTTGTGGACATAGAACTTGTTTGCAACAGAGCCCTAAGAGCAAATCAAAGGGAAGAACTGAATCAATTACAACAATCCAGTAATGTAAAAATTGAAATAATGTGAAAACAAGAAAGGTTTGAGCAAACTGTCCTTCCCACAAGATTAATCCAAATTTGCCTCTTTTAAGAAAATAATGTTATGTGGGGCAGGAAAACGAGAAACTAAAAACACATCACTCCTAACAAGTTAGGTATGGATGGAACAAAGAAAAAAAAATTTTTTGAAGTGCTTGTAATTCCAATAGCTCACAACACTAAAGAAGTGTGATTAACAACTTCCTGGTGTTCAAAGTATTAATTTTTATCTCCAAGTCATATTGTCAAACAGAGTGATCTTGCAACACTCCTTTTTCACTATCATTTTCATTTCTGTGAACTGCTTTGTTAAAAAAGTCTATTTAAAAATCCCACTTCAAATGCTAAGTCAGCACTTTATGAAAAAGAAAATCTGGAACCCATATTTTCAAAGTGACAGGAAGCATTTCCCTCTTTCTACTACCCCTTTTTCAGTAAAAAAAACAGTTGCTAGGATAGCAAATCAAAGACAATATAATTTTAATATGCTTAAGAAAAAAAAAGTGTTGCACTAACCTAGGAGTCCAAAGTCAGGATATTTATAACTGATTTCGATATCCAAGGTCAATGTACAATCACACAGAAGTAGTGTGATTCCCAAAGGAATTTTCAGAACGTAACTGCTGAATTTTGTGGCAAGTAACGTTCCTAGTCTAAGCCTTGAGATCACAGCCCTGAGGCAGCCAGAGCTCAGCAGTAGTGCCAGCAGCACACCCACCTCAGGAGCGAGCACGAAGGTCTGCATGAACCTGCGCACGGGCTGCATGTTGTTGGAGAGCTCCCCCATCACCTGCACCACCACGCCGTCGTTGAGGGTGGCGTGGGCGTCCACGTGACGGATCTTTGTGTGGCAATCCTTGAAGTTCAGTGACAGCACCTTCTTGTGGATATCCTAGGAAAGAATGGTACATGTGGGTTATGCTGCAGAAGCCATTTCTGCCAAGTAAGCAGCTTTCAGAGAAAGAAAAATCATAAAAACTGGTTTAAGATACAGTCCCTAACTCTGGAGAGAGAGAGAGATTGGCAGGATGCTTGTTAAGTTTGCTTTGCAAGCAATTTTACATTATAAACCTTCTGCTGTCTACAGTCAAGAGGGTTTTTTTCCTCCCCATTTTTTCCCTTCTTTTACAGAAGGCATTTGCACAGTGTGGGGGTGAATCACAGCTGGATACATTTCTCTTCTCAACCATAAGGTGACAAAATAGAAGGAAAGAACAGCTTTCTTATTTAAAAGTTCTTACAGATTGCCCATAGACTGCGTCAGCTGGTTTTCCATTGGAATCCAAGCCACCGTGGACATAGGAAGAGTTCTTTCCATAAAACCTGTTGGAAAGAAATATTTTAATGCCAAGCTTTGCTGTGTAAGAACATTGAGCCTCTACATTAGAGTGCAGTACAAATAATTCACTTTTAAGTAAGTTTCCTGTCTGAATCACCAGAATAAAGCCACAAAATCTCATAATCCTGTTACTAATCAGAGGGTGGGGGGAAACCAAAATTTTCTAATGTAAGCTGTAGCATTCAGGTGTGTCAGAGACCCAGGCACCAACAACCAAAACCAAAGTCTCATGAGAGCTCATGATCCAATCCCATTATCCTCTTTCTGCATGAGGTCCCCAAAACAACACCCTGAACATCTGGGAGGCTGAAGGCTCCCTCTTAAGTTCCAATTTCAAGCTTGAGCAAGGAGCAATGGAACGGTTTTGCTCTCTTACAGTAAAAAACATATTGCAAGTAGATCTTCCTTTCTGGAACTGAGAGGTTACCACCTGAAATGCCCCAAGCACCATGGCACTGGACTCTGCCAGCAGATAAAAGACTGGAATGGATTCCATGGCACAGAGTCAACCGTCCCCTGACCCACAGGGATGAGGCCAGCTATTCACCCAAGTGGAAAAACACTCTGAGTAACTGTTCCTGAGACTGGATGGGGGGAAGTTGTCAGAAACTTTATCAAAATACAACAAAATGAAGTGTCTCTTCATAAACAGGACTAGTTTCAGAAGGATACCTGTCACACCAAACAGGACTGATTTGTTTAGATAATAATTATAGTCTGCTGCATATCCACAATTCCTTGACCTTCCTTTAAGAAAGAGCTGGTGTGACTCCCAAGAGAGACCAGCAGACATGCACAAAGCTTATTCAATCTTTCCTTCTAGTGAGAGGGCATTTTATCAAGCCAAAAACGACAGAAATAGTCAACTAAGTGGTATTTCTCCAACTTCACTTTACACTGATTACAAGCAGAAGTGGCAAGCAGCATTTCAGCAAGAACCAGAACTCAGATATTTAAAGAACTCCTGTAATCTTTATTATCCATCTTTTAACCCAGCTGAACAAAATCAAAAGTAAACGATGCTTAGCATCTTGAATAAATCAGTTTAAGTGACAAAATTCAGCAAACTAAGACACAGGAATAAGACCATTCACCAATTTTAACACACAAGTTAAGAAATTCCCCCAGAAAACCAGCTCCAAGCGAAGCAGAGCTTTACCTGTGCAAATAGTCAGGTGCTTGGTTCAGCAGGGTATAGTACTGCCTCACGAACTCCCGCCCGACCAGCAGGGGACTTGGCTTCTCCATCACCATTTCTTTGGTCAACTGAAAACTAGGGGAAAAAACAAAGGCTCCATAAACCACGAGCATTTCAAATGGCTGGTCTCATCCTGATTGCATAAGCCACCTAATCACAGTGGAAAGCACGCACCAGGACTGTTTTACCCTGTAAGCAGTTTAAGCAATGTGTTTTCAGAGTCATCAGAGTTTTGGTGCCAGGGAGAGGATTCCTGGGTACCAAACCAGAGGTGGGAGAGGCTGCATGGCCAAGGCAGGTCACCTCATAACCTGCCAGTAGCTAAGCATCCCACATATCCTCAGGAAAAAGCAGGTGGCTAGCAAGTAAGGTTCTTCAAGAGGATTTGCTAAGTGGCTAAGACATTTACAGTCAATCCAAATTCTACTTACCTCACTTGACTTCACAATCAGAATTAAAAGTCAGATGTTCTCAGGCAAAGCCTGTGCTACTGTATTAAGGGCATTTTTAGAAGGTCAGAATAAGTCCAATCTATTTTTATCAGCAGCACAGCGCTACTTGCTGTGAGTGTCAAGCACTCTGCAGGAATATTAGATTATATTAAAATTATTATGCTACAAACTAACACAAACTGCTCTTCCCCTGCTTCCACCAATCTCAGCAAGTCATTTCTCACTTGAATTCAGACCACCAGTCAAGTGAACAGCACCACCCATGCCCAGGGACAAATCCATCTGGGTACTTCTACCTACCTTCCATGGAGCTGTAAGTTACAAAAATAAAGTATTGCAGGTTGGTTACACATTACAGGTATCTTCAGCTCAACCCAGAGCAGATTCCCACATTTCCTTGTTATTAAATACTCAAACACTGTTCAAACTCACTCAAACTAGTTTTAAACTCACAGGGATAAGCACCAATAGCAGGCCATGTTCTTGGTACCAAATACAGAACCAACAGCAGGTTTTCTGCTTCACACTCAGTTTGCTAAGCCCCCACTCTCTACTGATTGGTGCAACTCTCTCCTTCACTACAGAGCTCTTTTCCCAACCACATGGTATTCAAATTCCATATGCACCATCCTCCAGGTATGACAAGCAAGTCAAAACTGACACTACTCATCTGAGCCCTCTAAAAAGCAATTCAGGAATCACTGATCACTTTGCTTTTATTTAATACTGATAACTATAAATAGTGACAAGAAATGATGGCATCAACGAGTGGGGGGAAACCCAGACTGGGTCACAGCCAGAACACAGAATGGGAGGAAAAAAAGGAAGCCAAACTAAGTAGTCTTTTAGCATAGAATAATCCAGAAGGAGTCTGCAAAAGCTCGTGCCAAGCCAGGCATGTCTCAGGACAAGCTTTCTCTTGTCACAATACCCAAGAGCATCCCCTATCCTGAGAAAACTCAGTTGCCCACAACTTATGCTTCAAACATAGCAAAATGGAAAGAAAAAGAGTGGCTTTCCCACCTGCTTGTACTCAACCCTATCCCAGTTCATCCAAGGATCTTAAACGTTTGATACTCACTGTATTTAGTGAATTTCAGAGAATTTGTTCTTTAGACACCAAAAACTGACAAGAGAGCAGAGCTTCAGGAGACAGAGGTGACCAGGCTGGTGTTAACTGCAAACACAACGTACACAGAGCTGCAAAGGAAATCACAACCACACTGCTGGATGGACCAGGAATGCAAAACAGAAGCTTTAAGCCCCAAAGAGATGAATGTACTTAGGAAGATGCCATGGAAGCTGGCACTGTGGGTGAAGCTAAGTCCAAATGAACCTGGCAAATTTCATCTATCTCAGTCAATGGTCAAACACCCAACACATGGTAATCAAGGGACAAGGCAGTGTTTAGCCACACTGTCAGAACACCCAGGTAACAGATCTGAGGATGTGATCACACCCAAGCTCCCAGCAGAGGCCAGAATGAACTGCAATCAGCTTTGCTGCAGGAATGCAGCTAAGACTCAAGGCAGAAGACACAACAGCAGAGCCATAATTTTGTATACATTGAGGTGTTTTGCTCTGCTTTTAATATAACCACATATTACCATCTTTTCAAGTCTAGAAAAAATGAGAAATTTTCCCATTCTATTTTAAAACACACTTTTCTCTAGGTTTAAATACAGCAAGAAACATCTGGTGAGCTCCAGAACATGTGTCCAGAACATGTGTCCTCTCTTTCAGCAGGAAATGTGCCTATCATCACCACATAAAGAAATGTTACCTACATTATAATGTGCAGAAAAAATAAGATTAAATATGACCTAGAACTTAAACAGGCTTTTCAAAACATTCATAAGCTTTCAGCTGTTAGAGGACTTTCAAGAGTTAACCATGCAGAAAGGAAGAAAGAGTCCATGGCTGGGTCTGGCCTGCAGGAAATGCTCAGATTCTGCAAACCATTTTCATTTCAGGAAGGTTCTACTATCTGTGGTTTTGCAGAAGCCTCTGAACTCAAAATGTAATGTATTACAGATACAGATGCCCAACACCCACAGCACAGTCTGAGGTGACAAAAACCCCCAAGAGATGAACTCCTGCCTTCTACTGCACGTTAAATGAGATCCCCATAAAATGTTATCAGACAGTAAAAGAACCCAGCAAAGGTAAAGTACAGCTAAGTGGTGACTACCACTGCTGACTTCCTCATCCCACTGTGTTTCCTCCTGAGTACCTGTGAAGCTCTAGAAGGAGCAGGCCAGGCCTAAAGCAGTGGGAGTAGAAATGGCAGAGTGACATGACCTGCACTTTTACTGCACTTTTAGCTCCAGTCAGCTTAACTGACAAGGCAGGATTTCTTTGCTGCACAACAGTTAAAAATTTGCTTCTGTGCTGACAGTTTACAGCCAGGAAGCCAGTCCCACCATACACCACATCATCATTTGGAGAATGACAGGAGGCACACTTCATTTCTTTGTGAATTCCAGTTTCCCTGGAATTCAAGCTTATTTCTACAAATGTAAATAGGCAGGTTTTCTATTCAGTTCTGATAAATGATGAATTGGGCTCTTCTGAGAATTATTTTCGAGTGCTTCCTAGAACACCAATGTACAAAGCCCGACATTCTCACATTATGGCAAAATCCTCCTGCAGCACTCAAAGTTCAAGAGCTGATTCACCAACAGCTCTTTCACATTTCTGATCTTCAGTGAAAGCCCTCACCCACATTAACCCACAGACACATCACTTTCTGTGCTGGTCTCAAAAAATATTGGAAGTGAAGTGGCTTGATTAGGTCTGTCATATTTACATGCTTAAAAATATGCATAAAAGAACTTCCCTCCTGCTACGGGTGAAAAATCTATCAGAACTAACTCCTACCATGAAAAGAGGAATTGCTGAGTGCCCAGTTGTTCTCAAGCAGATCTGAAAAGAAATGGGAAAGACCTACATGACCTAATCAGAGGACAACAATCTGTTTTTACTGCTGCTGCACCTGCTGCTACGTTGCCAGTTGCCATCTGCTCCTGTTCTCCAGCCAGCACAACCTGAATGGTGGAAGCCAAGCATCTCCTCAGAGAGCATTTGCTCCCTACCACTCATGAGCAATTTACTACTCCACTATTCCCTGATCCAAAAAAAACTGCTAATACCTCATACTACATTTTCATTGCACAGCACATAATAGCACCAAATGTTTGAACTGTCACTGTGCTACTCCTGATAAAAGCTTATCCACACATTTTCCTGTCAATTGACATAATGATGAAAGGGTGAAAATTGACAGGAAAAGCCGAAAATCTGATTATTTAAGATTCATTCATAATCATGCGTTCATATTATCCCATATGTAAAACAAACTGGATAAATCCAATTTTAACAAGTACACTATAACAATTCTGCAGCATAACTGAGCCCCTTTCTTAAGCCAAGGACTTAGAGGAAGACAAATACCTCCTTTACAGTGGTTATCACCTGGCTGATGGAAAATTCCACCATCTGTCACAATGCTCCCACTTGGCAGAAAATCAATGTCAGGCACTGAATTTCTGAAATAGTGTTATGTAAATTAGAGCCATTTATGTAAATTCCACATTAGCAAATTCAGATTTAGGCCCACAAAACCTATTAGTATATTAGTGCTCAGAAAAATGGACTCAGCACTCCCATCTAGCATGGGTTATTATTTTCTTACCAAACTGCAACGTGGTGAAAGCAAACTAATCACTGCTGTCCCAACTCAATTTGTTTGGGGTTTTTGTGGATTTGGGTTTTTTAAAAAAATTTGAATCGGGCAAGTTTAGCCTGAATGTTGTTTCTATTGGACTTCCTACACAACAGAAGTGTGTGTTGTGCTCATCACAGGATGTTGGGGCTCTCAGGACAACCCAGGCAAAAGCTCCTTGGCCTGATGTAAGAAGCCAAAGGAACAAAACCCAAACTTCACTTCCCAAAGAGTGTGGCAATTTTAAACTGCTAAGAAAAAAAGGTTAGAACTAACAAGAAGACAAATTAAAACTGAATCATAATCTCAACAGGCTCTGATGTGTTTTTAACATTAGCCTCATTTCTTTGTTCTCTGCCATCTTTAATTACATTTTTTTTTACTTGTATTTTAATACAAGGAACCTTCTCAAGAAACCCAAAGTTCCTACAATGCATTCTAGTCCTGAGTGGAATATTACACACAGCTCACCCCTTCTGCTTTGGCTACTCACATCTGAACTCCACTCCTTCCACCTCTACAAACTGGTGGAGTTCACAGGGTGCCAAAACACCATTTCAGACTGTCAAACTTTTCACACAACTCCACTCCCTCATTTTGGTATCAGTGAATTCCTTAACTAAAAAAGGCTTTTTGGAAATTGAAGAAACAGCAGGAGAAGCTTACAGAGAAAAGAGGGGTCTGTATCCAAGCACAACACAACACAAATGTGGCAAACAGCAATTTTGCTGGAAATTAAAGGTCTGGTCAATAGTTAATGGGATTGCATAATTAAGTGTCATTTGGGATTTCTCCAAGTTGCTTAGCAACAGGTGAGCATGCTCAAAGCCACAAACCATTTATTTAGGTGGAATAACCAGGTCTAGAAGCAGTTACTGCTGCTGTTATGGACAAAAAAAATTAAAGCAATGGAAGAAAATGCCAGCAGGCCTCAAAGAAGGATAATATAGACAAAGTTTAACTACAAAACAACAAATGCAGTTAATTCCAACTCTCCATACATTTTACATGACTGGCATCTGCTCTGCTGCTGGCTAAGCAATAAAAGAAAAAGCCATGAGGCTGGCACCTGTGTGAACCATGATATAAAATATTACAGTGAACAAGCTAAACTTGCACCCCATGGCAAATTCCAGGGCCCATCTCAGCTGGGGATTTAGATCACACCAGCTTGCTCTCAAGTAGAAGAGTGATAAGTAAATGTGTATTTAAACACAAAGACTGCAGACAGATCCACTGAGATACCCTTCTTTTAATACAGCCTGAACTATCCAAGGGCAACAAAGACACCAAAAACAATCCAGTTGTTGACCTGAGCTTAAATTATAGAGAGCTGAAAATGCACCTCAAATAAGCAGGCAGATGAAGTCCCAAAACACTAATCTGCTTTAAAAAATAGGTCTCATTACTTGCCTCCCACTGGATGCAGAGGCAGACAATGTCACTGGGACAGAGTGCCAGCAGCACAGCCTGTATTTCACACAAACCATTGCAGCTGCCTACCTGTAACCAGCTCATCTTTTCTGCCTTTTGACAGATTCAGAGGCAAAGTATTTAGCCTGGAAGAAGTTATCTTAAGTCAGCACTATTCCACAGGAGGCAAGATGCTTGGTAGCCACTGTCAATGGAAGCTCAATGATGGGATAAGTTATGCAATAAATAAATATTTGCAGATCAAATTGGGACAAGTTGTGAAGTTACCAGCATTCAACTCTTACAAGCATCTCCAGAAAACAGTGAGAGTCTGTAAGGTGAATGTATTCACCAGAACTTCCAGAAGCAAGCAGTGAATGAAGTGTCAGATATATCATGCAGACAGAGGAGCCTTTAATAATTTTCCAAACACATAATAAAACGTGGATCTTGACTGTCAAACAGCACAGTTATTTCTCCTTTCACTTGTGACTCATCTCGACTGTGTGACCCACACAACCTACAAAGACAGGCACTGCCTACATTCATAAGACACTTGAGGTGTTACAGGGAACTAGAACCTAAAAAAAACATTATTTTTTCAGGCAATCAGCTTTCTCTATGCTGAATTATCCAGATGCAGCAGAAAAGCAGAGCAATACCTGAGCCCCTTCTGAGACACACTGACATGGGACTCTCTAGAAAAGCCATGTATCACACCAACACATGGATAAGAAAAATTAAGTTAGAAGCTTAACTGTTTTCTAATCAAATCATCCACTCAAACAAAATTTAAGCACAATAAAAAGAAGTTTTCATCACAAGATTAAAAACTAATTCAGAATTACATTCAGCACTGCCCATGCTAGTACCAAACCCCTCTGCTTGCCAGTGGCAGATGGGAAGCCTTACTCAGCAGCAATGCACAGCCCTTCAAACACTGGCAGAATACAAATAAACAAGGCAGCAATTGCTGAAGAGCTGTCAGTGGAGAAGTCTGCCTGTGTTTTTGCTAACAAACCTAAGTGTGATCCACAAGTTGATGGATATGGTGGAGTCTGCCATTTCTTAGACAAAATTCAGCACTTGTGTTTTTCAGCTCTACCAAGCAAGAAAGAGACAAACTGAAGACTTCTAATGTTTTCAGTCAATCTAAAAGAAAAGAGATCATTTTGGAGAAATGTTATTTCCAGGGCATTAAACTCAAAAGCAGATTAAAAACACAAAGATGACCTGAAGTGTAAGTCAGGGTACCTGATATAAGCAAACCCCTACAGTAAGGGATGAACATTCATCTGGGTAAGGAAAATTATCCCAAACACTATTCCTGGGACTAAGAGCATAAAGCTCCAAAGACAAACAGCAAATCAGGTTCTGCTTACAAGAGAAGGGGAAAAAATCTAACCCAGAAGAATCCTAAAAACCTGCCATTAAAACTAAGTGATACAGTAAGAAATTTTTAACAAGGTGTTTGGCTTTTCTCTTCCTCCCTAAAACACTTTGCCACCCCTTCCACACCCTAGTATGGTGTGGGTTTGAGGGTTTTTCCTTCCTTTTTAAAGCTGTTTCATCTGGCTTCCAAGTTTCTACTTGATACCAATCTTCACTTCTATTCAGCAGTTACCTGCTGTAACATTAAACTGAAGTGATTTGTCCTGAGCCTAAGGAGCAACACTTCATAGCCTCACAAAAAGAGAGCTCTGTTGCATTTAGCATACAGAAAAACATGTGGCCCTTGTGATTTGACAGAAGCCAAAAAGGAACTCAGATTTTGTGTTTCTTTTTGTGGAAAAACGAATTCCACAAAAAGGAACACAAAATCTGAGTTCTCTGAAAACGCAAAGCCTTGAGAATTCCCAGAAATATTCCTACATTTTAATAATCCTAAAATCAGATTATCCTAAACAGGCTCTCAAATGTGGGGAAAGGATTTGCCTTTCTAACTGAACTTACTTTAACCTCATTGACCCCTCAGTTAGGAGCAATGTTTTTCTGCAAAATTACATTTTAAACACATAAATTTCATCCTGAAGGGCAGTAGGATAGTGCTGAATGGTTTGTTTACTTTTTCTTTAGTAAGAAATAAGTCAGCTTTCTGCCTCTACTGCTCTCCAGATCACTTCATGATAAAGCAGCTACTTAGACCCTGTGATTTTGCCATTAGAACAGGTTTTGTTTTGACATCCAAGAGCTGCTCCAACATCTCGATGAAGTTGGCAGCAGGTCCAGTCATCTTCTCTTAGGTCTGCAAATTTTCCATTTGGCTCCAGTGCAGCTTCTTAAAGTAAAAAAGCAAAAGTTACTCATCAGCAGTCAGAAGAGGCAGATCAGAACCCTGAGCTACACCAACACTACAGCGAAATTCAAGCTTAATGCCACTCAGATTAGAATCACCAAGATTAAGATTCAAAATATTTTCTGCATGCCAAGCAACAGAGAACTGTAAAGAGAATCAACTCCTTCACCTCTACCCACTTAGGTCACAGAAGAGGCTTAAACCTGGTGTATCAGCTGCATCCTGGCACTCAGGACTGACCCATCCCAGCACTGTTACATTAAAACAAACCACAGCCAGCCCAGCAGCAGGCAGGGAACAGCACAGGGCAGAGCAGACGGAAATGGAAGGTGGGCAGTGCAGAGCAGAGCTGCACGTTTGCCTCAGCAAGGAGTCAGGTCCAGCACAGATCACTCCTGCATAACTGACAGCAGCCAGGTCCTGCTCTGAAAGCTGCTCTGCACCAGCCATGGCCTCCTGGAAGAGCTCCAGACTTAATATAGCAAAGCTGGGACCTCAAGCCAGCACAACTCACTGCCTGCAAGGTTTAAGGATTCTTTTACAGTACCTGAGGATCACACTTCTGGTTTTCTTTCTAATTACTCAATGGGGTAGCTTAAGGTTATCAAGTCTACTAGTAGGTACCCCAGGAAATCAAATAACTACTTTAACTCAGCTCATTTTATATAGGCACCTATAAAAAATAATAAAAATCACCTGGACTTCTAGAGCAAACTATCACTTTTGGTTTGTTCCAGGCAGAGCAGACTCCAGCCAGCACAGCAACCAGCACCACCCTGCTGAAGTCCTGCTCTGCTTGGATTTCCTCCTTCATTCTTCAGTCATCAGCCCTGTCAGGCAAAAAGGCCCAGGTGCTAATATTAAAAACTAGAATGGTGTTTTCTAATTCTAACAGGCCATTTATGCCCCTTTAGGAGTGCTCTCTCATCAGCTCCTACTGTTTTGAACAGAAATATCAAGATGGACTTAAAACAACATCACCTTTGCTTTATCTCCATTTCAGTAAAGTGTTGCTCTGTATGTTTGCCTTACAATTTGCAATGTGAAAAATAAAGCTCTGAAACAAAGAATTTGCTGTTTCATTGAGTGCCTAAAGACTCTGTTTAAAATTCAGGTGTTCAAACTCCACCAGATGTGTTGAACTCTAGTGATGCTGTGGTGCCAGCACCAAAGGGAGCAGCAGAGCAGTGGTCCTGCCATCACAGCACAAACAAATCCTTTTGTTGTTTCTCAGGCTGCAAATACAAAGATTTCCAACAGAAATCCTGATGGGCTTGGCACACACTGACTAAGTCCTCTCCACCAGGTTTTCTTCTTTAATTTTAATTATGTTTCCCTGCCTTAAACTTAAGGAGTCCACACTTAACACAACCTAGCAAAAAAAGGGCAAATTTACCCCAGTCAGGAACTGGGGCCACTCTTTACTCCTGATGTATACAAGCCTAAGGTTTTTAAAAATATTTATATTTATAAAATTATGGCATACATTTGCAAAGGTTCCAGCATCGATTTCCTTTCCTAACAGACTTTGTACAATTACACTTTCTAGCAGGTTTCAGCAGTGCCTTCAAGCAAACCAGTCCCTGCAACACGTGATGCTGTCAAAAAGGTCGTGAGATTTCCATCACAAAGATAAGGATGTAAGACTTTAAGCACGTGAACACTTCCAGCCAGCCTTCAAATTAGCTCCATGTGCCATCCACTAAAACAAAAAAGCTAAACTCACAACTTTACATTGTTATATATGGTGACTGACACATTCCAGGAAAGGTGAGTTCAGTTCACAGGATGAAAAGATGCTGCCATCAGCATCAAGGAAGTATCACAGAGCTATCTAGAAAAATGGTTTGGCTTATTCTTTACAGACAGAGAATAGGAAAACTGAAAATTTGGTCGAAGGGAAAAATATCAGGAAAGGTATAAAATGCAGTTTTTGTCTGTCAACTCCTGCACTTCCCTTTATGACATCAATCTAACAAGCTTTGTTAGCTAAAAAAAAAAAAATCCAACACACCCCTCGCCACGTTTGATTTATGGCATCTGGAAGCATCAGCTTCCAAAGCTTGATAGCAGTGTCCAGATTTCCTAAATCTGTCACTCCTGGCTGTGAGAGCAGGGGCTTGCCAAAAATAGCACACACTGGAAACATGGCGGCGTGCTGCAAATGCTGCTTTCCCCCGGTGGTGGAACAAAAAAATCCTTTTTTTGGTAAAGACTGCTTATTCTATTCATGTAAGCCTTGACACAAGAGGTCACCAGGTAAGCCCGCAGAGAATGAGTAATGCCGTAGAACACCCAGATCAACACTGGGAGCGACTGGAAGATGTATGGAAACCTTTTCTCTGGGCTTTCTCCAGCACGTTCATCTGGGACCTTACAGGATGCTGGAAAGTCTCATTACAAGCACGACTTCGCATTTAAATCTTAGCTTAATCTCGGATTCAGCCAAGGTCATGCGGTAAACCAGGTTAAGATCCACGCTCTCCTGCTGGAATTTTAACTTCCTTCGCCTATAAAGTTACAGCAAGGGAGGCACCCCGAGCTGATACCCAGGTCCGGACCGAGCGAGCAGCCAGCGCTGCCCCTCCATCCGCAGCCACAGCTCCCCCTGAACCGGGAACACCTCGGCCTTCGGGTGGGCTCCTCCCCGGCCCCACCTGCCCAAAACAAAACCCAAAAGCGGAGAGCGAAAAAACCTCCGAGCCTGGAAAGGCGAGAACAAAGCTCGACCCGCACCCCTCGCCTCGCACAATGCGGGCCCGCGAGCAGCCGCTCCCCCGCCGCCCCCCCTGCCCCGCACCGCTCCCGCCGGCAGCTCCGAGGCCGCCGCGGCACCGGGAGCTCGGCCGAAGGCTGCGGAGCCCGCGGGGGCCGCGCGGCCGCGGGTCGGGCGGGAGGGCGCCGGCGCCCGCCACAAAGCGCGGCGGGGAGCGGGCGGGATGAGGGGGAGGGGGGCGCCAGCAGCGCCGTCCCGCACGGCCCGCGGCCTACTGAGAGCCGGGGGCGCCGCGGAGCCGGGGCGGTGCGTGCGGCCCGCGGGCCCCCCGGGAAAGGCGCGGCCGCGCCGGTGTCTCCCCGCGCCCCCCACCCCCTCACCTGCGGGCAGAGCGGGACGGGAGCGGAGGCGCCGCTTCACCACAGGGCCCGGCGGACGAGAAGCGCCTCACGCAGCGGCGTGCTCTGCCGCCGGCTACATATATCCGGCGCGCAGCCTATCCCAGCGGGCGCGGCCCAGCCAGTCAGAGAGCGGCCCTCGACCTCGCTCGGATGCCGGTTGGCTCACAGCCGTGAGGAGGCGGGCGGAGAGCTGAGGGACAGCTCAGCCAGCCAACCATGCGGCAGCGCTCCGCGGGGCGGGGAGAGTGATTGACAGACAGGTGAACCAATAGGCGGAGGGCGATTGCTGATAGATTTGCGCTTTGGCCAATGGGACGACGCTCCCCTCGCCAGCAGGCGCGCAAGGCGGCGCGCGCCGGACGCCGCAGTGTGGTTGAGCCGCACTGCAGCGCCCTTGAGAAGGTGGTGGTAAACCCCGTTATAGATGGGGCGGGCCCCGCGGGGAGAGGCGGCCAATGGGAGGGCGCGCTCGGCAATGACGGACAGTTCCCCGCCGCGGCTCTTAAAGGGGCAGGCGGCCGCCACGCGGGGCGGCGTCCCGCGCTCCGCAGCGCTCCCTGCTGCAGGGAGCGAGGGGGCGCTAACATGGCGGCGGGCGTCGTGAGGGGGCTGAGGGGGGAATCAGGGCCCTGCCCCCGCGGCCGAGCGCTGCGGACTCCCAGGCAGTGGCCGCCCGCTTTGGCTGTGTCTCCACAGGCTGCTTGGGGCTCACCTGTCCCACGCACCTGAGAGAAACCCCCAGTGCGGGGGGGCGGAAGGAGCTGCTCGCCCCAAGGCGCCTCCACCACACCCAGCCCGGCCGCTCACGCCAAGCTGACCGTGGTGGTCACCGGTGGTCACTGACCCCTGCGCATTCCGGGAGGCTCACCCAGCTCTGCTTTTCCCTCACAGCTTCTGAGCAAAGCAGACTCAGCATCGTCTGCCCCAGAGGAAGCCAAGCAGCAGCATTTTCTAACACACCTACAAAGGAGGAGCGAGGCCTGGAAGTTCTCAGATCCTCTTGCTCACCAGCAGGTGCTGGTCCAGGGACCCCGGCGAGCAGGAGGGAATGGGAGCAGGCAGTGAGCCAGAGCTAAGCAGCTTCCCGGCAGCCATAGCTTTCCATTTGTTTGTGTCACATCCCATCCCACACGTATCTATGACATGAAGCACTCAGAGATGGATTTCACCCTATAAAAATTACTTCCTGCCCACCGCCACATCCCTGAGTGCTGCCTAAACCCCTCCCTGCCATGCCTTGCAAGGGATAGACAGGGTTGGCATGGGGCCACCCTCGGCATTAATATCCTCCCCCAATACCTCTGACTATTTTTAGCCTAAGCCAAGCTGCAATCTGCCAGATCATAAATCAGCACTGCAGACTTTTACAAAGTTTAACGTGAGCCCAGTGACCCAGCACAACAGCCTGCCCCGAATAAACTCTGCCAGGGGGATCTATGGCATCTCTCTGCAGAGCAATAGTGGGGCAGGGAATTCCCCTTTTATAAGACCATCGGTACAGCAGCAGCATCCTGTGCACCTCAAAAGAAATGCCCAGACCCCCAGCTGGTGAGGCAGAAAACAAGAAACACGCTGGTTACATTGCCTGCTACACGTTGGGCTTCTCAAGGGGAAGATGCTGAGAGCCAGCACGTGGTGGGGAAGTGTCACACACACAGAGCTCTGCCAGCTCTCCTCAGCCCTGGTGTGATGTGATGCTCTGCCCCCTCTCCAGCTTCCCTGCTCCCAGGTCCTCCACCTTGACCCAAGTTTTTTAGAAAGGGGCTCATTTTTCCTTCAAAAGGACCATACAAAGCAGACACATCTTCAAGGACCAGGACCCTTCTTCTCAACATGCTCCTCTGCTTTAGAGATTTCCCCCAAACCTCCCGCCCTCAATATCCAGTCTACCGAAACTCTCCCAAGCCAATAAATCTCAAAACCTCAAAAGTCGGACACGAACGAGCTTTTTAGCAGCCCATCCTCATGGCTGTCCCCACCGCCCTCCCGCTGCCCTTTGTCCGTGCCGATCCCCAGCCTGAAGGCGAGCAGAGCACCCGTGCCGGAGCTCCACACGGCCCAGCCACCACCCCAAGCCCCTGCACCGCTTCTTCCCTCGCCCTCCGCGGCATCCCCGCCTCCCGAGGCCGGGGCAGGCCCGCCCCTTCCTCCGCGCCGCGCCCGCAGCCGCGATCGGGATCCGGGATCCGGGAGCGGCTCCGCCATGCCGGTGGGTGCGGCGCCGCTGCGGGGCCGGGGGACGTGGCGGGCGGCGGGGCAGGGAGGGCTCCCCCGACCCGCGGTGCTCCCGCAGGCCCCGAGGTTCCCCGGACCTCCGGGGCTCTTTCAGCCCCCCGCGCTCCCCAGTCCCCCGAGGCTTCTCCAGGCTCTGGGGCTCCCCCAAAGCCCCCGATTCTCTCAGTCCTCGAGGCTCCCCCAGCCCCCAGAGTTTCCCCTCTCCTCGATGCTCCCCTAGTTCCCCAGGGCTCCCCCAGCCCTCCAAGGTCCTCCCCAGATCCTGCAGCTCCCCCAAAGCCCAAGGCTCCCCCAGTCCCAAACTCCCCCAAACCCCAGGCCACCCCCAACCCCCAGGGCTCAGACACAGAAGGGCACCATTGATGGGATCCTCCTTCCCCCCTGCCTGCACACTGCCCCAAAGCACACAGGGCCTTTAGGAAATAAAACTGAAGAAAGTGGCAATTACACTGAAAAAACCCTATTGGGAACCTCCATCCCAGGCTCCTTCCTGGGTGAAAGATCCCAAGAGGGTTTTAGCTTCACAGTGGCAGGGGGCACAGGGTGGTTCTGAATAGAAGGAAATATGGGTTGCAGGCACAATAGTTTTACTTTTCTTTTTAAAGGAAAGTAAAAAGCACGTGCAAGAGAAGGAAATTAGGACCCATCTGGTGCCAAAGGTTGAAGGCAGTGGTTGGTAACAGGCAAACAGTGTTTTGTTGACCTAGTGTTGATCACAAGTAGTGAAGATATTGCTGGGGCCCCAGTGGAGTGGAGGGATGGAAAAACAGCACTAATGGCCTTTAAATTTCTGTTTTGCTTTTATTTTTATTATGTCGGGGACCAGAAGCCTTGTAGATGCAAGAAGAGTAGGATGAGGTGAAAACCTCACAGACTTAAGTCAGGACAGCGAGTAGCTGAGGCAGGAGATTTGCCTCTGCTTGGGTCCCCTGGACAGGCTGAGTCCAGCAGAGGCCATGGAGATGGCCATTTGTGCTGACTCTGAGGTAGCCACACAATCTCCAAAGGTGCCTCAGGATTATGCTGTGGGGGACAGCACAACGACACCATAGGGAGGACTACCAAGAGTTCTCAGTTTTGCTGAGGATCCCTTAGTGGTGTGTGTATGGACCTTTTGACTTGGGAGGCTTTGAACCTCTCCAAGGAAAAAGGCAGGTGTGGAGTGCTCATGGTGCATTTCCAGCTGTGCTCTCCCTGACCCTGGACTGCCTCTTTTGTCTCCAGAAACACGAGTTCTTCGTGGACATGACCTGTGAGGGCTGTTCCAATGCAGTCACCCGTGTCCTGCACAGGCTGGGAGGTGAGTAAGTGCTGGCTGTGGCACAGCCAGCTCCAGGGCAGTGTCCTGGGCTCCTCCATCCTCGAGGATAACGCTGTGGGACTTGTCCTTGCTCTGCTCTGAGGCTGCTCCTTAGCTGGTGACAAGTCACTGGTTGTTTGCAGGTCTGTGACCCTTGGAGAAGTGTCAAGGGAGGGAGGAGCTGCCATGGCTGCAGGTGGCTCTGAGTCACCAGGGCCTCACCTGAGCCCTGGGGAAGGACACTGTGGACCCCTGCTCAGGCTGCCAGAGGGAAGGGAGGTGAATGTCCTGCCTGGCCCTGTTTCCAAGGAGGCCTGGGGTGTCCATGGTGCTTCCCCAGATGTGTCATCAGCAGTCACAGGGAAGAGCTGCTGAGCAGAGCCTTTGATGCTTGTCTGTGTAGCCTATTTTTAGTACCACCTGGAAAATTATAAAAATTGTAACCCATCTTTTGTTTGCTGGCATTTCCAAGAGAGAAGGATCTGGTCTGCACTCGTCAGTTGTGTGGACCTGTTCCCCTCTGAGGGAGAGCAGCTTCCAGCCACCAAGGCAAAGGCCTTGCAACTTTTTCCAGACCCCATTACCAGGCTGTGACAATTCCATTGTCCCTGTGTGTGGTTGTCAGCACCTCCATCACTCTTCTGGCCAGTATCAGCCTCAGTGATGATGAGGCATAGTTCTCAAAGCTGATCCATACCTGCAGGTTTTGTGAAATACATAACTGGATAGAGACTGCATGTCCAGTTCCTCTCACTGGGTGAGAGTGGCTCACCTTTATTAGGCACAGGGAAATCCACATGGTAAAATGTCTTTTTCCTCCTTTTACTTCCAGCTGGTAGGTGGTACTGCCAGTTTAGGCATCTTGTCCTGAGCCTTTGCTAACCCTATTCACACTAAACCAGAGCACAGACTGAGCTGGGTGGAAATTTTAGTGGCTGGTTTGAACTCAGCTTACACAGATTCCTACATGAGTGACTGTGTTGATCCAAGGAGGAGTGAGCAGATTAAAGCAGTTCAGAGACTGATACCTGATGTGGAGCTAGAGCAGATTTAACTTCCTTCATACCACGGCTGGCAGGACAGCAGGCTGGTTTTGCTGCCTGGTGGTGGTGTCAGAGTGTGCTGGCAGGAGATAAATGTCCATTTGACTGATGCCCTGGGGAGCAGAGATGTGTGAAGGTGAGCTTCCCCTGTGCTTACACCATTTGGCTGCTTCTAACTCTGCAAAATGCTTTTCCTCATAGGTGTCAACTTTGATATTGACCTGCCCAACAAGAAGGTGTACATTGACTCAGAGCACAACGTTGACACCCTCTTGGAAACCCTCAAGAAGACTGGAAAGAATGCTTCCTACCTTGGGGAAAAGTCTGCACAGTAGCCTTGCCTGGTGTGAGGAGCTAGGTATATTCCAGCTGTACCCAATGTGGAAGAGAGACATCTGAGCTTTTTCCAGCTCTCCCAGTAAAACAACATCTTCCTGGAAAGCACAAATTTAAAAAGATCTGCAGGTCCAGCTTCAGCAAACCCCTCATGTCAGAGAAGCAGCTGGAGCACACACAGGGACCCCTTAGCTGTTCTGCACAGCCTGTGTGATGCCAGCCTTGGCTGTAGTGGAGAGGTAGAACACAGTCTCTGTGCCATTCCCAGATGGACCCAGAGTTTGCCAGAGCACATTGTGCATGAAAACAAATCCCAAACACACTTAACAGCTGGGCAGAGAGAGTGGTGGGAGGGTGATGGGACACAAAGAGCCCTTTGGGTGTGAGATGCTGTGGGCTGGCTCTCAGCACAAGGACCTCCAACAGCTGATTCTCCTGATAAGGCTTTTAATCCTTCATTACACTTAAGGATGGAAAAACAGCAGCTCCCTGCTACTCTTCTGGATGTAAAATGTTGGGTTTCAGAATAGCTCCCAGTACACACATTCCCTGGCCAACTCTCTACTCCAATGACAACCTGATGGTTGCAGCCTGTCAATTTTCCCAGAATTCCAGCATTATGAAGACATGTACAAAACTGTGCTGACTGTAAAATATATTGGCAGACAAGGTTCAATTTCAGTGAAAAGAATAAAGTGGGAGAAGGCTGCCCACTCACTGCATGTATCATTCTTTAGTGTGCAAAATTATTACATGGCATCTCCTAAGAATTTGTTTCTGTCACTGCAGCTTTCTGATCCAGTGACATTTTTTTTAATGGTCTAGTTGGATCATCACAAATGCCCAGCACAGATGCACTGAAACCAGTTCATGCTGATTTAATTCCCAGTCAGTAAATTAAATCAGGGATTTATACCAGCAGGAATTAAATTGATACAAGAAAGAGCTGAGCTGATAGTGATGTGTGTGCAATGGATCTGCATTGCTTAATAGGCTGACAACAGATTTAAAATCTGCAGTTTGTATCATTTGAGCAAGCTCTCTGTGCTTCTTAGAAATTATTTAAAATCATAGCTGTAATCAAATAACAACCCCACTTAACAGACGGAAGCTGTTCTGAATTGATCAGTATCTTAAATAGTTTTCAGTCTATTTCAGTTTCCTAGTATTGACTGCAAGGGCTGTTACAGCTTGCAGAGACTTGTGGACTATTTGTCTGCAGAATTTAACTATTACAGCAAAGTCAGTCTCACATAAGGGGGGTGTGTCTCTTCTCCTGGCCCAGTTTTCCCATTTCTTTCCTTATAAGACATCAAGGCAGCTGGTGAGTCAGTTCAGCTGGCCAGCGTGGCAGAACGTTTCTCTGGATGCCTTTGTTTTCCTGTTGCATTTTTACTGAAGTTCTTTGACTTATCCAAGGATCTTAAGACTCAAAACGAAGGAGAGCAGGGGGCTGGACTGCCCTTGCAAGATCACTTCAGCAGTCAGGCTGAAAATTCACTAAATTTAAATTTTGCACAGCACATAGGGAATGTTTTTAGGGGCCCATCTGTAAAAGGAGGGAGGGAAGTTGCAAATCCTTGGCTCTGCTGGATGGATTTCCTTTGGCCCTCCTCCTGCTTGACCGGCAGAGGGCATCTCTGTATAACATTATCTGCTCTGGGCCTTGCTGTTCTCTCCCCTTCATTTATTCATTTATGTATTTATTTTGCAGGAACTCAATCATGACTTCAGCAAAAAGATGGCTTAACAGTCTGCATGTGTCCCAGCTTGCTGTGTCATTTGACCTTTGCCAGATGTCAGAAAGCAGAGGGCTGGCAGGAGGAGACAGCTGGGCCTTGTGCTCCAGAAGTGGAGAGGGCTGGGGGAGGAGGTTGTGTGGTGTTTCTAGTCCCACAGTAAATGAAGGCACTGCTTTTAACTTTCCGTGTGTGTCTGTGTGTCCTGTGTGTCTTTGTACTGCTTTAAGTGGTTTTCTGTGAAAGAGGCAGCTTTTAGGGATGGAAAACTCCCCTTTCCATGCACGACAGGTCTCCCAGGAAATTGCAGCTATCCTTAGAAGCTGACTGCAACCTCTGCCAGAGGACCACATCTCAGGAGAACTGTGCTTGAATGTCACTTAGATTCAGGGAATCTGCATCTTGGAAATTCTTTTTCCATTACAGAACAAACAAACTTTCCATTTGAGATGCAAGTGCTGGGAAGAAGGGACTTTAGCAGCCCCTGTAAATCAAGGATAACCAAGTGTCCTTTAGAGCTCAATGTGGCCTTGAGGCACAAGTGTGCAAAAGAGAATGCCTGGCCTGATGAGAAACACAGAAGGGATGGAGGAAGGATTAGGGTGTGGGCATATCCAAGGTCTCTCATTTCCTGGCCCAGTGACCAGCCTTGTGGACTGTACTGCTGCTTTCATTTAATTCAGGTTTTCAGCCCAGTGAGGGATCGCATGTGTGTGTCCCAGTCTGCTGTCTGGTTTCACATGGGGGATTCTCCCACACCTGCCAGTGACAGGGCTTGTTCTACAGAACGGAAACACAACTAAAGTTTGGAGGAAAAGGTTACCCTGCATTTCAGAAATTTTTGGAACTAACTTAAATTAATTTTGACATAATTGCAATTTATTCTTTCTTAGAGTAGTTTACTGCTTCAAAGTCCTTCTTTACCTTTGATCCAAGCATGATTAATTGCTCTAGGTGGACTTGAAGGGGGCTGGAGAAGCACTTCAAGGAATGCGTTACAGACACTTTTTATTACTGTTTAAATTAAGGGAAGCTAAAGGCTACAAGTGTAACATCATTGCTTCATTTTCTTGCCTTAAAGTCTCCCAGTTTGGCAGGAAGTTTCCAGAGCCAAGACCCAGAACCAAGACCTATTTCTGCTTTGTGTCCATGCACTCAGATGCCCTGTGTGACCCCTCCAGGGTCCGGGGGAGTGAGTGAATCCCTTTCCCTGGACTGCCCTTGCTGCCCTGAGCTGGTGTTTGCCAAGCTCAGTTATTATTTATTGCTCTCATCTTCCTCCCGGGCTTGGCCAGAGCCAGTGGCTCAGCTCTGGTGGCTGGGGAGGACGTGTGCTGGCACCTGGCGAGGAGCTGGATGGCACAGTGGCCTTGGAGCCACAATCCTTGTGGCACTTGCTGTCTGCCAGGCTGGCAGGGGCCAGGGGCAGCGTGGTGTGCACACAGGACAGCTCCCACTCCATCTTGCTGAGACCAAGCTGCTCGTCCTTGGTGTCTGGGGAGCAGTTTATGCTGCCCTGGCTGCTCTGCTCCCTCCTCCTCGCTCTCCTTTGGGTAAAGCCTGTTATCTCTGAGGCAGACAAGGAAAGGTTTCTGTCCACAGCCAGCCAGGAGGTTCATGCACATACCTGAAGCTCCAGCACCCATCTGCAGGGCTGCAGTCTCCCAGCTCTCCCCTTCATTGTTCAGTGTGGGCAGAGGGCAGACTCTGCTTTAGGGTCTGGCCTGTTGAGTAATGACATCCTGTGACAGTCCTCACTTTGGAGTGTGGGCTGCATTTGGGCTGGATACAGCTGGTTGAGTCTGAACAGAGCTGCAGGCCTGCAGGGTGGCTGCCTGAGAGGTTTATGGCAAAGCCTTGGGAGAAAAAACAACTTCATAGACTAAAAGAGTTGGAGAGTCACTACGTAAGCAGAGTTTCATTGTTCCACCACTGCCCAACTGCAACATCATTTATCATGTTACCCTGAACTTGACTGCATCTCATGGAGAGGGACCCTGACAAGCCCGCACGGATAACATCACCACAGTATTTTCCACAGGAAACAATATGCCAGACACTGAGGCTGTTTTCAGACAAGGAAATGCTCAGTTTGCAGTGCAAACAGGAAAGGGTGGCACTTGGAAAAGGAGCTTTCCTATACCACAGACACCAGACTGTGCAGGACATCCCAGGGCCTGCTGGAAGAGTGATGTGTCAGCAGGATGAGCAGCTGGTCAGGTCCATGGTTCATTGCCATCCATGAATGTGGCATCCCAGCTGTAGGGAGGCTTCACTGCTGGTCTCTTTTCTTTTTATTTAATTTCTTCACTTCTGGTTTCTTCAGAAGGGTCTCAGCCCAGCTCCAGCTGAACTGTGAGAATCCACAAACTGCCTCTAGCTGCAGCACCAGTAAGAGCTGGGCAAACCCTGAGGGACTGGCTCTAAAAGTTCTTTTGTTTCCCCTGCCTCAAAGTGATCTTTCCCCCTGACCCCCCCTCCACAGTGTTTCCAGCAGACAGCATTCGCTTTTCTCACCCATCCCTGTGTGTTTGCAGCATTGCTGCTGTGCTTCTGGGTGTCATTTTTCACCCAGTGTTACCTTCCCCCACATTTTAAACAAAAATCTAATTTAGGTGGAAAAAGTCTACAGCCTCCAAAGCCCAATCGTTTGTCCATAAAAGAAAAGCCGTGGTTATCCCAGGGCTGCCTTAAGCACCACTGGCTTTTGGGCACTTTCTAATTACCTGATGACAGGCAGGGGATGATTTTAGCCAAAAGAGCAGTTGTACTCAGTCGAACCACCCAGTAAATGAGAGAATTTCCAAAATAGCACCACGGGCTGCAGAAAGCAGGCAAAGGACAGGAGATCCCCCTCAGTGCCTGCAAATGGTGATTCCTGGTGGCTAGGAGATGTAAATTGCTGTGAAATTTCAGGGTGGGAAAGAAGGGTTCAGTTTGCAACAATCTCAGGAATTTCACAGGCGTGGCTCTCTGGGTGTTAAGACACACGTGTTGCATGGTTCCATGGGGGATTTATTACCAAAAGATGGGAATTTTCTAGTCTTACTGTGCTTTTAAATGTTTGCTGTGAGAAACAGCCCAGCCCAGGCTTCCACCTTCTCTTGCCTGCCTGTTCCCAGCCCAGTGGCAGAGCTGGGGGGGGATGAGCACCACGAGTGATGGGCTGGTGGCAGGATCATACCCCCACACTTTTGGGGTCAACATCAGCACCATTGCCCTGAGCAGCTGCTCTTTGAGCTAAAGCTGTGCAGCTGGGCCTGGGGGCTGCCCTGGGCTGGGTGTTCCAAGTCAAAAGCATCACCTGAAGTGGGCAAACCTCTCTGCAAATGATGTGTCCCTCAGGAGGACCCCAAACTGGCTGGAAAAAGCTTGGTGGTCTCTCTGAGCTAAATGTGCTGGTCTTGAATCTCTTAAAAGAGGTCTGCAAAGAGCCAATCTGCCTCAGCTGGGCTGAGGCCCCTCTGTGCTGGGTGATTTGCAGAACTGTCCCAATGCAGCACTGACACACACAGCAACATCAAAGGCCTGGCTGGTTCCCAGCTGCCCTGTTGATACACGCAGATTCCCTGAGTGATTATCACAGGCAGCTTTCCACATTGCAGCTCCCAAAGCAGCAAAACACACAGGGACTGACAGACTCCCCCTCCAAAACAGGAAAACACACAGGGTTCTGACAGACTCCCCCTCCAAGATTGTGGCAGCATAAATAGAAAAAAACCCACCCAACAAATCAAACAAACAAAAAACAGGCTTAATTAAGGACTTCAAGAGCAGGAAATGTGCACACGTGTGCTTGCCAGAGCACAAATATTTTCTTTTGGAGCTGCTTTCTCCAAGGGTTCAGTGAGGTGATGGAGGCTGGGTTACAGAGCAAGGGTAGCAAACAGTTCCCAGCCCCTCCGGAAGGCAGCGGCCACAGGGCACTGCTGTTCTGCATCCTTCCCCATGCTCCAGCCTTGGCTTTGGGCTCCCACAGTATATACTGAAGCTATTCAACCATTTGGCTAAAAGCAGATGGGGAGGGAGAGAAAACAAAGTCAAACGAGAGGGAGAAAGGCAGCTTTTGTGCAGCGTCTGTTTGCAAAAGACAGCCCAAGCCCCTTTTGGACTAAGGTTTAATTTATTGGGCTCTGGAGAGCCGAGGTTCACAGCCCCACAGCTGCTGCAGGCGATGGCACATTGGGGCAGAGGCAGGGAAGGGGTGGGAGCCAGCTCTGATAAGGAAGCAGCTCCCTCAGAGGGGCTGTGGGATGCACAGGACACGACGTGAGGACCCTGGCTGCCCTGGGGGGAGCAGATCTGCCCTCTGACTCCTCTGCTACAAGGGCCTGTCCAGGTACCCTGAAGGGATGAGGGAAACTGGTCTGCATGGATGGGAGCCTTTAGCCTGGCCCTTCCTGCTATTGTCCCTCTGCTCATCATGTCTGTTCCTGAGCACCTCCCCAAGCACAGCTGGGTGCTGCAGAGCTGGTTTCAGTTCCCTCTTCATCACTCCACACTAGTGGGTTGCTGTCACTGGGGCAAGACAGAAGAGAGATCTTGCAGCATTTCTGACTTTTCCACAATTGCCAGCTGGCATGGAATTCCTAGGGTAGGACTATCTCTCTCAGCCCATCTGCGACCTGCTCACCTATTTTCAACAGATGGGTGAGAAAATGCTGAAACAAGAAACACAACTCATCCCCTTGTAAATGCAAGGAGATGCTTGAATGGAGCAGGAATCCACTGTGCGCAAGTACCCTCCTGTTCCATCTCAGATGGAGCAATTTCCCCCCCTCTGAAGCTCCTGCAGGGCTGTGGGCAGAGCTTGGCCCACAGAAGCCAATGTCAGCAGGGTGCACAATGCCTGGCAATGACAACAGGGGCCTCGAGCTTAATCTGTGGTGCACAGCTTCAAAAAGCCCCATCCCACACAGCTATTGTCAGGGTGATCCCATCAATTGCATCACCAGTCTGCTTGGGACACAGGGCTGTCTCCAGGGTGGGGGTGCCTGGGGAGCAGCTCTGGTGTCCCTGGGGCTGTCCCAGGGTCTGTGGAAAAGCCACAGTGCAGGCTTGTGCTGTGCTGCTCTACAAATAGAGCCTAAGGTCCTTTGGCTTCTCCCTTGCCTTTGTCAGCTGGTTATTATTATTATTGTATTATTTTATATCCCCACAAAGGCATGGGACACAGGGTCTCCCTTTGGTGGAAAAAACTCTGACACCAACATTTGCATCTCTGTTTCCCTGTGTTTTTTCCTTCCCCTGCATCTGTCCAGTGCTTCATGCTTGTGCCCTCCCAGGAGCAGCCAGCAAAGCAGGGAGCTTGGTGGGAATGATCCAATTTCCAGGGCAACTGGGACGGGACTGAGTCCAGAGTGTCCTCGACTCACAGAGCCGCTCTTATTTCTCCACAGTTTCCTCTCCGTTTGCTTTCTTAATTCAGCCTGTCTTTTGCCAGGGAAGAGGCCAAAAAAGCAGAGATGTGGCACATCCAGAGTCCTCCCAGCTGGCTTTACAACTGCTGGGGGATTTTCAGCTTTCCAGTTTCAGGAGCAGCCCTCCAAGCTTGCCTTGCCCCGAGGTCAGAATGTGTCAAAGCATGGTCAAAGCAAGAGCATAGGGAGGCAGGAGGCCAGCTCTGGCTCTAAAGGCTCTGTGCTGAGCTTCTCACCAAGGGTCCATGTGCTACAGACACAGATGTATATCCCCAGGTATGAATCGTCATCCTTTGCCACTTGTGCTGGTCATCTCTGCTATGAACAGCTGAAGATACAAGTCCTGGTGTGTCCAGAAATCAACTCAGCAAAGTGTCTCCAACCCCCTCCTGCCATACCCTTGCTTTCCTTCCCCTGGCAGAGAACTGCTCAGAATTCCTCCAAAGAGCATGCCAGTGGGATGGCACAGGCTCAGCTGCACCCCAGGCCTTACAATAGGCCAACAAACCTTCCCTGTGGGCCACCCAGAGATCCAGTGAACAGCAGGAGCTGTGCTTAGAATCAACGCTGAAGATCCACTTTGAGGCAAAGGGAGCTGGGCATGACCTGCTCTTTGCCGTGGAAAACAATAGACCCAACCCAGTGCTAGAGGATTTTAAAATTCATCCCTAGAGCAGGACAATGCTGAAAACCTCCAGCTGTTATTTCCAGATTTGCAGCCCCAACAGAGGAGCAGCCAGTTCCTGCCAGAGCAGCAAACTTGTTTGTGTGTCTGCACAAAACTGACAGCCAGGCATTGCTCCCCACGCTGGCATTGTCCCTCTGTCCCCAGCTGTCTGAGCCTCACAACCTGTGGGGAGCAGGAGGGAAAGTGTCCCTGTCCCAGCAGCAGTGAGCCCTCCCTGGGCTGCAGACCTTGCTCCAGGGCTGGGGGCAGCAGCTGGAGCCCCCCCAGGCACACCACGCTTCAGATGTGGCCCTTGGGAGGTGCAAAAAGGGGACAGGAGATGAGAACTCACTCCTCCCTTCATTTCTTCCAGAGCCGCAGAAATTCAGGGAGAGGGATGAACTTTGTGATCGCACTGTAAATGGTTGAACACAGAGAGATTTGGGGAGGGGTCAGAGAAAGAGGTGTCACTTCTCACCCACCTTTTCACTTTCCATCCAGAAGCAGCACAGATTCCCTTGGTAGCACTCACTATTTCTAATACCTAGGAGAAAAACCAGCATGAATGGCCTGGCCTTGAGAGAGATGGCATCAGTGTCAGGCCAGGCACACCTCAGGCAGTGAGGACCTCTGTTCTTGGGGTTGCAGTGGATGATTTTTAAAGGTCCTTTCCAATCCAAACTCTTGTATGGTTCTGGGATTCTCCAGAGTTCCCTGGGGGAGAGGAATAGGAAAGGAGCCCTTGGGCACAAGCAGGAGCCAAGATCCCTCAGCAGCTGCCCAGATGCCCTTGTTGTCCACAGCCTCTGTGTGCATTATTGAAGGAGGAGAGGAACATCCCCATGGTGCCTGGATCCTGCTGGTGGCCTTCAATAATCCAAAAGCACAGTGTGGTCTCCCTCCTGTTTTGCAGCTGAGTACCTCCAGAAGGGCTCAGACAATTCCCTGCACCACCCCACTCATTGAGAAAGCTGCTGTTTCCATAATTTCCCAGTTCCCACCTTTTCCCCCTAAGTGAACAACCGAATATTTTGAATGTTCATGCCATTAAAAATCCACTCCAGTAATGCTGGTAGTAAATCCTGGGCAATCTTGCTCCCTGGGGTAACGTGGGCAGGCACAGGAGAGAGATTGCAGAGGGTACCTGTGGGCATGTCTGAAGTTAAGGAACTGGGGGGTGACATCACCAGGGCTTGTGTCTCATCTCTCAAATTTTCTGGTTAGTCTTTGCAGATGCCTGATACAATTAATGTTCATTAGCAGCATTACACAGGGGAGAGTCCAGAGTTCTCTCTCTCCCACATTTCAGGAAGAATGCTTTCTCTCTGCTTTTCCCATAAAATAGAAGCTTAAAGGGGACTTCTCCAAATTTGATAGGTTTTTTTTTTATGTGATTTTGGTCCCTCCCTCTCCTCAAACAGCTGCTGATAACACACGCAGGGCATAGGCTGGGGAAGCACTGCTAATTTTAGCAGCAGCTCCTGAGGGAGGGCCCTGCTCTGGCCGGGCACAGGATGGAAAGTCACAGCGTTTGCTCAGGGCCCCACATGACCTCGCTATTCTGGGGCTGCCCACGTCCCTCCTTGCCCCAAGCCCACAGACACAGCGTGGCCTCAGCCCTGGGCCTCCCACAGCCCCGCTCTGCAAACCCGGCCAGAGGGGATGGTGGTTTCTGAAGGGAAGTAAACAAGCTCCAGGGCTAAATTGAGATCCCCACAGCTCACACACTGAAGCACTGATGGATGAGGTATTTTCTGCCCACATATGTCCGCTGGATTTTCATCCACCTAAGGGGGTTGTGTCCTCTTGGGTTTCCTTTACTCCCTCATCAGTGAAATTCCATCAAGCTCCACACAGATGATGTGAATGATTCCTGCACTGACTGGCTCTTGCAAGGGCCTATACGTGGCCTGAAAGATTGGAATTGCTCAAGATAAGAAGACTTTAGGGAACTTGAACTTCCCAGAGTAAAATCCACACTGGACAGGGGAGCTTAGAGAGGTTCAAAGGTGCACAGGATCTGATTTGAAAGGAGCCAGCAAGCAGAGATGGTGTGGAGGTCAGTGCTTGCACTTGGTGTTAGCCTGGCATGGCCATGTCTGTAAATCACAGTCAGATGCCAAAATCCCAGCACTGCCCCTACCAGCCCTGCCTGCCTGACCCTACAGCCCTTCACATGGCTCCTGCACAACAGGGGTGGCTCAGGCTCACAAAATATCCTGCCCCAAGTCTTGTCAAAAAATATTTCCCACTGTCTCCCCTAATATCTCCTTTGCCGGCTTCTAGGGCTGCCTGTGACTGGCTATGGTTGGGTAACCCCAGTGGGCAACCAAGCACCAACACTTTCCCCTCTGTACCCAATCCTCCCAAATGCATTTTGCCAAAACCAACCCCATTTTGCCTCCTCTGAGGGACAGCCTGTTTATGGAGCCTCCTGCATGCAGGAGCCTGGTTCAAGCCAGGGCTTGTTCTGAAGTGAGCTCAGCTGGAGCAGAAAGTGGCAGAGCAATGGAGATAAAAATGTGGATTCTCAGGGCGGATGGGTGCAGACTCAGCCAAGGGTGGCCCAAGTACCTCAGGCACCTCAAGCACTGTGGTACAGCCACAGCTCCAGCACAGCTCAGTTTGGCCTCAGCTTGGTTTCAGGGAGGACAGCCAGGCTGCTCCCAGGCCTGCAGCCCCACACATTTCCAAGTGAGTGAGATGATAATGCAGGGGCAGTTTGAAGGAGGCAGAGATGAGACCTTCCCCATGGGGCATGGAAGAGCCTTCCACCAGAGAGCCCTGGGACAGCTGTGAGTGTCCCCACAGCTCATGGAAAGAACCAGACATCTCACAGTAAGCCTGTCCTGCTTTCTGGCTCTGCAGCCTGCTCCCAGGCCATGAGTCACTGCAGAGCCATGCACAGCTGCCTTTCCATCCCCTGCCCTGCTGGATCACAGCTGAGAATCTGCAATCCACTCCTCCTTCTCCATCTGCTTCTGCCCAGCACCCAGTGCAGGCATCCAAGAGACTGTGAGTGTCCATCTGCTCCATCTGAACCAGGCAGCAGCTCCACAGCTCAGCTGAGGGACAGAGCTCCATCCCACTGGGAAGAATTCCTTGCCCCACAAACATAGGGACAAACACAGACACTCTCAGGCATGTTCCAAGTGCATTTGGGTTCTTCCTGCCCTGTGCAGATGTTGCTTCAGTGCCCTGCATCTGCTTAGTGCAAGCCCAGAGAGCACAGCCCTTCTGCCTCTGATCTGCTTCTGAAATGGAAAAAACCAGAACCCCTCCAGCTGACACACTCCCAGAGAGCAGGAGAGATGGGAAATTCCTGGGATAAGCAGATTCCTCTCTGCTCTGCATTTACTCTCAACTTTTCCTGAGCTGGGTGCTCCCACTCCTGCAGCCATTGACTTCCTCCACACTGCCCTGCACCTGTGAGGAGCTCAGCCTTCAGCCACACACCCAGAGAGGAAGATTTAGCAAATTACATTCCCACTGTGGTTCCAGGGCATCCTGTTTATGTATATGCACTTTGGGCTCATTGTTTTGCAGCAGCATCCACCAGAAATTAATGCAGACACATCCTCTGAGTAAAACTCATTAGAGAATCCCTCCCAGAGCAGAGGGAAGGAAAGACTCCTCACACTGACAGATTTGTGACAGCAGGATTATTAATCTCCATTTGTATCACTCCTGCAGAGCTGCTCACTTGCCTTTTTCTCCATCTCTTGCAGCAGAATTGTTCCCCTCTTGGAAAGCATCAAGGTTTTCTCAACTGCACCAGCCCAGATCTGCCCAGCCTGGCTCAAAGCAGTATGAAGAAATTTGGATTTTCATCTGGGGTTAGCTGTAGTTCAAACCTCACCCCTCCAGACCTCTTGGCTTTGCTGTAAAATGAGCTCAGGCCCCATAGGGTCCTGCCCTGTTTGCTGTTTCCATCAGAGTTTGTGCAGTCACTTGAGGTGGGAGTGAGCACCGGGAGCCCTGGGGTTCATCTGCTGTGCCCAAATTTCACTGGCACAGGGTCAGGAGCCTGAGCTGGACCTGCTGCAGCCCTGCCAGGGTTCCTGGGGCTGAGGAGGCCCCTTGGGCAATCTCCTGCCCATCCAGTGCCCCAAATGGCATAAGACAGCTTTCTAAATATGTGTGAGGTCCAGGTTTCCTCCTGGCAGCCTGAGAGCAAAATCTCCTCTTTGCTGACCCCACTAAGCCTTACAAGAGTAGAAAGGACTTTCCAGGACTTCCTTTGCAAGATCTCAGTCATTTCTGGAGCTCTTTAAAGCTGCTGATTTTAAAGAGCCAGGCTGTTGCTGCAGGCTCTTTGTGATCCCCTCCATCCCCCTGCTGATGCCTGGCACTGTGTCCTTCCCAAGGCACAGACCTGGCTGTCCCCACCCTGCGCACCGTGAGCCCCCCTCACTGCCACCTCCTGGGCTCTCTGGATGAGCTTGGGGGCCATTTCCAGATTTTCCAGATGTGAGTGCACCGCTGCTTTTTGCTCTCACTCAGACCCAGGGCCTAACACACCACATCCACAAAGAAACCCCTGCTATAATTATCTCTGTGGCACTATCATTTGTTTAAGCCCTTAGTAGAGGGCTTAACTTCAGGCTGCAGTGCAGAGCAATTGCCACGTTGTCAGCTAGAAAAGTCGTGGTTTCTTTTCTCTCCTTTTTTTTTTCCCCTCTCTAAAATTTTTTCCAGATGTCTTTTTTTTTTTTTTTTCCTTAGGAGAAGAACCAGCAGTGGCACAATTTCAATGCGAGCCGTGACTAATCCACTGCAGAGAGCATTCAACAGCTGTGTCCAGCTCCTTGGGTTATGACTCAAGCAAATTAAACTTTGGTTTAGGGGATGTGTGACCTCTTGGAGCCAAACTGGACCTACAAGTGACACCTGGGATCTACAGACACTTGTGGCAGCAGGACAAGGTGCTCCAGTCAATTGCATTAGAAGGAGCAGACACCATCACAAATCCAGCCTCCACAGGGAGCTGGGAGAGTCACATGGAATATTTAAGAATGTCTCTGTGAGTGGTATCAACATCCACATATCAGCACCCAGGAATGGCTTTTGGAAATGTGCAGCCAGGTAAAGAAATGGGTGAAGAAGATTTTCTTCTCTTGTTCTTTGCCACCAGCCTCCTAAGCTGCCTGATCACAGAGACTGCCTGTTCCCTGGGAAGTGATGATGGGTTCTCATTAACCCCTCCTCCATTCTTTCCCCTCTGCCTTCCCTTTCTGTCCTGTTTATATTTTTCTCCTTGTTGGCCATGGGATGTTTAGTCTTACATCTGACCTCCCACATGCAGCAGAAGTGTTGCTAGGCTGGGTAAGGAGTGAGCTGATACAGAGCCATGACACAAAGGCATCCGCAGAGCAAGGAGCCAGCACAGCCGGGCAGGTCATCACAGCCCAGTCCCTGTGCTGATATCTAAATCCTCAGCAGCATCAGTGGGAAGAGCTAAGCACCCAGGTCCATGTCTCAGCCCTCTCAAAGATAGCACATAATCAAGAATGAGCCCAAACCACAGGCAGCCGAGACAAAACACGATGTTGAATTTTGCTGTGATCTCAGTGTCCTTCACCCAGCATCCACAATCTCACTGCTGGTGCCCAGATGTCCTCAGTCCTGCCGGCTACACGAGACATCATCTTTCCATTGCCCTGGAGAGCAGCCACAGGGAGATCACAAGATGCAAAGAGCTGGATTATCCACAGGGCTCAGGACATGGCACAGAGATATTCTTTGGGGATGCCCAAACTGTAGCAATTTTTGGCTGCTGGTTCTCCTTTGCAGTGCAGTGCCAAGGCCATGCTGGTGCTGGGGGAGCAGATGCACCTCAGATCCTCTCAGCCACAGAGAGAAGCAAGGGGAGAGGAGCTGGGTTTTCACTCTGGGCAAAGAGAGGAACAGATGGGAAAACTCAACTGCAAACAGCTTTGCTGCTTGGCTGCCTCTGGCTGGGCAGCTGCTCCAGCTGAGTTATGATCTGTAAATAGTGAGTGATGTCTGAAGAGACCACCAAATTCAGCTGAGTGGCAATTCTGGCTGTGGGTTTTGTTCAGTCAGTCCAGATCTGCTGGATGATAACCACAACAGAGAGATCATTGTGCTGAGAGTCACATCTACCAGCCCAGCATTTCTCTGCCTACTTATGGCATTTCAGATATGAAATTATCTACCATCCACATTCTCTAGGTCATTCTTTCTTCTCCCTCTCCACAAGGCAGTCACAGATAGCAGCAATGTTAGGAGACAGGACGGAGAAGAAAAATAACTGTTTTTCTCTGCATCCCCCTGAGGATGGGAAACACCAGCTCAGGGACTGAGAAATGACAGCATTTAACATTATAATTACAGCAGGTCGAGGTGTTAGGAGGTGCAGAACCAGGCAGAGAGATGGCATTTCCCCATCCCCGTGTGCTGTCAGTCCGAGAGAGACAGAGAACTGAAAACTCAGCGCAGGCAGTGCTGTGACAGTGACTGCTGGGGACTGCCCTGTCCCTGACAGGGACCCTTTGATTTTCAGCTTGATTCCTCTGGTCTATCCTTTGGAGCCAGGCTCAGGGACTGCCCACTGGGAAGCGGAGGAGAGGAAGAGACCGATTTGGAAAGCCAGAGAGGAGGAGGAGGGGGAGAGGCAGAGGGAAACCCAGCCCACCCTTTGCCTTCCTCCTGCCTCCTTCTAAAACTTGCAGATTCCTCCAGCCTGTCCGAGCGCCTGGAGTTCCCTCAGCCGTGCTGCCGGGACTGCGAGGTATGGCCCGAGCTCCGCGATTGCCTTTGCTGCGCTTTCCCTGCCGGCACGGGGGTCCCACGGCCCCACTCGTGGGGGTCCCGCTGTCCCTGCCCTGTCCCCACCCAGTGCTGGCAGGGCGTCACTCGGCATGGGGAGCTGGACGCGGTGCATTTAGAGACCCCTCCTGACTTCATCCCCTTCTCCTCTTCGCAGCATTTCCCCTTCTAACCTGTCTCGTATTCAATTTCGCTGCCAGAGCTTTAATGCTTTGGTGGCATCTGACTGTAAAGGTTTGATTTGCCCTCATTCTTCTCTCTCCTCCCTTTTCCTCTCTGTGTTTTCAGCTGGTGGGTAGTTCTTTAGTGAGATCCATGACACCAAGGGGTGTGGGCACATCAAACCAACCTGCAGAAAAATCAGATGTAGTTACGAACAGTCCCCACTTCTCCCAGCCTGAGGTGTGTTGGAGGGTGATGTTTTACTCACCAGAGTATCCAGAGGAAGAACAAAAGAGCTGCTGGCTTCATGTCAGCGGGTTTATTTTTTTTTCAGTGCAGCCGGTCTTATTTCTCCTTTGGAAAAAAAAAAAAAAAAAAAAAAAAAAAAAAAAAAAAAAAAAAGACACTCGGCTTTTTGTTCCAAGCAAACTCTGAATGCCTTTCAAGTCTGCTGCCCTGGCTTGCCAAACTCGGGCTGATCGACTGTTAGGGGGACGGAGACTGCAGGAGAGGAGGAGCAAAACTCTTTCGGGAAGTTTTTTTAAGTTTTAAGAACTTGGGTTCCATCGGGCACAATTTTCGGTCCACATAGAAGAGACGAGGGCTCGTTTCCTTTAAAGGCAGCCGCTGTCCTTCCCGGCCCGCTGACGTGACAGTCTCTGCTCTTTGTGTCCCTTCTCTGAGAAAGCATCCAGCCAAAAAAAGGGAAATTTAACCGGTTGGGGGCTGAATTCCCACCCAAACACAAGGCAGAAGTTCCAAGTTGGAGTGAAACGGGGTTACCGGCAAGGTCACCAGCGCTCCCGAGTCCTCAGAGGGGACCAACTCGAAACAGCCCAAAAAGCATCCCTCCAAAAGGACAGAAATTAATTACAGCCGTTTGTTAGGGTCGGCCAGGCGAGTTTTAAGCAGAAAAAAAAAAAAGCTGTGGCGTCCTGCACAGCAACTAAAGCCAAGCCATTGTCTGCCACATCGGCAGGAGCAGGGGTGCGGGCGCTGTTGGGAGGGGGAAGAGCAGAAATAAACTTTTCGAACTTTTTTTCAAGCCCTTCCTTCCACAGCACCCCGCTCTTCCATGACTCAGCCCCAGAGGAATGTCGGCTCCCATGGAAACCTTTGGGTCCTCTGGTCCGAGGGATGTCGGGGCTGTTATCGCTGCAGCGCTTGTGGCAGGGCAGGTCCAGGGAGTGCTCTGGAGATGGTTTGCATTTTTTGCAGAATATTTATCGGACAGTTTATTCTCTTTGTGGAGAATATAATGAATTCTCCTTTGTGGAGCTGTGTGGGATCAGCTGGTGGCACCCCCGGGGCCAGAGGGACCTCCAGCACCTGGCACAAAGCGTCCGGGCAGCTTTGGGCACTGCCCGAGTTCCAGCCCACACAAAAGGAAAAGCTCAGGCAGGACAGCAAAATTCTGCCTCGCCTGTCTGCACAGGGCTCATCCACGAGCGGCTGCCTGCAGCCCACAGCACATCCAGGCTCTTTGCTTGGGACTAATTTAATTGTTTTCCATTATGGATTCAGTCTGTAACCTGGAGAAACTATGGCAGCTCCAGCACACTGCTGTGATGGGGCTGGGCTCTTGCTGTTGTATCAACAAGCCCTGTGAGATCTGAGCATTTCTGGGCTCACACAGAGCTCCCAGCACAGGGAATGGGCTCACACAGTGCTGTGGTGTCTTTAGTGACTCTACACAAGCACATGGGGTAGGGGGATTTTTTTTCCCTTGCTGTGTTTACTGAAAGTGTGAGCTAAAGGGAATTTCACTTCCATCTAAGCCTTGCATGGCTCTCTGAGTGTGTCAGAGGGGTCTGTGCAGGTGGCAGGAGCCAGGCTGGTTTCTGCCCAGTCCGTGCCCTGCTCCCCAGGCAGCTGCAGCACATCTGGGTGAGCCAGCACCGAACGTGCAGGGACGTGTTCAGCAGGGAGCTTCACGGGATCTCACACAAACATCTCCTGCTTCAAATGGAATTTCAGCCTGGGAGTGGCTGCTGAGCAAAGCTCAGAGGGCCTTGCCTGCAAAGGGAGGGCAGGGCAGGATTGGGGACCCAGCCCTGGTGCTCTGTCTGTGGGGTCACACTTGGTCACCCACCTGCACCTTGAGCACTGTGACCCCAGTTGGGTTTGGCAGAATCTTTTTCTGGACCAGCTTTGCCTTCACACTCAGTGTGAGGTGGGGGAAGGTCAGATCCTCCAGAGGCTCGGAGGGGCAGTGAGCAGAGGGAGGGTGGTGCAGGAGACCCTGCTGGTGGGCTGGGGTGCAGGCAGGGCTGTGCCCCCCATTGCCCATTCCTGCCTCCGTGGCTGCAGTGGGAGGAGGCAGCAGAGCCCTGGCCTGGGGTAGCAGGGCTTGAGGAGGAGCTGCCCAAGGGCCAGGGAGAGACTCCTCCCCACGCTAACGTGGCATCCCAAAGGGCTTACGCAACCCTGGCCAGGGCCAGCGCCACATGGACCAGCTCCACCATCCATGGAGCCTCTCCTGGAGGCTGCACCCGCCCCATCAGTGTCCTCCCAGCCCACAGAGGCCCTGTCTGGGGTCCCCAGGAAAGACCCAGTGTCACAGACTCTCTGTGCATCCCTGCAGGGTATGTTCCCTGTCAGGAGGAGCTGATGGTGGTGCCACAAGCTTGGGGGGAGCGTGGTAACGAGTTCCCTGAGCAGCTGGCTTGGGGTTTATGGAGGTGCTGAGGGTCAGGCTCTGCCCTCTCTACACCCCACGGTTTTCTTCTTTGGGTTATGGCTGTGAAATGCAATGAGCAGCTGGTGCTGAGGGCCGTGCTGGAGAGGTGAGCCGATGGGAGGAGTTTAGGGGAGCCCCCAGACTCTGTTTAAAGAGTGACTGGGAGCTGAAGTCCCCGTATAGGATGTAACTGGGATCAGGTCTTCAAAAATCTGCACAGCCCATGGGTCCTGCAGCCCATGGTGCCCTGTTGTCTGCTCAATCCACAGCATTCAGGAGGGCAGGCCTGAGGAGAGGGTGGTGACCATGGAATTTCTCCTATTTTATATTCAACAGCCTTTTCTGTGCTGGTTTCCAGCATCCTGCAAAGTGCTGGTGTCTGTTGATTGCTTCAGGATGCAGAAGGGCCTAAGTCCCTGCTTGCTGAAATCTTTTTCCCTCTTTTCTTCTGTCCAAAATGACCCCATGGCTGCACCCCTCCCTTGCTGCCCTCTGCCCTCCATGGGGCTCACAAAGCAGCTCCAGGCATTCGCAGTGCAGAGCCCCTCAGGGATCCTCCCAGGTCCCTCAGCTGGGGGATGGATGCTGAGCTCCAAAGAGCATCCTCTTGGATAGCAGGACTGTGGTTGCTCCACAAGGAGGGAGACTTGCACCATGGACTATGTTATCCTGCTAGAGCAACCCCGTTTGCAGGGCTCCTGAGCTGTTATTTCAGGACTTTTGGCCACCAGGCATTCAGGAATGACCATTTGCAACCCAGCCAGGGGCTCACAGACTCTAATGTCCTCACTGCACAGCTTTGCCTCCAAAAAGTTGTTATTTTATTATAAATATGTTTTACCATCTAAGGCACAAGGCAGTTCTGCAGAGGTTGTTTGCTCAGACTTTTTCATGCTCCTTCTTCCTCCAAACACAACACTGGCAGCTCCAGCTGTCTGCTGGCTCCTAGCAAACACCTCATTCCCTGACCCCACTGACTGCATGCCCAGACTTTGAAATTCAAGGCTTTTTTAAAGCTTGGGGAAATGATCTAAGATGGCCTTGGCATGGGGTTGGGTTCTTCTTAGTGCCACCTTCCACATGTGCATGCACTGCCCTCTCCTCCAGGCTGGGCACCACTGAACCTCAGAGCACCTTCCAAAGCAAGCCAGCCCAGGAGGAGCCTTTCCTAGCCAGGGGATACCAGCAAGGAGGAGATGGCCAGAATCACCTGTACTTTTCCACCTCACTTCCCAAACAACCCTTGCAGGAAGAAAGAACCAGTGATCTCTGCTGGCAAATGCTGGCAGAACTCACAGAAACCTCCAGAACGAACCAAGACAAAGGGAAAGGACAGATCACACCAAGCAGGAGAGGAGGGAGCTGCTCAGCTGCAGCCTCAACAGAGCCAAAGAGCTCATCACCCCTCCCCACAGCCCCAAAGAGCTCATCACCCCTGCTCAAGGCCCCAAAGAGCTCATCACCCCTCCCTATAGCCCCAAAGAGCTCATCACCCCTGCTCAAGGCCCCAAAGAGCTCATCACCCCTCCCCACAGCCCCAAAGAGCTCATCACCCCTGCTCAAGGCCCCAAAGAGCTCATCACCCCTCCCTATAGCCCCAAAGAGCTCATCACCCCTGCTCAAGGCCCCAAAGAGCTCATCACCCCTCCCCACAGCCCCAAAGAGCTCATCACCCCTGCTCAAGGCCCCAAAGAGCTCATCACCCCTCCCTATAGCCCCAAAGAGCTCATCACCCCTGCTCAAGGCCCCAAAGAGCTCATCACCCCTCCCTATAGCCCCAAAGAGCTCATCACCCCTGCCCACAGCCCCAAAGAGCTCATCACCCCTCCCTATAGCCCCAAAGAGTTTATCACCCCTCCCTATAGCCCCAAAGAGCTCATCACCCCTCCCCACAGCCCCAAAGAGCTCATCACCCCTGCCCACAGCCCCAAAGAGCTCATCACCCCTCCACACGGCCCCAAAGAGCTCATCACCCCTCCCTATAGCCCCAAAGAGCTCATCACCCCTCTCCTTCATGCCACCACATCAGCCGTCTCCACCACCCCCTCCCAGCCCTCTGACATCCCAAAAAAGCTTCCCTCCATTCCCTGACCCCTATTTTACACAGACACATCCCAAAAAAGCTTCCCTCCTTTCCCTGACCCCTATTTTGCACACACACCCCACTAGAAGCTGGGTGAGCTCCTGAGATTGGAAAGAGGATTTTCTGAGTGGCCAAACCTCTCTAAATCAGGCAGCAGAGCCCAGCCGGGTTGGTGCCCTGGCAGCACAGCTTTGGGGTGGCTTTACACCCAGAGAGCTGCTGTGAACGAGCAGGAAGAGGCTGCAGTGACATCGGATACGCTGGGGGAGAAGCAGAAACCTCACCCAAGGCTTTCTGTCCCAGCAATAATCATGAACAGCTCCGTGGCCGGCCCCAGGGCGGGCTGCGTGCAGGTGGAGGGGAGGAGGGCAGGCGGAAGGGGAGGCTTGGCAGGGGCACAGGTCCCCTGGCTGGCAGGATGGAGGGCACAGAGGATGTTCCAGCAGCGATGCCAGCCGCATACCAAGCGGGCAGCTGAGCTCCCTCTGCCCGCACACAGAGCACTGCGCCCTGCCAAACAGGAACCGGGGGGGACAAGGACACGGGGATGTCACCAGCTGTGCTCTGCTGGCTCTCACAGCAGCCTCTGCCTCTCCTGCAGGGGCTCTGCAGCAGCCCAGACTGAGGGGGTGCAAAGGGCTCGTCCTTCTGGAGCTGGTCTCACAGCAGGACACAACCCCAAAGTGCCTTAGATCCCTCAAATCCAGTCTGGGGACCCTCGGGTCTGAGCAGGAAAGGGAAAAACAATAGACACATCAATATTTTGGGGTGCTGGGGATGGGGTACTGGTCTCTGATACCCCTAGGTCTGAGCAGGAAAGGGAAAAACAATAGACACGCCAATATTTTGGGGTGCTGGGGATGAGGGACTGGTCGCTGATACCCCTAGGGGTGTCTGTGTCCATGGGGGAAGGGGTTTTCTAAAGGATTTAACTCTCAAGTACTCTGTCTCATTGTCTCTCTGTTATCTCTTTCTTTCATCCACTTCCCTATTTATTCTGATTGGCAACTAAGATGATAGAGTTTCATTCTTTGTACCTGGCACTCATATCAGGGGATTTTTAATGTGAAAAATGTGGGGGATTGGTGAAAAAAGAAAAAACTCCAGGGAAGGAGCCATTTTTACTGTGATTTTCCTAAAGGCGTCCAGGAGAGCAACAGACATCTAAACCCCACTGTCTCATTTTGCAAAATCAAACTAATTTATCTTGGAAACACGATTTGGCCCAAGGTTCTGGCTAGAGAAGCCAGCATGTGGGTCTGTAACACCGAACAGACGAGGCAGGAAATGGAGAGAGCGCCTTCCTCGAAGTGTCTGCTCAGCCTGGAGCCCAGCAGCACTCAGGGGCCTCCTTCCTCATCCCTCCTTTTCCTCTGCTTTATTCAAGGTCTGCTGAAAGATGAGGGCCTGGATTTTTTTCCTTCTCTGCCTGGCAGGCAAAGCCCTGGCAGCGCCGGTAAGTGCAGGAGACAGCAGAGCTGTCAGGGTTGTTCATCCGGAGCAGCCAAGGGGATTTGCTTTTATAAAAAATAAAGTACTGAGAAATGAGGGACAATTTGAGGCTGGGTCATCCCCCTTGGACCCCCACTCATGTGCATTTTCCTCTGCAGCAGGAGGCTCTGCCCGATGAGACGGAGGTCATCGAGGATCCCACCACAGAGGTAGGTGGTTCTGTCCTTCCTCCTCCTCACCCATCCCCTCAGCACCCACTGCTCTGCAAAGAGCATCTCCAAACAAAGCTCTGGGGAGCCATGGGGGGCTGCTCTGCCCACCAGGAGCTGTGCACCCCCAGCAGAAACACCAACCTCTTTTGCAGGAGCCCGTGGGGGCTAACCCTGTCCAGGTGGAGGTGGGAGAGTTTGAGGAACCCACCGAGGATGTAGAGGAGATTGTTGCAGAGAGTAAGTCACCTCCCCTGCCCTCCAGCTGGCAGGGACACTGTCCCCTCCCTGTGTGAGGCAGCTTTAGTCACCCCAAACAGTGAGGGGCTCCTTTGGGAAGGGCTGTAGCACAAGGACAATGCCAGCCTGGGTGCACATTCAAAGCAAGAGGGACGTGGCCTCTTCCAGCTCTCTGCAAGCCCATCTTTGCAACAGAAAAGCCACTGGTGTGGCTACAGAAAGGAGTCCAGGATTAACCCCAGGGCTAACATGGACTTCTGTAAACCTGTCCATCTTCCCAGTGTTAGAACACATGTGGGAGGTGTCCTTGGTGAAGTCTCAGACTTCCCTGTGCGCTGAGGTGCCCTGAGCATCTCGTGGGATGTGAGGATGTGGCTGGCTCTAACTTTGCTCCCCTCCTGCTGCAGACCCCTGCCAGAACCACCACTGCAAGCACGGCAAGGTGTGTGAGGTGGATGACAACAACTCTCCCATGTGTGTGTGCCAGGACCCCTCCAGCTGCCCCGCCAGCGCCGGCGTCTTCGAGAAGGTGAGGGCAGGATCTGCTCAGTGCCCAGGGCAGAGAGGGACCCACGTGGGCTGTGCCAGAGATGGTGGCATGTGGAGACAGGGTCAGGGTGGCTGGTCCCCATCTGGTGGTGAAGAAGGAGCCCTTGCCCACCCCAGGAACAAGTTAAACATCTCATCTGGAGGCTCTGCCTGCCTCTCACGCAGCATCTCCCCTTCCCGTGCAGGTCTGTGGCACTGACAACAAGACCTACGACTCCTCCTGCCATTTCTTTGCCACCAAGTGCACCTTGGAGGGAACCAAGAAGGGACACAAGCTGCACCTGGACTACATTGGGCCTTGCAAATGTAAGTGGAGCCACTCCCTCAGACAAAGGCACCCCTAACTGGGCACAGCCCAGCGGGGAGCAAAGGTGGTGGCAAGCTCGGGGCTGAGGTGGGAGGGCACCGGGGCATGGAGCTGCATGTGCAGATGCTGCACTGAGCCCTGTGTGTGACTTGCAGTCATCCCTGCCTGCCTGGACACGGAGCTGACCGAGTTCCCCCTGCGCATGCGGGACTGGCTCAAGAACGTGCTGATCACGCTGTACGAGCGCGACGAGGACAACAACCTGCTGACCGAGAAGCAGAAGCTCAAGGTGGGGCACAGGGCGAGGGTCTGGGGGCTCACCCCCACAGTGGAGGCCAGCACATCCAGAATGACCTGGGGGATTGAGCCTTGGCCCCCGTTTCCCTGCTGACAAGGCCTCCCCACCTCTCCCACGGCAGGTGAAGAAGATCCACGAGAACGAGAAGCGCCTGGAGGCCGGTGACCACACCGTGGAGCTCCTGGCCAGGGACTTTGAGAAGAACTACAACATGTACATCTTCCCTGTGCACTGGCAGTTCGGGCAGCTGGACCAGCACCCCATTGATGGGTGAGTGCCACCAGAGCAGGACGAGGACCCCAGAACCATCTCCTGCCTGAGGAGCAGAGTGATTTGGCAGTGGAAGGTGTCAAGGCAGGCTGGAGATGTGACACAAGTGGGTGGCTGGTGGCAGAGGTTGTGGCAAACCAGGCTGGGGTAGAAGAACCTTTGCCTCCTGCAAGAGGGACCTCCCCCAGCCCCAGCTGCTCCCACTCCCTTGGGTGTGGAGTTTCTCTCTTCTCAGATTTACTGTTCTATGACAGTCCCCTAAAATATCTTAGTCCAAAGGCCCTGGGATAACTGCAGCAGCTGAGATAGCAGCTGCTGGCTTAGCTGTGGGCTGCAGAGGGGCATGGGAGTGATCACACACTCAGGCCTGTGGGGTGGGGGCAGCTGGCAGGGACCCCCAGCTGGTGGCTATTTTGTGACCAGCCCTTGACCCTCGTGGCACTCAGTGGCTGATCCTGGGAGGGCACAGGGACAGCAGCCAGAGCAGAGAGCTGGGGCAGCACCTTCCCTGCAGTGAGGGTGTGGTGGCCCTGGCAGGTACCTGTCCCACACGGAGCTGGCCCCGCTGCGTGCCCCCCTGATCCCCATGGAGCACTGCACCACTCGCTTCTTCGAGGCCTGCGACCTGGACAACGACAAGTACATCGCCCTGGAGGAGTGGGCCAGCTGCTTTGGCATCAAGGAGAGTAAGTACCCAGGAGGAATGGGGTGGGGGAGGCTGGAGAGCACCCCCAGAACCCCCAATGTGCATGAAACAATGCAGCACAGGGTGAGGGGAAGGAGGGGGAGTGGGGAGGGTGCAGGAACAGTGGGAGCTTGGCAGCATCCACCTCCTAACTTTGTCTCTCTCTTTGCCTTCCACAGAGGACATAGACAAGGATCTCGTGATCTAAACGCTCACCTTCCCGCTCTGCTGCCAACTTTGTCATGTTTTAACCTTCCCACTTCCTTTGGTTTTTAAACTGCTTTTGTTTTGTTTTGTTTTTCCCTGGGAACAAGGTGCTAATATAGGTCAAAACATATGTAGTAACGGTGCTAAGAGAAATAACAGTCCTCATTCATAGCCTTATCTATCACCACTAGATTACTCACCCAGCTGTTTCCACACGCTCTCACCAGCCTTTTCTCTCTCCTGCGTCTTCACTGCTGATTGTTCCTGTGCTAAATATCCGCTCTGCCTCACCATCCGCTCTCAGGCTTCTCTTGACTTCTCGCTAGCAGCACGTTCCTGGACACTCAGACACAAAACCCTCTCAGCTGATTCACCACCCCAGGCGCAGATGCCAGCGAGGGAAGGCAGAGCCAGAGGATGTAGGAGGATTGGGTTCTCAAGCAGAGCAGCTGCAGGTGGCATTGTGGCCACCCAGCTCGTGGCAGGAAGGATGGAGAGGGGTGAGAAAGACAGAGAGTGGTAGAATTTTGTTTTCTTTTTTTTTTTTTCCCTCCCATTCCCAGGGTTTAGCAGTTATTGGGCACAGAAAAAAAAATATAAACTCAACAAGCAAATAGGGAAGCGCACAGAATTTAAAACAAATAAGATGAAATTATTCCCATCCTGTAAAATCCTCTTGAATAATAAAGGTTTGAAAGTGCTCCATGCTTCACCATCACTCGATGACCACGCTGCTGTCGTGTTTTCTGTGTGGCTGCCTGTTCCCCAGGGTGTATGTGTGGCTCACCTTGGTGCTGTGGTTCAGCTGCAGGTGAGACAAAGCTCTTGGCTCTCCCCAAATCACAGTGCCCCGAAGCACTTCCCACCCCTCTGCCCTGGCTGTGCCTCAATTCCAGCCTTGCTCTTCCAGGGAAGCTGTGTCACACTTGGAAGGGATATTTCTGCCCAGAAAGTGGCCTGTGTGCCACGTGCTCGAGGGAAATGCTGTAATGTTTTTTTCCTGTTGTGGATTTAAGGGATGCAAAGGATGGAAGGGAGAAGGTATTTGGATTTTGCTTTATAAGAGGGGGTCCTGACAGGATCAAAGTGATGGTTAAATCTCACAGGCTGAGAACTCTTTTTTTACCTCTGAATGTTCCCTGTGCCTTATATTATTAAATTCCTGCCACAGTGTGAGTAACCTGATGAGTTTCTGTAATAAAAAATACTGATTTGAAACACTGACAATAAACCAGCCTGCAATGTTTCTCTGTTTTATCCCATCCTGGTGAGAGGGACTGCCCCCTCATCACCAACCTCATGCATGGGTTCAAGTTGTTCCCACAGATCTCCCAGCCCCAAAAAGGTTCTGGTCCAAGGTAAGATGAGGTGTTTCTGCCCATTCCAGCCCATCACTGTAAAGGGCTTGGGGAATATTGGATGTGGGCAGAGATGGGGTCACTGCAGCAGCCAGCACAGACACTCACATGGCTCTCAGGCCCTTGCTTTCATCAGCAATAAAATCCCTGGGAAAGGCAAAAAGGCAGGAGAGTAGGAAAATAAACACCCCCATTTGCATGGGCTAAAAATAGCCACGTTTGAAGAGCTCTGGCTCAGCTGTGAGGTCCCTGCTGACAGCCCCTGTGGAATGTGCTGTCAGGATCCTGCACAGGGCCACTCCTGCCAGGGCAGATCCCACAGGACACAGACACTCTGCATGGCCAAGGTGTGTGACCCCCATGGGGGGAAAAGCTCAGCCCAGAGGGGCCAGGTGAAGCACAGCACCCTTCCCCTGCCCACACTGCCTCCCAGGGCTGTTGGCCAAAGGGGGCTCTCAGGGGAGACACAGTGAATGCCTCCCCATGGTGGGAGCAGCTCTACAAACTGGCAGACCTGACACAGAGATGGGCACCACTGCCCATGTCCCCTGCAAGAGCCAGCTGGATGTGACCCACCCCCAGGCCTGTTGGGAGAAGGTTTAGGCAGGGCAGAGGACAGGCAGACAGGCAGGGGCTGCAGGAGATGAGTGCAAACTGCTGTCCTGTCACTCCCTCTCAGCCAGAAGCCCTCTGTTCTGTTCCCCTGTGAGAGGCTCCTCCTCTCCTTCCATCCCAGCCCTCCTGCCAGTGCCACCAAACAGCACAGGAGCTTGGGTCCTGTGCAGGGGAAGGCTCTCCAGCCCTGCTCTCCCCTGCCTTCCCCAGCAAGCTCAGGAAAGCCAACAGGCTGCCCCAGGAGAGCTGGCTATCACAGCTCTGAATGTGCAGAGATCCCTCTCCAAGGCCATGTCCCACCCCATGGGACAACACTGCTGTCCCAGCAGCCTGGCAGAGCCCAAAGGAGCCAACCCAGAGCTACAACAAAGTGCAGCTGGCCTGGCTTTAACTGAGCATCAGAATGAGCTCAGAAGGTTTGAGCTGGGGCTCTCTTAACCCTTCCAAGTTCACAGCCTGAAGTATCAAGTGGTTGGAATTTCACTGCCTTGGGGCAAATGCCATACAAGGGGTTATGTCAGGACTTGAGGAATAAGCTGGCCTCTTTGAGCTTTCAGTCCCAGACAGTCAGCAAGGGTGGAACAGAACAGCCCTTTCCCTGTTGGAGCTGAAATGGAGCCTTCCCGTGCTGCACAGCAGTAAAGAAACTGCCCTGTACTTTCCGAGTGGAAATTCTCCCTGTGGTTTGTGCTGACTGAGGACACAGTTTGCAAACCTGAAAAAGAAAAAAAAAAAAAACACAACAAACTAAATAGAAAACTAACAGACAGACCTGGATCCAAAACCAGCACCAGCCTGACCCAAGTGCTACAGTGCATCTGCAGAGATGGCTCCTCTTGGTGCAGTTACCCACTGAGCCATTCCTGCATTCAAGAGAGGAAAGATGGGGCAGACAAAGATTTCTGTAGAGATTTGTGCTGTCCTGTCTGTTTTCCTGACCCTTACTTTTGTAAGAGAAACAAACTGTGGCATAAGTACTGCATTGAGGTTTGTGGCTGAAATGTACAAAATGCAGGTGATGGAAAAGGGACAAGCCAGGGATCACCAGGACTGCTCCAGTCACACACCTGGAAACAGCCTGGACTCAGAGCCCCACTGTTTGTGAGGTGCAGCTGCACCTGGAGCTGCTTCTGCTCTAGCTAACAGTGACACTGGAAACTCATGGAATTAAACTCATCCTACAGCACAGAATCATGCAATCACAGAAAACTCTGAGTTGGAAGGGACCCACAAGGATTTCTGAGTCCAACTCCTGCAACAGGACAACCCCAAGAATTACAACATGTGCTGTCCAAATGCTTCTAAAAATCAGGCAGGGACTGTGGCCACTTCCCTTGGGAGCCGCTTCCAGCACCCAACACCCGCTGGATATCTGCTAATATCCAACCTAAGCCTCTCCTGACACAGCTTCACACCATTCCCTTAGGCTCCATGCGTGAAGGCTGGTATTTCACACAGGTTTGAGCCTCACCAGCTAAAATCAGCCCTGCAAAGGAAGATTGACCATGTATCTGAGGGCTTTGCCCCGTGTTCAGGCACCCAGGGTGGTGGGGTCGATGGAGCCACCATTCCCAGTGGGAATCTCACACACAGCTCTCTGCCACTGCAGCTCAAGCACCCCCAGAATTAGGGGGGATCTTATCATGGGTCTGGCACAGAGGGTGTCCCCCAGTGTCAGGATTTCCTCCATCCATCTGCCCTGCTCCGGCCTGAGGAGCAGCTCCTAAACTGCCCTTATCCCCTGTGCAGCATCCTCTGGTCTTAAAATCCCTTATGTTTGAAAGATGCACGAACTCAGTCAAATCATGCCCAGCCTCCAGCGAGGAGACAATGCCGGGGGAAACCCTTCGAGGCACGCATCTCCTGCGGCCGGCCGGGAGGGACGGCAGAGGGGAGGGAAGCACACACACTTTTGCTGACCCCTGAAGCTGTGAGAGGAGCCTCCTCTCTCTCCTCCCTCCCCGTCCCGCTCCTCCGGGCCGGTGCCATCCCCGGCAGCGGCAGCGGCAGCGGCGCGGAGCGGCCGGCGGGGGGAGCGCTGCGGCCGGGGATGGAGCCGGGGCTGCGGGAGGCGCTGCCCGAGCGGAGCGGGCACAGGGAGATTGTGCCGGGGCTGCCCGGGCGCAGGGAGAGAGGAGGGACCCGCTCCGCATCCCTCAGCCGAGGGCTCTGCCACTCGCAGCGGAGCGGCTCAGAGCCCTGCTCCCTTTAGGGCTCCGTGCCCACCGCGCCGGGCTACGGCATCCCATCGCATCCCATTGCATCCCATTGCATCCCATTGCATCCCATTGCATCCCATTGCATCCCATTGCATCCCATCCCATCCCATCCCATCCCATCCCATCCCATCCCATCCCATCCCATCCCATCCCATCCCATCCCATCCATTCCCATTTGCTAAACACTTTATACAAATACATTTGTATTTATAATATTTATAATCTATTTTATAAATTATAAAATTTATTTAGAATTGATTCTATGAATTATAAAATTTATTTTTAATTTATAAAATATTATTTGTTTATTGTATTTATTATTTAATGTATTAAATAATAAATAAGTATGAGATTTATAATAAATATAATTTATTCTATTTAATAAATATTTCTTTAATATATAGATGTATAAATAAATCTTTATTATTTATTTATTATATTTATGATATGTGCAATATATTTTATATTATTTTATAAATAATTTTATAGATTTTATATAATAAATGATTTTATAAATTATAAAACTTATTTATAATATTTATTATTTGTTTATATTCATTATTTTTATTTATTTATTATAATGAACAATAAATAATGGTTTATGTCATTTATAATAAATATTATTTATTAAATTAAATAATTATTTATTAAATATGCATATAAATAAATATTTGTTAATTATTTATTATATTTATACTATGTATAATATATTATATTTGATCAAAGTAGTTGTTCAAATCTCAGGCTAAGTTTGGCCAGGGGATCCACTCTGAACCTCATGACTCGATGGGAGGCTCTTCCTCACCCTTTGCACTCTTATCCTTTTGTGTCCCTGGTCTCCAAGCAAATCCGTTTAGGATGATTTTGGTCAATTTTCCTCCGTATGCTTCATCCACATAGGAAGTGACAGAGTGGATGTTGCCCATCAAACTGTTAAGTTGCAGTCTGACAAAGTTTCATTCAAGCCTGCTTTTGCTGACACCTTTGTCAGTGACTCTTTAAGTGACCAAATGACACCACCCCACCCCACCCCGAGGTGCCTGAGCTCCCCCAGCCCTTCTGGAGCACAGCCCATTTTGCACTCTAAAGGACTCATGGCTTAGAGATTCCAAGCTTTGTGCTTTGCAGCTCACTCTGTCTTCCTCATTACCATTCTCTCTAATTTTTTAACCTACTGGCTGGTCTTAACTTGATTTGATGGGACATAAACCACAGCCATAGTGCTCCTCTGGGTGGCCTGAGGACAGAGAGAGGATGCAGACAGACAGACAGACAGACAGACAGACAAGTACTTCACTGCACAGTGATGCTGAATTCTAACAGGAGCTGGGCTTGGCCTGATGCTCTGGTGCCGAGGTAATTGCACAGTAAGTAATTATTTGTGTCAGGTTTTATCCAGTTTCTGCACTGCCCATGGAGAACTTCCATTACTTTCTGTCCTACCACATAAACAAGGGCCATTTCCCAACTGAGCCCATTTTTGCCAGGCTCACTATTATGCTCCTAATCAAAGAAACTCTGATTCTGTGATTCTTGGGAAACAACTCGCCCCAGGACACATTTTTATGTGCATTCCCTACATTTTTCTTAATTTCATATTCCTTTTGATTGCTACTCCATCTGGATTTGAGAGACTGCACAAGTCTCTTGTTGTTTCTTGTCCAAACACCTCACTGATCACCTTCCCTGCCTGGGTTTTGGAGACTCTGCTGCTGTCAGCTCTGGGGCTGAAATTCCCCATGCTCAAAGCCAAGCCTGGCCACAGCCTGATGTGACTGTCTGCGGCTGCCCAGGGCAGTTGTGGCACCACAGCCATGCCTGGCAGGACAATTCCTGGTGGCCAGGGCTGTGCCTGACACTCACAGGGCTTTTCACAGCCAGGAGCAGTGTAAAACCACCACAGGACTCCTACACTGAGCATCCAGTGCTGCCCAGCCATGCAGTGCATTTCTTTCCTATGAAATGAGGGATCTCCTGGAAACTGGAGGCTCTTTCTCCCCCAACACCAATGTCCCCAGAAGAGCTGCTTCTTCAGCTCACAGGTGCCTGAACTGGATGCAGTCTGGAAGCTGGTTAATATCTGGGTCAAGTATCACCACTTGTTTGCTCTGCTCCTTCTCCCTGAAGCATCTGCTGTTGAGAGCAGAGATGAGTCAGGGCAGACCTTTGGTCTGACCCAGTCCTGCTGCTCTTCTGCACTAACCACACCTGCAATCATGCCCCGTCTGCTGGGGCTTGAGCAGCACCATTCATCCTGCAGGATTCCTGTTGTTTCCTCCTGGCCATGGTGTCCTCAATGAAAACCTTACCTTATCTTCCATCAGATGATTCCCCCTTCACCTGAGAGCCAGCTCCAGCTTTTAGCTCTGGTGCAGATTTTCATGCCCTTCAAAGAGCCCTTCCCTATTCTGAGCACTGCCCACATGCTGTCTGTTTGGGGAGCCTTTATCCTGCTCCACAGGAATGATTTCCTTTTCCTTTACAGCTTGCTCATCCAGGAGTATTTCACTTAACATGTCTTGTTTGCATCCTTCTCCTTTGCCTGGCAGCTGGCATGGGATGAACTAACTGTGGCAGGAAGAAACATGCTGTAACAATCAGAGGGGAAATCTGGAGGGCTCCAGAGGTTTGTTGCCCTTCAGAGGAGATGCCCATATCCCTTGCACATTAACCATAACACAGGGCCTGTGCTGGCAAACTTCAACCCCTGCCCATGGAAACTCATTTCCCCTGGAGATCTTGGCATGGCACACAGGGTGGAAGGAGAATGAATTTCCCTCTCTGTATGCAAAGGGCAAAAGAGGAAGGGAGGAGAAGACCATCCTCCTCCTCTCCTTGGCTGCCTCTGCCTAAAAACTGGCAGGGATGAAAGTGCTGCACCCAGAGCTCACACCTACAAACCCCTGCCCGTGCTTGGAGGAGAGCAGGGCTGGAGCCAAGCAGCCTCACAGCCCTGGGCACCGCAGGGCTCAGCCTGGTGCTCCCACCCTGCTGTGCCCATCCCTGCTGCTGCCACCCCCAGAGCCCATGACCAGCACACAGCTGCAGCATCACCCCCAGACCCCACTACACCCCACAGCTGCGGCATCACAGGCACGCAGGCAGTGACCCCCTGGCAGACCCAGCCCTCCTACTCTGGATGGTTTCTGTCCCCAAGGACGCTCAATTCTGGCTTGAAAAGCCAAATGTTAGCTGAGGCGGAGCTCCTTTGGAAAGGAGCTGGGATGTCAGGGCACACCTTGCTGCTCCAGCAGCCAGCCCCCCCTCCTCAGCCCCAAGCTCGGGGCTCTGCTGAGGGCTCCCCTTTCCCTCCACGCTGGAGCTGTGGCTGGATTCCCTGCTCCTGGCCTCCAGCTGTACCTTTAACATGTGTGGGCAAACCCAGGTTCCTGAACGCAGCTCGGTTCAAGGCAAAGGTGTTGGGGCACGTTCCGTTTGGGAGAGAAGGAATGATTGAATTGCTGGGGAAAGGCCAGCCTTGGACTGCCAAAGCTGGGAGAGGCTTCCTGATCCAACCCCGTCTGGGAAGGCTCTGAATGGACCCAGGGAGGAGGCAGAGAGGGATGGAACCGCTGGCAGCCACAGGGACAGAGGAAACAAGATGGGGTTGAGACATGCCCCTGCTGCTAAAGGTTCCTTCTGTGAGGGTGCCAAAGGATCTGTGAAGAGAGTGAATGAACCTGCCTTGGCATCCCTGCTTCTTTGGAAATGTTTCCTCTTTCCATCCAGGTGCGAGAGCAAAAATCTTCCCCTTCCATGCAGACCAAACCAAGACCAAATGGCAGAGCTGTGCTTCACACACACACGTGTGCACACCCACACACAAACAGGGGCTCTTGGGTTACCTGACAAGCTTCTTCTTCTTCTTCCATGTTCTACTCCCTCTCTTGCTTCTCCCTGGGCTCAGCTTATCCTTGCACAGCTCCTTCCATCCCAGTGAGTTGAGCTGAGGGTAAAGCTGAGTCCAGGTGGCTCTGACTCTCTAGCTCTGACACACCATCCCAACAGAGAACAGGAGCTTGTTCTGGGGCTTGTTAACCCAAGAGACAACTCTTGGTGGGTGGGTGCCTCTGGATGGGAGCATCCATTCATCTATCCATTCAAACCCTCCATCTCTGCATTCCCTGTCTCCATCCTGTCCTGCCAAGCCAGCTCCTCAGAGCCACAGCTGTCCCCAAACTGGTCCCCACACAGGGCTGGAGAGCTACTCTGAGCTCCTCTGAGCACCCCAGGACCCCTTTGTCCTGCCCACCTTCCATCCTGCCTTCTCCAGAACCCAGCAGACTTCCCAGGAAATGCTGGAAGGGATTTTCTGCCTCTCTGTGCTGGGGTTTCCTCCTCCATATCTCCAGATCTAAATCACCAGGGACGTGCCACAGCCAGCAGCCACCCCAGCACTGCTCCCATCCCTCTGCAGTGAAGTCAACCTTCCCCCAGAGCTAAACAGGAGGCTCTGCTCCCCACCCTCTTGGCAAGTCCATGGCTCACCCACAGGGGAATATCAGCCTTCATTCTCCTGGCCCCATCAGCCTCTCCTTCCCCCCTCAGCCTCAGGGGTTGAGCAGGCACTGATCTCTCAGCACGTTTTCCAGGCAGGACCCTGCCTGTGACCTCTGCCTAGAGACCTGCAGAGGAGCAAAGATGGAAAACATGAGCCCAAACTGAAGGGTCTCAGCCTTCCAGCTGAGTTTGTTCATCTGCAGGCACCCCAGGAATGGGGTTAGCCGTGGGGCCCAGCTCTGATCTGAGTACTTTGAGTGTGACCCTGCCTTGCTGAAGAAGAGATGGTTGGATTTCTTGTAGATTATTCAGGGTATCGGAAGTGGCCTGGCAACAACATTTTTCCTCCTTGCAGAACCCAGAATTAAGTCATGTGCTGCTTTGAAACAATGATCACACAAAAAAACCACCCAAAACCTCCACTGACTTCTCTCCATTTCCAGTTTTGCTCATTGCCAGTGCCTCCCATTTCACCTGACTCTGATGATGACAAGCAGGATTCCAGCACTGGGAGGCATCGATTGACCAAGTTCTTCATCCTTTTATTCCCTTCCCCATCCACCCACACATGGCCAGGCTTCGATTCCCTGAAGGATCAGCCCTCAGCGTTCCTGGAGCCTCATCCACAGCAATAACCAGCACAGATGCCCTCAGCAGGCTTGAACTGTTTGAGGGAGGGAGTGCTGATTTTTTGGTGGGAATCCAATGAATGATCTCACCCTGGAAAGGAAGCCAGAAATCACCATCTCCACCAGGCAAGTCATGGTGCTCCGTGTCAGCTGCACAGACCACCCCGTGCTCTCTGCAGATGGCCTCTCATGCCTCCCCACCCCTCAGTCCCACCATCACCTGCACCTCCACATTCTTCAGCTTTGATTTCTTGGCAGGAATAGTCAGGACTGCTGTCATGGCTGTGACTGCTATCCCACCAAATGCCAACTGGGCACCAGGCGAGCTGGCCAAAAGGAGAGGAAAACAAGTTCAGTGTCAGGGTAGCAAAACAAACCCCAAAGAAGGGTGGCACAAGAAAACAGTCAGTCTGAGAGGGCTGGGGTGGCACAAGGAAACCGACTGAGCCCTCAGCTCTGCCCTGCTGACCCAGCCTGATCAGCTCCTGGATCAGCAGGGACAGGAGCACCCTGCAAGGTCACAGAGAGGGCAGGGAGATGTGGTTTGTGCATGTCCACAGACAGCACTGCAATGCTCCCGTTGTCAGAGGGTCAGAGATCCCTCCTCAAGGTCTCTCCCTGACCTGCAGCAGGGCTGGAGTGGCGGAGTGGAGCCCTCCTGGCCCAGCTGCCTCTTGCACATCCATCCTCTTAGAGAGATCTCATTTCTGCTCTCCATCCCACTGTGACATCCTTTTTCCACTCCTCTGGGTCTCCATACAGCTCTCCAGCCCTCTGGCTCTTCCTTCCAGACTCTACCATCTTCACCCTCTTAATTCTGCATCCAGTGCCTCTTGCCACAGCTCCCCATTTCACACATCTCATCTGAGTATTTTTGCTCTATTTCTATCACTCACCAGGACATCCCTCACTGGCTCCATTTCCCTCCCCAGCTCCCCAAAAACCATCTCCACCCCATTTCTGCCTGCTCCCAAGTGTTCTCTCTGCCTGCCTCCACCCACAGCTCCCTCACACGTGCCTTTCCCTGCCCACCTTCAGCCCTCCCCTCCTCTTCCATCTCTCTAGGAGGGCACGGAGCCATCAGGAAAGGTTCTGCCCTTTTGGAGAGAAATCAGACCCAGATCCCCTTCCACAAGTGCAAGAGCCAGCCAGAGGGAGAGGTGCTTTGGATGGGTGCCTCCCTTTGGTGGAAGGAATTGGGGTCCACAGGCAACAGGTTTTGGTTTCCTGGGCTGGAAAGTCCTGTGGGACCTCCTACCCTCCCTGCCTATCAGCCACCCTTTCCAGATAGCCCAGGGTACCCTCTGCTCAATGCGGTGCAGCTCCTTCTCTTTGTTTCTTTTCCAAGCTCTGCAGTACCTTTGTTCCCTGCAGATTTCAAATTGCTGAAAGATTTATAAGACCGCAGTAAATCACAAGATGCAACACCCAAACAGGGGCTTTAATTATCATCACAAAGGTATTAAACATACCTCCAAAAGGAGAGGGGGACTGCTCACCTCTCTGTGGGTATAATTCCCTGTTGATGTGTTTGGGTACATCTCTTCCCCCCACCCTGCATATTTGTATACCAGTGCATGAATTCACCTTTGAAGGCTGTACAAGAATGTATAATCTCTGCCTTTCATGTGCTTCCATATCTTTTCTCATCTCGATTACCAGGCCTCCCCTTCAGCCATGTTCACGTTATGCCATGAAAGGCATTGTGCACATACATGGAGAGGAGCACAAACTGCTGTTTACTACCCCCAGACATATTTCCACATAAATACATTCTGCACCACCAGCTGCTTCTGCACCTTACAGAGGTGTTTTGACACATGTGTGTGTTAAGTGTTCATCCCATGTCCCTAAAACCACTCATTTCTGCACATGCACAACTTTGGCCTGGTTTTCTCCACCGCTGCTGTCATGTCCTTGGATCAGCACTGTTCCCCACCAACCTGCCCCAGCCTCTGCATCCTGGCTGCCCAGCAGAAGGGAAAGCAGAGATGTGAAGAGCTGCTGTATCTCACAGGTCACTTGTTTTATTTGCAACACCTACCGTAGGTTAGCCTAAGATGCCCAACCAGCTTTGAAGGCAATCCCTTGATCCTAAAAACACCCCAATGTCTGTGTTCTTTCCCTTGGAATTACCTCTGCCTTCAGAGCTGCCTCTCATCAAAGGCCCTGGCAGAGAACAGTTCCCCCCACCTTCAGTTTTCTGTCTCCTGAGCCCCACACAGGTCCATGTGTCTCTGTAAGAACAAAAGCACACTCAGGAAGGTGGTGGAACACCACAGCCCGTGGTCACTTTGCCTTTCCCCTCTGTTTGCAGCCCATACATGCACAAATCCACCACAGCAGAAGACACTGGCCGGGTCCATCCATGTGAGGAGCTCCCAGGGATTTGTCCATTTGCCCATCTGGCACTCACACACTCCCACTGCCTTGCTGGTCCATTCCTGTATAAACATGAGCGAGCTGTGACCATCCTGTTGTTGTTTCCACATTCCCCACAGCCGTTCTGCCCTGTGGTAATTTTGGACAGAAGCACTTGGGAAATTATAAACCACAGGTAACATTGAGGGCACTTTCAGTGCTGCTGGCAGTCAGGCTTTCTGTTCCCCATCCTCAGTGATTTCAGGTATGAAGAGAAAGGAGATAAATCAGAGATACCAGAACTTGTGAGAATCCACACACTGTCCTGTTCTGCCAGAAAACAAAGAGCAGAAGAATGTCAAACCCTGCAGCCAGGAAGCAAACGTCCCTGCTGGGCACTGTGGGGCTCCTGTCCATGCACACACTCCCTGCTGGACTCACTGGGCCATGTTTGGAGCCAGCCTGGCCAGCAGGCACACCAGCTGCCACAGAAACCCCTGACCTGCCCCACTCTCCAGGAACGCTGTAAGCTTTGGCTCAAGGCACTGGTTTGGTGAACCTGGACCTGCTCTCACCTTACACCAGCCTTGGCACTCGGGCTGATGGATGTCCTGCTTCCCAGGACTCACAGCCAGAGCCAGTGCATGCACCCAGCACTTGCTTCACCCTGAAACTGCATCTCCCCAGAGCAGAGCACAGCCCAGCAGGGAGGTTCTGCTCACCTTAAACCCCTTGAATTCAGTGCTTTGAAGCCCCCCTGAATAAGGCTCCCCAGGGGCTCAGTCAGAACAAGTGCCAGCTGACAGCTCTGCCCCTCACCTGAGGATTCAGTCACAACCACTGATAAGGCCCATGGTGCAGGAGATGCAAAGGCTGATCTGATCTGATCTGATCTGCCCTGAGAGAACCGTGCACAGCCAGGGGCTTTGGCTCTCCCCTCTCCAGCTCTGCACACCCCAGGTTTCCCTGTCCCCAGCCCAGGGAGCTCCCACAGGGTCCAGCTCCACTGCACTTTCCTGCGCTGCTCTGCCCTTGCCCATCCGCTGCAGAGTTATGTTCCCTCCTAATCCCTTTATAATTTCTCCCATTAACACAACACGCTGCTTTGCAGAAGGAAATCCTCTCCAAGCACCTAACAAAGCTATGCCCCATAATTTCCTATTCATTTGGGAACCCTGCATGCTGCTGAAAGCCACTGAGCTGTGCTAAGGACTGGCAGGGAGCTCACGGTGGTGTCTAAAGGAGAATTTCCTCTATAACCAGCTTAGGGAGCATTAAGAGCACATTAACAGCAATCTGGGCTTGGCCAGGGATCAGCCAGTGCAGATCCACATGGGAACAGCTCACAGTGCCACACTTCCCAGCAGAGGCATTGACATCAGGGTGTGTTCCCAGCTGCAGCCAGCCTGGGCTCCTCACGCCCTGGGGCTGCAAGCAAGAAGTTCTCCAGACTTAAAACTGGATGAAACACCTGGCCCCAAGCTTATCTGAGAGCAGAGCTGTGTCTGGAGTGGCTCTGTGCAAGAGCCACAGCACCTGTGCCCCTGCCCAGCTTTGAACAGTGTTAAATGAAGGGATAGGTGGTGGCAGATGGACACAGAGAGAAGCACCTCAACCAGCTGGGTGGATTTTGTGACAACCAGAGCAAAAGAGAGGGAGCAGGATCTGTCCTCTGAGCCCAGAAAAAGACATTAATCTGCACATTGTGCCCCTCATCATGCTCCTGCAGTGCTGCTCAAGATGATCTCAGCCAAGCAGAGCCCCAGCTGAGGCACTGGGACACCTGAGGAATTACCCCTCCCTGGTTGTGCAACGCTGGTGTGATTTGCATAACAGCAAACTATTGCCCAACAATCACATTAAGGCTGCTCACAATCATCCCCTGTACACACACACCAAGCCATGTCAGCATTGGCCCATATTTATGAGATCTCACCCATCCATCTGCCTGCCTGCATCCCTGCAACACTTGTGCTGCAGCAGACTAGAAGGATGGGTTTCCCATGATCAGTCAAGGAACTGGTTATTTCTCAATTCCTGCTCTCCTAGTGCTTCAAATTCCACATTTCAGGCACTTTGATATTTCACTCCTCTGATTTGACACCGAGGCTGTTCAAACTGCTCACTTTGCAGATTACTGCAGATTACTCATTTGGTAATAAATAAATAAAACCCTATCAGCAAGAAAATGCTGAAGTGAGCCACTCTCCAGATACCAGGGAGAGCCCCTCAGAAGGCAGAATGACCCCAGTGGTCACTCAGCCACCTGAAGCACAGACATCCCCTCCAGAGCCGGGTGTGTGAACCCTTAGGTTAATTCCCTATGAATTCCCTAAGAGAAGCCACCTAATACCTGATGACTTCTAAAACTCAGTGTCAAATCGCCATTCTCAGCCCCAAGGGGCAGTCATGGCACACAACATTGACTGGGCTCCATGGAGCTAAAACCTCCCTATATTACCACAGGGGTGCATCAGAGTCTGGAGAGGTGGGAAAGCTGAATGGGAAGATGATTTATTCCAACATTCCAGCCTAGGCTTTAAACCTCAGCCTGGCAGATGGTCCCTTTGCTGCCCAGTGCCCTGCACAGAGCCCATTTGCTGTTATTTATCCGAGCACAAGCCAGCCAGGCACAGCCCTCACTGTGAGAGGAGGAACACAGGTTTTACAGCAGAGCTTTCTTCATGCAGCTCAAGAGATGGCCGGGAAACAAAACCCAGGAGAGCTTCGCTCTGGGTGGCACCCACCGGAGATAATTGCTGCTGGATACTTGCCTGGGGCTGGGGAGAAGCTCCTACATCAGCACGGAGGAGCTGCTCCCCAGGTACCCCTGCTCCTTCACCTCCTCATCTCCCCCCTCCAACCTGCACCGGGGGAAATTCAGCCCCTCAGCCCCAGGTGAGGTGGCTGAGAGGGTCCCGTGAGGGGTTAAACCGCAGTGCCAGCAGCAGGAGCCCACCTCCCATCCCCTCCCTGTGGCTCCTGCCTTTTCCCGCTCCCCCCAGACGAGTTCTGGTTTGTCCTGAGGTTTGCTTCTTGCTTGCCTTGTTTATGTGAACGATAATTTTGGATGTGGTAATGGCAGAACTGTAGCAACATGCCTCCCTCCCACCCCCCTCTCTGCATCGGCGCTGTGGGGCACCGAGCTGCTCTCAGTGCTGCAGCCCAGACATTTTGGGGCCTGGAAGGACCAAGCTCCTCACCACTCACCTCCCAGCATCCTGCTCGCTTCCTCTTCTAACCCCAGGTGCTGTTAACAGAGCTCAGACCCATCCTTGGCCTGATGTGTGCTGTGCTGTGTCCTTGGAAAGCCTCCCCACCCTCCCAGCACCCTCATGCAGCAGCAGGGGTGGAACCAGCTCTGGGTTTCACCTGATTTATTCCGTATGCCTTCTATGGGCCTGTCCCTCACACAGGTCTAATAAATCACAAACCAAATCCTCTCAGAATAATATTAACAGCCATGTTTATAGTCAGCAGATTGCAGGAAATTCCCTCCCCACACCTATCACTGTCGGGCTTATCACTGAACTTACAGGGGCTGCGATTTTATTCCTGATTCCCGTGCCAGGAATAGATGAGCTGCAGGTCCCTCGCCCTGCCCCAGAGATGTGTATCTGAGATTCATCCCCTGCAGTTATTGATGGTGTGAATTACCACAGCACCTCTCAGCCCCTGTCCCAGGGTGCCTCAGCACCAGGCACGTGTGTGTGTGTGTCTGCCAGCAGCACCTGAAGGACGGTGGCACCACCAGGGTGAGGTCCCCTTCTGCCAAGACCAGCAGGGAACAACCCCTTTTCTTGGTATCAAATAAGGCATGCATGGATGGGTGGGATGAGCCATAGCACATCCTGAGAATGAAGGCAACCAGCAGTCTGATGTGATGCAGGATGAGGAGATACAGGTGAGTGCAGCCTTGCTGCCCTTTAGGGACCTGTGTCCAGATCAGACACAGCTTTGCTGCTGCTCAGATCACTCCTTGAGTAGGCAGCAGCAAGGCCCAACAGTCCTGGCCGATATTCCCACCAGAAAGCTCAGGTCAGAGTCACAGCCAAGCACAGAGCAGCCCCACACAGGGGAGCCCCAGGTGGGATGTCTGTGGTCCCCACCACTCCTCCTGCCCTTTCTGAGTGCAGCAGGCTTTTCAGTGACTGGCCATAGGGTTCCTTTGGCCTGTTAGGGACATATTTTTGCAAATCCCATCTAAAGAGATGCTCACCAGACATTAGCTTTTTGGGGAGCCTAAAGCAGCCTTACCCTCAGCTCCTAACTCCATTCTCCCAGGACCTGTAGTGCAAAGAGGATTTTGCTCTAAGTGACTAATGCTCATCATGCTACACAGTGCACCAAAAGCAGACAGGTCAAAGAGGAAGACTCAGAAACTGGCTTTCTTTTAAAACTGGTGTCATTGCCACAAGTGGCTTTTATTGTAGTAGTTCTTAAATTAGATGCTCTTAACTGCTCTGAGCCAGTGGACAGCAAATGAAACAGCACAACAAAAAGAACACAAGGAGGGTTTGCTCCATCCACACAAAATGGCACCCACTGCCTGAGGGAGGGGACAGCTGGGCAGGCAGGATGGCCCTGGAGCAGCTTCCCCAGCTGGAGAATCCCAGCCTGCAGCTGCAGCTCAGGCTGTGGGAATGGCAGAGAGACCAGCCCAGCTCAGGGCATGGCACAGCAATGTCCCCTCTGCAGTGTTCGTGTCCCAGCTTGCCTGGAGCACCAGCAGAGGATGAACCACGGGGCTGGGGACAATCTGCAGCCAGCACGGGGCAGGCTGGGCTGCTCTGCTGTAACAGACATCTTTTATGAAATGTCCTTTCCTTAGGATTTTTCCTTCTGAGAAGCTGGAGGCCTCAGGAACAAAATGTAAACATTGATTATCTGCTGCTGTGGAATGCAACAGGTGCATCTGTGATTGGTCTCATGTGATTGTTTCTAATTAATGGCCAATTACAGTCAGCTGGCTCGGACTCTTCTGTCCGAGACACAAGCTTTTGTTATCATTCTTTTTCTGTTCTCAGCTAGCCTTCTGATGAAATCCTTTCTTCTATTCTTTTAGTATAGTTTTAATATATCATAAAACAATAAATCAAGCCTTCTGAAACATAAAGTCAGATCCTCATCTCTTCCCTCATCCTCGGACCCCTGTGAACACCGTCACGCTCTGCTCTGTCCCGGGGCTGACAGCCACCAGAGCGCCCTGCAAGGCTGCACACGAGCAGCCAGCGCTGCATCCCTGATTCTCCCCCTCTGCAGAAACTGCGTGCTGCATCCCAAGCAGCCCCGGGGCAGGAGGAAGGCTGCCCGCACTCCTCCTCTCCTCCCATGGCCCGTCCCGCTGGCAGCAGGCAGGGCTGGGTGAGCCACTCCTGGGTGATTCACTGCCCAGCAGGCAGAAATGCCTTCCTGGATACACACAGCTGGGCGCAGGGAGAAGGAGCGAGCGCTCTGAGCGCGGCTGAATCACCGAGCGCCGGCGTGCAGGGACAGCGCTCCGCTGGGGTCGCGGCCAGGTGAGCATTGCAACAGCGCGGGTGACTCACCGAACGGCACGGAAAACGGCATGCGGGGCAGCAGCGGGGAACGGGGGAGGAGAGCAGCCCGCCGGGGCACAACCCGGGGGCGGCAGGCTCGGAAACACCCAGGTCTGTCTCGGGGCCAGGAGGAGAACGCGCTGCTGCAGGAATGGGGCGCGGTGAGCGAGCCCACCCCGCTGAGGGAGCCTCCTCAGCCATGGATGCTGCACCCCAGCCCTGCCGGAGCTCCACGGGAAAGCTCCTCACTCTGCCACGGCACTAGGAGCTTTCCTCTTTGTGTTTCAGGACAGGAGGCAGCCACACAAGCTCCCTGTCACAGACATCTTTTATGGAAAATCCTTTCCTTAAGATTTTTCCTCCTGAGAAGCTGAGAGGCCTCAGGAACAAAATGTAACCAATGATTATCTGCTGCTGTGAAATGCAACAGGTGGATCTGTGATTGGCCCATGCTGGTTATTTCTAATTAATGGCCAATCAGTCAGCTGACTCAGACAGAGAGTCCAAGCCACAAGCTTTTGTTATTCATTCTTTCTTTTTCTATTCTTAGCTAGCCTTCTGATGAAATCCTTTCTTCTATTATTTTAGTATAGTTTTAATATAATATATATCATAAAATAATAAATCAGCCTTCTGAAACATAAAGTCAGATCCTCGTCTCTTCCCTCATCCCAAGACCCCTGTGAACACTGTCACAGCCCCCCATGGACAGGATGGTCACAGGAGGTTTGGGCTGGATGCACCTTGCTGAATTCTGCCATGGAGTCACTCTCATCCCTGACAGTGGCACTGCCAGGTTCTGGGAAAACCAACCCGTGGACATTGCTCCTCTCCTCCCCTACCCAATCCCTGGGACAGCAAGAGCTGCACCTGCACCCCAGCAGTGAGCCAGTGTCCCCAGCACCCAGAGGCTCCTATGGCACTGCTTTGGGTAATTCCAGTGGCATGCCCTGCACCTGCCCTACAGGGTAACAGGCTTTTTCCCACACCTATGTTTTCTTGCCTGTCCCTGAAGGCAAGGCAGCCCTGATCAGCATTTCCATGTTGTGCTGAAACAAGACACAAACTCCCTGGAGTCAGCTGTCCTAACAGCCTTGCCAGGGGCAGCAGGAAAATGGGCACAGATTCCCAGTCAGGTAACAAAACTTTCCCAATTCCTGCTAGGAAATGTGTGTCCCTAGCCTCATCCCTACTTCCAAGGAAGGGTGTTGGCTGAGAGCAGCAACGCTGAGCTGACAAGTCATGATGGAAAGCTGCATCCTCCTGCATCCCCCCAAACCAGCTGGATTTCCTCCTGGGGACTGCAGAGGAAGGGAAACTATGAACCTCCCACACCCAGACCAGCAGAGGGGCTCCCCCATCTCCCTCTAATGCCTCCAGTCCTTGGAGGATTTCAGGTTAATCAGGCTGGATCATTAGCTCAAGCTGCAGCCCTGTTGGTTCATGGAGCCCTTGGACCCCTTGTCCCAGAGGGCAGAGCCCACAGCATCCCCAGAGCAGTGTCCCCAGAGTGGTGGCAGTGTCTATGGGCATGACAACAGCATGGCAGAGCAGGGTACAGAGCCAGAGCCCTGCTGTGCAACATGCTGTTCAAATGGAGAACTGCAAAAAAAGGTAATACCTATCTATATAAATAAACCAGGCACATGTCCATTGGGAATTTCAAAAAAAAAAAAAATCATTACCCTTTGGGATGCAAAGCAGCTAGGCCTGGAGAGCAGCTAAGAATTGTTATTAAATAAATTAATTAGCTCAGCAGAGCCCGCCAGGTACTGAACACTTTCCACTTCCAAGCAGGTAAATGAGTCCGTGGGAACAGAGGCTGCTCCACGCCTGCCAGGCAGCACAAGCTGCATTTTAATGTGCATGCAATTTCTGCAGCTCTGCCCCTGCAGGTGGCACACTGAGTGCTGTGTGACCCCCAGGAGGGCCCAAAGAGCCCCCAAACATGAGGGAGCACAGCCACCTTCCCGTGTGCCTCAGTGCAGGAGGGGTTTGTGTGCAGGGATGCCTGTGCCCAGCAGAGCCCAGAGCCTTCCCTGCAGCACGTCTGGAGCCAGGGCTGGCACTGGGGTGGCACAGAGCAGTGCCAGGGCATGAGGAGTGCTGAGCATCACCTGGAGAGCACAGCCCCACGCTCTGCATGGCCCAGAGCTCTGCAGGCAGGATGGCTTTGATCCCTCCCCAGCCCCATCTCTGCCTTTAAACACCGACTTTGATCACCCTGGGGTCTGGCAGGAACAGGCTGAAGGAACTCCTCTGCCATGGTAACTGAGGGCTGGCAGCAGTGACAGGGCAGCACTGCCCTCCCTGCCAGGGGCTCAGCTGGGCTCTGACACAGCCACAGGAGTGACCCAGGGCCAGGCTGGGTCAGACACACTGGGAGGAGGTAAAGGAAGAGCAAAACAGGAGCTGGGAAGGAAAGGTGGAGGTGGTAAGCAGGAACTCTCCGTCCTTCCTCCCATCCTTCCTCCAGGGCAGGTCCAGCTGCAATGACCCTTCCTGCATCACCCAATCCAAACTTCCTGCATCAAAAGGTGAACAAATCCCTGTCCTGCACCAGCTTTGCTGAAACTGAGAATTCCAAGGGGACTGTAGAAAACACCAGCAGTGCTCAAGCCTCCCTTCCAGGGAAGTGGGGAGTTAGATCTCTGTTACAAGAGGAAGTTCACAATTACAGCACAAGTCGTTACTGGAAAACAAAATTCCCTGGCATGTTGCAAATAAAATCTGAATTCCCCAGTCTGGGGTTCAAGACAGCCCACAGCCTTCATTCCAGGGCCCATCTGAGAGATAAAATGAGATGATATTTATGATGGCGGAGACAGATAAAAGTTGGTAGGGGAACAGCTCTGGGAGGGCATTTCAAACAATGAGTATTACATCCGAAACAGCACAAGATTCACTTGCAGAAAGAAGCCCACAGTGCTGAAAACTCCTGAAATTAAATCTCTGTGCACACCCTCCCCAGTAACCTGAGCAGCACTACTGCAAACAGCTCCAGAGAGCAGGACCGTGCTGCCTCTTCCTCTCCTTGGGGAAAGAGGGTTATTAAGTCACTGAGGGTTATTAAGTCACTGAGAATCTTTGAACAGCCCTTATTTTTCACTGTGGGTGACAGCAGCTGTGTCCAGGGCATTCCAGAGCATCCAGCTGCTGCAGCACACCAGGACTGGGGTCTCTGCTTTGAGTCCAGCCCAAGAGTGACCCACAAAGCAGCAGTCAGTGCTCTCCCTACCCAGCAATGGATCCCCATCCAGGTTAATTCCTTAATGGACCCTGATCCCCACCCTGGATCAGCCCTCAGCATCCCCCATGGGGGCTGTCCTAAGAACAGAGCACAACCCCAACCTCACCAGCACTCCTGCCTGCCCATACAGATGTGCCTGCCTGTACAGATGTGTCTCCCTATATAAACACATCACCTGCCCTTTCCTCCCAGCCTCCTCCAGAGCCACCACAAGCCCCAGAAGCTCCCCAAGGGGCTGCAGAAGCCTCTCGTGTCACCCCACAGTTGAGCAATCCACAGATCTGCCACGACTTGGGCAGGATTAGGCAGAGCTGCTGCCAGGCTGAGCTGCCCAGGGAGGACAGATCATTCCTGCCAGGAGCCAAGGCTCTGAAAAGGGACATTGTTTCAAGGATGATTTGCTGTTTTCCCCCTCACACACACACACACAGATCTGCAGCTCCAATCTGGCTTTTGTGTGAGGCACCTGCTACCACCTGTGGTCAGGGATGAGACCAGAGAGGGAAGAGCAAAGGAAGGAGGGAGTGGAAGCCAGGCTTCCTTAACCTTAACCTTAACCTTAACCTTAACCTTAATCTCCAGCCAGCTGCTCCCCTCCCCTTTATCAGGCAGCAAATCCCCACATTTTCCACATACCCTTTTTCTGCCAGCACAGTCCCTGCCCAGGTGTGATGCAGGCAGACCCACACCAACCTGACCTCTAAACTTCAGGAACTCAAATTAAAATGGGCCTGAGAGATAAACCAGCCTCCCAGGTTTACTTTTAAGCTCAATGCAAACAAACACAGAGGACATTTTGCAAAAGCCAACATTGCCTCCTGCTGCAGCACTTCAAAACCCAAAAAAAAGAAACCCCTGGGTGATGGGATGGCTCAGAATGAGGTTTTGTCCGTGGGTCAGAAGCATCTGTCAAACATGCAGCCAAGGAGGATGGAGGATGCCTTGAGGTCTCTGCAAAGCTCCTGCAAAGGGCTCAGTGGGAGGATTTGCATCTGCTGAGCAAAGAGCAGGGCCTGGGGCTGTGTCCCCACGTCCCACTGGTCCCACTGGTGGGGTTGCTCAAGCTGCAGGGCTCACCACCATGCTGGGAACGGGCAGGAGCACTGGCCAGAGCAGTCCTGTTCACACCCTGGCTCCTTCCAAAACACTCAGGGATGGTTTGGAGCAGAATGCCACAACCACCCATCATCATACTTCACTTTTTTCCTTTAGTCTTTGCCTTAATCCTTTAATGAATTAAGTGGAGCAATTAAGCAGGATTTTTATTTCTTTTTAAAGTGAACACGCATGAAAATGGAGATGGGTATTTTTTGCAGTTTGAACGCTTAATATGATAATTAATGCAAAGCCCCTCAGCTTTAGGGATTCTCCACACCTCTCACCCAGGCCTTGTTCTGTTTATCTTCCTGGCAGACTGCCTCTCATTCCAATGAATGTTGCCCCTTCCCCTTGCTCAGGCAATGCCCAAACTGCACAGATCAGGGCAGGAGGGAAGGGTGGGCACTCAGAGCTGGTCCACAGCAAAAGCCCCAAACAAGCATCAGGGGTGCAGAGTGCTGCCATAGCAGGAAATGGAGAAATCTCCCTTCTGGAGAAACTCAGATGGGACCAACCTTGCTGTCCAGCAGCGTATCCAGCCCTCACCTCAAGCAACTGAGCTGAGCCCTCATGCCCAGCTCACTGGGGAAGGTTTGCTGGGCAGGGTGATGAGGGCAGTGCCTTCCCCAGCCCTGACAAAACAGAAGTTTTGGCTCTGCAAAGGAGGCTGGACAGGCTCGCCTTCCCAAGCAGCATTTCCACATCTGGTATCTTCTTGCCTTCCAGTCCTCAGGTCCCTGCTCCCTTCCTCTGCTTCCCCTCATCCATCTACTCCCTGTTTGGCTTAAAATATTTGCAAGTATGGCTGAACATCTCTGTGCCTCAGTTTCCCCACCAGTGAAAAGGAGGTTAACAGATGCCCCTGCTTCCCTGGAAGGATGCAGGCACTGGGAGATGACAGACATTTGGGGGATGCCATGGACCCAGCCCAACACCACTGAGGCTCTGCCACCCCTGTTCTGAGCACACATTTTAGACTGCCAGCACTACAGACATCATTATCCCCTGTTCCAGGGAGGAAGGGAAGGAGCCTGGGACTGATACACATCAGAGCAGCACAACTCCAAAGGTAAATTTCTCAGATATTTCTCCAAATGGTTGGACAAAGTGCTTCAAGGATAGGGAAGGCCTTGCTGTAGCCCCATGAGGTGTTACCAAACATGGCTCACTTGAAATCAGGCAGTGGGCCCCCAGTAAATCCCACAAAGACCATCCTGACTGGGCTGGATGGTATCCCTCAGCACTGGGATTTGCTGTTTGGGAAATGCCTCTGCGATCTGTGTTTTTCATTTTTCAATCCTTTTTTTCTCTCAACTTGTTATAAACTTCTTCCTTTTTTCACCAAAACACATTTCCTGACACAAAAAGCTCCTGGTGAATGTTCTCTGACTCACTGAACTGCCCCAACAGATCTGCCTGCACAGGAACTGGACCATCCTGTTTGTGGGTACCAGAGCCACCCCCAGCCGTGTGCCCAGGGCTGAGGAAAGCTGTTCCATTGAGAAACACTCCCTGCCAGATGTGGGCAAGCCCTCCCTCACATCTGGAGAGCAGTCAGACATTTTGATTTTCTCTCTCAATTGTTTGTTTCCTTGTCCTGAGCAGGACAAGCCTTGGAGATGAGGTTCTTTGCCTCTTTCTGCAGAGAAGTCCACCAGCATTTTTTCCTGTAAGATTGTGGTTTTGCAAATCCAGAAGGAAGAAAATAATACACCCTGAAAAGCAGCTTCAGTATTGGGAGAGAAGTTTGTCTCCTCTCTTTTGCTAACCTGTGAGAAATCAGTGTGTGTTTTTTACAATGGATTTTTTCAGTAGTACAAATTCATGGAGGTTTGGGCTGCTGGTGCTGTGTCCCTTGGTGACCACTGCCCTTTAGAACACACCTGAGACCCAACTTTCTTCCATCCCAAGGCACAGAGTGCTGCAAAGCCTGTGGTGATCATGGCCAAACACAGCAGTCAATAAAGCTGATGACCTTTGCTTGGTTGTCCAGTCAGCCAAAGGAAACATTTTCCCCTCTGGCTCCTATACTAGACACTTCAAAAATTATGGAGACTGCTCCCATAAGGTCCCTGGGAAATCTCAGGGACACACATCCATCGATATTTTGCAGTCTGAGACAGCAGCAACATCTCCTGCTGCACTGGTACAAGCCCAGACACCGTGCTTGGCTTCCTGTAAACAAAAGCTGTTTAGCTCTAAATTCCTCTTTTGGCTGAGGCTGCCCTGGTTCAGGGAGGATGGTATCGAGATAATCATCACATGGATTGTGTTCCTGGGACTGGGACTTGCACAACGGCGCCTCTTTAAAATGCCCTTGGAGCAAGGAACTTCCAGCCTGGTTTCTCTGCCAGGCAGGTCTGGGTGTCAGGTCTGAGCACCAAGGCAAAGGAGAAGGAGAGAGAAGGATCTGAGAGGGGAGCATGGAAGTGTCTGGGACTGCAATGCGTTAACAGATAAATAAACATTTACAGACTGCAATGGGTTAACAGATTAATAAAAATGTATGGACTGCAATGGGTAAACACATTAATAAAAACATATGGACTGCAATGGGTTAACACATTAATGAAAAGGTATGGACTGCAATGGCTTAACACATTAATGAACATTTATGGACTGCAATGGGTTAACAGATTAATAAACATTTATGGACTGCAATGGGCTAACATTAATAAAAATTTACAGACTGCAATGCAAAGAAGAGAGTACAAAGGATTTGGGCTGGAGAAGAACAGAACTTTTCCCCCAAAGCATGACAAAGCAGGAGAGGAGTGGTCTTTCCCAGGGAAAAGAGTTAGTGGTCCAGGGTTTTTCAGGCCAGACCAGAACAAGCACATATTATTTCCCTATTTCAAAATTAACCTCCACTTTGAAAGAGTTTCTGCTCAAGCCAGGCAAACCAGAGACATTTGGGTGAAGCAAGAGTGTGGGCAGACCCTGCTCTGCCTGTGCCTGATCTCCCAGTGCCCGTGCAATCCCCAGCACACGATCCAGTGCACTGGACTAAAAGTTAAACATCCAGTCCAAGCTGGTTGTGTGGCATCAGTGAGGGGAGAGACTCATCCTCTGGGAATGGCTCATTCTCCCTGGACAGACACCTGAACTATGGAGCTGTAATTTAACTTCTCATCCTTGCTCTACCCTTTAACCCACTGTCCTCTATCCCCAGCTCCTTGTAGGACCCAAACAATTCCCACCTTGTCCCCTCCTCTATTATCCACTGCCACCCCCACCAATCCCTTCCACAAACACCAAGCTGAAGTTTGGTTTCTCATTCAGGGTGGTGGAAAAGCACATCTGTGTTCACCCACCCAGCACAGCCCCAGCTCCTTCCTGCAAAGCTGGGCCAGCAGAAGGCACTGACCATGTCCCTGCCCTGGCCATTATCCCAGGGGGATGTTATGATGCTTGCCTTGCAGTGCATGGTGGGGAGAAGGGGTCCAGTGCAGCAACTTCAGGAAGACTTTAATGTGGCACCATTCCTGGTGCACAAAAGCATGACGAAGCAAAGTCCTGTGAAGGGGACCAGCCCCTCAGTGAGTCACACCAGGAGGGTTTAGGGGTCTGTGATACACGAGGTATCTGGGAATGGCCAGGATACTGATAGAGAAACATCCTGCCAGAGCTGGAAGTGAGAGGCTGCTCCTTGAGCGTGCCAGCGAGGAACTCACCTCATCCCCCACCACCCACTCAAGCCTGGTGGGCAGTTTTGCTTGAGATCATTTCCCCAAGCCTCGCTGGGACGCGGTGGCTTCTCTTCCCACGGTGTCCTGTTGGGGACTGTGGTGACACGGTGACACAGCGCTCCGAGTGAGGGCTGGTGGCACAGCCAGGGATGAGATCAGCCATCCATGAGCTCAGCCATGCCTGAGATGAGCCATCCCTGAGCTCAGTCAGCCCTGAGCCATCCGGCACGCGAGGCAGGACCAGCGGCTCGGGATGAGCTCATGCACGGAGGGATGGAGGGGAGGAGGAGATGCACTGACTCACCAGTTCATCCCATGATGAGGGCCTGCTACAGCCCCCTGTCCTGCCAGGAAAACCTGCAGCTCCAGCCCCCAGTGCGGCTCTGCTCGCAGGGATGATGGCAGTGGGACCATGGCACACCTTGGTACTCTGCCAGCGTGTCCTCACTGCCTTACCTGGACACCAAGCCTTCCCCCAGGGCCCTGAGCAGCACCTCTCCCCATCCCTTCAGGGTCCCATCTGTCTGTAGAGCGATGACATCCCCTCTGTGGGCTGGCATCCCAGCCTTCTGTTGCACTGAGCTCCTGACTCTGTCCTGGTGCCAGATGGCTTCGGAGGGAGATGACTTCATCTCTTTTAAAGGGGCAATGGATCTGTCAGCAGTGCCCTGTAGGAATCAATGTGCATCATGCTTGGTGGGAAGCCAACATGGGGAGCATGCCACAGCATCCTTATGATCCCACACAGGGCCCAAAGAGGCTTGGATTCCATTCCGACACTCCAACAGCCTCGTGCCCTTCACTCTCAGCCATGTGTCATGCTTCGTCTGTCCCAACAATAAACTTGTGGAGTGGAGGACGAACAGGAGCTCCATGTGATGCCCTCCTGAGTGTCTAAGGGCAGGGACTACCCAGCACTCAGCCTCACAAGCCAAAGATGTCTTAATAGATCCCACACTGAATGGAGGGGAGTGGTCAGTGTGCATCAGCCTCTCATTCCCAAAATGATGTCTGATGGGTGGCCTGAGTCAAACTCATTCATCACCGGACTCCTCCTGGACTTCAGGCCAGGATAACCTGGAGCACAAAGGAAATCCCAGCTCAGATTTGTACTGGGTACAAAGGGTGAGTCTCAGAGTGAGAATGAGGTGTGCTCACAGAGATATGAGTCAAGGGCTGTGATTACCACCCTGCTGCAAGGGGAGAGATGGATCCAGCCTGTGCCCCTTGGGAGATACCAAAGCACCCAAACGTCCCTCTCCAGGCAGCACCCCCTCATTCCCCAATGATCCTGCCTGTCTGGGAGCTGCAGGGTGTTTTACAGGAGCCATCCTGAGTCATGGGAGCAGCCCTGGTCAAGGAGGCTGCAGCCAGACCCGGCTCGGGGAGCCGATCCCTGCCCAGGAGTGGATCCTCCCTGCCCGGAGCAGACGCTGCTGCTGCCTGGGGAAGCGCTGCCGACGCCGTTCCCGGCAGATAATCGCCCCTTCCCCGGCAAGTCCCTGCACGCTGCCGTGCAAACAGACCCACAGAGCACGGCAGCAATGCAGGGCTGAAGGGCCAGACACACAGACGGGCTCTATTCCCTGCAAAGGGGAAACAGGAGCTGTTTGTCCCCGAGGGAGGGAACTCACAGATCCCAGCACACCCCTGAGCTTGCACCAAGACTCTGCTGCCCACCCTCACCCACACAGCTGGAACATTCCAGCTCCAGCTCACCCTCACCCTCAGCAGGGATGATCAAGGGGGTCACACCATCGTGGCTGTTTCTGAGGGCAGAAGGGTTTGGAGAAAACAAATCCAGTGCCACGTCTCAACAGCACTGCCCTGACCTGCTGGGCCACGGGGGCAACACTGCAGCTGCAAGGGCTGGCCAGGAAAGGCTCGTGTTTGGGAGGATGAGCTGCAAGATGGGCCTGCAGGCAGATCTTCAGGGCACAGGCAGGGCAGTGAGTCCAGCCACAGCAGGGAGGCCCCTGTAGATGTTTCTTGCTGGTCCAGAGAGGCCCACGGTGATTTCCCTACCCCAGCCTGAACATGCTGCTTCTCTGGAAAGCTCTGCATGCAGGTAACCCACAGCAGAACAGCTTGGCTTTATTACATGGAGATCTTGGGTGGAACCAGGAAATGAAATCTCTCCCCATGATTAGGGAGAAAGAAGCACCATTGCCAGCCAAGGATGGGGCTCTGGCATCCCCCACACCCTGGAAAGGTCCCATTGCTTCTGGCAGGGTGAGATCCCAGCAGCAGGACATGTACATTTTCTGTAAAGGGATCATGGTGGCATGAAATGTTGACAGCAGCTTATGGAACCTTGCTGGCTTGTTTGACTGACTGTCTGAGTGGTATGAAGAAGGACAAAGCCAGGCACCATGCACAGCCCCATCTTCTGTCTTTCCTCCTGGCACAGCTCCCCCAGCCAGGCCAATCCTCTCTGCTTGCAACCACAGGTAATTCTGCAACCCACCCCTTTCTGCAGGAGTTGCTCCTTGGGATAAACTTGGGACAACACTTTTCTTCCCAACCCTGCCTGACTTCAGGTTGAGCAGGAGAGCTGAGGAGGCAGAGCCAGAAAGTTTTCACCAGTTCCAGGTTCTCACTCGCCACTGATATGGAATGAACAGCTGGAGCTCAGGAAAAGCTCTCCTCTGCTTCTTGTACTTCCTGGATCACTGGGACAGTAATCAATCCAAATGTGCTCTAAGAGACCATGTTTGTCTTTGTAAAGAAGGCAGAAGTCCATCTTAGTATCCTAGCTATGAGGATTTTGGGGGTTCCATAGCTAGGTTGCTGCTTACCCCAAAGCCGTGATTTAATTAGGAAAGGTAATTTTGTTATTAAACCATCTGGTACATTTGGAAAAGCAGGTGGGCTTTTGGAAAACCAAGCCCTCCTTCAGTCATGTCTCTCATGGTCTGCTGCTCCATAGCCAAGGAAGTTTTTTTCTGAGATCTCAGGTATCCGCAGCCAACAAGAGCAGCACCATGCTCTGCCACCTCTGTGGGAAGGAGCACCCAGTGCCACCAACCTGCTGGCAGCAAGGTGGAGTTGTCAGTGGCTTTTGCATTCACTGGATACTGTGCATTTTCTGTAAGGAGATCAGGTAATAACCAGCTCACACCCAATTCTTCTGCAGGGCCTGACTGATACACAGCTCATCCGTGAGCACCAGCCTCCCCAAAGAGCATTTCATCAGCACAGAGAAGGGATGAAGGAGGGCCCCTGTCACCACCTGGGAGAGCAAGAAGACAGTGCAGACAGGGAGAGCTGGCTCGTGGGTGGCATGCTGAGATCAGCACTGCTGGCCTTGCTAGCTGAGGGCTCACACCTTGCTGCACAGGATGAGACCAAGCCCCCACTGCTCCAGAGGGAACAAGGCACCTCTGCAGTGGTGAAAGGCTCCAAACTCAGGGAAATGCTGGTTCTTGCAGCAATCAGCTGATGCCCTGAAGCCAGAGGTTTGCTCACTTGCACTTTGGTGTGTCTAAATATAATACAGGTATTGTTCTGAGCCCTGCGTCAGCCCTGCTGAGATCCAGCCACCAATACCTGATTTTCTCACCTTCCCCAGCTGAGACATGCAGCTTGTGTGAAGGAACTTTTCCTTTCCTTCCTCCCAAATGCACCTCCCAGTGCCACCACTGGCTGATCTGGCCTCCTCTCACAAGATGTCATTGAAAAGAAGCTAATTTGCAATTTCAAGGTACTACTGTTTCTACTGTCACTTTCATAATCCTCAAAACTTCACTACAAGTTCCCCTATAAATTATCCGAACAAACCAGCTGGAAAAATGGATAAGCTGCACATGTAAATCCAACTAAGTTTTTCCCTTCTTCCCACTCAGTTCAAACTGTTTCTGAAAGGCCATGATGAGCTGGAAATCAAAGTCACTTTCCGAGTGGAGTTAAATGCTGTGAGCAGAGCACTCAACAAGAACATTTGAAGCACCAAAGCTGCAGAGATTTCCCAAAACCCAGCTGTGTCCTATGGGAGATTGGTCAGGCTCACCATGCCATGCACATTTCTTCTCTCATTCCTGGTACAAACTCCCCAGATTTAATCTAAATTCCTGACCAATTTTGATTCCATCAAAACTGCTTTTTCTGGTGAATATACCATGTTGCTCTCACCCATCTCCACCAACAACTCCAAATAGTCTCAATATACCATGGGTCAACTTCTTCACATCTTTTTGGACTTGCACCATGAAATCACATGGATTTTCCAAGGGATTGGTGTTGTGTGATTTAAATTGACAGCGTTTAGTTTGAGACAAGTTCCAGTTGAGGCTGTACATGTGGCCAGAGGATCAATACCCTCCTGTCTTGTGAGGCTTGCTGGTGACCAGTAAGGTGCAGGCCTGCACCAACCACTCCTCCTCAAATGGGATGCGAACAGACCCTGCCTTCTCTCCTCCACCCATTCCTGTGCCATTGTTGGGTGTAGCCTCATGAGGAGCAGCCAGGCACCTATGTGGACAGTTTGATGTTAAAACTGTCCAATTTTCATACTATTTTATTTTTTCCCTCTAAAACTATACAGAGGGCTTTCTGGTAATTTCAGCTGCAAAAACACACCAGAGGGGAAGGAAACTTCACTTAAAGCTGAACATTTATTTCCCATGTTGAGAACCACCCTGTTCAAACCTCACTTCAATCTAAAGGGGGAACGTTAATATTTACTGGGGTTTGAGGTGGAAAGAAGAGAGGAGGCAGAAGGGGACAAAGAGGACTGAAGGACCCTCACAGAAGAGTCCGTGTCCTTCCTTGGTCCAGCCCTGAACAACTCCTCCGGAGCCAGGATGCTCTACAAAGATAAATCCCCCAAAGCTCCTGCTCGTTGTCTGTCTCCCCACGCTGCCATCTCCCTCGCTGCCTCCTGCCTTTTCAGGGCAGGACCCCCTTTTCATCCCCTCTCCTCCGTGCAGCACGGAGCCCCCGGGGCTCGCTGGCACCAGCCGGCGTTTCTGGGGGCTCCCCCAACACAAAAAACAACAACAACAACCACCTTCAAAGTGCCTCTCGCACGCAGCTGCTCCGAGGGCAGATTCAGGTTTCCCCCACCCCCTTCTACCCATCCCTCCTCACAACACCCACCTGGCAGATAGCTAAAAACAATCTTTGAGTTTTTCAGGTGTGCTGGGAGGGATTTACCCGACATATTCCGCCAGCCCACCACCGCCCCCCGCCCTGCAGTTGAAGCCCTGGATTTCAGGTTAATCTAACAGTAAAAAGCGCTGCAATTATTTGGCTCTAAGGCTTGGGTCCTTGCCCGGTTCTGACACAGGCACACTCAAACTTCACGGAGGGAGCGGGCGATGCCCTTCCTCCTCCTCCTCCTCCTCCTCCTCCTCCCGCAGCCCGTCACGGGAGGGCTGGCGCTCCTGCGAGCCAGTTCCACCCCTCGCAACTTTCCCCCTCGCCGCTTCCGAGCGCTGCCGCCGGAGCTGCAGCCGGCAGGAGCCCTTGCTGCAGGGATCTCCCGGAGCCCTCTGCTCTGACCTGCCCGCACCATGGAGCCCCGGCGGGCAGCCCGGAGCTGCTGCTGCTGCTGCCGGAGAGGATTCGCAGCGCAGGGAGCGCAGAGGCAGCAGTGAACTTCAGGAGAGGCGCCTCTCCTGTTGCAACAGGTAAGGCACGCTGCTGGCCGGTGTGGGGAGTGGGAATGACTCAGGGAGCAGTCTGTGCAGCATGGATGGAGGAAGGCATGGAGGTTGAAGAGATTTAATCGTCAAACTGCTTTTGCATGTGAGTAACTTGCTGGGAGCAGCCTTCACCTACAGAGAGAGCTTTGGGATGCAGAGCTCTTCATCTCTTCCTCACTTCTCGCAGCCCTAGCACAGGGCTCATGGAAGGAGGCATGAAAAGTTTCATTCCTGTTTGCATCTGGCTTAGCTGGGGAGCTTCAGCAGGCTGCAGCCAGTGCAAGCAGGTGGGCTCCAGGTATCAAAGCAAAAGTGACGCTGCAGAGCAAGGCAGGTGTGGAGGGAGTGAGCACAGAAGCAATCCAGGTGTCTGAGCAGGGCAGGATTTCTGCAGGGAGCAAGCTTGTGCTGGAGTAAATGGATGAGCTGTGGCAGGAGCAGCGATGGCGTCTGGCTGTAGGCTCAGCTATTGGCCATGTCCAGCCCTGCTAACCACGGTGAGGTGACACAGCTCCAAACTCTGTCCCCACGTGCCCCACTGAGCCACTTCCACTGTTGCCTTGAACTGGGCTGTGCTTTGGGGATCCCCTGGGCTGTGCTCTGGGGATCCCCGAGTGCAGTCACAGCGCTGGTTTTCCCCTGCCCAGCTTCCCTGTACACCCAGGTTCCAGGAGCTCCTCACCTGCCCTTGTGCCCCTCCACGATGGGCAGCAGAGCCACCCTTTGTGTCTGCACCTTCATTCACTGCCAGTGCCTTGTTATGGGATGAAACCCCAGACAGAGCAAGCGCAGTCCCACTTCAGGGCATGCAGGAATTATTTCCTATGTACATGTGCAGCCCTGATAAAGGAGGTGGAAATACAGGCAGGGAGGCCTGGGCACTGGGAGCCAACTGCAGTTATCAGCTAATCAGCCTCCCGGGAAATTGGAGTTGGACTCGGTGGAGCACAGCACTCCAGAGGGGCAAAGATCAGCGGTCACGCGACTGGGGTTGCTTCAGAGGAAACCCTCAAAGAAAGCTCCTGCTCCTTTGCCTTTGTGGCTGCGGAGGGCTGAGAGTTCCCAGGTGGTGTGGAAATTCAGGCTGTGTGGTGGTACGAGCTGGGCAGGCTCTGCTGGGCAGGCAGGGCTGTGGCCAGCGGGCCCTGGATCCTGGCAGGGGCACATGGATTGCTCTGTTCCTCCATTCCGGCACTCAGAGGGGCAAAGAGCAGGCAGGGGATGTGCAGGGAGCTGCCGTGGCTCTCCAGGCTGTCAAGCTAGAGATACCTGGCAGGTTAATGGAGCTTTGGGATGGAAAGCAAACAGTCTGTACTGGGCTCCTGAGCAGGGCTGGGCTGTATCAGGATTCGGGACAGCAAAGTGTCCGGGCTTGGCATTGTGTGCTTTTATCATCTCCTAATGTGCAGCACCCCTCACTGTATCGGGAATGGTTCAGGGACATCCACCTGTGTGCTGTAGGATTGGGGTTCCTGAGGCTCTGGGCAGGGAGAGGTCTCTAACCCAGCCAGGGGTTCGGTCTCTGCTTCTCCCAGCCTTGCCGGTAGGCTCAGCGTGCTCTAGGACATTCCCAAAATGAGCCCAGGTGCCCTGCCTGGGCAGGGGAGAGCACAGCAGGATCTGCTCCTCTCCCTCCCGAGCCTTTCCCTCGCACCATGAATGCATTTCAAACCCTAATGTTCCCAAACCAGTGCAGCTCCCAACCCTGCAAACAAACAAGCGCTGCTCATGTACGGAGGGAGAGTTCAAAGGAGGCACGACACCTGGAATCAAACATCTGTTAGGGACTAATGCATTTTGCATCCTGCTTTCCTGCCAACTGCTCCGAGGCAAGCGCTGCAGGATGGTTCCAGCTCCCTGCGTGCTGCAGCAATGGCATTCCCTGCTCCCTGCACCTCGCTTTGTTCCGTGCCACGTGTGGAGCATGCAAGTGCAGCTGCACCTCGAGCTGTTAGCACCGGGCTTCCTCTTGTATCATGGACAAACATAAGAGGATTAAATACCCCTGAGCCCTTTTAAATTTTTTAAACTGGGTTGGCAACATGGATGCTGCATTGTCTATTAACAAGCTGATCTGCTGAGCAAGCATTTTTTTCCTCTAACCACACTTTTTCCTTGGCAATGAGGCAGGTAGTGCTTTATTAGCAAAGAAACTTTCTTCTCTAATTCTTGGAAGAAGGAGCTCCAGGGAGGGGCAGGCTGCAAGGGCTGCTAGGAAGGTTTGTAGCTCCGAAATGGACAAGGAGCAGGGTTGAAACAAACCAAAGGAAACACTTTCCTTTTCTGTATGGAGGGCATAATTAACTGGGGAACAAATTGCCACAGGATATTGCAGGCACCAAAAGTTGTGTTTGGCTTCAAACAAGGTTTTGATCCATTTGGGATGGATGGCCCCAGTGAAGGTTTTTAAATGCAGTAGCCCAAGTATCAGACAGGTACTTGCAATGATGCTGAAAAGTGGGAGAAGGAGTCCATTACCTGTGCCTTCTTTTTTATGCTCCTCCACTAAGCAATCAAAACTGGCCATTTTGGGAGAGGGAACAGAGAGGTAGCCAGGCAGGGCTATTTGGATGCTCTTCCATTGTGTGACTATTTTTGAGTGGCTGGGTTGCACGTGTGACAGGAGCTGTGACTCAGGCAGCCCGGGAGACGCGGGTTGAGCCATGAATAGCCGCTCCATATGGCCCCGGTTGACAGGGACACTCTGTGCCCTGCCTGCTTGTCACAGGTGCTCCACGCAGTGTCCACGCACCCTTGCTGGCCCCACAAAGGTGCTGCCCCGGCAGATCTCAGAAATACTCTTAAAGCAGAGAGGATGGAGCAGGAGGGAGTGACCTGTGCTGGGAGCGCTGACAAGGACACAGTGTGGCAGTGAGGCCAGCCTGGGCAAACGCGGCTGTCTTGGGGGTTAATTTATTTTCTCGGTGAAAGACCGAGCTCCCTAGGGCACGGGCTGGCCTTGCAGCAGCTTGGACACGGCACAGGAGGTGGGAGGCTGCGGGCAGCTCTGGGAGCTGAGGGGTTTCTATCAGCTCGCAGGTAACCCTTGCATTCAATGAATCCCTGCTGCGGGGAATTTTTGTGGCACGGCTGTTGGCGTGCTGGCCAGCCATCCTTGATGCCCTGATTGTCTCATTCATTTTTTTTGCCCTCCGTGTCCTCACGCTGCCTCCAAAGGCAGGAAAGGGGCGGGAAGGAGCAGCTGGAGGCGGACAGATGGACGCGGAGAGAGAGGGGCTGAGCAGAGAGCTGCGCTCCGAGCTCACCTGCGGGCTGCAGGAGGGAAGGACCGGCAGGATCTGGGCAGGGCAAGGAGAGAAATCATCAGATCAGTGCAGGGACAGGTCTGCAGGGTGAATGGAATTGCCGGGTAGGAGGACAAGGTGAGGGAGGAGCGCGGTGGGCAGGGCTGTGTGCGGGGCAGACGAGGCTGGGCTGTCCCTCCTCACCTGCACCCAGCACAAGGGGCACAAGGTCCCTCGCCAGCTTTCACACCAAGGTGCTCCTGGGCTCCTTCCCAAGGAATTTCAGCGATTTTAGGATAACTTGTGTGTTCCCCACGGGTAATCACAGAAAGGGCACTGGAGGTGATGAGGGCAGCGGCCTCGTTACCAGCAGCCAGGCTGAGTTAAGGCGGCAGTGAGGACTGGCAGGGCCAGAGCCCCTTCACACTGGGCAGAGCTGCTGCTCTCCCCAGGCTGGGGTGGACTGGGTTGGTGTCCCTGGGTCAGGTGTGAGCTGTGTGTGGGACCTCGGCTCTCCCAGCTTTGCAGCGCCCCAGTAAACAGCTGGTTTGTGAGCAGCACAATTCATGAAGCTGGGTTGCCCGCGGCGCTCCCTCTTGTGTGGATTCTCTGATGTCTAATAATCGGGTTGGGCTCACATTAGAGCTTTTTCTTCCAGCTGGGAGTCCTAATTTGGATTTCTCTCCTCTGTCCTGCTGCTTTTCACAAGCTTGTGCAAAGTTAACTCCTTTCAGGTCTTTGCCTATCTGGTTAAATGTGGCTGGAGCTGGCCAGTGGATCTGAAGGGTAGCAGGATTGACAGTGTGGTCCCACACACCCAAATCCCTCAGCAGTCTGCAGACAGGGGGATGATTATCAGTGTAAGCTAACTTGCATCCCAAGCATGGGGAAAATGTGAAAGGCTCAGGATGAGTTTTGGCAGGAGAAAGCAATCAGAGAAGAGTCCAGGACCCCTTGTGGGCTCTCACAGATAGTTTGCAGTGACTGAGGTATGAGGTCCTTGGTGCTAAAGCCTCCATGGCAGCTGAATCACAGGGTGAGTGGTGCACAGTCCCAGCAGCAGCAGCAGAGCTGGGGCACACTCATGTGAGATCCTGGCATGCTCCACCTGGCTCTTGTGCCAACATGCTTGGGCTGCTGCACTGTGGTGCCCAACCCCAGGGCCCCTCACACCCTGCCTGGTGAGCAGCTCCCACCAAATCTCCTTCCTACCAGCACTGGCTGCCCCTTCTCCAGCCCCCAGGGCTGCTTCTTGTCCCAGCCAGCAGTGCCCATTCCCCTGACAGCCACAGTGGGATGTGCTGTCTCTCCCTGGCTCCTGGCTGTCACAGCTGCTGTCCTTATCCTCCCCTCAACACCTCCTCTGGTTGTTTGGTGCAGTGACAGCTTTTGGATCATAAGCAGGATTTACCCCCTTGCTCCCATAGCTGGTGAGAGCAGAGGAAAGGGATCAGGAATGATGCGTAAGGATGGTTCCCTTTGCACAGCCCTTCTTCACTTCCCTCCTGCCATGCTTGCCCTGGGACAGGAGCCAGCAGCAATGCAGCTGGCACTGCAAGGTTCCCTCAACCCCCAGACCTCACTGAGGGCTCCATAGCTCTGGAGCTGCTCAGTTAACTCTTGCTCTAGAATGATGCTGCAATGCCAAACAGAGAGAGATCATTGACCCTCACAACTCTGCAGAGAGTTCAGCTATGTTCAGGTTGTCCTGTGCCTAAAGATGAGCTTACAAAGTGACCCCTCAGCTAGGTGACACATCTGGGCCTGTCCTAGGTGTTGGCAGCAGTGCAAAATCCAGCTCTCCCTGGGTTCCTCACAGAGCAGGCAGAAATGCACATTGCAGGTAGAAAGGTGGCCTTTGGCTTCACATACCTGGTGATGCTGTGGGACAGAGGATGGCTTGGGGGCAAAGACACGCAGCAGCTGCCTGCTCCAGTGAAGGGTCACAGCAGGAGCAGCATCAGGGCACAGCCAAAGCCCCAAGGATGGAGGAATGGGTGAGATGTCTCAGGGGGAAGGGCGTGAGTGGCTAGCTGGAGGAAGCCACATTGGAGCAAGGTGCCTTTAGAGTCAGTCTGGCTCTGAGCATCCAACCTGTGGAATTTGGGGGAAGGAAGAGTTGGACATCAGAGTAACTAAATGCTTCCCAGCTGCCCTTCCCATGGAAGGCCATCCTGCCATCTCCTCTCTGCCTCTACTCATCCGTGTCTTGCACCCCTCAAGGGGCAGCATCCCCCCTGTTCCCACTGTCAGTCCTGAAGGGTGGTCCTGGTAGGACCCCTCACAGATCTCCTGGCCACAGCAGACCAGGTCTGGGGAAGGTAGGGCTGCCTCACAATGAAGCATTTTCACCAAGCCCTGCAGCAGTACAGAGAACAAGCCAGATCTTATCTCTGCCAGATCCCCCTCTCTGCCAGGGCCCAGAGTGCCCCACACCACTCAGTGTCTCACAGGCTTCCCCCAAACTCCTTCAAGAGAGTCTCTGTTTCACCAACACCCTTAGAGGCTGCCATCCCAGGCTCCCTGGGGTACCCAAACCCCCTGGGTTAGAGCCCCTGCCTGGTTCAGCTGGCAGATGATGAAGGAACATCTGCAGTGATTTAGGGCTGTACCTGTCGTGCTCGGGTGTGTGGGATGTGTGTGTGACCTCCTGCCATGCTGAGCAGGCCAAGGAGAGAGTCTCTGCTCTGTATGCCAGCATGAGACTCATTAACCCATGGCTTTCCATGGCTCTGCAGCTGAGAAGCCCTCAGCAGAGCCCACCCCATCAATACCCAGCCCCTTTCCCCCAGGAACAGAGCTCAGCCATGGAATAGCTGTGGCACAGGTCTGGCACTGCCCTGGCAGCATTTCATGGGACACTGGGAGCAAGGACAGTCCTTGGAGGTGAAGGGCACGTGCTCCAGGTTCTACATGACCAGCCACCTTGCTCCAGGCTGCCCAGCAACCTGGAAACAATTTCCAGAACTCCGTCCAAGCCATTCAGAGATTGGAAAGTGGAGATGGGGAAGGAACAGCCCAACTGTGCCTGGATGGAATCTGCCAGTCCAGCAGAAAGCTGCACCCACAGCAGCACAGCCCCCGAGCAGGCTGGTGCAGGCAGTTCTGCAAGCACCAGCCCTGCAAAACCATCCACAGGCGCTGGAAAACCCCGAGATACACTCAAGAAGGAAACACCGTAACTGCAGGGGCTCTTTTCATTAGTTTTCTGGCTTTGTGTAGTACCTCCAGGACGTGTTTCTCCTGTGCACTGCAAAAGCAAGCAGAGACTGCACAGCCAAAGGCAGGAGCAGGATCTCTGAGGATGGGATGGTTTTGTTTGGTTTTTTTTCAAAGTCCAGGAAAACAGTTTGAGAGATACCCATCTCCACAGAGCATTCAAACCCCACGGGGTGACTGTGAGCAGCCATCAGGGAGCTCCCCAATGGAAAAGAATCCAATTCCCACCAAAATCACCGTGGCAGAGGAGAGGGCGAACATTAACCAAGCAGCACAGCCTCCCTGCAGGGTGAGCACAGGATATTTCAGCTTTGGGAAGCAAAACATTTCACAGACATGGCCAGCACAGCGTCCATTTAACTCTGTGACTTTGCCACACTGAAATCCCAGGGATTGCTGTCTGGTCAGTCCTGTTTGGGAGCAGCTGTAAGGACATTGCCCCATCTGTAGCTGGACCCCTCTAGCCCCACCAAGCCAAGGGAACAGTGTCCCATCTCCTATTGCCTTCCCAAAACCTTCTACTCACCATCTTACAGGATTGCTCCCTTTGCTCTCTGTTTCCCACTGGCCATTGAAATGCATGGTTAAACTAATTACTTTAACAGCCAGTCTCATCTCCTGTCTTTCCCTGTTCTTGCAGCCTCTGACAAAGAAGCTTGTGATGTGATTTGGGATGATTTTGCTTGGTCCTTATCATGGGGAAGAGGCTGTTTATTGTATTGAAAAAAAAAGGGGAGAGAAAATGGAGGGAGGTGAGGGAAGAAAATGAGAGGAAGAAGGAAAACTTGGGATGCATGCTGGCAAAAGAGTAGTAAGGGAAGAGTTGTTCTTTTCCAGTGAAAATGATGATTTTTCTTTAAGCTTCTGATCTCAAAACCTTGTGCCAAGCCCCCACCACAGCTCGTGAGGGGAATGCTGCTCTGGGTGCACTCAGCACTCGCTTTGTTTTGTGTTTTGGGTTTTTATTGCTTTCAAATGCTCCTCTTGAAGGGAATCAAAAGGTGGGGCTGGGGCCACACCTGCTTCCTGGCAGGCTGCAGCACTTTGCTGCGATATGGCCAACAAACAGAGCAGCCCACAGCTTGCAGGAGACCCCTGGGAGGGCCCCCAGAGACCCCCTGGCCCTGCCCCAGCCCCTGACCCCCGCTGGCCAGAACAGCCTTTCCCTGCACCAAGCCCCCCAAATCACCATCTCCAGGGTCTCCCCACGCACACACTTTGAATCTCGGCGCTGTGTTTGTTCCCTGGTTTCAAGCCCGACAGATTTGGGCATGTCTTTGACAGAGGTTCACAATTTGGATGTTAAATTTAGCCGCGCGCTCGGGCTCTGATTAGAGATACCCGGGCTGTTTACTGCCTTTGTGGGGAGTTTGCATCCACGGGGCTGAGGGGGAAGCCCCCCGAGGCTCTCTGATCCTCGCCTGGTGATTAGGAGAGGAGGCTGAATCACCACATAATGATGCCCTGGTATTTCCCTCAGTGGGAGCGTGCCCTGCCTTCCTCACTCCATCCCACCGAGGGCTTCTCCAGCACTGCTGGCCCTCAGTGCAGCAGCTCCAGCAGGCCACCAAAGAGAATCAGAGCACTCAAATAAATGGACAAATGGTCCCATGAGGTGAAGAGACCAGAGGCAAGTGAGGGTCTTCAAGTGTTAAATGCTTGCAGCTGATCTGCAGCCCTGAGGTGTGTTTGGCCCTTGCCACAGGTCCCATGGGTCGTGCACTAATTGCTGACAGCACAAGGAGGAGGAATGGTTCTCTTAATCTGCATGAAAAATCTGATTGATTTCACCCAGTTTCCCTCTGGAGATCCTCGAAATCTGTGGCAGGGAGCCCTGAGCTTGGCTGTGCTGCTCCTCCCTGGTAGCCACCTGCATTTGGGAATTAGGGCCGGTAAATTGACTTTTTTTTGCTGGTTTCATGCTATGCAGAGCTTTCAACCCATGGAACAAAAGTCATAGAAACCCTCTCTTCTGCTGGTTCATTGCCATCATCTTCCAGGGTCAGTCCCAACAGGATTTTCCCTGGAGCTGAGCCAATTCACCAGATTTCTCCTCTCTTCAGGGCACTCTCCCCCATTTTTCTGTTAAGCTTCCCCAGGGCCCTTGGAAATGTCCCCGTGCCACTTCTGGATAATTTTGCATTATGACTGTGGCATAAATGATTGCAGAAGCAGAAGACATATCAGGGACATCACAGACATCTCCTGGGGGATCTATTACACTTCAAATTGCACTAAAACCATGCTGGAAAAAGAGAAACAAGACCCTCAGAGCATGATTGCTTCCCAGTGCAGCCTACTAAGGGAGAAACTGCAGCGGCAGGTCATGGGGGATAATTTCCAGGCCCAGGGTGGGAAGTTGCTGTCAGGGGACACAGACTCTCTGTGATACTGAGCATGGTCCTAACACAAACTCTTGAAAAGTTGATGGTGATGCCTGCTAGACAATTCTACCCAGGTTTTGACTGTGTCTTTCAAAGTTTCAGATCACTTCCAGAGGAAATGAGGCTTCTGCCTCATGCCCCAGATGCGTATTCACTCTCCATCCCTCGTAATAATTGCTGAAGCCGTTGATTGCTCTCAGTCCAGCTGGTAATTGAGAGCAAAGTTCTAAGAAATATTGAGGTCACAACAGGTTTTGAAAAACAATTATCTGGACAGAGGAGTAAAACCCTGCTAATAGAGAGGGGAAAAGCAGCAATGTTAAGTGAAGCCCGTCTTAGATGTCAGGAAATAACACAGGGAAGAGGGAGGTTAAGTACATTCCAGGAGAGATTCAGACGAAAGCTTGCATCTTGTTAAATGCCAGAAAACCCACTCCTTGCTGAAGGTTATCCTCCCATATTGAGTTGCTGGTGCCCAGGAAGGCATGTGCTCTGGATCCAGCTTTTCTTGTGGTTGTGGAGTTCATAACGTCTCTGCTCTGCGGCTTCTCTGATGTCTTATGAGAGATGAGTTCACATTGCCGTTTGAGTACAATTCAATTAAAAAGTCAATTAGCCCAGATACAAAGCCATCGGATTCATTAAGCCTGCTGCTGGTGGAGCAGCTCTGCTTTGGTTCTGGTTGATTCTGGTGCCTTGCTGCACTCTGGGCTGTGTGGATCCTGGCCCCAGCCACGCGTGCGCAGCCTGCCCACGTCTCCTCGCCAGGTTCAGCAGTTGAAAATGCTGCAAGGGAGTAGCTCTAGGCAGGTCCCTACATGCTGCACAGCTCTCAAGGGCTGTTAAGTAACAAGCAGCAAGCAGAGCTTTTAAGAACATGGTTTTCGACTTCTCAGAAGGAGCCACAGTGCCTTTCTGGGTCACCTATCTCTGCCCCCCCCAAGTTTTTCTTTAATTTGAAGTACATTTGGGATTATGTTGTGTTTCCTAAAAGTGAAATGATGGCATGAAAAAATGAGTCTGAATTTTGTCAAAACTGAATTGTGTTGATTTTTCTCCAACTTTTGCTAGTTTGACTTCAGCTTCAGAGCAGTTGTTTCGTAAAGGGATGGCCACAGAGTGATTTTTGGATATTTGGCTTCTATTTACCAAGGAGAAAAGGATTTGAAGCAAATATGAAATTTACAGCTTTGTATTTATCAGCAATTAGATACCTCAGTGAGAGAATATGACACATACTGTTAGCTGGGATCTAACAATTTGTTCCTAACATTCAACTTGAGTTACAAATTGAACTAGTTCTGGTTCTTAAAGAGATGAGTCTTGAAAAAGTGTCTGGAAAAACAAGTCTTCCCTGTTTAAATTAGGAATGTGCCAAATGACTGGCAGGTACTTGATATATAATTTAAATTTAAAACAGGAAGAAACAGTTCTAGATAAAGATCTCCTACGATATCTAGGGGAAATATATGCACCTATATTTAGCTTATCCCTGGTTTCAACCCCTAACTGCACACACAGCAGCATGCACTTAGCTTTTGAAAAGAACAGGCCTTGATCCTTTAACAAGCTCTGCAAAGCTCCCTAATAAAGTTGCATCCCTGTTAATCACATGTGTGCTCCCCAGTTCCTCCTTTGATACACCTTGTTCACAGAGATAAACAGTGGAGCCACAGGTGCTCGGGAGCTGTTGGAGAAGGGAGCTGATGGAAGGTGGTCATGGACAGCAGATCCTCCACAGGAATCCTGACCCTTGGGCTTTGCCATGACAAGGGAGCAGCCAGAGAGATTACTCAAGGGCTGAGGGTGACACGGAGCTGGAAACCTGCTCCTTCAGTCAGCACAGAGAGGACAGCAGGGTAAGGCCTGTGAATCAGAAGAGCTTTGAGGTAATTGAGACAGAGCTTGACTAGAAGGTGAGAGAAAGCTGTTGGAAAGGCCACATTGTGGGGCTGCACATTCAGAAGGAATTTTTACGACATGGCATGTGTTCCCCATCGTTGCTGGGGAAGGACAACACATCCTGTAGCACAGGGAGAGAAAGGGAAGGCAACCATAGAGAGGCACATAAATCAGTTTGTATTTTGACTCTCAAAGATAATTTTCAGAAATTTCAGTGGAGAGAGAAGTTAAGATGGAAAGGGGAGGCTGGAGAAACAAAAGAAGAGGAAGTTTGGATTATGGGTGGAGAGTGTAGATATGCTGTTTGACTTAGGAGAAAGCAGAATGAAGGGAGGGCAAGATTGTTCACAAAATACCTAGTCAGCCTGATCAGTGCATTTTGCGTGTCTTAGCACATTTTGCCTCCTCTATAAAGGCAGAAACTGAAGCAGAGAAAGTGAAGAAATCTGAGCCAGCGTGGGGATGTGAGAGGACAGGTCTGTCACTGGGACAGAGGGAAGGAGAGCTGAGCTAACAATTGTACCAGTGAAGGTCAGGCTAGACGAGCAGGGAGGTGAGGCTGAACCCTTGCAGACTTTTATCTGTAACACGCTGACCTAATGAGAATTACCGATGTTCTTCCTTTGACACCTGCAGGGCTCAAGGAGACACCACACCATGGAAGTCTCCATCAGGAGTCACTTCCTGAGTGTTGCTGTTTTCCTGATGCATTGTGTGGTCCACAAGGCCAGCTGTGAGAAGGGCAACACTTCCCCTCTGCACTTCACCCACTTCTTCTACAATGCCACCATCTATGAGAATTCAGCCCCCAAGACCTATGTGGAGAGCTATGCCAAGATGGGTATTTACAAGAGAGAGCCTGAGTGGGACATCAGGTACAGAATAGCTTCTGGGGACAACACTGGTCTGTTTAAAACAGAGGAGCACGTGATTGGGGATTTCTGCTTCTTGAGAATAAGAACCAGGAGCAGCAACACAGCACTTTTAAACCGTGAGGTCAAAGACAGTTACATGCTAATAATCAAGGCCACAGAGAGCACCTTTGCCTACGAAGCCTGGGCCAAAGTCTTGATCCATATTCTGGACAGAAATGACTTGAAACCTCTCTTTTCACCCCCCTCCTACAAAGTGTCCATCAGAGAAGACACTCCTCTGAAAACAGTGGTCAGCACGCTCAGTGCCACTGATGCTGATGCTGGCCAGAACGCTGAGTTCTACTATGCCCTCAACACCAAGTCCAACCTATTCACTGTGCACCCCACCACGGGGGCAGTTATGGTCACAGGCAGGCTCAACAGCACCCATCGAGGCAGGCATAACCTGCAGGTTTTGGCTGTGGACAGAATGAGAAAGATCACAGAAGGGAATGGCTTTGGGAACTTGGCTAGTCTCACCATCCAGGTGGAGCCATCTGCCAGGAAACCCCCCTCTATCTCCTCGGTGAAGGTGACATCACCTGACTCAGGTGAAGACTTTATCTATGCAACTCTCTCTGTAGAAAGTGGTGACTCAGAAGCAGGGATTGATTCGGTTGAGTTTGTGGATGGAGATCCGGGAAGACATTTCAGAGCCATCAGATCCTACTTTGGGAGCACTGAGTTCATGATTGTGTCAAACAAAGAGATAAACTGGTTACTTTACCCCTTTGGTTTCAACCTCAGTGTGCAAGCCAAGGACAAGAGCAAGCCACCACTGTTCTCTCCTGTCAGAGTTGTCCACATACCTCCCTCCAAGTATGTTTCTGCCAGGTTTGAGAAAGAAGTGTACCGGGTCCAGCTCAGTGAATTTTCCCCAGCTGGAAGCCAAGTTGTTATGGTGAAGATCACACCAGCTGTGCCAAATCTTAAATACATTTTAAGACCTACTCCTGACAGCACAAGCTTTAAGATCAATCCTCACACTGGACTGATAACTACAGTCAGAGCAATGAACTTCCATGAGCAGTCTAGTTTTGAGCTTGAAGTTACAAGCAGCAACAGTCACACATCCACCACTGTTATTGTTGACATCACTGACTGCAACAATCACGTTCCAGTTTTTACTCAGTCTTCGTACCATGGGGCCTTTGATGAAAATGTTCCTCCTGGCACCAGCGTCTTTACAGTAAGGGCTACAGATGAAGACAAAGGAGACAATGGCTTTGTCACCTACAGCATAGCCAACCAGAAATCAGTTCCCTTTGTCATTGACCCCTATTCTGGTGTCATTTCCACTTCCAAGTCGATGGACTACGAGCTGATGCAGAGATGGTACCACCTGCGGGTGTGGGCGTCAGACTGGGGCTCACCCTTCCGCCACGAGACCGAGGTGTACGTCTCCCTCACGCTCAGCAATGTCAATGACAACGCTCCTGTGTTTGAGAAGGCAAGCTGCAGTGGCACCATCCCACGGGACTTTCCAGTTGGGAGCCCTGTGGCCACGGTCTCTGCAATCGACAGTGATGAGCTGCAGCATATCAAATACGAAATCAAGTCTGGCAACGACTTGCAGCATTTTGAACTGAATCCCATCTCTGGAGTAATATCCCTTAGAATATCTCTGCGAGATCTTCCTTCTGAACAGCCACTTTTCTACTCTTTGAAAATAACTGCAACAGACGGAGAGAACTATGCTTTGCCAACATCTGTAAACATCACTGTGGTCAGCCAAGGCCTCCCCGTCCAAATGCACTGTGAGGAAACAGGAGTCTTGAAGCAACTGACAGAAACCATCATACACTCCATCGAGTCTCAGTCTCAAGGCCATGGGCAGGATGATGAAACATCTCTGAACTTGCACCTTATAAACCATAATGCTCCTAAGTTTGATGACAGCTTTCCACGATCCATTGATATCATAGAGACTGTTCCCATCAACTCAACTATTGCTGACCTTTCAGCCTTTGATCCTGACACTGGTTTTAATGGAAAATTGGTTTATGTGATCTCAGATGGAAACGATGACAGCTGCTTTACAATTGACCTGGAACTGGGTCTCCTTCAAGTCCTTTCTCCTTTAGATCATGAGCAAACCAGCTTCTACATTCTCAACATTACTGTGTATGACCTTGGCACACCACAAAAATCATCTTGGAAACTATTGGCTGTGAATGTGTTGGATACCAATGATAATACTCCTAAATTCACTCAAGGTGCCTATTGGGTGGCAATACCAGAACATGTAGCAGCAGGGACAACAGTAGCTCAACTGAAAGCAGAAGATGCTGATACCGATGACAATGGGAGAGTAAAATACTCCCTCCTCACCCCCACGGACAAGTTTGCCATTAACAGTGTCACTGGAGAAGTGACAGTTACAGGTGCTCTAGATAGAGAATTGTGGCCTTGCTATGTGCTGAAAATAGAAGCTAGGGACCAGCCCAAAACAGGCTTCCAGCTGTTCTCTGTCACAGACCTCGTTGTGACTCTGGAGGATGTCAATGACAACACCCCTCAGTGCCTCCCAGCCCTCAACAGTGTGAAGGTCCCCGAAGACCTGCCCGTGGGGACCATTCTCCTGTTCGTGGAAGCTTTCGACCCTGATGCTGGCTCTGGTGGGGAGCTGAGGTACAGCCTCATCAACAATGAGGAGATGATGTTTCATGTGGATAAGCTGACCGGGGCGCTCCGTTTGGACAAGGAGCTGGACTATGAGAAGAGGGACTCTTACAATCTCACCGTGCAGGTCAGTGACGGTGGGAAGCCCTTCTCTCGCTCTTCCCTCTGCCACCTGGAAGTGAACGTCATCGATGTCAACGAGAACTTGAACCCACCACGCTTTGCCTCCTTTGTCTTCAAAGGCTGGGTGCAGGAGAACAGCCCCAAGGGCACGTCTGTGATGATGGTCACAGCCAAGGACATTGACAGGGGCAAAGATGGAGAGGTTCAGTATTTCCTCCGAGAAGGCACTGGCCTGTCTGTCTTCCACATTGAGAAGGACACAGGTAAGGACATCTTCATTTAACAGTGTACCTTGAAGGCTTAAACTACCTGCTGTGTTTGGCTTGGCTCTTTACAATGTTCTATGCATTCAAGCCATTCTTGATTGTGCAGGGATTTACTAACTTACCCCTGGATTAGGGCTTTTTCTCCTTAAAATAACAGCACATCAATGTCTATCCTCCCCCAAAATACCATGGTTTTCTCTATCACCTGTGTACCAAAAATTAACCTCAGCAGCAGCAAGCCCCTCACACAATCTCACAGCCACACAAGGTGGGTGTGAGAGTTTGTGTGTGCAGCAAAGAGCAGGAAGCAGACTTGAGACTGCTCTGTCATCAAGGACTAAACAGTCTGAGTTCCTTAAATCCCTCACAAACACTCCCTGTCCTTCTCCCAGGCACCATACGGACCATAGGATCGCTCGACCGAGAGGGAACATCTCACTACTGGCTGACTGTGCTGGCCCTTGACCTGGGAACAATTCCTCTGTCTTCTGTGACTGAAATTTATATTGAAGTCACTGATACCAATGACAACCCACCTCAGATGTCCAAACCTGTCTTCTATGCCTCTGTGATGGAGAATTCCCCACCAAACACATCTGTCCTTCAGCTTGATGCCTTTGATCCAGACTCCAGCTCAGAGGGAAAACTGACTTTTCACATCCTGACTGGAAATCCTCAAGGATTCTTCACCATTAACCTCATTACAGGTAAGACTGACCCAGCTCAGCATCTGTTTTTGAGGCTTCCAAGTGCCCAGAGGATGTTGCATATTCAATGTAAACAGCCCACACAGCTGCCTTTGTCACACTTCTCTGCTGCAGCAAAAGTCCCAGTCTCCAAATACACTCTGTGGGTCGGCTGAGGATTGAAACCCTCAACCTGAGGGCTGCCATTTGCATCCAGATGGCTCTTAGAATGACACAAATGTGCTGCTTTCAAAGCCATAAACAGTTGCTTTTAATCTTCCCCCTTGTAAGCAACTGTTGCACATCCTGAGCCGGGGAACAACACCCTTCTGGAGGTGACTGTTCCTGACACAGACCCAGGCAGGATTAACAAAAATGAATTCCACTGCACTTAAAGGCTCCACCCATTCTCCAGCACCATTAATGTAGTAAGTGTAGTAAGCCTCTTCTGCCATCTTCCTAGACTATATCTTTCATCTGAGGATTATTTACCAGATCTTTCCGAGCCATCAAAAACCCGCTGATGTTTTGTGTAAACAGCTTCCTCAAACAATCCCAGCAGAGCTGACATTGGGCCAGTCTGGCAGGGAAAGCTGTGCCGAGCCCTTCATGCCATCAGCTCCTGGGAGAGGAGGGAAGGGAGGGCACAGACTATGGGAGAGGATTAATTGCATGACTTTGATCTCCTGGAGATGATAAAAGCAGTTCAGCTACTGCAGCGGGATGGAACCTTTCTCTCAGATGAGGAGCTGGGTGGATTGGAAAAGGCTAGAGCTGCTCTCAGCTATGTGTTTCCAGTGGTGTGATGGCTCTCTGGCAGTGCTCTACAGCTGGCTAGGAGGGGAATGGAAGAAAGAAATTATTATTATTATGAAATACTAAAATATTTTTGTCACAAGAACCTCATGGGGTGTGTTTACATGGCACTGTATAAATGCACCTGGAGATGTCAGCTAACTGTGACCACTGCTGCCCACAGCTGGAGCTGTCTGTGCTGCCAGAAACCTTTTAGCCTGGTCAGGACATTGCTGTGCATCCAACCTTCCCACATAATCCAAACTGCCATGCACAACCCAGCCCCAGGACAGCTTGCACAATGCAGGGTTCTGCAGAAATGTTCCTTCAGAAGCCCTGTGGCATAAAACCGCTGCCTGTTTGATGGGATGTGGAGCAGGATGGCTGTCAGGACACCGAGCTGGCTCCCCTCTTCAGCTGAGCAGCCATGCACCCTGCAGAAAATGCAGCCTTTATGCTGCAGGCAAAGCTTCCAGCCCCATTTGAGTGCAAAGTCACGATCCAAGGCTGTTCCGCAGCAAAATGAGTGACTCTGGCAAAATCCAAATGTTTGCTAATGAGACACCTCACCTCTGAGCCATCCCATTAATCCTACCTTAGACAAAAAAAGCTCTCTCAGGAATGAGTCATCTCCTCTCCATCTCTCCCTATACACGAGTGATTTGCATGAGAAGAGTGATAAGTTTGTCAGTTCTGAAAGAAACTCATGGGCTGATCTTATCTCTTGGACAGTTGCTGGAAGTCTATTCTTTAAACCCTGAGCTTGGAGGTTGTTTAAGGTCCTGCTTCCAAGCCTGATAAGGATTCAGTTATCCATTATTTTACTTGCATGTCACCCAAAAGAGCCTATAATACCTGTGAACATTGGCACAAATGGAGCAGTTATACCCTCATGTTTACAGTATCTAAAGAGAAATCATTTGCTGCTGCTGCCAGGAGGAATATCACAGCTTGTCTAACGTTCAGGGCCCTAGGCAGCCTTTTGGAAACCCAGTAGTAGTTTCATTCTGCAGACTTGTTGTTCCCTTAAGTAGAATAAAACCATAATCTTTGGTCTCAGCTTGGTAGTGCAGTGCTGAAAGATGAACTGCTGTCATCCCCATTAGTGCAGGATTATATATATATATATAAAAAAAGGGTTATCCCACTGCAGGGCAGAGACTGTGATCAAGACATCTCCTTTTTGCCTATCCCACATGGTCATTGTCATCAAAAGACAGACAAATAAACACAGTGGCACTGAAATAAGAACACAAGAGGGCCAGAGGTCAGTCTGGGTCTCTCCTAGGTAGGACATTTCTGGTAGTGGCCTCTAGGCAAAGGGAGAGGAGGAGGAGGAAGAGGAAGCTCTTTCTCATCCTGTGTCTTAATAGGAATTAAGGTCCTGATGTGCTGCTACAACAGGTGTATCTACACCCAGAATTACCCTGCAGAATAGCCCTGGATAATCATTTAGGGCAGAGTGACACACTATTGCAGGTAACCTAATTTGGTCCCTGGTTGTGTGTTTGATTCAGTGCCTTGACATGGGCTGGATTGTGGAGATATAACCAGCAGGGCCCTTGACTTCTCCTGAGGCCTTGCAGGGGAGCCAGAACAGCCATGGTAACTGTCCTGGCTTCTCCAGCATTCCCAAACACCACAGGAAGGCTCTAAGATCTCCGAGCTCTCTAAAGAGGGTGGAGGAAAAGGAGGAAAATACATGAAAGGCTGATGAGAAGAGGGAACAAAACTGTGCACTGAGATGAAAGCTCTGTGCCATGGGCAATGGAATCTCTCCAGCCCAGCCTGGCAGCTGGTGTGGAGCAGGGTTTGTGGGAGACAGGGGTAGAGGGATGCATGGAGAGATGGGCAGGTAGCAGGGCTTGGGGTATTCTTGTGCTGGAAAGGTTTTCAGCTTGTTTTGTTCAGGATTTGATGTGAAGGGGGTTTGAGTGCAGACAGGACCAGGAGGAACTGGGAGGCTGTGGCAGGACAAAGCCATTCATCCTGCTGAAAGGCTGTTTGAAGAGTCCTTTTACTTTGGGTTGTTTGTCTCCAGCTCTTATCTAGTGCTTGTTCTTCTGGTGTTTCTTGTGCTGTGGCAGTGTCCATTGGCTTCCCCAGGGTGTCTGTCGTTCCCTGCAAGGAAAGATTTCTCTGCATGGAGGGACATCCTGCTCTTTAGGCCCAAGGGATGGTTGCATGGCTGCTCCCCAAAATTAACATAACACACAGCTGAGCATGGAGCAGTGCACAGTGGGGTCAGAACAAGAGGTGGGGTGGTAGGAAGAGAAGAATAAAAAGGTTAAATGGAAACAGGAGTAAGACAAGAGAAAGAGGGTTTTAGGAGGACAACCTCTTCCCTTCTCAAGCTCTTGTGAAAGCCTCAGTGCCTGCAAACCTGATTCTGCCTATTTTAGCTATCTTAGATTTTCCCCCCTGCAGCAAGGGCAGGGGGCCAGCAACCTCCAGCCCTGTTCTTGCCAGCAGAAGTTATTATTATTTTTTGTTCCCTGACAACAGTGCCCTGGTAATTCTAGTGCTCTTGTTCCAACATGACCAGCCTTCCTCTCTGCCCTTTGCAGGCAGCACGCAGGAGAGAGGCAGACAATCCTTCCTCACTGCTGTGTGTGGACAGGCTGCTGGAGCACAGTCTATGCCTGCCTGCATACAGGCAGCAGAAGGCATTGTTCCTGGGCCCTCACCTGGATGCAGAGCTTGGCTAATTGGCCAGCTGCAATTAAGACCTTTGACAGTGTTGTTCAGTCTCTGTAGGATTCAGCAGAAACCATCAGGGCCTCATGCAAGAACACAAATACAGGACACCCACTCAACTCCATCACAGGTCCCATGGGACAGGCTGGATGGGGTTTTCCAGCCGGGCAGGGCACTGATAACTCACACACATGCACATGCACACACAAAACACTCATTAAAACTAAGCATGCACTTCCCAGGCCTTGTAGGGGACAGCAGAAAGAACCAAGGAACTGTGTCCCCAGGCCACAAAAGCTGATGGCAGCTCCCTTTAATAACAGCTTCCACTTGCATTTTAGCCCTCTGGCCTCACAGGGTGTATAAGCAAGCAGCACCAAGTGAAAATGTGCATTAATCCCAGCTGCCTCTATCAGGAGCTGTGTGCAGGGTCCATTTCCCCAGCTCCAGGTGCTCCGTGCCCATGTGAACACTGCTGTCAGTTTGTGCATCTCAGCACCGCAGCTCCAAACGGGAATTAGGGTGATTAACCCTAATTAATTAACCACAAGGCCTTTCAGATCCCAGGGCAGAGTGGTGACTGGCTCCAGAGCGGGGAATCAGGAGTAAGGGACAGAGTTTGCCTGGGGTCAGGAGGAGAAGCCAACCCTTTGCCTTGTGGCTCAGCAGATGTGAAGATAAAGCAAAAAAATTCCATCTGGTGAGACTCCCAGCTGGGATACAGCACAGGTTATGTGACAGAGAGCAGAGTCAGCTCTTACTCCCCAGGAGAATGAGCATCTTCAGTGATACAGACATTCAAGTGTCATTAAATTCCAGTTCATCTGCCTTCACTACAGTCCTTCTCCAGCACTAGAAAGCTGAGCTATGATCCTGCTTTCTTTCATGTTTTTCATTGAGTCATGGAAGAATTTCAGGCTGTGGCCAAGCAAATCCAGATAGTTACTCTAGAGTGGTTAAGTTCTCTTCCAGCAGCTGGTGTGCAGTAATCCAGTACAAAATAGGTGTTAGTCTGCTGCAACTGGATTTTGGAATTTGATAAACCAGAAACATCCCCAGTGTGCACATGAGTGTCTGTTTTCAATATCTTTGTGTCCTGTGGGCAAAATTATGAAGCATTCCCTGAAGTAGCTGCAGTCCTGTCCTCACTACCAACTTATTGGACAGGAACATCAGAGATCTCAGTGAGCTGCTGCTGCAATTCCTTCTCCAGGCCCCCATTACAAGAGCATTTCCATGAGTTTTGCTGCTAATGGGGCCATACGGGCTCTCACTAACCTGGGAAAGTTTTAAAAGCTCCTCTGCTGAGTCCTCTTCACCTGCTGAGATGTTAAAAGGATGATTAGGGAGAGGAAAAACCCCACTATGACAGACAAGCAAACAGAATTTTTCAAGCCATCTTGTCATAACGCATTAAGGAGTGTTGATTTATGATTGTAAGGGCATCAAATAAATGTTTATCACCGTGGCTGGTGCCAAATGTGAATAATCCCAGAGAACAAGTGGAAACGGTGAGCACGAGTCGTGTTCCAAGCAGCTGCTCCTTCCTCCCTCCTTCAGCTGCCTCGTGTTTCCTGCAGCCATCTGAAATTTTCTCCTGCTGTCATGCTCAGACAGACACACACAAAAACTATGGTACACCTGAAGACAACACTGTTAATTAAACCTGTCTGGTTTTGCGCCAGAAATGAGAGTAGAGATGGGTTCGTGCAGCTGGGATGTACAAGTCTTTCATGGCACGTGCTCACACAGACATGGCATCCCATGGGAAGCATTTCCCAGGGTAGCATGAACCTGTGTCAGTGCTTGCTGTGCTCAGGGAAATTCACCCTGCCTTTTGCTGGTGTGAAGAAGGAAGGAAGCAGAACTTCCCTTCACAGGAGAGAGAGACCGTGATAACTGGGAGTGGACAAAAACACTCACCTGTGTCAGCCTTGATGACTTTCAGGAGTTCAAATATTATATATGCAATTTCCATTGTTGGTAAAGCAGTTGTAAAATGATTTGGAGCTGCTTTTCCTCAAAAGTGAAGAGTCAAGGCACTCAGCAAGGACTGTTGTGAAACCAGACATGGAAAGAGAAGCCTCAGCTCCATCCTTTTCGCTCTTTCATCTACTCAGCTTAGTCATTGATGGGCCAAAAAGGGGCAATTATGATGTTTTTGTTTCAACTCTATTTTGTTTCAACTCAAAGTTCTTCCCGCCTGCATCCAACCTGTTCCCTATGGCTAAACTACTGTTTATTTTTCAGAAATCCCTCAAATCTTGCAATTGTTGGAGGAGTCACCCTCTGTCTCAGCAAGGCTTAAATATTATACCAACATTATTTTTGACTGTGTACCTTATTTTTAGCCTGAATGCATTTGTTCTAGCAGTTGAGTAGAGGGTATTTCCCAAGACAGGAGACAAACTTTTGTCAAAACACTGTAAATTACAGAGAGCAAGGTTCAGCAGAGGAAAAACAGGAGTAGAGACTTGTTAAGAGGCCAGACTTGTGCCAGCACATGCAGAATGTTTCTTACTTAGAGGCATAAGAAAAGTTTTGTTTTCGTGGTCCTGCAGCTTTTCTCACCTAATGCCTTGCCAGCCCTCAACTGATGCAGGCATCTGGTAGGTGTTTCCCCTCCTCCGTGGTCTCTGTGATCAGAGAGCAGCAGCAACACCTCCACAGAGGGATTCAGGCTGGGAGGGGATGGGTTACCCTCTGGGGGTATCTGCCTTTCTCCTCTGATCACAAAGGGAGCCTGAAACGGGACAGGTGGGCAGGCTCATCTTGGGCATTCAGGGATCTGATCAGCCCCGGCTTTTCTTGCATGCTGAGTCTTGGAGCTCAGAGGGTTTCTTTCTTGGCAGGTCTGATTTCCACGACTTCACGGCAGCTGGATCGAGAATACAAGGCTGAACATATCCTAGAGGTGGGTAATGATGATTGTAATTAGCTTTATTTACCTACAAGTGTATTAAGTCCTCAAAGGGTTTTCCTTGCAAGTTGGAGCACAGAGAAAGAATCTCATCCCATCAGCTCCCAACTGCTGGGAAACTTAATTAAATGGTGTGTGTTAACCCCAGAGACAGCTGCAGCAGTACTGCAGGGTTTATTATTTTCTTGCTGAGGACTGGAGCAAAAGTTCTGTTCTGGAAGCTGTGGGAATGCAGGAAGGGGACTGGAACTGTCCTCTATCAGGATGGTTTATACATCATGGGGGAAAGAACAAGCCAGAGAAACCCGCCCTTGTTTATCTCATTGTATCAGATGTTGCTGTGTAGCTTTGCTCACCAGCCCCCATCCCCAGCTGCTCACAGCTATGAGTATTCCCATCAGAGAGATCTGGAGGTTTTTGAGCCTATCAGGGTCTATCATTTCTGTCTGCAGTGCAACATGCTGGGAGCGTGCACAGGCAGGGCAGGGTGAGGATGGCTGGTGCCTGGCCAAGCCGTGGCAGTACAGATGTTTTCAGATCTCTAATCTGTGTGTGATCTCTAAAGACCAACCTGACCCACTGCCCAGAGCAGCTGGAGGCAGGAACCCTGCAAACTCATCATGGACAGGCCCTGCACAGTGCCAGCTGCAGCCTCCAGGCTTTGCCCTGCAGAGAGGAGCAGTGCCCCTGAAAATGCTGAGATACAAATGCAGACCCACACAAAACCCCCTAGCTGAATCCTTGTCCACCAGGCTGGAGGCTGACTGGTCACACTCTAGGTCACCTAAGAGCCCTGTCACTCACTCCCTTTGGTTGCTGAGTCCTTGCCCACCAGGATGGAGGTTTGCTGGTCACACTCTAGGTCACCTCAGAGCCGTGTCACCTACTCCCTTTGCTTGCTGACAGGTGGCTGTCTCTGACAACGGAGAGCCAGCCCTGAAGTCCACCAGCAGAGTCGTGATCCAGGTGCTGGATGCCAACGACAGCCCTCCCAGTTTCCCCCACAAGCTGTTCATGGTGCAGCTCCCCGAGAGAGAGGCCTCAGAGACCCCGCTGCCCGTGTACAGGCTGATCGCCTCCGACCGCGACCAGGGCCAGAACAGCCAGGTCACCTACACCGTCGAGGAGGAGGAGGAGGGCATCTTCACCATCAACCCCACAACCGGCACAGTCTTCTCCAGGAAAGCTTTTCCTGCCTCTGAATACAACATACTCACGGTGAGAGGAGGGGGAAGCGCAAAGAGCGGATGGGGAGAGACAGGCGGAGTGGGAAAGAGAGAAAGGGGTTCAGAAAGAGAAAAGATTAAAGAGATGGAGAGAATGCAGCAGTGGAGAGGAGGAGAGCTTGAATAAGGCAAATGTGTTAAGGGAGAGAAAGTGGGAATGGTAGGAAGTGCAGACAGTAGGAAGCTATTAAAAATGGACAATAAATGTAAAATTAATTGTCCAACCTATCTTCAGAGAGGAATACAGTGATCCATGATCCCATATGGCTGTGGACCCAAACCTGAGCAGTTTTTGGGTTCCATCATGCCTCTATATGGCATTCTGATCAGGTCATGGAGCTTGGATGTGGGTTCAAAGCCTTCCCACAATCTGTGGTACTTGCAAACAAGGCTTGTGATCCAGGTCTCTGCTATGGATAGAGCTTGGCAGATTTACTTGACAGTAAAGAGGAATTTGAGCTGCATGGCTCTGTCTTGGAAGCAACCAGAGCATGAGCCACTGCCTCAGGGTCTGTTTCATGGGATTTTGGGTGCACTGGGAGCTGAAACTTTCCCTGGAGCTCCCATGAGCTAACTCAGCTCTCTCCCTGGGTGCACATGCCTTCCTCTGCAGGTCAAGGCCACAGACGGTGGCAGCCCCCCGCTCTCCTCCCACGTCAGGCTCCACATCAGCTGGGTCGCCCGGCCCGGCCCTTCCTCAGAGCCTCTGGCTTTTGATGAGCCCCACTTCAACTTCGCTGTGATGGAAACAGATCCTGTGAACCACATGGTGGGAGTGATCAGCATCGAGATGGGCCCCAGCCAAGTGTGGTTTAATATCACAGGTGAGGCACAGAAATCAGAGCAGTGTCCATGAGCGTTTGCTCTGGCTCCCTTGGCTTTCAGCGCTCGCATGCCTGAGCTAATGGAATTGTTTGCTTTAGGTGTAGGTGAGCTACAGGGAAAGCTTTCTCACAGGCACCAGGAGGTTTAAACAGCCATTAGACAAAGCTGCCCATCCAAGGCCTCAGGTGCCAAGTGCAATTACCCAACATGATTTTTTAATGGCAGTCTGGAACTTGCCTGTGTTTGAGGTGTTCTCCGATGTCACACGAAAGGCAGGGCATGCCAGTGCCAGCTCCTCCTGGAGTCAAGTGACACTCTTGGTTTTGTTAAAACTGCCAGCGAGGATCCAGGTGTGTGGCTGAGTGTTACAGATACCCCCCATATCTCTCTCCCTGTTGAGTCTTGAGCAGGGAATGGAGAAGGAAGCATTCCTCAAAGACTTGGTCTGCCCTAACTTGTGGGGCTCTCCCTTCTTCCTCACCACATCCCAGGGGTGATTTAGACATGGAATGTGGAACTCTAGGGCCTCCTTCAAGACACAGGATTCAGAGGGGACGTGGGCTGTCCCCCCAGGGGACTCTCCAGGCATTGTGTGCAGAACTGGTCCCACCAACAAGGGCCAATTGTGCTCATGTAATTTGATGTTTTGAAGTGGTGCCCTAATCAACCTTGCACAGCCTTTCTCTGGTACTGCCTGCAGGGCCTGTCCTTGTCAGACAAAGCCTTAATTGGGCAAGTGAATAGTTTCTCCCCTTACTGTGTTAGGGCAAGGATAATGGTGTATAAATACAATTAACCAACAAAAGATACAACACTACAAGAAGCAAGAAAATATCGGTGCAAGGTTTATCTGGCATTAGTAGTGTCTGCTTGGGTCTGCAGAATTAACGGTGTATTCCTCTGAATGTTATCCCATCATTTCCCTGCTAAGTGCTGGAGCGTAGCTTGACCTCATCTTTCCCAGTTCCCAGAGCTCCAAGTGGTGCTGAAGGCTGTCTTGGTTTCTATCCTGCTGGAAAAGGACAGGATTTTATTTTCCCTGCAAGGGAAGGAAAGCATCATGGTAGTTGGCAACCAAGGGGATGATGCAGAGATCCAGGAGCCTTCAGCATCTCATTCAAAGCTTCCCCAGACCACAATCACTTTGTCACTGGGATTGATGGAGTCTGCAAAAACTCTGACAAAGCAACATCACTCCTCATCTCTTTCCTTTTCTGGGCGTCTTCTTTCCATTGGACACTGTGCACAGGGAGCTCTTCTGTCTTTTCTCGGGGAAAGACATCCATGGGTCTCTCTTCCTTCTGTCTGTGCTTCTTTCTGTCTCCTTCCCAGCAAGAGAGCAGTGGTCTGGATGGCTGGTGAGCACTGCATTCCTCCAGCAAGGGAAGATTTGTAATTCTACAACCAGCAAAGATTTACCAGCTGGTAATAGAATAAAGCAGAACTCAGAGCATCCAGTAGCCAGGAAGGAAGAAGTTGAGACCTGAGATAAATTACAGGAAACTGTTTCAGCTTCTCCATATCTCAGAACAGCTTTGCAGGGTTTAATGTGCAAGAGGGGCCCAACAGGCCCCAGCAAGTGAGGCATGAGAGAGGAGCTGCCATGCCAGGGCTGAGCAGCAGTAGTGTGAGGGACAGCTTTCTGCTGCTGAGCTGCTCAGGCCTGCTGTTCCTGGCCATTCTCAGCCATCTGGGTTGGAGTCAACAGGCTCTGCTCACCCTGGAAGCACCGTCTGCCTCCCCAACTGTTGGAGTGTTGAGAATTCAGGGAGCTCACAGGCTCCCAGCCACGATGATGGGGACCATTGCTGATATGCCCACAGTGTGACCTTGAATCAGAAGCCAGCAAGAGCCCTGTTCTGCCCAGCAGGTCCCTGCTCCATGCTAAGCTAGTGATGGTGCATGGCTGGAAACCTTGTGCAAATAAATCAATGCTCAAATGGGCCTGTTGCCAGTCTAGCCAGGATATCACATGCATAAGTGCATCCTTTCCCCTTCTCTTCTCCTCCTCCTCATTTTCTCTCATTCCCCTCATCTTCCTTTTCACACTCCTTGGTCACCATCTGTGACTGTCCCTTTGTCCAGCTTTGCCTCTTTGCCTTGTCCTTCCCATCTCCTGTGTGCATCCATCTATCTGTCTGTCTATCTATCTATCTATCTATCTATCTATCTATCTATCTATCTATCTATCTATCTATCTATCTATCTATCTATCTATCTCACGTTATTTTGAGTTTCCAGATTTGGACTAAACCTTACCTGTGGCACTGTCCCCGGTCTGGCTGACTGTAACTGCCCTCCTGTTTCCCTGTCTCCCCCTGCCCCAGGTGGTGACGATGACATGGATTTTGACATTGAAAAGAGCACAGGCAGCATGGTCATTGCAAGACCTCTGGATGCAAGGAAGAAGTCAAGCTATAACCTCACAGTAGAAGTCACTGATGGGTCCAGTACGATCAAAACCCAGGTAATGTTTTTTTCTTTAGTGGAGACCCTGTTGAGAGGGAGCATATGCCAAAGGGAACCTTTCCTCTGGATCTGCTGAGCTCTGGATCACGTGCCAGGCACAGAAATGTCCTCACACTGTGATCCTCCATTACACAGTGACAGTGTAATGGAGGATCCTGCAGTACACAGATCTTACACCGAGCTATGATTGTTTTTATGTTGTTGGAAACACAGCTGGTGTAGGAAAGCTTGGATCTTTCCTGTTGATCCCAGGCAGCACACAGGGACACATCCACACCAGCCAAGCTCCAAAAGGAGGCACTTCACTCTCAGGCATGTCCCTGAGCCCCAGCTAAAATGATGAGATTTTGCTCATCTTTACTACCCTGAGGAGGGGTGTTCAAGGCATGATCTTTCACTAGTCGTTTTCTCCATGCATAAGTAGCAGCCAAAAATCCAGCCCTCAATGCACAGGAAGACCTAGGATGTGAGTCACCTGTCAGTAATGCTTATCATGGGAAATTCTCTGTGGGGGATGATGAGTGAGGAACTCCACCATTCCTGTGAAACGTGATGCTAACGGATGGCCACATGTCTCAACTGTCTTCAAGTATTGTTCCAAATAAACAAACAAAGCCCCACCTTGCCTAGTGTGCATTCCATGCCACCTTGCATCTCATCCCCACGTTTATTTTGGCACTCAAGGCCGCGAGCAGATGTCAAGAAACCTGCTCGTGTAAAACCCCCATGGCATGCTCAGGTTTGCTGAAGGAAGCAAATTATTACACTTGGTTGAGGCTTCCTAAGATGCAGGAGGCACATAGTAGGAGGGGCAGGACAGCCAGGGTAGGAGACCACACAGGAGAAAGCAGTGACTTCCCCAGCAGGATTCAGGATTCCCAGCATGTGCTGTTCAACGCAGAGAGGAAAACTTGGCTAAAAAGGGTAGAACAGAAATTTTGCTTCTCCACACAGTTGCTGCTCTTGAGATAGGCCAGACCCTCCCTTCTTTAACCAAACATCCCCTTCTGTCAGCTTTCTGTTGAGTAAATAGTGGGGGTTGCTGTGTAGGCACCAGCCAGCAGCAAAGCTGGCACCACGACTGAGCTGCTGCTGCTTTCCATGGCAGGCTCTGACTGCTTCCCCATGTGCCAAGTGCAGGCACGTTCTCTCTGAAGGCCTTGCCAGAGACTGGAGAGATTTTGAACAAGGAGAGGAAGCAAACTGAAAAACACAAAAGGGGAAAGCACAGCAGGTTTTCCTTGGGATCAAGGACAAAGGGGCTCTCGGTCATCACGGATGGCAAAGCTCCAAGAGTTGGAAAACTGTGATGGTTATGGCACTCAGAGTGTGTCAGCACCCAAGAAGGATTGGGAGCTGAGAGTTTACATGGCTGCTTGTCCAGTTGCTGCACTCACTGTGCTATCTCTCTCACAGGCATTTATCCACGTGATTGACATCAACCAGCACCGTCCCCACTTTCTTCAGAGCCACTACGAGGTGAGGATTCCTGAAGATACCCCCTCAGGGAGAGAAATCCTTCGAGTCAGTGCAACAGACAAGGACAAAGGAAAGGGGCTTATCTACACCATCCATGGCAGTGTGGACCCCAAAAGCACAAGACTTTTCCAGCTGGATCCAGGCAATGGAGCCCTCACAACAGCAGAAGGCTTCAGTTCCCAGCCCATGCCTCAGCACACCCTCACAGTGATGGTGAGTCCTAAGCAAGCCCAGCCAAGCTGAGTCCACCAGTTTGGCCAGGATATATGGGTCACTGGAGAAATTAAAAGTGGTTCTAGTCTTTGAGGGAGGATTTGTCTGGAGCAATAGGGAAGAGGAAAGCAGGGTGTTAACCTTTACTATATGGCTAAATGTAGGTAACACCCTGCATTCCTCTAACCACCTTCTTTGGAGGGCCACTGGATTCTTACAAAAGAAAACACAGTGTGTAATAGTTAATGTTTGCTTTCAAATTCAAGGCTGAGCTTTGGTTCTGAAACTTCCAGGCTCATTCCCAGCCAAGCGGTTGGTACCATTGCAAAACAGCCATCTCTGTAAGAGTGCTGATGAGTTACTTGGAATATGGTGCAGGCAAGACTGGCTCGTCCCTGGGTGTGACTGCTCCTGCTCTCTCTCTGCCATTCAGGTGCGAGACCAGGAGGTCCCCATCAAGCGGAACTTTGTCCGAGTCATCGTGCACGTGGACAGCTGCAACCTTCACCCTCCCCAGTTCAGCAGCATCCATTACGAAGCAGAAGTGCTGGACTCTGCCGTGGTGGGCACAGAGGTCATACAAGTCAGAGCCCTTGATCAGGACCAGGGAGCTAATGCTGAAATCCACTATTCCCTTCAGGCAGGTGAGAGCCATGCAACAAGAATGGTTTAGGTTGTGATCATACCTGCATTACCATGCTCTAACTGGTGGCCACTTGACCAGCTTTCTCTGGCTGTTGCAAGGAACATCAAATGGTTGCACAGCTCTAAAATGTGATTTTCTTCCTACCCAGAAAAAATCCAGAGTGAGTAGGTAATGTCCATATTATGGATTATTAGCATCTTTTCTTAAGAAGACAGCTTAATGTTGAGTCACTGGTCAAAGAAAAATAGTGACTGGACGAGTTAGAACAGCGTAAAATCTGCTCCTCTTTTTCCATGGGAACTATTCAGTTGTTAGGCAAAAGTACTCCCAATTCCCACAGGAGTCATCACCATTCCACTATTTCTACCAAGAAATACATCCTCAAGGAATGGTGAGAACCCTCTCAGCATTGACTGGTGGTGGTTTTGAGTCATTCATGCTCAATGGGCAAATATTTTATCATTCACTATGAAGGTTAAAACTGAAGTATTTATGTCTGTGCCACACGGCCTATTTAGCCTGTAAACTCTTTGCAGGAGACAAGCCATCCTTTGCTCCATCTTTCTCACTGCAATTTAGATCAAGGACTGAGGAATTTAATTGCCCCTGAAGTATTGGTAATTACAAGCATGACAGGGCTTGAAGGAACTAGTACTGTCTGTGCTACCATGTTCTGCACACGAGGCAAAAGCTTCAAGCACATGCTCTGCCACCACTAAATATGTTTAAATTAGAAGAGTGTTTATCTCCAATTTACATTTTGATTGATTCAAATGTTAGCTCACAGATCTCAATGGGTTTGTTGTTCTTACAATGAAAATTATTTAGAAATTAATTAATTTCTCTCAGTAGAAGAAACAGATGTTAATCAGGTCTGCAGTCAGGAGAATCTATGAAAAAGAGTTGTAGAAAACAAAGACCAGTAAGATGTCTGCATTCTTCACTCTGTAATTTCTCTTCTTGCAGGTAATGGGGAAGGCTTCTTTAGCATCGACCCATATTCTGGAATTGTTACAGTTGCCCAGAAACTGGACCCATCCAGGCAGGAGCGATTTACTCTCATTGTAAAGGCAGAAGATCAGGGGTTTCCTCAGCTTAAAGATTCTGCCACAGTACATGTCCACATTAGACCCTCGGATCGAACCCCTCCAAAATTTCCAGAGGCTGAATACATCACAGAGATCAGTGAATCCACTGCTATTGGCTCTCCTCTGATCCAGGTTTCAGCCACAAGCTTGTCACCAGTCAGCTATGAAATAAAAGATGGAAATGGAGATGGAGTGTTCTCCATGAACTATCAGTCAGGCCTTATTTCTACTCAGAAGAACTTAGATTTTGAGCAGGTGTCTTTTTACCAGTTGAAAATCCGTGGTACCAACATGGCTGGAGCATTTACGGACGCAGTGGTGCTCATCTATGTCATAGATGAGAATGACAATGTGCCAGTCTTCGTTAAGCCTTCCTTCGTTGGCTGGATCATGGAGAATGCCCCATCCCAAAGCATGGTTCTGGATGAAAGCAACGCTCCCCTCGTCACCTATGCAACAGATGCTGATCAAGACTCCAATGCTTTGCTGACCTATGAGATTTTGGAACCAGAGGCACTGAAATATTTCACCGTGGATCCCAGCACAGGGACGCTGACCAGTCGTGCTGATATAGACTATGAGCTCACCCCAGTTTTCCACTTCAGTGTACATGTGCATGACGGTGGAAGTCCCAGCTTGTTTGCATCCAAGCCTGCCAAGGTCACAATCCACGTTAAAGATGTCAATGATTCACCTCCAGTCTTTCTCAAAGACACCTATGACATTTCTGTCTTGCTACCTGCCCACCCAGGGATGGAGCTTTTGTCAGTGCAGGCGAAAGATGCAGACTCGGAGGTGACCTACAGCATCGTGGAAGGGAACCTTGACAATGCATTCCATATCCATCCACTAACAGGTCTCATCTCCATTCATAACACAACTGGCCTGAGAAGCTACCAAGAGCTCACAGTCAGAGCTGGTGATGGCTTGTATAAGAGCACTGCTCTGGTTAAGCTAAATTTAACTCGGGCACAAGGTACCAGCTTGAAATTTGAGCAAGACGTATATACAGCAACTGTGATGGAGAACTCTACGGATGAGAAGACTCTAACCATTCTTGGGGTCAAAGGATATCAGCTAAATGAGCCCCTTTTCTACTCACTGTTGAATGAAAAGGAAAGGTTCAAAATGATCCAGGCCTCTGGAGTTCTTCAGACCAAGGGTGTGAAATTTGACCGCGAAATGCAAGACATGCACGAGGTAGCTGTGGAAGTGAAGGACAACAGGAAGCCACCAAGAGTGTCCCAAGCCACAGTCAGAGTTTATGTAGAGGATGTCAATGACAACCCCCCACAATTTGAGAATGTGCCATACTACGCCTCGGTGCAGGATGGCACAGAGCCAGGGGATGTCCTTTTTCAGGTGTCAGCAACAGACAAAGACATAGGGGATAATGGAGCTGTTACCTACTCATTTGCAGAGGAATACAAATACTTTTGGATTGACCCTTACCTTGGAGACATATCCCTTAAGAGGCCTCTTGATTATCAAGCGTTAAATAAATACAACCTCCGGGTCATTGCTAAGGACAAAGGAGAGCCTCCCCTGCATGCTGAAGAGGAGGTTGTGATCAGCGTGAGGAACAGATCCAACCCTCTGTTCCAGAGTTTGTACTACCGAGTGAAGGTGCCAGAAAACGTCCCCCCATACACATCTATCCTCCACATCCAGGCCCGCAGCCCCGAAGGCTTGCGCCTCATCTACAACATTGTGGAAGAAGATTCCCTGAAACTCTTCAACACTGACTTCAAAACTGGTGTCCTCACTGTCACAGGGCAGCTGGACTATGAGCTAGAGACAAAACACACATTCACTGTCAGAGCCACAGACACAGCACTTGGATCCTTCTCAGAAGCCAGAGTAGAGGTGGAGGTGGAGGACATTAATGACAACCCTCCCATATTTTCTCAGATCGTTTACACAGCGTCTGTCTCAGAGAGTTTGCCACCACAGACCCCTGTTGTCCAGCTCTTTGCCTCTGACAAGGATTCGGGCAGAAACAAAGTGCTGTCCTATCAGATCATGGATGATGGTTCAGATGCTGCCAAGTTCTTTAATATTGATGCCAGCACAGGGCAAATAACAACAGCTCAAGCACTTGATTATGAAACAAATCAACAGTTCCGCATGAAAGTCAGAGCTGTGGATCACGGGGTGCCTCCACTCAGTAGCGATGCCCTGGTAATTGTAGATGTGACAGACATCAATGACAATCCCCCTGAGTTCAGCCAGCTTCAGTATGAAGCCAAGGTCAGTGAAATGGCTACGTGTGGGCACATTGTGATCAAAGTCCAGGCCCTGGACCCCGACAGTGGAGACACCACCCGGCTGGAGTACGTGATCCTCTCGGGTAATGACAACAGGCACTTTGCCATCAACAGCACTTCTGGGATAATATCCATGTTCAACCGCTGCAAAAAGGACTTGGAGCCATCTTACAATCTCAGAGTTTCTGCTTCAGATGGAGTTTTCAAGAGCACTGTGCCTGTGTATATCAATACCACAAATGCCAACAAATACAGCCCCTCTTTCCAGCAGAATGTGTACGAGGCAGAGCTGGCAGAAAATGCTGAGATAGGAACCAAAGTGATTGAGCTGCTGGCAATTGACCCAGATGGTGGCCCCTATGGCACCATAGACTACACCATCATAAATAAACTCGCCCATGAGAAGTTCTCCATAGACAATAAAGGCTGTATTGCCACACTGCAAAAACTGGACAGGGAAAATTCCACAGAGAGAGTCATTGCCATTAAAGTCATGGCCAAGGATGGGGGTGGGAAGGTGGCCTTCTGCACTGTCAAAATAATCCTTACAGATGAGAATGACAACCCACCTCTGTTCAAAGCCTCTGAATACACCCTGTCCATCCAGTCCAATGTCAGCAAAGGCTCCCCTGTCATCCAGGTGCTGGCTTATGATGCTGATGAAGGTGCAAATGCAGATGTCATTTACTCTGTTGACTCTGTGGAAGATGTGGCAGAAGACCTTGTGGAGATCAATGCTGCCACTGGTGTTGTTAAGGTCAAGGAGAGTCTTATTGGTTTAGAAAACAGAGCCTTTAACTTCAAGGTGAAAGCTGAAGATGGCAGACCCCCTCACTGGAACTCCCTTGTTCCAGTGAATCTCCAGATTGTCCCCAGGGAGGTGACATTGCCAAGGTTTTCTGAGCCCCTTTATACATTCTCTGCATCTGAGGATCTTCCAGAGGGGTCAGAAATAGGGTCAGTCAAAGCTTTTGCAGAGGATCCCATTATATACAGCCTGGTGAAGGGAACCACTACAGAAAGTAACAAGGACGAGGTGTTCACACTGGATGAACAGACAGGGGCTTTGAGAATCAAAAAACCTATGGATCATGAGACCACCAAATGGTACCAGGTGGATGTCATGGCTCACTGCTCACATCTGGAGACTGAGCTGGTCTCTCTGGTCTCTGTGAATATCCAAGTGCAGGACGTGAATGACAACAGGCCTGTTTTTGAGGCAGATCCCTACAGAGCATTTGTCATGGAGAACATGCCTTCAGGAACCACAGTCATCCAAGTGACAGCTAATGACCAGGACATGGGAAGTGACGGGCAGGTGACCTACAGTCTGGAAGCAGAGTCCGGCAACCTCCGCGGGCTGTTCACCATCGACGGCGAGAGCGGGTGGATCACCACCCTGAAGGAGCTGGACTGCGAGGAGCAGGAGATCTACCGCTTCTACGTGGTGGCCACTGACCACGGCAGGAAGGTGCAGCTCTCTTCCCAAACCCTGGTGGAGGTCACGGTGTCTGATGAAAATGACAATGCCCCGCAGTTCACCTCAGAGTTCTACAGGGGGTCGGTCATTGAGAACGCGGAGCCGGGGCAGGTCGTTGTCACCCTGAGCACCATCGACGCCGACATTTCCGAGCAGAACCGCCGCGTCACCTGCTACATCACCGGTGAGTAGTTCCTGACTTCAAATCTCCAGTGGGCAAGGGGAGAGTGTCATCTCAAAGTGAGGGTTTGAGACCTTGTCTTACAGGTTGTTAGTACAGAAATAGTGTTACGCTGACAGTTCTGTTAGATGCAGGAGATGGAGGCTGAGCTCTGTCGTGAGCTGGACTCATATGAATCTGGGGAATACAAAACCCTTTAGTAACTGCAGTAGGTTGACCATTAAATAACTATCTCACCACTGAATTGTCCTATTTCTCTGGGAATAAATAAATAAGATACACATAAGTAATTATATGTAACTGCAGTGGGTTGATCATTAAAAAACAAATGATCATTAAAATAACTGTCTCACCACTGAATCGTCCTATTTCTCTGGGAATAAAAAAATAAATAAAATACATATTAGTAATTACACTGTACTGTAGAAATATTTATTTACATTTTCTTAAGAGAGGAATATTTAAGACAGCGTAATTGTAATGCCTAATGGAAGGACAGGAGAGGCAGTACAGCAGGGAGGAAGATTTTTTTCACACAGATATTGTGATTTGTATTTAAGTTATTTGACCCAGCCTTTTCTCCTGCCAGCGCTGCAGTCAGTTTATACATCACATATGTACCTGTAGCCTATTTGTGTTTTTTTAATAACTATGTATAACTTTATGGTATTAAGTGTTGTTTCCTACAAAACCACTTGGAGGTTGGCTTAATAACAAGGCTGCAGATAGTCACTCTGCACTGGGGAATATTTAAGACTATCACGTCAATCTTAGAAAAGGTTTTGGCTAACAAGAAATACTAAAAATTACTCTTGCATCCCTGAAACATCACATATGCCAACTAAAATTAACCACTGCTGTAAAATAACAAAAAAGTTACACTGGAATGTTTGTTCTGCATTTGCACAAGTAGAAGCTTGCTTTTATGGTATTTTTTGACCCTAAAGGGTCTTTCTAAGACCTGGGGCAGATCCTTCAAATTAAAATGTTTGTTCAGGCTCAAAGGAGGACCCTTCAGGGTCAAAACATTAGGCCAGATCATGCTGCAGCCTGTTATCTATTGTTGTAACCATCTGAAACAGGGGAGGAATGCTGGTGCTTTCATTTGGTTTATGGCATGACTAGGTATTTGCAAGCCTTTGAGAGGAAAGATTTAATCCATTATGTATTCATGTTTCTGCCATCTTAAAGGTAGTAGTGACTTTCAAGTACTTTAAACCTGAGAGGATGCACACTTATGTTAGGGGTGAACACCTTGTGCTCTCTGCTCTGCATGTACAAACACAGATCAGACTTCACAAATAAACATGGAAATGCAGCAAAAGGGAGGATTAGGTGAACACAGAGTCCAGCTTCCCCCTGTCCACACTGATTTCAAACACACAGAAACTAAATCTGGGCATGGGCTGGTGTTTCCCAGCATCAGAAGAAGAGCTAGTACAGGTGCCATTGTGCCTCCACAACCTCATCACTGCAGCACAAATGAAAGCAGAAAGGGAATGAATTTAATTTATCCCACTGTGTGAGACCCTTCAGAGTCCAGGATGAACAGATTCCACAGCCAGCTCTCTTCGCTGACCCCCATTGCCTGTTGTGTTTCCTCCTGGGTCAGCAGAGAGCACCAGCTCCTTCCCAGGAGAGAGGGATTCTCCTGTGGCAGCATCCAGCCCATTTAAAATCCAGTATGTGTAACAAGAGTAGGAGCAGCAGGGATCTGGTGTACCAGAGAGCCTGCCTAGTCTGGATTTACCTGTCTCTCATAATTTGGCTCTTACACAAACAAAAAGTAGCCCCAGAAAACAAAGCTATATGTTAAGTACTTCTACAGGTTAGAGGAAGTACAACTGTACATGGTACCATAACAGTAAGATCCAAACCATGTCTGCAGGGTGTTTACAGCTCTTGAATCCTTTTAGGAACATGCACAAAAAAGACTGACAGGCTCTGGGAAGGTGAGACAATGTGGTTTTGAGGCAATGAATATGCACATCTGCAGAACATTACTGACTTTTCTGCAATCAGTTGTTTCCTTCTGTCACTGTAATGTGCAGACAGGGAATAACTTAAATTGTGCAGGGTATTTCCCAGCTGTGCAGTGAGGTTGACCAAAAGCTCCTCACCTGCTGGATGTGCCACCAGTGCCCTCTCTGCACCACCAGTGTGAGTCAGTCATGGAATCATTTGGGTTGGAAAAGACCTCTAGGAGCATCCAGGTCCTTCAGGTCTCCCAAGGAGCCATCAGTGGACACACCCATATTCTGTTTCCTTACCCCTTCTGATTTTCAGCCCTTAGTAAATGCCTTTTTTTAATTGCTTCCTGCTCCCTTCTAGAAGGAGACGTACTGGGACAGTTCACAGTTGATGAAATTGAGGGCGAGTGGACAATTTCTTCCAAGAAGCCTCTGGACAGAGAAGATACAGAGAAATATCTCCTAAAGGTTATGGCCTCTGATGGGAAATTTCAGGCTACCACGGAAGTGGAAATTTTTGTATTGGATATCAATGACAACAGCCCTGAGTGTGGCCAGGTAAGACATCTGTTCTGGGACATCAGGGGCATAAAGGGAGATCCTGGGAGGAAAAGAAAACAATAGAAAAGAAGAAAGAACAGGCAGAGCATGTTAAAGGATTTGGCTTGTCATAATTCTTCTCACACGATCCTGTTGCTTTGATTATGCTTAACAATTTTAATTAAGCAGCATGTCAAGCAAGAATATTAAATCTAGCCTCCAAGCATGTTTGCCAGCAGCAAGTGAGAGCCTAAGCATTATGAAGAGTAATTTTTGGAGATAAACAATGCCAGGAAGCCTCCTGGGAAGGGGCATGTAAATTACTGAGTTTTATATCCTGCTAAGCTGGGAGATTCCCATCAGGAGGTTAGCTGCTGTAGAGAGCTGATCGCTGGTGTGGACGTCACCCGTGGTGAGAACGAGCAGAGGTGGTTACTTCCCAAAGGAGATTCAAAGGCTTGTGTGAAATGAGCTCACTTGTCCCAGTCCACACCCCAGCAGCCAAGAATGGGAGGCACATTGTGTTCCCCTATAAAACACAGAGTTTATCCTCTGTGAAGCTTCTGTGGGTCTGTTCTCCTTCCATATGGGGTGGAGGTATTTTGGAGAGAGCTCAAATGATTTCTTCTGTCCTGGCCAGATACTCTACACTGGGAGAGTCTCTGAGGATGCTGGGCCAGGTCTTTTAATTTTGAAGATATCAGCGAGCGACCCCGACGTGGGCAGCAATGCTCAGATCACCTACAGCCTGCACGGCCCTGGTGCTGAGGAGTTCCGGCTGGGCCCACACACAGGTGAGAGCAGGGCTGCTTTCATCCTCTTCCTCACCCTCCCCTGAGAAATGCAAGCTCCCAACATGGCTCTACACTGACCTCCTCTCAGCCAACACAAGGAGATGTTTATTCCAGCTAGGAAGGAATGGCCACAGCATAGAGGAAAGGGAATTCTACATCATCCTGTTTACTCTGTCTGTTTTGTTAAAATGAAGAGCAGACACCACTGCTAGCAGCCAGGTCTCAAGGAGGAAAGAGCAGCAAGTATTTGGCTTGAGCCAAAGACACAAGTTCTAAATCCCAAAACACCTCTTATTGTGTCTTGGTCAGTGTATTTACCCAAACAGACTTGATGATTGTTCTAGAGATCACTTGGCTTCATTACATTGCAGAAAGCTCAGTGCAGTGGAGTTTAGAAGTACAATTTATTTCTGAACAGTTTTATCCCATGATGGCATCCCTTGGATGAAGTTCAGCTGAACTTGCAGGACTGCCCATGCAAAGCCTTGCCAGGGCCCTGGCTGGCAAGGATCCGAGGATAGCCCTGGGCAATGTGGCGTGGACACATCACCACTATTAGCTCAATTATTGTCTCCCACGGTTCATCCAGGAAAACAGCTGAACCTCTCTGAGGTCCTGTAGGCTGCAGCTGTGATTGCTGGAGACACGACCACCTCCTGTTCTTTCCCACAGGGGAGCTGACCACATCTGCACCCCTGGACCGTGAGCAGAAGCCTGTGTACCACCTCGTAGCCAAAGCCACTGATGGCGGGGGCCGTTCGTGCCAGGCTGATGTGACACTGATCATTGAGGACACCAATGACAACGCACCCAGGTTCTTCCCCAGCCACTGCGCCGTGGCCGTCTTTGATAACACCACAACCAAGACACCCATCGCTGTGGTTGCTGCCAGGGACCTTGATGAAGGTGAGTCAGAATGGGATTTACGTGTTGGTAGAGTTCATCTTTCATTCTGAATAGAAGCCTTTGAAACGCAGAGAAGTGCTACAGCAGTGGGTTTAGATGATTGAATCTTGGCAGCGAAGATGTGCCTGGCTCTCATTGCTGACATATTCTTGACTACTGGGCTGGCATCAGCATTTTTGTGACCCTTTTGGGAGCACAGTATCTGTAGAAACATGCAGACCTTCCTTGAGAATGTGCTCAGTAACTGTGGCTGTGATGCACAGCACAAACTGTGATGCAGGGATCCAAACTGGACAGAAACTTGTTCAAAGGTGAGGACTGAGAATGAGTGTAATAAAGGAGAAAAGGAGCTTTAGATATTGGTGGGGTAGGTAACAGGGATGGGGAGGTCCTCTGGAAAACACAGAGATTCTCAGAAGTATAGGTAAGGCTCCTAAGAAAGGAACTTTCAGTGAACTTCTCCAGCAGAGGCTGAATTTAGAACGGAAAGATCATATTTCTCTTCTTTGGAAGCAGATATGAAGAGAAATTACATTTGAAAACAAGGTAATTAAAAATGAGGAACACTAGTAAGTGCAGACAGCTGACACTGGTGGGTAATGGTGAGGGCTGGCTACATGGCTGAACCTGCAGATGGACAGGAGCACACTCAATGTTGGTATGATGTTCATACAGCCTCCGTTTTCCCTGGGAATTGAAGCTCATTCTGTTCATATAATCCTAATGCATTATAAATAAATAAACCAAACAGCATCCCTACCCATGAATTATTGCAGTCTGTTTCCCTTCCAGGTCTCAACGCTGAGGTGGTCTATTCTCTGTCTGACTCTGCCAATGGACACTTTTCAATTGAGGAAACCACGGGGGTGATCCGGCTGGAAAAGCCCCTGAAGGACTCCCAACACTCGGCCTTTGAGCTGACAGTCTGTGCCACCGACCGGGGCAGCCCGCAGCCCCTCTCTTCCCTGGGCACTGTCACTGTCTCTGTTGTGGATCTCAACGAGTACCTGCCTGTTTTCCTGGCCCCTGAGTACGTGGCCATGGTGAAAGAAGATGTGGCTGTTGGCACCGAGGTCCTCAACTTGTCAGTCCTGACGAGGGACAACGCAGAAAACACAGAGATCAAGTATGAAATTGTGAACGGCAATGACCACGGGAAATTTCAGCTCAACTCAAACACAGGTAAAATGATCTTGTGCCCTAGCAGGTCCAGGATGATCCAACATCAAAGGATGTCTTTGTGTGCATCTTCTCTGGTTCTTCCGCGTTTGGCCCCCACTTCTGCTTACCTCTGTTTTTACCCAGCACAGGAGTAGGGAATACAGTCTTCTTTTCTACTTCAGATTTTGCCATTCAAGTCACTTAAGGAGTGATCCAAATCTTAACTGAAATTGATAGAAAGATTCCTCCTGTGTGTCTGAGACAGGTCCAGTGTGAATGAGGGATACATGGAGAACAGGATGAGAAAATTTTCCCACTTCAAAATTCAGGAGAAAGTGTTTTCATTTAAAAAGTCTTTCCATCAAGGTCCCACAAGGAACCTGCTGCCCAGGGTTACAGGCAGCTTTATTCAGTAGTGCTCAATGAACATAGATAATAGCACCCTAACCATGGGCAGGTGTTGAGCCCATAATTACCAGCCAAATAAAGCCCTATACTGTTTGCACAGCAATGTGATAAGAGCTGTTATCAGAAGGCCAGTGCTAACTCCCTGAAACAAGCCCTTGGCTGCATCAGCAATGACCTTGTGCCCTCGCTGTAACATCCTCATCAGTGGCTCCTCAGCCTCTCTGGTCACAAGGCTCTTGCTAATTCTTCCTCATCAAGGGGGTTAAAGTTAGGTCAACTACTGTTTCAGCTGGCAGTTTGGCGGTTGCCTTGGCATACCTGCAGTATTCCAAGAAATCTCACGTGCCATTCATTTGAATAATTTTCTGTCCTTTCCTTCCCATCTCTCAACGTAGGTGCCTTATACATCAACGGGAGCCTGGACTTTGAAGCAAGTCATGAGTATTACCTGTCCATTGAGGGCACGAGGAAGGGCTCAGCCTCTCTCAGTGATGTGACCATGGTGGTGATCAACATCACTGACATTAATGACCATGCACCAGAGTTCATCCAGGATCCCTACTCCACTGACATTCGGGAGGATGCTGCCATTGGAGAGATCATCCTCACGGTATGGCTGAACCACGCCAGCTGTCTTTACCTCCTCCTTATTTGTGCTATGCAATATTCACTCCTCTTGTGCACTTTTCTTTTCCTTGGACACAATGACCTCAGTGGGCTTGTGGTGTTCAGCATCTAAGATTAAAGTATGACTTTAAAAAAGGATGATTGGCAGAATTCCTGAAACTCCGCAGGCATGGAGAAGACTTTGCCTTATGAGACACCTTTAAGTGAAAATTAAGGATGGGCTTAGGAGCTTTGAGAGAACATCCCAAGACAACAAAAATGCCTGAAAAAGGACGATGCCCTTGTGGCTTGGGGAAGGCAGAGGCTCCCCTGGGCAGAATAGCAGACTCCAAGGTGATGTGGAGTTCCCTGTCCAGCCTATAACCATCACAGGGGTGGTAAAATCAGGAAAAGGATGAGGAGAAAGCTGAGGAAACTATGTTGTTTTGAAAAAACTATTGGATGACACTTATCTGAACTACCCTCCTTTCCCCCTCCTCACTTAGGCAGGGTCAAACCAATACCGTAAAATGACAAACTGGTCCCATTTCTCCATGGCATGTCCTTTTTGGCCCAAGGATGCTAGTGTTTTGTTGTTTTTCCTCCAAACAGGTGTCAGCTGATGACTTGGATGGGTCCATGAACAATCAGATCACATATTCCATCGTGGAAGGGAACCCACTGGGACATTTTGCCATTCAACCCAAAAATGGGCAGATCAGCATTGCCAAGCATCTGGACAGGGAGGAGGTGAGTTCATGAAAATGAGAATGGGAAGACTGAAACAGATGTGCCCCAAAAGACTTGAGGGAGAACAGCTTACTCAGCTACCTCCTGTTTTCTGAATTATTTACTCACAATATTGTAGGTAGAAGATAAGGCAATAATTTGTTTTCTAGACTCACAGATACTGCAGTAGGAAGGCTGGGCTTTAGGAAAGGCAGTATAGAATCATAGAATGGAAGGGACTTTGAGCATCATCTACTTCCAACCCGTTCTGTAGGCAGGGACACCTTCCACAGCTCTGAGTTTTGGTCTCAATATTGAGAATGTTGGTTGTGGAAACCAGCATGGTTGGATTCTGCTTCTCTGCATTAGAGAAAACAGGTGTGGGGAGAAGAAAGGTGACCTGGACAATCTCTTATTCATAAAACAGCAGCAGCTTGTCTCAGCCTGCCAAAGTTGAGAAGCCTTTGGATAACACTCTGAGGCACATGATGGAATTCTTGGGATGTCCTGTGCAGGAACAGGAGAAGATCCTCATTGGTCCCTTCCAGCTCAGCTTACTGTGTGATTGTATGATTCTTAAACCACTATTGACAGGTGTTTGCCCAGCTTAGTTTCATTCATCTTTGCCAAGTTTCTCTTTTCTCCAACTGTTGTGAGGCTGATTTAGTTTAGCAATGAGCTTTGAGTGAGATTTATGGATGGAGAGCCTTAGCCAAAGGCAAGGCTGTTGTGGCCATGGCGCATGACCTCAGGCATTTCAACAAGCTGCAGCAGAATAAAACTGGGATGTGAAAAAGCCACCATTCTGCCATTTCTCCAAGTAATCCTGCACTACAAATCCTCCAGATCCCCACTTACTCGCTGACAGTTCGAGCCACGGACAATGGCCAGCCTGCTCAGTTCAGTGATGTCCCTGTGCACGTCCGTGTGTCTGATGTCAATGACAACCCTCCTCGCTTCTTCCAGCTCAACTACAGTGTGGTGGTGCAGGTAAGCCAGGAGACAGTTTGTTCTCTCAATCCCTGTCATTGCACTCAGGAACTCATTCCTAGGCTGCTGTTGGAGTAAAGTGGGGAGACAGTGATGAATCACATCGCTGCTTTGTACTCTGTGTGTTCTAGGGCAGGGTGGGATTTGTTTGCCTGTTCCTGATCCAGCAGCTCCTGGGGCACTGTGGGCTCCCCTGGGCCATTTCTCTTTGCTCTCCTTCCTTCAATAGTGTTGTTCCCCATTTCAGGAGAATGCTCCCGTGGGGACAAGTGTCCTGGAGCTGATTATGAGCGATAGAGACTCTCCAGAAAATGGACCACCATACTCGTTCCAGATCACCCAGGGCAATGATGGGAAAGCCTTTGAAGTCACCCAAAATGGTCTGCTGGTGACATCGTCTGTCCTGAACAGGAGAGTGAAAGAACAGTACCTATTGCAAGTCCAGGTAGAGCCTGTCTTACTGTCCTGGTGTCTGAATTCCCCAGTGAGCTTAAGTAGCAATAAAATGCGATTAGCATGGCCCAGCTAAATGAAAACATCTCTGGCTTTGAAGAAATCCAATCCAGGCACAAATTTTGCAGCTTGGAGCCAGCTGCAGAGCTCATTTCTCCACACAGTCTGCCCACAAGAAGCAGGGGGCCAGCTTCTGTGTTGATAAAATCAGATAATATGATCATGAACAATACTCTGTCAGCAGTTTCCTTAGACAGATGCTTTCCCCATAATCATTCTAGTGAATTGCAATTTAAAGTGAGACCTGGATCTGGTCCTACAAGCTTTCTGTAATTATCCTTGTCATTTAAGAAGTGGTTTCAGTTCCTCTTCAAAAAGGATTTCTATTGTTGCAGAATGAATTCATTATTTTTCAACGTTATCAGTAGGGATAGTCCATTACAAACAAAAGGATAATAACATGTAAAGTACATACTTTTCAGTAATGGCAATTGTTGCAAAAGCTGGGTACTATTATATTACAAACCTCAACCTCTAACTGCTTAGCATTAGGGAGAAATTTATCCCATAATCTGATTATTTGCATTTTTCTGTTTGAGGTTCCTTGACTCAATGCTAGACAGATATTGTCAGAGGTGGGACAGGGGCTTAAAGAGCCTGGAACGTGAGCGAATGTGTTGATGTGCGTAACTGCTTTACATCTCTGTACACTCAGTTACACGTGGAACCACAAAGATTGGCAACATCACAAAAAATTATTAACCCTCAGGAATATTCAGAGCCACTCAGAGGTGCCTCAGCCCTGCTGAATGCAAAGGGAAGTGAGTGTGATCCCATCACTAGCAGAGGGCCTCAGTCAGTCTCCAAGGCCTCCTCAGTCTCCTCCATCCTTCCCTAAGGCAGGGAAGCTGCCCTTTCCCTAGGGCTTTCTCCAGGCAGAGCTCCAACACTGCTGCCAAGTTTTCCCATTCCTTCTTCACTCCCTGCCTGCTGCCTGAGAGCTTCCCCTCACTGCTCCCTGAAGGGCGCTCTCCTTTGCAAGACCTCCCCAGTCAGGTGAGATGAAAGTTAGTCAGTGTGTGGCTGTAACAGATCCTCCTCTTTTCCTTGCCAGGTGTCCGACAGCGGCATCCCTCCCCTCTCCTCATCTGCGTTTATAAACATCCAAGTGACTGAGCAGAGCCAATACGCCCCCTCAGCCCTTCCCCTGGAAATATTCATCACCACCAACGAGGAGGCCTTCCGAGGCGGCGTTCTGGGCAAGATCCATGCCACAGATCGGGACCCCCACGACACGCTGGTGTACACTCTGGTGGCACAGGTGCCCAAGGAGGGGCTCTTCTCAGTCGGGGCTGCAGATGGGAAGATCATTGCTGGGGACAAGCTCCCCCACGGGCACTACCTTCTGAACGTGACGGTGAGCGACGGGACGTTCACAGCCACCACGAGCGTCAGCGTCCACGTGTGGTGCTTCACGCAGGAGGCCTTGGACAAGGCCGTGGTGCTGCACTTCCGACACCTCTCCCCCGAGGAGTTTGTGGGGGACCACTGGCGCAACCTGCAGAGATTTCTGGGCAACATCCTCGTCACCCGGCGCCAGAACATCCACATGGCCAGCCTGCAGCCTGCAGCTGCCTCGGATGGAGTGGATCTGCTCCTGGCTGTCGGAGAGCCGCACGGCTCCTTGTACGAGCCGCGGGTGCTGGCCAGCAAGCTCACTGGGTCAGCTGGGGAGATGGACCAGCTCGTGGGGCTCCGGATGAAGAAAGCCATCCACGTGCCCTGTCACGGGTCAGACTGTGCCCACCGTGTCTGCAAGGAGACCATCCAGCTGGACCCAGGCATGATGTCCACATACAGCACGGCCCGGCTCAGCGTCCTCACCCCACGGCACAGCCTGGAGCAGATCTGCTTGTGCAACGGTGAGCAATCCTTCTATAAACCTGGGCATGTTGTGTTCTCCTTCAGTACATTATAGAGCACCTGGATTTTCCATGGAATTAGCTTGCCCGGTGACCAACAGTTCTGCCCACAACTTCAAAGACTTTAAACTCCGAAAGTTTCATATAGTCTCATTTTAAAAATTGATCTCCTGTAGCATTTAATAACAGCAACATCTGTCTCTCTGATTGGGAAAAGTCACTCATATTTAGCAGAAAATGAAGGTCAGTGATTAGAATTTTTTATCTTTGATCTCTTGTATTGATTCTGGACCAAAGCACAGAATAACAAGTAAATTTGAGGAAAGCCCAATAAAATATATTTGTTACACTGGTTCTAGGATATTTCAAGAAATAATTGGAGGGAGCAGAGATCAGTGACATTAGGGCAGGAACGTAAGGGGATACCACAGAATAATATAAAAACTTACTAAGGACGGAGAAATTCAAGGGTTTTGTAGGCCACACTGAGGACACCTTGAAGGACAGAAATAGCCAGGTTGATATTTCAGGGGTGCTTCACAGTTGAGTGCATAGAAGAAATACTGGGAGTTCCTGGTGGGGCTGTGGGAGATGCAGTGCAGGGATCCATGGGTTGCTGTGGATGGGACAGCTCCTGGACAGCTGTGGCATCAGGCTAGCAAAAGAGGCAAGGCTTGATACAGTGCATAGCCTCAAAGTGCCACAGAGATGAGACCTTTCTTTCACTCTCCTTTCAGGAACAGCTGTGAGGTTTGGGGGCCACAGCTACATCTGGTACCAGCACTCCCAGGCTGGCTCCTGGCACATGCACTTTCGCCTCAAGACCCACCAGCACCACGCAGTCGTGTTCCACGCCAACGGGAGCGACCACGCCACACTGGAGGTGGGTATGGCACTGCAGGGGACTGCTCTCCACAGCCACAAAAACCTCACTCTCTCAGGGAAGGGAATCACAGAAAGAATATGCAAAAATGTGTACCCTTAGTGAAATACAAGACTTGGGAAGACCAAATGAGAGCCAAGCAGAGTTTGGCAATTGCTGCAACTACAACAGGAAATCGTTCTCTATACATGTAAATGCATGTATTGGTCTCTGGTGTGACTTCTGGTGAAGTCATCAGACACTCATAGCAGGTCTACATCACCCTCTTTCTGGTTTCTTCATTCGTCTCTTGCATCTCACCTCTCAGGGCAAAGAATTTACCAGGTGGAGTTGTTCCCAAACCAGTTTGTTTCCACTTTAGCAAAGGGCAAACTTTCTCCCATACCTCAGATTACAGGTTCTTTACAATAATGGACAGAAAAGAAAGAACAGGAATCCAAAATTGTATTTTTCACACAAACTCCCCTCTTTCCAACCACTTTCTTCAGACAGTTTCACTATTTTAGACACCTGCAGAGACAGGAGTATTGCATTCTGATTACTCTCCTCCCCTCAGCTGAGCACTGAACTTACCAAAGCATTCAAAGATCATCTCACTCTTCCACTTTGCCAACAGAAGGAAAGCAGCAAATTACTAAAGAAAAGCTGTTTTATGTATTCCTCATCAACTGAATTCAGACTAACTGGAGACTAAGATCACAGCACCTGCTTACTAGCTTACAGAGATTTGTCCTTGAGACTGATCACATTGAGATCTACACACTATAACCTACCTGGAAGTGTTCATCCTGTTCTTGGATTTCCCCATCCCTTCTCATGGTTTCACAACCCCATCTTCCTGTTGTTCATCTTTCCACAGTTACTCAGACCCACTCAGACAGGGAGCTGCACAGCAGCCAACCCCCACGCACATGCCTTTTGCACATATTTCAAGCTCCAGCTGCCACAGCCATCACTCCTGAAGAGCAGGAGAAGAGAAATATCATGCATGTGTCCTGTACCCATCTCTGAGAGTGACTTTAGGCTGAACTCTAAAGGGCCAGTGTGAAAAACTTCTCATAAAGGGTCTCATGCTTTCTACCTCACCTCTGGGAAGGAATCACCAAAGAGCTCATCAGAAGGAGTCCAGCACGCTGGGTGGTGCTCAGGAAGTACAAGATGACAAGAGACTCCACTGATTCAGGCCAGCACAGGGAGTCAAGGGAGAAAACGCTCATTATTGGTGGAGTTCAGTGAGCCCATGATGTCCTGTGGCCAAGCTTGTCTCCACAATCTTTTCAACAGGAAACATTCGTAAAGCCTCCTCCATAAAAGTGCCTGTAAATAATTTCTTTCCTGACTCACTTTATTAGCAAATCTTAGGGATAAAAAGATTTCTAAACCACCTGGCCTGATAAAAATGAAGGAATCCCTTAAGATTTTAAACTTTGTAGACTGAAGTACTCCAGATATGAGCCAAAGCCTTGAAAGGACCATAGCTGATGGTTTGTAGATTTGATGAAGAGGATGACCTCTCCCAAGAGCATGCATATCACCACTTTTCCATTCTCTAAGCTCTCCTGATGTTCAGAAATAGGTTACGGGAAGAGGATGGCAGACCAGGCAAGCTGGGAAAGGCTTGGCAGTGTGTCAGCTCTTGCTCCAGGGAATCGAGTTCTCACCTGTCTCCCAGCCCCAGAAATTGATAAGCCAAATCTACAGACCCATCTGGAAGAGAAATCATGTTCCTGCAGATGAAATGAAGTGACAAAGCTCTCTGGTGTGCTTGCCAGTTGTGCAAAGGGATTTACACACATGTTGCCCCGAGGCCCTTCCATGCCGTGTGCCAGCTGCTTCTTGTTCTTTCTTCCTTCAGCAGTTGCCATCTCCTCCCACTGGTATTTATGTATACCATGGGGTATAAACTCTCTAAGAGTTAGCTGTTGTTCTGCTCTGCCCCAGAGTAGTCCCTTCATATTGTGTGTGGGTTTCTCTAAAGTCAGGGTAGCCCATAATCATTGCTACTCTTCTAACCCCTTCCAAGAATCAGTCCCTCCTTGCTGTCTCTAATGTCCCCCATGGACATCTCTCCTGCCTGGGATCAATTGCTTGATGTTGCATAGCAGGCTCTGCAGGTTTCCCACCAACACTTCATTCCATCCCTTTTGTCCTTCTCCATAGGATCTTGGCTTCTGTGAGAGAGAGGTTTTATCAGCAAAGCACTGGGGAGATAGAGGTGAAAAAGGGGTTTAACCCTGACTTCACCCTGAAGCAACACAGCTAACTTTTCCTTTCTCTGTCTATATGACTTTTAAAGATGAATCTTGGGCCAGAAATAGGAATTTCTGATGTCCCAGTTTAATGCAGAGGACGTTGGTGTGGTTCACTTTTAGCAGCTCAGTACCTTGTCTCTCTCCAGTCTGTTGGAGATCAAGGATTGGATTGCAGCACATATCAGTAACTTTGGCCTGGTTTTCCAGCATGGGTACAACAGTAATTCCTTTCTCTGCCTCCCAAGTCCTGCTTTTTCCCCCAGAGAAAGCTGCCAGTGCTTCTCCTCAATAAGATTCTTTCACCACCCTCAGCCCTGCCAAAGGGACAACTGCTCCAGCACCTTCCCTACCACCAATGAGACAGTGAGAACAGAACAAAAGCCACGCGGCCCAGAACAAGAGCCCATCTGTGACTGGTGATGCTCTTATGGATAGTCTGAATGCCAGGGCTCTGATCAGGCTCAGGAGGGTGGGAGAAAGGGCAAGCAGCTGCAGCAGTAGCTGTATGATCCCATGGCTCTATGACATGGAAAGATGGGCTTCCTTCCTTGCATGCTGGTCAAAGGCTGCCAGGAAGGACCACGGGTGAAATTGTGACTGAGAGGTGAGGGTGTTCTGCAAAATAAAGGAGTTGTAGTCACTTAATTCATCCAGACATAGGTTAAAAAAGGTGAAAGGGGCTGCATTTGGTACTTCTTGGAATCAGAAAACTGGGAGTAATCTCAACTGCCAGTGTGAAGGCCAGGAGAGGGGGATGAAGCAGCAGGAGAAATGAGTCCTCAGCCACCTGTGTCACAGCTACCTGTGATTGTGTGTTTTACAGATGGTTAATGGAGTGCCTCACCTTGGCTACAGCTGCCAGGGGAGCTCCTCTGGGAACCTGTCCTCCTCACGGTTTGTGAGCGACGGCGAGTGGCACTCAGTGTTCCTGGAGGTGAAGAACTCTTCCGTCCGCCTGCTCGTCGATGGCCTGGGCAATGCCTCCCTCCAGCTGCCAGGGACCTGTGGTGTCCCCCAGGGCAGGAGAGACCTGGTCTTTGGGGGCCTCCCAAAGCTGCTGCAGTCCCAGAGGGTCACTCGGGGGTTCAGGGGCTGCCTGGACCTGGTTGCAATCAACGGCAGAGAAGTGGTTCTCCTCCCAGGGAAAGGGCAGTCGAAGGAAGTCTTGGAGCAGGTGGGGATAAGGCAGTGCTGCTCCCCCAGCGGTGCCTGCAGCAGCAACCCTTGCCTCAACAACGGGATGTGCTCCGAAACTCATGGAGGAGGTATGTGAACATCCCACACAGGGCTGTGCAGAGCAATAAGCACTGAGGGGGGGAAAGATGCAACAACTTTATTATCCCTGTAGAGGGGTTATTCCAGAGGGGAGGCAGAGATTCTCTATCCCAGGGGACCTCAGGTGACTCAGTGCAGCAGCAGCTGCAGGCTGTGAGATCATCATCCTGGCTCTCACCGGTGGACCACGGGCCCAGAGGGCAGGAAGGTGTTTCTGAGGAGTGTGCATGACATAGGAGAGCAGGGTGTTGCCAAAAACTCAAATGCATGTAGAGATTCCACCCACCCCTCTGCATCCTTTTTGCTTAAGGAGCTGTTAACAAGGCTGGAATCAGGCAAGATGGAATCATGTGGTGATGGAATCTGGGCAGAAACAAGCCAAGATCTTGGACTCTTCCCACTGCAGTGAGCAACTCCCCAGGGCTATGCAAAGGGATATGGGAAAACCGTAAGCTCAAATCCTAGAGTCCCAGGCTAACATGGGGTACACACACCCAAAAGAGGTTTGATACAGGCTCTGCCCCAGGCAGTGTCCCTGCTGCCCTCAGAGGGGCTCCTTGCAGTGAGCTGTGTCCTGTGTCACAGGGACAGGGGCTGTGAGCAGAAGAGCTGCTCCCAGCGATGTCCACCCTGTGTCACTGCCCTACAGCTCCTTGTAGCTGCCAGCACAGCAGGGCTGCACCCCATAACACCCTCCATGAGATGGGTACTGCCTGTGCCTCAGCCCCTCTGAGGGGCAGTGGGACTCTTCCCACGCTGCTGTGTGGGGCAGAAGCTGCTCCTGCAGCTCTCTGGGGCCCTTGCCAAAGCACACCCTGCCCAGCGAGCAAGTGAGGACAGAGGAGGCACCACCTTCCCCTGCCCTGCCCGCTGCCTCTGGGAACAAGATTCCCAGCCCTGTCGACTCAGCAGCTGCCTGGTTCAGGTGAACTTGTTTGACACCAGGTGTAAGTGTACAGAACAGTTAGTCTGGCTGGCACTCACACCTCAGCCCTCAGACCCTCTGCACAGAAAAGCTCACTTGCTGGGCTGGAAGGAGCTCAAAGCCCTGGAGGGGAAAACACATCTCTGCTCTAAGTCAAGGCATCCCCTGCTTTCATTGCAGAGAGAATGCAGTGGGATGGGGAGGTGAAAAATCACTCCCTCAGTAATAACCTAATGATCATCCAGCACCTTTCCCATAGTTTCCTTCCAAGATGAACAATTTCTCCTGCAAATGGCCCAGGTGGCCAAGAAAGAGCCTGTGGGACATGGCCCCAGGCAGAGCACTGTTGCAGGGAAGGGATTGCCTAAGGGATGTTTATTTGTGAGGTTATCCTGGTTCCCTGAGTGCCAAGGGCTCAGTCCTGGGTACCCCAGGCAGGCAGCCCAAGTTCATGCAGAGCTGTGCCCACAGAGATCTCAGCGAGCTCCTGCAGAGCTGTGCCCAGGGATCTCAGTGAGTTCCTGCAGAGCTGTGCCCAGGATCTCAGTGTAGGATTGCAGAGCTGTGCCCAGGGATCTCAGCGAGCTCCTGCAGAGCTGTGCCCACAGGGATCTCAGTGAGCTCCTGCAGAGCTGTGCCCAGGGATCTCTGTGAGCTCCTGCAGAGCTGTGCCCACAGGGATCTCAGTGTAGGATTGCAGAGCTGTGCCCAGGGATCTCAGCGAGCTCCTGCAGAGCTGTGCCCACAGGGATCTCAGTGAGTTCCTGCAGAGCTGTGCCCACAGGGATCTCAGTGAGCTCCTGCAGAGCTGTGCCCAGGATCTCAGTGAGTTCCTGCAGAGCTGTGCCCAGGGATCTCAGTGAGCTCCTGCAGAGCTGTGCCGAGGATCTCAGTGTAGGATTGCAGAGCTGTGCCCAGGGATCTCAGCGAGCTCCTGCAGAGCTGTGCCCACAGGGATCTCAGTGAGTTCCTGCAGAGCTGTGCCCAGGGATCTCTGTGAGCTCCTGCAGAGCTGTGCCCAGGGATCTCAGTGACTTCCTGCAGAGCTGTGCCCAGGGATCTCAGTGTAGGATTGCAGAGCTGTGCCCAGGGATCTCTGTGAGCTCCTGCAGAGCTGTGCCCAGGGATCTCAGTAAGTTCCTGCAGAGCTGTGCCCAGGGATCTCAGTAAGTTCCTGCAGAGCTGTGCCCAGGGATCTCAGTAAGTTCCTGCAGAGCTGTGCCCAGGGATCTCTGTGAGCTCCTGCAGAGCTGTGCCCAGGGATCTCTGTGAGCTCCTGCAGAGCTGTGCCCAGGGATCTCAGTGAGTTCCTGCAGAGCTGTGCCCAGGGATCTCAGTGAGCTCCTGCAGAGCTGTGCCCAGGATCTCAGTGAGTTCCTGCAGAGCTGGGCCCAGGATCTCAGTGAGTTCCTGCAGAGCTGTGCCCACAGGGATCTCAGTGAGTTCCTCCAGAGCTGTGCCCAGGGATCTCTGTGAGCTCCTGCAGAGCTGTGCCCAGGGATCTCAGTGAGTTCCTGCAGAGCTGTGCCCACAGGGATCTCAGTGAGTTCCTGCAGAGCTGTGCCCACAGGGATCTCAGTGAGTTCCTCCAGAGCTGTGCCCAGGGATCTCAGTGAGTTCCTGCAGAGCTGGGCTCAGGATCTCAGTGAGTTCCTCCAGAGCTGTGCCCAGGGATCTCTGTGAGTTCCTCCAGAGCTGTGCCCAGGGATCTCAGTGAGCTCCTGCAGAGCTGTGCCCAGGGACCTCAGCGTGGGATTGCAGCACAGGCAGGGACTCGCCTGGGGAACCACGTGGCCGTGTGAGAACACAGCTGTGGGGAGAGCACCCAGGCCAGCCCAGCACCACCCCAGGACCACAAACACAAGTGAGCCCCACATCCAGGACCTGTGTTTGGGCACACACAGCCCTGTGGGCAATGTCCAGCACCTGCTGCACCAGTGTCAGCACGTCCTTCTGGTACAGGCGCTGACACACGTGTGGGAACAGGCCCAGGTTGTTTGCCCTGTGCTCTAAAGCAGGGCTGTTCAGCTTGTGAATGAGTAGCAAAGACTTTTCAAGCGTGCTGGAAGGTGCAAACTCTGAATTTCCCTCACAGCAGCACCAGCCAGGTGACGAGCAGAAGCCCAGCACAGCCAGGGACATTCCCACGCTTGGGGCTAGGCTAAACAGCAGCCAAAAGCACAAACAGCAGGAGCCCCTCCGAGTGCCTGGCTCTGCTGGGTTTCTCTGTCTGTGAGCAGACATCTCCTGCAAGCAGGAGAAACTCGGCAAGTTGAGACAGGCACTTCATACCACGAGAACTCGCAGGACCAAAGACTCCTGAGAACAACAAATTACAGGGGATTGCACTCAACAGAGTCAGAAACTGTGAATCAGCCAGCCAAGTTCCCCTTCCTTTATCCCAGATTTGTCCCTCAGCTTCTCCGTGCAATAAAGCCATGCCCTGACTGCATCCCTGATCTGTGTCAGGAGAGGACGGGCTTGACTTGTTGCTCAGTCAGCTCCCTAGTGCCACTGTGTTGTTCCAGAAGAGCCACCCAGCCTCCAGCAGCCACACCAGGTCCTGTAATGAACCCACCAGGCCTCCAGGGATGGCCTGGGTGTCCCACAGCATCTGCTGCAGCAGCAAATTCCTGTGCCTGGATACTGTGTGAGCCCCCTGTGGGGGCCATCAGCACCAGGCTCTGCTCCTCCCTGTCCTTGCCCATTTTTCCTCACGGATATGTTCACTCTCACCCTCTCCAGGTTACACCTGCATCTGCCCCGGGCTGTTCTCTGGTGAGCACTGTGAGCTTGGGGACAGTCCCTGCGAGTCCAAGCCCTGCCTGCACGGGGGAACCTGCACCCTCTCGGCCACCGGCTACTCCTGCCACTGCCCTGACTGGTACCTGGGCGAAAGGTAAGGCCTGGGGGGGGCTTTGGGACAGGTGACGTCCCCTGATGGGCTGAGAACGTGAGCCTTGCACCTTCCTGGAGCTCACCAGGTCCACACACTCTGGGATTAATTGCAAACTGCAGGCGCCCGAGCATTGCAGCCAGGAGGTGCTGGAGGGCAGAGCTGAGCAGGGCAGGACACAAATAACTCTGCCATCGTGTGGCCACTGCTCCTCTGAGCAGGAGGGAAAACTGAAACTTTTCTGCAAGTATTTTGGTGCCTGCAGGTGCTGTGGGGCAGTGCAAAGGCTCTCTGTGATGGGACAGTGTGCTGCTGGCACACACTGCTGCTCCCTGTGACAGGAGCTGAGTTCAGCAGCAATCTTGGCTGTTATGGGGGGCCTGGCAGCAGGGTACAGGCAGGCGCTGCCGTGGGGCTGGGGGAACCTGCTGGTAGAGCTGTGAGGTGCCCCTGCTTCAGTAGTCTCAACACCCACCCTGCAGAGTGCTAAAGGGGTTGTTTCTATCTGGGAACTCTGTGGGGTTCATGCAAAAGAAATCTCTGTCCCAGCTCGCAGCTGTGATTCATCCAGTTCAAATCCCAGCTCAAGACAGTGGGCATTACCACCCCAGTCCAGCAGCCCCTCTAAGACCCCCACCTTGCCTCCAGCCCAGCCTGGTCAGTGATTCCCAGCACAGGCTCAAACAGCATCAAACCCAGTTCGTCCTTCTGCCTTGCCCATCACACCCAGTTCATGCTTCTTCCTTGCCCATTTAGCCAGGCTGGACACTGGTCCTGTGGATCAAGGCAAAAGCAGAAATGATCTGTTCAGCTCTTGGAATAAAGGCCTGTGGCTGAGCATTAGGTGGCAGTGTAATACCTGACATCGGCCAGAGCCTGTGGGTACACGTCACACACACCAGCTCACACATCCTAAATCACTGACTACAACAAGAGCAGTGCAGACTTCACAGTTTGTTCAGTAATGAGAACAAAAAAAGGGAGGAAAAGCCACTAAAGCACTGTATATTCCCCCCAGCATGGGGAGGTCATTGCTCTTGAAAGGAAAGGTCCCCTGTACTGTTGGCAGACATTTACGTTGTGTGTGGGTTGGACCAGGACAGAGAATCAGAAATACCATCTCAGTTCTGCAGATGCTCCATAAAATGTCAAAAAGCCTCTTCAGCAAGGGTGTCCATTCACCATCTCACATGGTGGTCTTTTCCCAAATGTTTTCTGCAACCTGCAGATATCCACAGACCATCCAGAGGCTCCACAGAGCTTGGAGGACATGGGAGACTTCATAAGAGGTTAACACACCTCATACTGACCCTGGGCTTCCTAATTTAACAGGATGGGAGCATCTCTCTATGCAGTGTTAGCCCTAGAATTCCAAACACTGCTCTAAGGCAGAAAGCCCCCTATTTTAATTTGGGTGTACAACTGAAAAATAGGACCACCCTGTAAAACATGGCCTCTTGAAAACCATCATTTTATACTCAAGGATCTTCTGCCAGGATAAGCAGGTAGCAAGAATCCAGCGAGGGAGGGACAGCAGACCAGGACAGGGCATCTGTGGGTGGTGTAAGCCAGAGCCTGACCAGGATCAGGCAGTTCTGGTGCATCCCAGGCTGACAGGGCTCATCTCCATCCCTTTCTCCGCACAGGTGCGAGAAGCTGGCAGAGGAGTGCCCAGACAACCCGTGCCGCAACGCCGGGCGCTGCGTGAGCAGCCAGGGCTCCGTGTACTGCATCTGCCCGTCCGATTACCAGGGGGAGTACTGCACCCAGCCCATCATCACCCCGGCCATCGTGCCCACGCACTGGGCGCTGGGCCCCGAGGAGATCGCGGAGATCGCGGCCGGCGTGCTGGGGGCGGCCGTCCTGGCCGCGGTGTTCGTGCTGGTGCGCAAGCGCTGCTGCCACCGCGCCAAGGCGCACAAGCCGGTGGCCCGCGAGGACCCCGACCTGCTCTCCAAGAGCGAGTTCTCCAAGAGCGTGGGCGTGGGCACCCAGCCCGTGCCCCCCATCGAGCTCAACATCCTGGGCGACGCGGCGCACAACAACCTGGACCGGGCCGCGCCCGAGCCACGCAAGGGCGCCGGCACCCCTGAGTTCGTCACCTTCAACTCGGCCAACGCCCCCAAGCACCGCGGCACCATCGTGTGCAGCGTGGCCCCCAACCTGCCCCCCGCCGCACCCCCATCCAACTCCGACAACGAGTCCTTCATCAAGTGCACCTGGGCCAGGGAGGAGATGGGTCAGTAGCCACAGCTTCTTCTTGTTCTTACATACCCCTCCTTCCCTTGGGAAGGGGATCTGAGGTTTGAAAACATGGAGGGAAAATGGTGTTGGCTGAAGCAAAGTAGTGTTGTCATCTTATCTCAAAAGTTCCATATCATCTTGGTGATTTCTCATGGGCATCACCTGACTGACTCCTTCCACACTGACTCCTTCACAGCACAGCCAACAAACTCCAGCTTCCTTTTCACCCAGCTAACCCCCTCTTTTATAGCACTCATCCTTATTGGACACAGCTGTGGCCTGTTAAGTGCAGGCCTGTCCGAATCTTTGGTAATTAGTACAGGTGCAACTCCTCAGGGGTGAGATTACCTTCCACACTATCTTTATTTTCTTACATTCTATCTCTCTTACATTCTATCTCCTCCACAAAGTAGGGGCAAATGCTGCCCCAGCCCTGCTGTAGGGCTTTCATTGGCCCTTTCCTCCTGGTTCACCACTACATCCCAGTTTTCTGCTTTTTCTGCTTGGTTTTGTACACAGTCAGCAGGGAAACCATTAATGCACAGCAAGCTGTGATCCTGGGTCAGAAAGAAAACCTGTAAAAGAGAAAAATTGGGGGAAAAAAAGTTAAGATCCTAAAAGTCAGTAGGAGTTTTAGTGAAGACATTTGCATCAGTGCTCCTGGGCAGAGGGATCACATTCTCAGGGAAACACCTTGAATGACTCTGGACAGCAAGGTTACCCCATGCAGGAGTTCCTCACAAAGGTAACTGCAGGGAAAGGGAGAGATCCAAGGCATCACTGCCCCAGTCCCTTCATAACATGGGTTTCTTGCATCCAAACAAAATGATGAAGTGTGTCTTTTGGGTGCTGCGGTAATGGATATCTGTAGGCTGGTGGGGACACAGCCTCAGCACGGCCAGGGGTGATCTCAGGTTTCCACAATTCCCAAATTAGCGACCACATCTCTCTTTCCTAGTCTGCCGCATCTACAGGCTCAGAGCCTACAGAGAGAATTTGCAGGAGGGCAAGAGAGAGGCACCAGCTGCTAGAGCTGCATCTAACATGACTTTCTTTCGTTCCAGTCTACCCAGCAGAAACCACCTACTGGCCGCCCCGGTACCTGTCATCAGATGTGCAGGAGTACTCCCACTACGAGATCATCCAGGGCCCCCCTGCCTCCTCCTCGCACCCTCCTCTCCCTCCGCCGCCCCCTCCCCCGGCAGACGCAGAGCCGGTCGCTCTCTACGGGGGCTTCCCCTTCCCGCTGGACCAGAGCAACAAGCGCGCCCCGATCCCGCCCCGCTACAGCAACCAGAACCTGGAGGACTTCCTGCCGCTGGGCCCCGTGGACGTGGGGGCATCCCAGTGCCAGAACGAGTACACGGCCATCAGCTACTACCCGGCGCAGCTGGTGCAGGGCGAGGGGGCCCCGTTCCAGCCCGAGCCGGGCTACAAGCGGGTCAGCATGCGCCTGAGCGTGGCCCAGCCCTCCTACGCCGACTGCGAGCTGGGCCACCAGCCCAGCATCCGAGCCCAGCCCCTGCCACCACCCAACTACGAGGGCTCTGACATGGTGGAGAGTGACTATGGGAGCTGTGAGGAGGTGATGTTCTAGCGGGGCTTGCTCCTGGGATGAGGAGAGAAGTTTCCACACAGAACAGAGGGCAGGGGGCTGGCACACGCTGCTGAAGGGAGGCTTGTGTGTGTCACTCTCAGCTTGCAGCATGCCCCCCTGCATGGCTGGGTTGTAATTTTGGCTGGATCTTTCCCCTCGCTGCCCTCCATGGTGCTCCTGCTGCAGATGGAGGGGAGATGCTCCAGGCACTGCTGGGACATGGAGGATGCTCCTGGGATGCCAGTGACTAACTTGCCTCCTCACCGAGGGGACTGCCTCCAGACCATGCTGCCTCCTCCCACGCCAGGCTTCCTGGCCATGGGGAGGATGAGGAGGAGGAGGGCAAGCACTGCAGGTATGGCAGCAGTCATGGAGGAGAAAGGTGTGGAAGGATTAGCAGTGCACAGCCTGGCAGCGCCCCTTGTGGGGTACAGAGGCTCCCTGCTCCCAGATCTGGCTCCAAGGGCTTGCATCAAGCCAACAGTTTGTTCGTGGAATGGATCAGCTGGTGCAAACCCTCTTCATGTCTGCTCCCTGACACTAGGGGAGAGAAGAGGGAATGCAGCTGGTCCCACCAGCACATCCCTAACTGGCTAACAGAAGTCCAAGGGAGAAAAAAAAAAAAAAAAAAAGAAAAAAAGAAAAAATAATTTGTGTAGAAAAACCAAGCAACAAGGTTTCCTACAGCAGGAACCGCCCACAGACTCAAAGCAGGCTGCCCAGCTGGGCTGTGTGCACACAAGCAAGGGGGACCCTGCCCTGAGGATTGTGTGCACAGCCTTGTCCCCGTGGCTGTCCCAGTCCCACGCTGATGCAGCTGCACACCCCGTGCTGTATCCCAGAAAGACTGGCCAGCACTGCCTGGAATCTCTGACCAGAGAGGGGCACTGAGGCTACTGAGCGTGGGTTTGCCTGTTTGTCCTTGTGCTTGGACATGTATTGTTTCTTCGTGAGAGGTTTGCTTTGGTTGGTTGTTTGATGTAATTTTTTTGTTGTTGTTGAATTTTTGGAAAGTATTAAAAGAGTTTGGATTTTTTTACTATTATGATTTTATTCAGTATCCCAGAGATTCTCTTGTAAATTATTAGGACATCCTTGCCTAGCTTCAGCCAAGGGAACAACAGCTTAGTTTGGGCATGAAAAGCTTTCAGGGAAGTACCAACACAGCAAGTTAAACATTTTTTTGAGGATCCTCTATGTGCCACAGGGATGAGGCAGACAGACCCACAGTACCCTGTCTTGCTTTGGGAAACCATGAGCCTCCTCATGGTATCTCTTAGCTCAGGAGTAAAGGGCTTGAAAGGACCCAAATTGAAGCCTTTGATTTTTCATCCCAAACAAACACCACTTGTTTTACCTCTCCAAGCTCTCATGCACTTCAATAAAACCTATTCACCAGCTCTGCTCAGCAGAAAGCAGTCCCTGCCTAGATCAGACCTCTTTTATCTAGGTGGTTTTATTCTTTTTCGTAAATTGCTCTGATCCTAAAATAATGCATTTCTGTAATTTGAGGACATTTAATTTTGAGGTGTCTCAGCAACAGGCACCACTTTTACCCATAGGGAAAACACAAATTGTTCTTCCCAGCAGCAGAAGCAGCACAAATAACAGTGATATTTTCCTTTAGATTTTTTAATTCCCCAGGGTTGCTTTGGCCAGTGGTCACAACACAGGGAAGGGCAAAGACAGCTTGTAATGAAGCTCCTCTAAGTAATACCTGGGAAGGAGCAGCCTCAGTGCAGCCATCTTATGGGATGGGGACAGCCCTGCAGTGCTCACCCCTAAGAAAGGATGGCTGTGGATCCCACCATGGTGACTCTCCAGTCAGAAACACCCTGAAGCACCAGGAGTGCCTGTGCTCAGCAGTCCCTCCTGCCCTGTCATTCAAGTGACCTCAGATCCACAGTCCTCATCAGCCTGCAAAAGCCTCCTAGTTTAAGGAAAAAAAATCTGCCAGATTTCTAAAGATGAACTTTTTATAGCACTGATTTCCCAACAGCTCCATAATGACACACTGCAAGGGCATGAATTATTCAGCAGCGAGGATAAGCTGAGCTGCAGTAGTGCTGGCAGTCTCCCAGTGTGGGCTGACTTTTGCTCCTTTGATCTCTAGGGCGGATCTGCAGCAGCTCAGCATCCCCCATCTTTTTTCACATGCCAAGCTCTTTTTTTCAGCTGCAGCCCCACTTTTGGCATAAATATGGAGATGAAAAACCAAGGCCCAGCTTTGGTGAGGCAGAGAAGAGCTCAGCCCTACAAGCCCAGAAGCTCTGCCCACAACCTCCTTGCACAAATGAGGTCAAAAGAAAAATTAAATTTTCCAAGCAGCAAAGCTGGAACACTTTTATTTGAAACACTCACTGGGAGGGGAAACTGTGTGTGCTGTGTGGGAGCAGCACAGGATGGGATCCTGAGTTCCTGCTGGGCTCCACATCACCTGCTCCCTTCTTTTGGAAGAAAAACCCACACTTCACACCCCCAAAGCCTTTACACATAAAAAATAGATCATATTTATTGATTAAAGTAAGATACATGGTTCAGGTGCAGCACCAGCTCTCCTGCTGGGCAGGCACCTGTGCTGTACACTGACAATATCCATAGGCACAAGACATGGACGTGACCATTGCTATATTTACACAGACAAGTTTCTTGGTTACTGAGCAGCCTACAATACACAAGTGTCAAGTTTCCCTGTCCACCATTGACCCCTGGCTCAGCAGAGCCTCTCACAGCACATCTTCAAACAGCCCTGCTTACCCCAATAAAAGGGAAGAGCTGTAAAACCCATTTAATGCTTCTGTGATATCCCAGTCCCCTTGGAAATGAGGTCTGCGCTGCTGCTTGCAAAGCGAGTGCCAGGCTGGGGACATGCCTTGGCACACAGCTGTCCCTAAAATGTGGCCAGCCTTCTTTGAGTGCACTACTAGCAGGGCAAGGAGAAGCATCACACATACCCTGCTGCTCACAGCACTCCCTCCTCTGCTTGACAGTTCTGACTCAAACCCAACCCCAAGGGCCACGCTGGGGTCAGCACACAGAGATGGACATGAATATTGCACTTGTCCCGCTTGTGTCATGCCCTGGAGTCCCTTCCCAGCCCTGGGTGCTTCCTCTCTATCCCCATGGCGCCCTCCAGAGGGAGGATTTGAGTTAAAGCTTTGCTCTGCTCCTGACCAAGCCAAGACCTTCCCCAGCACAGCCTTGGACGGGATGAGGTGAGCCCCAAGAGATGCAGAGAGCAAAGAGGGGCTGGAAAGGGGCAGAGATGTGGCACAGACCCACCCCACACCCGGCCATGGGTGCACACAGTGGCATGTGGCACCCAGAACTGCCAGCAAAGGGGCACAGTGCAGACACAAGCAGCACCCAAGGGAGAGGCAGGCTGCAGGGACACTGCTCCACACAGCCTTCCCCTCACAGCACCCGCTCAAACACCGAAAATAACTGCAAACCTCACCCTCCACCACAGATGGGAACACAGCCCACTGGTGCTGTACTCAGCCTCCTTTCCCACCACCAGCAGCCTCTGCCCACCCCCAGGGAGACATGGCTGCAGTGGGATGAGGGATGAAGGCTCTCCAGAGAGAGCTGGCATTTGGGAGATGCTGTGTTAGCAGGCAGAAGTTCAATCTGTCCTGTGGAGGATGCATTTGCTCCCTTGTCTTAAAAAAGTAGAAATCCAGTAGAAAGGTGAGGAAACTCTCTAGGGAAGAAGCTGGGCTCTGAGAGAAAGGAAAGCAGCAGTGCCACAGGACCATGCCCACCAGGCATGCACCAGCCACGACAAAAGAAGCAACAGGAGCACAGGGAGAGGTGCCAGGGAGCTGCATCCTACAGGAGGAGAGGAGCTGGGCAGAAGCAGAGGATGCAGAGGGAGTGCAACCAGGAGAGGAAGGGTTAAAACCAGAAATATTATGGAGTTTTTGTGTGTGATTTGACATTCAGTATCAGCCTGCAGACGCGGGTGGAGCGTGCCAGGGCCAGCTCAGGCACTGTAAACAAGGTGATGATGTATCCTTGTGGTGTGTGGGCAGCATGTGGTGACCCCTGGGGAAACATCATCCCACCCAAAGGGGACCAGCTCAGCCCCTCATTATGGCAGAGCCTGTTTGCTCCCCACACACCTCAGTTCTGTAAAGCTTCTGAAAGCCAAGCGTTGGGTTGTGCGCTGGATGGGATAAAGAAGTGTCACCACTGAAAGCGTGGACCAAGGGTCAGCAAACCATCCCAGTGCCCAGCTCCAGGGCATGCTCAGCTGAAACAGAGCTGAGGCACTGCAGGAGCCATGCCCACAGATGGGGATCCCACTGAGAGAGAGCGGTGGGCCCCAGCACGCTCCACACCTCAGGCTCTGCCCACTCTCCCTACAAGGCCGAGGTGAGGAGAGATCTCCACACTCTCTAACCTGAGCTGAGGTTTGTCTGTTGCTGTAAAAATAAAGTGCTCAGGGAAAAAAAAAAATAAAAATCAAACTGGCACAAAAAAAGAGCAGTCCCTGTTCCCCGCCCTGACTGAAAGGACAGGGGAAATATGGAAAGGTTGGGATTTTAAAAAATAATAAAATAAAATCTACATCCCTGGGATTCCTCACCTCTCAAATTGCCTATTTACAGAGGAACTGTTTTGCTCTACCACCTGCCCTAAGAGCCCCCAGAGAAGGCAGTGCCCCAGCCTGGATCCCACCTTCCAGGCAGAGCCAGGGCAGGATCCTGCTGCAGCTGGGCTGTGGTGCTGGGCAGCCCCATCTCCTCACAGACCAAACCCACACTTCCCAAGAGGAGAGGGGAGCCTGTTCCCAGGACAGCAGTGCCCAGGGTCCATGCACCCAGAGCTCAGCACCCAGAGGGGCCGGCAGGGCGAGGGGATGGTCACTGCACCAGGACAGTGGTGGCATTCACCACGGTGGCCGCGGGTGCCACCAGCTCCACCAGCGCCTCGTACGTGCCCACCACGAAGCCCACGAAGCCGAAGAGGCTGATGGCGATGTCCTTGGCAATGACAAGGGGGTGCATGCCCTCCGAGTAGTAGGTGGCAATCTCCAGCAGCGGGGGGAAGATGAGAGCCAGGGCGCTGCTGCTCACGGAGCCCACCAGGGAGATGACGAGGTCCAGGCGCGGGATGAGGATGGCCAGCACGCCTGGAGGAGGAACGGACACAACATCAGTGCTGCCACCGGCCAGAGAGGCTCGTCCCCGTGTCAAAGCTAGCAGAACCCCACCCAGGAATGCCACTGGCTGGGTCCCACCTCTGCCCTCCTCCCTGACAGAAGACAAAGCTGCTTATTTTTCCGGTAACTCCTCCCCAAGCAGCAATTAAGCTGTTAAATTAACAAGGCTTTTTGTCGCCCTGGGCGCCACCAGAGCGAGCTGCAGGGCTGAGCAGGATGGGTGCTGCTGGCTGCCAGCATTCCCGACCCCCCTGTGCGAGCCAGCACTCCTGCTCCCCACACCTGGGGAGCCAGAAAGCCTCAGAAACCCCATAAAAGCAGGAGAAGGGGAGAAAAAGGCATCTCCCCCCACCCCAAATCAATCCATGTGGTTTGCGTGTGTTTAGAGCTGCTCCAGCAGCAGCACGCCCACGGCACAGCCCGGGGGAGAACATTTGTTAGGAATCATTTGTTAGGTGAAAACTGCAGCCAAGGAAAATCCCCCTGGGAGACTCCTGACAGCTTGAGCTTAGCAGTGTGAGCTTCAGCTTTGGGATATTTCTGCTCCTCCTCCTGCATGGCACCAGGAGGGGACAGAGGGATGTCACAACACAACAGAACCCCCTGCAAGCAAAGTAGACTTCAGTGTTTAACCAATGACCAAGATAAAAAAATTGGTTTATTGCTTTGAAAGCTTTTCTGCTTAGAAACAGGAGACACCTAGAAGGGCCTAGGAGGAACAGCCCCTGAGGAGAAGGGACATCTCAGGGCTCCTTGTTGGAGGGATTTGTTCTCTCCCTGACAATCAGCTACAGAGAGCCTCCCTAAGCCAAAGATCACCCATGGAACTGCAGAAGAAGGAAAGTTTGGGAGACTGACTGTGCCACCACTGCAACACTGCTGTTATCTGGATAAGCCTAGAGATAAACCATCCCATCACCAAGGGAAACAGCAACAAAAGTCCTGAGCCAGTTCATCCTGGTGCTCAGCCCTGAACAGAGCCAAAGGAGTGCTCTGCTGCAAGCAGCATCCCTGCTCCAGCAGCCTCTGAGGAAAGCAGAGCAGCTCCCCTTCAACAGCATCAGCCCACCCCACATTGCTCTTTGGACTCAAAAGTAAACAAAATTATTAACTCCCCTCTAAAACAAGCAGATTTGAAGCACCAGCTGCAGTCCTCAGCCTCCGGGGAAATGGTCTGATTTCTGCAGGTATTAATTCAAAGAGATTTTAAGCATGCTGGTTTTGAAGTTTAAGCTTGAAAGAGACCCATACACCAGACTGCATCCTCTCTTTAGGAGCCAAAGCTCTGGTGGGGGCTTGTTGTGTGGCCACACAATCCTCCAATGAATATTCATGCAACCCCTCTAATGGCTTTTATCCTCAGCAGGAGCCAGAGATCCCTTAATGGAAGGGTGAGGGGAGGAGGTACAAAGGAACCTGCATCCTTCCACCAACACCTCTGCTGCCTCCCTGCCCCCAAACAGGAGGGTACTGCTGATGCCTAAAGCCATCCCAACTCTTCCATGGCTTGGCACAGCCCAACACCCTCCAGGAGAGGCTCCAACCCCACAAGCAACTTCCAAGTTCACCCACAGCATGAGGGTGGCCAGAGCATATCACCCAGCATGGCAGGATTTCATCCCTGCACCCTCTGAGGACATGAAGGCTTCAGGAACTCAGCACAGAGGAGATGGGTCTTGCCCACCTCTGTTAATGCAGCACTTCTGGCCTTTCATTAGTGAGAGCCAGAAGCAGCAGCACTCTGCTCTCAGCCAGCTCCACCACCCTGAGTTAGCACCCCACTCCTCTCAAACCCAAGCCAAAGCCAGCTGGGACACAGGGCCAGCTCCCTGATGCTCAGCTCTGCTGCTTCAGCGGCATCAAGCCATGGAGCAAAGCTCCATTTCAGCAGGGGACGCCAGGGAGCTCGGTCAAGCATCTCAGCTGTGCTGACAACAGCAAGCATTTGGTCTTCAGGAATCAAAGCCAGGCAAAATCAGATACCACCTGATTCACTCCACCAGGCTCAAGTCAGGAGCCTGATCCACCAAAACCTCACTACTGGCCCCACACACCATGAAGGGAAGGGACCCTGTGGGGCTGCTCCAGGCACACGTGCCCAGCAGCACATCAGAGCTCTGTTTATGGTGTGCTGTGTCCTGCTGTGCTCTGCACTGCAATGAGTGTGTGAACAAGAACAGCCCATCCCTCACAGTCAGTGACCCCTCTGCAGCCATGTCCCCATCACACAGGCATGAGGAGCCTGGCTGCACACTGCCTACAGAAACAGCCTCTAGGCTAGGCTGCCCTAGCACTGAACCCTGTGCTGGCTGTTCATGCAAACCCTGGTGGGACTCAACATCCTGCAAAACTGCCATCCCCAGCCCTGAGGCTCCATGGGGATCTGCCACTTCTAAACAATGCAGTTTCCTACTCCTCCACTGAGAAGGCTGGTCCCATACAGAGGGGGCAAAGGACCACAGCTGCTGCTCCTTGGAGGCACCTTGTTTGTATTAGCCAGGCCCAGGGACTACCAGCTGTGAGGGCTAAAGGCGAAGGCTTTAGGGACAGGAGTGAAGGCTCAGTGGGAAGGAGGTGCCACAGCCTCACAGGGAAGGTCAGACAAGGAGGTTTGTACTCACAGGTCACACACACCAGGGCCATCCTGAGGAGCAGGTTGACCAGCCAGCCCCAGCGCTCCGACACGCGGGCCACGAGGGGAGGGATGATGATCTCGGCAGGCACGTAGAACTGCACGGCGTAGGTGAAGAAAATCCCAAAGGAGAAGAGCAGCTTGACAGCTTGGTACAGCCTGCAAAGGACAAGGACACGGTGACACTGTGGCTCTTCCTCCAGCCCCTGCAACATCAACAGCAGAAAAGGAATGTTCTGCAAGGATTTTTGTGAGCTAGGGGTCTCAACTCCTGAACACCCTTAGAAAATTAGGGGTGATGCATTTAATCACTGAGCAAGAGACAGCAAGATGTATCAGCTGCAGCCATGATTACACATTCCAGCTGCTGCTTGGCTTCTGAGGAGGGGGAAAAGGACAGCACTGCTGGAATAAGTCTGGGCTTCCATGCAGAGTGAACATCAGAATGTTCCAAAAGCAAAGTCATGTGAACCAGCAACTCAGCCTCCTCCATCAAACAAAAAAGAGCAGCTATTTTTGGAATGCTGGTACATGTTTGGGGGAAAGAGAGTTAAAAGAGCAGTTTGGGCTGAGCAGAAGGAAGGCAGAGTGCAGACAGGCTGCAAACAGCACCTTGGGCTCACCCCAAGTCAAATCTCAGGGTGTCCCAGATCCTGCAGTGATACAGAGTGGCTGCAGGAGAGAGCCCATCACAAGTGACCAAAAGGCACCTCCCAGCCACATCTCTGCCTTCAGCTTCCCAGCAGCAGAAAAAGCCTCTCCAAAAGAGAAGTAACATCTGGTTACCTCACATGTGATCCTAACCCTTCCCCAACTGAAGACACACTAACCAAGCAGGAAACAGGGGTCCTGGCCACACCACTTGGGTACATATGGGGTGGATCCAAGCTGAGGATGTATCTGGCTCCTGCCTTCCCTCTACCTTCTTTGAGCCTGTGCCCTTCTGTATGTTGGGTCTTAGCACCCACCTTCTACAACAGCCTTAAATCAGAGAAATCCAAGAATTCCCATGCAAGACAGCTTGGAACACCAGTGGCAGAGTCTGGCAGAGTCAAACATTTCCCACAGATGGCATTAGGGATCACCTAAGTGAATGGAATGTTACACAAGTCTATGGGACCAGTCCAGATGTATTCAAGGTTGCAGCCAACAGGAGCCTGAAGCCACCTTATCATCTTCAAAAGTGCTCAGGGAAAGGACCTATTGCCTTGGGAAAGGAATAATATCCACCTTCAAGAAGGATGAGGGAAGGTAGAGGCTAATCAGCCTCACCTCAATCCCCAGAAGAATATGGGTTAAGTCCTCCTGGTATCTATTTCCAGGCACATACTGGACAGTAAACAGCCAGCAGGGATTTGCCAAAGGGTAATCATGGAAATATCCTCATCAGTGACCTGGATGAGCTTTCAGTGACCCAGAGCACATTCTCATCAAATTCCAAGCAAGATCAAATTGGAGGAAATAGCTGACACAGCTCAGAGCAACAACATGATGTCACAAGCAAAGCTCAAACACAAACACAAATTTGCAAACACAAATTCTCATACATGTGAAGGCCTGGAGCCAGGAGAACAGAACCTGGGGGTCTTGGTGGGCAGCAGACTGAACATGGCCAGTAGCAGGACCCTGCAGTGATCAAGGTCAATCACAAAGCAGGTTGTGCTAGCAAAAGCACAGCCAGCAGGTGAAGGACAGGGATCAAGAGATTATTTTCTTGTTTGGGGCTTGTGCATTCTGAGTATTGTGTCCAGCCCTGATACTCCAGGACAGGACACTGACTTACTCTGCAGAGCAAGTTGAGTGCAGGCTACTAAAATGGTTGGGGTGGAGCATGATGTCCAAAAGAGGCTGCAAGCCCTGGGCTTGTTCAGCACGATGAGAAGGTTAAAAGGGGATGTTATTAATCTCTTCAGCTGCCTAATAGGAGGGCATGGAGGAGAGAGTATCAGCTCTTCTTGGAGCTGAACAGCAGAAGAACCAGTTGCAGTTAGAGCTGCATCTTCAAAAGATGGCTAAGGGCGTGGATTGGTAGGGAATCACTGTCCTTACTGACAGTCAGCACTTAAGCTGGTGAGAGGACCCAGTGATCCCATGGTGTCCTCTCCAGCCTGAAATACCCTGAGGTTCCAGAGGCAAGCTGAACACAAAGTTATCTCCAGAATCCAGAGTGCACCTGTGCAGCCACACGTGTGCACAGGAGCCTTGAGCCACCAACCCACGGTTGGCATATCTTATCACTGCTTTCCCAAGAAAGGGAATCTATAAAAGCCATAAAGTCCTCCAGGGCAATTCAAGCTGTTAATAAAATAAGTACAGAAGAAGGCTGTGTACCTGTCCTTCACAGGTCATGAACCATGACAACAAGATCAAAGAGCATTTTAAATACCAAGAAGAGGAAGAATTCAAGCATTACCCTTGATCCACAGAAAAGAAAGGCCCATGCAGGGCCAGAGAGGCATTCTGCCAGCCACAGCAACGCCTGCTTCAGCCAGATTGCCATACCAGGCCATCCCTAAAGGCTGCAAGAAGTGAAATACTCTCCTGGGACCATAAGCTCTGTCATTACCTTCAACTGGCCACATGCAACGCAACAGCTTCCCCCTCATTACAGCACTTCTTCACCCTTCACATAGTGCAGTGAGGCAACCCTTCCTAGGAGGCAAGGAAGGATTTCTGCATAGCAGCACCGTATTTTGGACACTGTGGTTAGACCTGGGCACTGGGAACTGACACACTCCTTGTTTGAGGAAGCTGTGGTTTCAGAGAAACGAGACTGGAGAAGTCCTTAGTCACCCTGCAACTCAACGATTCCTGCAAATCTGCTCCAGAGACCTCCAGGCAGTGGCTGCAGCTAAGGAAGGCTGCAGCACCTCCACCACAATCCTTGCCTTGTCTCCCAGGCTGCAGGCAAACCCCATGACTTCTCACCCACAGCCCTTTATGACCAGCTCCTACAGCCCAGCCTTTTACTGCCAGGAAGAAAAGCCATGGGTGAGGCAGGATGGGCAAGACTTTCATTTCAAGAGCAAGTCTTCACCCAGCACCATGGTTTAATCTGCAGGAGTGGTAGTGAAGACTTTATCACAACTGTCACAGCCCTTTAGATACCCCATTTCCAGTTCCAACATCCACTGCCAAGAGGAAACATGCACAAATATCAAGGTGTCCTGCGTGCCAAGTGACAAGGACCACAGCACACCTTCCCTGCAGCTGGGTGTCACATGCCCAGGCTTCCCCAGACACTGCTTCCAAAGGGCTATTCTCTTCTCACTATCCAAAACCCCTATGGCTACTTTTAGAAAAGTAACTTCAGAATGCTTCACTTTCAGAAAAGTAGTTTAAGAAAAAGCAGAAAGTGTGGATACTCCTACAAACATGGATTTGCACTCTTCTCTCTGCAGCTTAGCAGGTCAGAGTAATCCCATTCTAAGGATCTGTTCTAAGGGAATGTCATTCCTCAGGGCACCCAGAGCTGAGATTCCTTGCAGAAGCCCCTTTGCAGCATTTCAGGTCAGCAGATGTCATTGCAGGCTGTGACATGCAGAGCCCAAACCTGGAAAGGACTTGCTTTTCACCTTCAGGAGGAATAGCAGCATTTCATCCCCTCCACACTGTACTTCAGTTTACTGAGCAGAAGGGATTCACACCTCCTGTGCTTGGCATGGTGGGATTCAGACCTCCCTACAACACAGGCACATCCTTCCACCAGCCCCATCCCTCCTCACTGAGAGCAGGGACCTGGCAGAACTCCCAAAGCCTGCAGGGAACAGGACAAGGCTCTTGGCAGGAGCAGGATCTTCCACCAACCAACACCAACATCCAGCAGTGCAGTCACTACACAGACCCAGCATGAATGAACATCCATGCACTCAAACTGAAAAGAAACCCACACAGCAATAATTAAAGCAAAACCAGGCTCTATTTTTGTCAAATCTTTGCTGTCTCCAGAGCTCCAGCTGTGCAGCTCTACCAGGACAGCATGTGGGAGCACCAGTGACTCAAAACTTGAGTCCTGCCCAAATTTACACAACAGTGAGACAGTGAGTCCCACTGCAAGGTGCTGGGTGCTACTAGGAGCAGAGAGGATGGGCTGAAGTGGAGGACAGGCATCCCCAGCTCCAGGTCTCACTCAGAGACCATCAAAGAGGACTGCTTGCATTTCTCCTGTGGAAGAATATGGAGCAGTGACACTGAGCAGCCACCCATCCTCAGGGACAGAGCAGCACAGATTGGGCAGCTGCTGCAGCAGCCACCAGCCCTGGCAAGAGGAGAAACAACCCCTTCAGGCAGGCAGGCAGAGCTCAGACCCCACAGAAGGATGGGGTATCCTCATAGCTCCAGTGCTCATAGGCAAAGCATTGGCTCAATGTCACATCTCACTCCCTCTGGGAGCTCCCAGCTTTGGCTTGGTTTTTCATGTGCTACATTTGAGGAAGAGAAGTTTTGCACAATTCAGTGATGTTCTGGTACGGCTGCATGGGGGTTGTGTTCAACATCTGCTAGTCAGTGCATACTGAGCCCTAAAAAGATGCCACAAGGCTCCAAGAAAAGAAAAAAAAAAGAGCTGCACCTACTCAGGCAAGGACCTCCAGGGACCCAATGAAACAGCCTGAGCTCCAAAACCAGGCTCAGGCACTACAGCAACAAGACTCTTCCAGCACATGCATCTGACAGTCTTTGTCAAACTCCTTGAAGTTTGCCTATGGCAGTTCCTCAAGCTCACCCAGATTAGTGAGGTCCCCCTCTCCCACCTGCCTATCTGGGCCCCTCATCCCACACCCCCCAGTCCCTCCACTGCCCACAGGGACTCACCAGCAGTTGGGCAGGTTGAGTGTAATGCTGGCCTGAATGTCTGCCCCGAAGCGCAGGTAGCCCAGGACACCCAGGCTGATGTACAGGATGGTGACAATGCTCATCCCCACGTACAGGATCACTGGGAACTGACGGGGCTTCTTCATCTTGTTCTCCAGAGGCAGCACCTGGGACAAGAGGAGGAGGAAGATAACAGAGCAACAGATTGCTCATTCCTCTATACCCCCCTCAGCCCCAAAAAGAAGGAGGGGCAGCCCCATAGTCAGGCACAGTCCACCATGCCAGGATTGATAGTCCCACATGAAGCCTGGAGAATCCAGCTAAAAAAAAAAACTACACTGAAGATCTGATTTCTGTGCTCCCATTGGAGCATAGCAAGTCTCCAACAGATCACCCACACCCTTGTCTTAAAGATGGGACCTGCTCCCTGCCTTGGCATGAGCTGTGCCCCATGCTGGGTCTTGGGGCAATGCCAACCACCCATATCTTGGGTGCATTATGCTCTGCACCTCAAAATAGCACAGCCATGCCCACTATTTTACACCGTCCTATTTTCCCCAGTAAATTCTGGGAAGACCAAGAGACATTCTCTTCTGCTAGCAAGTTTATCTGGACAGATTTCAACCAGACAGGACAATAAAAAGAGCAAGGAGAGGTAATTCTCCCACCTCTGTGCTACTGACACTAAATATAGGCCTTCAGTAAACAATTTTATAGATGTCCTTGGGTGGTGTTCATTTCAAGAAGAGAGACAATGGCAGTCTGGTGAGGAGGCAGGACAAGAAAAACTTTTATTTGCTTCTTCGCCTCCAAGTCATGTGAGGAAGAGAGCATTTGTGCCTCAGGGCTGGCAAGAGCCCTCTGCCCAGGGCACAGCATTCAGTGAGCACTCCTCCTGTAACGGATCTGGCCCTCTCCAGCCCTGTGTTTACACAGCCAGCTTATATTTAAGAGATGAAAACATTTTTTCCTCCTTTGAAGGGAGCTCCCGGAAACAACTCACAACATCTTAGGGAGTAATTAAGCTCTCCACCCACCCACCCAGCTTTTTTCACAGACACAGTTGGTCTATTTACAGCACCTTGCAGGAGAGGCCCATTTGCATGGGCAGGCTGGGGCCACGCTGCTGCCAAAGGGAGATCTCAGTGCCCCCGCAGCAGGGTGGGAAGGGAAGGATCACATCTTTTCATGCCACACTTTTTGGCCTCCCAATTAGGCAACTGCAGGATCCAGCCTGGTTACAAGACTCAGGACAATTCCTCATCTGCAGGTCAGCCAGCAGAGCCCAAGGCAGAGGCTGGTGTGATTCCCAATCTACTGCCAGATAAAGCCACCTCTAAAGCAGCAACCAACCTCATGAGGTTGGCAGCACATGCTCCTCCAGCCTCAGATGGAAGCACCAGAGTTTGACCCAGGAGATAGCCTGGAGCTAAAGCTAACAGCACCATCCAGAATTTGGGCTACTGTCAGAAAAGTTCAGCTGCAACTGCAGCTGCAAAGCAAAGCAGGTGCTGCAGCAAGTCCGAGCAGGGCTGAGCCTCCTGTGCAGCAGCCCCACTGCCACATGCCCAGACTTACCACACCAATGCCTTCAAAAGCAAAGATTGCAGTGCCAAAGAACAGAGGGTAGGTCTTCCAGGCTGCTGCTAGAGGCAGGTTTCTGGGATCAGGAATATCCTGGAAAAAAGCCCATGCAGAGTTCAGACACAGGGAAGACCTGGCCTGTTCCCATCACTCCCTGTCACAGCCCCACGCTGCAGGAAAAGCCCTGCAGGGCAGAGGGAACCATCATGCCCACATTAACAAACAGTACCCCCAGCATCCAAATACCCCATTGCCAAGCTCCCTCCACCTGCCAAAGCATGGGAGAGCACAGGAATGAGAGAGGGGAGCCATACACACGTACCCTGACGATGTACTGGTAGATCACTACAAGGCTGCCAAGCATGGCCACGTTGGCCAGCATGGAGAAGATGGACAGGACCTTGAGGTTCTGGATGAAGGTGAGCAGCACCACAAAAGGCAGGATGGACAGCATGTACAGGCGGGAGTCCATGGTGGGGGTCATCACCACTGTCCTGTTTGGGCTGCAGTCATTGGTGGTCCCATTTGCAGCAGACACAACCTGGGGAAGCACAGGAAGCCCTGGTGAACTCCATCACACAGGTCTAAAAGCCACAGATCTTAGCAGCCAATTCCAGGTGGGTCAGAGTACCCCAAGAGGTCACTTCAAGCAGAGATAGCTGATTAAAATCAAAACAACAAGCTGTTTTCAGATAGCTCTGAAGCAAATCCCTGTTATCTTGCAGGAGGCAGAGGTGGGACTGGCTATGGCACCTCAGCCAGAACAGCAAATCCTGCCCAAGCCCAGATACACAGAGCAGGAGGACTCAGCAGCCAGGCACACAGGGGGCAGAAAGCACAGGCTGCATCTTTGCACTGCCCACAAGGTCAGCTGAGAAGAGAGGGAAGAGGCACTAAGTGCTATTTCCAAAGCAATCCTTTCCCTCTTGCTGCACCAAGTTGTTATTTAAGTCACACAGTCCTTCAGTTCCCCAGTGCCCCGTTCACAAGCAAGGACACCTGGAAACTACCGCTGGCCCCAAGTTCACTGTCTCATGACAAACCATTTTTTCCCTTGGGGTCTTTCATTCCAAAGGCACTCCAGGCCATGTGCTCACTTCCAGAGGCAGCTCAGGCCCAGGGTGGCTGAGCCATCCCTCCCAAGAGAGCATGGGCTCCCTGAATCACCAAAACAACCATGACCAAGCTGGTTCAGGTACCAGGTCCTGTCCAGTCACTGCAGCAAAGAGCAGTCTGCAAACTGATTTAACCTGCTCCAGAGCAAGTCCTGCCCCAGAGGAGAGGCTGAAGAACTCTGTGTAAACCAGCATCCTCTGTGGGAGAGGGCAGTGCAGGGCCATGCACCCAAGGGACAGTGCTGCTCAAGCCCCAGCCTGCCCTGCCTCTTCATGCCTTGCTCCAAAGCCATTTTCCAAACCAAAGCCCTGCCCAACACAGTGGCACCTTGCCCAAGGTACCACCTGCACCATGACTCTCCACCTAACACACTATTCCTCACCGCAAAAAGAAACAAGCAACACTCCCCTCACCCCACCCAAAAAAATTCCAAAACCAAAGCCAAGGGGTTTCCCACCTGTGGCCTAAAAAACTAGTGTGGATTTGCAGGTTTTTGAAAATTTCCCCTGAGGCTTGAGACAGCCTTCAATCTTTGCTGTGAGGGGCTGAGGAGAAAGAAGCCCACCTTGAAGTGGGGCAGGGGCTGCTCCCAGGGGTGGGGGCCAGCAGCAGCCTGGCCCCTGCACACACCCTGGACCCTCCTGCTGTCAGGGCTGGTAGATCACCAGTGTTGACCCATTTACTCCTCCTGCCACCCAACCATGGGAATCTCCTCACTGCTGCTCCAGGAGCATATGAAGAGTCTCACACTGGATGGATCCCCCCTTGCTCCCCTCTGAAGCTGATGGCCACCACTGAAGAGCTGACAAAGGGCACAGCCATGGTGGCAGTGACCAGAGCACTGCTGCAAGGGCACAGCAGGAGCACATGGGGAAAAAAGCTGAGCAGTGCCTGCAAGGCACTGAGGTGGTGGAGGCTGGGAATGGGGACTCATTATTCCCAGTTTCTTGCAGAACAGGAGCCAGCCAAGCGGTTCAGGGTTTCTGTTTATTTCCTCCTGAGGCCTGGCAGGAAGAAACTCTTTCTCTAAAGATGTAATTAAGCTTCAGAGCCACAGGATGAGGAAAGAAACTGGAATGCAAACAGATCCAAGGAAGGGAGAAGAGAGGTTCACAGCAGGTCCTGGGACTTACACGTTACCATCAACACCAATAAACCAATTACTGAGGGGGACAGGATAGAAAATGCACAGTCCCTCTGCTTTCATCCCTTTCCTGTTGTTCCCTCACTAAGGACAGCCTCACTTTTCCTGAGCAACACAGACACCTCCAGCACCTCTGCAAAATCACAGAGAGTCTCAGGAAAACCTGCTCTGTTTGAACAGGAAAACCAATCCTTCAAAATATCTGGGCAGAAGAGCGGACTTTTCAGAGCAGCATATCCTACAGAAACCAGACCTTTGGGGGAAAACAGGGCACAGGAGCTAAGAAAAACCCAAGCACCTTCACACCCTCTCACCTCCCCCCAGCTCATGAAGGAGGTCTAGGTCCAACCTGTTTCAGATTGTCCGCCAGAAAGACAAAGTACACACAGCAGAAACCCAGCTGAGTGATGATCAGGAAAAGTCCCACTATACGCCTGGAAAGCAAAAGAACAGCATCTGTCAGCCAGATCAGAAGATCTGCACTTGCAGAGCACAGCAATTCTGCTGTCCCCAAGGTTGGGGTGTACAGGTCAGAGCACACCCAACTCACTTCTCTGTGATCAGGAGAGAGGACTTTCTCTCCACCCAGCCTCACCGATCTCAGGTTCTCCAGTCTCCCCATCCCATCCCATCCCATCCCATCCCATCCCATCCCTTTCACAAGGTCAGGACCAGCCTCAGGAGAAAAGTCTCCTTTTTGGGTTCAGCATATCCAGTCTGTTGCTGAATTGTCAGAGCTGGAAGCAATATTCCCTGGACACAGGAATAGGTGAATGCTCCCACCCCTGATGGGCAATGATCTGTGTGATGCAATGTGGGACACTCACAGGGCAGGGAGCAGTCACTGGACACGTTCCATGTCTGGCAAGATGGGCCAGCACTGCAAGACCCTACTCACCCCTTTGTTATGCTGTGGAGACTTAGTTATCCCACACATTTAGTGTAAGTCAGATCTGGCTGGGGACAGTACTGGATCAAAGACCTCAGCATTACCCTCTGGGGGACACTGAGCACTCAGGGCAGGTGAGCCAAACAGCATTTTATGGCATTTGTGCTTATCTGCTGACACAGCTCAGGGACCAGAGGCCCTTCTGTCCCAGCTGCAGCACATGCTAGGCTCAAAGAGGAGTCCCTGCCTGGGGCAGGAGAACAGTACCTTCCCCAGATGGCATGTGTCCTCAGGCAGGCACTGGGAGTTGCCTCCAGCCCATACATCACAGCACCTCCATAGTCCAGGAACTGCTTCTGGAACCTGTCCAGAGAAGGGAGAAGGATCATCACATCAGCCCTGTCTGCTAGTTCCCAAGGCAAAGAGGGACATTAAAAGGAAAACAGTTCCTGTGAAAAACAAGAGAAGTTCCAAACTGAGGCTTTGGCATGGGCAACTTGCTGCTGAGGGGCTTCAGAAACACCCCAGGGCTTTTTGGGCAAGAGGGAAGAACTGTAGGAGTTGCAGGGCTGAGAAGGAGAGTTGCTCCTTACCTGTTGCAGAAGTGATGGGCACATTTGACCAGGATGCCCATGCAGTGCACAGCCACGACTCCCATCACCAGCAGGCTCAGAGGACCCAGCTGCAGGGAAGAGAGGGGGAAGGCTGCACTCTGATGGCCAGAGGCAGAGCTGCACTGTGCCTTCTACTTCCAGACAAAACTCCATGGGCTGGGTGAGTACAAACACTGCTGGAGGCTGAACCAGAGCTTTGGTGCAGCTCCCAGGAACCAGCCCCCCAGGACCAAGTAACCTGACAGAGCCACGAGGTTGGCAGGAACGATGCAAAATAAGCAAGTTGGGGCAGTTTGGGTGTAGCAAAGCACTTCTAGGATTGTTTTCCAAACTATTTTGCATATCTCTACTATGCAGGTGATGAAGAGGTTGTGACCTGGACACAGTGTCCTGCATGACCCCAGCAGAGGAAACCATGGGCCCAGCTCACACATTGATCTCCCACACCAGGCAGCAACAATGCAGGAGCAGCAGGAACAGTCCCAGCAGTGAAACAAAGCCACAGAGCTTCGGGTGCAAACATGTGCAAGTCACCAAACAATGAGAGGTGTCTGGGCAGGAACTCAAGCCCCAACACCCCCAACACTGGCCATGTAAGCTGCCCAGTGCCTTGGGGTCACTCTGCCCCACAGGCTCCAGCACAGCAGGGCTGAGCTGCCTTACCAGGATGCCAGCATTCTTCACAGCCAGAGGCAGCCCCAGCAGCCCTGTCCCAATATTCCCCTTCAGCAGATGGATCAGGGTCTGGTACCACCTGAGGGAGAGCAGATGCAGAGATCACAGTCAGCAGGTGCCCACACCCAGACCATACACAGCTTATCCTGTTAAGGGTCCACAGCAGCTCTGAAGGGCTGCAGTGAATGCACATGGAGGTCATGATCCTGTCCCCTGAACCCAGCTTAACCAGCTGGGACCCAGCTAGGTGTGAAAGCAAAGACTGAACAAACAGATTTTGGATGGGCATTTGCAAAACCAACTCTATGGTAAAACCCAGCATAAGCACAGCCCAGCACCAAGGACCTGCATAAGGAAGTCTCTGAGGTGAAGGGATCAGTCTCTCTCAGGCAAAGACAGCATTCTCTGCACACCTGGGCACAAGGAAGCCCCCAGAACATGGCTGGCTCTGAATCTGGGCATGCTGTTTGCTTGCCAGAGTTCCTCATCGAATGAAGGTGGAATGGGAAAATATTGGGAAAAGCATCAATCACTGCCCACTGCCAGCAAGCCCAGCTTCACCAGAGAGCAAAGAGCTACACTGGGGCAGCTGCCACTTGCTGCCAGCACCCCACAGATGCAGGACCACAGCTGTGCCCTCATCACCCTCATGAGAACTCCCCATAAAACCACAGTTCCACCATCCTCTAGCAAAGACAGCAGGGAGCCAGCATGACCTCCTGCACCCTCCCCAGTGCCAGGCCAGCCCAGGAAGGAGGGAAGCATCACTCACGTTGTCCCATTGGTCTCCCCGAAGCGCTGGTAGGACTCGGGGTGGGCGAAGCCGTTCATGCCATCGGGAGGGCTGCCCTCAGGTGTCACATCTGTGGAGCTGTAGTCATTGTAGTCCTCGCTGCGGAGGCGCCGCGTGGACATGGTCCCTGTGGGGGCAGTGCCATCAGGGGTGTCCAGCTCAACAGCCCCATCCTCAGGCACCTTGGGGCCAGCCATGGTGCAGAGAGAGCGGCTCGCACTGCCAGAGCAAGGTCTGCTCCAGGGCTTTTATACAGCCACGTGCTCCCGCCCCAGGAATCACACAGTGGCATGTCCTAAGGTCAAAGGTGCACAGCACATTCCCACTGGCTCTTCCTTCAGGCTGGTGCCCGTGTTTTGGGCACACCCAGACAGAATGGGGTCAGGATCCTGCAGGCAGAGCCTGGATGTGACCCAATTCATGTCAGGCATGGGAGCTGTGCACCCCTGCTCTAAGGGTGGTGAGTGTGACACCACAGGCAGCGGGGTAGGGGGTGACATGCTGGCACTGTGTCCCCTGCTCTGGCACTTGGGACTAGGGCTGTCAAGTGGACGGGCCAGGAAAGTGTAACTGCTTTTAACTTGCACACACTGTGCTGCAAGGGAACAGCTTGCTCTTGCCAGGGAAGGGAAAGTTTCCTAACTTCTCCTTTTTTTCTTTTCCCTTTTTTTTTTCCTTATTGAAGAATTTTTATTAAGGAGAATTTTTTTACAAAAATTTATTATACTCCCACTAGTGAGGAGCACAGATCATGTGCTGACAGCAAAACACCTGCCCCAAAGGTTTCACAGCCAAGGAGGTGCCTATGGGGAAAAGGGACTTCCCAGGATGAGGCACCTGCACAGCCTGGAGCTCTTGCTCCAACAGAAACTCCAACAGTGTCCAACAAACCAGGGGCACCAGCACAAGCCTCACCAAGGACACACACCTCATGCCTTTGTCCGGAAAATAATCAGCTGGTTCATGATGCCACACCCAGTATCCCAAACACCCACTGGGAAGGAGCACCAGAGGCAGGGAAATTATGTGTAAGGCTCTTGCGCCACAGACTGGTGATCCAGTCCCTGCCCCACGGCTCCTCTGGGCTGTCATGCCTCAGGCTTCACACCTGCCCCAGCAGTCCTGGTGCTCCCCCATCCCACTCCCCAGCACTGGTAAAGAACTGGGAGCAAGAGGAAGCAGCAGAGAAATGTTACTACTGCAAAAAACTGTCTCGTTTCCTGCCAGAGCTCTTCATGAACCCACCAAGTCATGCAAGAGCCTTCCAGATGCAACCTCAGCACAGACCAACGCATCTGGCTGTGCCAGGAATGCTCAGCCTGGGCCACCTGGGTGCTGCTTCACCCACAGAGCACCGAGGCATTCCCCAGAGCACTGCTCTGCAAACCTGGCTGCTACATGGAAAACAAGCCAAGGGCTGCAACCACTGGGAGGGTCCAGCCTGGCGATCAGAAGGGTAGCAGAGAGCAAGGGATTTCCCCCAGGTCTGGATGCTCCAGATCCCAGCTGCTCTGGAGCAGCTATCCAGGCCACAGCAGTGCTGTATTTCCTGCAGCACCGGCAACACCAGCAGCAGGAAGGAGCAGAGTGTCCCATGGAGTACCAGGCTCTGGAGCAGCAGTGAGGCTGGCTGGCTGGCAGGCAGGCTCTCCAGAGCCAAAGGCAGCACATGCATCACTCCTGCCCAGCCTCCTCCCTCACAGCTGGGACACGTCACGGTGTCCTGAACCGGCTCTGCCGCAGGCAGGGATCCGGCGGGGCAGGGAGCGGGAGGAGCGGCAGGAGGAGTTTACACAAGGAAAGCGTTAGAAGCTGTTTGTCATCACTGACAGGCCCGAGGGGCAGCACAGAAACCTGGGAGGCTCTGCCAAGCACCATGGGCTGGCAGAGGGCAGAGAGAGTGGGCAGAAGGGGTGCAGGACTGGGTTGGGCATAGGTGCCCATCCCAAGGAGGGCCTGCACAGCATCCAAAGCACCCAAGAGCAGTGAGTTTGAGATAAACACAACGTGCTGACATCACTCTGCCTGATTGCTCCCTGTGGATTTTTTTTTCCCTTTCAAGCAGGCCCGTCTGCTTTCTGCTTTGAAGAGCCAGGGAAATGCATTCATCGTGACTTGCCTGCCTCGTGTCTGGATTAAAGGTTGCATAGCAGCAGGGAGCGAGCACTCTGCTCTCCCACAACCAACAAGGAAAAGCTGCAAAACTTGTCTCATCCACAAGAAAAACATTTAAAATCAAAGCAAAACCCCATTACACCATTTCCTTGTCACTGGAAACAGCAAAGGCAGGAACATTCGGTTCCCACTTCAAACCCAACTCCTCAGCCACTCTCATGTGCTTTTTTTGCCACCCACACACAGAAGCAATTTCATCCTATTAGGAAAGCTGGGGGGGGGGGGGGTGGTGACAGAAATTTGTCCCTTACAGCGACAGCCCCATGCCAGAAGTCAAAAGCAAGCTGCTACTTGCTGCTGACCATGACAGCTGTCCCCAGCTGAGCTGAGGCTGTGTGTAGATCAGGAAATCTTCCAAAAAAGTGAGCAAAACTCACTGCTGCTTCCTACCACACATGTTGAATCCTTCATTTCCAAAGCACTTCTTGTAATAACCCACCTCCTGACACAAAGGAGAGCCAACAACAAGCCCCTTCCCCAGGCCACCATGTCCATGCCAGCCTGACACCTCCAAGTCACAGCATCAGTCCTCTTGTCCCTGTGCTACCCAGTGCTCCCACAGCTCCAGAGAACCCCCAGATTCACCTTTCCAACGTTTCACAGCATGAGCCAGTGCCCTCAGCCCAGCTTCTCCCCACATGGAGGCTGCTGGGCACAAACTCCACCAGTGCCCACAGCTCCCACTGCAGCCAGGCTGTGCTGCCAGCTCCCCTTGCCCCTCCACAGAGCAGCACAGCTGAAGCCTGCACAGTGTGGGGCTCCCTGCACCCTCCCAGTGCCGCAGAGCATTCCGCACTCTTCCCAGCACCTCACATCGGGGGCTGTGCCCCCTGCACTGCATGGCACGCCCGGAGGAGCCCCATGGGGTGCCAGCCTTCCTGCAGGGCATGGCCAGCACGCCCATGTCAGCCTCCAGCACCTCCAGAAACCCCCAGCACCCATGTCAGCCTCCAGCACCCCCAGGCAGCCCCAGCACACCCATGTCAGCCTCCAGCACCCATGTCAGCTGCCAGGACCCCCAGGCCCTGAGCACCCGCCCCTGCACAGGGGCTGCCAACGAGGCCCCGGAGCCCCGAGTCCCTCAGCGCGCCCCGGCTGCCCCGAGCACCCATGCGGGACGGCGGCACTGCCGGCACCCCGCGCATCCACCGCAACCCCGGCTCTCCGGGCACGCGGCGGGCTGACAGGCGGCTGACAGGCCCCACCCATCCACCCGCAGCCCCCCGGTGCCTGTCCCGGTGCCTGTCCCCTCGGTCCCGGTCCCTGTCCCGGTTCCGCACCTCTCCGCCGCCCGCACCGCCCGGCCCCGCCGGGCCCGCTCGCTCGGCCGCGCCGTCACGTGACCGCGGCTCAGCTGAGCGCGGCGCGTGCGCGCGGGCAGCTCTGAGGGCGAGGGGCGGGGCCGGGCGGGGCCGGGCGCGGGCGGTGGCGCCCCCTGGCGGCGGGCGGGCCCCGAGGCCGCTGTGGGGAAAGGCGGCGGCGCCGAACCCCCGAGGGGCGGCCGGGGATGGGAACCGAGCTGGGCAGCGGTCTGGAGCACAGCACTGTGAGGGATCTGAGCTTGTTCGGCCTGCAGGAGGCTCGGGGGTGGCTTTATCACACTCTACAACTCCCTCAAGGGAGGGTAAAGCCGTGTGGCGTCGGGCTCTGCTCCCAGGCAGCCAGCGCCATGACAGGAGGACAAGGTGATGGGCTGCGCCAGGGAATGTTTAGGTTGGACTTTAGGAGGGCTTTCTTCACAGAGAGAGTGATCAGACTGCCCAGGGAGATGGTGGAGTCACCATCCCTGGAGGTGTTTAAGGAAAGACGGGACATGACACTCAGCACCATGGTGAAGGGGACATAGTGGTGCTCAGTCAGGGGTTGGACTCACAGAGTGAGGTGATGATCACAGAGATCTTCAAGCTCATTGATTCTGTGCTCCTGTGATCCCCTTGCCTTGGGGCAAACCTGCAGAGCCATGCAGGTGTCAGGGTTAAAGAAGGTCACCCAAATGTGTGACACCCTCAAAGCCCCCCAGCATGAGCTGTGGCTCCCTGGGCCATGGCTGTGTCCCTGTGTCCCCACATCACAAAACAGCGTTTGCAGATCCCTGCTCCTCACACAGGAACTGCCCCCAGGGCTGCTCAGCTCCACTGGCCACAGCATCCTCCACTGCTGTCCCCACCACAGCACCTCCACTTCCCCCAGCTCACACCCACATCCACACTATTGCCAGCGAAATAAATGTCACCTCCAGGTCACCCCCAGCAACAAGAGGCACCAGCTCCACGTCCTGGTAAAAAGATTTATTAAGAACCTGCAGAACCTGCCCAAAAGGAGGTTGCTGCTGTGGCACTGAAGGGGAGCAGGGGCAGAGGGTTAGTGCTTCTCCAGGCAAAGCCAGAGGGTGAAACAAAGTGAGTGGAGGGCACAGAAAGGCAGTGGGAGCACATCTGCGTGGTGGAGGAGCACCCGCAGCAGTTAAGGCCTATAAAGTGCTTGTAGAAGACCAGCCCTATCGAGGGGCTACAAAACACAAGCACGCAGGGACAGCAAGGGATGTGGGTGGCTGGTGGCACCTGGCACAGGGGAGTGATGACAGGCTCACGCCCTGCCCAAAGCTGCAGCAAGAAGGACTCTGCCTGCCCACGTGACAGTCCCCAGCCACAGCCAGGACACCCCAAAACAGGATCTAGGCTGGTGGATTTCATGGTCATCTCCCAGTTATCCCATGTTCAGGATGCTGCTGTGTTTGGGTGCCTCTGCCAGCACAGGGGAAGGACAGTCCCAGTGCAGCATCCTGCCTTGGCTCACTCTCAGAGGAAAAATGAGATGAATGTGACTGCTCCTCAGCCAGGCTGTGCCCCAGCAGTGCATCACAGCCTTGTGTCCCCCTCTGGAGCACAGTCATCAACCAACAACCTCTTCTGCTGCTGGGAGTCACCAGCCTCTTGGTCCCCCCCTAAGTGGGAATGCCCATGTGGGGCTTGGGTGGTTTCTCAGGTGTTCCTGTTTGCCACAGGAGGAGCATGGGGAGGTGCCTTTCACAGGTGCCTCGTGCCACCAAGCTGGTTCCCCATGCAGGACAGGGATGCAGCAACAGCAGGTTCAAAGCTGCTGTGTGGGGTAGGGACACTTCTGCAAAACAGTCCTGTGCTCTGGCCAGAGATGGTGGGAAGCAGGAACACCCTCTGCAACTAGTGCTGCATCCCTCTAGCCTGCCCCAGCACTCCCAAACACTCCCTCATCCCCACGGACTGCTCCAAGACATACTGCTTTTCTCTGGAATGTTTTTGTCTAAAATTGCCCTGATAGGAATAAGAAGAAAAAAAAAATTGGATAAAAAATAACAACCCCAGGTCATGCTGGAGTTAGGCTCCAAGGCCACCCTGTCCAGGCAGGAGACACCCTGGTGATGGGTTTGGGGACAGCAGAACAGCCAAAGGGGCCTCTCTGGGTGCAGCAGGGAAGGAGGCACTGGGGGGGACAGGAGGTGCCTCCTCCTGACAGCAGGAGGGAAGGACCTCACAGGGATGGGTTGGCACAGGATGGGATGGGACAGGGGACCAAGCTGGAGGGGATATGAGGGCAAGTGTCCCACCCCTCAGTGGGAGTGCAGGGAGAAGGCCAGTTTGACACAGCTGAGCTCCTCCCCGCCATTGCTGACCACCACCCGCACGCGGTAGTTGCCGTTGGTCATCCAGGAAGGGAGCTCCACATCGGGCACATCAAAATCGCTGGCTGGCAGGGAGTAGGAGCCCTGTGGAGAGAGGGGACAGACAGACAAGAGGTCAGCCAGAAGGCCAGCCCAGCAGCAGAGGGCACAGTGGCACCCAGTGGCAGTGCCAGTGTCACCGCGGGGCGCGGCCGTACCGCTTTGAAGGGGCAGTGGCAGGGGATGCCGTAGGTCAGCAGGGGCTCCGGGCAGGGCGTGCCGGGTGGGATGAGCTCATCCAGAATGCTGCAGACGTCGTTGTAGGTGCAGCTGCCCAGCTGGTCAATGCAGGGCAGCTGGATCCAGAGGTCACCCAGTGCCTTCTCTACCACCAGCGCTGCCTGCAGGGAAGGTGTTCAGCACCAGCACAACCAGCAGGGGCACCCACAGCTCCTCACCAGCCAACTCAACTCCCTCAGCTCCTGATCATGCAGTCCTTGGGATGTCCATGTGGTCACTAAACCCCCCTCCTGCCTCCCCCTCCTGGCTTTCAGTTCCTCTCAACCTGCAGCTTCTGTTCCTCCAACCTCAGTTTGACCCCTTAAGCTAACACCACCCCACACCTCACATCCCCACCTGCTTCCCCTCTCTTCTGCCTGTCCCAAAACTCCCAGGGTGCTCCCATCCTGCAGCTCTGGCTCCTCACTCCCCTAGCACTCACCCCACAGTCCCAGGCCCAAACAGACACCATAGCATTGCTCAAGACAGCCCATGCACTCTAGACAAGAGACATGTTCTGTCTCATTCCGAAAAACTCCCCAAAAGTGTTGCAGGGCAGCTGGCATGGCCCAGGGCTCCCAGAGCAGTGCTGTGCCATGTCCTTGGAGGGAGCAGCTGGGTTGGCTGCTGAAAAACAAGTGCTGCAGTGACATCCAGAAGCACCCACAGCACTTGGGTGTCACTTCCCTCCTGGAGCCAATACATCCCCAGGACATGAAACAACTCAGGTGGTTTCTGCCCTAGGAACAAGGTTGGGAGGCTCCAGCTGAACTGTCTGCTCCCAACACAGGTCTCCCCATGCCCACTGCCCTGTTCTGGCTTACAGAGCCCAGTGTGCTCAGCCCCACACCTCTCTGCACCTCACTCCCCAAGGGCTGCTCATTCCTGCACCCATTTCCCAGCTGCCAGTGGTTTGGGGAAGCTCTTCCCTCCCTCACCACACAGAGGGACATCTGGCACTTACCTTCAGAGGGGAGCCCATGGTCTTGCCACTCTTGACAGCCGCGCTGACACGCAGGCTCCCCGGGATGCTGATGGGGTCGGGTGCCACAGAGAGGCTCTGCAGCACCACGGGATCCCTCTTGTCACCACAGTTCTCCCAAGCAAAGCCACCAACCTGCAGCACCGAGGGACAGGAGGAGTTAGAAGCGGGGCAAGCCTTGCCTTGTGTTTGCAGGAGGTTTATCCAGAGCTGCCCCTCTGACCCCTGCCAAACATCTGCTCACAAAGAGCCAGAAAATGACCTTCAGCCCCTTCAAATGCCAGCTCTTGAACTCCCGGCTCTCCAAGACTGAGGACATTGCAGAACCCTCTGTCCGCGTGCCTCTGCATGTACTTTATACCCAAAGAGCATTACCAGACTGCAATTTCCAAACTTGCCTCAGCTCTGCCTCCAAACACCTGACGTGTGACCAAGGCAAGATGCATCCATCATGCCAACGGCACCAAGCAAGGTGTGTGAGGACAGGTCAGAGCAAGCTGGGACCAGATGGTGGCTGCACTGTCCAGTGGGATGCTGGGCAATGGTGTGGGGGGAACCTTGGGGGGGCTTTGGGGCTGACACAGCCTCCCACCTCATCCAGGACCAGCCCTGCTTTGTGAGCCCTCATCCACCAGTTCCAGCCACCTAGCTCCACATAGGAGCAGGAATCACACTCGGGGACCAGATGAGTGTCTGTGCTCATCCTCTGCCTGATGCACCCCAGGGGCCTGGTCCTGAGCTACAAATGAGTACAAATCCTGATCCAGAGTACAAATGAGCCAGGGAAGCAGCATTGCCCTAATGTGATAATGAAAATCCACACATAAGGAGATGTTACCCGAATGAGAGACATCACTTATGTGTCTGGTCTGAGTTAAGAGTCACTCTGGGACATCTCCCCTGTTCCCTACAAGCCACACCAACCTCTCCAGCCACCACCAGTAAAGACACTTTGGTTCAAAGGTGGAGGGCTAGCAAGACTTGTCTGGAACAGCCACTTCTGAGCCTGCCAGAGGCAAATGGCAGAGACCAGCCCCAGCTCCCTCCCAGAGCAGGTTTGGCTGGAGCATCCCGTGTCCCCACGGCATGACGCGGGGCTCTCCTGCCTGCTGGCAGCCGCAGAACCGGTGGAGGCTGTATTGCCTGGTGCCACACGGCAGCCCCAGCGGGCACAGCGCAGCCCACGCAGCCGAGCAGCCCATCCCACATCCCGCTGGCCCGCCGGGAGCAGCCCAGGGCAGGACACAGGGCTCAGGACAAGCCGGGACAAGGGTAGGCTGCACCCCAACACTGAGCCAGAGCTGGGGGCCCCCAGCCCGAGAGTCGCCGGGCAAAGAGGCTCCAGCGAGCTGAGCATCAGTGTGTGGCCGCAGAATGCTGCCCGCCGAGCGCCCTGCAGCCTTCCCAACCGGTTTCCCCTTCCCTCGGGCAAGCGCAGGAATCCTGGAAAATAAATTGCGATATTTCCCTTCACACCGCGTGAGAGTTACACGTAGTAACTGGCTGTGTCTTAATCAGCGCGTGTTAATGAGCCAGACCCAGAACTCCGTGGGAATAGGGAAGAAGAACCTGGGCTGGAAAAGATTCGTGAAGCAGCAAAATGAGAGCCGGGATACGATCGGCCGAAGGAAGAGGCCGCTGGGTTTCAGCGTTGAGAAGTGTTTGTAAACACTGGATCCCTCCTGCTCCGAGCTGCCTCCAGCCTCCAGCACTGCTCCCAGCGCGGGGGGCTGCGGGGCTCCGGGGCTCCATGGACCCACTCCCCTGCCCAGCCACAAACACCAGCGATCTTCCACCCTGACTGGATGGGAAAAGCTCCAGGGGTCCATGGACCCCCTCCCCTGCCCAGGCACAAACATCAGCGATCTTCCACCGTAAATGGATGGGAAAAGCTCCAGGGGTCCACGGACCCCCTCCCCTGCCCAGGCACAAACACGTACCCACCAGCGGGATAGGAAAAGCTCCTGTCTCCTGCAGTCCCAGCGGGATGACGGAGTCTCACCCCTCTCCGCCCCGCCGAGTCCCCTCCGGCGGCCCGAGGGCTGCGGGGTCCCCGCTCACCTTGCTGAGCCGCCGGGCCCCGCTGCGCTCCACCAGCAGCGGCGGCTGCGGCCCGGCCAGCGCGGCCGGGACGAGCTGCAGCGCGCACAGCGCCAGCGCCAGCCCCGCGCACAGCATCCTCCGGGAATGCGCCGGGAACGGGCCGGGACGAGTCCGGGAGCTGCTCCGAGCGGTGGGGAGGCGAGAGGAGAGCAGGCACCTCGGCGGCACCGGGTGGGCAGCGGCCGGTCTTTGAAGCCCCGAGCAGAGGGGACGAGCCCTCTCTCGGAGCCCGGCCCACCACCGCCCGATGCCACTCCCTCCCCCCAGGACGCTCCCATTTTCCCTTCCCCTTTTGCTCTCTTTTTTTTTTTTTCCTCCCTTCCCTGGTTTGGCTGCCAAGCGCAGGAGTGGACTCGCAGGGATGCTGGGACGGGAAGCGCCGCTTTCCCAAGATCCCAGAGCCGGCATTGGGAGCGGGGGGGCGGGAGCTGCACCCACCCCGCCGGGGCACACACATCACCCCGCTGCCCTGGGGGAAGCACGACCACCTCCCCACCACCCACCCCTCCAGCCAGGGCTGCGGCCCTCCGCACATCCCGCCCGGGGGTGCCCCGGCTGTGCGAGGGTCGGTACCCTCTGGGCAGTACCCGGGACACCCACGCTCCCCCCGCGCTCGGCACAGGGCAGGCGGCAGCTGAAGAGCAGAGATATTTGAGATATTTCAGATATTTGAGACCCTCACACCCGATGCGTGTGAGCAGGGGGGAGGGGACGCTGGCATCGGGTAGCCCCCGAGTGGGCAGTTTGCCACAGCACCCCTACCACCCATCTATGTAAAATGCTGGATTTATCATCCCCTCTTCCATTCCTACCCCCTGTTTGCGGATCGTTTTCCAGACAGAGCTGCCCCAGGCACCCCCATCATGCTGGAATGGTGACACGGGTACCCCTCTATCAGGATGGCACAGCAGCATGGATTTTCCCATATATTTTGGTGGACAGATGCTTTTATCCTGCGGAGGGGACTGAGCCAGCCGAGCACACATGACACAAGTGTGGCAGATCTCAGCCCTCCCCCCCGCCACAGCACAGTCAGGAGCCACTTGTGAGACCCTTCCCCACATTCAGTTCTGCTCTCCCTCGCACACGGACGCTGCTTGGCCTCCCCATATTGCTCCCAACCCTGGGAAGGGTTGCCTGCCTTGTCCGAAGCCCCGTCTCAGCTCTATTTTTAGCCTTCCGTCCTTATTTAGCAGCGAGGCCGGGCGGCAGCGAGCGGCAGGGCGTGGGAGCAGGCAGGGGACGCGCTGGGCGCTGCTGCCCACCCCGAGCCCGCAGCGACAACTGCGCCGCCGATCCGCTGCCCAGGCTCCAGGGTGAGGCATAAATAGCCCGCACCTCCCAGCCGGGAGCGGGGTGGAAAGTTATCCCCTGGGATTAGCTTTCACTTTGAGGCCCTGGAGCAGCCGGAGGACAGGGATAAGGGTAGGGATGCATGGGGACACAGAAGGAGCATTGTGTTTGGGGCTGGGAGGGGAGCAGAGCCCCTCACCTCAAGCCACTGGTATCGTATGCTTTTCTGCTTCTCACAGCCATTGTGAGTGAAGGTTTCATTTCCCTTTTCCATCCTTTTCCACTTTGCCATGGGGGTAAAAAGAGAATAAAGGACTGCGAGAACAGGTTAACCCACATCTTTTTGCTTGGAAAAGCACAGGCAGGGACAGGAATGACTTGAAATCGTTTCACTACCTCAAGGCAGAATCATGTGTGACCTAAATCCCCACTAAAGGAGCCTGTGACTTTTTTTGGGCTCCAACACATGTGAGAACTTCTCCAATTCAAACAGTTTTTTCAGGTATCTCACCCATGCAAAATTGAGTCACGAGGTCTCAGCAGACCTGGCTAAACACCTCAGATTTGCATTGAAGAAAAGCAGCCAGAACATCATTACCTCTCATTTACAAAAGCAAACAGATGGCAAATGATGAGCACGGTTTAACCACGACCACTCTCTGTCCCTTGCTTGGGCTGCAGCTCTACCAGGACCCATCAGGCATCACCACATGCCAGCTCATCACCCAAAAATCTTCCAGCAAAATATCCTCCACCTCTCTTTTTTTTTTTTATTTTTCCAGACTAGGTTTCTGAAAATAAGACATACAAACAAGAAAAAAAAAAAATAATTACCCCATCTGCACTCACAGAACCACTCTGCAAACAGACCATGCCAGGCTGGCACTGACACTGCCTTGTACCCATCCTGTTGTGCCCAGTCCTTACCAGCTAGAACCAGAGAGAGAGCCACAAGAGACATTTCAACAGTTTGCACAAATGCTTTTCTTATCCAAAAGCTTTGGCAAACATTTTAAGTGACCATTGGTACAAATTACCTCGACTTTCCAGCTGTTATCCCATTTGCGGCAATTCAGCCGAGCATGTGATAAAGCCTCCTTGTCTCACTTTTCTAGACAAAGCCCTGGAGATGTCTCCAGCTGCTGTCATTCCTGGGGAGACATCAAGATAACACCAAAAAAAGACATTAGAGCAAACTTCAAAATGAGCTGAAGCTGCCTCAGGTGGGGGCACCACACCACCTCTGCTTTCCTGGACTCATTTTCCTGTCTTTGCATGGCTTGAAATTCCCTCGCTCCCACAGTCCCCTTTTTCTCCAGGCTGCCTCATGCAGTCTCCAGGCCCTTGTGCTCCCCGGATCCCCAGGGTGCTCTGGTTACCCCTACAATGCCATGGAAACCCCCTGCTTTGCTTAAAAGCAGCTGAACAGAACAGTTTCTGGCTGCTGAAGTGCTGCCCTGAAAAGGGAGCAAGTTTTCAGTGCACTGGGGCAGAGGAGGATAAAGCAGGGCTGAGATGAAAGACCAGTCTGGCAGGCACATATCCCATGCAGTTTCCACTGGAAAGACTGGAGAAACTGAGGAATTGCTAAAAGCAAGCTAGAATAAGAGAGGTTTGGGGTAGCACAGGCAGGGCTTTTGGCAGGCAGCCTCACAAGTGCACCCACAGGCTGAAGGAAGGATGTAACATGGTCTGGGCAGCCGTGTCCCCAAAAGGCAGCAATCTAGAAGCACAGGGCTGTCACAGCAGAGCCTGCAAGCAGAGGCTGGGGATCTGGGGATGGGGGTGCTGCAGCTGGCCTTGCTGCACAGGCACATCCCCAAGCCCCAGCTCTGCCTTAGTCTGATGTGACCAAACTGTTTTTTCTCCACCATCGTCATGAAAAATCCTACCAGGAGCCCCATTTTGTGGCACGGGGGTGTCCCCAAGCACCCCCTCAGCACCCCACAGAAAAAAGCTGAAATTTCCACCAGCACATGTGCAAACTACTGTCCCTTTGTGCACCAGCAAGATGTGATGGCAGCTGGACAGGGTCCTCATCAGCTGCCCACACAGTTGCTTCTCTTTGCAGCCAGGCTCCAGCGATGTAAATTCAGCCTGGAAATCTGCATGTGCTTTGTGCTTGCCACTGTAGGCCTGCAGTCTCTGAAGTCTGGACCAGGATTTTTAATTAACCCTGGAGAGGTGGAGAACAGCACCTTGCGCTTGGCTTTTATCCCACAAACGATCTGCTCAGCCCAAATAAGTACTCTCATGCAGGGAAGGAGACTTGCCCCATGCTGAAGTGCTGGGAGAGATAAGAACTGAGACGCTCTCGGTGGTTTCTGAGCAGTGGGAGCAGATGCCAGAGGCTTCTGTGACTCACAAAATTTCACTCAGGTTTGGCAGCACCCACCCAAGAGGACGCAGGCAACTGGCCCCACCAGTCCCCTGGAGACTTGGGTCATAGTGGGCCTGCCCCTCACCTTCCCCATCCTCCCATCCAAGTGGTGTTTCACAATTTCCTCCCGTGCCAGGGTTACCAGGGCAAGAAAAACACCTCCAAGCCGAACGTGACAGGACAACCAGGCACCTCCACTCCTCCCTCGCTGCCCAGGCAAAATGCCAAGGTGTTGGCATCCCCAGAGCCGCAGGCTGCTTGGACTTCTCCCAGGGGATATTTGGAAAATGTCAGAATAGAAACTTGTTGACAAAAAACTTGCGATGTTTCCATACAGGCACGGCCTCGTGATCAGGTTCAAACACTCCCATTTCAGCAGTTCTGGTTAGCAGCAATGGGTATTCAGGTCAAAATGTGTGGTCATTCAGGAATCTATAAAAACAATAATTTTTTTAAAGTATTTTAAAAATAAAATCAAAATCAAAACATTTGGAAGAACCTACCTTTCCTCGCATTATTTTTTAGATGGGACACTTTCAAATCCATGTGTTTCCCTACGTGTTCAGGACCCACTTCCAAAGTGTAGGATTTCCCCCTGGAAAAGGAACCCTGGCTCCAGGCCCAGCGTTTGGGGTGTGTGGGATGCTCAAGGGAAGGGCTGTCAGGATGCCATCCCTCAGGCAATATGGATCACACCAAAACCCTCTCCAGCCAGCACGACGACCCCCAGAGCAGAGCTCCTGGCAGGAGTAACACCCCAAACCCACCATTTGTCCACAAGTACCCCCACACAAGCTGAAACTTGATGGGGTGATGGCAAAAGGCAGATGGATTCTGCTTTCTCACTCTCATCCCTACTCCGAAGGGGGCTGGGGTGGGTTCAGCAGAGGCAGCCCCCTGAGCAGCTGGTCCTGCTCCCACCCCAGGAGCCTGGTGCAGGGCTCCTGTTCCCCTTTCTCCTCGCCCAGGAGGGGACACCTCCAACGCAGGGGTCCGGCTGTCCCTGTCCCACACCCAGAACGGAGCATCCTCAGTGCAGGGGGCCGTGGGACAGAGCATTCCCGCAGCACCCCGGCCCAGGGCGGGGACACCCCGGGGTGGAGGGGGCGCAGGGCCAGCCCCGGGGGCGGGCAGGCTGCGGCCGGGGGCCCTGCCCGCGGCTCGGGGGTGCAGAGCACCCTCTCCCGGCGCTGCCTGTCAGCAGCTGCCGGACGTTTTTATTACTTTTTTTTTTTTAATTTTTTTTTTCTGCCTGCCAGCTGGGGCGGCTCATCCCGTCCCGTCCCGTCCCGGAGCGGTGCCGCTCGCCGGGGGATGCCGCGCCCCGCGCCCCGCGGCTGAGCGGGTCCCGCCGGGGCTCCATGGGCTGCACCGGCAGCGCCCTGCGCTGCTGCCCCGTCGGTGCCGAGGTAGCGGCTGCGGGGGCTTTGGGGCTGGGCTTGGGCTGGGCTTCTCTCGGGGTCGGGGCTCCGTGGGGTCGGGCTCTCGTGGGAGCGAGTGCACACGTTGTCGGGGTTCGATGGAGTTGGGGTTCGCGCGGGGCTGATGTTTGCGGGGAGCGCTGCTCGCACTGCTGGGGACATGGGGTGCTGGGGCACCCGGCGTGGGTTCCTCCCTGTCCCGGGAGCGGTGGTGTCGGGCGGTGTGGCTGTCCCCGGCTGTGTGGGACCCCACGGGCATTGTGGAGGGGGAAATGGCAGCGGGGACAATGAAAGCTGGCAGCCACCCGCCCTCCTGCATCCTCCTGCACTCTGCTGCACCCCTCCAGGCTCACGCCGACATCACGGGGATTTTATAGTTAACGGGGTGCAGGATCTGGGATGATGATGCCTGTTGGAAATGCTGGTCCCATAGATGACAGGGATGGGTTCCCCCAGCTAGTCCTCTGCCAGCTTCCCACAGCATCCTCCCTCATCCCAAAGGCTGTGTCCCCTTGAGCTGAAGGCATCGCTCCTGTAGGGGAACACTCTGAGTCCCCTCAGATCTCAGCACGTTGCTCTGTACTGAAAAGCTCTTCAGCAAGGTCTGAAATTATCTGCTGATTGTTATTATCATTGTTATTGTTATTATTTGATGTGCTCATGCTGCCCCAGTGCCTCACCACTGACCTCGGGAGATGTTTTTGCTGTTGGATGTGCTGTGCTTACTGCTGTTGCTGTTGTGATTGCTGGAGGGTGGCAGGGGAAGGAGGGAAGGCAGGAACACCCCTGGCACGGGTGGCCCTTTGCAGATCCAGCTGTGAGAGTCCCCACTTGGGAGCACAGAACCCACTGCGGGATGTGCAGGGGGAGCAGGCACAGGGCTCACACGCATCCAACAAGTGCCTTTATTTACAGCACTTGCAGGCTTGGTCGCTTCTCCACATCATGGAAAAAATCTCACTCTATGCTATGCCATAAGATCAGATATTTCTGGGCTGGTTTGTGACTCTGAGAGCTCTCAAGAACAGGCAGAGGACAGGGTGAAACAACAGCCCCAAGGCCCCAGGTGCTGAGAGCCCCACATTCACCGAAACACAGAAATTTGTCATTTGCCTACAGACGTCTCCCTTCCTGCACTTGCCCGCGCTCTGCTCAGCCCTGTGTCACCAACAGTCATTACCCATAAACAGCCCTGCTGCTGTGACTGAAAGTCATTCTGAAAGAAGCACTTAAAATCCCCGTTACGGCTTAAAGGCATAAGGGCAGGCGTGGGGCCACTCCTGCCCATGTTCTCACGTCCAGAGTACCAAAAGGCAGGAGAGACCTTCACCTTCCATGCTGATGGGTGGATTTGCAAAGTTGGTCCCTTGAGGTTGCTTAGGGTTAGGGGAGACTTCAGACCCCAGGGATAAGCCCATCCAGAAGGCATGTGCAATTCATGGGGCTGGGGACTCTAATGGGGCTGGGGGCTGCATTTGAAGCCAGCCCCAGGTTTGACCTTGAGGAGCTGGTGCTGGGCTGGGTCTGGTGGGTGGATGACATACCAGGAGCCGCTGTGTGCCCTGGGGGAGGTGCCTTGGCAGCCTCATCCTTCCCTGGCACCAGTCAGCGGGCAGCAGGGCGATAAGGGAGGCACAGAGAGAACCCAGCCCTGAGCTGTGGGTGCTGCGCCGGGGGTTTCCTTCCCCTTCAGCTCCATCCACCCCGGCTTGGCCACTCACGGTCACCGCTCGCGCTTTGGTCACGCTCCTGGCGTGAGAGAGGCCAAGCTGCCTTCCCAAAAGTCAGGGCTGAGGTTTGGCCGCCTTCCAGGGCTGGGGTGAATTTATTTTGAAGTGCTAGAAACTGTACGGAGCACCAGGAGTCAGGGAAGGGTCAGAATGCAAAACTCGGGCCTGTCAACAGTGTGAAGTGTTTGCCTATGGTCTGCGGCACAGATCTGACTGCAGGAGAGGTGATAATCACCTCCCAACACAACCATCACCATCGCTGGAGGAAACACAGCAGCAGGGTTAGAAACAGGTCCCACGGAGCTGTGCCAGCACTGCTCTGGCAGCGCTGAGCGTCGGCTGCATGTCCTGGGAGGTGTTACAGTCATGGGCCAAATCCTGGCCCCCTTCTCCACAGCCACAAAGCAAAGCCTCCTCCCCAGGAGCAGAGTCAGGATTTAAATACTCATTTCCTGCCTCTTTGTGATTTCCTTTGCTAGGTTGCATGGTTGAATTGCTTAATGTACTTGTAAAACAGGAAAAGAGGAAGAAAAATACAGTCCAAAACCGCACCTCACGCTGAGAGCTGAAGCAGAGGCTGCAGCCACCCCGGCTGCCCACACTGTGCCAGCTGCTCTGCACTGGTGCTCCCCACCCCAGAACCCTTGGAGATGACTCAGGTCCTGTTGGAAATCCCTATTAATCCATCCATAAACAGTTCTGCTCCAGACTATTAGAAATATTTAGTTGTAAGAATGTAGATACTTTTGGTTTTTCATAGCTAGAAGGTATTTTTGGCAGAGGTTCCCAAGAACTTACAGGATAAGCTACACTGTGGATGGCCCCCACCTGCAGGATGTATCAGGCTGCTTTTTCCCTGGCCAAAGCCGTTCCAGCTGGAGCAATTCCCAACCTGCTCCTTGCACACACTGTGGATTCCGGGATGATTTTCCAGCTCTCCAAAATGCATCAGGCGATACCAGAGGTTTGGGTGCCGCAAAGCTTCTCTGGAAGTGACAGTGGAAAGTCCCTCCATATTTCAGAGCTTTCAGCCAAATTTTGCTGTTCACCCCAGAGGTGGAGCTTTTATTCCAAAGGACAATTGAGTGCTTATGATTAAAATTAGCTCTAGATGCTATTTAAATTGCTCCTAGAGGTAGGAAGGTGCCTCACTCATAGCCTCAGGGCAAGTATTTAGATTTGTCTGTTGATGCTGGTGAACCTGTTGCTCGCTTCACCTGTTTCTGAATTCAGTGTTGGTGTCTCAAATCATCTTCCTTTAGAGACTGAGGGGCTCTGAGGTCCCATCCTGCTGGATTTGGGGTGTGGGGGAGAGGTGAAGATTCCCTGGGTGTGTGCTGGGGACATTGCTTGTGCTATGGAGGTCACCAGCCCTCAACTCTCTGTCCTTAGGCATCACTTATGCCAGTGAGCAGGACGAATGCAGCAGAGGTGGTTTGGTTTGGGGGTTTGGGGTCCCTCCTGGAGGTGGTAACAGCATCCTGCTCTCAGCTCTGCTGAGATCACCCAAAACCCTTGAGGTGTGTGTCACCCCCCTGTGTCAGCAGGGTCCTCCTACACAGACTTTGAAAAAGAGGGGGGGATATGGGGCGTGGGGCTAGGGGAGAAGGCCTTTTAGGACTCCTGTGATGCCCTCAGGACTGCAGAGCCTCAGCTATCTCATTTATCTCTCCCCTTGCCCCCATCCCCTGACTTCAAAACCCCTCACAGGACAGGGGTACGGTAAATGCCAGGGAGATACGGGCTGGCATGAGGCGTGTCAGGGGACAGGCAGGGATTCCTGCGGACACTTTGCAGTCAGGTGTGCCAGGATTCAGCAGCATCCCAGGGCAGCCCTCGCTTTCTGGATGAGCTGCATGGACAAGGAGAACGAGCCCTGTGAGCTCGGACTGCCGGCTGCCTCCTCGCCCCCTCGCCTGGGCCGCGTTCAACGCCGCGGCTGCTCATGCCATAGAAGGGAAGATAAAGCCGTGGCTTCCCAGAGCCTTGGAGCTCTCCTGCTCGCTGGAACTGCGCCTGCCCCCAGCTCCAGGAGGGGGGCTGCAGGGGAGGCGGGGACAGGGGCGGCTGTTTGCTTTCCCGTGCTTTTTCCCAAGCCAGGCTCCCTAATCCGGGCTGGATTTGGCCGCGCCGCCGTGCGGGGCCGAGCCGGGGAGCAGCCGGCACAGCGGGCACAGGGCTGCTCTCCTTAGCGATCGGGAGTTTTAGGGACAGCTCTGCCGGGGATGGAGAGCAGCTCCGTGCCTTCAGGTGAATTTTCTCACTCCTCGTGCACCTATGCAATATCCAGAATCACATCTCAGTGATGGGCATCAGGGACCAGATTTGCCCTCTGCCAGCGAGGCCGAGCCGAGAGCCTGCGAGCTTTGCTTCTATCTTTCAGCAACTGATAAAAATATATCCACTTTTTTTTTTTTTTTTTTTCTTTTCTCCCCTCCAAGTGACTAAATTAATCCCATGCAGGGCTGGAAGGCATCCCACGGAGCTGTGTTGCTGGAGGCAGCTCCTGGCTCTGGGTTATCTCAGCCCCGAGGCAGCAGCGGCAGCGTGCGGGGCTGTGCAGCGCATTCCTGCACTCCTGAGCTCATTGCTTGGCCGCCTGCTCCCGCCTGCTGCCAGCCCTGCACAGGGGCTGGACCGCCTCTGATTTATGGCTATTTCTCATTTCTCACTCCTGCTCCAGCTGTGTCAAAGCCCATCTGTGTAAGGCCCTGGCAGAGCCCTGTGTTTGGGGGGCTGCAAGGTGCCAGGGACCAGACTGAGCTGAGCGTCCCAGGACAGGAGGAGGGTGGCAAGGGAGTGCCAAAGCTGGGCCCTGCCAAGTGCTGCCTGCTCTCCCCCACCAAAAGTTTTGCTAATGGAGCCCATTTTGCACCAGCACCGTGTCGGTGGGGGTGGCATCCCCCAGGTTTTCCAGCTGAATGCTACCTGGTGATCTGTCTGGGATGCAGGGAATTGGCATGAGCTTGAGGCTGCCTGATGGGCAGTACATGCACACCCATGGGTGCCCAGTGCTGGGAGAGGGCAGGGGGCTGGGGAGGGGCCACTGCTCCACCAGGACCTGTGTTTTAACAGAGCTGATGGGGGCTGAGTGCAGGGTGCTCCCTGCCTGCAGCCACCTGCCCCACTCTGTTCCCCCCTGCTCCAGCCCCCTCTCTCTCTGCCAGAGACAGCTAAAAGCCCAGCAGCAGAGGGGATCGTCTTCCCAGGAGCTCTCAGCCTTGAAGACACAGAATGGTGAGGAAAAAAATGTGTTTTCCCCCTGCTTTGCTTTCTCAGAGTGATATTAAGGAAGCAGTGGTCAGGCCCCAGCATGGCACCAGGGAGGATGGGGAGGATGTAGGTGCATGCTGGTGCAGGAGGGCAAACAGGGCATCCCAGAGACAAGGGCATCCCCTCCTGTCAGTCAGACAGGTCATCCCCAGAACAGGAGACCGACAAGCTCTGTGCGCTCTCTGAGCCTGGCAGCACCATCCCGACATGGACCAGAGAGGTGGAGGGAGGTGTTTCTCCAGTGGGAGGGCGGCAGTGCTGAACCCGGCCCTGGCACTGGCAGGTTCAGCTGCCCAGGGTGTGCAGGCAGCCCAGCCAGGGGGAGGCAGCCAGCGCTGCTTCAGCCGTGTTTGTCCCGCAGCCAAGGCCTGCCTGCTTCCTGAGCACGGCGAGAAGGCAGCGCGGCCTGAGGAGTGGGCGGAGAGCGCAAGATTCCTCCGAGGCCAGGAGGAGGAGGAGGAGGAGCAGGATGCCGGCCAGGCAGGCACTGCCAGCATCTCCCAGGACATCGAGATCCAGGTGAGCTGGAAGAGCTGGTGCTGCTGGAGGCAGCAGCTGGGCATGGAGCATGTCACCAGCCTGGTCCTCCCTGGCACATGCTGGGCTCTCCCATTTTTGGGAGAAGGATGGGTCTAAGAAAGGGTGAGGAAGCCCAAAGCAGTGAAGCTCTACATCCCTCACGCTGAGATTTCTCATCCAACTTCTTCCCAGGTGGAAAAGAGAAAAGAGTGGGAGCTGAAGGAACAGCTTGATGCCCTGAGGAGAGAGCACACAGAAACCCTGCAAGGTGTGTGCCAGGGCACTGGGGCTCCCTGCAGCTCCCCTCTCCTGCTACTGCCCTGTGCCTTTGGCTGCCTGTGGGGCCATGGGGATGCTGTTCCCTGCTCTCCACCTCTGTGGGGCTCAGGTGGAGCCAGCTGCCCCAATGTCCCCACACTGGTGGCACTCAGCTCATGTTCCCCCACAGAGATCCAGGGAGCACACGAGCAGGAGAAGCTGCTGCTGACAGAGTCCCACCACAGGTCTGAGGCAGCCTTACAGGTACCAGCAGAGAAATCCCTGGGGAGGGAGGCTTGTGGAGGGCTTGAGGACCATCTGATGGTTCTGCCATGGTGCCCCACATGGCCACCTCAGTCCCTGGTGTGCTTGGGGACTGCATCAGCTCCTCCAGCCCTGGTGTTATTTGGGTACCACAGCCCAGAAAGAAACCCCAGATACCTCTCATTCTGCTTTTCCCCTGGTTCTCCTAGGAGAAAATTCAGGCACTGAATTCCCAGCTGAAATCCTTCCAGGACAGGATGAAGCGGGTGGAGGAGTCACTCCTGAGAACAGACTACAGGAAGCACATCCAGGTGCAGGGAGGGTGGCAGGGAGGGACCTGCTATGGGTGCTGACCCAGGGCCAAGGGGCCTCTCTGATGAACCCTGGCAGGGGGGGCTGGAACCAGAGGGGAGCACAGGACAGCTGAAGGGGGGAGCAAAGCCTGTCCTGGGGGGTGTTGAGCTCCCTTGGACACAAGTGATGGCCCTGCAGGAGCACGGGAGCCCCAGCCCGTTCTGGGAGCAGGAGCTGGAGAGCCTGCACTTCGTCATCGAGATGAAGAACGAGCACATCCACGGCCTGGACAAGAAGCTGCTGCACCTGGAGACCGTGGTGGGTTGAAAGGGGGGGTCACAGATGGGCTTTCCTCTTTTCAGCTCCTCTACCCGCCTAAATTCTGCCCAGAAACTGCAGCTGGAGTAAAGGTGGATGGAGCCCATTTCCTCTCTTGGCATGGGGAGGGGATGGGTGAGCAATGCCACCAGGCCAGCATTTCACCCAAAATGGGGTGGCAGGGGGCTCAGCAGTGCTTCCCAGCTCTCTCCTCACCCTCCTGCCCCCTTCCAGGAGGAGAGGAACCTTCAGCTGGAGGAGAAGGTGAAAACTCTCCAGCAGGAGAACGAGGACCTGCAAGTTCGCACCCAGAACCACTTGGTCATGGCGAGGTGAGTGCTGGTCCCACCCCTCGGGGCACAGGTGACATCTCTGCCGGCGGGGACAGGTGGCAGTGCGGGAGCACCTCGCCGCCTGCGGTGCCACCGGGTGCTTTGCAGGGAGCAGAGGGGCTGGTGGGCGCTCAGGCTGTGCCCTCAGCCCGTGCCCTGTGCCCGCAGGCAGCTCTCCGAGGAGCTCCAGGCGGCCCGCGGGGCTCTGGAGAAGGAGGCGCAGCTGCTGGACCAGGCTCGCCGGGAGAAGGAGGAGCTGCTGTACCGAGTGCTGCACGCCGGGGACGGCGCCGCCTTCCCCATGGCCACCGGCGAGGTGCCCCTCATCGCCACGTAGCACCGGCGGCACCGGGGACTGCGGGGCTGCCCTGCGAGCCCGGGGCTGCTCTCACCGGGGCTGCTCTCACCGGGGCTGCTCTCACCGGGGCTGCTCTCACCGGGGCTGCTCTCACCGGGGCTGCTCTCACCAGTGCCCCCAGTCGGGGCAGGGCTCTGGGCTGGCCGAGCCCTCGGGGCGCCTCACGGACCGCAGTGATGGAGCCTTTCACGGCAGTGATGGAGCCTTTCACAGCAGTGATGGAGCCTCTCACGGCAGTGATGGAGCCTTTCACGGCAGTGATGGAGCCTTTCACAGCAGTGATGGAGCATTTCACAGCAGTGATGGAGCATTTCACAGCAGTGATGGAGCATTTCACGGCAGTGATGGAGCATTTTACGGCAGTGTTGGAGCCTTTCACGGGACATTTACTCCTGCATTTCCCCAGCCCGTGTGGGGCTGCAAAGGGACCCTGGCCTCCCACGCACGCAGTCCCTGCACCCTTTGCTCTGGTGAGGGGGTGTCTGGGGGTGAAAGGGGTCAGCCAGGACACACAGACTTGCTTTGGGCCAGATCTGACCCAGCACTTGGCTCTGAATATAAACAGCACCAGTGCTGCCCCAGGGCATGAGGACAATGAGGAGGCCACTAGGACAAGCACCAGGAGGATGAGGAGGGCACTGGGGACATGGTGTTAACGTCACCAGGCAGGGCTCCCACCCTACTATTCCCATCACCTCCTCCACCTTCAGCAAATGTCCCCCAGGTACAGCTCCTGCAGCTCAGGCATGTCCCAGCTCACAAAGACCCCAAGCCCTACTTGTCCCTGCTGCCCATCAGCAGCACCACCAGTCCCATCTCCTCCCCCAAAAGCTGGAGCAGCACATCAGGGAGCAGAGCATCCTCCAGGGGTACCAGGCTTTGGCAGGTCACACCCTCTGCTCCAGGCAGGGCATCCCCAGCAGGGAAGGTGCTGCCAGCAAGGCTGAGGGTCAGGGCTTGGATGCACACAAGCACTTTCCCCTGGGTGCACCAGTGTGGTGGGAGTCACTGCTCTGGGGCTGTCACAGGCTGTCCCCTCCCTCCCCAGTGCTGTTTAACCAGAGGTGTACACGTGTGTGTGGGTGGGTGTGTGTGTGTGTGGGTGGGTGTGTGTGGGGGTGTGTTTGGGTGTGTGTAGGTGTATGGGTATGTGTGTGGGTGTGTGTGTGCACCAGCCAAGATGCTGCTGGCTGTAGGGATTACAGATCTGCAAGACGCAGCAGCCTCAGCAATCCCATGTCAGTGGTTTGGGGGACAAAGTGGGGGGTTTGTGTTCTCCACACCCCATACAGTGGGGAGAAGGGGAAGGGTGGGAGCTGGACCACGAAGTCTCAACAAAGAAGCTCCAGATGAGGGCCTCAAGGCTGATCCCCATTTTCCTGCTCCTTTTCCTCCATTTCAATGAGCTCCCAGCTCAGGGCAGACCCGGGCCCTCCCAGCATCAGGGCCACTGCATCAGCCACTTCCGTCCTTTGTGCTGACCCTAATCACAAACACAGCAGCTGAACGGGCAGCCAGGAAGGCAACGTGGATGTGGGGTCCAGCTCTGACCCACACACCCCCATGGGGTGGCCACAGCGGGAAATGGGGGAGCCTGTTGTGTCACAACCACGTCCCACCAGGGCACCCTCTGCTCCCCACACCATCTGTGCCCCCCCCAGGTGCTGTAACACAAAGCAGGGATAGCCCAGCAAAGCCTGCCTGGCTATGGCTGGAGGGATCAGGATTCTGGGACAAAGGGATGTGAGCTGGTGGGCTCTGGGATGCTGCTCTGGACACCTGGTACCACATCCCAGAGCCCCACAGGCAGATCCTGCGTGGGACTTGGAAGAATGTGCCCCGACTCTGGGAAAGGGGACACCGGGAACTGAGGAGGAGGAGGAATAAATGAGTGCAGAAAAGGACTTGCACACTGTGAAGGGGGAAAGCCTGGATCAGGCTGTCATGAGGGGGATGATAGCAGCTCAGGCTGGGTGCCCAGGTGAAATGGAGGGTCAGGGCAACACGAGAGGCCTGTCCACCTCATTGTGAGCAGCTGAAGGAACAGGGTGGGCAAGGGGCCTGTGGGGGGCTGCAGGGAAAGGTTTCAAAGGAAAAAAAAAACCACAAAAACACAGCCCAGTAACAACAGCAAAACTACTTGTGTGCTTTATCCTCTCCAAAGAGAACTCTGTGTGCAGGGGCTCGCTGTGAGGATTTGGGGTGCTCAGGGAGGTTCACCAGACTCGGGCAGCAGCTCCTGCAGCTCTGGCAGGGCTGGCCCCTCTGTGGGACAGGACCCACAGCCCAAGGGGCTTCCCTGGGCACAGGCACAGGGTGGAGGGAGCCAGGCACTCAGGAACTGGCCAGCCCCTCAGTGCCCTGGAGCAGATGGGCACAGGGCAGTCCCACGGGGCTCCAGGGCCACCTCCCTGGCTCTGCTTTGGGGCAGCTCCTGGGGACCTGTCCCTTCAGGCCAGGGGCTCTCAGTGCTGTGCCAGATCCCATAGCCAAAGTAAATGAGGAAACCTGGGAAAGGGCACAATAGGGTGTGAATGGGCTGCTTCTCCTCCTTCCCCTCCCAGCCACCGAGCGCTGGCCCCCTCCTTTGGGCCACATTTCAGAGGACACGGTGCTCCCACCACTGCCGGACACCAAGGGTCAGCATCCCCTCCCTCCCCACCACTGCTCAGAGCAACATTGGTGCCTCAAACCACCAGCCCTCCACCCAGAGGGGCTGGAGGCAGCTCCGGGGCCTCGGCAGGGGCCGTGCTCACCCGCAGCCATCCAGAGCAGGTACCGCAGCCAGGGGGCCGCGCTGAGCCGGGCCAGCAGCACAGCGTTGGTGGAGATGCTGAGGAGAGGCAGGAAGGGCAGGCAGGGAACCTGCAGGGTAAATTCCACGGCTAAATGCCGCTCTTTGTTGCTCTGCCTGGTTGTCCACAGGCAAGGGGAAGCCCAGCTTGGCTGTGAGGCTCAGAGATCCAAGCTGGGGCTGCAGCCTGTGCTGGAGAGGGATGCTTGGGAGGGTGTTTTGGTTGACAGGTCCTGCACTGCAGGATTTGAGATGAGAGGCTTGTAAAAGTATGCCAAGGTGTTAGGGCCAGATATCTTTTTACTGAAGAGCACCTCTGGTTCCTCAGCAGGCACTGGGCTCAGCTGGGAGATGCCCCTTCAGCCCATGGGGGGAAGAGCCCTCATGGTCCCTATGGAAAACCCCACAAGCCACATGCTGCCTCCAGCAGTGCCTTATTAATGTGGATGCAGCAAAGATGTGCCTGACCTGCAGCTGAGGGAACAGCCCCAAATGGAACCCTATCCCCACAGGGCTGCAGCACCTCCTGCTCCCTGTGGGTTGGGCTGGGTGCTCACCATGAAGGACGCCTTGTCCTGGCTCTGAGGCTGCCTCCAGATGAGAAGAGCTGCTGCCAGGATCCCCAGGAGAGGCAGGGCCAGGGCTGTGATGCACCAGGCACCCCCAGCCCGCAGGCAGGGCAGCCCAGCAGAGCTCACCCAGCCCAGGGCACAGGCCAGGGCAGCTGCAGAGGGAGCACAGTGTCAGGGCAGCTCCCCTGGGCTGTGCCATCCCTCTGCAGGGCTGCCATGGGGGACAAATGACAACCGGGGGACACTGCTGTGGCTTCTCATGGTGGGTTTGGCTTTTCTCTCCCTCTGGGAGGTTTCCTGAGGTCCCACTGGGCAGTGGGGTGAGGGCAGGAAGGAGCCATGCAGCCCCTGCATCTGCTGCTGGGTGGTTTCCACCAGGCCAGCCCTTGCTACAGCAGCCATGTCCCCCCTGGGTCCCCCAGGCCAGCTCCCTTACAGCCCATCCATCATCCCAGACACACCTGCAGCTGTCAGAGCCCAGACCACCAGGGCAGAGGAGCGAGGGGTGGCATGGGGGGGTGGCTGCACCAGGTGGTTCCACCACGGCTGCACAGCTGGGACCTTCCCCACAGGAGTGTCCCGAGGGCCGGGCTCAGGCCGGTACCTGGGGAGCAGACACTGGGTGTCAGTGCACACAAACCTGCACCTGCCCCGTCCCAGAAGCTGGGTGAGCCCTGTCCCCTGTCCCAGCAGTCTCACCTGAGCAGCAGCACACAGGCAGCCACCATGGAGTAGGCCAGCAGTGTGCCAATGGACATGGTGTCAACCAGGGCTTTCAGGTCGAAGAGAAGGGCCAGGAGAGCTGGGGGGAGGAGAAGCCCTTTCAGCCTCTGAGCAGAGCTGGCAGTGCTGCTGTGCCCACCTCAGTCATACTCTCCTGACTCCCACTGCAACAGAACCTGGTGGTGCTTTGGTCACTAGCACAAAGCATCCCGTCACCTCCTGCCTGGCAGTGCAGAGAGGCTGGGACTCCATCAAGGCCAAATGGTCCTCCCCCACCGTGAGGAGATCTGGCTCTGGGTGAAGAGACAAGGCTCAAACAGCTGCAGGCAAGCTAGAGGGAAGGAGGACACCCACCAAGGCCTGCTCACAGCTGAGGGTGACCCAAGCACTCACCCACCTGCCACTGCCCCCGACACCAGAGTTGCCACCACCGGGCACTGACGGCGACTGACTTTGGCCAGAGGCTGGAAGAGGAGCCCGTCCCGAGCCATTGCATACAGGATCCTTGGCATGGGGAACATGGAGCCCAGGAGGCTGCATGAGACAGGGGAGGACATGGGGGAGAAGAGGGGAGGAATGCAGGAGGTGCCATCCTGCCTTTTGCCCCTCCAAGGGAGCTCCCATTCATCTGTATGGCCCATAACCTTCTCAAGACCATTTAACAAGATCATCACCTTCCTCACCATCAGATGAGGGACAGTGTCAGGGAAGAGATGTCTGCAGTCACCTGTGCATGCCAGAACACCCCAGCTCATCCTTGTGGACATGGTGACACCTGGCCACTTCCTTCAGTGGCATGCCAAGGACTTTGGCTTCTCTCCCTGATCAGGAAGGGCCAGGGTGGGAACATCTTTGTGTGGAAGGGATTTTAACCAAGCAGGAAAGGCAAGGAGTAATTCAGGATGGAGGGGTTGGGGATATCTCCTGGATGTGTTCAGCTCCAGTAGCTGCTCTGAAGCACAGAAATGCCCTCAGAGGATGCCCCTCACCTGGTGGTCAGGGCACACAGTGACCCCACAGCCACAGCATACTTGGCACTGCTCCAGCCAATGTACTCAAAAGCCACTGGCAGAGGGCTCGTGGTGTCCAGCAGGTAGTAGGGCATCATCAGGGTGAGGGCAGCAGACACCCCAAGGTAGGCCAGGAAGCAGATGAGGAGGGAGAGAATGATGCCCATGGGGATGGATCTCTGTGGGTCCCTCACTTCTTCCCCTGGGGAGAACAAGCTCAGCTGCAGGAACAGAGGCTCATTTAATGCACATGGCAGGCTAAGAGCCCAGCACAGGCTGGAGAGCAGATCCCATATCCCCCCAAGAGAGGACACAGAGACCTTCTAGCAACGACCACTGGATGTTCTGGGCCCCAGGGATATTGGGATATTGGGATATTGGGATAGAGAATGTCTCTGCTCCAGGATTAGCCCAGACATTCCACAAGGACTCAGGAAAGGCAGGAGAGGGTGGCTGCAGCACAGAGCTGGGAATGTGCCCAATTCCCAGCCTCACACCAGTTCCCAGCACTGTGGGGACAGTCACTGCCAGCCCAGCCTGCAGGGAGGGTCCCACCAGCAGCACCCCCACCCCAGTTACCTGTGGTAGCAATGCAGTCAAATCCAACAAAGGCATAGAAACAGGCAGAGGCTCCAGCCAAGGTGCCAGTGAAGCCATAAGGCATGAAGCCTCCCACCCCAAAGGCACTGGTGATGTTGTCAGCCATGGACTGGTTCCTGGGGAGGAGGAAGAAGAACCAGGCCGTGCAGGGGGGTCAGTGCAATGGGGACCCAGGATGGGGTCAAGCTGAACATCCAGCCCCCTGAACCCACAGCAGCAACCCAGCAGGGCTTAGGATTTTGTCTCTTTGGCACATTGCCAACAGGGAGAAACAGAGAAAGTGATGTCTCCCGGGATAAAGTGGTGTCTCCTGGCATGAAGCACTGGGGGTCTGACTCCCCACCCCACTCTGAAGGCAGCACAGGGAGAGTGAAGCCCCTCATACCCAGCCTCCTGGGCAGCTGCCTGCGGCAGGTCGTCCTCCCTGAGCTTCCAGTTGCTCATGTGGCCTTTGATGAAGCCACTCACTGTGACAAAGAGCAGGACGAGCACGTTGAGAGCTGTGAAGGCTTTGTTGACCATGGTGGACTCCTTCACTCCAAAGGAAAGAAGCGCTGGAGAATAAAAAATCAAAACTGGATGAGGTCCTGGATGACACCAGGGTAGACATTCCTGGGGAGGGTGGAAAAGGGGGGCAGTGGTAAATTCAGGACAACTTGCAGATTTCCCCAGATTCCCTTTCCATCCCCCATTCTTTGCTCAGGGAAATGGCAAAGCCATCAGAGGGGTCAGCCCCATCCTGAAGAGCCCACAATGGGGTGAGGAGCTCATCCTACCTGATGGAGGGTGGCACAGGGGGAGGCATCCTACCTGCCAGCAGGACCACCAGGCCAGCAGCAAAGGCATCTGGGTGCTCTGCCAGCCCCACAGAGCTCATGGCTGCATGAGCACCCAAAAACCTCCCCATCCTCTTGCCGAGGAGCTGGTCAAAGGTAGCGCTCCAGGCCCGGGCAACGCTGGCAGTACCTGGGGAGAGGGGATGGCTGTGGGATGAGGTGATGGCTCGAAGCACACCCAGCAAAGCCACCAACACATGGTGAGAAAGATCAGGAGGGCCTTGTACCGATGACATAGGACAGCAGCAGGTTCCATCCAGCCAGGAAGGCGCAGAGCTCCCCCACTGTCACGTAGCTGTACAGGTAGGCAGAGCCTGCCAGGGGCACTCGGGCCCCCAGCTCGGCGTAGCACAGCCCTGCCAGGGCAGACACCGCGGCTGCAATCAGGAAAGAGAGCACGATGCTCGGGCCAGAGCTGCTCTTGGCCACCTCCCCTGCCAGGACGTAGACCCCAGCCCCCAGCGTGCTGCCCACCCCCAGGGCCGCCAGGTCCAGGGCCGAGAGGCAGCGGCGCAGGCTGGAGCCCCCCGGGCCGGCCGGGACTCGCCTCCTGCGGGACAGCAGCCGGGGAACGGAGCGCAGCCGGCTCCAGCACGGCACCTGCAGGACGGGAGAGCAGCAGCGGTGAGGCCACTGCTGCCACACTGTTTGCTGCCACACTGCTGCCACACTGTTTGCTGCCACACTGTTTGCTGCCACGCTGCTGCCACACTGTTTGCTGCCACGCTGCTGCCACACTGTTTGCTGCCACACTGCTTTTCTGCCCCACTGTTTGCTGCCACACTGTTTTTCTGTCCCACTGTTTTTCTGTCCCACTCTTTGCTGCCCCACTGTTTGCTGCCACACTGTTTTGCAGAAATAAACAAAACTCCACAACTTTTGTGAAAGTTGTAAAGCTGGAATGTTTATTACAGCGCTGGACACATGCGGGAATCATTCCTTTAAAATGACATATGTACTTCTGGGAACTTCAGGTCCCTTTTTATCCCCCTCTCAAATCCATATGCATACAATTCCACAACAGGTTCAGACAGATTCATTTTTACGGATTTCGCGTGGCATTTGCAGCTAGTTCTTCTTTATCAGAAAGAATTCCTAGGTCAGGTTGACCTGCTCTCACAGCAGTCTCTGTCTCTCTCTATCACCTTCTGTCTCCCCCCTTTATCTCTGTCTTTCACTGAAGCAGTGTCTCTGAGCCCAGGCTTTTGCAGTCAGACTACACTGCAAGCTACATACTTAAAGATGTACATTCCACCTAAATCAAAATAGATTTCTACCCTGGAAAATTTCTACTCTGCCTCACCCACTGAGCACCCTGATGTGACACAAACCCAGCCTCAGTGGTGGCCTTGCAGCTCCCACCATCTCCAGTGCTCCTGGACTCGCCGGGTGCTGCCTGCTCTCTGTCCCTGCCAGTAAAACAGCCCATTTTGGAGCAGATTTGGGGCTCAAGCAGCTGTGCTGCTCTCTCATCCCCAGTGACAAATGCAGCTATGCATGTCCAATTTGAGAGAGGGGACAAGGACAAGTATTTGACCCCCCTGCCAGCTCAGAAGGTCCTGTTGCTCCAGCAGCCTCCTCAGCAGGGACACACAGTCAGGATTATCCCAGCTTTGACAATGAAACTATTTGAAATACAGAACCCATGCCAAACAAGGAAGGATGGGAGATGCTCTGCTCCTGGAAATTGCCTTGAAGTGCACCAGGGAGGACCCACGTGCTCAGCTGGAGATGCTCCCCCAGCCCCTGTGACTGTGGGTCAATGGCACAGCTCTGGGGGAGACGGGATCCCCTGGGCCATCAGCCCGTGCAGTAATGCTTTGGTTTCTGGGGGCACCAATGGGGATGTCAGCCTGGCAGAAACCCCAAATTGTGTGACATCTGTGCTTGGGGGAAGGTGTGCTTGGTATGCCACGCCTGGGATTTGTGTGCCTTCCCCCATCCCACACATCCTTTCCCAGAAGCTCCAGGACTGGGGAATCTGCTCCACATCCCACGGTGCTGCCAGGACCTCCGGGTCACCCCACAGCAAAGCCAAGCCGTGCCACACACTCCAAACGCCATCATCTGCTCCTTCCATGGGGGGACACCCCGGGCAGTGGCACATCCCTGGGGCACAGGGGACATGCGATCGATCCCTGCTGTGGCCTGGAACTGGAGGGGACAGGGACAGCCCTGCCCGCAGCCAGACCCGCAGGATGAGCCGTTCCTGGTGTGGCAGGGAGCTCCAATGCCCAGGACAATGCTGTGCCCTGGGGTGAGGAGGAGCCGCCCCCAGCATCTCTCACCCTCTCACAGCCCCAGTCCCGCCCAGGACACCAAGCCCCGGCGATTTTCCCCTCTCCTGCAAACAAAAGACTCACCGCAGCCATCCTTTGCTCCAGAGCGAGCTGCTGAGGACAGGCAGCACCAGGAATGCCCCCCTGAGGCTGTCCCCTTAAATCCCTTCTGGGAGCACCCTGGCCCTCCCCCTGCTGACCACCGCTCCGGGCTGCACAATGGGAAATCTATGCAGAAATATTTTTCCCACAACGCCTTCCAAATCATACACACAGCCTGCAATGCTAATAGGCTCAGAGGTATTATTGAGGGGGTTTAATTCACTTCTCCAAGCTCCCTGGGCAGGTAGAAAGGGGAACTCTTTCCCTCTGTCCCCGCTCCTTGCACCGGGACCCATATCTCAGTCTGTGGAGCTGCTTTTGGAGGAAATTCAGGCAGAGAGGACAGTAACAAGGCTGGGTTGGGTTTTAAAGGTGCATATTTCAGTTTGTGGAGCTGCTTTTGGAGGAAATTCAGGCAGAGAGGAGCAGTAACAAGGCTGGATTGGGGTTTAGGGATGCACATCTCAGTCTGTGGAGCTGCTTTTGGAGGAAATTCAGGCAGAGAGGAGCAGTAACAAGGCTTGGTTGGGGTTTAGGGATGCCCATCTCAGTTTGTGAAGCTGCTTTTGGAGGAAATTCAGGCAGAGAGGAGCAGTAACAAGGCTGGGTTGGGGTTTAGGGGTGTGTGCTCCTACAGCTATGACTGAGCCCAGCAGCCCCTGGGGAACACAGAAGGAGGTGAAATGGATTGCAGCAGCAAGGCACAGGAGCACAGACCCAGCTCCATGGGATGTCTGCAGCAGAATGTCCAGCTGGAACTCCCCAAAGCAAAATCCTGGGGCTGCTTGCACTTGCCTGGGATCTGGGCATTCCTGGGGTGCAGCTCACAGGGGCTGAGCAGAGGAGGGCAAGCAGGGCAGGGGTAAATCCAGGGCTGGGCTTAAATGAGGGCACAGGGCTGTGTGGGTGGGGGTCCCAGGTGAGGTCCCTGGGACCAGAAGGGCACATGAGTGTCCTTGGGCACCAGCACAGCTGCTCTGCACGGCTGCTCCTGGCAAGGAGAGGCCATGGAGGAGGTGATGGGGTGACCTGGTTGGTCATCGGCATCCTGGGAGAAGAAGACCAAGTCTGGGCTCTGAGGAGGTGTTTTGGTGTGAGGAGCTAACTTTACTTTTATTGTAGATAGCACTCAGACTGGGTCTGCTTACAGTATTTTGAGACAAAAACCTCTCAGGCTGTGGCTCAGCCCATCCTCTGTCTTTCAGCTTGCAAGGAGCAGAGGAAGGGAGCGGGAGCCATGGAGGAGGAAAGCAAGGAAGGATGCAGAGCATCCAAAGCATAGAGGTACACTCTGTCCTGGCTCTGTGGGGCAGCCCCATATCCAGAGACCCTGTGAGCACCTCTGGGGCAGGGGGGCTCAGCACACAAGCCAGGGAGAGCAGGGCTGTTGTCCCACACTGCAGCACAGCCTGAACAAAGCCATGCTTGTCTCCCACGCCATCTCACATGAGCGAGCTCTCCAGATACCAGTGCCAGCCCTGGGGAACATTGCTCTGAGGGGAAAACAGGGCAGGAAGGAGCAGCCAGTGCTGGGAGGCCGTGAGGGTCTCACGCTGCCAGGGGAGCACAGCCCTGCGGCTGCATGCCAGCCATCCTGGGGGCTGTGCTGCCCCACACAGGCAGGGCTGAGCAGCTCAGCTGCCTTGAGAGACGCCCAGGCCAGTGGGTACCACCAGGGCTGGGATGCCTGAAATGTTACACACCAGCAGCCTTCAGCATTTCCAGGAGTCCCTTGGGGTTTCCTGCTCTGGCTGGTGTGACACAGCACCGCCCGTGGCTCCTGGGACTCCCCGCAGCCCTGCCACTGGCTGGGTGGTGGCAAAGAAGGTTAAACGTGGGTGAGGCGGGGAAGGAAACGGCCTCAGGGCAGTGCAGGCAGCGGTACAGCCTGCCAGGAGCATCCTGGAGAGCCTCAGCCTGCATCTCATCCCTGTCTGCAGCACGGGAAGAGAAGATTGGGGGCAAAGCCAGCTCATCACTCCAGCCCGTGTCCTGTCCTGTGGGCGCTCATTGCAGAGCCTTGGTCAGCACCTCCCTCCTGAAACGGGTCCTGGGGGACCAAGGTCAGGCCGTTTGTCCCTCCTCAGACTCCTGCAGAGAGTCAGGGACGGACATTTCCCAGCGGTGAGCAGGGAAGGGGTGATTTGGGATGATTTGGGGTGATTTGGTGCGGGACGAGCTGGCTGGCTGGCGGCAGGGCCGGGAGGCACTGGGGTACCCCGCGCCTGGCAGGAAACCACAGCTGGGGGGACAGGAGGGTGACATTTCCTTGCGCTGAGATGCAATCAGCGGCATTGCCCGGCAGTGTGCGTGTGGCACCGAGCCACCGCTGCTGGCACAGCGCCCCGCACACACCAGCGGGGCTCTGTGCCAGGAGACCCCCATTCCCCACAGCAGGGCGACTTTGCGGGTGGCACCGGGCGCCGCCGCCCCGCGGGTGATTTTGCGGGTGATTTTGCGGGTGATTTTGCGGGTGGTTTTGCGGGTGGTTTTGCGGATGGTTTTGCGGGGGTGACATTGCGCGCCGCGGGCTGAGCTCTGGCACGGCACCGGCGGTGGGATGTGGCCGTGGCAGGCGGGGACAGGGGGCGGTGACGCTGTGGCCGTGAGGAAACAGCTGCTGGCCAAGGACGAGCGCTCGGCCCCGCGCACAGCCCGAGCGCGGCCGCGGCTCCTGCGAGCGCCCCCGGCGAGAGCTCCGCGCTGCCGGTCAGTGCCCGCCCGGGCCGGGGCACCGCGGCTGCGGGGCGGGGGTGCGGGGCGGGGTGCCCGACCGGGCCGGGCACTTTTTACCGCAATGGCCCGGGGGGAGGAAAGTCGTGGAAAGCCTTGGCTGGGCTGGGCGGTGAGCTGCGCGAGGGGAGGCTCCATCCAAGGGGTGGCTGTAGGGGGAATCCCTGGGGTTTTTATATTTATGAAAAATCTTTCCTTGCTGACAAACCGCGGGGGCTGCGCTGCCGGTGCTGCTTTCTGAGCTGGGGGCTGCGGGCCCCGCTGGGTGTGTCCCGGCCGGGATGCGCCTCAGTCCGTCCGGGCTTTGGTGCTGCGGCGGCCGCGGAACCGCCCATCCCTCCTGCCCTCCTTCCAGCGGGGTCCAGGCTGGGGAGGGTTCCCCCCGCTTCGGTACCCCCCAAGCTGTGCACAGGTAAAGGCAGCCCACAGCAGCCCCGGGGCCCGGAGCTCCTCAAGGCCTGGAGGCTTTTGGCAGTGGGGTGGGGCAGGGCATTTTGGGGAAGCCCTGTCGGGAGGATGGTCCGGTATTTATAACCCGGGGGAGCTCCCTTTGCTCCGGGACAGGGGGTGGCGGGGCGCTGGGTGTTGTGGCTCTGTGCTGGGGGAGCCCCCCAAGCCAGTCGGGCTCTTGGGGTGCAGCCCTGAGCTCACAGCTCTGGGGGGGCTTTGGGGAGCCTGGAGGGGTGCACTGCTGGCAAAACAAGCTTCCACAGAGGCTGTGTGCATCCCTCCGGACTTCCCACGGGATCCCCATAACCCACGCCTCGGTTGTTGGGTGGGGGGCAGGTGTACCCCCATGCTGCCCGATGGACGGGCCGTGTTTGTGCGGGGATTTTCCCGGGGCTGCTCTCCCGGGATCCGCGGAGGTGTCACCAGCAGCGGGGACAGGGACGGGGCACTACAAGGACAGGTCGGGGACTGGGTGTGGTCGGCGATTCCCCAGCGCTGCCGAGATGAGCTGGGCGTTCTCAGCCCCGCTGCCACATGCATGGAGTGAGGGAGCGGGGCTGTGCCATGCTGGGATTTCCCCATGCCCAGGAGGTTTCACAGGCTCCAGAGGGGCATTACCAGGCTGCTTGTGCCGGGTGGGACCCCTTGGCACCCACCCAGCATCGGCGGTGCGGCCCCACGGCCTGCGGGACATGTGGGGCTGTCCCCGGCCCGCACCACGGGAAGGGGCGAGGCTCGCACCCTCCCCGGCTGGACGCGAAAGGGGAGGTGAAAGCAGCTCCGCGTTTCTGCAAAACTCCCTCTCCTCAAGCATGGAGCCCGTGGGTGCTTTTGGGAGCTCCCTGTGCCCAGGCAGGGACACCCAGCTGCACAGATGGTGGCAGGGCTGGGTCTCCCCTTGCAGGGATGTGCAGCCAAGGCATGGGAAGTTCATGTGATTTCTCCTGCCCGCTCCATGGCATGAAACCGAACTCCTGTGGGTCAGAAATCCCCCGGGGTGGCCCTGCTCTGCTCTGCTCTGCATTTTTCTGCGACGTGTCTCAGAGGGAGGGTGAAGGAGCCAGGCGGGGCCTCAGCTGACGCTCAGCGGTTCATTCATGGCCGGGCTCCATTTTCCAGCTGTTTTTTTCCCCTCTACCAGCTTCTTCTGGAGCAAATGGCGCTGCTGGGGGACTTTCTCTGGGAGGGTGAGAGAGCCCACACCGCAGTGGGCTGCAGTTATAAATGGTGCTGGTGTTAGAAAACAACCTGCGAGTTACCCTGGAAACCCAGCTGTGTTTGCTGGTCTCCAAGGATGTGTGGGACTGGTGGTGGCCTTGATGGCTGCACAGAAACTCAGATAACAGCTCTGGGGATGTTGTGGGGGCTGCCCAGCAACACGAGACAAGGAAATGTCCCCAGCAGCTGCTGAAGCTGGGATGGCCCCAGGGCTTGGGGCTGCAGGGGAGCAGGAGGGACATTGAGGGGTGCAGGGAGAAGCCCAGCCCTGCAGAGGATGCTCGGCCTGTTTCCACGTATTCAGCACATTTTTCTCCTCTGGTTTCTCTTGATACTGACAGGAAACTGTGCAGGCTCTGCTCTGCCCCTGGCCTGTGGGGTGCCCTCAGTGCCAGACACCAAAGGCTCAGTAACCACGGGGTGGCTGTGCAAAGCCAGCAAAGCCCCTTTCCCTGATGCATCCTGCAGCACCTGGCAGTGCTCTCCCCTCTCCCTGATGCATCCTGCAGCACCTGGCAGTGCTCTCCCATGGGCACCACCCCCAGGAGAGAGCAAACCCTCCCTTGACTCACCCAGCCTGCAGAGAGGGGCCTTGGCTCACACTGACCTCTCTGTTCCCTTCCACAGCTCCTCCCTGCCCTCACACCAGTGATTTCCAGCTCTGAACCATGGCACCCCAAGGAAAGGTAAGGGTGACCTCCCCAGGGCAGGGCTGGGGCAGTGTCTCCAGCAGCAGCAGCAGGGATGGGGTGACGTGCATGGACACCGTGCTGCCCAGAGCCTGTTTACATTCCTGCCTCTCCAGCCAGTGCTGTCTGGATGTGATGCAGATGGGGGAAGTGCTGGGCTGGGGAGCAGGGACAGCAAGGAGCAAAAATCCTTTTGGGACCACGGTGGGATGGGGAGGAGAAGCAGGGCCGTGGGAAGGGGAGGAGAGGAGATGTTGCACTGGGGATTTGGGCATTTGATGGAGAAAACTCCTGCCTGAGCACGCTGCAAGGCATGCAGCCCTGTTTGGGCCTTTCCCCTCTCCCAGCCTGGATTATTTCCCACTCCAGGCTGGTGCAGTGTGGCAGCTGTGTGAGCAGGTGCTCCCCTGCAGCCAGGAAAACATCTCGGTGTGGGTGGAAGCCCTGCCTGGATGGGCAGGCGTGGCTGGCTCGGGGCAGCCTGCCTGCTGCCAGGGGAGGAGTCCAGCCCGGAGCCTCCTTGTGCTCTGCTGGGGCCAGGCTCTGCTTCCCATCCCCTGGAGAAATCCAGCAATCGTTCCCTCCCGCCTTACTACCCAAAGCTTCCTGCCCAGCTAAGGCAGTGGTTGCTCTGGGTGAGGAAACTGAGGCACAATGCAGCATTTTCCTGCAGCAGCCCAGGACCCCGAGCAGCCATGGGGTGGGAGAGAGCAAAGCCACGCTGGGAATTTCGCTTCCACCCTCCTGGCCCCAGTGTGGCTTATTTTTAGCTGGGAGGTCCCGGACAGGCCAGGATGACTCAGAGGCTGGAGGAGGGGAGGCAGGAGGCCCCTGGCAGCTGAAACAGCACAGAAAGGGGGAAGGGGGTATGAGGAGTATGGGTGAGCAGGATGCTGTTTCCATCCCAGCTGATGTTCCCACACTTGCCTGGGGCTCATTCCCACACAGAATGCAGGGAGTGTGGGGTGATGCAGAGCACTGAGCTCCTGCCTCAGTTTCCCTTGCTCCAGCAAGGCAGGCAGCTCATGCTTTGATGGCTCAGCAGGCAGGAACACAGCCCTGCTCTTCCTCTCCATTTAACCAAAGCCAATATCTTGACTTCCCAATACCCCCCAGCCACCCTTGTCCACTCCTGCTGCCTCCAGGCACCTCCTTTGCCTTGCAGTTTATTTCCATGCCTGAAAGGCATGTGTGTGGGAGCAGCTTGTGCCAAGCCAGGAGGGTCTGGGAGCTGCTGGGAAGTGGGGCTAAATGCAGCTCTCCTGATGAATCACCTGCAATACGATCTGTCCCGTGCCTGCCTGGTTCCCTGGAAGGGCAGCATCTCCTCTTGGGGACACCAGTGCCAGCAGCTCCTCCCAGGAGGGCCTGTGGGATGTGCCCAGCTTCTCTCTGGAGAACAGGAGGAGAGAGGCTGGTTTGTTTGTGAAGGTGCTGGGGGATGTGCAGCAGAGCTGCTGTGACATTGGGATGGGAGCCAGGAGAGATGCCCTGAGTCCATCTCCTTGGGCTCATTCCTGGAGGCACTTCCTGGGTCAGGGACATTGATGCCCATCTTCTCTGAGGATATGCTGGCTTTAGACGTCCATGCTGGCAGCAGGCCTGGGCCTTTGTGCAGCTCCTGAGATCTTCAGGAAGCCGTGCAGCAGATCCTGAGCAGATGAGCCCAGGGAGGTGCACAGACCCAGCAGAGCCAAGGAAGGATGCTCAGTTTCCCTGAGTGCTGACACAGCTGACAGCCCCAGCTCAGCTCCCTCCTGTTTGTCAGCATGACAGCTAAAGAAATGCTGCTGCTCAGTTCTCCCCACTCTGTGCCTCTGGTGGGGATGTATCCAGTTCCTCATGTGGGGCCAGGATGGTTTCACCTCTGCTTTCACCCAGGGCAGTGCTGATCTCATTCAGGCTCCTGTGGGGTGAATTCCCTGAACAGAGCTGACCTGGGAAGGGGGATTTTAGTCCCTCCTTTTTCCTGAGCTCTCTGGAGGTGTCATTCCTGGGCAGTCTGGAAGTGGCTGAAGAGCAGATAGAAGTGGCTGATATCAACCCCAGGATCCCTCAGGCTCTCAGGAAAGCCTTTCCCAGTACCCAGGGTCTCTGCTCCAGCCCCTTGGATCAGCCTGGGCCCCGTGGCAGTGCATGCTGGAGCAGGACACGCTGTTGGCAGCTCTGGTGCTTCCCAGAGTTTTCCATTTAGCAGCCCATTTGTGCCTGTAATTTTGTCTCATCCTCAGCATCCGAAGTGGTTCCTTGCTTGCAACAGGCAGTGGAAAATTAATTCCCTCTGTAGGGAGAGTAAACAGGAAAGGGAACAACTGCAGAGGAAAACAATTGTTTATGTCTGAGCTTGAGCTTTGCCTTGGGCAACCTGAGCCATAAAGGATCTGACCTCAGTCCTGCTCAGCTTCAATTTCTCCTTCCCCCATCCCACTGAGGCTGCTCCTTCCTCTTGTACCTTCTCCCTCCTTTCCCACAGGTCTACAGGGGCTCAGTGAAGGATTTCCAGGGCTTTGATGCCAACCAGGATGCAGAGGCCTTGTACAATGCCATGAAGGGATTTGGTATGGATGCTCCTCAGATTGTCCCAGGGCTACCCCTGGTGTCCCTTTTTCCTTGGTGTCCCTTTTTCCCTGGTGTCCCTTTTTCCCTGGTTGACCCTTGCATGGCTGGGTGTCCTGCATCCCTTCCCCTCTCAGCTGACTGACTCTCCTGGTTTCCTCTCCTCCCTGGAGTCAGCTTGGCTCTGCTTGTCCTCCCAGCCCCAGCTCCAGAGCAGCTCTGGGCACAGCAGGCTGGCTGTGGTGACTCCTGGCTCTCCCCACAGGCAGTGACAAGGAGGCCATCCTCGACCTCATCACCTCCAGGAGCAACAAGCAGCGGGTGGAGATCTGCCAGGCCTACAAGTCCCTCTATGGGAAGGTAAGGCCAGGAACACTCCCTGGCCCTTGGCCCCACTGCAAACACAAATGCCAGGGCTGCCACCCCCCAGCCCATGCAGGGACCCACCCCTCCCTGGAGCCACTCAGAGATGCTGTGGGGCAGAGGATCCCCCAGCTCCTTTCTCCCCCTCCTCCAGGACCTGATTGCAGACCTGAAGTACGAGCTGACGGGGAAGTTTGAGCGGCTGATTGTGAGCCTGATGCGGCCCCCAGCCTATGGAGATGCCAAAGAGATCAAAGATGCCATCTCGGTGAGGAAGGGGTGGGCACCCTCTCAGGGGTGGGCACGCTGCCCAGGGCCCCTCTGAGGGCACCCCAGCCAGCCCAGGGCTCATGGGGCTGTGTCTGTGCCCGCAGGGCGTCGGCACAGATGAGAAGTGCCTCATTGAGATCCTGGCCTCCCGCACCAACCAGGAGATCCATGACCTGGTGGCTGCCTACAAAGATGGTGAGGGCTGAGAAAGGGAAGGGGCTGCCCTGTGTCCCCTTGGGCCACAAAAAGGGCAGAAGTGAAGGGATCCAGGGCTCCTGGCCTGACCTCTGCCTTCCTCTTCCACCAGCCTATGGGAGAGACCTGGAAGCTGACATAGTTGGAGACACATCAGGCCACTTCAAGAAGATGCTTGTTGTTCTGCTTCAGGTATGTCCATCTGTCCAGCATCTGCAGGTGGTGGGTGCCTGTACCCTGCAGGGCTGAGCCCATCTCTCTCCCACAGGGTGCCAGGGAAGAGGACGATGTGGTGAGCGAGGACTTGGTGGAGCAGGATGCCAAGGTGAGCCTTGGTGGGTCGCTCTGATGGGTGGTATCTGGGCAGGGATGGGGCTGGTGCACTGGGACATCTGGATTTAGGCTGCAAAAGGTGGGTGGGTGCCAAAGGAGCACCCTGAGTCAGGCTGTGCCACCTTCCCCATCCCACCAGGACCTGCTGGAAGCTGGGGAGCTGAAATGGGGCACAGATGAGGCCCAGTTCATCTTCATCCTTGGCCGGAGGAGCAGGCAGCATCTCCGCCTGGGTGAGCATCACCTGCGAGCTCAGGGTGGGCCTGAAGGTGCCTTGGCAGCTTCTCCAGGCATCTCCTTGCTCTCATCCCACAGTCTTTGATGAATATCTGAAGATTGCTGGGAAGCCCATTGAGAGGAGCATCCGGGGGGAGCTCTCTGGTGACTTTGAGAAGCTGATGTTGGCCGTGGGTAAGCCAGCCCCACATGGGGATCCTGCAGAAACACAGCACTACCCTTCCTGGGCTGGGAGGGCTCAGCACAGGGGCCAGCGGGGTCAGGGCTGTGGCTGTACCTGGTATCTGGGAGCTCAGGGAGGCTCCTTCAGGATGGGTGGGGATGCTGGATGTGGTTCCCATGGGGTGTGGGTGCTCAGAGGTTGGGGGCACTGGTGAAGCTGGCTGCTGGCATCCCTCACCACACCTCAATTTCCTTGCAGTGAAGTGCATCAGGAGCAAAGCAGAGTATTTTGCTGAAAGGCTCTACAAGGCCATGAAGGTGAGTGTATTTCCCCTTATCTACAGGTCCCCAGCATTGCAGGGTCCCCTTGCCATGGGGTGCTGCTGGAGAGCAGGGTGACACAGGTCCATGAAGGCAGGACTTAGGTGACCTGGGGTCTCTGCCCTTCCCTCCAAAGGAGTTATTCCTTCAGAGCAAGGGCTGGGTAGAAATCAGATAGAGGGGTCCAACATGTGATGGGCTGAGCAGAGTTGCTCGGCCATCCCAGGCTTGATGTGGGGCTGGTCCATTGCAGGGTCTGGGCACCAGGGACAACACTCTGATCCGCATCATGGTGTCGCGCAGCGAGATCGACATGCTGGACATCCGGGAGGTGTTCAGGACCAAGTATGAGAAATCTCTCTACAACATGATAAAGGTAAGTGCTGGGGGTCCCTGCTCACCCTCCAAGCAGCTGCTGCTGCTGCCTCCCTCATGATGCCAGCACCCCTGGGAGGGCTGGGCTGGGTTCAGGGAGACCCCTCTCCATGAGCCCATCCCATGGCACTACCTTGTTTTTACCTACTGCATGGTCCTCTGTCTCCATCTGCTTTCCCAGGAGGACACGTCTGGGGAGTACAAGAAGGCTCTGCTGAAGCTGTGTGGAGGGGATGATGAGTAAGACCACCTGTCACCCCCCTTTGTCCCTCTTTGTTCCCTTGGTGCTGGGTACGACATCTGGGTCAGAGCCTGATGGAGCACCTGGACCAGCAGCACCCACAGTGACTGTGGTTTGGTACAGGGGGCCCTGTGGCCCCTGTGCATGGCCAGCCACAATGTCATGGTCCCTTTTTGGCACATGGGAGCCCTGCAGGGGCTCCCTGGAGGGAGGATGATCTGGTGGGGGAGGTTGGGATTCACCACACATTTCCTCCCATTCCCACCCATCCAGCCCCACAGCAAGCACCTGGGTCCTGCCCCTGTGCCCAGTGGATACAAAACACCCCTCATGGAGGAGCAGGGCAGGGTGAGGGGGGCTGCTGGCAGGTGCAGGCCCCCATGGCTCACTGTCCCCTGTCCTTGCCCTCCGTTGCAGTGCTGCAGGTGAGTTCTTCCCCGAGGCGGCGCAGGTGGCCTATCGGATGTGGGAGCTTAGTGCGGTCAAAGTAGAGGTCAGCACCCACCCCTGCACCCCTGTGTGCTGCCTGCCAGCTTGGGAACCCTGGCTGCTCCTCTCTGCCATGGGGCACAGCCAGCCCCACTCCTCTGCTCGACTCTCGCTCCCCGGCTTCTCTCGGTGCCATTCTCTGGTTTTGGGGTACGAGGTTGGCAGGATGGAACCATGGCAGGGCTGGCTGCCCCCCGAGGGCTCCACTAACCCCCTCCTCTCTCTGAGGCCTTCCTCCCTTGGGGCAGTGAGTCCTGCATGTCTCTGCAATGCAGCCCTGGCTCCAGTGCCCACCAAAGAACTCCTGCCCCCTGGGGCAGCCCAGAGCTGGCCAGGGCATGGCTCCATATGGGGAGTGGCAACCTGCATGCAGCTGAAACTCCCACAAAAGGGTGCTCTGGGATGTGCAGAAAATACACCCTGAGCCCTACATCAACACTCTGAGGATGGAGATGTGTTTGGAGCATAGGGACACAGGAGGATAGAACTGTAGGGCAGGAGTGGGCAACGTTTTAGTGACTCCTCCTCTGTCTCTCAGTGACATGGCCAGCCCAGGCTGAGATGTTCCAGGCTAGTGCAGGCAGGTGTAACACTGGGTAGGACACTGAGGCTCCAGGGACTGTCTGTTGCTGTCCTCTTCCTGCACTCTGCTGGTCTGGCTATGGTTTGCCCCTTAATGGAAGGGGTGACAGTGGTGGGGAGATCCTCACTGATCCCCAGGTGCTTGCACTAACACAGAACCTGCTTTGGCCTCAGCTTGCTGGGTGGCACCTTCCCTCCTCTCCATCTCTCCTTCTCTCCATCTCTCCATCCCTTCCTCCCTCCCTCCCTCTCATCCTGAGGGTGACCATGGCCCCCTCTCTGCACCCACAGCTGCGAGGAACCGTGCAGCCTGCAGGAGACTTCAATGATGATGGTGATGCACAGGTGCTGAGGAAGGCCATGAAGGGCCTGGGTAAGTGGGGACCGTGACTTTGGGCCCTTCCTGCTGCTCCTCAGCAGCTCCTGGGGCACCCTGGCCCACACAGGGCTGCATGGAGGCCCCAGGGGGAATAGAGACTGTGGGAGTTCTCCCTTTCCTGTCTACCCAGTTTGCGGGGGTGGTGACGTGTCCGTGATCAGGGGTGACACAGTGACACAGTGTGGCTCTGCTGTCAGTGACACGGTGTGGCTCTGCTGTCAGTGACACGGTGTGGCTCTGCTGCCAGTGACACAGTGTGGCTCTGCTGTCAGTGACACGGTGTGGCTCTGCTGTCCTTGCAGGCACGGATGAAGGAGCCATCATAGAGGTGCTGACCAAGAGGAGCAACGCACAGAGGCAACAGATCATAAAGGCTTACAAGGCTCATTATGGCAGGGTACTGCAGCCTCCATCCCACCCTGCTTCCTCCTGCCCACATCCTGCCCCCTCCCACAGGGAGATCAGCCCCTCACTGGAAGGAATCCTGCCCAGGGAGCAGTGGGCAGCTGGGGCACACCCACATGCCCTGGCATGGCTCCCCCAAGGAAAACAGTTGTCACAGCAGCCCAAGCGAGGGTGTCCCTTCCCCTTCCCTTGTCCCATAGAGCCAGAATCTCCCCAGAGCCACCCAAATATGTGACTTCAAACTGTCCCAAGGGTTTTCACACATGTCTCCAATCCCTCACCTCTCCTCCCCTTTTTTTCTCTCATGTTGCCTCAACTGGTCCATCCCTGCAGAAGCAGCTGGGGACTGAACTCTCAAATGCTTTTGCAGGACCTGTTGGCAGACCTGAAGTCTGAGCTGTCGGGCAGCTTGGCCAAGCTGATCCTCGGGCTGATGCTGACACCAGCTCAGTACGATGCCAAGCAGCTGAGGAAGGCTGTGGAGGTAATTGTCACACTGCTGGTGGGCCAGAGTTGTCAATGCCCACAGCTTCACATGCCCCAGGGTCTCTCTCTTATGGAGAAGAAAATATCAGCATGCGAACAAAGGCCTGGTTTGCACTCAAGACTTGCATGCCTCTTTGCAGCCCAGCATGCTCAGCCAGCTGGCAGCTATTGGAGAGCCAGGGCAGGGACAAACCAGTGACATGCACTGCTATCCACCAGTCACACCAGCTGGTACCCCACCAGCAGTGTACTTACACTTTTCCATGTTGATTCCTACCAGCCCATTTGCTGGGCATAGACTTTTGCCACATGGTTTCTGGACCCCTCCTTGCCTGGCACTGCAGGGCAGTGCCATCCTGTCCCCATTTGGTGTTGGCACCTGCAGCACCCACCATGGCTCTCTCTTCCAGGGGGCTGGCACAGATGAGAGCGTCCTCATCGAAATCATGGCCACGCGGAACAACCAGGAGATCAGGGCTATCAACGAGGCCTATCAGGAAGGTAGGGCACAGGAGGGACAGGGGAGCACCCAGGTGCTGGGCACAGAGCACCCTGTGCAAGGTCCTTCCAGAGCCCAGGCAAAGTTTTGTCTCTGGGTTGGGTCTGTGGCTTGGTCCTTGCCTTTCTCCATCTCATGGTGACATGCCCCAGCTCTGCCATCAATGTCTCCTTCCCTGAGAGCTCTTTCACAATGATCCTATTTCCTCCAGAGTACCTAGAGAAGAGCTGTGCTTATGCTCAGGGCATTAGAGCTGCTGGGGTGATCCCTTCTTCCCTGGGTTTGAGTTCAGCATCTGCTTAGCCGTGCTTCCCATGGAGATCATGGGGACAACAGGCACTGGTGGGTGGGAATCTGAGCTGCAGGGCTCAGCCATCCCTTCTCCACAGCCTACCACAAGAGCCTGGAAGATGACCTGAGCTCTGACACATCGGGGCATTTCAAGAGGATTCTCGTCTCCCTGGCTGTGGTAAGAGCAGCTCTCACTGGGAATTCTCCTCTCCCTGCCACAGGCAGTGCTGGGGGTCTGGAAGGAGTGGCTGGAGGGACACAGCATCCCTGCCTGGCTGGGCAGTGCTGCTGGACTGTCTGCCACCCCCTCATGTGGGGCTCTCCCAGGAGATGTCCCCTCTCCATCTCCATCATTTTTGTGTCCAACCACAGGGCAACCGCGACGAAGGACCAGAGAACCTCACCCAGGCACACGAAGATGCCAAGGTAAGACCCATACTGGCAGTGCTCTCGTGGGCTTTGCATTAAAAAAAAAAAGGAGAGGATGTTGCATGCCCTGGTCTGGAACTGACATTCTCAGGGAAGCAAATGCTGCTGGGCCAGGTGTCTGTGAACTGCAGGGGGAAATGCCAGGTGAAACAACACCCTTGGAAGCAAAGCTCCCATGCCCAATTCCTGAAGCTCTGCTGCTCCAAGCATGGGGAAAGCAGCCCCAGGGAGTTCCCCACCTGTAAGCTGCAGAGCTGCCATTCTGTGGTTCAGTAACACACACTGATGCTGAAATTTGAGTTTCAAACACAGCTTTGGGTTGGTCTGCAGGAGCCACCCACCTCTGTGTGTTGTGCAGGGGGCAGCCCTGACACACTGGGGTGCTCCACACCTCTCCTGGGTTGTGGTGAGACACCTGGAGGGGGGAGGCTGAGCAGCCAGAAGCAGTGCAGGGAGGTGTAGGGACCATTCCCTGGCTGAGCTCCTGGTCCCAGGAGACCTGTGACCCACGGGCTGTGTCCCCTGAGTCCCTGCTCCTCAGGGCTGCATCTTTTCTCTAAGGGGATGGGAAGATCTGTGCAGGGTCCAACCTGAGATCTTGCTTGGCTGTGCTGTGCCAGCGCTGCATGTTCCAATGCACAGGAGAGCAGCACAGCGTTCCCAGCAGGGCTGCCACCAGCAGAGGGAGTGGATGCTGTGCTGCCTGTGTCCCTATCCATGCACTGCCTGCACCCTGCCACACTCTCTGCCTGTGTCCCTGTCTGTGCCCTGCTTGCACCCTGTCACACTGCCTGTACTTCTGCCCTGGCATTGCCTGCACCCTGCCAAGCTCTCTGCCTGTACTTCTGCCCTGGCATTGCCTGCACCCTGCCAAGCTCTCTGCCTGTACTTCTGCTCCTGCCTTTTCAAGATTACCTAAAAACAGAGGCCAGACAAAATTAAGGGAATAAAAAGCAGTTATGTTTATTGAAGGGCCTTCAGGTACGTTTTGGGGCTACACCCAAAGTGGGTTACAGGTCAAAGGTTTTCATACTTTTATAAGTTTGCGCCATTTGCATATTAGGGGTTAATATTCCAATTACAGCTTCAGGTAATGAAGTCATTTACCCCAAGTTTGCTCCCCCTCAGCTCCCTTTTGTTTACATTTCTTGGGGCCTGAGACAATAAGGTGTCCTTGATTCCCAGGCGTAGAGAGGAATTGTTTTGTCTGACTAAAATGGGAAAGCAGCAGATAATGGAGTTTAACTGTATATGGAGTTTAGAGTTATACACTAAGGCACTGCAGGATTACAAATACGTGAAAAACACAAAAGCTAAAATCCTAAGGTATCACTGCCCATTCACTGCCTGCACCCCTGCTGCATGTTCTGCTGCTCACCTCCCCCTGCTGCACAGAGAGAGCCAGGGATGACATGCACAAGGACAAGCCAGCCAGGTGGCACCTGACCTGGCACCACACCTGTGTTCTGTCAGCACAGCTGCCCTTCCCCTCATCCCAATGGCAGAGGTGGGCTGGTGGAAGCCAGCCTAAAGCCAGGCAAGGATGCTCCAAGAGGAGCAACAGGCTGGCACCCAAGCTCCAGGGTTGGGGGATTCACTTTGTTTGGCAAAGACCACCCTCCCAAGGTCCTGGTGTAGAGGCCAAACTGGAGGAGGACACAGGTCCTGCTCATGGGGAAGCAGGAGACCTGGGGACAGGTAGTTTGAAGGGATTTTGCTAGACTTCCCTTGCTCTGTCAGGGAGTTATAAAAGTTGAGCAGCACCTTCTGACCCTGTTGTCTTCCTGTCTCTCTCTCTCCACCAGGTTGTTGCTGAGACCCTGGTGAGTGCCTGCCTTTTGCTCCTCACCCTTCTGCACGTTTGAAGGGATGCTGCAGCCCTGGGGTGCAGGGCTGGGGCTGGGAATTGCAGCCCCACAAGCCAGGCCTTTCTGACGCCATGGGCTGTGCTCACTGGCTTGGGACTCCTGCATCAGGATAGGGGACAAGGGGACAGATGGGACCTGCAATGAGGGCACTTCCCTGCATTGTGGGGGAAGAGAGGGAGAAAGGCACCTGCCCTGGCCCTGGGGACCAAGCCTGCCTGCTGCCTGCATGTGGGACCTGTGTTCCAGGCAGTGTGGGACTCAGGGCTGCCTTCCCTGGCTCCCCAAAAGTGGGCATTGGGGATGGGGTGACTTTCTCCTGCAATGGCCTAATGGATGAGATGAGCACAGCCTCCCACTGATGCCCACAGAGGAATGGCAGCCATTTCATTCATGGGCAGCACTGCTGTGGCCCAGGGTGGCTTCTGTATCTGGCAGCCCTGAATTTCCTCTTCAGGTGGTGTTGGTCACCCCTGAAACATCCTCCACAAAGGACAAAAAAAGTCTTAACCATAAGCATTGCAGAGCTTTTTCCATAAAAACTGGAACACATCTTTTCTTAGAGATAATCTCTGAGTATGCAGCTTCACATCCATGCAGAGGAAATGCCTTTTTTAGCAGGAAAAATCCTCAGCTATTTTCCTGCTCATAATCTCTTTACAAAAGGGTTTCCAGTCAGGATTGGCTGTCCCAGGAAGAGCTTTTTGACAGCTCTTTGCTATGTCTCCATGTTCACTCTTTGTTCTCTCCCAGAAACTTGCTGATGTGTCCAGCAATGACTCCAGCGACTCCCTGGAGACCCGATTCCTCAGCATCCTCTGCACCCGCAGCTACCCCCACCTCCGCAGAGGTAGGATCACACTTCTCCATCAGCTGCAACACCAGTGCTTGGAATTGGGCTGGGTGGGAGATGGGGAGATGGGAGTCCCCTCAAGGCTGAGGGTGAGCCCTGTCTCCCCAGCTGTGGTGGGCATGAGGCAGTGGGAAGAGATGGTATGGCCTGGCACTTGAGGTGGCCTGTTGAAGTCACCCAAGCCTGCTCTGGTCCCACCTGGTCCAGAAGTCTCCAGAGCTGAGGCTCCAGTCTCTGGGGTGCCCAGGGGTGGGCTGGAGCAGCTCAGCAGTGACCCCTTCCTCTCCCCCATGGCCAGTGTTCCAGGAGTTCATCAAGATGACCAACCACGACGTGGAGCACGCCATCAAGAAGCGGATGTCGGGAGATGTCCGTGACGCCTTCGTGGCCATCGGTCAGTGCTGCCTCTGCACCGGGCTCAAAGGGCAGGCAGCCCCTCCAGCTGGCACTGCCAAGGCAGGGGGGCACCAGATTCCTGCTGGGAATCTCCATGCTGGGCCGTGGAGACTCCACTGGGGCATGGGGTTGGGGCACTTATGGGGTCCCTAGAGAGGGCCAGGCCTGCACCCTTGTACCAAGGAGGGCTTGTGGCTGAGACAGTGGTGCCACAGCTCCTTGCTGTGCTGTGTCCCCTGGGTGCCATGAACCCTCTTTCTGTCCCCTCTGTGTGTCGCAGTCCGGAGTGTGAAGAACAAGCCAGCTTTCTTCGCTGACAAGCTCTACAAGTCCATGAAGGTGAGGACAGACCCTCCTGGGGCTGGGCTGGGCTCCTTTGGGACTGTGCTTTAACCCCATGGAAGGGATGGGGTTTGTCTTCTGGCTGTCCCTGAGGGAGTAGGGAGGGCTTGGGCTCAAACCAACATCTGGGAGTATCAGGAGATGTGTCAGGCTGATGTATTGCTGGCAGCAAGTCCAGCATATGTGCAAGGAGAGATCACAGAACAGTTAGGGCTGGAAGGGACCTTTAAAGGTGTCATCAAGTCCTATTCCCTGCAATAAGCAGGGAAGTCTTCAAGACTATTTAAGGCCCCATCCAACCTGGTGGTGAATGTTTCCATAGAGGGGAGATCCACCGTCTTTCTGGGCAACTTGTGCCAGTTTCACCACTCTCACTATAAAAATTTTCTTCCTTGTAACTAGTCTGAATCTTCCCTTTTAACTTAAAACCATTACCCCTTTTCTTATCACTACATTCACTGCTAAAAATTTGACGCCATCTTTCTAAAGCCCCTTTTAAGTATTAAAAGATTGCAATAAGGTCTCTCCAGAGCATTCTCATCCTCAGGCTGAACAACCCCAGTTCCCTCAGCCTTTCCTCACAGGAGAGGTGTTCCAGACTCATTTTTGTGGCCTTCCTGTGGGCCACAGCTTGGACTGTGCTGGAGATGCCAGGAGCACCTGTGAGCCCCAGTCCCTGCAGGGCTCTTTGTTGAAGCTCTCCCTTGCAGGGTGCCGGCACAGATGAGAGGACCCTGACCCGGATCATGATTTCTCGGAGCGAGATTGACCTGTTCAACATCCGGGGCGAGTTCATAGACCTGTTTGACAAATCACTGCACCACATGATTGAGGTGAGGGGACAGGGACATCCCTTCCTGGCACATCACCTTGTCTGGCTGAGCTCTGGCCCTGAGCCATGAGTGGCACAAGGGCTGAGCATCACCTGGGCAGGGGGAACCTCCCCCCAGCAGCCCCAGAGTTGGCTGGTCTGGGTCTAGAGAAGATGTGCTGGCATCTTCCACTGCTGCAGGGATGCCTGCAGGGTGTCCAGGACATGGAGCTGTGCCCAGCACCTGGAACCAGGCTTGCCCAGGGCTGGTTCTCTGACACAGCTCTCCCTCTTGCAGAAGGACACCTCTGGCGACTACCGCAAGGCTCTGCTGGCCCTGTGTGGTGGGGAGGACTAGGTGGCACCTGGGGCCCTTTGTGTCTGAGCCAGCACACAGCCACTGCCTTGATGTCACCGCAGCTTCAGGGGCTTCAGGGGACACTCAGTCCCCTCCGGAGAACAGCTCACTTTGCGCTGGAAAGCAGCACCACATTGCAAGCGGGGGAGTCTCGGGGAGGGGAACAGAGGGGTCTGGGTAGGGAGATTGTCTGTCTTGAAGCAAAATAATTCATACCTGAACATGCCACTAAACCAAAGAATTTACCCAGATGGAAAAGACAATTTTAAATCTGATAAATAAAACCTCACTGTTGCTGACCCTGGGGCGAGAGCAGTTGACTTACTGCTTACTACTGGGGCAGGTTTGGGTGGGACTGGGAAGCCCTGGTGTCTCCTTGCTCCTGTAGGCAAACTCGGGTAAGAGCCCAGCCCCAGCTCCAGGGAGGGCCCTGAAGACACCACAAGACCTCTCTGAGCAACGCTTCTGCTGAGACAGGGGCTGAAAATGCATGTGGGGCTGGCAGCAGTGCAGGGACTTCACCAAGGGCTTCACTTCATGCCTCTGAAAATCCCCGGCAGGGTTCATGCCGTTGTGTGGATGATGCTTTCATAAACCAGAGATACAAATCAGACTTGATGGCATCCACCCGTCCTCACACGCGGTTTCCTGTGCTTTCAAGCTGCTGAAGAAGCAGTAGAAAGGCACATGCCATACAGGCTACACCCCCAAACAGTTTGTTTGCACTTCCCCCAACACTCGGGAGAAAAGAACTGGAATTTCCAAAAGCGGGAAATTCCAGCACTTTCAATTGTTTCCAAGTCAGAACAAAAAGTTGTGAATACCCTAGTCTTCCTCAGAACAGCTGGGTGAGGAAAGCTTCACCTTCAAAATATCAAAGCAGTGTTAGGAATAATACCACAATATTATTACAACACTTCAAAACCAGCTGAGGTCAAGAAGCAGCAACATGTAGAGACAAACCAGGGAAGCTGAAACAACTCAGCTGGGTATTATCCCACTAAAAATTCCCTTGATGCCTTCCTGTAAAACATCCCCTTGTAACAAAATAGCCTTTCTTGATGAAAAACAGTCTGGTTGGAGCTTTTTCACCCTCCCCATAGAGATTTGGGTTCCTCTGTCTAGTCTCTGTAAATAGGATTGGGCATTCCTGTCCAGACAGCATCTTGGGGGCTCAACATACCCCACACCTGCAGCAGCCTACAGATCACCTGCTTGGCCAGGAACCTGCTGCAAAGACTGAGCAGCTGCAGAAGTTGTTTTGAAGGGAGGATGTAACCCCAACCTTCATCTGCCCGTCTCTTCCTGCGGCCCCGCACTGAGCTCCGAGCTTTGCAGCAGAACCTTCTGGAGACGAGGGTGGCACAGAGACTGCAGGGAGCAGAGCTGGGCACCTTCCTGCAGCTGGGAACAGGGCCCAGCAGTGAGGAAAGCCCAAGGAAGCTGTGATGCTTGGGTGACAGCCCCTGGCAGAGCTGGATTTGGGGCAGTGGAGCCCTGTTCCTCCAGAGCAGGGGGAACCCTGCTCGGTGTTAGCACAGGGCCATGATACGTGAGCCACCATCTGCTTCATCCTTGGTGCCAAAACACACTCGAGGGGTTTGTACAGGGGGGATGTTCTCAGGAGTAAACACTCCTGGGAAATACACTATTTATCAGTGAATTTTCTGGCTGTACCACAATTGCTGTACACCAATGGACAGGGCCATTGACCACCCACAGTGTGGATGTGGCACAGGACCGCAAGTCAGCTCCTCAGGGCCAGTCCCCAGCCCAGCTCAGGGTGATGCCACCACCAGGCGGACTGGCTGATCAAAGCACACTGTTCCCAAAGGCAGGAATTTCCCTGGTGCCTGCTGCAGGCTGCTCCTACAATGCAGACAAGATAGCAGAGTCACACAATGTCTGGGCATAAGAAGGGACAGTGAGGTGGGGTTCCTCCTTGAACAACTCCCTCTTCTGGAAAAGTCCTGCAGACAAAAATCCTTTGTCTTGCCCCAGTGCCATAGTAATCCATCTCCTGCAGCACCTGCTGTTTCAGCTGGAGCAGAAAACAGCTGGTGGTATTTTAATTGCTGCAAATACTCAGCACAGTCAATATCCCATTTGAGCACAGGTTATTTCAGCACCTGCCCCATGCTGGGGTTGGGTTTGCCCTACAAAGAACCACAAACTGGCCTGAGTTCAACAGAGCTGCCTATCCTAAGGCAATGCCGGGAGGGTGATAGGATATTGGGAAGCACTAGCATGGCCTCTGGGACTCACTCATAAAGCAGCTTCATCCCTACCCCTGCAGCACCCCAGTCTCCAGAGGAAATAGACTTCATAACACCACTGCTCATGAACACCTCTGCTCCCTGCTCTGGCTCCAACTCACCCAATCTGAGAGCAATCAGTACAAATCTCATGCCTATCCTCTGAGATCAACAAGGAGGTGAGCATTTCAAAGAAGGCTAGAAAAGGAAGGGGGAAAAATCAGCAAGGCTGTGAGCAGGGTAAGGGCTGGAGGCAGGTCTGTGCTGGCCATCCATGCTTTAGCTTTCAGGGGTACTGCAGGGAAGAGCCTGGGATTTACACTTTGCGCATTGCCCAGCAATGTCGGGGGCAAGGGCTCGCTTCCAGGCAAAGCCAAGGCCAGATTTCACAGGTTGCAACATCCAGAAAACCCCACGAGCCCATGTTTGCTGCTCAGAGAGGGCCGGACCTCTGCTCTGAGTCAGCCACTAAAGATCCTCTTTGCTGCCAGCCCCGGGAGAGGAGGAGCCACAGAGGCACATGGGATGCTGGCCTAAATCCTTAGAACAATGTGAGCCCCTTCTGTCCCACCTGCCTTCAGCCTTGGGAGGTGGAGAGCTGGGACTGGACAAACAGCTGAGCTCTCCAGGATTGTTCCCATATCTCTGGAGCAGCTCTACAGGACATGATGACTGCTGCTGAGCCCTGTTCTCAGGTATTGCAACTGGATGAGACACAGCCTGGGGAGAGAGGAAGAGGGGAAAATCCCCTCTGTGCCTATTGCTGGTTTCGTACAATGAGATTCCAAATTATTCAAAGCTTAAGTCATGCAAGGAAATCCTCTGAGCAATCCCACACCTGGTTCCCACAGTTTTTGGCGACACTATGCGACTGCACCAGGTCCCACCACAGCCCATCCTGCTGACTGTGAAGGAGGGAGAGGATGGCAGGAGGTGCTGATCTCCTGTGAAATGGGTGACACTGAGTCTGGCCTCACATGCCAGAGGCAGAGGAAGAAGAGAGCCCTCATTCAGTGAGAAGGTAAAGCAGTGCAGTATCCCTGGAAAGCCAGGGTGTGATCCAGCCCCCCATGAAGGCAGGGTACTGCAGAGGAGCAGTTGGTGGAGCAGGAATGTTCCCCAATACCTCCCCTCTCTCCTGTCTTGATCCCTTCCACAGTCCCTTCTGCCCTCCCAGCAGCCAACTATCCCAGGCTCCCTCCCCTGCCTCTCCCTTGCCCTCCATCCCAGAGCCCTCCCATCCTGCCAGGTTAATTTGAGTTTCTGATTTGCATAAGCAGCAGATCACAATGTTCTGGAAATCCCCTCCTGCAGCCAGAGCTTCCTCCCCGCTCTCACAGCGTCACTGTCGGCCTCCTGCTTCCTTTCGCTGCCGGAGCACTGGGACACATCCCACCAGCACTGCACAAACAGCAGCCCCCAGCTGCTGATCTGAGAGGGATCCATCGGCAGAGCTGAGCCCTGAGTGGCCCTGGAATGCTGTGCCAAACCAGCTGCATCCCCTGCCTGCTCTGCTCCTGCCTAGCTCCAGAGATATGGGACCAGCTCCAGGCACAGCCAGGTCCTGGCTGGCCCCATCGCCCCATCAGGGTTCAAGTGAGCTCTGTTTGCCCAGCAGCAGAGGGCAGGGGGGTTTCTGAGCAATAAGAGCTGTTGGGCCAATGCCACTTTGAATTCACATCACTGGGCCCACCCTGCTCACTTCAGAGTGGGATCAACTTGAAGGAAGCCAGGCTTGATCTGAGACAAGCAGGACCTGAGGACAGGGGAGTTCTACCACCCCCATCTGCAGCCTGTGCTCCTTCTCAGCCTGTTTCCCACAGCACAGCAGCAATCAGGGCATGTTCACATCAGTGAGCTGCAACTGAAGGTGCTGAATCTCTGTACCAAAAAAAAAAACCCCTAGTGTGTCAACGTGTCAGCTGTGAACACACCCTCACAGCCACACAGGCGTGCTCATAAACCACAGCTGCCATCAGGGGAGTCTTCTCCCCTGGGAGCATGGTGGGACCGAAGGAACGAGGAGGGACCAGCAGGACCAAAAGCCTTTCATTTTCATAGTGAAATTCATGCTGGTGTTTGGGCCAGCCTGAGCTGGCAACCTCAGGTAAAAACACAAAGAGCAGCTGGCTAGAGAGGTGGAGATACATCGAGTGAGGCTGTGCCATCCACAGGTTCCCAGGTGCAGGCAGACCCCAGACCCACAGCTCCTCACCCTCCTGCCCAGCACTCACTCTCCTGCCACCCAAACCAGATGGACTAAAGCCGAACCTTCTTCAGGCCTTGCAGTTCACACCTGGCAAGTGTAAACCAAACACCCTGCCAGGTACAACTCTACCTGCTGGCAAGGAGCTGGGGAAGCTGGAATCAGCCTCTATAAAATAGAAACATTTAAAGCTTTGGTGTTTATTCCAGCACCAGCTGGCTCCAGCCTTGGTTCTGACCGCCAGTTCTCCTGGTGGATGGTTTCCAGGGATTCTCTGCAACCCAGGAAAACCAGCACCTGTGCACCTCCATCAACAGACCCAGCTCTTCCCTGCTCCCCCAGGAAGATGCATGCCATTCTGACTACAGATAGGGGCAAGGATGAGATGGAAATACACATGGAACAACAAAGCCTCTTGCCAGATGCAGCAGTTTCTCTGAGGAAGAGCACATTTGCAATCCCAGTGAAGTTGCCCAGAAACCAGGCAAGGAAAATGATGTAACGAGGCTCTCCAGTTGTCCAAAAGTGAATCACAGCCTCTACGACAGCTCCCCCCCCTCCCCTTTTTGCTGACTAATACCTGACACGAAGGGCCCCTGGGAGGAACAGCACAGGAGAGCCCTTTAAGTGGTGCCTGGCTCCCTATCAAAACCACACAGAGGCTGTCTGGGACCTCCATCATGGGGAATTCCCCTTCTCCATGCCTAAAAGTAAGCTCAGCTGGGCCAGCCTCCCTGCATTTGGGGATCGCAGGCACAGAGCTCCTGCTCTGAAGGGCTCTCCCTCCCCCAGCCCCTCCAGGACCCAGCTGGTGAGTAGCACAATGATTTTTTTGGTGGGAGATTTCCCGTGACGGAGTGAGGGGAAGGCAGGCAGCTTTTGGGGTGCTGTAAAAACAAGCCACCCCTTTTGCTCCTCAAAGAAATAAGCAGGGTTTTGTTATTTCATGCAGGTTGAGGCATTAATTTATAGACAAGGTGTTTTTTCGTTCAGTGGGACTGCATTCAGCTTTGAAGACAGGTTTTTGAGGGTTTACAGAACAGCACTGGGCCTCTTGTTGGGGTAAAACAAGGCTTTCAGGGAACAAAAGGGAAGATGTTGGGCATATGTGGGGTCCTGCTCTCTCATCCCCAGCTGAGACTTCAAACACGAGCACAAAGAGCACGTCAGGGTCCCATCAGGACTGAGCTCTCGTAACCCAGCCAGGCTGCCAGGCTGACGTTGTACTGGCAGTGAAGGGCCAGTCGGTAAAAGGAGTTTCTGGGGTTTTAATTTTTTCGACCCAAAACATCAAATCCCCAAGAAGTGGTGGAGCTGTGTGAATATAGCTGAGTAAGAAGCCAGGCCTGGGGCAGCTGGAAACAGCTCAATCTGCAGTGAAGGTCCTTGATGAACCCAGCACCAGGTCACCTAAGGAGGACACGTCTGGAGCAAAGGCAAAGAGCAGCACAGCTGCTTACAGCGAGACTTCTTCATTCCTGGTCCGTTGCTTTTATTTACACGTATATTTAATAAAAACCCACCACCTTCTCCTTGTGGCAAAACCAACAGGACAAAGAAAATCAGGTAGCTGTTGAGCAAGTCTCGAAAAGCAGAGTGAACCCAGATGTTCCCTGTGCTTGGTGCTCCTCTGGCTGATTTCGGTGCTCGACCACGGCACAACTGCAGCAGCAGCACAGAGAAAAGGATCCCTGGAATACACTTAGAGGGTGGAATTCCCTCATTTAACATTAACTTGGAGGCTCAGTGGGGAATTCTCTGTGCCTCAGAGGAACGCCAGCCTCGGCCAGCTGGCAGCACCGCGCTCCTCCTTCCCGGGGCCGAGGGCACCAGAGCGCTTCGGCACAGCCTCCCCTCGGCCATGAGGGGGTACACGAGGAGCCCCCCCGGCCCCGCCATTTTGTGTCTGCACAAGCCGGGGGAGCCGCTGCAAGGCTCGGCCTCGCCGCTCCCCTGCCAGCGCAACCTCCCGCAGGAAGAAGGCGCAGGCCGGCTGACACCGCCCCTCAGAGCCCCGAAAAGCCGGGCGGGACCCCCGTGTACCCCCAGGGAACCCAGACGACACAGAGACGACGACTCCGCCATGACGAGCACCGTCCCCAGCAGCTCCCCGCCCTCCCCTTTATAGCCCCCGCCGCGCGCCCATTGGCTGCGCCGCCTGTCCGTCAGGCTGGGAATTTCCCGGGGGCGGACCCGGTGCCGGTGCCGGTGGCGGAGCGGAGGGACCCGGACCGAGACCCCCGACCCCGATCCGACCCCGACCGCGATCCGGGCGGCGGCCCCGCCGTGGGGCGCACGGCAGGTGAGCTCGGAGCGCTGCGGGGCCCTGCCGCCCTCGCGGACAGGAGCCCTGCCCGGGGCACCGGGGGCTTACGGGCACCGGGGTCGCGCCGCCCCAGCGAAGGGGCCCGGCCCGGCGGGAGCTGCCGGGATCGGGGCTGCGCCTTGCCCGTGTCTGGCCGGTTCTCGGGTGGTCGGGGTGAGAGCCCGGGAGGGGGCCGGGGCCGCGCTGTCCCCGGGGGATTGTCCCGGAGCCGCCCGGTGTCGCGGTAATGGTGCCGTGCCTCAGTTTCCCCTCTGCCGGGCAGGGCGGGGGACGGGCGGGCTGTCCGTGCTGCCGGCGGTGCCCGGGGGGTGCGGGTGGGGGTCCCCCGGCCCCCGGGCGGTGCTGGTGCCCGGGGCGGCCCCGCTCCTCCCTCGCCCCGCCTTGCACAACCCCGGCGTTTCCCCGGGCCCACGCCTCTGCCTCCCGGCTGCCCCCGGTGTGCGATCCCCCCGGGCAGGGCCGGTTCCTGGGCTCCCTCCGGGGGGGCGCGGCGGCCGTGGCCTCAGGTACCCCCCTGTCCGTGCTGTTTCTCTTTCCCTTTGACTTTTTCCCTCTGGGCCAACCGCGTGTGCCCGCAGCGGATGCTGATCCAGAGGTTCGAACAGCTGGAGTAGGGATGGCAGCATCCTCTTCTGTTGGGAGGGAGGCACAGCTTGTCTCCCCCTTTCCCCTCCTTCAATTCCATTCAAGACCCTCATGGAGGGCAGACAGAAAAAAAAAAAACAAAAAAAAAACCCAAAAGAACAAAAAACCCAAACAGAAAAGATGCTGCCTGTCGCTGCTGCGTTTGGGTGAGAGTAGCTCCAGGTGGGACTCATGGGGATCTGCATCCCCTCAGAGATCTGGCTGTCCTGTGCCTGTGTCCCTGGCACACGGGTTGCCCCCTGTATCAAGAGGTCAAACACGGCCCTTTCCCTTGAGCAGGTTATTCCCATCGCTTGGGTGGGTTATTCCCATCACTTGGGTGGGTTATTCCCAGCCCCTGGAGGAATGGGAGCTGTTCTGCTGCCACAAGCTCTTTTGGAGTGCACATTTCATGGAGGGCACCGTCAGCTGAAGCATTCCTGAGACTGGACTTCAGGCACTGGGGTGAATTCTGGAGACAGGAAGGCTCCAACCAGGCACGTCCTTGAGAGCTGTTTCTGTGGTGAGGTGAAGCAAGCAAGAGGAAAACAGGAGAGGCTTTTTGCTGCCTTTGGCATCGTTCCTGGTTCTGCAAGAAATCCCACGACGCCCTTTCAGCCCGACCTACGCCAGGCAGACCTATTTAGCACAGGGCCGTGGGTTGTTGCTTGCCAGCAGCTGGTACAAAACTCTCGTGGGTGGAGGAAACCGAACCATCTACTCTTGTGGCATTGCAGATTTTGTTTTAAAGCAGCAGTTCTTGCACTTTGGGTGGCACTTTGCTGGTGTAGCTTTGTGGTGTCACTATCTGCTATCACCTGTCAGCTTGGTTGTTGCTGGCTGAAGCACACCAAGCTGGACAGGAGTAGCTTGGAAGCGAGGGAAAGGCTGCAAGGAAAGGGGTGGCTGTGCCTTGTTCTGCTCTGGAGTGCTGTGACAAGCAGCCATGATGCTGCTGAGCTCTGCAGGGAGAAGTGGAGCAGGCAGGATGAGCCAGATGTCTTTGCAGCAGAAGACAGGGTCTTGCATAAATCCCCACCCCGTGCTGCCAGGAGAGCACCACCACCGTGCCTGGCTGCATGTCCTGCCTGCATTGAAGCCTGAGCCCATCCCGAGGAGCTCTGCAGCTGTGCGTGGTCAGCTGTGTTTGTAAACCTGGCAGACCCAGGGAAATGCTTTATTTTCCTTGTGAGCAGCCTCATCAGAAGCAGGTTGTTTCATGAGGCCTCTTTGGAAGGTGGGCTTTTGAGGCAAGAGTGGGATTTCTGGCTGGGGGACATCTTTAATACCTGCTGTGTTTTGGGTAGGGCTTTTGCCTTTCCCACCCTCTCTTTGTTGCTAAACTGGCTGGAGAGCAGCACACTGCAAGTGGAGGTTCAGACCTTTCCCTTTGAGACCTGAGCCTTGCAATGCATGCTTTTCCCTTCTTTTATTACTCCCAGCCCTGTGGACTGCAGTGCCCAAAAAGTCTCATTATTGCTGCCTCCTAAAGCAAACTCTACTTTTGCTTTCCTGCAAATTAGAGCAGTCCAGGAATGGTTTTCCCTTGTCTGGGAAGCTGCTGGAGCCCTGTGTAGAAGAAAACCAGTCTGGGGGCTACAGTGTTTTCCAGTAAAATGATGAAACAAAGAAACAAAATCACTCCGTGTTGTCTGTGTGGCTTTTGCTTTCCCTCTGAGGAGGCAGGCTGGGGACCCAGCAGCCCCAGCCATGGGAAAATTATGCTGGCAGCCTGCAGGGATTTGCTTTCACCTCCTGTGATCCTGCTGCGGAGGAGGCTTCCTGTGAATTTTGAGCACTGAAGTAAGGAAAAACCCCTTCTCCTTAGGGGGTTCCCATGGTAGGATGGGAATTGAAGGGCTGCCAAGCTCTGGGAGGCTGCTCCCCACCTGGGGTCACTGCCCAAAGCAACCCCCCAGCAGTGCCAGCCCCCTCCTGCACAAGCTTCACATCCTAAGCCTTGCTATCTTCAGTGTTGAGTAATTTCAAAGTAGGAATCACATCTTTCTGCCACTTCTGCATGGCTGGAGCAGTGATGGCTGTGGCAGTGCTGCCTGTTGTTCTGGGTGACAGCAGTGACAGCTCCAGCTCACTCCCAAGCCACAGCACAGCTATTTAAACACCACTCTGCTTTCATCTTTGCCCATGAGTCTCCTCTGCCAGTTCACACTCTCGTTCTCTACTTTTGCTGAGTTGCCTTAAAAATTTGCTACCTAAAGGTCTTGGTGTCCCACATGGAAACAGCAACGCCCACAGGTGCCCGTCTGGCAGCCTCTGACAACGGCTGGGCACGGAGCCAGTGAGCTGCAGCCACGGTCTGAGCCTGGCCCTCGGGCCCCAGGGCTGTGAAATATTGTCAGATCACCTTAGGAACTGTTGACTGGGGAAGAGGGAAGTGTTCTCTGGTGGTTTGGTGGTTTCTGCTGGAGTTTGTAGTAGTTGTGTTTTCTTTGCATATCTAACCACTGCTAGGTGCTGGTGTATGGTCTCTCTCTCCTCCACTTGTGTTTTTATTGAAATGAGATTTTTCACTGTAAATCTCACCTGTCAGAACTCTTAAAAAAAATACACAACAAACCAAGACTGGGATTGGTGACTTGGTCTCTGGACCCCAGGGTGACCTCTCTGTATCAACAGTGCCTTGCAGAAATTGGATTGTGCCTTCACTCCAGGAAAACCCACCCTGTTCTCAGTGGTGGCCTGGAATGCTGTGGAAACCCCTCCCTCTTGCTGGCTATTGTTTGTTGTGAATTTGTGGCTGGTCTGTGCTAGGGTCAGCTGGAGATAGTCCAGTTCCTCTCTGCAGCTGTTGTTTGAAAGCAGCTCCTGTGGTCCCTTTGCTACAACCTCCCTGGTAGGGTACAGACCTTGAGTAGAAAAGTTCTTGATAGAATCTTGAGAACAGGGAATACCAGAGGCTTGCAGTGGCTCCGTCCAGCTGGGAGAATATGGCATCACTGTAAGTGCTGTGCTGTTTGGCAGGGTGGCCAGTGCAGCTGGACTCCGAGGGATTCCTGCAGGGGTGCACAGGGGACAGGCACCTCCCTTGTGCTATGGGACAAGGCAGAAAACCTCCAGGTTTGGGGTCTGGCATTAAGAGAATGAGGACTGGTATTTCAGGCTGCTTCCAAGCCACATGGGGAGATGGTACTGCAGGAGAGGGCAGCTCTTCCCTCTTCTTCATCCTCTTCCTACCTTCCCTGACACACACCTGGGCTCATGCTGGTGCAGGATGCAGATGCCCCACAAGGTGGCCACTGCAGGGTGGGTTTGGTACCCAGCTCCTCCCAGAGCCCCAGGTCTGGAGCAGCATGTGCTGACTGGACAGCAGTGAGAAGCAGGCTCGGGTCCCCAGCCAGCCTGTGGCACTGTCCCCATCCTCTGCCAGGCTGGCCAGGTAGTGTGGACACAGGTGATGGCATTTCCCAGCCACAGGAGTCCCACTGGGCTGCGTGCTGGGCTCATCCAACCTGGCCCTGATCACTTCAGGGATGGGGCATCCACAGCTGCTCTGGGCAGCCTGTTCTGGTGCCTCACCCCCTCACAGTAAAGAATCTCTCCCTTATACCTAAACCAAACCTGCCCTCTGTTTAAGGCTGTGACAGTGCTGCCATCGCTGGGAGCCACAGCTCAGAAATGGCCCTGGCTCTTCCACAGCTTCCTGTCAGCTGCTCTGGGCTCCAGGAATAGCCTCTCCTCAGCTCACCCCACACCACACAGCTGGGCAGCTCCCAGTGGCACTTGCAGCTGCTTGGGATGGGGTCACTGGCTCCCCATCAAGGGGCCAGAGACAATGGAGGGCTTGGCAGCACCCATGGATGGCAGGAGGATGATGAGAGGCACCAGTGCACCTCCCAGAAGCAGAGAGCTGCTGAGGCCAGGGCTGATTCCCTGTCGCTGAGGCAGGCATTAATTGCTGTTCCAGTTGTGGATGCTGCCAGGTGGCAGCTGTCATCTGGAAAGTCCCTGCCGCTCCCTGGGAGGCAGGTCATCCAAACTGGAGATCAGCCTGGATCGCTCATGGTGTGAGCATTAGTCTGAGGCTGAGGCAGTTTCGGGTACAGACTACCCCCTTCCCCTTTCTGAATGCCTCCTCTCCTGCTCACCAGCTGTCTTGGCTGGGACAAGAGCCCCTTGGGGTGCTCCTGTTGTGCCCCCAGGCAGCATCCCAGCTTCAGCTGGCACCAGGACCTACTCAGCTGCTGCTCTGCTCCGTGTCCTGACAAGCTGGCATCAGGGGGGATAGGTCTGATAAGTTGTGCTGTGATTCACAGCTGCTGCTTTATCCCCCCAGGAGATGGGTGAGACCTGCAGCCAGGATCCTGCCCAGCTGTCCCCAGGCCAGACTTCAGCAAGGGGGGAGGCCTTAGGCCACCCACAAGTGCAAGGGGTTGGAAAAGCAGTCAGCATCCTGCTTGTGGGTGTTTTGTCTCCTTGGCCTTTGCTCCCAGCCTGGCTCATGCCTGGATGTTTCCTGTGCCCAATTCAGGAACCATGCTGCTGGCAGCCAGTTTTTCTGGCTGAGCAGGAGGACAGAGTAGGTCACTGCCTGGCTCCTAGGGCTCATCCCCAATACTGCCCAAATGTCCCTCCAGCTGCTGGTTAAGGCTTTTGGAGTTGCAGACACTGCCTGTCCCCAGACAGCCCCTGACAAGCCTTCATGCACCCCAGAAATACCATGTGTTGAGCAGCATGCCCTGGTGACAGTGCCAGGTTTGGTCTGGTGTGGGTGAATGCTGCTGAGCTGCATCTCCATCTCTCCTGGCATGCAGCAACCATGGGTTGCAGATCTCTCTGTGACTGCAGTGCCCTGCATGGGTGAGAGCCAGCCCCAAGTGGGGCTGCTGGTGATGCCTGCTCGTGTGACAGCTCTCATGGCCGTGAGTCACCCCACACGTTCTCCCCAAGCAGGGCTGCAGGGGAAGTGCCTTCACCTGGCTCACTTGTTGGCTGGCTGGCAGGCAGTGAGGCACCAGCACAGCACCCCAGAGCCCCGTAGAGTTGTGAGCAGGGGAGATAGAGAAAGGTGACACCGTGCTCCATTGCCTTGCAGGGATGCCTGGCTGGGAGGCAGGTGACTGAACAGCAGGCATGGAAGGGAGAGGACCTTATCATATCTATGACCCTGGTGGGGGCTCAGAGGAGAATGGATGCACGGCCCTGGAGCGGCTGGTGGAGGAGAACGCCCGCCTGAAGGAGAAGATGCAAGGCATCAAGTCTATTGGTAACTGCTGCGTGCCAGGGGGATGAGATCTGCCTTTGGGACAGCCCAGCCTGTGCCCACAGAGCCAGGGCTTGCTTGCTTGCTTGAGGAAAGGTGCTTGTAGGAGCTGGGGGTCTTGGCACTGGGGCAGCAGCAGCAAAGCTCTCCCTGTCCTGGAGGGTTGAGCAGGATGTCTGAGCTTTTTCACATGGCAGTGCAAAAAGAGCAAGAATTTTGCTGAACTTCTGGGGTGTTTAATGCTGGAATAAATGGCTGGAAAGAAAAGACAAGTGCCGAAGCGAGGACAACTCCTTGGAGTTCATGGGTGCTGGGACCAGTTCTGCTTTTGATGAAAATCCCCACCTCCTGCAAACCCTGTTGGGCCAGGGGCTTTTCCCAGGTGTTTCTCAAGGAACCTGCTGTTGAGTGCTCCCTGCGGCAGCAGGAACATGCCAGTGTTGAAATGTTCCAGCTGAGTTGTGCCACCCTCTTTCTTCTCCTTGTCAGCCTTCCCCCACTCCCACCCCCAGTTTTGCTTTCTGTCTCGTGAGCCAGCTTCCTCCTTTGAGTCCTGCTTCTGCAGCCGAATTTCCACCTGCCTCGTGATTCCTGTTGTGTCACCATGCCCTTACCTGGGACAGGGACTCACTGGTGTGACAGCAGCCCCCCCTCATCGGGGGAGGATCACATTGTTCATGGCAGACCCCAAAGTGGGGAGGTTGGACCTGTAAGTCTGCCACTCAGGCTTAAATTTGTCTCTTCTTGGAAGCAGAGGAGAGCCCCGGTGGTGCCTCCTGTAACCAGTGCTCTGTGTGTCAGCATGAGGATGTCTGACACCAGTGAGCCGCTGATCCAGCTTTGCCGTTGGATTTATCCCAGAATAGTTGTTTCCAGATGATGAAGGACTATTCTGGGTGCTGCTCCAGCCAGATGAGGTTTTTAAGTACTGCAGGACAGGCCCTGGGGGAAGGAGGCTGAGCACCCTTCTGTTGCCCACAACAGGAGAGCTTCTGGAGGAGTCCCAGGTCGAGGCATCCAAGCTGCGGCAGAAGGCAGAGGACCTTGTGAAGGACAATAAAATGCTGATTGGATCATCTTCCTTGGAGGACTTGGTGGAAACTGGAGGTAGGAGATGTGAGGCTCATGGGGGAGGAATAACCTGATGGCTCAGAATCCTGAGCTTGGGGGAAGGGAAAGGCTGTGCAAGAGACTTTAATGACTTCTGTGGTGTATCAAACCACTGCCATCCTCCCTTCTAAAAGGAGGTTTATGTCCCATCCCCATAGGCTGGGTAGAAATCATCCATCAGTGCCTGAGCTTGCAGGGGTGTGCTGTCTGCATCCCTGGGCTGGGAGGAGGGAGGCTCTGCTCTCCAAAAGGCTCATGGCTGCCTCCTCTCCCCTCTCCACAGCCGTCGGCCCCGATCCCAGCTTTGCACGGGCAGCCCCGGGCAGTGCCCAGCCGGACGTGGAAGCACAGAAGTCACCTCCCACTGTGAGTCTGCTGAGTGTGGAAGCTGGTGCTGGCATGGCTGCAGAGTGAGGCACTGTCCATCTCATTAAAGCAAAAGGAGGAAGCCTTTAGCCTCTAGAAACAGGGAGGAACCTGGAAGGAGGGGTCAGCTCCCCTGCTGCACTCCTGGTGGTTCCTCGCTTTGTGTGATGGGCATCCTGGGCTGCCATTCCCTGGGGAGCTCTGACCTGGCTGCCTCCCCTTGCAGGGATCCTCCTCAGGAGTTTCAGATTGCTGCCATCCAAGCACAGGGATTTCCCCAGGGAGGCAGGAGAGCAGTGAGTGGCCCTGCTCCCTGCAGGATTTGGTGTTGGCAGCTGGGAAGCTGAGCCAGTGTCGGGGGTTTGAGGGTGTGAAGGGCTTCAGCTCTGTACCCAGGCAGGCACCAGCAGGGCTGGCTGACCCATGTCAAGGAAGCCCTTGGGCAAAGCACAGAGGGGGGATAAACTGGGCAAGGATCCTTCCCCAGACACAGCTGGCCTGGGTGAGGGGTCAGTGAAGCAGCCCCGGCCATATGGGGACACCAATGTCTGCAGGTGCCACATGACAGTGACGGAAGAGCTGTGACCGCCCAGGTAGCTGTCAGTGATGCTCTGATGTTCTGCTCGTGCCCACACTGGGTGGAAGGACCAGGCCTCCAAGCCCTGTTATTGCTGACAGGGTCTGCCCTAGCCAGAGCTCTGTGTGCTCTGTTTGCTGCCACCTGAACGCCCTCCTGACTGTCATTGCCCCATCCTGTTCTGGTTTTTTGTGTGCTGAAATGGAGGGGAGAAAGGATGGGGAGCCCAAGGGCAATGAACATCAGCTGGCACCAGTAAGAGGACATGCTCTCATTGCCCATCCTATTCTCATTGCCCAGGGGTTGGAGGGGTTGGGTCTTGCTGGACACTCCTGGGGTGCAGCTGTGAGGTGATGGAGAGCAGAATGGGATCTGCTTGGCCACCAGCTGCTGGTGCCTGAGCCAAGTCCAAGTCATGTGCCCACACCTGGATTCTCCCAGCTTGGGTCCTCACTGCCTCCCTTGCCAGCAGACACGGTGGGAGGAGCTGGCTGTGCTGTGCCCCACACACACCCTCCCACAGCAGGTTTGGGGCTGTAAACTCCGGGGTCAGGGTGCTGAGGACACACTGGGCTGCCCCTGTGGTGCAATCTGGGGCATTCCCACAGGCAGCAGGTGAGTCAGCGGGGCTGGGAGTGGAGCAGGCATAGGTGTGCCAGCACAACCCCAGCTCCTCCCAGCAGTCCATGTGTGCCAGTGGCACCTCCTAGGCTGTGGAGGAGTTAACCAACCACACCAGAGGAGCATAAACCTCCTGGGGACACTCCCCATGGGCAGGGTGCACCCTGACACTGGTGGGTGTGACCTGGACTTTCCCAGGCACTGTTTAAATCTGGTGCATCACCCATTTGGCTGTTACCTGCCAAAGGTCTCGGGTTCCTGGTGCCTGGCATGCCACAGCAGCAGGGAGCACAGAAGTAGGACAGGTGGAAGGAGAGCATGGGAGTTGGGGTAAGACCACCACCCCTTCCAGCCCTGACCAGGATTTATGTAGAGAGGACAGTCTCAGGAGCTGGGATTTTTAGTCTTCGTGCAGATGGGAATAGCTCAGGTGGAGGAGACCAAGGGTGGAGATGCCTCCACTGCTGACAGCGATTTGAGAGTGTGTTCTGCCCAGACTGCCAAGGGGCACAGGGAATCCATGAGCTGCTCCTCCACCCAGGGACTCGGTGTGCCATACCCAGCAGCTGGGAATCAGACCTTTACAAAGCTGCCACAGTTTTTCAGCATGCTGAGAGGTGCTGCAGAGTGTCTTGGTGCTGGCCCAGCTCCACACCACAGCCCTGCATGAGACATGAAGTTGATCTGCCCTAAGAAGAACTTTACAATGCTCCTTTAGCTGCTCTGACCACACTTGATGCCATTCCCAGGACTTGGAGCAGGCCCCGAGCGAGGATGCCAACCTGCTGCCCCAGCTGCAGCAGCTGGAGAACACGCTGAGTGGCTGTGCCAAGGAGGCCAGCAAGGACCAGGTCTTTGTGCGCATGGGCTACATGGCCTCCGAGCTCAAGCGCTTGGCCTCCAAGGTGCACAAGAATGAGCAGAGAACGTCCTTCCTGCAGGTGAGCAAGGCTGGCACTTCATGCAGATTATCCTTGTGGTGTTTTTTCCCTCCAAACCCCTCATACCCACCCTGAGGTGGACACCCATGTCCTTAGTGTGGCTTGGTGGGAGGTGTGGGTGGCCCAGGGCTGGCCGTGGTCCTCACACTGGCAGTGTTCACCCTGCAGACGTTGTGTGAGACGCTGCACAGTGAGAACAAGGAGCTGCGCACCAAGCTGGAGCATGACCTGGAGCAGAGAAACCAGGCTCTGGAGAAGCTCAGGTGAGGATGGGCTCTGTGGATGGGGACAGGGCTGCCCTGGAAGCTTCTTCCTGCTGACCAATCTCTTCCTGCCCACAGGTGTGAGAACCAGGAGCTCCGGAGGATGGTGACACTGAGCAGCCAGGACAGTGGGAAGAGGGAGGCTGCTGAGCAGCAGCAGGTGAGGAGGCAGCATCTCCTTGGAGAGGGCTGGGAAGGAGGCAGGGAGCCCGCTGACACTTCAGCAAAGATGGCCTCATTTTAATCGAGCCCCCAGTTTGTCCCAGTGTGACCAGCAGGACTTTTCAGGGTCTCAAGGGGATGGGGGAGGCAGTGGGAGGGGAACTGGCTCGAGTTTAGCCGGCCTTGGGCACAGCCTCCACAAAAGCCCTGAGGGTCCCCCCCGTGCGCGTCCAGCAGAGCGGGGCCATGGTGGAGAAGGCGCCGGGCAGAGAAGAGCTGGAGGCCAAGGAAAAGAAGGTGAAGATCCTGGAGCACCAGCGCAGGGAGGTGAGGACCAGGCTGGGAGGGAGGCACCACTAAGGAGGCGGGGAGTGGGCAGAGTGGGCACAGGGCTGGGATGGCACCAAGAGACTGGGGCAGGGCTTCAGAGCTGCAGGGAAGCACTGCTGGAGCTGGGATCTCCATCCAGCTGGTCCCCAAAGTGCTTTCATGACAGGAGTCTGCTGGGGACCACCACAGCTGGTTCATAGCAGGATTTGGGCTCCTGTTCAGCCATCCCTCTCTCCCTGCAGCTGCTGGAGGTGAATAAACAATGGGATCAGCATTTCCGCTCCATGAAGCAGAAGTACGAGCAGAAGGTAGGGCTGGGTGCTCAGGGCTGGGTGCTTGGGGGGGCACATTCCTGCTGGGTGCTGTCTGTGGGCACTCAGAGGAAATTGTATAGGGAGATTTGGAGGCTGCCCGTGCCTCCTTTCCCCCAGCGTGGATCCTTCGAGGCCAACGTCCCCACTCCCTCCTGGCAGGTCACAGACCTACACCAGGAGCTGGCTGAGGCCCGCAGGGCAGTGACCGAGCTGGAGTCGGAGCGGGAGCAAAAGCAACGGGATTTTGACCGCAAGCTGCTCCTGGCCAAGTCCCGGATCGAAACAGAGGAGGTGAGTCCCTTGGGAAGGGTGACAGGGAGCTGCCAGCCCTGTTGCCCTGCCCTGGCTGATCTCCCCCCACCCTGGGTCCTGCAGGCAGAGAAGGAGAGGCTGGCCATGGAGGTGAGGGACCTGCAGCAGAGGATGCGGTTCCTGCAGGAGCAGCTGGCTCCGGTCACCAGGCAGCGGGAATACCAGGAAAAGGAGATCCAGAGGCTGAACAAGGTGAGAGCCAAGGCACAACCCCTCACTGCAAAATGTCTTTAATGCTCTCCAGTGTCTTCACCTCTCTCAAATCCAAAACTGACCCTGATAACCCACTCTTGCCCAGGCAGAGACTTGTATCAGGTCCCCCACATCCCTCTGGGCTCCGAAGAAGGGGGGGGTTCAAGGAGAGTCTGTTGTCCTTCTTGTGTGTCCAGTTATACCCACTTCCCATGCTAGGCACATGCCCAGGGTCCTCCAGTGGCATCTTGGGCACTGAACTTGCTCTGACCCTGCTCCCCTTTCTTTCTCTCCAGGCACTAGAAGAGGCTCTGAATGTCCAAGCCTCTCCACCACCTATCTTTGCCATGGAGCCAGCAGGGAAGCTGCCACAGCAGGAGCTGCTGACCCAGAATGAGCTACTCAAGCAGCAGGTAGGGCAGGACAGAGAGCCACTGGGGACAGACAAGGAAATGCATGTCCTGAATTTCCAAGCAAAGAGCTCTGTGTGCCAGCAGCAGCTGGGCAGGTGTCAGTGCTGGGATGGTGGGGTTGGGGACCCAACTCAGCATCCTCCAGGCATTCATCTGGAAGGACTGCAGCCATGGGCCATGGAGCCAGCCCACAGGGGCTTGGCATGGCTGGTGGAGTCAAGGATGGCAGCACAGTGATGGGGTTGCTTGGGGGAGGTGTCTGCCCTCGGCCAGGTGTACCCACATTCTTCTTTCCTGCCAGGTAAAAATTTTTGAGGAAGATTTCCAACGGGAACGGAGTGACAGGGAGAGGATGAATGAGGAGAAGGAAGAGCTGAAGCAGCAGCTGGAAAAGCTGCAGAAGCAGTTGGTCCTCTCCAACAACCAGGTGAGCAGTGCTGGGTGCTACTAGCAGCACTCTGGGAGCCCTGTGTCAACCCCATGTGTCTCAGAAATGCTCGCCCCCAGTGTCACAGTCCCTGTACATCCCTAAGAGTAGGGGCTGAAGGACAGGAAGGCCAGAGGGGTTTTTTGCTTGTCACTGCCAGAGAATCTCCTTTCATCTCCTCTTTCTGCATCTCTCCTGGGGGTCTGATGGGGGGAGATTGGTGCAGACATTCCCTCAGCAACCCTAACTCATGTAGATGGGGGATGGCAGGGTGGGCTCTGCACTAACCCCTCTTCCTCCCAGCTGCGAGCCTCCAAAGACGATTGCCAGAGGGAGAAGGAGGAGAAGGAGAAACTGAAGAAGCTGCTGAAACAGCACAAACAGGTAGGGATGGGATGGGATGGGATGGGATGGGATGGGATGGGATGGGATGGGATGGGATGGGATGGGATGGGATGGGATGGGATGGGAGGAAACCTTCCTTGGGCAGAGGGGCTGGGGGCTGCAGGTGATGGGTGACGGTGGGCTGCCCTTGGGATCTCCCCATCATCTGTCCTGGCTCCTTGCAGGCTTCTGGAGAGAGGCTGCACGCCGAGCCAGGCCCGGGGCCGCTGGGCCCAGCCTGCCCCATGTACCAGTACCAGTACAGTCCCCCCATGGCTCCCCCCATGTACCACGGCTACGAGGAGTGGCAGCAGGTCCGGTACCCACCAGCCATGCCCGGCGAGCACACGCAAGGACAGAACTTCCACCATTTTCCCCCGGTGAGACTCCACCTCTGCCAGCAGGAGGGGGAGCGGAGGGTGATGTGTGGGCGGGTCTGGGGCTCCCTGCCCTCCAGGGCCACTGAGTCCCAGAGCAGGGAGCTGAGCAAGTGTGTGCTGGTGGCATGTGACTGCTCAGCCCCTTTCCTCCCCCTCCTTTTCCTCTTCACACGTTGTCAGTCTGTCAGAGTGCTGCCTGATGATTCACATGGCAGGTAATTCCCTGTCTCTGTTCCATCTCCTCCCACAGCCTGAGTACCCCTGGCGCCCGCCCTGTGCCATGGCTCGCAGCCAGAACGCCCAAGCAGTGGCTGGGGTGAAACCAGTCCCCAAGGACTTGGGTAAGGCTCAGACCCTCCCTGACAGGGGTGCTCATCCTTCACCCTGAGACTTGAGGCACTTGGCTAAACACATGGGGGAGGGATGGGGGCACAGCTTTCCAGGCAGTGGCCATTTTCCCTTAGCCCCCACCTCTCATCAGCTGAGGGGATGATTTTGCCATGGGGTTGGTGCCTGCTGCATCCCTGCCAGCATCCCCACAGCACCTAAAGTCAGGCTGAGCCCAAACAGCTCATGGAGTTATGGCAGTTGGTGCTCAGGGATAACAACCGTGCCACAGCTGGCATCTCTGCTGTGGGGCTTGTGTGAGGATGAAGAGCTGTGCTTACCCTGTGCCACCCCTCTCTTGTGTCTCAGAACAGGCAGGTCCCGGATTGCCCTAACGCCAAGGACCGGCCACGCTCCGACACCAGAGGAAGAGGAGTAGGGTGTGTGTGTGTGCCCGTGTGTGTGTGTCCAGGAGCTTCCTCCGGCCGCCAATGCCTGTGCAAGGACATGTGCTGCACGTGGGGGGCTCAGCAGCGCCTTCCCCCGAGGATATCATGAAGGAGGGACTGAAGGTGCCATCGTGGTGACAGCCAGCATGGGGTCAGTCCCCTGCAGCCATCCCCTTCCCCACGAGGAGCCAGGCCTGGCCTGGCAGCGCTACAGACCCGAGCCAGTGGAAGAGGAGCCAGTGTTTGCCAGGAGCTGCCCAGAGCAGAGCCCCTGGAGGAGTGGGGAGCAGCGGGGACTCTCCCGGTGGTGGGAGACCCCACACTCGCAGGCAGGTGCTGGCCGCAGCCGTGGCCCGGCCTGAGGGTGGTTGGTGTCTTCGTATTTATTTAAGGACTGAAGTGTGCCTGAGTCTCTCTGGTTTTGTCCTGGGCAGTCTCTGGGGAGGGGGAGAGGGAGGGATACCAGGGCTGTTGGTCCCCGTGTTCTTGGAGACAGACTGAGTGCAAGGAGACCCCAACCCTTGCTTGGGCACCCCGGGATCTGTTGCCCCAAGTGCGTGCCCCCACCTCCCTCTGTGTGCTGAGCCCAGCCCCTCAGCCTCCCCTTCTCTGCCCCCCACCTCTGCCAGGGCAGGGAAGCCCCTGCTCCCCATCTGCCTTTCCATGCAGCAGTGGCCTTGGGGACCTTGGCAATGTCTTTGACATTGCACACAGCAAATCTTGCTCCACGAAATAGGTCTGGAGAGGAAAAAACAAACACAACCCAGTTTCTGTAAGCGTGGCTATCACAGGTGTGACAGCAGGAAGCACAGGATTCCAGTATGCTCCTCACTGGGGGTTGTCTTTGGTCCTACCTCCAGCCCTTTTTGCCCACCTGTGCTCTGCACTCCCTCCCCATCCTGTCCCCAAATGCTGGGCTGTGATGATAATTCTGTGGAAAAAATTGAGTTTCTCCAGCCAGGCACTGCTACCCCCAAGCTGGCCACTGTGCCCCCCACTCTACCTCCCCTACCCCTGGCCAACACGTGGGGCTGCACATTTGCAGAGCCTTTATTTGGTGCTTCTCTGGTGGGTTGGTGAGGGGCTGGCCACCCCTGCCCAGGAGAGCAGCACGTCTGTGTGCCAGGAGCACGGGCAGCCTGAATGCACTGAAGAGCTGCTCCGTGCTCGGCATGCTCAGGCCGGGCCCGCCCCAGCCCGGGGCTTTCGGGCCAAGCCTTCATGGAGATGTGGTCTCCTCCAGGGACAGCCAGCCCCTGCATCCTCCCACTGCCCGGGATGGTGGAGAGGAGGGGGCAGGCTGGAGATGTCACCACCAGGGGTGGAGGTGGGACACAGGGATGTTGGAAGTATTTACTGAGGTCTCTGCCATGAGATCCTCAGCCCAGCATCCTGACTGGGGGGTGCCAAAGGAGCAATGGAGGGAACAGGGCGTGATTCCTGCTGCTGGGGAGCATCTGGGGAAGGAATGGAATGGGAAGCAGCCAGGGGGATGCTGGCCCTCGTGCCAGCAGCCCGAGGCTCTACTGGCCATCGTGGTTCTCCTGCTGCCGCCGCCTCAGGTAGGTCATGATGTTGTTCTTCACGACGGCGATGTTGGTGCGATGGTACCAGCGCATGACAGGCACACCCTCGGGGCTCACCAGGAACTTCTCAAAGTTCCACTTGATGTCATGGATCCGCAGAGGCTCCCAGAAGAGCCTGTTGGGGTTCCCAAAGTCCTCCACCACCGGGGGACAGGCGTTCTGCAACAGGGAGCCAATGGGTCACTGCCTTGCCCCTCCAAAAAACAAACTGGGTCTGTCCCCCTCATCTCCCCTTGCCGTATAGCACCTACCTTCAGGAAGGTGAAGATCTTCTGCTCCTTGGCCCCATTCACATCCCCTTTCTGGAACAGCTGGAAGTTGGGAACAAAGCCACCTCCTGGCCGGACATACCTACAAGGCGGGGAAAAGGATGTTGTGCAATGGACAGCTCTGGGTGCTCGCACAGGGGTGGTGACAGGTCCCCAAACCCCTTGTTTGGGTCCTGAGCCAGCAGCAGCTGCAGCCTGGGCTCCCACTCCTGGGGGAGAGGTGTCCCACAGCCCCCACCGCAGCACTCACTTAAGCGCAGGGAGGATCTCTGAGTTCTGGCCAGGTTCCTGCTTCCCAAATTGGTTGGAGGGGAAACCGAGGACCACGAGCCCCTCGTTTCTCAGCTCATCTTGTAGTGCATTCAGTTCTGCATGCAAGGAGAGCCAGAAGTGGGTTAACAGAGGGCTGGGCACACCTCCACACCTGCAGTTACCATCTGGGACCATCATTCCAGCTAGGCCGGGCCTTGGGGAGCAGGCATTAACCCTTTCCCCAGCTCCCTGAAGCACAATGGACCATGGGGCCCTGCAGGACCCTTACCAACATACTGCAGTGTCAGGCCTCAGTATGTGGCTACGTTGACAAAGAGCACAGTCTTCCCCTTGTACCTCTCGAAGGGGATGTACTCGTCCCCATCGATGGTCAGGGCCCCGTAGCTGTAGATGGTGTCATTCACCGAGGGGTAGCAGTCCACCTGTGGGGCGAGGAGCATCCTGTGGCAGCGGGCTGGGGGCTGCCAGCCACCCCCCTCCCCATCCCCAGGGCCAGCAGGGCAATGGGGCCAGCCCTGCTGCGGGACAGCTGCCAGTGCTGTGTCCCCTGCCCGGAGTGCCGCTGGCAGCAGCCGCGCTGCGGCGTGCCAAGGTCGCGCTGCCGGGACGGGCTGGCTGCGGCGGGGGTCTGGCTGCAGCTGGGGCATGTTTACCGAGCAGGGAGCAGCAGGAAGGCGAGTGGCTGCAAAACAGCCGGGACACGGGGGAGGCCAGAGCCAGAATGCCGAGGCTGTGGGCAAGGGAACAGGACCCACCAGCCCTGGGGGACAGGGGCAGGGCAGGGGGTGCCGGTGGGATGGGGAATGGGCCGGGAAGGGTCGGGCTGGAGCAGCCTCTGCATCCGGAGCCACAGGGGTTAACCCAGAGGAGCCCCCTCCTGTCCCCGCCAGGGTAGCCGGGCTCAGCCCGGTGCCACCGAGGGGCTATTTTGGGATCTGGCAAAGGGTGAAATCACAGGGGTTGCACTCGAGGAATGAAGGCTCCGTGGGGCTGTGGGGTCCCTGTGGCAGGGTGGGGAGCCTGGCTGGGGGGTGACAGTGCCCCTGCCCGCTGAGCTGTGGGGACACGGTGGGTCCCACACCTTCCCGGCATGGGGGAACCCACCCGGACATTGCAGCGGGGAAAGCCCCCGTGCTCTGCCCCGGGGAGGTCACTTGGGGGACACAAGGCTCTGTCCCCCTTTGTCCCCAACTCCAGGACAGCGATTCTTGGCCCTTGGCAGGAACCAACTCAAACTCTCCCCGTGATCCAGGCACCGGGATTGCAGGGGGAAGGAGGGGGACTCAGGGGGCCGCCGTGTCCCTCCCGTGCCCCGGGGAGTCCTGCAGAGAGCCCGGGGAGCAGGCGCGTCCCCAGGGTGTCACACACCCCCTAAACCCCCCGGACCGCCCCGTGTCCCCCTGCTCTTACCTTCTCCCTCTCCTCACTTCGCCCCAGCTGGACGAGCCCAGCCAAGAAAAGGGGCACAATCCAGCAGCTGCTGCGGGAGCAGCGCCCCATGGCTGCGTGCGGGGTGTGGGGTGCCAGCACCCCCCGACAGCCCGGGGCCAGCGGCCGGGACAAGCGCCGCTGTCGCCTGCTGTCACCTCGGAGCCCGGCGGCGGCCGAGAAATAGCTGCGGGCTGCGAGGGGGGAGCCAATGGCCGGGGGGGGCCGGGCCGGGCCCGCGTTAACCGTGTGGGCTCTGGGACGGACACACGGACACACGGACACATGGACAGACACCGCCCGGGGCTGGCATTCAGGGGGACACGGGGCAGCGGCATGTGCCCAGGGTTTATGCAATGTGTCACCCCAGCCGGGATTAAACCCGCGGGGTGGGGGAGAGATATCGGGGAAGGGGGGACGGGGGGAGAGGGGAGAGGTGCCCCATGCTGCTCAGGTCACCCAGCCAGGTGACATTTCCCCCCCAAGAGCAGCACGGACCAAACCCCCCAGCAGCAGCATCGGGGATCGCTGGGTGCCCCCAATGGCTGCTTGGGCTGGGCTGGGGAAGGCTGGGGAAGGCTGGGGAAGGCCGGTCCCGCTCCTCTCCTGGGTGCCCGGTGAAGAAGGCGCTGCCAGAGGCGTCTCCGGAGGAAGATCCCTCCTGCCAGGGGCTGTGGCTGCTCGGTGACCCTGCTGGGGTCAAGGGCAGGGCACTGCTGGGTGTCCCCAGGGACAGGAGTTTCCAGGGTCCTTGCTTAGCCAAGGAATGTGAACATTTACCCTGGGCTGTCTCCAAGGAAAATATCTGTGGTGAGGAGTAAATTCCCTGAAATCCCCCCCAAAAATTATTCAGTGGGATAATTAACTGGCTGGAGGGGAGCTGGGGGAGTTGGTGTTTTGGGGGGAGGCTGGCTAGCTGTGGTTTTGGGGCGGAGAACAGTGTGGGGTGGCAGGGGGTGAGCCCTGGGGGGACCATGAGTGCCAGCAGGAGCTTTGGCTTTGCTAGAAAGCAGGGACAGCCCTGCCTCCATGCTGTCACTGAGCCAGCTGCCAGAGATGCCACCAAGGAAGGGGAGTGAGGCCAGGGGTTAAGAGGAAGCTGGGAGCAATCTCCCAATCTGTGTTCCTCACCAGAAGGAACATCACGTCCTGGGAAAGGCTGGTGGTGTGAGGCTCCAACTGCAGCCTCAGCTGGCGTGGGAGGGCTGGGGGTGGGGTCCATCTCCCAGGCACACAGAGAAGCCACGGAGCAGGGGAGCTGTGGGGTTTCTCTGTCACTGGCAGCATTTCCCAAAGCTTTAAACCTGCCCTGCTGCTGGGGCAATGGCTTAGCTCTGCCCTGCCTGGAGCCCAAGCAGTGTGGGGTGCTCCCCCAGGTCCAGGCAAACCCTCAGGGTGCTCAGCCACTGCCTGGGCATTGCACAGAGCCCATCACAGCATGCCAAGAGCCCGGCCAGCCACAGGGGTGCTCTGGGTGACTCTCACAGACATGGCTGTGAGTGGAGCAGGGTGGCTCCTTGCCAAAACCAGGATTTGATCCTCCCCACCTACTTCCCAGGCTCTAGGGAGGTTTGAGGCCATGGGGCTGCAGCTCCTGGCACATTCTGCATCCTGCATCCAACAAGAACCAGTGTGTGCCAGTGCTGTGCTCCCAACACAGCTCACACTTCTGAGCCTGCCCAGGGCTTGAGCCACCTCCTGCAACAGAGCTGGGACAGGTCTGGGGAGCTGCTCAGGACTGAGCTCCCTGCCCCACATTTCCCACCACAGGAGCAGCCATATCTAGTTAGAGTGGTGTGTGGCACAGTGTGGTTGTGTCCCTTCCACGTGTCCCTGATCCCTGCCACGAGCAGTGAAAGTCTGAGTCACTCCTGAACTCAGTTTTCCTAAAACCAAAATAAAAATAAGGGACCTGTTCATCCAAGTCCCTCCTCCTTGGGTCCCAGTGCCAAATCAGCCTTGGTGGAGGCTGGGAATGGGGAAGGAGTTAATGACACAGAGCCAATGGACTCCCTCTCTGCTGCTGTGCTTCCCTGGCATCCTGGGCATGTCACTCGGTGTCCCCAGTGTGATGGACCCCCTCTCTGCCACTGATCTTCCCTGGCATCCCGGGCATGTCACCCAGTGTTCCCAACACGCTGTGCCACGTCATGCTGGAGGCTGCATGCTGCAGGATTGGGGTCCCCCACCCCAAAAGCAGCCGTGCAGGGCGGGCTGACCCTCACACGAACCGTCCTGCTCGGTTGTTTTTTCCACCAGAGCTGATCTGGAGCCAGCCCCTGCCTGCTGCAGATGTTTGGCAGCAGTCTGGGATGAGAGGCCAGGCACTTCCAGCTCCTTGTCCCCCATGCTGCCACTGCCACTGCCACCAGCCTCCCTGGTGTCCCTGCGCCCCGTGCCAGGGCTGCAGGCACCTTGTGCCAGGCTGCAGGGCCCCAGCTGAGCACGAGGAATGTGAAAGCAGCGGTGGGGACCATCCAGTGCTGCCTGCTGGGGTTGTCCCAGAGCTGACCCAGAGGTGTTTTCATGCAGAGGGACAGGGATGGTGCCAGCAGCGTGGCAGGACAGCAGCAGGCAGCATTGCTCTGGCTAGCAGCAGTGCAGCTTCCCTCTGGCAGCCTGGCTTGGCATCAATCCCAGGGCAACCTCTGAACCTTTGTTCTAAGCGTGCAACGGGAAGCAAAAGCAAAGCAAGCTCTGCCAGGAGAGAGGCCCCAGCTCTTTGAGCACCAGGCTTCCCCAGGCTGCCAGCCCACAGCTCAGCCAGCCCTCGCTGCTCTGCCCCAGCCCGTGTGCCCCCACACACTGCCCTGGCTCAGCAGCAGCCTCCCTGCTGGCCATGGTGCCAGCACCCTTTGGGGAGGGGGTCCCCTTCCCGAGTGCCCCCACAGCCCCAGGCTCTGTGCTCTGCCCCCTCCAGCACTGCCATCCCCTCCTTTTCCAGGAGATTTGCTCCCTGTGGAAATGTCCCTGGCCCATTGCCCCCCTTCCCCCTGCAAAGGGAGGCAAGGTGAGAGCCAGAATCCTGTGTCTTCTCCCTTCTGGGGCTGCCCCACCTGCCTCCCCCAGCAGCAGCCCCCAGGGGCCAGCAGCCAGCTCCTGGCACATGCCAGCACCTCCAGGGAAGCATCCCAGGGGATGCTGAATCACCTCAGTGCCCACATCACCCTGCCTGCTGCAGCGTCACCGAGCAGGACCTGCTGCTCAGCAGAAAGGCATTTCTCCTTGGCAAAACTCCATGCAAACACAAGCTCCAGCACTGTCCAGGCACTGCACCCATGGCCACAGGGGGATTTTGTTATCTTGCTCCATCCTGGAGGAGGAATTTCTAACTTGACAGTGTTGGAAATCCAGTTTAAATTCATTCTCCGCCGTCTTAATGCTTTAAAAAATGTTGTGACTTTTCCCTGCTTTACCCCTGCTGCCGTTTAGCTCCATGTTTGTTGTTGTTACGAGCAAACCCATCTTTCCAAGGCCTTTCCTGGAAATGTTTGCCACGGGTTTGAAACTTCCCAGAAAATCCATACCAATAAAGGAAATCTCTCAGTTCCCTCTGCTGCTCTTGACAAGGGGAAGGCAGAGGTGGGAACAGCAATCATGGATGGTTGCATGGATGGGGGGAAGGTGTTCCATGCTTTTCCTCATGTTTTGCTCCAAACCATGCTTCCTTTCCAAACCACTCCAAGGTTTGTGGCCTCTCCCCTATTCCTCTCATAGCAAAGCTGCTCAGCTCTAATTCCTGGTGCTGCTGGCTGTCCCCACATTGTCCCCAGGGAAGCAATGCTGGGGTGGAGCATGGAGGAGAGCAGAGCCAGGGCTGCTCCCACCCTGCACATCTGTAATGTCCTCCAGCTGCTGCTGCACCGTGCCAGCAAGGGAGGGAGAGAGGAAGAAAAACAGGAAAATAACTCTGGTTATTTGTCTCAAACTCTGGAACTTGAGAGGGGAAGAGAGAGTTGACAGCTCAAAACAGAAATATGTTTTGTTTGGCTGGGCAAAGAATAAGTGTCTGCTCCTTCCCAGCACAACCACAGCCAGTGGCTCCAGTGCAGGCATTTCTGCTCCCAGGGTCTGTATCCCTGTGCTAGGCTCCCTCCTCAAGGTGGGAAGGGTTTGCCCAAGGTCCTGCTTCCATGGGAACCTCCTGCCCCTCTGGCCCCACCACCCAATGCAAAATCTGGATGTTGTGGATCAAGCCACACAGGGTTTCCAACACTGCAGGGCTGGTTGCTCCTTTCAGCACAGAAAATTGGATTTAAACAATTCCCACCAGCATCACCGTAGTGTTTCCCCACATCCTTCCTGACTCACGCTGCTCGTTTTGTGACCTTCCTTGCTGTGAGTCACCAAGACGCCGTTTCAGCCCCAGGGCTCCTGCCACACTGACCCGGCACGAGGCTGGGGTGAGGGAAGTGGTGCCAGTCACCCGAGTGGGATAAAAACAGCCACAAGCACTGTCAGAAAGTCCTGAGGGATCCTTCCCACCCACGGGCTCCAGACTGAGGTTTGCCCTCCTGGAGAGTGGGGCTGGGCTGGCAGTGAGCTTCCTGCTGGGCTCCAGGGACCTTGAGGCAAGGCAGGGCACGAGGGCAGAGCAGGGAGACTTTCTGGAGAGGCTGCAAAGTATCCCCGGTCCTGCAGAGCCAGACAGCACCTGCAGTGTGGACAGAGCTGCATGACGCATTCACATGAAGGATAAAGTCCATTTATTTCATAACAAAGGACAGTACAAGAGCTTACATGATCCCTTGCCACTGGCTGGGCACAAACCTGCTCCTCCTGCTTTGCCTGCCCAGGTGAGGCACACACAGACTCCCCAGCAGGGCTGGTGTGCTGGGCAAACAGTGGCAGCTCTCACTCTCAGGAGTGGGGAGTGCAGCCAGCATGCAGACAGGAGGGCTGGCAGGAACTGCACACACTCCTCTGCCCCACAAGACCCAGAGGAACCCAGAGTCCTGCAGGATTTTCCTACCATTTCTGCAGATACTGGGTAGAGGAGAAGCTGGTGCCAGCTGCACATCTGCTGTGCAGCCAGCACAAGCTTTGTCACCGCTGCTTTTAGCCAAGCACTAAATGCACAACCAGAAGCCACATCCATCTTGCTTTGACTCTTTTTTCCCCAGCCACCTTGACAGCTGGGCTCCAAAGGAGAAATAACTTTGTCAGGTATTTCCACTCCTTGCTGCTTGCCTGGGAGGAAACAGTGTCACCAGTGAAGGTGAGACCAGCCTGCCTCTCTCATAGCGTGAGAAATTCCCAGCTGGACGTGTCCTCAAAGTCACACCTCTCCCCACTGCTGCCCATGCTGGCATTTCCCCCACAGTCCCCATGAGCTCAGTGGGAAGATGAGCAGTGGGTACCCAGCGAGAACCAGCTGCAGGAGCAGGTCTGGGCTGGCTCACCCCAGCTCCTGGCCAGGCTGCAGCTCTCAGGGTGCCCTGTGAAGGTGCCTGGCACAGGCTGCCATGGCTGTGGCCCCCAGCCCAGCGAGCTGGCCGTGCCCCCGTGGCCGTGGCTCACACGATGCCGTTGCGCGTGGGGTGTGTCCGCACTCGGTAGATGATGACGGCCGTGGCCGGGCACAGCAGCAGCGCTGTCATGATGAGGATGGTGGCCAGGATGATCAACACGATGACCCAGATATCCAGGATGTGCTTGGGGAGGTCGGTGGGACTTGTGAGGTGAGGGAGGTCCATCCTGCGGGGAAAAGGCAGAGGGGAGGTGGGGCAGCCCCCTCCATCCCTCCCCGAGCCAGAGTCCCCCCCAGTCCCCTGCTGCTCTCTCCAGGGACACTCCTGTGGCCGGGTCCAGCTTTCACCTTGGGCTCCTTCCAGAGCCTTTGCTAAAGGCGCCTTCAATTACCCGCAGGATTTACAGCATGCTTTAAAAGGCACTGGATAAAAGCCTAGGGGAAAACTTCCCTATTAATTGCTACTGTTTGTTACAGGAACTGATAAAGGAAGCCACAACCGGGTGTCCCGCCGGTCACGGGGACACGGTGGGGTCGGGTCAGCCAGGACCCACCTCGTTTTTGGGGAGCCTCGTGTGTCCCCCCATCCACACCTCGTGCTGAGTCACGGATTATCCATCAGCTGAGGGGAACCGAGGGGCCGGGGAGCGGGGACCCCCTGCCCGGGGACCGCGGCTGTGCCTCCGTCCTGCCCCGGCACCTCGGGGCTGGGGACACGATGCCGTGGGGGAGAGGCGCCAGATGCCGTGCCCTGTCTGTGCTCTTCTGTGCCCTTCTGTGCCCTTCTGTGCCCTGCTGTGCCCTGCTGCATCCTGCTGTGCCCTTCTGTGCCCTGCCCGTGCCCTGCCTGCCCTGCCCGTGCCCTGCTGTGCCCTGTCCGTGCCCTGCTGTGCCCTGCGTGCCCTGCCCGCGCCGTGCCAGTCCCACCTGCCCGCATCCCCGTACCTGCGGCGCTGCCAGGCTCCGGCTCCCGCTCCGAAGGCGGCTCCTGCTGCAGCTCCGGCGAGCAGCGGCGGATCCTGCCGGGAGAGAAACGCTCCCGCCGGGGAGAGAGAGACTCCGCCCGGCCCCGCCCGGCCCGGCCCGGCCCGGCCCGCGGGGCACGGCACGGGGGGAGAAGGGGAAGGGGGTAGGAGGAAGGGGAGGGAAGGAGGGAAAGGCAAAGCGAGGCAGGAGGCTTTTTCTACACCAGGATAAATAAGAACGCACTCCGCCTCATCCCACCCACTGGGGTTCCACTGGGGGAGTGCCTCTGGAGCTGAGCGCGAAGGTCTCAGGGAGGGACTGTGGGGACATTTCACTTCACAGTCCTTAACAAAGGGTCCTCCCTGCCCTGTCCCCTCCTGCCTCAGCAGGGCTCACAGGCACCCGCTTGTCCCGAGGCCCGGGGCAGGAGCACCCAGAGCCTCCATAGCCACAGCGCGGTGCCCCCAGTCCCCGGGGGCTCGGGCACGGTGATTTACAGACACACGGCCAGAGAGAGGGGGGACAGAGCTCAGCCGCCGCCTGGGAAAGCTGTTTGTGCTGCCCAGTGGAATATTCCACTCCACTGGTGGTGCTGAATGGCAAAAGCAAGATGGGATGCTCTGACTTTCCTTCTGGGACACAAGCTCAGTGACAGTCATGGTGGGAGCCCCACACTGCACCTTTCACTCCTGCCTTTTCCCAGGGAAACCTCTTGGGTTCCTGGTGGTGGAAAGCTCTACCACATGTTCCTGTGAAAAACACTAATCACTTGTTTTTAAAATTTTAAAAGTTTAATAGTAATAAAATGGTTATAAAAATAGTAATACAATTAGAGTAATAATAATTTGGACAATTTGAATTAGGATAATATGAGACAACAGAAATAAAGAGTTACAGACGTCCAGGTACATTTTTCTGGGCAGCACAGGCCGGAAAAAGGACACCCGTTAACCAAGGATTAACCCTTAAAAGCAATAGCCTGTTGCATATTTATATATCCCATACATGATGCATAAATTGCATTCAAACAAAGGATTCAGTCTGGTCATCCTCATCTTCTTCCTCCAAATCCTAAAGGTGTCTTCGATCCTGAGAGAGGCAGGAAGAAGTCAGTTTCTTCTGATAAGAGAATAATAAATTCTTTTTCTCTGAAAGATTTAGCAGTCCTGTGCCTGCTATCTGGTGCAAGTACCTCATTCCTTTCTTAAAAAAAATATCCCACTTACACAGTTCCTATTTTAACTACAAAAGTTATCTTTTAACTAGAAAACTACATTTATCATACTATTAAAATGTTAATACAGCACTACTAATCAATACAACAAAATACACATAGTAAATATCTGCGTAGAGCCTTATGATATGCACTTTTCACACTCCCAAGACCCCCCTGTGTTCCAGGCACTCCTGGACATGCAGCTCTGTGGGAGCAGGGCACGGGCAGCCTCCTCCCTGCCCCTCCAGCTGCTGCAGGGGGATAAAACCATGGGACTTTTATCTGAGCAGCAGCACATCCTCATGGACAGGGCTTTCCTGCGGGGCAGAGGGCAGGGACTGAGCGCAGGCACTGTGTGGGGATGGATCCCGGGGTAAGGGATCCATTCAGGCCACAGGCCAGGCTGGCTCTGCCTTGTTTGGGCTCTCCAGCAGCACACTGGGAGGGGTTTGCTGATGCCAGCTCTGCCCTCGGCAGAGAACGAAGCAGTTGTAGTGTAGACACCGAGCTTCAGATCTCTTAAAGCCTGCTGATGTGTTGTTTATTCTCTCTGCAGGCAGAGAGCATCCGCAGACCTCGTGCTTTCCTGCTGATCCCACTGCACGGGAATGTTCATTCTTGTCAGGATCCTGTCTTGGTGGAGGTGAGACTGAAGAGAAACCACCTTTGGGGTGTGAAAAGATCACCCTGTCTGCTCTGCTCTGGTGAGAGCCACCTGGGCTGTGTCCAGCTCTGGGCCCCAGTGTGACAAGGACACGGAGCTGCTGGGGGGACTCCAGAGGCGGCCGTGGAGATGTTCTGAGGGCTGAGCCCCCCTGCTCGGGAGCCAGGCTGGGAAAACTGGAGAAGGCACGGCTCCAGGAAACCTCAGAGCCCCTTCCAGGGCCTAAAGGAGCTCTAAGAGAGCTGGAGAGGGACTGGGGACAAGGGCTCGGAGTGACGGGATAAGATGGACCTGCTTCCCACTGCCAGAGGCAGGGACAGATGGGATACTGGGGAGAAATCCTGCTCTGTGAGGGTGGGGAGCACTGGCACGGACCAGCTGCGGCAGGGTCCAAGGCCGGGCTGGAGGGGCTCCGGGACCAAGGAAGGTGTCGCTACCGTGGCCACGGGTGGCGTTAGATGGCACTCGGTAGCATTCCGTGGTCCCGGGTGGCACTTGGTGGCACTAAGGGGAGGTCACGCCCCCTCGCAGGCCACACCCCCTGCTAGCACGCAGTGTCACGTGGGAAGACCGGCGTGGTGACGTCAGGCGGCGGCGCGGCGGAGCCCGCCCCCTCCCAAGATGGCGTCCCTGCTGCAATCGGAGCGGGTGCTGTACCTGGTGCGCGGCGAGAAGGAGCTGCGGGCGCCGCTGCCGCAGCTGTACTTCTGCCGCTACTGCAGCGAGCTCCGCTCGCTCGAGTGCGTCTCGCACGAGGTAACGGCGGACCGGCCGCGCCGCACCCGCGCACCGGGCGGGACCGGGCGGGACCGGGCGGGACGGTGCTCTCTCTGCGCGCAGCGATTGGGTCGCTCTCCTGCCGCTCACTGACTTTCTGCTTTTCTATTGGTTGTTGGCGCGGCTGGCGGGTGAGCGCAGCGCTGCACGGAGTGCGCGGATTGGCCGCGAGTGACGGATGGGGCGGGGCTGTTCGTTGATTGGCTGTGCTCGCCTGTCCGTCGGCGGCGCTCGGGCTGTGATTGGCTGGGGCGAGCGCACAGGGGCGGTTCCCCTCATGGGGGACGAGCCCCCCTAAATGGCACTGGCCGGGGCCCCCCCAAACCTCGGTGGGGCCCGAGCGGGGCCGCGGGGACCCTTCACCTTCAGCGGGGACCCCTCACCCTCGTGGGAACCCAACCTTTAGGTCTAGACCCCTCCCCACCACACCCATGCCCATAGGGCCCGGCCGAGGAGGGGCACAGGGACCCCCAGACCCGCGCCCCATGCCGGGTTTTGTTTGCAGTTACGATTTTTTCTGTGAAGGGAGGGTTTGACTTCGTAAATTGTCATATTAAAATCGCCGAGACTCATTTTGTTGGAAGCATGGTTGAATTAAGAAATGGTGATAGATTTGGGAAGCGTTGAAGGAATGACTGTGCAGCCCAGATGTCAGAAAAGGCAGCTTTAATGAAATTAAGGCCTCTGAAGAGAGGATTCGTGACCTGGCTGTATCTGTCATGAATTCACTGTGGTGTGAGCAGTGCAGTCATTGTGCGTGGCCATGCTTAATAATCACTTTGAATTCCTCTTCAAGAAGGGGGCCCAGTCTTGCTGCTGTTGTTTTAATGAAAAAAATTCACTGTGACAGCCGAGAGATACAAACCATCTTCTGAAATATTCATATATCTGACCAGTGTAACTGTGAGGACACAATAAATTTAGGTCCAAATAAAAAACAAAATGTTAAAACTTTTATTTGAGCTGGAAAATGAGATTCTGGTTATTGCTAAAAGTCAACACCCACCTGATCTTTTCCTATTTACCAGGCAGAGTAGTTTAATCCATTCTGACTTAAGAAACCTTATAATTTTTGTTATTAAAGATCAAAATCTGGCTGAGATGGGCTAAGGTTTTGGATACCAAAAAACGTCTCAAGCCTTCACTGGCTTCACCCTGCTGTTGCAAGGCACAGATCCTTGTTGGATCCTGTGGCAGTTTGTGGCTTTTTGGGCAAAGGTGTGCCCGATAACGTGTGATATGGCTGTGTCTTCTTCAGGTTGACTCTCACTACTGCCCCAGCTGCCTGGAAAACATGCCTTCAGCTGAAGCCAAGCTGAAAAAGAACAGGTAAAGTTGCTTTGGAGTTTTTTTTTTTTTTCATCAAAGCTCCCTATTTAAAACAATCCCTTCCCATGTCTGTCTGAAATACTTCAAAAATTTCATGGCTGTTTTTTGTGTTTGAGTCTGTTTTGGGAATAGGTGTCTTTCCATGATGTCTCAGGGAAAGTGTCTTTCCATGATGAACAGGGCTGTTCATGACTTTTGGGGGTATTTTTATGACCCGGGATCTTAATACAGAGGATTTTTAGTGTCACTTTGTGTTTCTCACTGCTGCTGCTCTTATGCTGACTCTGAATCCACCAAGTTCCTGTCCCAGCCCGTTGTCCCTAGTGCTGTTGCCTAGGAATTAACAATCTGTTGTTTTAGTGCTGATGTGGTTGTTGGGAGCATTTCTCTCAGCCTGGCACCCTTCTCAGAGCCCTGCCTTGTTGTTTGCAGGTGTGCCAACTGCTTTGACTGCCCGTGCTGCATGCACACCCTCTCCACACGGGCCACGAGCATCCCTGCGCCTCTGCCCGACGACCCGGCCAAGACCACCATGAAGAAAGCCTATTACCTGGCCTGTGGCTTCTGCCGCTGGACTTCCCGGGATGTGGGCATGGCAGACAAGTCTGTTGGTAAGGGACAGTTCAGAGACACAAAGCTGAGTGACAGCATGAGCCCAGTTTGTGTTTTGAAGGTAACAGATAATCCAGTTCCAGCAAGGTTTGCCAGTTTCCAGCTTGGCACCGCTCTGGCGGCCAGGGCGAGCGGCTGCAAACCCAGGCCATTTTCCATGGGAAAAAGGAGTCATTTCCCCAGAGTCTGGGGATCAGATCAAAGGTGGTGTTTGGGGCTCTGAGGTTTGAAGGGTCCTAGTTGCTGGCAGCTTTAGTTTTGAAGGAATCCGGCAAAGTTTGCAAGTTTCTCGCATGGCAGACAAGTGTGTTGGTAAAGGACAGTTCAAAGACTGTCTTGGTATTTGTTTAGGAAGGCAGGAGCCTCCCCTGAAATGGAGAATGTAAACCCTCCCCAGCCCTCTGAATTGCTATAAATTTTAAATTAAGGGGCTCTCTGGCAAAAAAATATGGGAGGAGGAAATAACAGGTCTTTAATAGGGAAGAAAATAAAAGGATAAAATTATCAATGGAGTAAACTAAAACAACGCTGACAGAGTCAGAACTCAGCCTGGCACCCTGTTGGTCAGGGTGTTGGTAGCAGTCCAACTGGAATTGTGGCTGCAGCCCTCCTGCAGTGTCAGGGCTGGTTCTGTTGGAGCAGGGATCCTGGAGAAAGGTGCAGTCTCTTCCTTCTGAAGATCAGTGGAAGAAGAGACAGCTGCTGTTCCTGTGGGAAATCCAGTGGAGAAGCCTTGCTGGTATTCCAAAATCTCCAGATTATATCTGGCTAGCAATGCTTGGCTCCTCCCTCTGGGGAGAGCATCTCACAATGGGATACTGTAGTTCTTATCAGTCATGCAGTGACATTCAATAGCTGTTATCAGCAGATGTCCCTTCCAGAGGGGAGGGAATCACTGATTGTGGTCACTTAGAGAGAGATAAGGAAAACTGCCCACTTGACAAAAGACAACTGCCATACAGATGGTAATAGAATACATCTTGCCTTGCAGTCTGGAACAAAACATGAAACTGAGTTGCAGCAAGAGCCCAGTCTGTGTTTTGAAGGTAACAGATAATCCAGTTAGCTCCAGACTGTGCTATAGACTTGAAATCTGGTGAGGATTGGAGTTGTAGTTGGAAATTCACAGCAAAACTCTTCTTTGTTGCTGAGGAGTCCTCTGAAGAGCTGAGTTAGTGGAATGTGTGACCCACTTTCATGCCTGTGTTACCTGACTAGTGAGAAAACTGTCAAACTGTTTCAGTCAGTGCACTGTCCCCACTGCTGAGATCTTGTTTGTGTGCTTTCACAGGCTTTGAAGCTGCTCAGTCTGACAGCATAAACACCTAATTTATTTTCCATCACTTTTGTTCACTTAGACTTATTCCAGAGTTGCTAGTCAGTGTTTGAACTTGGCTTTTCTCTTCACAAGAGCACTAGAACAAAGCTTTCATCTATTTTTTGGTACATGAGATGTACAGAAAATATCTGTCAGGTGGGGTTGAGTAGACCAAGCAGATCCTCTGACTTCCAGTGTTGATGTGACTGAAAATGGAGCTGAGGGTGCAGAGACAGCAGAAACCAGTTATAAGAGACACACATAATAACACAAGTACCTGCTGCTGAAGTGACTCCTGGGTTCTGTCCTGAATATCTCTCAAGCAACATTTGTTTAAAAACACAATATAAAAGCTGTCAGAGCTCCTTCATTCCAAACCTGCCTGTGCAACTCTTTGAGATGTGTATTTGTGATTTGTACAGACATGAACTTAAACAATTGCAGTGGTAGGTGTAGCAAAAATAGGGAATGCCATATTTTATAAATAACACCAAGATAGTTGAATGTTGGGTGTGATTTCTGTGTGGCATCTGGAAACCTCCTGTGGACTTTGCTTTTTCTCTTGTCTTGTGCAGCGAGTGGGGGCTGGCAGGAGCCGGAGAATCCTCACACACAGAGGGTGAGTGAATGGGAAAGCTGTGCTTGGGCTGAAATGCATCAGCCAGAAAGAACTGTTAGAGTGTCAGGCCCTCTCAATCACTTTTTCTGCATCTATATAATCCTTCAGATACCAGTTCCAGTTCCTAATCTGCACCTTGAATGGAGGGAAGGCCTCTTAGAGGCTCCCTGAGGATATCGCAGTATAAAATCTGCTTTTGAGAAGAAGCTCAGTTGAAACCAACCTATCTAATGGTGCTGTTAAGGTGAATGTGCTGTGTATGTATGTGGAAAAAAAAAAGCTGTTTTCCAATCAAAAGTGTGTCCAGAATCTGGAAAACACAACTGCACCTTTAACACCCTTCCCTTTTACCCATTAGGGCTCCAGTCTAAATGTGACCAGCCTTGGGGAGGGGGGAAAAGATGCTAACGATGCTGTTTGCTCTGCCAGTCCAAATTGCTCAGAGTTGGCCACATGACATTACTCTATGCAGTGATGGCAAATTCATGAATGAAGTCTCAGGTGCTGAATTGCAGAGTGAGATTTGGACACTGCCCTCCAACACATATCATTCCAAGGAAGGGTCATTTTGTCACCCACAGTGTGGCTTAAGACACGTTAAGGTACGCAGACTTCTTGAAGTAGATCCTGCACAATACAGCTGGTACTAGGAACAGAGTGAAACAAGCAGCAGGAACCCCAGCTAGTTCACAAGGAAATGCTGCAGCTGAGGTGACAGTGCTCCCTGTTCCTCCCTCCAGATTAACAAGCTGGTTGAGTACTACCAGCAGCTGGCTCAGAAGGAGAAGATCGAGCGGGACAGGAAGAAGCTGGTGCGACGCCGCAACTACGTCCCACTGGCCTTCTCGGTGAGCTGCTGTGCCATCCTCCCAGAGCAGCAAAAGGGATCCTCAACAGCCTCAGCCTGGAAAATCAGATAGTTGGTAGCATGATAGGGCTGCCCAGCTTTGGCTAATTGAGGACAATATGAAGGAAACAAGGCTTTGTTTAGGGATGAATACTTTTACATGCATTGCTACTCTCTCTGATAGTCCTCCCCAGCAGTGCCAGAAGGTTTATACTTGCCATGCCTAGGAATATGTTCTCCAGCAGTGAAGTGCAGTCCAGCTGCAGCCACATTGCCTGTGGCAGCTCTTTCTCAGGACAGTTCATCCCACAGCTTAGTGCCAGATAGATCAGCATTGTCTGACACTTCTCTGCTTGAAATCTCTACTGAAGTTAACCTTAAGACATGGTTGTGGCTTGAATGACTTGTTTATTGTACCTGGCAGGTAAATGCTCACTTTGTTTAGCTGGGTGACTGCATATGCTTGCTACTTCAATGAACTGTGCTTGCTCTGTGCCCTTGCTTGTGTCTTATGGCTGCATTTTTTGTCTCCGTTGCTACCTGCTGCTATTTTGGGGGCTCTCCACAGCAACACACTATACATGTAGTGGTAAGTCCTTTCACAGTTTCTGCTGGTGTTGAAGCTCTCATTGTACCAACTGAAGGGGTGTAACAGATCCTACATCATGCCTCAGGGCCTCTGGCTTAGGTGTGCCTAGAACAAACACATGTGAAGCCTAACTCTTTTGAGGGTAACATTTGTTACAAAAAGTATTTTGTGTTTAGAAACAGGACGGTGTGTTTGAGTAAGTAATGTACACTTGAAAAGCAGTCCTTCACCAAACTAGGCTGAAACACAGCTGTCTGCTTGGCCAAGGCAGGTGGTACTAACATTAATCATCTCATCCTTGAAAAATCACCAGAGTAGCCGATGCTCACATTTCTCATTTGGTGAGAATTCAGACTTTTAGCCCTGCCCAGAAGGAAGATGGCTGCCCCCAAGCACCCTGGTTACAGCTCAGCTGTAGAAAGTTGAGGAGTAGCTCAGCTATTGCTGGTGAGAGACACTTGTAGGTAACAAGGCTTGCAGGAGCTTTTAACAGCTTTCAGCTGCTTCAAGTAGTGCTACAGAGCCTTTCAGATTGATGCATAACCACATCAACCCACTTTTTTTGGCAGCTGAACTCTCATTCTACACTAGTTGACATGGAGTTGCTCTGAAGAGAATATCCAGGGAAGATGTGTCAGTAGTGCAGGCTGGTGATTTGTGGAAGTAGCAAAAAGCTTTATTAGCAGTAGCCACACACATCTTTCTTTCCCCATCTGCAGTGCAGTGGGAATTATTTTCTCCTTGCTAACAGTTTAAGCAGAAAAATGTATCTTAGGAAGCGTTGAATACCTTTTCCTTTTTGCTTTCCTTTGCTTATACCCCCATGCTTGTCATGCAGCTCAAAGGATGAGTTTGCAGCAGGTTTTTGTGTCCCATCAGGGGCAGACCTGAGGGTGACAGTTCCTTTTTTCCTTGTAGGACAAATACAGCCTTGGGACGAGGCTGCAGCGCCAGAGGCCCGGAGCTCCCATCAGTGCCCTCGCTGGACTCTCGTGAGTCTCAGGGTTGGGGTTACCTTTGGGGGGAGCTTTGGAGTGGTAGGCAAGAGAGGAGTAAAGCAGCTCTAGGAAGATGATAGACAATTAGCAGATAGCAGTGAGAGGAGATTTCTCCTTTTGAGTACTCGAGAGGTGTCAGATCCTCAGGCATCTCTGTGCAGCAGCTCCAGATATTCTGCTTTCTCCCAAGAGGAACAAGGGACTGCTCGCACCCTTGTTGCAATTATTGTTGTGCAATCTCAGCTCTCACTGTCTTTTGGGCTATAATGCAGTTGCTGTCAGAGCACACATGCCCTATTTCATGACTGAATTGCCCCTTATTTTGCTTCAGCCTGAAAGAAGGAGATGACCACAAGGAGATCAAGATTGAGCCAGCTGATGCAGTGGAAGAAGTGGAGCCTCTTCCTGAAGATTACTACACAAGACCAATCAATCTGACAGAAGGTAAAACCTTAGTATTCTGTTACTTTTTGGCTTATATTTTGTAACATGGGCATTGCCTACAAGCCTGTGACATTTTGTCATGACCCAAGTTCCTGGTCATTTTTATGCTGGGATTGAAATACTGGGAAATACTTGACTTTTTAAATGGTAACTTTGAATGCAGCCTCAGCTTCATGTTATACATGGAAAGCTCAGAGCCAGAAGGCCTGAAGGGTTATTTAATTTTCTTGCTGGCCTTAATTTCTCTGTGTGTGAGGCATCAACTTTTGGATGGAGAAAAAAGCTGACGTCCTTTTTCAAATAATAGCAGGAAATAAGGAAATAGCAGCTGCTGGGGATCTGGCACCAGAAGTGGGCTGTTGAGTAACAATTGCGCATTGCTTTGACATCAGCTTGGAACAGCCTGTGTACACTTGCCAGTTCTTTAGCTGACTCATAAATTTAATCCATAAATACTGTAAATTGATCAGTAAGACTTGATGTGAACAGGATAAAGCAGCAGGTACAGGAGTGATGTGGGCTTCCAGCTGAGGTAGCTCCAAGTGGAACGGATGATGTTGGTAGTTCTGCAGGCCTACAAAGTCTGCCAGTATCAATAAATTCATGAGAGGTTTATGGAAAGGGGTAGATCTTTTTGGTCTCCTTTTCTCAAGAGGCTGTTGGCACTGTGAGTTTGATGCTGCTGAAGAAGACAACTTCCCTGGTTCCTCACAGTGAGGAAAAGGCTGCCAGATGGCTCACTTGTCTCTTAGGCACTGGTGCAGTGAGGAGCCTGCATTTTGAGAGAAACCCATGGGAGGTTTTGACTGCTGGGAGTTTCTTGCTTTGGGAACTGTTTTCTCTAATTCTACGTTTGAGTCTGAGTTATGCAAACTCCTTGCTAAGAAGCTGTGTATTGTACTCATGCAGCACCCAGCCGTGAGTGTAACAAAGATGTGAAACTTATTTCTCTAGTGAGGGAAAGAACTGTGTTCCAAATGGTTAGGAAACTCTTGTTTCCATCCCAGTTCAGCTGTAAAAAAAGATGCGAGTACCTTGTTTCTCCTGGGCTAGCACTGATGTTGCTCTCGTGTTACTGTGCCCAGTCAGGGCAGCCCTTTATTCAGCTTTTGCCTTTCTATTTATTTCTAGAAATGTGATAGCTGCCAGTGCCTTCTGAATTACGAGGTGCAGGTGAAATTAAGTGTCTTAGAGATGGTGGCAGATCTCCACGCAGTACGAGGTGCTTATGTAGAATCCAGTTTCAGTTCCTGAGTCATTTCTTTGTCTTTTTCTGTTGTGCTGCCAGTGACGACTCTGCGGCAGCGCCTGCTGCAGCCTGACTTCCAGCCCATCTGCGCCTCCCAGCTCTACCCCCGTCACAAGCACCTGCTGATCAAACGCTCGCTGCGCTGCCGGGTAGGCAATTCAGTCCTCAGCACTGCCCTGCTCCAGGAGCCTCCTCCAGCCAGGTCTCATGAGCTCCCAGAGGCCTAGAACACACCCAAGGTAGCTCAGCCACACTTGGAGGCATAAAAATCAGCAGGATGGCTTCTGTTGCAGTGTTGGAAACAAAAAGGTTTAATAAAAGGTGAAATAACAAACAGAGAGAAACTGAGCTAGGTACAGAAGGTCTTTGCTCTTGGTAAAACACCTTACAAAAGTGATTAGTTTTTTTGTTTACGTCTATTGCCCAGGCAGGACATTTTGGCTTCTGTCTAATTAGCTTTAAGTTTGAGGTGAAGTCTCCTAGGCCTATGAGGTGGCTTTTTCACCTAATCAAAGAGAGAAACTTCTGAGCTTCTTTTCTTTTTAAGGAGACAAAGGATAGTTTTGTCACTCTGTCAACAAAGAGCACACTCCTACATGCCCTTTCCAGGCTCTCAGCACTCAGGTGCTGGGAAATGGTCTCTATGTTTCTCTTTTAAAAGAAATGGCTCAAATGCTTCTGATTGTTGAAAGTTCTCAGCCAAGTTAGTGGTTGCAACACTGAGGGGGTGAGGGAGGCTGTGGTGTCTCTGGTGTGATGACAGTTGTGAAAGGGGGACAGCACTGTCAAAGGTGCATAAAGATACAAAGCTAATGCCCTGCCTTGCCAGGGAGTCAAAGAATACTGCCAGTGCAGTTGAGATAAAAAAAATTGCTGTTACTAAGGACAAAAGTCAACAAACAAATTATTAGGGAGAGGCAGTGCAGAATACTTAAGATGTCACTAGAGTGAAGGCAGGAAGATGGTATTTCAGAGAAGCAAAGCAGAGATCTATGAAGACAGGCAGGGGTTAAATTCAAGTTCTGCTGTTGGCTCTCTGCATGGCCCTTATTACACTATTTGTTTTCTCAGTCATACAAGGATGTTTATTTGTCTAGTTCCTAAAGTACTAGAGCAATATTATTGTAAGTATTTAATATGCAGGATGCTGAACAAATGCAGGGTAGTTTCTCAGAAATAAGTAATGTCAGACTGATCCTGTATTTGAAGAGTAGCCTATAAGGAGATCAGGACTTCTAGCTGCTTCATTTATTTTGGATTCTGGAGCATAAGGCAGTTATTTGTGCTGCAGTCAGTGTCCAGGTGTTTTCAACATTGGTTCCAAGTCTTGTGTTTCTGAGGTTGTGCTGGTAGTGCTGGATATGACATTTTGGAGTGTCAATAGCTGAGCACATTGATGGCTACATGCACCCCAGGTAGTTTTTGTGTGCTGTGCTGGAGGCTGTAATGTCATGGCTGGTGACACAGCACTTGTGGCTCTGATTCTTCAGTGTGTAACTGCACACGGCCTTTGGTACTGACTTAAATACCTTTCTCTCTAGAAATGTGAGCATAACCTGAGCAAACCAGAATTCAATCCAACCTCTATCAAATTCAAGATCCAGCTGGTTGCTGTGTAAGTAAGAAATGGGAATTGGGGACAACAACTCCCTGTTCATGCTTAGTTATTGCCTTCTATTTTAATTTCCTTTGACCTCTTGTGGGATTGTGTCATCCCTTAGGATGGTGTAATCACCTTTTTAAATATATTTAGCTTATCTGTAATAGGTTTGCTTGCTGATCTACTAAAGATTTCAGCAGTTTGACAAAAACACTGCCTGCTGTGCCAGCCCCAGACTGTAGCAGGGTTTTGTAGGGTTAGGGTTATACAGCAAAAGGACACTTCATTTTTCTTTTTAGGAAAGCTCTGATAGCTTTACAGACAGCAGCACAGTTCCTCACAGTCATTTGCTCTGTTGTTTTGTAGTAACTACATCCCTGAAGTGAGAATCATGTCTATTCCCAACCTGCGCTACATGAAGGTCAGTAGCTTTTCCAGAAATGTCTGAGGCTGAGACACAGCCAGGAGCTGTGAATGGGGGATCTTCTTGATCGATGACATGATGTGATGATTGTTCCCTGAGGGCTCCACTCACTCCATTTAGAGGGTGCAGGGTTTAAGGGAGTGGCCAGAGTAATTCTACGTGTACTTGTCACTGCAGCAGTAGATTGCTGTGAAGTGTGACATCACCACTTGTCAATGTCTGAAGAATAAAGGGTGTGGAATTGATATCCCAACTAGACTCCCAAGATACATATTTCTTATATTAAGAGTTTTGCATGGTATTGATGCCTTTTTTATGGACAGGGGGCAGTCACTGTCCATCCATTGAGAGGATGTGATGCAATTTTTGAATGTGTTGATGAGTCAGAGAAGATGGAGGTGCTTACAGTAACAATGAATTTTAGCACAATTGCTTCTTGAACTGTGATTCCTGAATCTCCCCAGGAGAGCCAAGTCCTTCTGACTCTGACTAACCCTGTGGAGAACGTCACTCATGTCACATTGCTGGAGTGTGAGGAGGGAGACCCTGATAACATCAACAGCACTGCCAAGGTATTGATTGTACTCTCCTGCTGGGTAAGCCCATGGGTTTACCACTCCCATTTGTCCTTCCACAGGACACACTTTTCATATGTACTTCAACCCCTTCTAGCTGTGCTGCATTTCCCTCCTTGGAGCATAAATTACTGTCACCAATATAAACAGCAGCTCATTAAGTATTTTGAAATTTTGGCTGTTCCTTGATAATGAAAACCCAAGGGAGAAATTTCACTGGCAGGGTGGTAATCAGGTGGTCCTGGAGCAGAGAAAAGCTGAGGATGAGTCAGTTTTCTGTTAAAATGCAGTGAAGCAGACCTCAGAAGAGGAGAGCCCTCCTGCTTGCAGTGCTAAAAAGCTTTTTTCTCTCCCTGCTCTGTTTCAGGTGGCAGTTCCTCCTAAGGAGCTTATTCTGGCTGGCAAAGATGCTGCAGCAGAATATGATGAGCTGGCAGAGCCTCAAGACTTCCAGGATGATCCTGAGTGAGTGTCCTGTGGGGATCCTCTCCCTTAAAAACTCTGCTCTTTGAGTAACTCCCTCTCCTCCTGTCTGTCTCCAGTGTGGCTTGAGTTCCTGTGAGAGCATTGTTCCACTTGGAACAATGCTTTGAGAACTTGGCTGACCCAGTGTTCCTGTGTGTTCTGCCCTGCAGCATTATTGCCTTTAGAAAAGCCAATAAGGTGGGAGTTTTCATCAAGGTCACCCCACAGAAAGAAGAGGGCGAGGTGACCGTGAGTTTCAAGATGAAGCACGAGTTCAAAAACCTCACTGCTCCCATCAGGCCCAACGAGGATGGTGACCACCCCTCTGAGGTGATCTGGCTCACCCACCACGTGGAGCTCAGCCTCGGCCCCGTGCTCCCCTAGCGGCTCCCAGCGCTGCTCCCGACGGCTGGATGGACTGGCACCCTGAGAGAGCGCCTCTGAAAGGTTCTGCAGAGCTCCCCTGTGATGTGTGGGTGTGCCACGGGCCCGGCCAGCTGCCAGGAGGGGGCTGAGCTGCCGTGGTTTGGGCTGGTTTGTTCTCTCTCCCCTTGTGTAGTGCCCACTAACCAACCACCACTCCACTTCCCCTCACTGCCCCAGGCTAGAGTAACTTGCAGCACGTCTTAGAGCACAGAAAAAGATCTCCCTCCAGGTTTGCACTGAATTGGGCTTTATCAACAGATGATTAGGGCTGAATTTGGATTTATCAGCAGAAAAGAACCCATACTGTTTTTTTCTCAGCCCACAAACCTGATGTTACATACCCAATAATGAACAACTTCTCTTTCACACAGAGCAATGCCCTTCCCAAACAAACATTTTAAGGAGTGTCCCTGCCTTCTGCATCCTGGCAAGTTACTGCCAGCAGCATGATCTTTTAGTTTGGTTTTCTGCTCCCTCATAGGATACCTCAACTGTGTGGGCTGGGCTGTAGAGCCCTACCCCTCTGGCATATGTAGCTTGCTTAGCCAAGGTGGCAGATGTTTTTTCACAAAGGAGTTGATCAGTTTGCCTTTAAACTTTAAACATAGTGTACTGTAGTGTTCATGGATCTGACTGGCAACCAAGCCTGCTGCATCTCAGCTGGGTGTGGCAGCAGGATGTGCTCCAGGCTGGGAATTCAGGTGCTGCTGCAGCTCTCAGAAAGCTCTGGAGAGGCAGGGATGCTCCAGAGAGGCTCCCTGGCAGACCTCAGCTCAGTAAATGTTGTGTTGCTAGGGGTTGTAGCTATGAGGGTATGAAACCTGTAGAGTTAAGATTAGTTCTGGTAATTATAAAGCTACAGTGGTGATTTGGGTGTGTAATCTTTGTTTTTCCAGTTAGGGTGGGTGGGAGGGAGGTGTAAAGGTGGAAACTCATTATGTGTTAAGGACACACACTGTACCAGAAGGTCATTTACCCAGGGTATAATTTGGCTGCAGTCCAAGCTAAAATGGGTGATTAAGAGCTGTGTATCCAGGAGACTGAATTACTGAGAGGTGCATGGCTGGTGCAGGCAGGTGAGATGGCTCTTCCTGCAGAGCATTCCCACTTCAGACCTTGACCTTTGTTAAACATTTCTGAGGGGCTTTGACACGCTGCTGTGCTGGGAAAGGCTTGAACACCAGCCAGCCATGGCCCTGTCATGATGCTTGTGCCATGGCTCTGCCAATCCTCTGCATGGAGGGGCAGGATGAGGCTGCCTGCTCTCTTCGGGGGTACTGCAGCCCCCCCAAACATCTCCCTTAGCTCAAGGAGCCTGCTGTGGTGTGCTGGGGGCTCACAACTCACAGCCTGGCCCTGCAGCGGGTCTCAAAGCAGCGAGGCATCACGTTTACAGCTCTGTGTAGGTGACACACAGATGTACAGCATGAGTTTGAGATTTGTAGTTAGTAGTTAATGTGTAATGCTAGTGCCTGCTGTGGCTTTCCCTGTCCGGATAACAAAGCACTTCACCTCTGGCCACAACTTCTCTGTTCAGTAGCCAAAGCAGCTGCTGCACTTGGACACCACCACAGAAAGACCTCCCAGGACCCAGGCCTGGAGCTGTGCCTGGGGTTTGCTGCAGGCAACGTGACCTGGGCTCTTCTCACTACAGACAAAGGGTGCACTGGGCTGTGGCGCTCTGAGCTCGGCGAGCTGCTCTCCCCTCCCCACAGGTGCTGTAGGCCATAGGAAAGGAATTGCCGTGTCCCTGCCCCTGTCCCTGCTCCCCGACAGGCGCCTGTTGCCTTGTGCTTGACGTCGTGTAGTGACCTTCAATAAACCACACGTGGCTCTCGGATTCTGTGCGCTGCCTCTTATTCCAAAACAATCGTTGTTTAAACAAAACAAAAGGCGGGGCTCCCCCGTCCGTTCCCAATGGTCTCGTCCCCGTGCTCCCCCCCCCATCATTTCTCGTGGTCTCGCCCGTTCAGCCGTGCCTGGAGCGCCCCCTGCCGCTGTGACGTCACCGCTGCCGCAGCCCGCCTTTTCCGTCACGGCGCTGGTGGAAGTGGCGTCACTTCCGGCCGCCGCCTGCCGGCAGCGGAGCGGGGCCGCCATGTCCACATCGCTGGGCTCCAACACGTACAACCGGCAGAACTGGGAGGATGCGGTGAGCGGGGCGGCCGCGAGGGGCCGAGGCAGCCGGGAGGGGCGGGCCTGGGCCGGCGGGCTCGGCTCCGCCGCGGGAGCGCGGGGGGCGGCAAGGCCGCGAGGCGGGCGGAGTGCGGGGAGGCGGCCCCGGGGCTGGGACCTGCCAGGGGGACCCGCTGCCGTCCCTGGGGACCCGCCAGCTGCCATGGGGACCCGCCAGCTGACACGGGGACCCTTCACCCGCCCTGGGGACCCGCCAGCTGCGGCTGAGGCTGTGCCGCGGTTCCCCGGCTCTCCCCGCGGCCCAAAGGGAGCGAGCTGCCCGCCGCTCCTTCCCCCGCGCCGCCCTGAGGGGCTGCAGCGGCTGCGGGACTGAGCTGGGCCCCTCGGGTGCCCCTGGCCGCGTCCCTTCCTGCTGAAGCCTCCCCAGAGCGGGCCCAGCGCAGGCAATCGCTGCTGAGGGATAACGGGGGCGATGTCGCCTGCTGCAGTCCGGGCGCTGACAGGTTCACATCTCAAAAATACGATTTTTACTTGGTTATTCTAAGTTTTACTCCAAGTATAATAGCCAGCAGATTATCATTCTGCAAGAAGCTGGGCCTGGGTCATGGCTTGCAGCTCTCCCAGTGTCTCTGAATCCATTTGCATCTTTTAATCTGTCTGATGAGTTAAGCTAGATAATTTTTCATAGTGTGACTTGAATGCTGTTGTGGTGGCAGAGCTTGTTAAAAATTCCTGATTTTCTTCTTGCTCCGTTCAGGACTTCCCTATCCTGTGCCAGACGTGTCTTGGAGAAAATCCCTACATTCGGATGGTAGGTGCTTGTTGGGCCCTGCAGCCCTTCCCTCTCTCTGTGCTGGCCCTAAAACTGGGTTTGGGGACTGACATAGGGCTGGGTACAGGAGGAGGTGCTGAAATGAGCACACACTGCTGAACAGCTGCTTCTGCACAACAGGATCTGGTTCCAGCTGTTGCTGGTGTGTAATATCACAGTTAGAGGTGTGATTTAAGAACAAATCAATCACAAAGGAGAGAAGATGATCCAGTCCAGTGTCTGGAGTGCAGGAAATGGTAGAAAATGAAATTTTAGTGTTGGCAAGCTCCAACATGGACAGTTGTGAGCTGCTCAAATTCTAATAAGTGCAATTTCTGAAATGTGCCAAATACCCACCTCTAAAATTAAGTTAAAAGTGATTTATGAAGGTAGTTTAAATTCCTGTTTGTTTTCCTGGGTTTGCTCTGTGCAGGGTGAGTCAGTCCATGTTCTCTTGCTTTTCTCTGCCTGGCCTGGTTGCCCATGACCTACATTGACATTATCTCCTTCATATTCATGTTCCACAAATTTTCTCAGAGAGATTGGTTTGTTCTTATGAAACAGAACCCTAATGCTACTATGGGGGATATTTCTAAACCTGTTTGTTTCCATGGGTTATTTAATGTAACATCACCTTTCCTTAAAAAGAGCTGATGCTCCTTTTCATTCTCACCTTTCATCAGTACAGGAGGTGGGACTTGAAGTACTCTGTTACTTGAAAGTTTCTAAACCAAAAGTGTATTGAGAGTGTTTAGAATTTATTATTTTTTGTCCTGTTGACTTCCCAAGGTGTAAACCAAATACATAGGGATGAGTGTATGTAAATGCAGCATAAATATAAAAAAACCTACTGTGTTATCATATCAATGATATGTTTCATTTTTATTTTTCTATATTTCAGACCAAAGAAAAATATGGAAAAGAATGCAAGGTATGTTTGTGTGTTTTGAAGAAAGATTGTCAAAATTGGTGCAGATCTAGGAATAATCCATTTTAATGATTAAAAACCTGTCAGCTTCAGAAGAGTGCTTATCTGGGTTAACTTAAAATATTTATGAAACTACTTAAATTTTTAGGTCGGTCTACTGTGCTTGTTAGACAAAGTCAGTTGGTTCTAAAATAGTAAAATTATTGAGCAAATCCTGAGTTTGTCTAAACAAGTTTTCATGTTTATCAAAATGAGGTTTTGCAAATACTTTTGTACTATATGTGAAGTTATTGCAGGATTTTAAATGATCCATGTTTTCTTGGGTGAGTTGGTTGTTTTTACTGAGAAGTGCAAAATATCTGGAGTTTGGGTTTTACTGTGTATGTTATTAATGGCTATTTGGTGATTTGTGTTGGCTGTCCAAGAAATAAGCCACAGTTATTTCCAAGAACAAAAAATACTCAGTGTTGCCTGGACTGAGGGAAATTAAATTTTTGCCCTTTTATCAATTTTCATCTGAGGTAAAGGTATAATTTGGAGTCTGCACATACTGAGATTGTATTATGAGCTCAGGCTGTACCTGCAGAGGAAGCAAATGCATCATTCCATGAGATAAGAGGGAACATCACTCTTCTGCACCAAAGCTCTCATGACCTCCTGCAGGTTGCTGCTGTGCTGGTGCCTGATGTACCCATCATTGTAATTCATCTCTAGAAGCTCCACACTGACATCACCTGGAATCAAAGAGAATTTATTTATCTTTGAGTAGATCTGCGTTTAAATAAAGAAATAAATAAATGCAATAAATAAAAAGAAAAACAGCAACCAAAAAAAAGAAAAACCAGCTTCCCTAACACTTATTCCTGTCAAAGTAAAACCCCAATTAGAAATGAGTTTTTCCTGAGCTCTGAATTTTAGCTTTAGGACAAAGAAGTTGTGTTTATGGTTTGGAGAAGCTGGATGGGTTTGGAGTGTGTTTCCATGCCAGGAGCAGACAGTAGCTGTGTGCAGGGTGAACCAAGTGCCCCCTTTGTGTCCCAGATTTGTGCCAGGCCCTTCACGGTGTTCCGCTGGTGCCCCGGCGTGCGGATGCGCTTCAAGAAGACAGAAGTGTGCCAGACCTGCAGCAAGCTGAAGAATGTCTGTCAGACCTGCCTGCTCGACCTGGAGTATGGTGTGTACCCAAAAACCTCATCCAGGACAGGGAGCTGCCCTCTGAAATGGGAGCTGGTGGAGTCACTTTAAGTGTGTGCATGTAATTGGCACTGCACAGTCTTTGAGAAGAACAGGCCTTGTCTCTTCAGAGGTTCAAGGGCAGAGTGGTTTCCCTGAGAAGCAGATGATTTACCTCTGGTCACTGCAGGTCACAGAAATTACTCTTTCTGCTCTTTCAGCTTGTTCTTCATATGGATTGGTTGGGGTTTTTTTGTTTCATTTTAGGTTTGCCTATCCAAGTCCGGGATGCAGGACTCTCCCTTAAGGATGAAATGCCTAAATCTGATGTCAACAAAGAATACTACACCCAGAACATGGAGCGAGAGGTGAGTGTAGCCAGCCATGATCATGCTTTTTGTGTGCCTGTGTGTGGGGAGGAAAGGGCAGCAGTGACCTAGCTTCTCTTAAATCCACTTGCTTGCTCTGATTCTGTGCATTAGTGTTCAGTGCTGATATACACATAATTATTTGTGTTCTGCCTGCTTTTAGATAGCCAATTCTGATGGCACCAGACCAGTTGGTGCACTAGGAAAAGCTACTTCTACCAGTGACATGCTGCTGAAGCTGGCCCGAACCACTCCATACTACAAACGCAACCGTCCTCACATCTGTTCCTTCTGGGTGAAAGGAGAGTGCAAGAGAGGAGAGGAGTGTCCCTACAGGTACAGACACAGCTTGGACAGTCCATCTCTGCACCACAGGCAGATGCAGCTTCCCTTGGAGATGCTGCAGTGGGCAGGAGACACTACAGTGATTTGGGTCAGGACAACACTTGCATCCAGTGCCAGCAAATGAATCTCTGTGATGGAAGTTGGTTTGTGAGAAGTTGGCTGTGTCCTTTGCCAAAGCAGTGACTGCAGCTCTTCTCTTGTGTAGTCAATTTTCCCCCTTTGTGGCGTCAGTCCCCTCAAGCAGAGATCTTTGTATTTGAACAAGAGGCTGTTTCAAACCCAGCTCTTGTGTTTTGTAGTGCTGAGTGCTGAGCTGTCAGAAGCACCATTCATTCAGAACTTGACGCAGTCCTGGCTGCAGCTGAAGTCTTCAGGGCTTTGTTCCATTTTGGCGTGTTTATGTGGACAGGGTTAAGGATATAATTGACCCGAGGCTTTCAGAAGGGAAACTGGCAGCTACAGTAATTTTAATCCATTCAGTCATCCCTGATGTTATAAAGTGCTTTGTTTGCTGAACCTTAGACATGAGAAACCTACAGATCCAGATGATCCTCTGGCTGACCAGAACATCAAGGATCGTTACTATGGAATTAATGATCCTGTGGCTGACAAACTTCTGAAACGAGCATCAACCATGCCTCGTCTAGATCCTCCTGAGGACAAGACTATTACTACCCTGTATGTTGGAGGGCTTGGAGATACCATCACTGAATCAGATCTCAGGTGTGTTGGTGAATTGGTATTGCCCTTGCCTTTTTGTTTGACACTTCGATAATGGCTCTTCAAGTGAGGAACAAAAATAAATCTGGATTTCAGGGTTTTTTAATGGGGAGCTGGTTGGTGGGCAAGTGCAGAGGAGTGCCAGCTTGTTGGAGAACCCGCAGGCACATTTCAAATGCTTTGATTAAAATGTATCTCTTTAAAGATGAGCCATCCCTTTGTGCTGTTGGGGATACTGTGTAACCCTTTTTACAAGGAGGTCCTGTATCCTCTAGCTAGCTACTGAGAGAAGCTGCTGCAGAGCTTTAATTGCTCCATAATTGCATGGACGGCTAATTATCATTAACTGCTTGATTATTGATTTCTAATGATTAGTTCATGCTGGAAATGGAGAAGAGAAATTTCTGTGCATGCCTATCTCACCTGCTCTATACCCCGTGACTGGGAGGAATGGAGAATCATAATACATTTTTTTTGTCCCATACAGAAATCACTTCTACCAGTTTGGGGAGATCCGGACGATCACGGTGGTGCAGAGGCAGCAATGTGCTTTCATCCAGTTTGCCACCAGGCAGGCTGCAGAGGTGGCTGCTGAGAAATCCTTCAACAAACTCATCGTCAACGGCCGCAGGCTCAATGTCAAATGGGGAAGGTGAGTGTGGGGGCAGGAAGCCTTGAGGATTTGCAAGTTCTTCTCTCAGTTTACAGTCTTGACCAGCAGGATTATTATGCAGAAGTTGATACTTGTTTGGTAAATATTTGGGGTACTCTTGCGTTTTGGTTTTATTTTTACAATGGGATCTGGCTTGGAGATGACACAAACAGCATAAGGGATTTCTTGGCTGAGGATTATGGATGAGCTTTGGTAGTTTTTTTCCTAGTCCATCTCCTGTAAACACTGTTTGCAAACTTGGTACCATCTGTCTGATGTTCTGTGAGTTTTTCGTCTTTGGCCTGAAGAAATAGATCTGGAATAGATAGTGTGAAGCCACTGTGATGTAAATATCTCCTTATCCTGCTTTTCTCATCCTTGCTCTCAAACTTTTGTCTGTTTTTCAGGTCCCAGGCAGCAAGAGGAAAAGAAAAGGACAAGGAAGGCACTACAGAATCGGGGATAAAGCTGGAGCCAGTTCCAGGACTTCCTGGAGGTAAAGGAGTTGCATTCATCCCTGAAACACTTAAGGCTGACCCACTTCCACCTGTGAGACTGCTGTTAAACTTCCAGGAGCAGTGACAGTTCAGCATGGTAGAGGCTGTGGTGAGCCCAGAGCAGTTACAGGAGGTTTGCAGCACATCCAGCTGGATGGGAGATGAGCTTTGTCTAGGAGCAGATCCTTGATGAAAAGAGAGTTCTTTATGTGATGAGTGAAAAGTTAAAGCTGAATTCAACTTCCTTAGCTCACAGATACTTGAAACCCACGCTTTTAATGTCCAGTGAGTGTTGTGTGATGGACAAAGCAAAGCTGGTTTCAGATGAAGGAATGTGGTGACTGGAGTTTCAGGGCAGTTCAGCTTCTCACTCCAGTTCATACATGAAATAGTAACAACAGTTTGCCCTTGTGAAAGCGTGGGTTGTGCTCCATGTCTGAAGGCAGACACCTCTGCTTGTCTTGCCTGAGAGATTTTCCATAACTATATGTACTTTTTCTGCAGCCCTCCCCCCTCCTCCAGCTGCAGAAGAGGAGGCTTCTGCAAATTACTTCAATCTACCTCCAAGTGGCCCTTCAGCTGTGGTGAACATTGCCCTGCCACCCCCTCCTGGCATCGCTCCACCGCCGCCTCCAGGTACCTGTGCCTCCCCCTCCAGAGGGCTGTGAAATTCAGTGTTAGACATCTCTTCCTCCCTGCCAGGCCCTGCTGCACTACTGATGCATGCCCTGAGCTGATTTTCCTCATCCCTGATCACACAGTGTAAACGGATGAGCTAAACTGAGCTGTCAGCACAGTTTAATTGAACTGAGCTGCCTGTTGTGGTTGGTATTTGCTTGCAAATTCCCAGGCACGTTGGTTACTGGTACTGAGACGTACTCAGTGCTTTTGCTGGCTGTGTAAATGGCACATTAACCCAGACTTCAAAGGGTAATTTTGCAGATGGTTGAATGCTGGCATGTCCTTGGCTTTCTATATATCTATCCAGAGATACTTTTTTTCTTTTTAATGGAATTTTGGACTCTCACGGATGTATTTGCTCTGCTCTGTGGTTGAGTAGGAAACATTTAGATGGGTATTAGAGACACCTGCCCAGTCCCCCCACCAGCTTTTATTTGTAAGGATGTGTGTTGGGTAGGGATTGGCCCTAGTTGTACTGAAAAGAGGGGCAGGAGTTTGGGGAGATGGGAGATGTGCACATTTGTGGGTTACAGCTGTCAGCCAGCTGTGGTATCAGCACTTTGAAGCAGCAGTACACCCACATCAGGTTTTCTTTTGCTTTGCCTGAAGCTGCCAACTTTTGTTTCTGCAGGTTTTGGACCACACATGTTCCACGCCATGGGGCCCCCACCTCCCTTCATGAGAGCCCCAGGCCCCATCCACTACCCATCCCAGGATCCCCAGAGGATGGGTGCCCACGCAGGAAAGCACAGCAGCCCCTAGCACGTCCTGCCACCCTCATCCTTGAAGTAAATGTTATTTTCTAGTTACCATGGTAGCACCATATGTTGAGCTGTGGGTGAGCTAGAGATGCCTTATTTCCCTGCTTGCAGCCACAGGGCAAGCTCAGCTCCGTGTCTCCACTTATAATCGGGTTCTTGATATGTCCCAGGTCTTTCTATTAGTGTGGGGGGTGGGTGGGGGACAGACAGAAGGGCTGTCAGGGGTCTGTGGGTCTGGGGTACCAGAATTGCAGTGCTAGCTGTGTATCCCATTGGCACACTTTTGAAATAAACTTCTGGAAAAACAAAACCAAACCCGTTTCTAGCCATTTGATATCCTCAGTTGGAATGTTATGGACTGTAAAAATGTAACCAGAGACTTTTCTGTCAGGTAACTAATGATGTATTATTCTAATGAGGTATTAAACCAGGACTGAATAAGAGTTGAAAAACGAGTTCATCAGACCTGCCAAACCCATGGCTTGGCCTTACCACTGTACAGAATTTTTCTCCCTCCTTTTTCCTGACTTCTTGGTTAAGAAAAGACAAGAAAACAAAGCAGAGGAGGAGTAGAACTTGTGGCACCACAGGCTGGCTTTCTCTGGAGAAAGAGCTGGGCTTTGGGTATGGGTGATTAGTTCTGCCTTTGTCAGGGGAGAGCTCACCCAGGGTGTGTTGGACATGCTGGTGGATGGGAGAGAGCTGTGGCATTTGCACTGCTCTAGTCCAGAGTGTCTGTAGCCAGAACCTGTGAATGCTGTAACAGATTTGGCATGCAGGAGGCTTCACATCATCCCAATTTATTTATTATTTCCAGTAACCAGCCAGTAACCCAGAGTGCCTAGATTCTGCAGATGCTGGACAAAGAGGAGAGAAATGGAACTGGAACAGAGCAGCAATTAAACATCACAGATTTATTGTTTCTAAGGAACAAACCATTTTTCTTTCTGCTTGCTTTCCCCCTCCTGCTTCTGTGGGAAACTGAGTAATGAAAGCTTCCCACCTGAATGATGTGTTGTGGCAGCAGAATCCCTGCGTGGGGTTTGCTCTGCACAGCGTTACAAACTTCACAAATGAGGCAGCTGCTAACTGCAATTTTACCACGTGTACTTGCCCCATTTAACCACAGTGGTGGAAAAAGGAACTTTTATCCTTGTGCTTTTGGGAGTATAAGAAAGGGTAATGTTAAGAACCTGACAAAAGCAGTTGAAGGAAGCCTGTGTTGAGTCAGAGGTTTTTGTGAATGGGGTTCCCCGGGTATTCTGGTGACTGTAGCTGTTGTTAGCTGCATGTCCCACTGTGTGTCACTGCTAGAAATGTTGGTGTAGTTGGATCCTCACTGCTGATTTCCACATTCCCAAGAAAGCCTGTGCTTGCTCTGGAGGCACAGCTGTGCTGCTTTTCCTTCCCACTGGTGTGGAAGTTACCAGAACACCCTGGCACATCCTCACACTGCTGTGGTTCTGCAGGGCCTGATCACTGACCAACTACATGAAGCAAACCTGTCATAAGTCACTCAGAGAGCCTGGATTAGATGTTCAAGCAAGACATGCAAAGAGCAGTAGGAAGGGGAAATAGCTGCCAAGTGCTAGCCAGTAGCTTCTGGAAAACAGAGCACAAGTTTCCAACTCCCAGCATTCCTCTCCCCTCTATCATGGCTGTGCTGTATTGGTAAACATTTGTTGTTGTCCAGCCAAGCTCAAGGTAGGTACTTTAAACATGCCAGTGCCTCAGGTAACTTGTTTTATTATTGCTCTTCCATTATCACCTCCTCTCTGTGTCCTGACTGCAATGACAGATGCAGAGCTGTCCTGAAGATGGAATTGCTCTGCAAAAGCACCAGGTGTGCGTGCAGGTCTCGTGTGCCAGTGAGGATGCAGTGAGGCAGCCTTGGTGTGTTGCAGCTGGTGGTGCTGCTGTTTTCCATGAGGCAGGGGAGAGGACAGGCTCTATGGGAGCTTGCAGGATCTGCTGGATTAACAGCCAGGGCTTGGCTGGTTGGCTTGGCACTGACTGCAAGGGGAGCTCAGAATGGTCCCACACTCGAGCTCATTCAAGCCCCACTCAAAGATGACAACCCAAGCCCACCAGCTGAGCTTCCATGGAGGATTCCTGCCCTCCCTCCCCTCTCCTGTGAGCATGTCTGAGTCCAGTGAGGGAGCCATCCGTGGCCATGGGGAAGGGAACACGTCCTACAGCTCTTCGCTCTCCGGCAGGATCCGCACCCAGCCTTGGGCCACCCTGTTGAAGTTGGGCCTGTGGGAAATCACCTCCAGCACGCTCAGGTTATCCAGCTCCACGGTGGGCAGGGAGAACAGCTCACCAACCAACGCCCTGTCAAACGGGGCTGGGGTCCTGCAGCACAAGGAGAAGCACACTTAGTCACAAGGAGAGGCTGGCCGTGTTGTGAAGGTGTTAGAAAAAACAAATTTGGATTTACTGAGCCCAGCACAATGTAGCAATGCCTGTTGCATTGCCTAACCCTCCTCTTCCTCCCCAGGACACTGTTAGAGCCCTGCCAGCCCACTGGGATGGTTCTCTGGTACAGAGCCCACCTCAGCTCAAGCCTGAAGAGTGGGGTTTGATGCCTGGGTGTTGGTGGAAGTGTTCTGCACGTGGAAGGGCTTAGGCTCAGACCAGTGACAGTGACAAACCCCTGGTGTTGAGAGTGCCTCATCTGCAGCTCCTGTGTCCTGCACAGGGGCTGACACTGCTCTGGATCACACCAGCACAGGCAGCTCTCTTGGCCCTGCCTCCATCCTGCCTTTTGGGACCGCTCCTCCTGAACAATGACTAACAGGAGGAGCAGTGTGGGGGCAAGAGCTGTCATCTCTTTCTGGAGAAATGTGGAAAGGGACTGGGGAAGAGTGTGCCAGCCCCCAAAAAGCCAAGAATGTTGGTTTTGGAGCAGCACATGGGGGCTGAGTTATCAGTGAGGCAAAACTGGGAATGTTTGCTTTGGGAAGCACAGCTAGAACATGAATAACGTGGCACTGTTTTGCAATAAGAGGGGAAAGGCAAATGAGACAAGTTTGTTCTAGGAACTTTCTTTTGGGAAAAGAGAGTCTTTGTCAAAGCTTGGTTTTCACTCTCTCTTAAAGCAGCACATCTTAGCAAGGTGGCCCAGGTTTTTGCATCAGTCTGAATATCTTAAATTGTGGATAAATCAGCCTGCTTTAACGCAGTTGTTGTGGAGATGGTGGACTTGCCCTTGCTCTGTGACCCATGAGAGAGAGCTGTGCTGGGATTCAGCTAGCCTTAGGCAAGACCACTGGCTTTTCGATAGCCAGCTTGTTCCAAAAAGTTTGTTTGTCTGTGGCTTGGTATTTGAACTGAGAAGTGATTTAAAAGCTTGGAAAATTGTGAAAAGCCCAGTTAAAAGCAGATTGGCTTTCTGAATCTTCCTGCCTCACTGAAGAATTAGAGGAGGTGGCAAGAGGCTTGGAGTTAAATTAGCATCCATCTGTATTAAATTACAGTTGAAGACTTAAAATAGAAAGGCAGTGTGTGAGAGGGGAGAAATGGTACAGGGTAGAGTATTATTCAGAAACATGCCCTTGCTTCAGTCCCTGTCCATAAATAAATCCTGAGGCAGAAACATGGCTAAATGTTGAAAGAAAAGAGCCAAGTGTCTGCAGCAGCTCCTTGTCCTCCCCCTGCAGCCCCTCCTTGGCTCTAACTCCTCAAGGACAGCCACATGGCAAAGCCCCAGGGCTGAGGGGGAGGAGAGCAGCAAAGGGACCGTGGTGACCAGGCTCATCTCTGCTCTTTAGGATGGCTTTTCCCACAAGGAGGGGTTGTGGTCCCTCACAGCCCCTTCTGCCAAGTGCTGAAAGCACAGCATGCCTCAGATCCAGCCTTGGGGAGCTGCTGCTGCTGTTGGCACATGGTCTGCTGGGGACCAGTGATGTGTCCCAGGGGGAAACTCCAGTGAGAACTTGGCTACTGGAAGGTGACTTTGGCCAGGCCACCAAAGCCAATGTAATTCCATCCTCATCACAGAGAATTTCAGGGAGGAGGACAGACAGGACTCTTTTTGCTGATTCCCTGGGATGATGTTCAGCTTAAAACTTCAGTTCTTCCTTTTCTGCCATGGGCTGCTGATGCTTTGCTGCCAGCAGATCTCCATCTCCTGGATCCCCCCTAAACTCCTTTCCAGAAAGGAGATCTGTCTTGGCAGCCTTTGCTCCAGGGCCCACCCTTGACCCCAGTGTAATTTGGGGGTGTGAGGGGGCACCAGCTGTGCTCCCCCAGAAGCAGCCACAGGGCAGGGAGCTTGCCCTGGCCTGGAGGCTTTGGGCTCCAGCAGGTGTTTGGAAGGAATCTGGTGACCTCTTAGCACTCTGTGGGAAGATTAACCTTATACCCCCACTGCTTCCAGCAGCTGCTTGAATACCTTAAGGAAATTAGGAAAGAGACTTGGCACTGTGTCATTCCTCCATGCAGCCCAGAGCTGTGCCCAGCTGGGAACAGGAATGATTCCTACTCCACAGGGCCATGTTTGTAAGAATTGGTCCTCCCAAATTTCATCCCTCTCACTGAGGTTACCCAGTGAGATCAAGCTGCTTAAGGCTGTGTGAGCCCAGTAGTGGAGCTGAGAGGAGATCTGGGGCAGGGCTGCTGGAGGCAGCAGGGAGCCACAGAGGAGCTCCTGAGTAGGAAAAGAGCATCCTGAGCCCCTCTGGGGTATAAAGAGGACATCAATGGTTACATTTCCCTGGCAGGATGGTGGGTGCTCCTGGAGGCTCAAGGGCTTGGCCAAGGGCTGTTGTGGCTGGTGGTGTCAGCCCCTGTTACCTGTTGAAGCTCCTGAAGTCCCACGCAGGGGCTCTCATGGGCGGCGGGTTCTTGCTGTACACAGCATTGTCCCTGTCACCAAACAGCTCCTGCCACGGGGAGCGGTAGCCCTTGGGGATGGCAGTGGCATTGAACTTCTCATGGGGGATCTCTTTGAGGGGGCTGGAGTACCCTGTGCAGGGGGGAGACACAGTGTGGGTGCTGGGGCCAGAGCCAGGGGGCTGGGAACAGCCTGGCCTCTGCATGGCCACGGCCTGTTACTGGGGCAGGAATGAGTATCTATAACATATATATATTTCTGTGTCTATACATACATATTTGTACACATAAAATCTCTGGGGGAGGGCTGGGCAGACCCCTGAGCAAGCAGCAGCTCACTGCCTCCAGCCCCCTGTTGCTGAGATCACAGCAGAGCTGTGTTCAGGTGCAGGAAGCTTTGACTGACCTGGGGCCAGGGCACTGGGGTTCAGCACTTTGCTCATGTGCAGGACCTTCTCTGACTTCCTGGGTACTTCTGGGGGGCCCCCTTGGGGTGATGCTGCTACGTGGAGCTCGGAGTGATAATTCTGGCCCCCAGCATTCTCACCTGCCTGTGGAGGGGAGAGTTAACAGGCACAGGGGGAGCTCCCCCTGCCCCATCTGGAACTCAGGGGGTACTTGAAAGCACCTCAGAGCTTCCTCCATCTACTCACCATGTGCTCATTCACTGCTCCTTCTGGACCACCTTTCCCAGTGTGGTGGGAGCCGCCTGCCCCTTGCCCTGGGAGCTGCAGGAGACAGTCAGTGGGTGCAGAGGGCGATCAGCACCATCCCCCTCTTTCCTGGATGTTGAACCCCATGTTTGCCCATCTCCATGCCCAGCCCACCAGGACATCTCTCCTTCCCCCTCACCTCTGCATAGCAGTCAGCCAACCATGGCTGCCCTGCAGAGAGACCACTGACCCTGGCAGGAATCAGGAATTCCTTCCCTGGAAAGGCTGCAAGGGCCAGGGAAGGGCTGGCCTCAGACCCACCTGCCTGGAGCTGCTGGGGTGCTCAAAGACAAAGCGCTGCACGCGCTTCTGGCGCTGCTGGAAGAGCCGGGAGCCGCGGTTGTTGGGCAGGGAGAGCTCCTCGATCATCAGGTCCTGTGTTGTGCTCATCTTCTTCCCCAGGTCCAGCTGGGGCTCTGAGGAGGCTGGAGAGCACAGCTGCAGCTGAGGATGCTGCAGGGTTGGGGATCCCCCCAAGGCAGCACAGACCGTGTGTCCCCTCGTTGGGGTCTCTGCTCTGTGGCTGGGCCATTTGCCCACCTCGGGGACTGGCGTTTCCTCAGTGTGAGGAGTGCCAGGGAGCTCCCGAGGTTCAAGCAGCCTCTCCCACCCTGTGCATGGACTGTTCCAGCAAAAACAGGGCAGGTGGCCTCAACCAGAGCTGGGTCTGGCCCCTAGGCAGGGAGGCCAGCACTGTCCTGGGGCTGGTGACACACCTGCACCCCCTTACCATTTTCAGGGCCCGGTCTCATGATGGCCATCACCTGCTGCCGTGCTCCTGGGGCAGCTCTGGGCGAGGGGGATGGATCCTGTCAGGCTGGAAGAGAAAGGCACTCCAGGAGTGACACCAAACATGGGAACATGTCAGCCCCAGGCATGCCCCAGAGAGGTGCTAGAATTCAGGTGAGCATCTCCCCTGGTCAGCATCACCCCTAAGCGTCTTCTTGCACCGCTCTCTGTCCCCTTCAACAGACACAGGGAATGTTCATATCACACTGTCCCTCAGCCCCTGCCTGTCCTTCTTCCTCTCTGCCTTTCTTTAGGGCAGAAACTGTCCTTGCCCCTGTCTTTGCCCACAGTGAGCTGTTGTCCTTGTGCCCTAGGTGCCCTCAGAGCAGCAGGTGCTGGCCGAGCAGGGGCCCTGGCTACTGCCCCCCCAGCACCTCCGCCTTAGCAGAGCTATTTTCAGCTGCTGGCTCCCAGGGTGCAGGAGCTGCAGCCCTGAACCTGCAGGGAGATGGTGAGCCCAGCCAGCAGCCAGAAGGATCATGGCACCACTCAGCTGAGTTGCTCCAATGTGGAGAGGTGGCTGGAAACCAGCTCCAGTGTGAGCCCCCTGAGCTGCCCACCTGCAGCAGAGCCCTCCTGTGCTGCTGGGACACTCGGCTCCCCAAGTGCTGTTCCACCCTGTTTGGTGTCTCTGGCACTGCTCAGCTCGGGCTGATGCAGGGCAGCTTCCCCTGAGGGCCCTGCAGTGCCGGGGTTCCCGTGGGGCTGGGGTGCCTGGCACAGCTCCCTGCCAGCTCTGAGCTCAGCACTGACCATCCTCACAACGAGCCAGGGACCTGCACCCCATCCTTCCCTCTGCCCCCCTCCAGGGAGACCGTACCCTGACCCCCACAGTGGTGCTGTCCCCTTTTCCAAGGACATCCCCAAGCCCCGTGCACCCACCCACCTGCTGACCCCCACGTGGGGCCTCACCTTCCCTACCTGGCCAGGGGATACCCCAGATGCTTCTGGGGCACTGAAGATGCTTCTCCTGCTGTGCTGGGGATGAGGCTGAAGCCAGGCTGCAGCCACCAGCACCGGGTGGCCTCTGCTGGCCCTCCCTGGCCCCCTCAGGCTCCTGCTGCTCGCCCCAAGCCGTGCTGGGCTCCAGCCCAGATGCCAAGGTCCAGCCAGGGACAGAAGTTATTTCTGGCTGAGAAAGGGGGCGGAGCAGGGCTGTGACCCTTGGGGACTGCGATGGCATCACCCCGGCGTGGAGCAGGTCTGACTCACGGGGATGAGGATGCCACAATCCTGGCATGGAGCAGGGCTCTGAGCCTTGGGGACCAGGACGCCACAAGCCAGCGTGAAGCAGGGCTCACCCACATGGATGTAGGCTCTGTCACCTGGCACGGAGCAGGGCTGACCCCTGGGGACGTGTGGCAGCAGCAGGAGGTGGCAGTGTGCCACTTGTGCCCAGGCCACCTGGGGGACAGATCAGAGCCAGCCTGGGTGGAATAACGGAGGTTTATTTCAGAACTGGGTATACAGCGGTGTGGTGAAGGCAGGCTGTGCTGGCTGCTGCAGCCAGCGGGGGAGATGTGTCCTGGGAATGGGGACTGTGCTCCAGGAGGGGCTGCTGCACTGTGGAGGTGCTCCAGGGATCAGGGATGGCTTCAGCAGTGTGTCCTGGGGAAAGGGAAGGGGTGATGGGCTCTGTGAGCAGGAATATGCCAGAGCCCTGGCGGCCCAAACACAGCCTCCTCTCCAGGGCTGGCCCCAAGGTGTGGGGACGCTGACATCCTCAGAATCGCCTTCTGTGCCAACACCTCCTTCAAACCCTCTGCAACTTCTGCCATTTCCTTCAGCTCCTCCAGTTCCCCACCTGCCCTGGCTGTCACAGCACCCGTTGGTTCCTGTGTGTGCCTCCATCCACCGGAGTGGGGATGTGGTGAACTTGGATAGGGGGACAGTGACAGGTACACGGTGGGGCTGTCCCTCTTGGTCTGGGCAGGGCGGGAGGGCACCTGTAAACAGTCCCCTTAACATGGCAATAAATAACTTTGGCTCTTTTTGGTCTCTAAGGAAAGAAGGATTTGGAGAATTTCTTTGAGAAGGAGTCAAAAGTTAAAAAAAAAAAAAGGCAATGAAGAACTTGTGGGCTGTAACTAAAAACTAAGTTTTCCTCTCCAAAATCTGGTTTTAATTGACACCAGCCAAATCTGGAGGCTGGGAGAGCCTGCTCATGGCATCCAATCGATGCAGCCCACCCTCAGCAGATGTGCCCCCCCCCTCCAAAGGGAAGCAGAGCTGCAGTGACACTGCGGGATAACACCTGGGAGCTGGGGACAAGGGCTCCCGGGTCACCACCCAGCCCATCCCATGCTGGCTGTGCGGGATGGGCTGGCAGGCGGGCACGGACGGGCCGGCTCCCCCCTCTGCTCCTGCCTGCTGAGCACGCAGTCCTGCCCCGAAAGGTTAGCGTGTAAAAATAGAGCAGGGCCATGCGACGGCGGGCGGCCGGGAGGCACCTGACCCCGCTGGCACACAGAGGGGTCCTGGCAGCTCCGGAGGGACACTGTTTTTTGGGGGGACACTGTTTTATGGGGACCTCAGCCCCGGGGATTGGTGTGTTCCCGGTGGGGATGAGCGGGGGCATCACCCGGGCTGACGGGTGCAGGGAGAGTGTTTTTTGGCGGGGGCTGGCTGGTCTAGGAGGTGCAGGGAGCCCCGGAGGGCAGAGCCCCCGTCTTCAGCCTCAGGCTGCTGCTCCAGCCCCGCGGACAGAGGTTGAAGCTGTGGATTCCCGGGCTCTTGGTCCCCGAGTCTTCGGAGTCGAGGGAGACGTCCGAGTCCGTCGGGGACCGGGAGGTGCCGCGCTTGGCCGGGGAGCGCCCGCCCACCACGGGGGATGGCAGGGGGCTCTTGGGGACGGGGGACAGCGGGGCCGCGGGGCAGGGAGAGGCGCTGGACGGCAGCAGGAGCCGGCGCCCCTCGGCCCAGGCGGCCCGGGGGATGCCGGGGGAGGCGCAGGGCTGGGGGCTGCCGGCCCGCGGCGATCGCAGGGGGCTCCTGCGGGTGGGCGAGGGGCTGCCCAGGCTCCCCAGCGCGCTGCCCGCTGCCTGCAGCGCCGGCGCTCTCGGCCCCAGCCGGGGCGATTGGGGCAGGCTGGGGGGCCCGGCGGGGATGGGGGTGAAGGGCCGGGAGCTCTCCAGCCCCGGCGCTTTGGGAGAGGAGCTCTTCCTGCGGGCGGCGTTGATGATGTTCCTGGCCAGCCGCGCTTGCATCTGCCGGCTGGCGCGGGGCTCCGCGTCCTGCCGCAGCGGGGACAGCGACCGCTCGCTCCACGGAGGGGACGTGGGGGGCCCCTCGTCCAGCTCGGGCACCGAGGCCGGGCTGGCCCAGCCGTCCAGGCTGCCCGGGCGCCGCGCCAGCCGGGGCGTCCAGGTGGGCGACGCAGGGAGGGACGAGCGCCTGTCCTGGAGAGGGACAGAGAGCGGGTTAGTGACTCGGGGGGACGCGGGGACAGAGCAGGGGGACGGTGCCAGGAGGGTGACGAGGGAAGATTCATGCTGGCACAGCCTCACGGGAGCTGGGGATGTCTCCTCGTGCATTGCACCCCTGCGAGTTCTCCCCAAAACACATTTGATCCTGCACCCCCTCGCCCACCAAGGAGATGAGGGCAGGCTGAGCCTGCCGTTAATCATCCTTGCCCAGAATATGTCCCAGGACCTGTCATTACCTGCAGCTTCCTAAAGGCTCCCTGTGGGGGATGCTCGGAGCCCCCCTGCACTGCCCCAGGATCCATCACCCAGCACTGCTCCCCAGGCGGCAGGAAAGAGAACAGCCAGGTGTGACAGCGCAGAGAGTGTATTCAGAAAGGGGGAAAAGAAAAATGCAGGAGAAGTCAAGCACAGTCAAAAGGCAACTTGGCACCAGGGGGAAAGTGGCAGGAGGGCACGGGCAGGGGCACAGCTGGATGACAAACCTTGGGCTGAGCATCACCCAGCAGCCCTGCCCTCAGCACCCTCCTCATCCCAGCCGTGCCACACTGAGCCCAGGTGGGGACAGGGACCCCACAGGGACTGTGGGCTCAGTGACACTGGGCTCTGCCATTCCCCAAGGGATGCAGTTCTTCCTCCACAGTGAGGAAGCAAACGAGGACAGATCCTGAAGGAGCAACAGAAGAGCCAGCAGCAGGCACAGTGAGGCAGAAAGGCAGTGTGTCCCTTCCAGGTTTGCTTTGGTTGAGCTGAGAAGAGCCCAGGACAGAGGAGATGTGGAGGAGCAGGCAGAGCTCTGAGAGTGGAAAAGCCAGAGGTGAGGAAAGGAGGGAGCCAGAGGTGAGATGCTCCATAACAGTTTCCAGGAGAGAGAAGAGCAAGAGCAGCAGGATTCTTTGGGAATCCTGCACCTCTGTGCCCAGTTCCTGCTGCCTCCCCGAGACTCCTCAGCTCCTCTTTCACAGGGGCTCAGCAGCGCTTGTCACCCACTGTCCCAGCGCTGCAGCCTCACATCACAACCACTTTTCTATTTTCTTTTCTGCCCCCTCCCCACAACTTTTTTTTCGTGGTTGGTTTGGCTTTTGGCTCTCCCATGAGCAGCTAGTTCGGGAAGACTCAGCCTAGCACCGCTGTGATTTTCTCTCTGCCACCACTACTTGTAGTACAAGGAAGGTTTCCACACCTGCGGCTCGATGCCGGCGTTCCTGGTGGAGTAGGAGGGCCGGGGTGCCTGGAACCCCGCCTTGGCCCGCGGCGGCAGCAGGCGGCAGGGCGAGGCCAGCAGCGCCTCGGCCGGGGCTGCAGGGCTGGCTCGGCTCTCCTGGGCCAGGGGCAGAGCCCCGGCAGCGCTGGGGAAGGGGCTGGCACTGCTCTGGCCGGCGCTGGGCACCACGGGGGGATGCCAAACCGGGGAAGGAGGCAGCGGAGAGGCCGGGCAGGAGGCTTGCTGGGGACAGGGGTAAGAGTCGGGAAGAGAGGGTCTGGGCGGAGGCACCTCCTGGGGCAGGGACCTTGCTGGCCCCTTGGATGGGGAGAGGATGAAGAGAGAAGACTGGAGCTGGTAAGGCTGGTGCCTGGAGATCTCCAGCTCCTTCTGGGACACCTCGCTCTCCATGAGGTTGTTGCCATACAGCGATGCAGGAGGTGTTTTGGAGGGCCTGCAGGGACTCTTGGAGGGGCGTCTGGAGACCATGGGTGACAGGTAGGCATTGTTGTCATACTTCCAGGAGGGAGGCAGGGACATGGTGGGCGATGGCGACCGCAGCAGCTCGGGCTGGGAGGGGGCCTCAATGATGAACTTCTCCATCCTGGACTGTCGGCGGGCAAAGAGCTCGGCCCCCTTCCCTCTCGCCTCAGTGAGGATGTGGCTGGGCTGTGGCTTCTTCTTGGGCTGGATGGTGGGAGACTTGAGGCAGGAGGACCACGCTGGAGCATCCTCAGCTGGTGGGAGGTGCTGCACACCCCTGGCTGTGCTGTTGGGGACAAAGTTCGAAGCTTCAGCCCCGAGGGCAAAGGGCTCATCCTCGGCACTGGGGTCCCCCTGCTCCTTCTGCTTCTTCCTGCTGTCTGCACTCTGGACCAGGTCCAGCAGGTCGGGGTTGGGGCTCAGCTTTGGCTTCTCCAAGAAGGTGAACATGGACTTTCTGCTGCCTCTGCGTGCAGCCGACTCCTCCAGGATCCCAGTTTTGGGCAGGGGGTTTGGTCCGCTCACCCCGCAGCCCAGGAGGGGATCCGGCAGCACCTTCTGCTCCTGGCTGGGGTACAGGGCCGAGTAGGCAGGGGGGGAGCGGACACGGGTGAGGGGTGGGGGGCTGCTGAGGGTCTCTGCATAGGTTGGTGGTGGGGGCAGCTCGGGGGCGGGGGGCTCCTCGGCCGGCTGGGCGCTGGCGGGGGATGCCTGGGTGCCGAAGGGTCTGGCTGTCCTGTTCTTCACGGGCTTGGGCTTGGCCAGGGTGAGATGGACCTCGTAGTACTGCCGGCCCTGTGTCCCGTTCTGCTGCTGCCCTCCTGCGGGTGCCATCCCTGTGGCTGTCCCCGCTGGCGCGCTGGGCACCTCACTGGGCACCTCAGCAGGCATCTCAGCAGGAACCTCACCGGGCGCTTTGCCGTTCTTGCCCTCCTCGGGGCTCTGTGGCAGGACAAAAGCCGCCGTGTTCGGCCCCGCAGGGGCTGCTGCATTTCCGAGCCCCTCCAGCCCTCTCTCCATCCCGCTGGCCGCCCGCTCCTGCACGCCGTTGGTGGCAGCCGCTGCCATGTTCTCCTTCAGGTAAACGCTGAGTGGCACCTGCTGGCCTTCGGCAGGAAGCTCCTGGCACGGGGAGGCGTTTGCCAGCATCCCTTCTCCAGGATTGCCGGGCTGGCCAGGCTCTGGTTTCGTGCCCTGGCCCTGGCTGTGCTCCATGGCTCCTTGGCGAGGCCGGGGCTCAGGGGGGTTCAGGGCCTGCCCCCCGCCATGCCCGGCCCCCGTGAGCCCCTCGACGCGCTGCCGGCGCCGGTGGAACAGCAGCACGCCCTTGGAGCTGGGCCCGGGCGCCGTGGTGAGCTGGGCCGCGATCCTCTGGCTCCGCGCCTTCGCCTCCTTCAGCTCCTTCTCCGAGAGGCTGGCGCTGCGGGAGAGACCTGGGCACAGGGGAGAGGGGCGTTAGGGCTCTCAGAGGGAATGTGGGGTGGAATCCTCCCCCCCAGGACTGGCAGCCTTTCCTCCAGGCATCCCCCAGCATCCCGACTCCTTCCCTGACAGGGGAGATGCACCGGGGCTGGGGTACACGGTCCGGGGACAACGGGGACCCAGCACAGCCATCACAGAGGTGCTGGGACAGATGGGAAGGCCCAGGGGACACGCAGTGACACTCAGGACCTTCCCACCATCCCAGCCCGTGTTTCAGCTGGGCTCTGCGCACCCACCGCGTTGATCACATGGGAAAGGAATTTCTCGGAGCGGGTCTCGGGTTGCAGCTCACATGGCTTCGGCCCCGGCTCACAGAGGAAGGGGAGAGGCCAGCGGGTGTCCCCCGGCCCCTCGCCCCGAATCCCGGCATGCTCAGCCCCCAGCGGGCAGGCCACAAACCCGGGGAGATGCCAGCAAGGCCCGTGGGCAGCCCTGGTGGGAGAATCATGTGTGGAGCAACACGAGATGGCAGCAGCCGACAGAGGCTGTGCAGATCCTGCCCAGCCGGACACAGGCACGGACACAGCGAGGAGCCACGCTCACACCTCGGGACTCAACACAAGCTCTAAAAGCGATGTGCTAAAAGCCTGGCCCGAGCCAGCCCGGTGTCGCCGGGCTTCTCCTGCGCCGGACAAAGGTCAGGGCACCAGCCCTTCCCTGAGACCGAGAGGATGTGGAGCTGCCGGGAATGCATTTTCTCAGCGTGAGCCATTTCCTATGAGCTTGCCCCCCCGAAAGCGCCCGTGGGAAGGGCAGCGTCCCCCACCCTGCCGAGGCACTGCTGGGCACAGACACCATGGGCATCAGCCCCGCACGCAGCGAGGGGCAGCCCCTCTCCAAAGGCGCTGCCAGGAGGGCTCTGACGGTGCCTCTGCTCTGCTCTGGCCCCAGCAGGGAGGTGGGTGGCCAAGGCAGCCCGCTCCCAGCCCTGCTCTTCTTTCCTTCCCATCCCTTCCCTTCCCGTCTTCCCTTCCTTCATGTGTTCCTCATTTTCTTGCCTTCTGTGCTGCTTGGGACTCTTCCAGGATATTTTCAGCAGTGGCTCAGCCTACCAGCGAGGGAAAGGGATGGATGACTAAGCCAAATCCTTCCAGCAAGCCCACGGTTAGCAGGAGGGCTGCTGGAAACCGGGCAACTCCTGTTCCTCACCCTTCATCCCTCCTGCCTCCCTCAGCACCCGGCAAGTCCCTGCACACAGCTCAGGTGCGCAGGATGAAGCTCTCAGGAGGGTTTTATCTGGGCAGGGGGCAGAGATGCCAGTGGAAACTCTCCTGGAGACGTCGGCAGCGGTGTCGCCGGCGGTCAGAGTCCCCCGTTCGCGCCCAGCATTGTTTCATGCCCCGTTTCTGTTTGCTTTGGCGGCCGCACAGAGCGGGGCCGCTGCTTCCTCCGGCCGGGCTGCCTGGAGGGCGGCCAGCGCCGCGGCTCCGCTCCGCGGGGTCACCCTCGCCGCCTTTATCTCCGCAGCGGAGCCGAGCCGCGGCCAAGGAGCCCTTGAGAAAGCGGCCACAGGCTCCAGATGTCTGCGGGCTCCGTGCTCCGAGCGGAGCATCCATCCCCGCGCCCTCCTCAGGCGGCCGGGGCTGCCTCAGAAGCCGAGCTCTCGGCGGAGCCATTTCGCAGCCTCTTGCTCTTGCTACTGCCTTTTAACAGCAAACGAGGGGCCCTGGGGGATCTCCTCCGTGCTGGAGGCATGACTCAGCTCTTGGCCAGCCCGTTCCCCCTTGCACTAGCCGCCAGATACGCTCCCACGTAGCCGGGACCGACACCGGCATTTGCCCGCCGGGGTTTTGCCCCCGGGTGTCTCCGTGGCTTTGCTCCGGGCCAGGGTGTGCTGCAGGGTGGGCTCTGACAGCTAAAATCCCCACCTGCAATCCATTTCCATCCACACCCATCCCCTCCAGTCTCCCAGCAGCCCCCTGCCCACCCAGCACTGGTCAGCCCTGGGCTGTACCACCTGGATCCACTGGAAATGAACCCCTCAGGATACCTCTGGGGATGCTGGGGGTAAGAATTGCTCTTCACATCCGATTTTTATGACACGGATGAAGAGCACTGAAGCCTCTGGCAGTCCAGAGGAAATTGCTGCAGCCTGAGCCATGGGATGAGGTTATTCACCCTTTATCCATGTGCCATGGTGTCTGGAGGGATTCTGTCACCTGGGGCAGCTTCTACACCACATATCCCCTCCCAGCCACAGGGAACATTCCTTCATCCTTCCCTGCCATCTCCTGCCAGCTGGCAGCCCTGGGTGGGCTCAGGATGGTCCTTTTCCCCAGCCCCAGGCAGGCAGGAGGGAGCTGAATGCACTGAGAATGTCCAGGTGCCGGGGAGGAGAAGGAAAAGGGCTGTGGGGCTGAGGACAGCCAAAGCCATGCAGGAAGGAGGAGAAAGTAAAAATATTACATGTGTCCAAGGGCACTGGGAACTGGTTTCCACCCATTACCCTGAGTCCAGTCCAAATTCCAACAGGTGACAGCTTCTCCTTCCTTCCTTCCTTCCTTCCTTCCTTCCTTCCTTCCTTCCTTCCTTCCTTCCTTCCTTCCTTCCTTCCTTCCTTCCTTCCTTCCTTCCTTCCTTCCTTCCTTCCTTCCTTCCTTCCTTCCTTCCTTCCTTCCTTCCTTCCTTCCTTCCTTCCTTCCTTCCTTCCTTCCTTCCTTCCACCCACCCACCCACCCACCCACCCACCCACCCACCCCATACACCAGCTTGCCATGCCACAGTCCCTTGGGCAGGAAACCTCTCCCCTCTCCAAATATTCAATTTTTTCCAAGCCAATGAGCCCCACCAGCCCTCTCCACTGCCTTGTGCCCTCCCTGGGTCTCTCTGTGGTCCAGGGATGCTGCAGGAGGTGCCCCCTGTGCCCCATGGAACTGCCAGAGTCCTGGCACACAGAGCAGCCCCAGGTGCTACTGTGGTTTAACACACTCCAGCTCTGGCCACAGGAGCCTATAGGTCTCTATCTATAGATTTACAGGCCTCTATCTATAGATTTATAGACCTTTATCTGTAGATTTATAGATCTCTATCTATAGATTTACATAGGCACTTGCTCTGTAGGTTTTCCATTGCTCCAGGGGTGATTTCCTGGTGAACATCCCCCGAGTGCAGGGCTTAACAGCTTCTCTCTGAGCTGTCAGTCACCCTCCCCACAGCATGTGCAGTGCTCTCTCCTCCAGAGAGAGGATGACGAAGGTGATGAAAGGCCTTTTTGTTACTCTCACTTCCTGGACAGATGGGGGGAAAAAATTCCTTCCATCTCAGCTTTCCATGCAAAGGATGGATCCCCCTGAAGGGTGCTAAAGCAGGATGTCTGAAGTGCAGCCAGGAAAGGCTGGAATCACCATCTGACCCCAAATGGAGGTGAAGGATGTTTCAGACATGGCTGGTGACCCATCCTGCCCTAAGGTGGACTCCAAGAGCTGAAATAGGATGAAGATCTGGCCTTAAATTGCAGCTTCACTGAATTGACAAATTCAGTGAAAGCTGATGATCCTGACATGGCTGGGGTGCCGCAGGAAGGAAAAAGTGACTTGGGAGCTGTGCCTGGTGAGAAGTCCTTGTTTGAAGAAGACAAGAGGTACCCAAGCATTAATGGGACCTGCAGGGTGTCACACATGAAATCTCAGAGTCAGAGCTGGCAGGTGACTCCAAAGTCTCCATTTTGGGCTCTGTCCCTGGCCTGCCCAAGTGTGGATGCTCAGCCATCCTGGTGCTGCTGCCCAGCTTGGCCATGCTCAGGGTGTCCTACCAGACCACCCCCTGACACAGCACCCACCATCCACAACCAGCAGGCACTTTTTCCCATTTCTAAACATTTCTTGGACTTCTGTGGTCAACCCAAACGGAGCCTCTTGCTGGCAAAATCCCACTGGCAAAACCAAGAGTGAAACCAAGACAAACCCCATTTCCAGAGGGACACGCTCTGTGCCACCTGACACCAACCCCAGTGCACATCCACAGCCAGGCAAGGCTGGGGAGAGGAGATGCAGTGTTTTCACCCAAACATCGAGGACTTTGGCCACTGAGGAAATGTAAGCAGGTTTTTTGGCAGAGCAGCAAGCTGGCCCCTTGCCCCAGCTACAGCTGTGCAGGATTTTTTGCAACGCGTACCAACTCACCCACATTTCAGTCTGTGCACACATTCCCCTCCAGCTCCCAGTTATCCCAAATAATCTGCAGCTAGGAAAACAGAGGGTAGCACAGACAGGCAGCTGAGCTAGCTAGAAATGGATATGATTCAAACATATGGACAGAAGGATGACAATTTTCTGCCTCATTCCCAGCTTCCAGCCCTCCCATGCCCCAGATACAAAACCTCCATGAAGTTCTCATCCCTGCTGGCCCTGCAGCACCAAAAAGACCCAGCTCAAGTGGTGGGTGCTGTGGTGGGATCAGCCTCTCCTGCCTGGCAGACGCTCTGTGCTGGGCCTCTCCACACGGGCGCCTGTGCCAGTGACAAAATGTGGCACAGCGAGAGAATTCGTTGCGCTTGCAAGTTCTGCCTGTGCTCTGTTCGCAGGGGCTTTGCTGGATTTGGAGCTGTTTGCCTCCCCAGCCCTGGCTGGCACTCAGCACCCAAATCCTGCTGAAATGGCCCCACAGGCTCCAAGCAGCAAGTGCTGGGGCACCCAATTGCCACACAGGGGAGGGGAAGGGGTGGTGGGGATTGAGTGGGGGCTGCCTGCCCCTGCCCCTGCCCATCCCCAGGAACTGGGGGATGCAGTGAGCAGCCCCAGCCCTAAATGTGTCCACAGTGGGCAAGAAGAAGCTGTTGCCACCACACAGGTGGAGACAGCACCTTCCCCAGCTGGCTAAAATCAAGCTTTTATCTTGGAAAAGGCGGCTGGAGCCGCCCAGACAGCCCTGCCATCCATGCACCCCGAGGGCTGCAGAACCAGCCCGTCCCACGGCCGGGTACCACGGGTGCTCCATCCATCCCGCCTGGGAAATGCCTCCCAGCCCCGTTGTGCCCAAAGCCTCTGGAGCTCTCTGTGACCCATCCCGGGCTGCGAGGTCCGGGGCAGCCCCGCCGGGCCGGTGCCCCGAGAAGGTCAAACGGCTCCGAGTGTCCCGGCGGGGTGGGCAGAGCGGGGAGGGCGGCGGAACGCAGCGGGGCCTTTGCCTGTCCCTTGCACAACCCGTAAGGGATCCATGCTGCTGGCTGCCAAGCCCAGGGCCAGCCTCGTGTCCCCAGCATGGGTGGCACGGCCAGGGGAGGTCACGTCCCTGCCGCAGGGGACAGGGGACATGGCCTGGGAAGGAGTTCTGTGGAGCTGCGAGGTGCCACCCTGCGAGCCCCCAGGGAGGACCCCCAGGTCCCTCCACGTCCCCGCCCGTGTCCTCGCCGTGCCTCCCACACCCGCATCGGACACTCGGGTGCCGGCGGAGGGAAGCGACACCTGCCCCGCTCATTCCTGGGCACAAACCCCGCTGAGCCCCGGCTGGGTGCGCCCATCGCCCACCCTTCGCCCACCATGGCACCCACGGGACACCTGGGCATGCCCTCCCGTCCCCCCCGTGCGCCCCGGACCCCTGAGCACCCCCTGCTCACTGCCGCCCCCCGGACACCCCCAGACCCCGACAGCCCCGCTGCGTGCCCGCACAGCCTCCCTGCCCCGTCCCTCTGCAGTGCCACCCCCGCCCGGAGCCCCCCGGCCCGTGCCCCCCGCACCCCTCCAGCCCCGCCGTACCCGCGGTGCTGGGTGCCGGTGCCGCCTCCCCGCGCAGCCCGACTGCACCGGCGAGGAGGCGGCGGGCAGGAAAGTTGCGGCAGCTCCGCCCTCGGAGCGGGCCCGGGGGGGCGGCGGGCGGGGGCCGGCCCGGGGGGGTGGCGGGTCCCGCCGGCACTGCCCCTGCCCGCCCCGACAGACCGACAGACCGACAGACCGACCGGACGGGACGAGTCCCCCCGCCCGGCCACTCCGGCAGCCGCCCCGCCGCCCCCGATGCTCCTGCTCCGCTGCTTCTCATCCCGGCTGGGTCTGCCCTGAGCCCGCTGCGAGGGTGGGGGAGAAGCCTGGGCATCCCTCACCCAGCCTGGGCACCCCCTTACCCAGCCTGGGCACCCCCTTACCCAGCCTGGGCATCCCCTCACCCAGCCTGGGCATCCCCTAACCCAGCCTGGGCATCCCTTACCCAGCTTCCCACATCCCCTTCCCACTCCGGGGCATCCCCTGATCCCATCCTGGTGCATCCCTCTCTCCCAGCCCTGCACATTCCCTATAACCGTCCTGAGCATCCTCTCACCCATCCCGGGACACTCCCTTTCCCAGCCCCTCACCCTTTTTCCCTCCTCCCCTCCTCAGCACCTCACGTTTCAGACGCTGCTGGGCGTGTGGGGCTTCCCCCTCCCGCAGGTTCCCTCAGTGCTAAAGTTTTGAAGCACTTGTAGGGAGGCAAAAATCCAGAGACAAAAATCCAGCACGGGTGTCACTGCCCTGGGGACCTGCTGGGAACAGCCCTCAGTCCCCTCTGCCAGGGCTGGGCTGCTCCCAAGGGAACCACAGAGGATCCCTGGCTCTGCAGCGTCACCTCCACCACCCCTCTGGGGCTGCAGAGTGAGACCGGCCTCACCCCCTTGCCATGCCTGTCCACACCTCAGGATGAGCTCTTGGCTCGATTTTTTGCCTTTCTAATTTCCTTTCTTCCTGCCCCTCTGTGCTTTTTTGTGCTTTCCTGGTTTTTTGAGGGAGCCTGGCGCTGGCTCTGCAGCCCCCAGGGAGTGAAACCTTCCGTTTATTTGCACACCAGACAGAGAAACCAGTCCTGCCTCCTGCATCTCCCATGCTCTGCCTCTTCCCGGGGCTCCTGCGCTCCCCAGGCTGCCCTGAGAGGTGCCAGCCAGCCCGGGCTGCCGTGCTGGATGTGTGAGAGCAGCCAGCCTGGCCCTGGGCTGCTGGATGGGGACCAAAGGGGCACCTGGGACCCGCCTGGGTGGCTCCACGCAGCTCCAGGTGGGGCTCCCGTTTGGCTCCTGGCTCCCAGGGCCAGCCTGCACCACTCTGGGTGTGGATGGATGTTCCCTCTTCTCCTGAAGAGCCTGGAAGAGGTGGGGGGGTCCTGCACCCCGTGGCAGCTAAAGAGAAGAGCAGCAAGCCCCTGACACCACCCAGGGATGCTCCTGCTGCAGGAACAGCCCCAGCGCCACTTGTGAGGGCTCCTGCCCTTCCCTCTCACCTGCACTGATCCAAAGCTCTCTCCCCCGAGCCTGGAGGCTTTTGGCAAGGTCCCTGCTGCCAGGACCCTCGGGGACATCCTGCCTGCAGGCTCTGGAAAGTCTGACGGGTCCTGCAGGCACTGGCTGCTGGTGATCTCACTTGGAGGGGGAGGAAACGGGACAGACAAACTCTTTCCAACAAACCTGTTGAGTTACTTTAAAATTCCAGGCTGGCAGCAAAAGCACTGGATGGCTGCATGGATTAGGAAAATGCTGAGCCTGGACAGAGTCAGGCCTGACCTTTCCCCACCACAGATCTGCCATCCCGGAGCAGTGAGAAATGGGAAGACTATTTGGGTCCATCTGGTTTGTGTGCTGAGCCCTGAAACACGATGCTGCTGGGGCAGCTGGGAGCCAAAGGGCTTGGCTGAGCTTCCCAGCCCGTTCCCATCCAGGAGCTGCTGCTTTGGAGGATCCCTGACCCTGCAGAAAGGCAGGGAGTGGGTTCTGGACACTGGGTTTGTGTCAAGCACCCCCAATCAGTCCCACCCAGCCCTGGGGGCTGCCTGGGGGCTCTGAGCTGAGCAGCAGCATCCCAAAATGCCAGACAGGGACACACCTGGCACGGTGTGGCAGCTGAGATAACAGCTGGGCAGGAGCAAAATAGAAATCAGGGTGGAAGAGGGGTTTAAAAATGGGTCCAGCGCCTGTAAGAGGATGGGTGCTGTGGGAGCATCTCCCACAGGGATGTGGGGCATCCCAGGCATGGAGCAGCCACAGGAACCCTGGGCATGAGCCTGTAGTGGTGTCACTGTGGCTGAAGGGACACTCATGGGGGGAGGAATGGCTGTGGCACGGGCTGTGAAGTGAGGAGATGGCAGAGAGCATTGTAGGAACCAAGTGCCTGAAATAAAGTGCTTGGTATTGAAACCAGGGGCTGACAGAATTGGCCCAAAGCCATGTGAGGAACACTTGGTCATCCCAAATCGATGGAGGAGAGGTGTCCCTGTCCCAGACAGTGCCACAGGAGCTGCTCCTGATCTCTCTTGGGCAGGATCCCACCCAGTCCCACGGCCAGGGTGAGGCCTGGAGCTCCATCCTGGCCCTGCCCCACTGAGGGATGGGCTGAGCTCCTGGGGACAGTGGGAACCCGCCCGCTGCCTTCCCACCCCCCTCCCGAGAAAAGCCACAGATTCCTCCTTATTTGTAAGGCCAAAGAGATCATCTCAAGCTAAATTAGTCCCAGCAGCTCTGCTGGAAGCCTGGGACCTCAAACCCAGGGAAAGTCCTGCCCTGGGAAGAGCTGGGTGTTCTCACCAGGAGCACAGCAGTGCCTTTCCAGGGGGACAGTGGCCAAAGGGGGTTTCTCTTACCTGTTTTCCTTGGCTCAAAGTCAGGGTTGATGAGGACCCGTTGGATCTTCACCACTTTCCACTCCTGGCTGGGATTCTCTGCTGTGGGGGGCAGCTCTGGGGCAGAGCCAGGGCACTTTGGGGGGGCTGCAGGCTCCTCTGCCAAGGCCAGGCTGCTGCCATTCACCGGGGGCCGTGGTGCCTCCCCACTGAGCCCCCTGAGGTCCCTCTGGCAGCTCCCACTGGATTTCCCTCCCAGCAGTGCCATCTGTGCCTCCTGCTCGCCCGGCTCGGAGGCTGGAGCGTCCCAGAGCCGAGGGCAGCTCTGCCCCCCTCTGCTGCCCCTGTCCCCCCCAGTGTCCCCCCTGGCTGTCCCTCGGACACAGGGGCGCTGCTCAGCCTCGCCAGGCACGGGGCAGCCGGGCTGGGCGTGGAGGCAGAGGTGCTGCAGCCTTGTCCTCAGCATCTTCCTTCACTGATTGCCCTCACTGGCACTCCACAGGCTCTGCATGGCCAGGGGGGTGCATGGATCCCCCCTCAGAGCAGGGGCAACATGAGGGAGGGCAGCCACAGCTCCTGCAGGAAGATCAGGCACGGTGCCACAGGAGCAGGTGGGTTTTGGAGACCCAGATGTGTCCAGGGCAGGCAGGCCAGCAGGGAGGATTTTGCAGGAATTTCTCTTTTCCAGGCAGAGGACCAGCATCCAAAGACCTGTGTGAAGGGAAGGAAGAGTGTTGAGGATGCTGATGTCCTATGACCATGGAGCAGCTCCCAGCACCCCCAACCCAACTCCAGCTCCAGCACCACTTCCCATGAGGAAGAACCCCCTGAGATGCAATTTGGAAATGCCCCAACCCCACCACCATATCCACCACCCCAGCACCATCCATCCATCATCCATCCATCCATCCATCCATCCATCCATCCATCCATCCATCCATCCATCCATCATCCATCCATCCATCCATCCATCCATCCATCCATCCATCCATCCATCCATCCATCATCCATCCATCATCCATCCATCCATCCATCCATCCATCCATCCATCCATCATCCATCCATCATCCATCCATCCATCCATCCATCCATCCATCCATCCATCCATCCATCCATCATCCATCCATCCATCCATCCATCCATCCATCCATCCATCCATCCATCCATCCATCCATCCATCATCCATCCATCCATCATCCATCCATCCATCCATCCATCCATCCATCCATCCATCCATCCATCCATCCATCCATCCATCCATCCATCCTCACCCTGGGGACAGCCCCCTGTGCCCTGCTCCCCCTGCTTTGCCAGCCCAGATGTGGCTGTGGCACCCCTGTCAGTGCTCAGCCCTGGGGCACCACTGCTCTGCAGCTGGGAGTGCCCAGCCAGGCACCAAAGCCCTGAGGGTGTTGCTCAGGGTTATCAGGAACAAAAAGGGGAATATTTCAAGCACACATTAAACTGTGTTTAACCATTGAGTGACTCATGCGGAGCCAGGAGCAGCGCAGACAGACACACTTCCCTCCTGCCAGGCACAAATCCTGCTGGGATGACGGAGCCAAGCACCAGCACAGACGAGTTATCAGCTGGGACAGGGGGATGTCATCTCTCCCAGGGCAGGATATGGGTTGCAGTGTACGGAAATTCCTGTGAATCCTCTCACACAGCATCACCCAGCCCTGCTCACGGCAAGGCTGCTCCTGGGGAGCACCTCCTGGGAGATGCACAGCACCCAGGGCACGTGGAGCGTGATGGATTTCCCAAACTAGCAGCCAGCTGGGAGGAAAAGAGGTTCCTGCTCATCCCACACCCCTCCCTGAGTTATTGTGAGGTTTCTCAGTGAAATAAGAAAAAGCACCAGGTCAATATCACAGCTTAAGCTCTGGCAAGAATACGCCCTGCAGCTTCCTCGAGGCTCACAAAGCTTCTCTGCAAAACTTTTCCTGTCCTTAGCAAGGTTATTTTGGAAAAGAAAGCAGATTAGAAAGCAGGCGCTCGGGCATTTCCCAAACACAAGGCTGCATTTTTTGGAGAACGCCCAAAGGAAATCTTCTGCCCTTTTTGAATTCCTTCCTCTCTGCTGCAATTATTCAGCACAGATTTGCAAAGAGAACCTGAGGAGAAAATGTCAATGTTTCTCTCTGAAAAGAAATTTCACTCTCCTCTTTACGTAATTTGGGGGATCAATAGTTGCAGGAAGCCACCCACATCTTTCCTTAGAAACATGGCAAGTTGTTGGAGCTGGAGAGAGCCAGTTTATCTCAAATGAGGACAAAGAAAAAGTTCCCCAAAATAGCCCCAGCCCAGTGTGGGTGGGCAGAGAACCTCTCAGGGTGGGTCTGCATCTCCCCACTCCCATTTCCTCCCCCTATCCCTGGGGAGCAGGATTCTGGGGCAGCACAATCATGTCCATCCACTCCAGAGCTGCCTTGACAGTTTGCTGGGGGGGCTGGAACTCCCTGAAAGCTTCTTCCAGAGCTTCCCTTCCATGTGAGAGCACCTTCCATGCACAGGCATCTCCTGGGAGTGACACCCACAGCCCCAGGGCCCCCCAGGCAAACCCTTCCTGCTGAGACCCGAGCTGTGGTGTTCCCTGAGGACACTCTCAGCACCAAAATACTGAATCAGGCATCTGCTGCCCCTCTGGGGGCTAGGCTGGGCCTGGCACAGAGGTGGGGAATGGTGGCAGAGCTATGGAGAGCAGCCTCCTTCCCCCAGGACACAGCTCCTGGGCTCTGCCAGCAGCACAGCAGGGGAATATTTATGAGTGCCAGGGATCTCGAGCAGAAGCTGCTGGGCTGATCCTGCCTGTTGGAATACCAGCCAGGTAGGATGTGTGTAAATGCCTCGGGTGCATCACTGTGCTGGCCATAACAGGCAGCAACAGCAGCCACAGCCACAAAGCCAGGCTGAGATAGCCCCCACCTGCAAACAAAGGCTGTAAAGAGGGGTGAGGGTCATTCCAGACAGCATTTCAGGGGTGCAGCTCCAGAGGACACCCAAAAAGAGCAGCAGTGCCCAGCTCAGAGTCCCAAGAAGCAGCTGCTCACTGTGTCCATCTGAGAGGCTCCTCAAGATTCCTGATGGCAGCAAGTCCCTACGAGCAAAATGGTGCTGGGGAGGGAGTAACAACAATAACATCAACAAAAAGTCCTTCAATTCACAAAGTGTTGAAATCTGGCAGCAAGGAGATCTTTTGCTCGACTTCTCTTCCTGCCCACTCGCTGGCGAGTGATGCACGGCCCCCCCACCTGCCTTTCTCACACCCTGTCACCCTCCCCCCCCAGCTATTGAAAAAAGGAAAACTAAAGTTAACTTTCCACGTCCCACACAAATATTTTTGGCAGGCGTTGCTGGCATTCAGGCTGCCGAGCCCGGGGGAGACGGGGTCTGCTCAGAGCCTTTGTCTCCATCTGCTCCCGGCACCCGGCTGGGGGTCTGGGCTGCTCTGTCCCAGACGCAGCGCAGGGACAGGAGGTGGCACAGCTGTAAAATAATGGGCGACACCTCCAGGACAGCCCTGGGGACCGTGAGTGACCCAGCCACGGGAATGCCATGAAATGGGGGGCAGATTCACACCCAAACTTTGGCCCTGTCCCCGCTTCCCCGTGTTGCTCTCAGCCGCATCCCTGCCCCTCGCTGGGCTTTCATCACCACGAAACGAGCCGGGCAGGGCTGTGAAGCCGCCCCAGCCCCGCGGGGCTCTCGGGTTTCCCGGGTCAGGCAGCGGGTCGCTGTCACTCAGGCTGGACCCTGCTGCCCAGACTTGCAGTCCCCAGCTCCGGTCACAAGATCGGCGCGGTCCCTTTCCAAAATAGCCCAGCTGCAATGAATACATCTGGGGAGCTTTACACCTCCCCTGTGCCAGCAGCTGAGTGTCCCCTCGGGGGAGCTGGGCACCTTCCTCCTCCACGTGGCACCTTCCTCCCGTGGCCCTTTCCCTCCGGAGAGGGGCGGCCGCATCCCGGGGCAGCCCCGCAGCGCTGTCAGGGAGCGCTGCCCTCGCAGCTGACACCGGAGCCACCTCGGGTGTCACCAGCAGCGTTCGGCTGCCCCGTGCACAGCCACGCTCCGTCTGCTGCAATCCAATATCCCCCCGGCTCCCTGGATACCTGGCCAGGAGCGCTGAGCTGTGTGCTGGGGCAGGGCACAGCCGAGCAGCCCGTGTCCCCTGCACAAGGTGCCGCTGCTGAACCCTGCAGGTGTCACCTGTGCCACCCCAGCATCCTTCCATGGCAGAGCCAGGCTGCTCACTGCCCGAAGGGATGGCAGCAGGACAGACACAGCTGGGCTCCGCAGGATGGAGGGACCGAGGGAGGGAAGCCTTCTCTGGCAGGGTCCAGAGCCCGGGCAAGGGGCACAGGGAAAGAGGGATGGATGTGGTTGCCTCCCTCGGCAGGACAAGGGATGTCCCGTGAGGAGCAATGGCAGTGTGGACAGGGATGGCTCAGTCCTGGCTCAGGGCAGGCACGGCAGCGTGCTGGGGAAAACAGAACCCTTTTGCAGCGCTGATTTACTACCTGACGGAAACCGGGATGGAAAAAACAACATTCCTGAATTCCTGTCCCCGTGCAACCCCTGCGATCCGCAGCACCCCGGCCGGCCGGCGGGGACCGGGACTGGGCACGGGCTGGGCACGGGCTGGGCACGGGCTGGGCACGGGCTGGAACCGGGCTGGGCACGGGCTGGGCACAGCTTGGACCCGGGCTGGGCACGGGCTGGGCACGGCTGCCGGTCCCGGCCCTGTGCCCGCACCCCGAGCCCGCAGCTGCTGCGGAGAGGCAGCAGGGGAATGCCAGGGATGGGCACGGGGGCTGCGGGCGTGATTCAGCGCTGAGCCAGGCAGGGAGGAGGAGGAGGAGGAGGATGACTGTGGCATCCCGGCCAGCTGGACCGTGTCCCCTCCCTGTCCGCCCCAGGCTGGAAGGAAGGGCTGGGTGTGGGCAGAGCGCATCCCTCTGAGCTCCTCCAGCCCGGGGCTCGTCCCTCCGCCTTCAGGGGGAGTGCAGCTCTCCCTGGGCAGGGCCGGGAGCAGGATGGGGAGCAGGAAGGGGATGCTGCCCCTTGGAGGGCTGAAATGTGTTTGTACCCCGGCACAGCCAGCCCAGCCCGGCCCCACAGGGTGTTTGCCCCACTCTGCCACCCCTGTTCCAAGGGGGTTCTGGTCAGGTTTTGGTGCTCAGCACGCCCACTCCCCGCTCCCACTGCTCAGCCCATGTTCCAGTCCCAGTCCCAATAAACCCTGATGCTCCACAGGGTTTGCATCCATCAAACATCGCCCTGTGCACTCCAGCCAAGCAGCACTGATCCTGCTCTGCCCTCCGGGCTGGGTTCAGCAGTGAATCTTCCCCTCCCTGCCACCCCCGTGGGGCTCATCTGACCTGGGGGTCCCAGCCAGGCCATCCTGGGAGCTGCCCATGTCCTGAGTGCATGACAGCCCCACGCAGGGCAGGTCCCAGCCTGTGCTGTCCTGCCCTGTGCTCAGCCTGAGCCCTGACCCCAGCTCCAGCTGCTGCATTCCAGGCAGTGAGCACAGCCCCAGCCTGGCTCCCGCAGCTGCCTCAAGCCCTTCTCCTCCTCAGTGCAGTTCTGGGGAGCAAAGCACCGGGTTTGCCATGTCCCACCAGGGAGTAAGTGCCAGGTTTGCCATGTCCCACCAGCTCAGCCTGATGCCAGCCCAAGGTGTCACCGGGGGGTGGTCATCCTCAGGGACCTGTGCCCTGCTGCTGTGGGACAGAGGGGCATCAGCTGGAGCCTCAGCAGATCACTACAGAGAGCCAGGGATGAAACTGCAGCTCAGCCTTTTCAAAGCTCAAATGGAATGTAAAAACCACAGAGGTCCAAGAGAGAAGATGAACTGAAAATCAAACTCTGGTCAGCGTGGCACAGCTGTCCCAGGACTGGCACCAGCACGGCTGCAGGGTGAGCTGGATTGGCAAGCCAGGCTCTGGCAGCTTTTAGCTCCACACTTCCCTGTGAGCCCGGGGCAGCTCCCCCTCCTCACCCATCCTGCAGGAACATCCCAGCTCTCTGGCACAGCAGGTCCCACACCCAGATTTGCCCTCAGAGCTGCAGCAGCAGCAGCCGCCAGAGGGAGGGAAGGGAGGGAAGGGAAGGGAAGGGAGGGCGGGCTGGCACAGCGGCGCCTTCACGCATTTCCCAGGCAATACCAAGCACATTTCCTGGGAGAGGATGAGGGAACTCTCACTGAACAAAACCCTGCTCCTGGAGGAGAGCACTCTGGGGATGGGGTCACCCCTGCATATCAGATGCCTGTTGATGGTTGTGCCAAAAACCGTGTTGGGTGGGAGGACAGGGCAGCCCCTGCAGTGGGGTTGGGGTTCACCCTGCAGTGGGGGTGGAACTCATCCCACAGCCCTGAGATGAGTGGGATGAACTTTCTGGCAGTGGAGTTACAGCTCATCCTGCAGCCTCAGTGGCCCCAGGGAGCTCAGCCTCAGCAGACACAAAGCACAAGACAGCAACCAAACCCCACAGGGGCTCGAAAATCCAGTTTAAACAACCTCTGAGCATTCAGGGCTGCCTGAGCTGGGACAGCTGAGTCTGAGCATCTCAGCTCCCCAGGCTCCCAACCAGGCTGCAGAACTTCCCAGGTAACCCTGGGGGCTGGCACAGCCACTGCTGGGTTGCACAGCCGTGTTTGAGATTGTCACAGCCCTGCCTGGGTCCTCCTGGACAGACAAACCAGGGGCTGTCACCTGGGGCTGTCAGGATCAGGGCGTGTGACATGCTAGTGCAGAGACCCAAGGTCGATAGCAGACCTGACAGCTCAGCCAAGGTTTGCTGAGCCCAGCAGCTCTGTCCTCCCCTCTGTGAACCCCTCACCATCACCTCCAGGCATCCCTGAAGCCCTAAAGCTCCCTGAAGAGCAGAACTGTGCTGCTAAGGAACAGGGAGCGCTCCCTGCTGCCTCCCAAACCTGCAGCCCTGGCCGTGCCTCGGCCCCCAGCTCTGATCCCAGGGAGGCAGGATGGGAGCTGGGAGCAGAGATGGGCGCACAGAGATGGGTGCACACAGCCTGGGAGCTGCCAGGCCCGGGATAAAGGACATTTGAGCAGCACAGGGACAGAGTGCACACGAGTGCAGGGTTTGGCCCCTCTGAGCCCCACGGGTCTGTCCATGGGAAACAAAGAGCATCCCGGGGAAGGGAGTGTTTTCTTTCCAGACCAGGAAAGCAGCCAAACCCCAGCACATGCCCATTCCCAGGCCTTGGCCCCAGCAGCACAGCAGGCTGGTGGCCTTGAGACATGAGGTCCTTTCCCATTGATCTCCCCCAAGGCTGAGCCTGGCCAGCCCAGCAAGGCAGGAGAGCAGCCCTGTGCTCCTGGGGGCTCTGGGGGTCCCTGAGGCCAGGGCAATGCCACCACCTCGCTGCTCAGAGGGGTCCCCCAGCATTTTGGGCTGCGGCTGTGTGTGTGTGTGTGTGCTCAGCAGTCTGGCTCCCTTCTGGCAGAGCCGCTTGTGCAGTAGGAATAAACACGCCGAGGACACATCCAGGCCAGTGCAAACAGCCCCTGACCGAGCTGCTCTCTCCCAACACTCTGTTTTCCTTTCTCTGCTTTTCCTCTCCTCTCTTAACCCCTTCAGGAGCCCGGGGGACCTGTGCCCAGTGGCCGAGGAGCTGCTGGAGCCAAACCCCATGAAACCCTGGGAGTCTGACCACAAGGAAGGGCTGGGACAGCAGTGAGCTTCCAGGGCTCCCCCCAGGGCTGGTTTTGCTGCCCTCAAGTCCCCTGGCTGTCGTTTCCCTCCCTCTTCTTCCTCCCCAACCTCCTTTCTGCCCTCCACAGCTCATCCTTTCCCCAACAGCTCCGGAGGGTCCTGGGGGAAAGGGCTGCTCCCCCTTCAGGGCCCATTTCACCCAGCCAAGCACTGGGCGCTGGCAGGGGGCACCTCACTCTGGGCAGGACAGAGGAGCCAGGAGCCACCCATGGTGAGGAAAGCACTCCGGGGAAGCAGAAAACCCCACAGGGTTCTCCGCTCTGCCGGGAGCCCTCTCCGTCCTGGAGGCTGCCGTGTGACACCGCTCTGTCCCCAAGGTCACCGAGAGCCGTGCCCTGCCAGCATCCCGCTGGGACGGCCGCGGATCGCGGGCACCTCTGGTGAGCCCGGGGATGCTCGCTCTCGCCACGCTCACCTCTTTCTCCTCCCCTTGTCGCCCTGGGGAAGCGCAGCTGGCTGCTGTCCATGCGCTCGGGCCGAGCCCGGAGCGGGTCCCGTCCCGCTGCCCCGGAGCCGTGCCCGGAGCTGGGGCCGCAGCGCCCGGCTCTGCTCCTGCTCCTGCTCCTGCTCCTGCTCCTGCTCCTGCTCCTGCTCCTGCTCCTGCTCCGCTGCAGCCGCGCAGGGCAGCGAGAACGGGGGGAGAGGGGCGGGAGGAGGGGAGGGGGGAAATGAAACTTTAATAGCACAGAGCCCCTTTTGTTTCCCAGCATATGGGATATTTCATACATGCTGAAGGCATTAACCACCTATATTCTTCAAGCGCTGGCGGCGGCTGGGAGCGCAGCCCTGAGCTCAGCTCGGGGCACAGCGCCTGTCCTGGGGGGCTGCAGCAAGCAGCAAGCAGCCCCTCTGCCCTGGGACCCCCCCCCAGAAACGGGGAGACCCTAAATTACAGCCTGGAGAACTGCTCTGCATGGTTTTGTCTCCCCAAAAGAGCAACCAAGCCCCCAAACTCGAAGCCAAGAAAGGGATGTCCCTTTCCCTGTTCTTTGGGCATGATGTGAAGTGGGGGAAACTAACTCAAACATCCCCAACATGAGACCCCAGACATCCCTCCTGTCCTGAGGACATGGCAGAGCCCAAAGGTCCCATGAGCTGTGGCTAACAGTGGCAGAGAGGGGCTGAGGAGGGCTGGTGTCATGTCCCCTCCCTGCCCAAATCCCAAGGACACAAAGGCATCCCTGGGGCAGCAAGCAGGCAAGGTGCTGACAGGGAAGGAGTGGGAAATACCCGCATGGGATACCCTCCTCATGCTGTTTACCCATTTTCTCCCCTCTGTCCCCTTTTGTGGTGTCTGGGGACAGGCCATGGTGCCTGTAAAATGGGTGACACCATCTTTGCAAGTGGGGAAGGGACATCTCCACGTCCTGAGCACAGACAGTGACTGCCACTGCCCCATGCATCAGCCCCCTCAGGGTGGGATGGGGATGTCTAGGGTCCTTGGCACTGCATCCTTCCCTTAATCCCATAGAAGAGATGTTGGCTTTGACCTTCTGGGCAGGAGAGGACATCCACAGGTGGCAAAACTCCAAGCGTGGTCTGAGATGGCGTGGGCCACATGCATGCTCTGTTTTCACTAGATTGGGTGGATTCCTCAGCACTGGGGCCCTTCATTGGTGCCCACCCCCTGACTGGCACCCATGAGGGCTCCCAAAGTGGGCTCCCCTTCACCAGCCCTCATGTGTTTGCCCAGCCAGGGGAAGAAAGGCAGGAGCCTACTCACGCAGGGTGTTGGGATATGCTGTCCATCCCACAGAGCCACAGCTCCACTTGTCCCTGAGCCCCCAGCCCTGCTCTATGCAGGATGCCCAGTAAATCCTTACTTTGTCCAGTGTTTATCCAGTCACACTCTAATTTGAAATAAAAAAGGCAGCCAGTAAAAGGCCTTTATAGCTCTTCAGAGCTCATAAACCGGCAGCGCTGGCGGACGGGGGCCAGATGATTGGGGGCTGCTAGGAAAATTTATTGCAGATTTTGGTAACTTAAACATTACAGCTCTGTGAGCCCCGGGACTGGTTTGCTGAGCAGCTCCCAGCGGCAGGGATGGAACAAGGGATGCTTTATTGGGGAAGGGAAGGGGGGGCTGACAGGTCTCACCCAGACCCACAGTTAACATCCACCCAGATTTAGACTGGCTCGTTTTTAAGGCAAGGCTTTGCACAGACTGAATCCATCCTCGTGCCGGGAGGGAGTGCATGTCCAGGATCCTATCCTCATGTCCAGGATCCAATCCTCATGTCCAGGATCCTGTCCTCATGTCCAGGGCTGCTGGACACGGGGCTGCATCACCCTGGCATGAAGGCAGCCCTCAGCAGCATCGCAGGGAGATGATGAATGGGACTGTGCCAGCACCTCCTTGTGCCAAATCCCCTGGCTCTGTGGAGACCTTGCACCAAGCCCTGCCTGGGCAGGAAAAGCTGGGACAGGCTGGCCAAGCTTTTCGTGGGAGTCTGTAGAATTTGGAGAGAATGAGAGGAAGCGGCCGGGGTGGGGAGCGTGCGAGGGAAGGCGGGTAGCAGGAGGGAAGGCATTTTTTCCTTGCCAGTGCCTTGGCTGATTCGGTGTGAACTGCTATAAATTTGTTCCTTATCTCTCAGGCCATTTAATGTTTTCATGCAAAGAAAATAGTCTGCAGGAAAAAAACCCCGCTGATAAAAGATCCCTTTGGCATTGGGAAGAATGTTAAATGTCTCTAATCAGCAGGGTCTGGGGCTTGGAGTGCTCCTGGAGCTGGCAGGGAGCTGAGAAGTTGTGGGGACTGGGCAAAGCTTGGAGCAGACTCTCCCAGCAGCCTGCCAGCTCTGGGGGGAGTTGGCATCTGCACCCCTGGGTGCCCCTTGCACACAGAGGACACAGTGCCCAGTGTGGGACAGCAGTGGCTGTGGCTGGGATGGCTCCAGACACTTCACCCTGCAGGTTCAACATGGATTAAACCAAATACTGCCAGAGAGATTTAAAAGTGGGAATATGAGGTGCAAATTCTATGGGAGAAAAGATATGGATCCAAACCTTTCTTGACTGCTTTCCAGGACCAGGCAGGAGCATGGGCTGTGCCAGGGACCCCCACAGGTCTTTGCACCTCCAGAACCTTCATCCCTCGCCTGTCCTGCCCCCATGGGGAAGCCAGGGGGAGGCTCCAGAGCTCCATGTGGCTGGAAGAATTCTTCCCAAGAAAACTGGCCCATGGACCAGCTGCTGTTTGGATTTACAATTGCAAAAGCAAATCCTGCACAATTCCTCCTTGGAACGAACCTCCTGGCCCTTATTGACGGTGCCCTTGCTCCTGCTGAGGACTGGAATGCAGGGCTGGAGGCACAGGGGGCACGAGCATCCCTCTCTGCAGGATCAGGAACTGCCTGGCTGCACTTCCCATGAGTGTGGGCACTGAGCTGTGTCCCTCCAGGCACTGGGTGATGCAAACACACCACCACATGCTGCTGCATTCCCTGGGAGCATCCCCACCGTGTGGCTCCCTGAGGGCCATCCCACCCTGCAGCCTGAGGCCAGCAGAGCCATGGCACAGGGACACAGGAGCCTCTGAACCGCAGCTTCACGTCCAGGCTGGAAAACAAACAAGGCAGCAAAAATGTAACTACAAAGGGGATTTTTCAGGGTGGGAAGGAATGGTTACTGATGACTCTCCCCCCCCTTTTTTTTCCCTCTTTTAGTAATGCTTCATTTTATACTCCAAGGGAGCAGAAATGCCATTGCAAATGAAAAAATCAAACCCTTCTGTTTCAACACACTCCCCAGCTCAATGTCCCCATGCAGCAGCACACCTACACACCAGGGCTGTCCTAACACAGCCCTGGCCCGGCAGAGCCCATTTCCAGGCAGCCTTCCCCCTTTGGCCAGTCCCATATCCCAGCGTCCTGCCTCCTCTGCCAGCCCCGCTCCCAGGCCCACGCTGCCATCCACATCCCCTCTCCACAGGCAAACACATTTTGTTCCACCTCCATCACGTGGCAGTGGGATGTGCGTTCTGGTGCCAGAGCACGCACGGCCGGCCGCGCCAGCAGCGCCTGCACAGAGCTGCTGCTGTGCTGTGCATCGCACTTGGCTGTTGTGGGGTGGTTTTGGCTGTGCCTGGGATGGTGGGGAGGAGCCAGCAGCTGGCACTTGCCATCAACACTGACCTGCTGGAATTGGTGTGGCGCCAGGTGTCTCACTCTTTGCTTGGACATCTGTCTGTGTGCCGACTCTGGCCTTGCTGTGGGGCATTTCTGTGCCTTTTAGAGCAAAACCAGAGGGATTTTGTAAAGCTGGGCGTTGTTTGGCAGACTGGCAGCATCACTGGCACCACAATGGCATCGTGGGATGAGGACAGTGGCCATGCATCAGCCCTGGGCACCCAGCATCCTCCTGCCAGGGGATGTGGGCATGAGGGTCCCAGGCTCTCATCTCTGAGGTGCCCAGTGGCAGCTCCCCTTGGACTCCAGTGCAGCCCCACTGCTTTTTCTGCCCTCTGGAGGACCCCCCCATCCCATCCCATCCCATCCCATCCCATCCCATCCCATCCCATCCCATCCCATCCCATCCCATCCCATCCCATCCCATCCCATCCCATCCCATCCCGTCTCCTGTGACGCAGGCGGCTTCGCTCCCAGACGGGCGGCGCTTGCCCCGAGCCCCAGGCAAAGAAAGCCCCTTTGTTCAGCTGAGCCAGCAGGGCTGGCTGACCCCAGTGACCTCCACCACCCGAAAACACAGTCCCTGCTGTCCCATGGGCCAGGGCAGGCATGAGGACAGGGACGGGGACAGCGCCGGACACCCCTCCTGGGTCAGGGTCAGTGCCCAGGGACACGGGCATGGGTCACTGAGGGTGCAAGGGCATGGAGCTGCCCTGTGCAGCCAGGAGGGATGGGCGGATGGATGGAGGGATGCTGTACAGCCAAACCTTTCATCTCATGCTCTTTGAGACGGGCAGAAATCACTGGGAAATAGTGGAGCTGCCAAGCTCACCAGGGTGGGATGGGGAGCGGGGCTGGCGCTGAACAAGCTGCTGCTAATGAGAAACAGGTGGAGAGCCCAGCACCCCCCTCTCCACCCAGCCTTTCTCAGCCCTCGGGGTCAGCCTGTATTTTCTTAAGTCCTGATTGCAGAGAAATTGGAGGCTTGTGTGCCAGTGGGTTCTGGTGTGCTCCAAAGCAAAGGGAGCCTGACAGGACCTGTGTTTATGTTTGGGAATGACTGGAGACTGTTCTGGCACTTTGCACCCTGGCTGAGCAGGGCACAGGACCCGTGGGACGATGCCTGCCCTGATCCTGCTCCAGCAGGAGCATCCCAGCTGGGAATGGCAGCCGCCCATCCAACAGCACCCAACTCATCCCCGGTTTGCATGCGGGAGAAGAGGAACCCTGAGCTGCTGAGCCAGAGAGGAAACGAGAGCAGAAAAATGTGATAAACAGCTGTAAAGCCCAGCCCTGGCTCTGTGCTGCTCCCGCCGTCGCGGGTCGGCCCCTCAGACTGTTTATGGAAAGCCCAGTTTGCCGAGAAATCCATCTCCCGTTTCCTGTTGATCGCTGGGAGCCAAGGTCCCTCCGCCAAGGGCCGCGCCGCCCGCGCACGTCTCGCTGCGAGACCGAGCAGGGGCTGAGCGCAGGGCAGGCAGGGGCTCAGGGAATGGGGAACCACTCCTGGGGGGCTGCAGAGTCCCCTGGGAGCTGATCACAGCTCTCTGGTGAGACACAGCAACCAACTCAGACAGAGAATTGGGAATTCTTCCTCCAACTCCTCAGCACCGAGGAGTGTGGGTGGGATGCTCACGGCCACCTGTGGACATCCAGGGCTGGGAGTGCCCATCCCGTTTCCATCAAGGATTCCTTCACCCTCAGGGCTCACCAGGCACATCCAAGGCCCCGGGCTGGGGACGGGTGCTGGGTCCCCCCTTGCCTCCCTCGCTTGCTGCTGGTGTGACCCCTCTGGAGGCCGTGCAGGAGCTGCAGCTCACTCAAGGCCAACCCCATTGTCGGTGCAGCCGTGCCGGGGGGAGCGGAGCCAGCCTGGGATGGGGCCGGAGCTGCAGATCCTGCCGCTCATGCCTGAGTCATCAGCCCGCGGGAGCTGAGCAAGGCAGGGCCGGGTGCTGACCTGAAATCCAGCCGGTTCTTTTCTCTGAAACAGGGCAGGGAGGGAAGGAAAAAGGCTGGGGGAAGGGGGGAGCAGTGAGTGGGTTTTGGCTGCTCAAATCTCCCCTTTTTTCAAACTGCTCCAGGGCCAAGGCAGTGCCACAGGGATGGAGGGAGGCTGCAGTGAGTCACAATGGGGACAGACACAAGGAGATGACAGCCTGCAAGGAAAAGGAAGGGGCTGGGAGATGTCAGGCGTATGTGTGCCCATGTTTTCACTGGGCTCATCCCAACTAATCCTTGGAAGAAGAAGAAAGAGGGGAAGAAGCAGAAAGAGCTTTCCACCCCCGGTGCCAGGTCCCCTCCCTGAGCCGCAGTTCCCGCTGGGCGGGGATGGGGATCTCGCCCGGCATGTGCCTTCTCCAGCTCCAGCACGGGGCCAAATCTGAGACAAGAGACATTCCCCCAGGGACAGCCCCATCCCAGCAGAGCTGCGGGCCAGGGGCAGATCTGGATCCTGCTGGCTGGGGAGGATGGCTGCACACCAAAACTCATCTCTGAGTGGTCGAATGGGTCAAAACAAGCCCATCCCATGGGCAGCTGGACCTCCCCTCCCCACACCGTCCCCTCCTCAAACCCCATCAGCAATCGCTGTTGCAGGAAATCCTGACTCCGGCCCTTCCATGGGATTTCACAGACCCCCCAGCAACCCCAGCACCGGATCCAGGGAGAACACCCACGCCAGGCCCACCCCAGACCCACCCCATCCCTACCCTGGGCTGCTCCCCATGAGCAGGGGGTGTCCCCCAGCCCATCTGGGGAGCTGGGGACCGTCACCCATGTGGTCACCAGCTGCTTGGAAACATTTCCCTGGCTCCGGGTTATGTGAACAGATTTTTATAATTATTAGCCTTGGTAATTTACCGTAAAATATTTATTCTGGCTCATTCCAAGGCGTTTGATTCGTGTTGGGTCCGTACGGCTTGGGGGGGGTGTGCGTGGGGAGCCACGCGGCCGCGCGGGGCTGGATGCTCGCTCCCTTCCTGTGTAAATATCCACATGGATGTGTGTGGCCCGGGGAGGAGACCCTGGTGGCAGCCGGGACTGGGGGTCCGGCTCACTGTGCGCCTCCAAACCCCCTCCTACTGCAAGCCCAGCGCCCCCAGCCCTGCCGGACACGGGGCAGGGGAGGGTGGAGGTGATGTCCTGCATGGAAGGATGAGGGGGGAAAGCACCCTCGGTGAGGTGGGTGGAGGTGGCGGGAGGGACCAGGGGAGGGTCCCGGGGTGGCAGCGGCGACCCCAGCACGCCTGGGTGGTCGGCAGGGCTGGGCTGCTCACGCCCTGGATGGGCTGGGAAGATGGAGCTGAGATGGGCTCTGTAGCCCCCAGTTCGGGAGGAAAGGACGCCCCGAGCCCCCCCTGCCCGCCCCGGCGCTGGGACCCCCGGCACGGCTCCCCAGGCCCCGCGGGCTCCGGCAGCGGCGCCCCCCGTGATGGGCGGGGAGGCTCCAGCGGTGAAACTCAAGCCAGACGTGCAGCAGCGGGAACCCTTTAACATTTCCCTGCTCGGTGCCTGCAGCTGGAAAGCCCCTCCAGCAGCCCTGGCTCCCGAGCCTCTCCTCCCTCGCTCCCCAAGTGTGCCCTGAAAAGGAGCTGCAGATGCTGCCCCAGGGAGGAACAAGGGCAGGGACACACGGGGGATGCTCCAGCAGCTCTGGGCAGTGCTGGGATCATTGGGGAGGGCAGCAACCTGAAAGCACCAGCAAACAAAGGCCACCGAGTCCCCACGGGGCTTAAAATGACAAGGAGAAGTATTAGAATGGTTGAAAATTACAGATTGTGCGGGCTGAGTTCCACCCCCACAGCAGTGCCAGCCCCCTGGCAGTGGGAATGTGCTGGTACCAGCATGGGATTTGCCTCTCCGTGAGCTCAGGCAAGTTCCATCTGCATTGACGTGGCCAGAAGCTGGATTTGCTCAAGGAAAAGTTGCCAGGACGGCCAGAATCACACACATCTTGTCACCCTTTGCCCCCCTCAGAGTCTGGAGCCTTGTTTAGTGTCTGCCTTTGCTTTTCTTTAGGGCTCAGCATCCCCCCACACCCTTTCCTCATCCTCGGCCTCCTGACGTGACAGGACACCCCAGCCTGCCTCCCAGCTGGCCCCTGCATTATTAAAGCAGATCCTCCTTATCAGCCTTTATCTTTTTCCACTCATGCAAAACCTGCCTGGCTCCAGCTTTGCCAGCCATCAGTACCTCCAGCACTGAGGACTTTGGGTCGTCCCTTCAGTGCTGCCCCTCAGTCCATCCCCTTGTGCCCTCTGGGGGTGACAAACCCAGCGCTTCCCTGCCTCCAGAGCCCTGGGAAGGAGCCCCTGCTGCCCCAGGCTGGAGCTGCTCCCACACCTGGTTCCAATAACAAACAGGGGAAGGGACAAAGGCGCCTTCAGGAGGGCAGGGGGATGCAGGGAGAGGGGCAGTGCAGGGCTGGGACGGGGGGCAGGCAGAGGGGGCACCAGCCCAGCAGCTCTGGGGGCTGGAAGGGCACAGCTGCCCATGAGCACATCTCTGAACAAACAGCACTCACACAAAGGGGTTAACTGCAGCACCGGAAAGCTGGGATTAATGGAAATTGGTTATAAGAATTTTCCCAGATGGAAGAAACATCTTTTTGTCATCTGTCCTTTGACATTTCAAGTCTATTTTGCATCCCCAGCATTTTCTGATTTGGGCTGTGACATTTAAAATGGGCAATTTGTGTTTACAGTCTTAGGCGTTGTAAATACCTTATATATAAATGGCTTTGCATGTATAGGAGACATTCTATACATTTGTATCTTTGAAACAAGAGCTATAAATCTTTACAGGAAAATGTAGATCTACAAAACCATTTATATCAGCTTTGTAGTCAAAGGGTAGATGAACATGTAAAGAAATACATTGACTTTTTCAGACACTGGGATTTAGTCTTGTTTTATCACAAAGTGTAAATATGTCACTTCAAAATCATGAGAGGCATTAAAAGAAATATTTTGCATGGCTTTTATTCAAGGACTTGCTGACTTGCACTGTTCCCCCCTTCCAGGCATCATTCGCCTCCAATCACAGGTCCCATGACAAGGATGCAGCAGGGTCAGGGCTGCAGAGCCAAGGTCACATCCCAGCAGCTGTGGGGGGGATGCAAAGGGACACAGCTCTCCAGGGGGGCCTGGCATGGCCACAGTCCCCTCCCAGCACACAGCACTGTGTGACACCACCTGGGGCCTCAGGAGGCTTTCAACAGCCCTGAATCTGACCTTCCATGAGGGTCCCATCATCCCAGCAGGAGCGTGACCCCAGACAGAGCCTCTCCAGCAGCACCTCTGTCACCTCCCTGTCCATGACAAGATCCCCTGGGAGGCCCCCAGCTTGCAGCAAAGGGCTGTGGAAGGAGGTGAAGCCATTGCTGTGCTCACTGTCCTGCCACAGTATGAAATATTTGCAGTGTCTGCTTTACCCTCACCTGGGCTGGGGACACCTTTGTCAGGGAGCTCCTCATGGTCAGGGATCTCTGTTACTGACTGGGTGCAGACACAGCCTGTGAGAGAGCTGTGTCCCTGGCCTGTCCTGACTCCTCCATGGATTCCAGAGCCAAGGTCTTGGACAGCCCAGGGCTGGCTGGGCTCTGGCCCTTCTGTGTGCCTCTTTGGAGGAGCAGGGATGGGCGAGTGACAGTGACATTCCTTCAAGCTAAATCTGTGGTTTAGATATAATTTGATTGAAATAATTCTGATTTCTGTGGAGTCTCATTGTAAAGCTTGATTTAAATGTCGAGGCTCAGCAGGCTGAGAAGGCTGGGGAGAGCACAGAGTGAATGGAGGAGGAACCCATCCCACCCATAAACTGCTGAGCACCCCCACCTCCATCTGCTTTGGGGAGCAAACACAGGAGATGGCTTTCAAGTCATCCAAGAGTTCTCTCTCTTGTCCCCCCACCCAGCCTGCTCACCAGATGATGGAAGGCACAATATCCCTCTGCAGGGGTTTGCATCCCAGCAGCCACAGGGAGCCAGGGCACTGCTGGCAGCAGGCAGGATGAGCTGGCTGGGTGAACATGCACTCCAAGTGCTGCCACTGCCACCTCATTCCCTGCAAAACCCCTCTCCAACCCCTCCCTCCCACGGCTGGGGGTCTCAAATCGAGTGAGGCACCTCGGGGTGGGATCCTGGTCTGGTCTGTTCAGCTGTGCTGGGGACAAGGAGAGGGTTAGGGGGCCACAGGTCCCTGCATTCAGTGGCACATCCCTATCAGTTACCCCACTGCCTGCAGCTGCAGCCTCCAGCCCTGAGCCCAGCCAGGTGAGCTCTGCACCCTGCTGCCACATCATCATCATCATCATCATCATCATCATCATCATCATCATCATCATCATCATCATCATCATCCCTTCCCTGCACTCTGCTGCCAGCATCCCTCCTTCCCTGCATCCCTCCTGCCCACATCTCTCCCTGCCCATGTCCCTCCTGGTCCCTGTTTGGGCTGTGGCACCACCAGCACTCCCTGAGCCCCTGGGAAGAGCAGCCCAGGCACAGCTGTGCCCCCTGTCCCTCCTGCAGACATTTCCAGCAGGGATTCCCTGGCACATCCCAACAGCCAGGAGGACGCAGGACACGTTGGGGCACGGAGGTGGGATGTGTCAGGACGAGGGTATGGGACGTGTCAGGGCACGCTGCAGGATGAATCAAGGTGCAGAGTGCGGCCATCAGGGATGAACTCAACCTCACAGCAGTTTGTGGGCTGGAAAGCAGCCCTCATCATGGCCACTGTGTCCTGCCTGCAGGCTGGGGCTGCCAGGAGCATCCTCATCTGCTCCTCTGGGAGCCCCAGGGAGCTGCTGACAGCCACAAGTGCCCCATGCAGCTCATGGAAGCTCAGAGCTGGGCAGGGCTGCCGTGGGGTCTCTGGTAGGGGGCTGCAGGACAAGGCTGCAGCAGGGACAGCCCAGACAAGCCCTGCAGTCCAGGGGCAGTGAGGGTTTGAGCCTGCTGGCTGCAGCTGCCCAGCCTCTGGCCCTTGCTCAGCCCAGAAAGGATTTTGCCAACTTTGCACATTTTTGGCAGAAGCTAAAAAACATCACTGGTGCCAAGGCAAGGGGAACAGATCCTCCCTCACACAGGGCTCTCCTGTGGCTGTGGGAGGGCAGAGACCTCCTCATCCTCCTGGGCACCCCGGGGCCATGGCATGGGGCTGAGCTGTGCTTATGAACCTGTTAATTAACAAGCAATTAATTCAGGACTAAGCTGAGCACCAGCTGGGCCCACCTGGGGCAGCCCAGGACCAAGATGGAAGTTTCCTTACACATCATCTGGGGCTGGAGGATGCTTCTTCCTGGGCGTGGGGACACAGGAATGGAACCGTGGTGGGTGCCTGGCCAGGATGTGCTCCAGGGAATGAGCTCAGGGAACGAGCAGCCTCCTCTCCTGGGCAAGCAGCTCCATGGTTCCCCCAGATCTCCCCCTGCAGCCCCCTCTCCTCCCTCCACGCGGCTCCTGCGGCACCACACGTCGTTTGTCACTCGGACAGGTTCAAACACAGCCGTCTGGGATTCATTAGGCTCCGTCTCGGTTTCCTGCGGCGCTCGGCAGGGGCCGGCCAGGAAGGCAGCGGGGAGGCGGCAGCAGCAGAAGGGCGGGCAGGCTCGGGCAGGCAGGGAATGGAGCGTGGGGCAGGGGGGCACGGCAATCAGGGACCCCCGGCCCCACAAATCCCTCCCCAGTGCTCAGGCAGGCGGTGCTGGATGCTGTCCCGGGAGGAGGAGGAGGCTGTGGGAGCTGAGCAGCATCCACGGATCCGGGACTGGAGAGCTGCTGCCACCTCGTGCATGGAGAGCGGCTCCCGCACAGCCCCTTCCAAACCCCACAGAGATGGGCCCAAAGGCAGCCAGGACCCCCAGGGGCAGGGCGGGATCACGCCAGCGAGCAGAGACACAGGCAACAACAGCAAATAAAACCAGAGCCCCCCCATTTATTAGCAGTTGGTTCAAGAGGACCCTATAGCAGTGCTTGGGAGCCTCCCCAGCACAGCCCCCGTGGCCCCAGGTGGGCTACAGGGCTCCTGTGAAACATCCAGGTGGGAATGCTGCTGCCAGCAGGGCAGTGAGACATCCACCCCACTGCCCTGGCCCCACTGGGGCAGCACTGGGCATTGCTCCCCTCCCATGGAACTGCTGCCATCCCCATCCACCCCACTGCCCTGGCCCCCTCGGGCAGCACTGGGCATTGCTCCCCTCCCATGGAACTGCTGCCATCCCACACCCTGCAGGGCAGCTCCATCCAAGGGGAACTGTGGGCCCACATCCCAGCAAACCCGTGGTGGCTCAGTCTCCTCTCTCTGCCAGCAATCCCAGGGCGTGGGAGAGGCTGCAGCTCTGTGCAGCCCCACTGGCACAAAGATGTGTCTCCCACTGGGAAACCCTCCTGTTTCCCCTCTGACCTTTGTCCTTGTCATGTCTAACGACCAAAGAGACCATGTAAAACCCTTGGCGTTTAGGTACAAATCCTGGCACTGAAGAAAAAACACCTCCCTGCAAAATGGGAACCCCCCACCCCACCCCCTTAAAACCCAGCATTATTAAAATACTTTCGTTTTTAATATTCAAGAGGTTTGAAGTTCTCTCAGCATTCTTCTGATTGCCTTTATCCCAATGTCTGCTCTGTCCCCGAGCTCTCCTCCATGCCAGGGTGTGCTGGGCACCACTTGGCTTTACCACAGGAAACACCACGTGTGTACAAGAGTGCAGGAAGGGCTTGGGGGTCATGAGCAAACTGGGACCAGTATGCCCAGACCAGCATGCCAGCCCCTTCTCCTGCTAGGCCACATCCCCACCACACTGCCCATGGAGGGGGAGCCAGAGGCTGAGGAGCTGGAATATGATGACAGAGATGACAAAAGAAATTGTGCCCCAGTCTTTGAAAGGAAAATCCACCTTGTTCTCAGCTTTTCCAAGTAGGTGCTGGGGGAATCCAGCAGACTCTCCTGTTTCCTGCCATGAGGCTGATGGCAGGAGTGGGTCTGGTTTCCCCTGTGCTTTGGGTCTCCACCAGCTCCATCCCTCTGCTCCAGCTCAGCAAAGTCACCACAGTGCACCCAGAACAGCTCCTCCACCCTTGGACCAGGAAGTGAGGGACAGCTCTGGTGCTGCTCTCAGGCCCAAGGCAGCTGGAACCCATTTTGAGCAGAGAAAGGGGGAATTTGTGCCACTTCCCTACGCCAGAGCAGGGTGGGAAGTGACGAGGAATTAAAAAGGAAAAATAAAATGAAAGAGATACAGGTGTGAGGCAGGCAGAGAGGCGGGAGCACAGGGATTGCAGAGTTGGATCACTGCTCAGACAACCTCCAGTGGAGCCCTGTGCTCCTGGGGGTCCTCTCCAAGCCTCTGGTGCAGCCATACGCTCCTGGGGATCCCCTCCAAGCCTCCATGATGCTGTGTGCTCCTGGGGTCCCCTCCAAGGCCAGGTATTGCTGAGAACGTCCTGCTGGCACAGGGTCAGCCCCGCTCAGGTATTGCCGGGGGTGGCAGCAGCAGCTACCTGGTGCTCTGCAGCTCCTCCCGCAGCCAGGTGGGCAAAGTCTGCCCCATTTTGTACAGGAGCTTGGAGAGCTCTATGTTATGGTCCCTGTAATAGTCCCGCAGGAAGGAGCGTGACTGCAACGGGAGAGGAAAGAGGAGAGTCAGGGGACCAGCCTGGAGCCCACCAGCCCAGCACAGCCCTGCTCAGGGCCAGCCCAGGAGGCTTTCTGCATACTCACATCCAAATCCATCTCGGGGTACTTCCTCCCTTTGCTCTTTCCCAAGCATTTTGTTTTTCCTCCATCCAGAAGCTGACACCAGAATCCTTTCTTTGGATCAAACCTGCGAAGCGAGAGCTCTGCCTTAGCCCTCTTATCCCCCTCACACCTTCCATGGACATCCTGTCAAGCAGGTCCCACTGCTGTCCAGCCCTGCACAGGGCACTTCTCCAACTCTGGAATCCACAGCCCAGCTAACATCTTGTCATCAACTCCCTGGTACCACAGGACCCCCCTGCAGCTGTGCAGTAAGCAGTCTACCAGGCTCATTCATTGCCCTGATGAAGGAGCAGAGTCTACCTGGGTTTAATTACCATTTTCTGTGACACTTTTGTCCCTGGATGCCCTCAAGTGCCCCACAGCAGCTGGGTGGACAAATACATAGGCAAGCCATGGCACAGGTAAATTATTATTTCTCTCTGGAGGCTTCCCACGGTGGGGTTTAATGGAAGGCTCAGAGCAAGGTGACACCAGCAGAGGTGCCACACAGCCAGCAGCTCCCCTCATGCATTTATGAGGAGATGGAGTGCCAGGGCTCAATATCATCATCTGTGTCACAAATGCTGAAACCTCCTCCACGAGCCCAGGGCTGCTCTTGGGCTGCCTGCAGTGACCTCACTGTAGTGTTTGGATAAGTCTCAGGTGAAAGCTCAACCTCATCAAACTCAGCAGCAGCTCTGTGGAGAGGCCAGGGCTGGGGGCTGCTCTGGGTCCGTGTCCCCAGGGCAATCCAGTGCATGGGAGCAGTGGCAGGGTGGAGGAAGGAGAAGCTGGGGAAGGACTCACGCCAGGGTCTTGTGATAATCGATGAAGTTGGTCACACCAAGGAATTTCTGGACTGTGTCCATCACTTTGGCAGGTTCTGTTCGGAGCAGCTTGCCATCCAGCACCAGGATCTGCAGGGAGCAAGGCACAGGGTTGAGGTGTCACTGGCTCCAGCCCTGCTCTCCTGAGGCAAGAGGACACCTTTAACACACCTTAGATCACCTTGGAGCCAAATCTACCACCAGGACACCTGCTAAATACCAATGTGCCCTGGTGCTCCCTTACACTGGCTGCTGGAAAATGAAATGCAACTAAAGCCAGGGCCAGGACACACCCAGGACAACATCAGAGCTTCTGCTCAGGGCTACCCAACCCACAGGCAGCTGGGATTGCAACATAGCAATTATACTAGCAGCAGGCAACTAATAAGACTTGATAAGGTTAATCAACAGTGGAAAAATCATTCAGGGATTGATCCCATGCTCTCCAGCAGTGCTGCACTGTGTGGGTCACAGCAGGGCTGCCATCCAGCTCCCATTTTCCCTGCAGACAGCCTGAACTACGGGCATCTTCACCAGCTATTTTTGTCCTGTTCAATGCCATGGTGCCACCAGACAGGGCAGCCTCAGGGCTCTGTGGCCAAGAGTGAGGGTCAGTGTTGGGTGACCCTGCAGAGCCACCCACAGCCTTCTGCCCCCACTCCCTTTCAACCCTGCTGTGGCAACCCACACAAGGCCATCACTGTGTGTTATCCATTACCAGGCTCCCTTCTTGCACAGAACCTCTCCTCTGCCCCTTCTCCAAGCACTTTTACTCCTCTCTCCGTAGTTTGAATGGTCTAAGAAAAACAGCTCCCAGGGGAAGGATGCAAGATCTCTTTCCCCCACATCCTTGCGTGGGTGAGGGCTGTAGGACTGGTTGCTGTGACAGTGTTCACAGGGGGCTTAGGATGAGGGAAGAGAGGAGGATCTGACTCCATGTTTCAGAAGGCTTGATTTATTATTTTATGATACATATTATATTAAAACTATATTAAAAGAATAGAAGAAAGGATTTCATCAGAAGGCTAGCTAAGAATAGAAAAAAAAGCAATAATAACAAAGGCTTGTGGCTCGGACAGAGAGCTCACTGTGATTGGCCATTAATTAGGAACAACCAACATGGACCAATCACAGATGCACCTGTTGCATTCCACAGCAGCAGATAACCATTGGTTACATTTTGTTCCTGAGGCCTCTCAGCTTCTCAGGAGGAAAAAATCCTAAGGAAAGGATTTTTCATAGAAGGTGTGTGTGCCAGGTCGCTGCCATCCCTACCTGGTTGGCGTGGTAGCTGCTGAGCCAGCGCTCGATGTGGGTGGCGTACCAGCCCGGCACCAGGCAGCGGCTCTGCAGCGCCCGCAGCCGCGGCCCCGCCTCGGGCCCCGCCGTGATCACCTCGTGGAACGTGTACTTCAGGGCAACCACGTCGTCGTGAGCTCGCTGGTGCTGTCACAGAATCACAGAATCACAAAATCACAGAATTTCTAGGTTGGAAGAGACCTTTAAGATCATCGAGTCCAACCCATGTTCTAACACCTCAACTAGATCATGGCACCAAGTGCCTCATCCAGGCTTTTTTTAAACACATCGAGGGGTGGTGACTCCACCACCTCCCTGGGCAGATGATTCCAGTATTTGACCACTCTTTCCGTGAAAAACTTCCTCCTTAATTCTAGCCTGTATCTCCCTTGGCGCAGCTTGAGACTGTGTCCTCTTGTTCTGTCTGTTGTTGCCCGGAGAAAGAGACCGACCCCCAGCTCCTGCCAGGCAGGAGCAAGGCAGGTTTGTCCCCAGGGTAACCCAATCCTGGGCTGCCCATGAGGTGCAGCAGCTCCCAGGCCACCACAATGCATCCTCATGCATCACATTCAGCCACATTCTCCACATCCCCGGCCAAGCCCACAGGACTGCCCAACCCAGGGGAGGGGCAGAGGCTCACCTGATACCAGGAGTAGGCTCGATCTGCAGGGTTGATGAGGATGGTGATGATTTTGGCCTTGGACAGCAGGGCTGCAGCTCGCCGAGGAGCCACTTCAGAGTCAAAGTAGTTGGCACTTTTCTCAAAGTAGAAGTCAGAGGTGGTGTTGGAGGGGATGGGGAAGAATTCCATGTACCTGGGGAAGGCACAGAGTGAGGCTGGCAGACAGGCACCACAAGACGGCCCCAGCACTGCCCTCACAGGTGACATCTCAGACACTCAGAAGGGAAATCTCACAGCCTGCCTTCCCAAAGTTATGGGCACTCCCCCATAGCACAGTCCCCACAATGCAGAGACCCACCAGTCGATGCCCTTGTGATAGTTGTGTCCATTGAAGAACTGTATCTCCTCAAAGGTCTCTGAGCTGGGGTAGTTGCTGCTCAGGTCCGGGTGCATCCCCAGGAAGAGATAAAGGGCAGTGGTTCCTTTGGACAGACAGAAATAGGGAGCTGACACAGGCCAAACCTCCCTCCAAGCTCTGCTTCAGGGCAGGAGGGCTGACAGAGGCTCTTTGTGGGTCCTGCCAAGCCCCCCAGCATGCTCACAGAACTGAAGGTGAAGGGAAGCACCTGTTTTTTGGGGCCCAATGATAAGAAGCTTTGGGAATCGGTCACAGGTCTTTTCTTTGGACCAAATGTCCTTGTGTCGTTTGTCTTCGCAGGGATCCTGAAACACAGTGTGGAGGATCAGAGACAGAGCAGCCTGGATGGGACCCCACACCACTGCTCAGCCCCTCCAGCCTCAGCAGACACAGGGGAGGCCACCCTGCTCAGCAGGCAGGACAAAGACTGGGCTTATCTCCAGGTCTACAGGACAAACCCCTTTCTGGCACTGCCTGCAGAACCAGCAAGAGGTGAAAAGCCACAGCTTACCCACGGAACCAGGAAGAAATCCAGGTTGGAAGCTACCTGAGGCCCAAAGCAGGGCCAGCTGCACCCCACTACCCTCTCCCAGCACAATAAAAAAGGTCACCCCTCTATTGTAGGCACAGGGGTACCTGCCACAGTGGGTCCTTCTCCTCGGAAAAGATCTGGAAGTATTTCTGTGCCAGCTGCACAGGGGGCAGTGTCTGCAGCTTCAAGTTGGTCCAGGAGTTGAGGAAGCGGACCAGGTGCTTGAAGGTGTACAAGCCCAGGCGGTCGTTGCCATAGTTGGACAGGTGGGTCATGAAGATGCTGATCTGAAGCCAGGACAGAGCAGGGGTTAGTGGAGCCTCACCCAGCAGCCATCCCACAAATGGCCCCACCCTGGCTGAGGACACTGGGGACATCTCCCGCAGTAGGGCCAGGACAGCTCTGCAAGACATCTGTCTGTCTGTCCCTGGGCAGTACTTACAGGGTTCAGGAGGACAGTCAGGAACAGTTCACCCCCGTTGATGATTTTGTCCAGTTCACTGGAGCCACCAGGGTACTCATTGTAGAAAATGGTGTGTGTGAACAGGCCACAGGTTTGCCGGGGGAGTACCTGGGGCAGGGAAAAAGATATGGATGGAACAGGTGGGAGAACCAGGGCAATGAAATGGCCACATGGCCTCCCCCAGGCTTTGAGAGCTGGGTGTCCATCCTTTCACACAAAAAGGGGGAACCTGGCTTCAATCCCTCAGAGGCCAGGACCAGTTCCACTGCCCCTCACCACCCTTGACTTGAATCTGTACACAGAAAGGAAGGATGTGGACAGATGGAAACACCAAAAACCGTCCTCACACAAGCTTCACCCATGCAGGATGAGCAAGGGGGAACAACCCCCTCAAACTGGAGCTGCACAGAAACCACGTCCCGAGGTGCTGGTTCTGGTGGGAGAGGCAGGAGAAGAGAGGCCCCAGAGACAAAGGGCAGCACCCACCATGATGCCGTTGTGGATGAAGCCGCGGCGGTAGCGGGCGGGTTTCAGGTGTGGATATTCCTCCGTGCTCGTCACCCTGATGGACCAAACCTGCTTCCAGGCCTCGTACAGCTGCACGTGCACAGGGTACACGCCCGAGTGGTGGGGGGCCACAGCGTACCCCATGTCTGTGGGGATGCCATGCTCCTGCAGAGAACAGAGTGTGGAATGGGTGACTGTGGAGACCCCAAAATCTCAAACCAATCCCTCTCCATTCCCAGCTACAAAGTGTCTATTTGTGCCTCTGCATCCTCTCCTAAGCCTGGCTGTCTCCACAAAAGGGAGCCCGGGAGCAGCCATGCTGGGTGGACACCCACTCCTCTGTTTCATTCAGACCATCCTCATCCCTGTCTTCTGCTGTCACCCACAGAACAGCCACAGCCAAGCTGTTGTGTGAAGAATGAGGAGTACAGCTATATAGGTCTGCAGATTGGTTTGTATCAGTAGATACAAAACAGCCTGGAAAGTCTGAGCTGGAACATTGCCCATCCTAAGTAGGAAAGGTCTGGTCTCTCTCTAATTAAGCACTTGTAATTATCAGATAATAAATTCAAGTTAGTTTGAAGATCCCTCTCTTAGGCCACAGGATCCAATTATTAACAGGTCTGGCTTTACCAGTTTGGATTCAAGACAGCTGTCAGTCAATCACAGCATGAACTGGTGTCAGTGCCACACAAAGGACAGCACAAGACCAAGCTGAAGGTCAAAGGCTCCCTTTAAACCAAACATGTCCCTGACAGTCCAGCCTGTAGAGGGAGTTTCCACCAGCCAGAGCCTCCCAGCACAGCCACGGCTCCAGATCCCACATCATCACCAGCACACATTCACACGGTGCCAGGCTGAGCATCCCCCTGGGCTGCACCTCTGCATCCCCACAGTTCCAGGCCAGGTGAGCACAGCTGCAGAGCACAGCCCTTGAACAGCCACTGGGGCAGCTCACTGCCACAGCAACTAGTTGGCTGCTGCAGATAAATCCTTTAGCTCTAGTTACTAGAGTACAAATGGATTTACTCACACAGCTGCAACATGGGGGACATGACTTAATGTCACCAGGTCCCTCTGCTCCAGCAAGAAGGGGGTATTCCCTGGGAATCTTCTTTGCTCCTCTTCTACCATCCTCCCCTCACCACAAGCAACCCCACAGGAAGCATTTTACTCACGACAGCGAATTTCTTGTTTAAGGTCATCTGCTCAGCAAGAACCGACTGGTTGTGGAAGAGGTGAGGCTGCATGTGGCTCCACATGTGAGGGAACCACCAGAACTCCTTCACGTAGGACAGCAGCAGGTCATCACCTTCGTCCTCAGCATCAGTACCTGTGGCACGACACTTTCTGTCACCACTGAGCACAGAGAGCTGTGTGAGCAGCTGGGGCAGGGGGAGGGCCAGCCCCTCTTGGTGGCCAGGTGATGGAAGAATAGGGTGGGATGCCTGAGGACTCTCCTACAGCCCAACAGCATCCTCTCTGAGCACCAGCTGTACAGCACCCAGGAGAAGCGGTGCCCTTGCCCTCCTCACCTGTGTGGAAGAATTTCCCTGAGTATCCCAGGTTGAAGGTGAAGTTCGGGATGTGGGTGCGCAGCTCGTTCTGGGTGTCAAACAGTGCCTGGGACAAGGGGAGAGAAAGCAAAGTGTCCTCAGCATGTGGCCTCAGGGACAGCTGCCACATCAGGGCAAGCACCAATGTCCCTGAGCGCTTTGCAGAGGGACTCTCAGAGGGACAAGGGAGCAGGAAAGTCCATCTCTGGAGCACCCCTGAGCAAGCACAAGAGTCCAGCCCTGCCCACCCAGCCAGGAGAGCACAGACACACCTTGACATCCTCCACCTTCATGCGTGTGCCCTCCTTGCCCACAAAGATGTCATCGATGTCCACCAGGATGTAGCGGTCAAGGGGCAGAGACAACCTCTTGCCAGTCAGGAAGGAGACCGAGTCCACAAAGACCAACTTGTGCAGCCAGAAGTTGAGGTTGTTGCCAAAGAGCACCCTCTGAATGCCATCGTGGAGGCCCAGGTCCTGCATCACGGTGGTGTGCAGGGCAGCATCCACGCTCATGTGAGGGATGGACTCAGCTGACTTGGTCTTGGCCAGGAGGACGGGCTCGTAGGTGGAGTGGTTGGACTGGAAGACAGTCCAGTCCTCCCCGGGGAGCACGCCCTTCTCCACCTCGCTGGGCCGCGTGATGTACAGCAGGGGCGACTTGGGGTTGATGCTGCAGTCCTTCAGCGCCAGGTTGGAGTGGAGGAAGAGTGGGAAGCCCTTCAGCTGGGCACTCAGAAGGCTGTTCTCGTTGGCCTGCATGGGGAAAATGGGAGCTACAGGAGATGGGACACTGGGGACAAGGCAGGGGCTCACCAACAGCCACAGCAACAGAGGCAGCAGCTCACCACCCCTTGAGATCCAGGTTCTGGGTTCTCTCTTTCCTCTCTGGAGAATGGGGTGCCCGCATCCCCCTCACACACTCAGTCCTGCTCATGTCCTATGTGCAAAGTGCCCCAAGGCTAGGAGCCCTGGGCAGGAGAAGGGCTGCTGAGCAAAATATCTATTCATGCTTTTGGCAAACCCCAGCAAGGGTCACTGCTAGAAAACAAGTGCTAAAAGCAACTGGACTGATCCCAGAAGTGTGTTTTTTCCCCCCAAAATCTCCAAAGGCCACACAGCCCTTCCAAAGGGAGAGAGCTTCTCTGCTAGAAGCCTGTGCCCCACACCAACTCATGCTGCTTGTAGAAAGCATGGGGAGGGCAAAGTCCCTGTGGGGCAGCAGGACACAGGGCTCACATCAGGCCTGGCCATGGGATTTGGTTTGCCCCTTGTGCCCCCTTACCTTGAAGAAGCCGATGATGCCCACGCCATACTCCACGCAGTACTTGTCCAGCAGCTCCCGGTTCCAGGCGTCCAGGTTGACGTACTTGAGGATGTTCTCGTAGATGATGAGCGCAAAGCGTCCCCGGTCCTTGTCGGTCAGCGTGGGCATGTCCCCCTTGCCCGGGGCAATCTCTGTCCTGTATTTGAAGCGACTCGACTCCAAAATGGCCACAATCTCCTGGCCCAGCTGGGAGTAGAGGCTCTCCACGAACACCAGCACCAAGGGGTCCGTGCGGGAGGAGTCGGCCACCTTGAGGGTCTTCAGTGGCAGCAAGCGGGAAGGGGCGACCTTGGGCTCGTCGCAGTCCAGCCCCGCCACGTCCCCAGAGGGCTCCAAGCCCCTTTTCCACCCATATAAATAATAAGCAGAGACGAAAACACTGAGCAGGCAGAAGGCAAAGAGCAGGAGCAACACCACCTGCGGAGAGAGCTGCCAGATACCCCGCCGGGCCCTGGCCAGCACAGTCATCCTTGCATCCGCTGGGTGAGGTGGGGTCCCTCTCCCCTGCCCGCCCCCTCCCCTCACGAGCCCCGGGGAGGGGAAGAAGCAAGCAACCAACCAACAAAAAATCAGGTAAAATCAAATTGAATACTACTAATAAATTAAAATACTAGCAGGCTGCCTGTGCAGGCTCTCCCCTCCAGCAGTCCGGCGTCCCTCGCCGTCTGCTTCATGTCACCATGGCAGAGGCACCAAGAGTCCCTGTGCTGAGCCAAAATTCTTGTGGTGATGGCAGCAACAGCAGCAGCAGCAGCTCCATGGCCTCAGCGGGGCGAGGGGGCGGCGGGCGGCCTCGGCGTGGATCCTGCTGGGAATGTGGGCATGGCGGATCCCTGCTTCCCCGGCTCCACACGGCACCCTGAGAGAGAGAGAGGGGTGGGATGAGAGGGCAGGGACAGTGCCAACCTGCTGCTGTTGTTTCTGCCAGCCTGACAGCCCCAGAAGAGTCCTCACAAGCTCACTGGCGTGCCAGGGCTTGCACAAGAATGTTGTGGCACCAGGGATGCAGCAGGAGTGCGGCACACAGCCGTGCTGCCGTGGGATCCGGGCTGTGGGTGCACCTGGAGTGCAGGTGCATCACCAGGTGCTATGGAGGGGAGACCCCAGACCCCAGTGAATATCTGGTACCTCAAGCCATTCTTGCCTGTGCCCATCAGGAGCTGCACTCTGCTGAGGAGAATGGGGGGTGGTCTGAGCCCCCATGGCCCAGCTCGGCTGGCAGGGAGGGACACGGGAGGGACATGGGGAGCCTGCCAGCTGGGTGGCTCAATGCTGAGCCAGGAGCCGCCAGCCAAGGTCAGATGGGAATGCAGGAGTGACCACACGGAACCAAAGGGACCTTGGGAATATTTTTGTCTTCCCTGTGAAAGGCTCATTTGAAAAAAGAAAAGGAAAACAATAAGCACTGCTTGCCAGAAGGTGAAGCCAACTAGGGGACAGACTGATGAGGCCAATGCGTTTAAGGAAAAGAAGTGACTCACAGCATTGTCCCCAGATGCATTACCAGTGTTGGGGACAAGGGCAGGAGTCCCTGCTCCTCCCAGGGAGAGCTCCCTGTGCCCTGCCAGCACCGTGGCTGAGCACCCTTCCTGCTGACACCAGCCGGGCTCCTAACAGGATTAAATGTGGCCGGCTGAGCGGCACTGTGGATTACAGGCTGGGGCTTGGCAGGGTAATCCTGTCATCCCTGCCCTTCCCAGCAGCAACTCCTGCTCCAGGCAGTGCTTCCCAACCCTGCCAACATGGCACTGCTTCAGCCAGCCCTCTGTAGGTGCTCCTGGCAGCCAGTCTCCTTGCAGCCTCCATCACTGTCTCCTCCTTCACCATCTCCAGGACACACCAGCAATCTCCCCTTGTTGTCTGTGCTGGGCGTGGTGGAACACTTGGGTTTATTGATTTGTAATTTATTTTTGTGCACATGGATGATCTCCAGGCAATCAAGAGAGATTGCACCTTCTCTCCTTAGCCCCCCTGAGGTGCGTCCTGTCTATTCCACCTCAGTCCTTCTGCCCCTCCAGCATCCCTGAGACAACAGCACTGCTGGGGTTTTGGGACAGGGCACTTCTGCAGGTCTGCTGATTTTAGGGATGTGCTTGTGCAGAGGCTTCCCTGCACCTCCCTGCCTAGGGATGCAGTGAGCTGGGAATGCATTATCCAGCACCTGGCTGTGCCATCCCACTCCCTCTCCATTTCTTTCATCTGCCAGGAGCAGAGGGTGCTGGCAGCTGCATTCCCACAGTGACAGGCAGGCAAATGGCAGCAGTGGGTTTGATGCCAAGCACCAGAGCCAGCAGCTGATGGACAGGACTGTGTGTCCATCCTTGCTCCACCCTCCATGAAACAGGGAAGAGGGCTCTGCATCTACATCACATGCCACTTCCAAGAGCGCTTCATTAGTCCATTCTCTCCTAAGAGCTTTTAATTACAGGTACTTAATGATCAGGCTTTGGAGACAGCATCCCTGGCCAGACTCTGGTTGAGTCTCCCCAGGCTGCCACGTCAAAGCCTGCCCAGGCAGGGGGCCAGCACTGGACCCCCAGAGCAGCCAGGTGAGAGCTGGGGCTGGGATTGGCAGCATCCTGCCCCAAGGACCTGCCAGTGTGGCAGGAAGCAGGCAGGAATCCTGCTCTGCCAGTTCACTGCCAGAGCAAACCCTCCATGGGGAGCATGCCAAGGGCTCTGGGGTGATGCTGCAGGGTGGGGATGCTCCTGCCCAGGGCTTTCCCCTGCGCAGCGGGTGCTGGCTGCATCCTGCCCAGCAAACCGCTGCACAGCCCCAGCAGTGGTGGGAGAGCTCATTGCCAGAGAAGGAAGCAGGTTCATGCCCCAAAGCACAAAACAAGTCCTTGAGACCAACAGCTTTTCTAAAACAAAAACAGAAACAAGATGGTAAAATTTAAAAAACCACAAGACCTGGCAAGGTGACAGCCAGGGTCAAACTTCCTTTTAACCTGATTTTTAGATGCGGCTAAGGTGCCTTTTAAAACCACAGTGGTTATTTAAAAGGCACCAGCTGGAAATGTCAGCCCGAGTCTCACACACAGACCTCAGGCCCCCAAAATCGGTGCTGGCAGGCTCCCATCTCCAGGCAGGTGCTCAGCCACAGCTGCACATCAAGGACCCCGGGAGAAAGAGCCCTGGAAAATGCTCTTTTCTCGTGGGTCTCTGAGCAATGCCCTGGCACAGACGCCACTGGAGAGGAGGCTCAGTGAGGAGGCTTAGCCACTGTGCTCTTAATCCGGCTGCCCTGACAAACACAATCAGCATCCAAGCAGCTTCCCGGCGTGGCTGGGAGCCCGGAGCGCCCCGCGGAGCCGGATCCGACCCCAGGGCGGGCACGGAGCACAACCAGGGGACAGGGAAACCCTTTACTTTTCAAATCTAAGAGAGCTGCAGGAGGAAAGGAAAAATGTTTGAAAAGCTTTTCAAAACACACCCCCTGGTGCAGTTTGGGGATGGTGGTTTCCCCCTGCTCAGAGTTATTTTCCACAAATGCTGCCTGGGGAACCACTGCACCCCAGAAAGTCAGGGAGGCACTAGATGGGATGAGAGGGAATGAAACCATCTCCACTAGTGGCTTACAGCACTCTTCCTTTAAATTCCAGTGAGACTTTGCAGAGATGCAATGGAAGGATTGAATATAAGCAAGGAAGTGCAAACATATCTGGAGGACAAGGAAGGGTCAGTGATCCCAGAAGACAACCACAGCAGGGTTTGATTTATTGGGGGGTGGAATAGGTCTGACTGCAGGTGCAAGCAGTGAAGATCAGGCAGTTCACAAGTCCCATATGTTGGATAAATCAACTGTCCCAAGCCCATGGCTCAGAAACAAGAGGAGAGCTCAAAACCATGGGTGTGACAGAGCAAGAAATTGCTCACACATTTCCTTTGTACTACTTTGGAAAGGGTGGAAGGGGAAGAGCAGGCATCCACTGTCATGCAGAAAATACTTCAAGATTCTGTGCAAGAACCTTGGTCCACAATTCTAGGAGCTCCAAAACCTCCAACATTCAACCCACAGAGATGAAGCCACATCCTAAACATCCCAGCCAGATGGGTCACCCTGCTCCTCTCCTGCTGGCACCCTTTGGGTGGGCATCCCTGGTTATCACTCCTCATCAGTGCAGGGAGAGGCCCACCACCGCTGATTAATCACCTCCTCAGCACCGTGCCAGCTCCACCTCTCCATGTGAGCCAGCCCTGGGGGTTAAGCATGGATGGAGGAGGATTTAGAGGCAGGATGCTAAATTGCATTGCACAGCTCAGGGATTTGCAATCACTCCTGCTCGCTCCAACACTTCCCTTCCCCTCTCCGACCACTGCAGGGAATGTGGATGGATCAGCCTCACCTACACATCTGCTGCACTTCCCACTTGAAAGCAAAAGGCTACTGGAAGGTCTAAATTTGGCCAGGCTGGGGATCAGGTCCCCAGCAGGTGGATAGTGCGTGTCCAACCCCACCTTCTGTCTCTCCCACACCTCAGGAACCCCTGCCAGCATCCCCAGAGATCACCAAGTGGTGCCCTGCAGCCCTGGGAATAAGCACTACCTGTAAAAGATGCACAAGAGGCAGCTAAATTATTATTAATAGGTTTAAGTTCCCTCTAGAGGGAATCCCCTTCACTCACTGGTAATATTTAGAGGGCTACAGATCTAAAACCACTGAGCTAAGCATGTCCTTAGAGAGGAGATTAATGCCATCACATTATTCAGGAGACAACTGCAAGCTCAAGACAGGGGAGGTTGCTTTGAAAATTAAAAAGTAACTGGCATGGAAAAATGGCCTTTAAACACCCACCTCTGCACTGCTGCCTTTATCAGCTCTAAATGACAGTGATCCCAGCTGTGACTGGAAATATCTGCAGGCAGCTGGAAGCACTGGCAAGGGAAGAGAGCTATCTCAGGGTGTGAAGGACCACTGGCTGTCCCATCTCCTCCCTCCCCAGCCACAGCTGGACCCACTGACCAAGAGAAGGCACAATCAGGAAATGATCTCCTTTATTGTGGTGCATGGTGGGGTGATGATCCCACCAGGATGCCCCTGGAGCTGGGGCACAATCCCTGGGTCACAGGAGATGAACCATAGCAGCCCAGGAAGAGAAACCCAGCAAAAAAACACTGCAAAACCAAGGTGATTCCCATGTTCTGACAGCCTGGATGAGCCTTTAGGACGGGCCCAAGAGACCTGGACAGCTGTAGCGACATCCATTTGCCTCCTGCCAAGCTGCAAAGCCTGGGTGTCTGGGCAGGAGCAGACAGAGAGGGGAAAACACAGAGAAGGACACAGAGGAGCAGAAAGGAGCTTGTCCCAGTCACCCACTTGCCAGAGGTTTTGTAATGCCAGATAAGGAGCATCTTAGTAGTAATTACACAGGCTGCTTAAGTGCTTTGCAAACAGTAGTTACAACCTACCAGGGAGAAAAACACCTTGCTCTGGGAGAGGGACAATCCCTGTGCTCCTTTCCTGAGGACACCAGCCTCCCACCAGTGCCCAAGAGGTGCCAAGTTAAAAATGGACAAGGGCAGCCCCAGCAGCTGCCCCTGGGACAGGCAGTGACAGGCAGCCACTGGTGCTGCTCCCACTGCAAACACACATGGCTCAGCTTCTCCCCTTCCTGCACAGGCTGGGTATGACCAGACACAAGGCAGTATCAGGAAAACTCATCTGTGATTTATAAAGTCGGGAGAATTTCCACCCCAGGGGGACTTCAGCAGGGAAATCCTCCTTTTTTCTCAGATCTTTTTTGTTAAGATCTGATTTATAGAGCCTGGTCAGAAATGAGCAGTTGGAGCATTCACCTGGATTGCCGAACTAAGCTTCATCCTGACACTCACTCTGCTCTGGAAATAAACCTCTGGCTTTGCCTGCCCACCACCTTCCTGTTCCTGGGGGAAAGAAACCAATATGAGCAATGAGAGCAGTGAAAGTGGTTAAGAATTTTCACTTTAAAAAAATTTATTTTTAGTCAAAGTGTCCAGCTCTGGAAGAGGCATTTTTTTCACCCACAAAGCCCTGTTAGCACTTCAGTTTTACTGCAAAAGATAAAAGTAATGTTTTTCTCAGGTTTTCTTCAAAAAAACAATCATGAGAACAGCTCATTGCCTGCAGAGGGATGAAAAAGCAAGGTTCAGTGTGTGTGACATGTATATGCTGAATTTTTAGGGAAGAAAAAAACCTGAATTTTTTTTTTTTTTTTAAATCTAAAACCCTAAAAACTGGGTTAAGTTTCTGGAAGCCCACGATTAAAACTTTTCATGGCAGAACAGCTGGTAAGTCCAACTGGTGGGTTTCTAAGACTAGTTCTAGCAAACCCCACATCTCAAACCCACATGCCAAGGTCCTGTCCCTGCTAATCCCCATCTCCCACTCTGTTCCCCAGCCCCATCAGTGAGGCTGTACAGAGGAATCCTCTGCAGAGGTCACCCCATTTCTGATCCTGGGGCAGCAGTGGCTCCCACCCTCCTTGTCCTCAGCACTCTGATCTGGACCAGCACCTCACCATCTCCCAGTCCCCACATTAAATCGGTCTCCTCCACAAACTAGGCCAGCAATTAGCAGCAGTCATTAGTTTTCCTATGCCCCAGGGGCACTGGGGTTGGGCAGCTGATCCCTCAGCACTGATGATCGCCAACACCACCCCAACAAAACACCCCAACACTCCACAGCCAGGTTATGGTTTGTGTTTGTGCCACTGCAGCCCCCCCAAAAAAGCAGAAGCCCTTCACAGGTGACTCCTTCTCAGGGGTGTTTTTTGTCCTTGAATCCTTGGGAACAGCCTCGGAGCAGAGCTTGGGGAATTCTCCCAAACCTTAATTGAAAGAGGCGCTTAACGAGGAGAGTTTCTTTTGTCTGTTAATTGAAACAGGTTCTTACCGACAAAACTCCCCATGAATTTTAAGTGGGTTCACAGGGGGAAAAAATCCACTGAATGAATTGGGTTTTCCTGCTCCGAAATGTGCCGTGTCGGTTCCTGTGGCTTTCCAAGCACCCAAGAGCCTTTCTGGATAATCGGGGTCTGAATCCCAAGCATTTTAAAAGGGAAAAGAATGAGGGGAAAATAATCTCACATGCATTTTTATATTTCACTGGAGAGGCAGCCTGCCCTCTCACAGGCAGGTCACACAAGGACTCCTACCTAAAAAACATGGACTGAAAACCCCTCGATGCCACCTTTTGCTGCCTCTGACACTTGGCTTGGGCAGACTTTCCCTGCAGAGATGCTGGTCCTGCCACGAGCGTGAGGCTGACACTGGATCTCAGAGAGCCTTGAGGCAGCAGCGATTCCCTGTGCTCAGCCATGGCAGCACTGCCAGCCCCACAGGATGGGCCAGCTGCTTCCTTTTCTTGACAGCTTCCCAAGCTGGTAGGAGAGCAAGGAGAGCAGAGCCACCCTGCCAGCTGTTCAGGGGAGCACAGGCTGCCCTGTGAGCGCTCACCCAGCCCCAAACCAGCACTTTTGCAAAGCAGAATCCATAAAACCACAGCATGGACCAGCTCACACAGAGCAACCAACCCCCTCTGCCAGTGCCCACATTCCAGAGAAATCCCTGCAAGGATGGAGCTGCTCCCTCCTCCCAGGGGCTCCCCGGGATGCTCCTGTCACACCACATCCATCCTGCCTGATGTCCCAGTGCTTTGCTGAGCTGCCTCTGACCTCCACTTTGCTGCAGACACTGCCAGGAGCCCAAAGCAGCCTCAGGGCCCCTCAGCCAGCATTGAATGAGGGGTCAGGGCAGCCCCTGCCATGCTGTTGTTCCAGGGGGGGCTCCCGGGGGGCAGGTCCTTTGGGAAGGGCTGGGCAGCACACACTGACACACAGGCAGCAGCTTCCAGGGCCAGCACGCTCCAAGGTCATGGCCAGGACAGGCTGGAGGTCAGATCTTTTATTAGACCAATGGACACAGTTGGAAAAAGCGACACATTTTGGCCGCTGAGGCATTTCTCAGCCCCAAGAGCACATCTGTTTTTTCCTAAAGGTATTAGTTAGGCTAATAAAAGACATTACCTCTGCATGTAAACTTTGTCACCCTTCAAATGTACCAGAGGCTGCAAGGCTCAGCAGCTCAGGGAAAACACAGGGAGCAGGAACAGAGCACAGCGGACACTTGTGAGATTTGTTTTGTTTTCACCCCCTAGAACATCACTGGCAAAGGCAACACTTGCCCCCAACAAGCAACTGAGCTGCCTCTTGCCTCTCCTATTTCCAGACCCAGGTCTGAGGGTGCAGGAACCTAATGGCATGTCCAGGATAAGTATGTTGCTTTGGTTTGGTTTCTGCTCTAGCAGCAGCCCTATCCTCTCCTTCTCTGCAGGGGCTCCAAGGCAAGTGAATGCTCAACCTGTCATGCCCCACCTGCACCAACTCCTCCCCTCCTGGCCTCAATCCCACTCTCTGACGCAAATCCATGAGACCAGCAGTGCACCAGCACAGCAAGGGATGGATCAAGGTTGATGGAGGAGACTGAAAATGGCCTGAGCCACTGTCCAGGCATTGACAGCACTCAGCCATACTTCAAAACTGTGGCTAACACTCTTTAATGCATCCCCTTTCTTTAGCCTAGGGCTGTAGGCCTGTACAAGGCTGTGAAGATGCAGATAGTGTTGGAAGGAAGGGGAATACTTGGTGGAGTGCTGACAAGTGGCTAAAAGGTTACTACTTGTAGCCCTGTATCTGGATACCTGCACCCAGGTGTCTGGGTTTTGCCAGACATGGGAAGCAGAGCCAGGACAGCAGCAGGCTACCCCGAGGAGCAGCAACATCCTAGGGGCTACCATCCTTCCTAAGCATACCCAGAGCTTTGGGGTGAGACACACATCTCCCCGTGAGGCAGAGGGAGCTGAGCTGGACATCCCTCGCTACATCCAACCCTCAACATGCCCAAGCTCAGAGACAGGAGACACTTCTTCCCTGCTTTACATTAGCGAATGTAAATTTCAAGATATTTTGGGTTCCCTGGCAGAAGCAGGGCAACAAGACAGAGGTCCTAGAAGAGAGTCCTGACCTTTCCAAGACATCCTCCAATTCCACAGCTTTCACCAGACCAGTAGCAGGGCTGAACTCACGACATGCCCACTCATTAATACCAGAGCAGTTCCTCTTGGGATACCTCCCATTTAGGGATCTCTTGGCCTTACTAAACCCCTTTAGGAAGGCTTGTGCCACCTGAAGGTTGTGCAGAAGGTAGTGTCCTGTTTCTGGAGGCTGCAGCAAGGTCCTGCTGGTTTTGGAGAGGGCATGGAAACTGAGGTGCTCCCAGTGGCAGTCCCCTGTCACTGGCCACAGTCACACAGGGATTTACAGCTCAATATTGATCAGTCTTCTGCCATTACAGACAGTGGCTCTTGCAGGAAAACAACATGAATCACAAGCTACAGGCCACCATCTCTCCGTGTCTGCAGGGTGAGAGACCCATCCAGCCCTTCCAGGGGTCTGGCATGAGGGCTGTCCAGCTCCTCCACACCTGGGGACAGAGGGGGCACAAGGGCATCATCTCCCATTGGCACCTGCAGACTGGGCACAGCCCTCAAGGCTCACAGGATGGTCTCCAAGAAAGCAGCATCCTATTTTCCCTTCACTGAGGTCCTCCTGCCCCTGTGTCAAGTTCCAATACCACCAACATACACGTGACAATGGCACAAAGCAATGCCACCACCTCAGCCAAAAACAAACAGGGAAGTCAAGGGCTGTCCTGAAGTTGGAAGGGTTGGAAACATCAGTGAGAGACTGGCAGCCCCTGTCCTCTGAGGCCATGAAGCAAAGACAAGCCACAGAAACGTAGTATCTTGCTTCTCTTGTCTGGAGTCCTAACTTTATTCTGGCAAGCTCTACCTCAACAGCCAAAAATAAAAACACAGCTCATTAATGTACATCTAGAAGGCAGAATTACACAAAAAACCCCTTTTAAGCGAAACCCTCCATGACTCTGCCCCAGAGTACAAAGAGCCAAGAGAGCATCTCCATCTCCAGCATGCAGTCAGAAGCTGGGCAAGATGGGAAACTTGGTGAGACCACAGCCCTCCATCCTCAGCCCAGCACCCAGAGATATCCCAAAATCAAACCTGCTTACAAAAGCAGGCGCTGATGGTGACACTCTGCAGCAGGGACACACTCAGCTGTGCCATACTTCACCATGACACGCTACTGAAGAAAATATTAATCATTGCCTCTTCATTCCAGCCTGGGTTTTGACTTATGAGGTGTCTTCTTCCTTCAGTTTAAATTACCACCAACAGCGAATTAAATACATCCTGTTCTACAGTACTGACAGAGACACACAGGAAGGGGGGAAAAACCCAAAACAACCTGTCAGGAAAAGTCTGTTTGCCTGGATGCTGGTGGCATGGATTTTCCATGGATTTTTTTTTTCCAAACAAAATCATATCAGACAACCAGCTTCCCAAAGGCACAGGAAGCGGGAAGGGCTTTGTGTGTGTGAGCTTCACCAGCAGCATCTGTGTCCTGTGCCAGCAGCTCTAGGTTGGAAGGGGCAGATTTGGGGGGCTGTAGCTGGTGAGGTGTCATGGCATGTACTGGGGCTGGGCAATGGGTGGCATGGGGAGGTCCTGGCTTCCCCATATCCACACATGGATGCCCCAGCCATGGAGGGGCACTGGGAAACATGAGCTTCGCCTTCACTATCCTTGCCCAAAATGAACACTGACACAGGCAAAGGGAAGATGCTCAGTCATTTTGCCAGAGGCCACCAGCATTGGGGTTTATTTTCCTGCCATATCAAGCCCCGCACGTTTTTTCTATTGTTTAATTTCCTTCTTCTCCACCCACGGCAAGTTCACTCAGAAGAGAGGAACTTATTTCCTATTGAATTTGTCCTGCTTGTTTTATTTGGAAAAGGGCAGCTTCCTCAGCTGTGGTCCCCATGTGCAGCTGAGAGGAGCAGGCAGGGGGCTGCTCACCTCCCCATCTTCACCAGCCCAGCCCAGTAAAAACCACAGTCGAGATGTGAGTAACAAAGGTGCTGCTTTGCTGCAGGAAGAGCTGCTGATCCAAGGCTGCCGGTGACAAAGGGGCACTGCAAGGCGCCGGTTTCCCAGCCCTGCAAGCGCCGTTAGTGGGAAGACAACCATCCCATGGTGTGCTGGGGCAGCAGCTGGCTGGGATCATGAGATGGAAGAGTCCCGGTGCTGGGATATGTAGGACTGCAGTGCTGGGAGGGAGCATCAGCCTCGACAGAAAGCAAAGTCTTCCAGGTGATGCCAAAGGTCGCCCAAGCTGGTGTGGCTTCTGTGCGGCCGGGCATCAGGGGCTGCCCCCATCTGCCTGGTGCGGTGGTAGAGGCAAGCCCAAAGACTTGGGGAGATAATACACACAGCAATGCACGAGCGGCCCAGGAGCTCACCGGCGGGGGAGAAAATGCCAGGACCTCTTCAAGAGGGGGTGGTGAGGTGCTCCACAGGAGCACCAGCCACGCTGGGCCAGCCGTGCCATGCGCAAGGTGCGCACCTCCAGGTGTCCTGGCCGCGCTGCCCTGGCTCTCCGCTCCCGCACGGTTTTATCCACCTCCACTCGCACTGCTCGGCAGCGGGGACACCCCAGGCCGAGCACCCGCGCCTGGCACCGTGCTGCAGCCTGGCCTCGGCTGCTCCCGGCGGTGCCCGGAGCGGCGGGGCCACGGCAGCCCCGGGCACGGCGCGGCCTCGCCGCCTCCTCCGAGCCCCGAGACCCCTCGGCCTGGCGGGGCCGCGGTTCGGCTCGGGGGGCTCCCGCCGGCCCCCCGCTCCACCCGGGCCGGCTCCTCCCGGGGGCACCGGGCCGTTCCGCCGCGGGGCCGGGCGGGGTGTGCCGCCGTTGGCGGGGGACGGGAGCACCGCCGGGCCCGGTTCCCGGCGCAGCCCGGCCGGGGCGGTGCGAGGCCCGGCGGGCCCGGCCCGCGCTGCCGCCCGCCCGCTCCCCCGCCCGCCCTTTGTCTGCGCCGCCGCCCCGCTCGGGCCGTACCTGCCGCCGCCGGGCCCGCTCCGCTCCGCTCCTCTCCGCTCCGCTCCGCCAGGCCGCCGCCGCCCGCTCCGCCGGCCCGGCCCCGCTCGGCGCGTCCCGCCCGCCGCCCGGGCAGGCACCGCCCCCGCCGCCCCCCGCCAGCACCGCCCGGGGACCGCGCGGGGCTCCGCGGCTCGGCCGGAGCGGGGTAGCCCGGGACAGCGCCGGGGGCAGCGCGGGGCTCGGGGCTGCCCCGCCCGCCCAGCGCAGCCCCCGCTCCGCGCCCCTCCGCGCCCGGTGGCCGTGAGCAGCCGGGCGGTAATCCCCCGGCGGGAGGGCTCAGATCCCCGCGCCCCGGGTGCCTGTGATGATCGTGGTGCTCGGCGATGCTCCCGCCAGGCCCCCGCGTTCCCACTGTTTGCCGGGATGAGCACGATGGGGTGTCCAAAGGGCATGGCCCAGGCTGTGTTTGGTGTAGCTGGGGTGTCAGGCTCCTACCCAGAGCCTTTTCGTCCTTCCCCCAGTGTGCACACACCCTTTGTGTCAGATTTCTAAGGCCGGTCAAACCTGAGGTTGTCCCCAGCCTCCTGCCCATCTGCAGAACCCAGGTATCATTTCAGGGTGCTGGGATCACATCGTTTCAGCTTTTCCTCCCTGACTTCAAGATAAGCTCAAGGGCCACATCCAAGTTACTGGCTGGCTGCCCCCAACTTGCATGCGCACAACACAAAATTCCCTTCATTCCTCAGAGAGGGGGGAAATGAGCTGCTCCATTCCTGCCCTGCCCTTGGAGGCTGCTGGCGACTGTGCCGGCATGTGGAGACACGCTCAGGTCCAGAGTTAATCACCCACTCGAGCCGCCCAGGTCTGCCTCACTGCCCGCGTTAGAAGAGATGTGGTGCATTAAGACAACCCTGTCCAGCCCATGGGGACAAGTTTCATGTCCAGCCCGTGGAGATGATATGTGGCAGAAGGTCTGCTCGGTTTGGTTAAGGCAGCATACCCTGGGAGAGCTTCCGACTGAACAAGAGTCGAGGAAGCAATTTCAATCAAATGCAACAAGCAGATAAACAAACAAAAGGAAAACAAGAAAGGAAATTGAAGGGAAATAGACACAAAGAATGGCAGACTATTATGGTTGGAAATTTTCTAAGTGTTCATTGAAGTCAAAGACTTATTATCCTTAAACATTTCACTTCCCTCACAAGCATTTTCTCTGAAGATCCCTGAATATTTTTCAAATGCCAAAGTTACTTGAAAGCTCAGAAAACAAAAAGGGACAAACAGCAAGTTTTTCAACTGTGAACTGCTGTAAAGGGTATTAAAGGGATTATTTTTTTTTCAGCCTTAAATGATTTGCAAACTCAGCCTGAAAAAAGTATCTCCCCTGGGAACAGCATTCTGAGGCCACACTAACCTCCGCCAGAGGAGATTCATGCACAAATCATTGAGCAAAAAGCCAGCAATGAGTAATCAAAGGCACGCACCAAACTCCAAGAACAATCTGCAGAATCCACAGTCTCAAGTGGTAAAGTTTTCCACTGAATAATTTCTTCTGAGAAAAAGGAATTTGTTGAATTCTAGGTCTTCTAGGTCTGGCATTTGTGAATATCTTTTTTTTTTTTTTTTTTTTTAAGAAAAAAAGACTCACTGGAAACAGAAGACTGCTCAGAAAGGCACTGGGATTTATTAATACCAGCTTTGCCATTTTACATGAGTATCAGGTAGCTTTTTTTTCTTGCCTGTCTTCTGTTTGCAAACACAAAGGAAACCAATTCCTTTCCTGCGTGCTTTAAGCTACAGGCTCTTCTTCAGCACATCTGTCAGAAAGCAGTTCAGCAGCTTTCCTCTGCATTGTTTCCAATTTATTAATCAACACTTCCAGCTCCCTACTGAGTTACAGCCACATTATGGTCCCCTTGAAGTCCATGGCAGCACTTCCACCAACTTCATTAGGACCAGAAACTCGCTCTTGAAGTCTCTGCCAATTCCTTAAGTGCTTTAACTTCAGTGTTAGAGATTTTTGTTTTAATCTTCCTACGCCTGTTTCTGACACATCATTTTACATGTGTGCATGCACCAACTGCCCTTCTTGAAACTAAAAATGGCCTTAAAAGCAAATGGAAAAGTTTGGGATTTTTTTTTTCACCTGTGAATGATGCAATTGGGACCCTGAATGTCTCTTTGCCATAGCTGTTAGAGGAGATGCCATCCTGAGGGGTCTGTTAGAGAGCCCCAACTGCAGACTCTGCTCCCTATCAGGCAGACAGCTGGGGTTCAGCCTGCTGCAGGGGGAATTTTGGCCTCTTCCAGTTCCAGTCTCTGTTTCAAGGCCACCAGTAAGGCCACTGGTCCATGGCTCATGGGAACAACTCACAGCCATGGAAACAGTGATATCTGAGCACCAAAAGTTCTTTCTTGTGGGAAGCCTGGAGCTGGGGCCTTTGCAGGTCAGGCCAGTCACTTGCCACTGACCCCACTCAGCCTGAACCAGTTTGCCCCAAGGCCAAAGCCCGGCAGGAGAAGATGTTAGGAGCAGCATTCCCCTTTGCCTGCCCTTTTTTGTTTAGTCACCAGCTGAGTTATGAAATCCGCCTGCAGCGTCACCGTGTCTGTGGGTTTCCCATGGGCTGGAGAGGCTATTACCAAGGAGCAGCTGGAATGTTAATTACCCATTAAGGAACTAAATCTGGGGGATTTCTCAAAGCAAATACACATCATCTCTGGCACTAACCCCACAGTGGCCTGAGCATCCTTCCCAGCCAGGCTGGAGGACGCAATCCTTGCAGCCCCTGCTGGAAGCCCCTCCCTTCTCATCCCAGCCAGGGAATGCTCTCAGCGCGGTCCTCAGCAGCAGGACAGCCTGGCTGGAGCTGGCGTTCCAGCCCCAGGAACATTTTGCAGGGCAAGCAGCTCCCTTGCAGACACACCAGAACTAGTGCAAGGCAAAGTGAAAGGGAAGAATGTGTCCCAGGGAGTGGAGAAAACTCCATCCTGCCCAGTGGAGCAGTCTGTCTCCCAGCTTTAGGGCTGAGGGCAGCACAGGATTTTGAACCAGTGGGTTAATTCTTTTAGCAGCTCATATGGTTATTTCAGCCTGTTGCCCATAAGCTGAGGCTTGTCTCTTTGCCTCTGGCTTGCATCTGTTCCAGGGGGAATATCCATAGGCTCGTACAGTCCTCTTGGAGGACTGTCACAGGCACAGCAGCACACGTGGCTCCGTGGGGACAAAGCCAGCCTGCCTGTGCACACCTCACCAGCCCCAGGCTCCTCCTCAGACAGGGCACCCACAGCACACATGCCCTGACACAGGCTGACCTCTGCTGCTGACTCTTTCCTTCCCCTTTCCTCCAAATCAGGCCGCTGCCACCGGAGCTCCTGGCTAGAATTACAGCAGCTCTGCCAACGCGTATTTTAAAAGCCTCTCCTTCCACATCCAAACAGGAAGAACCCTGATGCAGTGGCAAAAGTGTATCGAGCACAGGAGCAAGTGAAGGTGTTCACAGGGTCAAGACCGGGGTTACAGTGGCATCCCTGAGCACAGAGAGCTTTCCCAGGGAAAAGCCCCAGCAAGAGTGGGGGCAGTGCAGCCGGACAAGGAGCCTTCAGAATCAAATCTCTTTTTCCTGCTGGCAGCCCAGAGGTTTGTATCCTGGAATGCCTGGCCAGAGAAAGGAAAAGATATGGGAAATCTGGATAAGCAATATGGGCAAGTGGATGCTACCCTAAAAACACATAGCACCCCACAGCTGCAGAGGAGATGGACATGAGAAGGGAGGCAGACATTTCTGATGGGCCAGCACCAAATGCTCTCAGTGATGCAGAGGTGCTGGACCCTCCCTGCAGATGTTTCCAGGCCTTTGGACTGCACAGCCTCGCTAGCAGTGCTGTTATAAGGAGCCTCCCTTGTCCAGCTGCTTCTCCTCCACCAGCCCAGCTCTGAGCACAGTTCTGGATGCAGATCTGAAGCTCTGTCAGGCATTCCCATGGAGGGACCATGGGTGCTCCTGCTCTGTCACTCACACCCCAGCCCATGTGGCTCAGAGCTCTGTGTTTTCCAGAGGCAGCCCAGCACCAGGTGGAGCAGCTGGAAGCAGGGCAGGATGATGCCCAGGAAGCATTTCATCAGCTCTATAAATTCAATTTTGTTGTGCCTCTGTTCTGAAGGTTTTTGGTGTTCCCCATCCTTACCCTCCTGAGCACTTATTAAATCACTTGGAAACAGAAAATATTGCCTTGTTGGACTTCCTTTATGTAAAATTTTACAAACTGACATTCTTTTTGTTGAAGTTGAACACATCCCCTCCATCACAGCTCAAGGGTATTCCTGCACCATCACTCATGGTTCACAGCTGCAGTCTCTGCTTCTCCCATCCGATGCCAGAGCTCCTGAGAGAATCACCGTGACTGAAACCTCTCCCATCAGCTCCTTGACAAAATACGCCACTCACACATATTAAACCACCACACACATCCCCCTGTGGGTGAATTCCCCACCAGCTCCTCGCAGTCAGGGCTCCGGCGGGGACAAGCAGCTGCCTGCAGACCCCCAGGACCCCTCACCATGCTCAGCCCCGACAGGGAGCAAGGGAGAAAGGCCTGCGCCCCAACCTGGCTGCAGCTGAGCCGAGGCACAGCCGGCTGCAGCGGCGTGGCCGGGAGGAAGCAGAATGCTTGCTGGAGTTACACACATTTCCCTCCGGTTGTTTTTTAAACCGGTTCGTTTCCAAAGCTCTCCCGGGCCGGCTCCGTCTGGAGCGCAAACACCCCCCGACCTGCCGCCATCTTGGGGAGGGAGCCGGGGGAACGCCGCCATCTTGGGGAGGTCGGGCCGGCGGGAGAATTGATTGTGTGCGGGGGAGAGGCGGCCGCGCTATACCGGAGAGACCAGCCCGGCCCGGCCCGGCCTCGGGAGGGACGGTCACGGTCTGGCCCGACCCGGAGAGACCGGGATTGGGACGGGGACACAGCCCTGCGCCTGCGGCAGCGGACACGCCGCCTCCCGCCATCCCTTCCGGGTGAGGCGGTGACCCACGCCCCCTGACCCCGCCGCTTCCTTTCCGCGGCAGCCGCCGGAGCAGACGGGCAGGTGAGTCCGGGCCGCGCCGCATCCGCCGCCATCCGCCCGCCCGCGCCTCGCCGCCGCCTCCGCGCCCGCTGCCCGCCCTCGCGGGACCGGGGCTGCGCGGGGCAGCGCGCTGGGCGCGGGGCAGGCGCGCCCGGCGGAGCGGGGCCATGGGCCGCGGGAGAGCCGCGGGCTGGAGTAGCGGAGCGCCCGGCTGGGGCTGCAGGGCCCCGGGCCGGCCCTCCCCCGGATCCTAAGCGGTCGGGGCCGCGGTGAAACGCGGCGCGTTCGTGGCTCGCAGCTCGATACCGGCGATACAGCGTGTGCTCCGTGCTCCTTGCGGGCCTCGCTGCGCTGGGGAGAACGCTGTCCGTGGAGCCCGTGCGCCGTGGATGGGTCGAGGAGGGGATGTGGTGCTATGGAAGTGGCCGCGCAGATACTGCTGTAAATCGATGTTATAGTGCTCAGGGCAGTTGGTGGAGAGGGCACGGCCGAGGGTGATCTGGGTTGTGTTTGTGTTGGGTACCTCGGTGCAGCGGCCGGACATGTCCCTTGTGCCGGGCGCCGGCTGTAGCAGGAGTTTGGCAGGAGAGGGCAATAGGGAACCGTTTTTCTGCGCTTGGGAGCGGATGCGCAGGATCGCCGGCCATCAAACCGAGCACAGCCGAGTGCTGCCCCTGCTGTCTGCCAACTCTGAGGGTGGGCTTCGGGAGCAGGAGACTTGGCTGGGCTAGTCCCAGTTATGTGGTTGGGAGACCAATAATATGGAAAAACCCAAGCTGGTACTTTAAAGGTCTGCAGACTCAGGGCTTACTGACACTACTGGGTCTGTGTAATTGTTTGGTTTAGTGTTTTCTTCCCATAAACCCACTTAAACAAAGGGAAATGCTCAGCATTGCTGGTTATCAAGGAAAATGAGCTCCCTTGTGCACTGCTGTGTTGGGACTTGGGGACATCAGCTGCCATGAAGTGCAGCAGGAGAGATTCCACTTAACAGCTGTACATGATGACCTGCTTGCCAGGATACAGCAAAGCTGGGAATTAAAGGGGTTTATAGGAAATGTACCGGTGTTTTGCCAGTGGTAACTCATTTTTTCTTGCTTGGTAAAAGGTGGAAATAGCAGGAATTTCATAAAATTCTTGAACAATGCTGAGAAACTGCTGACACTCATACATGTCTTTTGTTGTTGCTCAGAAATGGCACCTCGCAAGGGCAAGGAGAAGAAGGAAGAGCAGGTCATCAGCTTGGGACCCCAGGTTGCTGAAGGAGAGAATGTGTTTGGCGTCTGCCACATCTTTGCCTCCTTCAATGACACCTTCGTCCATGTGACTGATCTGTCTGGCAAGTGAGTATCACCTCCCTGCAGTGCCCAGCTACTTCGGGTGTGAAAGCAGAAAATGGGTTTGGCAAAAGGTTCCACCAAATCCTTGAGTTTCTGCTGAGCTTCATGCACGGTGCATATACATTACCTGGGTGGCTTGGTGAGCTCTTCTGATGAAGGTGGTGTTCAGGGTACTGTGTGGCTTACTGATCTGGTAACATTGGAAATAATAGGTTCTGATTTGGGGGAGGAGCAAGGAATGGCTTTGTTTTGAGCATCACCTTTTCCTTCTGTAGGGAAACCATCTGCCGTGTGACCGGTGGGATGAAGGTGAAGGCAGACAGAGATGAGTCCTCTCCCTACGCAGCCATGCTGGCAGCCCAGGACGTTGCCCAGAGGTGCAAGGAGCTGGGCATCACTGCCCTGCACATCAAGCTGCGTGCAACTGGGGGCAACAGGTACAGCAGCAGGGCTGGGGCACCAGTGGGGATATGGCTGTGGGGGCTGGTGGTGAATGGGTGTGGAACACCAGGAGAGTGGTTTGGTATGGGGAAAGTGTGGCTTTCATATGCCTGGCTGTTTGTAAACTGTGTTCAGCTTCTGGGTCATTAAAGGGGTTGTTGGTTCTGACTCTCCTCCAGGACCAAGACTCCTGGACCCGGTGCTCAGTCAGCCCTGAGAGCTCTGGCCCGCTCTGGAATGAAGATTGGCCGCATTGGTGAGTGAGGAAATAAGGGAATATTTAGTGAAATGATTGCTCTGCTCGATCTTAACTTCGTGGTCACTTAGATGGTGTCAGTGAAAGAATTTCATGTAAACAGATCCTTAAATTGACCAGTAGGTGGTGAGAGCAGCACTCAGAACCCAGGTTTCTGTGTGCAGTGCAAACCCCAGCTCGGAGCAGGTTGCTGCTCCTCCTCTGATGTCACGTGGCTATTCTGGCACCTAAAAATACCTTGTTGGTCTCGGTGACTCAGTAATAATGGAGTTTTCCAGCTGTTGTAGGGACACTCCTGAACTTTGTGGGGAAGTCACAAGATGCAGTGGTGGTGGTTGTGCTGAAAATTCTTCAAACATAATGTGTTTCTTTTGAACTACTGTGGCCGCGTGGTTTAAGTGGGATGGGAGATGGGAATTTTTGCTTGCACAGCGTCAAAGCCCTCGGTACCCAGCCTGTGGCAAGTTCCTAGATCCCTTCACAGAGAGTTCCTTCTGCACATGTGCAGCTCCTGTGGTGTCCAGGTGATGGGTGTTGGGTGATGGCTGTGCCCAGGTGGTGTCTGGGGTGCCTCTGGAAGGTAACTGTGCTCTGGATTCTCTCCCTGCAGAGGATGTCACCCCCATCCCCTCCGACAGCACTCGCAGGAAGGGCGGTCGCCGTGGACGTCGTCTGTAACCAGCGCAGCACCTTCTGTTATTAAAGCTCTCTTAAACCTCGGTTTGGCTCTGTGTTTCCTTACTGGGGTGTGCTCAGAAGCCAAGGGGCTTCAGGTAATTCCATCCACAGATGGCTTGTGCTGTGGAGCAAGGCATCTGGCTTGGAGGGGAACCAGGCTGGCTGCTCCAAAGCCATAGGGGTCTTGGGATTCGTACAGTAAAAGCTGCTTTTAAAATGAGTTATAACCTCTTGCATCTCCTGGAAAAGAAAGCTGGACTGGGAACGAGCAACTGCTGCTGGATTTTCTGCAAAATGTTGCTTAATGCATCACTTCCCCTTTCTCTGGAAAAAGTCCTTTCTCTGCCTGGATATCTGTTCCTAAGCCAGCATTTCCCTTGGCACAGCCATAGTGTTTTATTTGTTATTTTATATGTGGCCATGGAAAATATTACAACAAACTTCCCTTACTGCCTTAAACATGCACCATTTGCCATTCAGATCACTTTTCCTGTCCTTAAAGTGGTGGTTGAACTCCACAAGGAGAAGGTGTCAAAAACATGAAACCAGAAGCAGCTCAGCCAACATGGAGCTGAAGGAGGAAAGGGCAGGAGAGAGGAGGGAGCAGGGAATGGGGCACTGTTACCAACAACTCCAACTCTGTTTTTTGATAGGCTTTGCATGCTGTGAAAGCTGTTGCTGTTCTTGTTGGCCACGCAGGTGTGGCACGTCCGAGGGCATGGCAGATCAAGCTGGCAGGGTTTCAGGTGCCCTCCTGCTAGTGGGGTTTTTAGTTTGTTTGTTGCAATTTTGCTGGTTGGTTGGTGTTGGGTTATTTTGTTAGTAATGGTTTTTACACGATGAAAAGCCACAGTTAGTACAAGATTGGATGTGGCACTCAGTGCCATGGTTTAGTTGAGGTGTTAGGGCTGGGTTGTACTCAGTGATCTTAGAAGTCTCTTCCAGTCTAGTGATTTGTGTGTTCCATGTGAGTTACTCTGTCCCAGGGGACATCACATGGTTGTTTCATGGGGTATATCTGGGGAGAGCTCTATATCAGAAATCCAACACAGGACCTTTGCTGCTGCAAAAATTCAGCAGGCTCTGCTCATCTGTCAGTGCTGGGGGACGTGTTTCCACTGACTCCCTCTGCTGCCCACCCTGGTCCAGGCGGGTTCAGCCTCTACCACATGCAGAAAGGGGAAGGTGTCTGCTCCATGGGAAGGTGGATTTGCTCTATTAACCCTTAGTCCTTGGAAGCTGGATCCGTGCAGGTGCACACAGGGCTGGCTGAGCTGAGTTGCTGTACACCCAGCCTGTGCCATGTGCTGCCCTGGCAGTGCTGTGCCATGGGCAAGCTGGTGCCTGGGCTCACTGCACAATTAAAGGTTAAAATTGCTTTGACTTCTTAGCTGACCTGACGTCTTTGAAGCAGTTTCCTGTGTTGATGCATAACCCCAAAGAGGAAATGATGAATGAGGAAGAGAAACCAAAGCCCCAGCAAAGAGCAGTTTCCTGGCTCATGTCCTGGGGCTTTCTGGAGGGAAAGGCCCTCCTGTCAGAGTGGCATGGATGGATCTCCTGGCTCTGGACACTCCCTGGTCTCACCCAGCTGGCTTGTCTTGAGTGATTGCCTGCCCACCCTGTGTTGCCTTGGCAGGGATGCTCGTCCTGTGGAGGGCATGGGGCTGTTCAGGGGCTGTGCTCCCTCCCCAGACACAGTCAGTGGTCACTGGTTAGCCCTGTGGCTCAGCCTTTCCCCTCAGGTTTGCCCAGGGCTGGTCCTGTGCTGCTGAGGGTGTCACCTCAGGGTTGGTGGGAAATGTGGGTGTGTTCCCCAAACCTTTGTGCAGGGTCTGGGGCTGAGAGCCGTGAGATGAGACCCAGCTGGTGGTGAATGGCTTCTTGTGAATGCCCACTGGGTTATTCCACCTCACTGCCTGAAATAATTGCTCTGCTGGCCTGGTCCTCATCAGAGTCTTGAAATCACTCCTTGCTCCAGATGGCTTTTTTGTCCTCAAAAAAGACTTGTGAAATTTTTGATGGGCAGCACCAAACACAAGGCCTTGGGGTAACAGGGTGGTGACAATTCATTGCCAGCCTCAGGCGATGGGAGAGTGAGGAGGGTCAGACAGGATGGAAGCTGCTCTCTGAAAGTGTCTTTGTCTTCCCTGGAAAATCAGTTTACAGACTGAGAACCCACCACCCTGTGGCTATCACAGCCCTGGGCAGAAAGTTGTGTGTGAGGCATTGAAGAGCTGACTGGAAATGTCTGTGTGTGGAGCAGGGGCTGACTTGGGGCTGACATTCCTCCTCCAGGCTGGGGCTCGAGGGGCTCAGCCTGCCTGGGAGGGGATGTTGCTCACCCCCAGGTTGTCACCCACGTTTGTGGTTTGCACAGCCGGCCCAGCTCCATGGAATCGCTGGGGTTTTGTTGGTGAAGTTCCTGTTCTGACTTTCTCTGGTTCCCCTTATGGCTGAGGCTGGTCATGGAACGCACCAGGAGCGTGGCCTCCAGGCAGGGATTGTGGCCCAAAAATGAGGAGCTGAGTGTGGGCTGGGGCTGTGAGGAAAACCAGTGTGTCCCCCAAAAGTCCCAGTGCCCATGATGGCAGAGACAAAAAATGTATGGAAGGCTTTTGTGTTCTTTCTTCCCCCCACCCCTTTTTTTTTCTTCCTTTTTTTTTTTTTTTTTTAACTTCTCTTTATTCCATTTTCTCTAGATATCCTCTCCCTTTTTATCTTCTTTTCAAACCCCTCTGATGGTTTCTAAACACAGCTTTGCTACAGGCTGGGGTGAGGCTGATGGACACCCTGGGGCAGTGCTGTGTGAATCCCTGGGTGCCCAGGCCTTTCTCAGCTGGGTTGCAGGGTCAGGACCAGGCTCCAGGCACCAAAACCCTTCCCTTGTGCGGGGCTGCAATTTCCCACCTGGAAAGCAGGAGCATAGTCTCACCACGTTTCCTCCAGCAACAGCATCTGCCAGGAGACCCCACCCTACCCCTCTAAGTGCTTTGAAATGATCCCTTTGCTTGCTCTCCTGCCAGCTGGGAGGCTCAGCAGTGAATCGGGAAAAGAAATGGAGTCTCTGAACATGTCCCTGCTCGCCCCAGGGGGTTTGCCAGGTAACCCGTGGTGCCTGTTTAGGTAGGGTGTGGCAGGACTTTCACCTCCACATTTGCAGTTTCACTTTTGGCTGAGCTCTGGCCGTGGTTGTGCTGAGCCCTGATGCTGGAGCCATCTTGGTGGTGGGCTCAGTGTGACCTCAGCCCAGCATGGACATGGGGGTCTGTTACCCTTGGGTGCTCTGGGACATTGTGTAACACCTCAAAAAACAGCATTATGGAGTGGATGGCTGCTCCTGCCCATGTGGCCCTTGTGGGGCTGTGGGGGGCTGGAGACCCTCCTTGCCCCACTCCCACTGGTGCTTTGGCATCGCTCACATTGAGGGGCTGTTTCTTCTCTCTTGGCTGTGGGGGTTCAGCCCTGGAAGCTGCTGCAGGCAAAGCAAAGAGGGTAGTGCTAGAAGGAAGGAGGGCTTGAAAGCCCTTGATCCTTTAGTCACCATCCCCTCAGCCTGAGAAGCGCTGTCCAAGAGCCCCCACACAGGGAGGGTCCAGGAGGGGCTTGAGCCCCAGTGCAGCTTTTCCCCAGCAGCAGGGGAGGGGGCCAGGGAGGAGGGGTGCACCCTGGCACTGTGCCCCCACGGAGGCCCCTGCTCAGCTTTTGGTGCGGGGGGTCCTCCCCATGGTGTCCCACCCCCCTGTCCCAGCTCTGCACCTCACTTCCTTCCTCACACCTTTCCTCTCACCCTCCCCACTGCCACCCCCTTTTCTCACCTCCTGCCCCCCTGGGGGTACCAGAGCCTCTGGGCCCCTGGCACCGGTGTCACCAGTGGGGCACGGTGACCTGCTGGTGGCGTGGGGTGGGCAGTGAAGCCCCAGAGAGCGGCCGTGGAGCTCAGGGCTGTGTCCAGCATCATCTCTGAACTGGAGACCTCTGCAGCAGAGCTCTGCCTGACAACCAGTGATGCAAGTGCCAGCAGCCAATAGGACATTTTTTTTTGGCTTCCCCCCCCGGGTGTCAGGGCGGGGTGGGGACCCGAGGGTATTTCCAGAAGCCTCTCTCGGGGTGCTCATTCTCTTCGGGGACCCCAACGGAGCCATGGCTGACGAGCAGCGGGACCTCATCTCTGACCGCGCCAGCGGTGTGCTCAGCGTTGGGGACACCCAGAGGTGCCACTGCTGGGGACACGGGGATGGGGCACACGGGGAGGGCAAAGTGGGCACAGCGAGGACGTGGAACAGGGGGGTATTGTGTGGTTGTGGGATGGAAGGGGATACAGTCGGGTCAAGGGGGCACAGAGTGACTGTGGGGTAGGGGATGGGGTGTAGGCTGTGGGAATGGGGCACTGTGGAGCTAAGAGGGCCATGGGAGGGTCTGTGAGGCAAGGCAGGGGCACGGGGGGCTGTGGGATGGGGGGAATTGGGTGGCTGTGGGATGGGAGGCATGGGGCGGCAGTGGGAGGAGAACATGGGGCGGCTGTGGGATGGGGGATTTGGGTGGCTGTGGAATGGGACGGCACGGGGTGGCAGCGGGATGAAAGGGGTCACTGCACCGCTGGGCCGAGGGGACAGGGCGTGGCGGTGGGGGGGCCAGGCTCACAGGGTGGGGCGTGGAGCCATGGCTTGAAGCTTTGGGGGAAGCAGCTCTGTGGGAAGAGGCTGTGGGACGGGCAGGATGAAGGCGTGGCCATGGGGCAGGAGCGGACCCTGGACCCGAATGGCTTTATGGGGCTGACCCCCCCATGTCCCAACTCTTCCCCGTGTCCCAACCGCCGCAGGGGGGGACACCCCACCCAAAACTTGCAGCCAATCAGAAGCCCTAGATTTGTGACGTCACCAGTCTCCAGGCAGACGCCCGCGCTGCGCGTCCCGCTCGGGACTTGTCCCTGGGCCGGGCAGGGTCCGCTCCGTCCCCGGGCCGCGGGGACAGGGGGGGACCTCCGGGCACCGCTGCGCCTCGACAGCGCCACATTCAGCCAGCGGGGCAGGATCGGGCACATTTTAAACAGCATCCCATGAGTCGTGTCCCCGGCCCCATGGACCAGCGGGATTCCTTCCAAGCGGCTTCACCATCCCGCAGAAGGCGGTGCCCAGTGCTGCTGTTCCCCAAAATCCCCTGGCAGCGCCCTTCGGTCCCCCTCCCGTGTCCCCCCTTCCCCCGCCCCCACGGTGGGTTTCGCTTCCCGGTGTGGAGGGGTGCTGAGGTTTCACTTCTGCTCTCTGCGATGGGGGAATTTGCATTTGTCTGGCTGCAAACCGCCGGGACGGGGGGACAGCAGGATGTCACCTGCCGCTGCCGCTGGGCGGCTGAGCTCCCTGTGCGTGTCCCGCAGGGCTGCGCTGGGGCGCAAAGCCGCCTTCTCCACGCTCTCCATCCTGGTGGCGCTGCTCATCGCCGGCCAGGCTGTCACCGTCTACTACGTGTACCAGCAGAGCGGGCAGATCAGCAAGCTGACCAAGACCTCCCAGAACCTGCAGCTGGAGGCTCTGCAGAGGAAGCTGCCTGGCAGTCAGTAGCCCCATGGGCAGGGAGGTGGAGGGGGAGAAGGGATGAATCCCTCCAGGACCCTCCTGGATCACCCGGCCCGGTTGGGTCCCCTCACAGTTCTCCTTCCTCGGCAGATGCCGTGCCAATGAATAAGATGAAGATGGCCAAGGCAAACACACCTCTGGTGATGAATGTCATGCATCCCGCATCCTTCGAAGACCTTTCGGTAAGAGAAGTCCACCACTGCTTGGCACTCCTGCTGCCCTCAGGCCTTGCTGCCATGCTCACACTGCCCCTTTGCCTTTTCTCTTAAGTTCAAGGCTCCTGCTAGCAACAAAACCGAGGACATCGTGAAGCACCTGCTGCTGGTAAGGTCCCCTGCTCCCTGCCCTGGTCTGGGGTCTCTCAGGTGCTCAGAGCTGGTGGGAGCTCTGATCTCCTGCAGCATGTCTGGCTGATCCTGCAGAACTCCAACCCCCACCCTCCCACCTCATTTTTCTTTGCCCTCACTGTGGTGGTTGCTCTACAGCAAGGAGACCCCAGCAGGAAGTTCCCGGAGCTGAAGGACAACCTGATGGACAACTTGAAGCACCTGAGAAGCACCATGAATCATATGGACTGGAAGGTCAGTGCTTGTCACTGTCATCCTGTCCCACCTGCCTCCTGTCCAGGAGTGCTTTGGGAAGGGATAAACAAAGTCTGGCTTTAGCCAGGCTTGGGCTGCTCCCACCCAGAGGAGGGGATGGTGTTCCCCACCTTCCCTGTCCAAGCCAGAGCTCAGGACATGGCTGCCCTGGGGTGAACTTCCCCCATGCCCATTAATGTGCTGGACCCTCTCATTGCAGTCCTTCGAGTCCTGGATGCACAAGTGGCTGCTGTTCCTGATGGCCAACAACGCCCAGGCTGAGGACCGCAAGACAATCCCAGCAGAGAAAGGTATTGGGGATGGGGCTGCAGAGCTGGGCACAGGCAGGGAGATGCTGGCATGGGATATCTCACATGGACCTATTTGTTCTGTGGGGAACCCTGTTTTGTGGCTGTTGGAACATCACAGAACATCTCTGCCTGTAGGGTGAACAAAAGGCTGGAGCCCCACCCCAAATCCTCCATCCCTGGTCAGACCGAGAACCTCAGAAAGGTCCCTGAGCAGGGCTTGTTCACCTTTAACTGTTTGTAGACAGAATCTCCTGCTGAGGAAAAGGCCCCGGGGGCTGATGGAGTGTCCCCTGTGTTTCTATTGCCCTAGTGCTAACTAAGTGCCAAGCAGAGGCAGCTTTTGGGAGTGATCTGCTGGGCCACTTCCGCCCCCAGTGCGATGAGAACGGCGACTACCTGCCCAAGCAGTGCCTCCCCTCCGCCGGCTACTGCTGGTGCTGCTACAAAAATGGCACCAAGATTGAGGGCACTGCCACTCGGGGAAAGCTGGACTGCCCTGGTAGGTGGCCAGGGAGGGGATACCGAGGAAGGAGTGCCTGGACTGCTTGGGAGTAGAGCTAGGAGAGGTGGGCATCCTGGGGAGAGAGTTAGGAGAGGTGGGCATCCAGGCTTCAGGGAGCACCCCTCACCCATCCAGTGCCAGTATGTCGAGGCTTTAAGGGACCCCAAAACCCACAGCCCCCCGTGGGGAGCTGGAGCCAAGATGTGCAGTCAGGGCTTTCCATGAGCCCCCCTTGCCCCCCACTCAGCACTGGGTGCCCTGCTGCCCTCAGAGGGATGGGGGTGGGTGATGAGGCAGCCCCAGGGTCCAGCACCCACATCCTGCCCTCCCTTTGCAGGCACTGCTGCTCCCAGTGCTGCTGCTGGCACCCCAGACCCAGAGGAGATGATCTTCTCTGGGGTGGACATGCTTAAGCTGACCCCAAGCAAAGGTGAGTGTCCTAGAGCCCCCAGAGTCCTGGGGACTGCTGCAGAGGGGTTTTGGGAAGTCCTTGAGCTGTTTTACTGAGTACCTCCTCTTGTTCCCCCACAGAAGCGTAGAAGAGGATGCCAGCAGCTGCCTTCAGCATCCCTGCTCCTTCAGCTCCTGATCAATTTTTTCTTTTTCTGCTCTTACATTGCTTTTCCAAGGCAGTTAACAGTGGGCAAGGCTGCACAGCTGCCACCACCATCAGAGTCCCCTCAGAAGGTGGTTAGAGCAGGCTGGAAAATTATTTCAACCACCTCAGATCCACAAATCCTGTTCTCTTTGACTCAACCTCCAACAACACCCAGGCAGCAGTGCAGCTCCCCCCTGCTGAAGAACTTAAGCTTCCTTAGACTGAACAAATATTAAAAGCAGCCAAATAACCCCCACCAGCTTCTTAACTGATTGCTGTAGGCTGGAGCCCTGTTAGATTCCTGGAGTAAATGGGGTTTTATTGTGGAGTGCTCAGGTTTGTACAGAGATTCGCCTACAGGCTCAGCAGTGGGTAACCATAGGCAGAGGGGCTGATTTTCCTGACTATATCTGATTGTTCCTTTACAAATGATCTCACAAGCTAATAATCTCAAATAAACTTTTGAATAACAAAGCCTTGTAAGCAACTCCAGCAGGGCTTCATGTGTTGTTTGCAGCTGTCTGAGGTTATAAAGAAATGAAACTTAACAAAAAAGAGATAGAGAAAAATCTCTGCAGGCACTTGCACAGCTGTGTCTCCACCCAGGACTGGCTGTGTTCCTTGCCCCATCCCTTGTTTGGTGTCACTGGGGCCCTGGGGTCCCCCTGCCCCAGACAGGCAGACCTGGGCTCTGCTCTCCCACCCATAACATCCTCCAGAGCCAGCCAGCTCTGAAGAAAGCAGCTGAAGAAAAATCTGTCTGTTGTTTTTTTTTTTATTTTGTATTTCATAAAAAAAAAAAAACAACACAAAAACCGACTCTGCCTTGGCTGAGAACAGCTGCTGGACACAACTGTTCAGTGCAACTCCAGGGACATGATAATCACTGCTGTCAGTGTCAGAGTAAAAAGGAAACCCAAGAGCTTTCTTTGTAGTAGCAAAAGGACTGACACCACAAGTCACAGGAGGAGGGGAAAAAAGGTAAAAGTTTTTCTCAAAAATATAGCTCTGTGGTAAGAGAAAGGGATGGCTGGGTGTCAACAAGGGGAAAAGCAGTTTATGCTCTGCTCTGGTCAAACTGCCTCCTCCACTTCCATTCCATTTGGAGGGACTATAAACACAAATCTGAGCCTCAGGAGGGCAGGAGGAGGCAGAAAGTTACACAACTGTTCTAAAAGTCACAGTTAAAAGAAATGATAAATTACTATTTAAAAAAAAAAAGTTGGAATTCTCCAGGTGAGCTTCCTTTTCCTCTCTTCTGTTTGATCTTCACCCATAAATCTTTAATCACAGGAATGCGGTACCTTTGGGGAGAGGAGTTAGAAGTTAGGGATGGGGAGGAGGAGAGCAGCCTTACAGCTGAGCAGAGCGTGGGCAGAGGCAGCTGGTCCACTTGCAGGTGGCTACAACATCACCATCCAATCCCATCACTTTTCCAAGCTCCCTGGGGTCAGCAGGGACAGACAGACACTGCCAGAGGTCACTCATCTCTGCTGTGACAGAGGTCAGCAACACCCAGGCTGGACATCTCAGCAGCTACAGAGTTGAGGTCACACACATCCAGAGAAGCCAGCACACGGCTGCACGACCTTCCTCACACTGCTCCACTCCCTGGCCCTCTGATCCAAGGCCAGGCTGGCTCAGGGAGCTCTCAGAGGGCTCTTTTTGTCTTCCCAAATCTGGCCCAGGAGTTCTGAATGTGGCCAAGGTGACGCCGCTCAGGGTGCCAATGGCCCGTCCCCACAGGCCATGTACCTTCTCACAATCCTTCAGGATCAGCTCCTTTCTTCTTCTAAAATGGAAAGGGGAGAAAATACATCAGCATCATTTGCACCACAGACATGAAGGACCCAGCAAAGCCAGAGAGGCTTCATGGACATGTCCCTGTAGAGGTGGCAGCCACCACAAGGAACATCCTGTAGTCTCCCTGTGTCACCCTTCAAGCCCTTGGGATGGGATGCAGAAGTCTACCAAGGCCTCAGGAATCCAGCTTCTGCTGAGAATGAGATGAGCAGGCAGCTGGAGAGCAGCACTTGCTCCTTAGACAGGGCCAAGTCCTTTGCCACCAAAGGGTCCCTGGGTTTGAGCATTCCAGGGAGAGGAATCTCCTAGGGCAGCAATACAGGAACAAGGCCTTTGAGTCACTCTAGCCCCAACCAAAGGTCAGGGTGTCTCCAGACTGGCCACAGTGAACTGTGGGCTTCCCTGCACTGCCAGCAAGGCCAGGACATGGCTCTGTTCACTTCTGCTGGGGTGAGCACCACAGCCCAGGGTGTGACACATACCTTCTTCTTCTTCTTTTGAACCTCAGCAGAGCCATCTGCTGCAGGCTCCCCTTCCAAAGATGCTTTTTTGCTCTTCTTTTCTTTTCCAGTCTTCTTTTCTAGGAATGAGAAAGAAAAGCCAACTAAGAGAGGGACTCTGGTATTGTTAAAGGGAGCAGAGACTGGTAGGAGCATCTCCAATAAGATTTTGATCACATCCAAACCTGAGCAAGACTTCCAGAGCAGGAATTGGGTGAAGGCAGAGCTCTACCCACAGGCAGCTGCACCCAGGGATGTTTCCCCAATACCCCTGAGCCAGAGCAGCTTGATCCTACCATCTGTGTACACACATGGATGGAATTACACAGAATTCCCTTCTTTCCACCTCCTGCTGCCCACCTGCTCCAAGGAATTGCTTCAGAGCTGGTGTAGATGGGCACATGGCAGAAATGAGAGCCAGGGGAGCTGCTGACACAGGGTGGACATGAGGTTCAGCTCAGCACAAGAGGCTCCACTCATCCCTGTTAAACAGCTCACACAAGGGCCAATAGACAAGTCTGTCTCTTCCAAAAATAAGGGCTGTGTTTCAGCAGAACAGAAATATCATCAGACCTGGCCCAGCCAATTCACATCCTCTCTCCCTATTTTTTCTTTTCTATTTTTTTTTTGTTTTCTTTCTACCAGATCTAGCACAAAACCATCTCTGAATTGCAAATACAGGCTGCACTGTAAAGAAAAAAATGGTCTTTGGATTAGGGCAGAGAGCAGGCCACTACAGAACAAGCTGTAGACGGGTCAGAAATGACAGGATAAGAGGAAATAGCCTCAAGTTGAGCCAGGGCAAGTTTAAGTTGAATATTAGGAAAAAAATTCTTCACTAAAAGGGCTGTTAGAACACTGGAACAGGCTGTCCAGGGCAGTAATGTGGTCACTAATCTTGGAGGCATTTAAAAGATGTGTAGATATGGTATGTGGTGACATGGTCTGGGGGTGGGCCTGGGTTAATGGTTGGACTTGATGATCTTAAGAGACCTTTTTCAAGCCACATGACTGATTCCACGAGGGAAGCAGCCAAGCAGGAAGCCAATGGGACAGTGGATGCTATCTGCAAGGCACTGCACCAGAGGCTGAAAGTGCATCAGCTGCAAGAACCTACTGCAAACTAGGCCCCAAGTGTAGATGCTTACTTTTAGCTGATTTTTTCTTTTCCTTGCTGCCTGCCTTCTCCAGGTCACCATCTGCTTTCTTCTTTTTCTTTTTGGGTGCTTCTTCATCAGCCTGCCCTTTCCATTTCTTCTCCTTGGGCTGCCCCACAGCCCCATCCTGTCCCGTCAGCTTCCGCTTCAGAGACGTTTTCTGCTTCTTGTTCTCTGTGTCTTTGCTCTTGGATGTTTTAACAGCCTTGTCTACTGTGGAGGATGGTTTCTTTTTCTCCTTTTCTTTTTTCTCTTTTTTCTCCTTTTCTTTTTTCTCCTTTTTTTCTTTTTTCTTCTTCTTCTTCACTTCCAAGCCCTCTGCTGTGTGCACTGCAGGGACTTGAGCAGCAGTGGTGACCTCAGTTTCACTCCCTGAGCTTGGCTGCTGTGGCTGTGGGACGGAGGGCAGGGCATGTGCTGATGCTGGGATCACTTGCACCCCTGTGGCCCCAACATTGTTCTCTTTCATGGCCAGGGTTTTCTTCAGTGAGGAAGCTTTGAGGCTGGCATGACCTGGCTCTGTTTTTCCTGCCACCTTCTCTTTGCTGGAGGCTTCTGTAGCTTCCTGCCCTGAAGTGGGGTTGTTTTCTGCAGAAACAGAGAAATTCAGGAAGCATTCATTACACAGACTAGTCACAGGAGGATGGAAATATGCATTTGAAGAGGAGCATCCAGTTCTTCTCCCCCAAAACAGCTAAACTTGCTGGCATCTGTAGCAGAGTCAGAGAAAGATGCCTCAGCCTGAAGTGGGTGACAACAGCCACAACAGCTTTGGCTGTTTCACGAGATGGGTGAGCATAGATGGAGCAGTCCTTCCCCAGGACACCATCCCCAGTGAGCTGGGGACTTCCCAAGGTGGTGGGGGTCTCCACACTGCCTCCTGCAATCACCACCAGTGGCCAAGCCCAGAGCCCCTGGGCCCTCCTGAGCCCCTATATAGATAGCTCTGCCTTCCTCAACAGCCCTTTACACAATTTCATGATGTCCCCAAGGGACCAAGAGACCCATCTGAACTTCTAGAGCAGGCCAGAGTTCATCTGAAGGTGCCAGGGTCACACCAGAGCAGAAGCAGCTTTCAGCTCCAAGTTTTGCAATTTGCCAACAAACCAGGGAAAGGGTGGGACATTCTGTTTCTCCACAGGTTTTCTCACTTGCTTCCCCTCCTCTGCTCTCCAGACATGCAGAGGAGCCCACACAGCCCAAGGGGAGGGTTGAATACCAGCAGATGTTCTTGAGGCAGTGTTTGAACCCTCCACAGAAGCCAGCAATGCCGTGTGCACTGGCTCCAGGGAGACCCCTACCTGCTGCTGTTCATTACTGTGGTTAAAGCTGCAAGAGGCAAAGGCACTGAGCCTTGCAGGCAGCCAGCACAAGCAGGGCTGTGCTGTGGCCAGGGAAGCCAGCAGACGGCAGCAGAGCTCCATGCTGGGGTTCCACGGCAGAGACACACTGGGAACAGGGCCACCCTCCCCAGTGCCACCCCCCTGTGCCAGCACGGCTTTGCTCCAGGGCCAAGCAAATTCCCAACCTTGCCAAAGGAGACCCACCTGCTTTGTGGTTTGCAGCCACCTGGTTGTCATCTGTGTCAGAGTCACTGCTGTCACTGCTCGAGCTGTTGGCCAGGGCTGCCTTCAGGGAGCCCTTGGTGAGGGAGTTTGCAGCACTCACAGCTGCCTTCCCTGGCCCCACCTCACCCCCAGGCTGGGGGAGAACCGTCTTTGGTGCATGGGGTGTTGCTGGGCTCTTGGAGAGGACTGGGTAGCCTGTGAGGAGGGACTGAAACAGCACAGACACACTGAGGAGTCACAGCAGGGCAGCCTCCCACACACCAGACGTGCAGCTCTGTCTCTGCTGCTATTATCCCCATACTTCAAGTGAAGGGCCCACCTTTGGCCACGTGTGGAGGCAGCTCTGAGAGCCCAGGGCTAGCAGGAGAGGGGCCAGCAGTGACAGACACCAGCTGAGCCAGAGGTTCTCTTTGTTCTCGCCCAGCAAGGCAGGCAGGCAGGCTGGGGGAGGCTCCTGGCCATCACCCACGCACACTTAATGCTCTGCAGATGTGCTGCACGCCCTGCACGTTACTGACAAAGGCAATTTCATGGACATGGCTTAAGTTACAAACTAAAGTGGGGGGAAAAAAATCCCTGCTGCTGTTGGCACTGTGCAGCAGTTCTGGTTTAACCCTTGCAAGGCACCATATCCTGCTGTCTCTTCTCCCAGGGAAGGCACCATGAACCCTGGACCCAAGGCCTGGCTGCCTGGGGAAGCATTCCAGGTTCAAAAGCTTCTCTCTCTCTCTGCCAAAAGGTCTTGCTCACACCACTGCACTGGAGAACCCCCACTTCTCTGCTGGCAAACCCACCCAGCACCACATCTGCTATGGCTGGGAATTCAGTCTCTCAGTCATATTTGGGAGCCAGCTGCAAGACCCCAGAGAATCCAGCCTGCTCAGTACCATACCTGTGATGCTGCATCCTCCTCCTCCTCACTGGACTCTGAGGAGGAGCTGTGGGCTGGCTGGGTCCCTCCTGGTTTCTGCAGGGAGCCTGCTGGAAGAGCAGAGTTCCTCCTGTTAAACCACTGCTGCCTGGGCTGAGCTCACCTTCCCAGCACAGGCACTGCCACCAAAAGCCCTTCTGCCTCCAAAAACAGGGGAGTGCTCTGCCAGGCTGGAGAGGAGGAATGCCTCTCCAAGCACTGCCAACCTGCCATGGGGTAACAAAAGGCTGTCCCCGTTCCAGTAGCACTGAGAGCATCTTCTGGAGAGAACTGACCAGGTTTGGAAGAGTCCTTGGGTGCCTCCTCCTCCTCACTGCCAGAGGAAATGCTGCTGTCTGAGGTGTGCTCTGCATGAGTGGGTGGCACAGCCTGGCCCGGGTGGGTGTCCTGTCCTGGCTGCCTGGCCTTGGCAGTGCTGGCAGGAGCAGCTTTGCCCACTGGAACCGTTTGCTTTTGGCTGGAAGCAGCAGGGACCTGTGGAGAGGGAGATGAAACAGATCTGAAGGAGGAATAACTAACTGCTCACATCCATAAACTACAAGCAGCAGCCCAGAGTAGATGGGTTTGGAGCACCTTGGCCCTTCCTCAGCTGTACTGCTCCAGTTTGTGTCAGTCAGCCCAAGCCAAGCAGATAACTGCTATCACAAAAGGAAAGAAGCAGCCAGAGCCAGCTGGGAGCCAGGAACAGCAAAGGTACCAGGGCTGCCCTCTGCTCCTCTGCCTCATCTCACAGCAGGCTCACTGTGATCAGGATAGGGCAGCCCCTCTCTCCCAGCCTCATGAACACTTCCCTCAGCTGGGGACGTGGCACCAGCCCCAGGCTGATCCATCTTCTCCCTCTCCCCAGGAAGGTGCCCACCTTGATCTCCTCCATCATTACCTGTCCTGCCAGCACGCTGTGCTCTGAGGCACCAGTGTTTGAGCTCTCAGACACTCTGCTCACTGCAGGGACAGCAGGGGTTTTTGTCCTCTTCCCTGAAGGCAGGCTGGCATTTGCCTTTGCAGCCACCATGCTTGAAACTGCAGTTACTTTGACACTCTGCTGGGACAGACTCTGAAAGAGATGAGAAAGAAAATCAGGACAGAGCAAACTTGGAGGGAAATGTTACAGAAGCTTACACCAATCCAGCACCAACTCCAAAGCCTTTCTATCATTTTCAGCACAGCACCAAGACCTTTTGTTTTTTAATTCTCTCCTTTATAAACCAGATCTGCCTCCCATGAGCCTCTGAGCCTCTGGCACAGCCAGGAGCAGAAATGAGGGCCAACACCCCAAAAGTGCCAACAGCAGTAGCTCAGAGCCCCAAAGGCACCTACCCTGAGGGCAGGCAGGGGAAATGTGCTGTGCTTGCAGGCTGTGAATCCCTACCCACTGCAGCACCAGCAAGTCTGCAGCTGTAAACCCTTGCAGAGGGGGCATCTGGACTCCCTGATGTCTTTTACACTCTAAAAATCACACAGCAAGAGTTAATTGGCAACAGAGATAAACAAAGACACCAGCCACAGGGAAAATCTGCCTCCAGGTCCACAAGCCAAAAGACAGATTTAGGGGTCACATTAACAAGAGCAATTTTGTTGCCTCACATTTAAAACCTCCCATCAAACTTACCATAAAAGGGGTTAAAAATAGAAAGGCCAGGGGCATGGAAACAGGCACTGAGGACAGGACCATGACACAAATGGCAGCAGAAGAGGGAGAAGGAGCCACGGGGGAGCACTCAGCCTGCTGGTTTGTGTTACTGACGAGGCTGTGTGAGCAGCTCTCTCCCTGCAGGTCTGTGACAAGCTGGGCCTTTGTGGGCTGACATTTCCCCCACACAGCATCTGCCTTGGGAAGGAGCAGGCCCTGCTGGCTGTGCAGCCCAACGCCAGCTCTCGGCCCTCTCACACAGAGCTCAAGTTACAGCAACTGCAGGATTGTATAAAACCCCAGTAATATAAACATGCTGTACTCAGGGACTGCTCAGGATGGCTGCCTGCCCATCAGCTGGAGGGAGACAGCCTTTGCACTGGCCACAGCCTCAGGCCAACATGGGGAAGGGTTTCCTGAGTGCTCATAATGTCCCTCTCCCAGCAAAGGCATGTGTGGGGTATGAGGTGTGCTTGGCCACCAAGGCCTGGGCTCAGAACACCAGCCAGGCCACCCCCATGTGGAACAGCAGCCATGTTCCTCAGTCAGTGGGTTTTTAATGTGGTTTCCTGGGCTCAAACTGCAGCACAAGTGCAGACACCCCCAGGACAGCTTCACACCAAGGCAGCTCTGGCCCCAGGGAGCTCAGCCACAGCTCTGCAGGACTGGCATGGGGACACAAAGAGACTCCAGTGGGACAGCTGGGATCAGCTCCATGGCACTCAGGGGAACTCTCAGCACAGATATGGGGTCACCTTCCCTTCTCTCCAGCTGAAAGGCAGCAGGACTGCTGTGCTACCCTCAGGGCAGATCTTGCCATCTTCCCAAGGCTTGTGGAAAAGAAAAGCAAAAGAACTTCAGAGGTCTGTGAGGAACCAGGCGATGGGTTGCCTTGGAGCTACACAGGTCATGGAAAAACTCTTCCTGTAGGGATTTGGCTGCTTTTCCAGCCTAAATTCCTGGAGTAGAGCAGAGGGAAAGCCTGGGCTTGTGTATCTGCTCACGTTCCTGTCAGAGCACTCACACACTGCAGGATTGCTGTGGCTGAGATGTGCACCCAGAGCTGGGGTCAGCCAGACCCACGGACACAGCCAAGGAAACCCAATCCAGCCAAGGGGAGGCTGCTCTGCACTGCTCACCACGTGCACAGCCACCACCTCCCAACCCCTGAGAGTGCAGCACTACAGCCCACACAGCCAGGGGGTCAGCAGCTCCTCACCTGGGAAGGAGGGACTATTTCATTCTCAGAATCTGACTCCTCACTGGAATCCCCACTGCTGTCCACAGCTGGTGGGGCTGTGGCTGGTGCTGAACTTGGTGCCTTTTTCACGTTGGTTGGTTGGGGCACAGAATTGGTTTTCACTGCAGGAAGAGTGTAAGAGATTGTCACTGTGAGAAAGGATTGCAGGAAGAATGTAAGAGATTGCACTGTGAGAAAGGATTGCCCTGCTCTCTGGGGCTGTCCACAGCAGGAGCTGCTCCACGTGCAGGGGAGAGTAAGAAACCCATAAGGATGCAGGTGAGGGATCCTGGCTACTACCAGACAACTTACCAGCTGCTGGAGGCTGTCCTTGTGCTGCTGCAGGCTCCTCTTCACTGTCAGACGAGTCACTGCTCCCACTTTCTGAAACCTGGCTTTTCAAGGTGCTCACCACTGCTTTTTCAGGCTGCCCAGCTTTAGCAGCCTGGCTCAGGTTGGGAATAGGCTTGGGCTGGTCTGATAACCTCTTAACAAAAAAGAAACACAGGCCCAGAAATGCAGTATTAGTACAGGTGTTGTTTAGGAGTTTAAATGCAGTTTCAGCTCAGGTTGGGTTTTGTTTTACCCTAACAGAGCTGTTATTAACATTCTCACCCTCCTTGGTGTGTTATGAGTGAAAGGGCTTCAGCCACTGCCTGGGCTGAGCTGCTGTAGATAGATCCCTCTGAATTTAGCAATTTCCTTCTGACAGAAGGCCCAAGCACATTTTACATGAGCACACAGGCTAATAGTGCTTGTAAGCTTCTAAAAGCAATTCTTTCTTGAGACAGAGACACTGGCTGAGAACAGGAGAAGCACTGCAACCCCAAGACTCCCACTCCAAGGAAGCCAATTCAGCACAACCTAGCCACAGTTCAGGGAATCAGCAGGAGTTGGGAAGCCTTGGGCCATCACACCTGCAAGATTCAGAGACAGCACTGGAGCAGCTACAGCCCAGAGCTGCTGGGAGAGACACAGGGCTGACACAAGGGTTGGGAACACAGGGCAGGCAGAGACAGACTGTGACTCAACTTGGAAGCTGATTTGTCAACAGGTCTAAGAATTTAGAAATCTCCAGACAACAAAACATCTCTGACACTCACTTGGGCTGTGTCTTTGTGCAGCACCTGTCAACACTCAGATGTTTCAGGACAGACCACAAGCCACTTTTCCTGTTGTGTCAGCACCAGGAAGCCACAGTCGCCTGTGCCCCACATACACAACTGCCAGGTGAGACTCCCTCTCTTCCTGGCTCCTGTCCAAGGGCTGCAGATCCCCCTCGTGCACACTGAAGGTCAGTGGTGGCAGAGGAGAGGAAGTGCTTGTGGAATGATGTGGGAATTTGCTCCCCTGCAGATACTCCCCAGGCTGGCAGAGCTCATTCACTCCACTCGTGGCTCATCTCCGGGCTGCTCTGCCAAGGAGAACATTGTGCTTGCCAGGGCAGGGAGGCCCTGTGCACCCTGCATGTGCTGCCAGCCTGCTTTGGTGCCCCATGAGAGATTCCTGCCCAGCTGCACCATCCCTGCTATGCTGCTAATGCAGTGATACCCCCACAGCCCACAGCAGAGAGCACCAGCCCTTTGGGAAGATCAATCCTGCAGTGCTTCCTGGCACAGCCCTGCCATGGGCTGCCATTGGGGCACTGTTTATCATCTCCAAGCCAAACACGAAACAGACAACAGCATCTGCATGTTTATCCCATTACAGAACAGCTCTCTGAACGAGCCAAGCACATTTTGACTGCTTAGAGAAACAGAAACCTCCACAAGTGCTTGGGGAAGGGGGGACCACAAACCTCACTTCTCTGTTTTGTTTTGATACCAGTGAGTCACAATCTCCAGGAGAGAGGCCAGCTTTGCATTGCTGAAGAGACACAAGTACTTGAAGCAGTCAGAAGAATTCACACACACTGCTCTGAACGTGCTAACTCCTCTCTGCTGTTCTGAACACTGCTGTGCAAGGGAAGAGCTTACCAAGATTTGAGCCCACTGAGTTTTAAGTGCTTCATACCAATGGTCTGGCTTCTTCCTCTATGTGGATGCACAGCACAGGGCTGCTCCATTTCCTAACTTAGTAATGGAGTGGGAAAGAGCTGCCACGCAGGGGCATCATAACACACAGAAAGAACACAACAGAAACCACCATAAGGTTTACACAGCCTCAGAACTTCCTGGGAGGCAGCCAAGGTGCATCCATCCACATCAGATGGATGGATCAGACAGTCTCAGGTGGGATCTGGCCAACAGCACAGCCAAGTTACATCCAGGGAGCAGGTAAACCAGGCAGAGAGCTCCTGACAGCTTGAGAGTCACAGGTACTGAAGTTACTCAGAGAGGAGGAAAATAACTCAAGAGGAAATCATTTTTCCTGCTCCCTCTCCAGCCCCCAAAGCAGGAGCTGCCTGTGGCTCAGTGAGTGTGATGACTCAGCTCCCTCACAACCCATCTGCCACTCGCTGGGTCCATTTGCATCCTGCAGCGCTGCATGACAAGAGGAGGAACAACACTGAGCCACGTGTGCCCAGCACGTTGTAAAATCACACTCCAGCACTGCCTGTACCAGCACTGGGACCAGCACCTCAGCTGTGCCACAGCCCAGCCCAGGGGCAACTGCCACCTGCACAGGAGGGGGAACAGTGTTCAAGGAGGAAGAGAGACCCTCTGTCTCTTGGGAGATTTGGCCTCTCCCCACGCAGCCTGCAGTGCAAGATTAAAAGTTACTGGCACAACTTCTGTCAGCACAACCCACGCGGGTTTTCCTGGGATGCTCAAGGAAGACACGGGTTCCCAACACATGGATGCACGTGTACCTCACACCCACTCCTTGTAAACACAAGCCAAAGCCTGTCTATAGAGGGCTCAAGTGCCACCTTTGGCTCAAAACACTCAGGAAAGAAGCAGCAGAGCAAAATTTAGCAGTTCCAAAAGAAAAGCAGCTCTCACAGCATCTTTAAGATCAGACTGTCCCCCATGACTATCCTGTCCCCCCAAAATATGCAAACACCTTGTCAACTTCTTTCACTAAATATTCCTGAGTCTTCAGGGGTAAACATACCAATTAAGCAGTTCAATTTAGGCATGATGTTCATTTTAATTGTGCTAATCCACCCCCACAGGGAAAGATGAAGCAGCTTCCAACGCTCTGTATCTGTTTGGATCTTGCACAGAAGCCAGAGGAAGTTGCAGGATACAGTAAGTCAGTGGTTAGCATATGCCCAAGTAGCAGATGGTGAGGAATGAGCTAAGAAGAGTTTGACTGGGAGGACAGGACTGTGGACACAGCTAAGCCCAATGCTTTATCTTCAGGCTTCACTCGTGGTCCCTGCCTGTAGGCTACCAACAAGGGAAGGAACAGCCTGCATAGCAAAAATAGAGCTCCCTTGATGACAAGCTCTTCCTTGCTGACTCTGGCTGTGGAGGGGTACATGTCAGTTTGCAAGAGGGAAGATGCTGAAGTGGTTAAATCAGCAGGTAAAACTTGCTGTTGAAAGCTTCACAGAATCAACACCAGAGGACACAAACCTACCCCAGCACATAAACCCTGCTAAAATGGACAAATCTCGATGGTTTTACACAGGGACACAGCTATCAAATAGCTACTCCTGTCACCTAGAGCTGAATCTTCACATAAAATCAATCATGCAGGAAGAGAGCAGCACAGAGCCAACTGTGAGAGAAACATCCCCCTCCACCCACCTTAGCAGACCAAGGCTATGAAGACAAAAATGCAGAGCCTTGCTGGCTCCTGCCTGTCAATAGTCAAAGGATGTGTTGACAAAGAGCCTCCCTGCAAGGACACGTGAGGCTCTACCCCCAGCTTCCCTTGCAGACAGTAAGGCTGCATCTCCACAAGACTGCTTTCAGGGCACTTTCTGAAGGCCCCTGCAGCTCAGACTTGAGGCAGGTCTCAGTACAACATGCCTAGGGAGGCTCTCAGGAAGCATTGTACTCCTGTACTCTCAGGAAGATTTGCACTCCTTTGAGTTTAGTCACCTGAGTCCATTGTGAGCTCCCAGTCCTTCTCCTTTGGTTTGAGAACTTTGACCAAACCCCACAAGAGAGCCAAGACCAAGATACCTGTGACCCTGCACACAAGGCCACTCCAGAGGGGCAGGAGTGAATAGCTGGTATCAAACCATTTGCCTCTGGTACAACTGTGTGAGAAGAGTGAGGCTGTCCTTGCAGAAACAAGGTACACAAGATCAGTGGCAGCATTTAAGGGATAAACCCTAGTCTTGCATCCTCCATGCCTTGGCACTGGGCTGAATGCAGCACCTACCTTCTGGCTGATGGGCACAGGGAGATCCTCCTCTTCACTGGATGACGAGGCAGAGCTCTCCACTGGCTTTATACTTTCAGCAGGCTTTGTGGGAGCAGCAGTCTTTCCTGGTGAGGCTTTAACCTGCTTGGGCACTGTTGGTTTTGGTGCTGCCTTCCCTGGGGATACTGGAAGTGTTTTTGCTGGAGTTGCTTTGACAGAGACTGATGCTGCTGCTGTAGGTTTCACTGGGGATAGGATGGCATGGGAGGATTTTGGAGGTGGCTTTGTCTGGACAAGACATGAACAGAGTGAAATAAGGCAAATCCCACAGCAGCATAGTTCATTTGCTCAGACTATAATCAAGGGAAGAAATTTCAGAGCCCCCCAGGAAAGGCAAACCCTGAAGGGAGATTAGTGACTGGCAGGACACAAGGAATTCTTTCATCTGGCTTTCTTCATCAGTCTGCTGCTACTATCAGTCCCCCCCAGTGAGGTACAAGGCAGCACTTTGCACTCTCCACAGTAGGGAAGCTGAGCTGCACTACAGTTTGACAAATCAGACACTATTTATTGCAATTTATACCTGAGAAGCAAATTCCACCATGCTAATTTGCCCCTTCAGGTGGGAAAACAATCACTGGGTTTTTTTTTTTTTTTTTTTTTAAAGTACTGATGGATTTTTCTAAGAAAGGCACAATGGGTTGATTAAAGCTCAGAGCAAAGACACGGAGGTGCCTTTTAACACCTCACGCCTCCTTCCTCCCACCCCCAACATGACTTTGCTACACACTACATGCATTTACAAAATTTTCTTTTCACTGCAGTTCCTAGCCCTGAGAGGCATGCAAGGAGAGGGAAGATCTCAGAGACAGGCACTTGGGTTACCAATGGACGTTTTTCATCTTCACTGTCTGAGGAGCTGCTGCTCTCTGTTGTGTCACTGGGCTGTGCAGCCCTGGGAGCTGCTGTTGATGCTGGTTTGGCATGGCTTGCTGCCAGGGCTGTTTGCTTCACTGCATTCTTCTTCAGGGACACTGAAGCAGCAGCAGGTGCACTTTTCACAGGTGCTGCATTAGACCGCACTGTTTTCACAGCTGGCTTGGCCTGGGAACAGGGGGAACAAAAGGGAACAGGAGAAACAGGTAACACCTTGGAAGAAAATAGTTGAAAGCTCTAACTGCATGGAATCTGTTTTAAAGCCAGCTACCTTGCTAATTTTGACCAGGACGGGCTTTTTCAGACCCATGAGCCGTGGCTTATCTGAAGCAAGTCACTTTTTCCATGGACTGCCTGACTACATCCATCAAATTGCATACTAATCACCTCCTACAGATCCAAGGATCTCCCTCAGCCTCAGGCACTAGAAAAAACTGGAACAGAATGGTTGATGTCGGCAGGGTTTAGTGGGGCTCTCAGCCACATGGCATGTGCTCTGGTTTTGGGGATCTCAAACACCCAAGGTAAGGGGTGCTGTCAGAATACAGCACTGCAGCATTTCCCTCTTCTTCAAAAGAAGGGAAGTGATTTCCTAGGGACAAAGAATCCATGCTGGAGAGGTTACCTGGATGGCTGGAATGACCAGCTCCTCCTCAGAGGATGTGTCCTTGCTTGATTCCTCACTGCTGCTCTCAGCCCCAGCTGCCGGCTCTGAAACACAACGAGGAGATGTCACAGCTGCTGCCTGCTCTGGGCCCCCAGAGTGTGATGCTAATGTGGCTTTTGAAGTCAGGGAAGCAAAACAAGCCACGGAGAGGGCTAAGGGGATTTGCAGGGAAGGGGACCTAGCCTTGCTGAAAACATCAATAGCTTGCTGGGAACAGCTTCTCCAGACAAATGCTGGCCCACAAACAGCTCTCCTTGAGTGCAGGTAGAGATGGGAAATGCTGCCTGGCCACCCCCTGACCCTATGGGGTGCTGCCCAGCCACACACAGCTCCCTGCACAGGCACCCAGCCTGGCTGGGCCTCCTCTGGATAAGAGCCAAGAGGAGGATCATTTCCAGAACTTCAATGATCTATTTCTCACCCTCCTCCTCCAACACACACAGACACACTTCAAAGCATTGAAAGATTTCCCTGAAGACTTCAAACCCCAAAACGAATCACTTTGCAATTGGGAATAAAGAGAAAACACTGGAGGGCCTTTCCATAAAGCTGAAAGTATCAGCAGCATTAGTACTGCACCTCCTCTGGACATGCTACACTGTTAGCCCCAACCCCTGGGTACGTGCTGGGTGCTGCCAGACATCTTAGCACAGGATCTGCTGCTTGAAATGGGAGCAGGCACGCAGCATCCATCCCACGGAGCTCCAGAGCTGGCTGCTCTGCAATGTTCTAGCAGCCTCTCCAAGGAACAAGCATCACTCTGAGCTTTCCAGCAAGGGAGCTGAAAGGAACAAGCTGAAGGCACGTCTCTGATCCAATCTGCAGCAGAGCTGGAGCTCACACACATCTACAGCACCCTGCAGGCTCCTTACCCGCTTTGGGGGATGGAGCCTTCGCAGTCGGCGTCTCCTCTTCCTCCTCGCTCTCGGATGAGGAGCCGCTGCTGCTGCTGGAACTTTCTGGTGCTTTGGTTGGTACTGGTGCTTTGCTTTGTCCTACTTTGGCCACAGCTGCTGTGGCATGTCCAGGCTTCCCAGGACCAGGCAGTTTCTGGGCCTTGGCTGGGGATGGAGCTGCAGCTGGGGCACTGGGCTGCTGCTTGCTGGAGAGCACAGTTCTGTCAGCAGCAGAGAGCCCCTCTGCTCTGCCTGCTGGGGCAGCAGCCTTGGCAGGAGAATGCAGGGAGTTGGCAGCTTTGCCACCCACCACAGCTGCTGTCACCTGTGGGAAACAAAGGCACTTAGAAGGCTACACACAGATGAGGAGCAAAACTGGAGACAATATACCTGCAACAGCAATGTGGCAAGCAAGGTAAGCCATAGAGCTCTTCAGGGCAAATTCTGGGGGGCAGATATCTAAGAAAAGGCTTATGGCAGCATAGGAGGGTCATTTAAACAGGATTTTCACCCCAGGAGACAATTCTACACATGCTGAGGAGTCTGGGACAGTCCTGGCCCCAGAGTACCACCAGCCTTCACAGCCAGGAGCATTGCCTTACCGTCACTGCACCTTTCCCAGCCAGATCCTCCTCTTCCGACGAGGACTCATCTTCCTCACTGCTTTCTATATTCACTACCGAGTTTGTGGCCAGAGGAAGGCTGGCTGCTGCACAGGAGAGAGCCACAGAGCAGCTGTGTCACAGTGTGTCTCACACTAACATGGTCTCTGGTTTGCAGGAGGGCCCCAGCAGCAGGGCAGGGTCCCATCTGCACACCTGACCCCACACCATCACCACTGCTGTCCCCATGACAGGCAAGGACTTTGCTCCTCCACCCCATCCCTCTCCCAGCCACCAAGACAGGGAATCTGTCAAGATTTGCACTTTTCTAAAGGCTGGTCTACAGCAGACCAGACTGATCTGTGAAAATGTATCAGACACAAGTTTTTGTTAGACTCTGCAAGCCAACACCTCCCACATCAGCTGTACCCAAGATCCATCCCCACCTCAGACAGAGGGCACTGGCCTTCCAGACCAACTATCAAGACCTTCCCTGACCTGTGAAACAGGCCTGCCTTTGCTGGCCCAGCACACACCTGGCACCAACTAGAAGGTGCTCCACAGTGGGCAGAAAGAGGTTCCCAAAGCTTCATCACCCAGCACAACACCCATCCCTCCCCAGTGAATCATAACAGGTTTTTTCTAGCTTCAGCAGACATCTGTGCTCCTCAGAAACTCCACATGAGAAGGGGGTGCTAAATTAGTTGTCCTATTTTTCTGTGAGCACAAACAAATAGCCATCACTTAACAAGCATTTTCTCCAGCCAAGCAAGCTGGGCTGCTCCTACACAAGTCTCCAGTCCTACCCTGTCAGCTCCAGGGAGATGAAAGGCTCCTACCATTTGCAGCTTTTGCCTTCTCTTTCTCATCCTCTTCTTTCTCTGAGCTCTCAGAGCTGCTCACGGGATCAGGAACTCTGATCTTTTCTGGGATCGCTGCCTCCTCATCACTCACATTTCTTCTCTTGGAATTTGGTGGAGTTCTGAGGGAAGACAATAGGTGTCAAAATGGGGAAAAAATATCTTGAACAAATTAGAATATAATTATTCATTTACTCTCAGATCAGGCTCCAGCCTAAGAATAGGCAGTGTAATCTCTCTACAGAGGAATTCCTAAGGGGGTGGGAAATACTTCTCTAACCTCCAAGGGACATCTCCAGTCCTCAGTAAACTTCCAAGAGCAACATATTCCTGCAACACTTAGGTAAATGCTGAACCTAGATGATTTTTCTGTGCCCTAGGCAGAGTCTTTCTTACTTTAGCAGAGTAATAAAAACATACAGAGTTGGGCTGGTGCTGGATAGAAGGCATCCTACAGAACAAATTCCTTCTCCAGGGGCTACAGTCACAGCCTCAGAGTAAGTGTAGCCTCAGGGTAGGGCAGATATCCCCAAAATACCAGGTCCTGGTATTCCAGAGGGCCAGGAGAAGCCAATCTAAAAGGTACAAAAGTCATTTGAACTTGGGCGCCCAAGTCAAAAGGAAAGCCAGGTTGCAGAGAGGTTTAATAAAGGAAGTGGCTGGAGCTACAAAAGATGTGTTAGAAAAAGAGGAGGAAAAGAACACATAAGTATTAAACACTTAAGCTGCTCAATTGAGTTAAAACGTGAAGTTGGAGAAAGACTCCTCCAGGCTCTAAATCCCACCTGTACCAGGAGAGATGATGTGGCTCAAGTTACCCATGTTTTCATTTGAGAATTAAAGACAACACATTTGCTTCATTACAAGGGTAACAGTGGGAACAAGCTGGTGTGACTCACACATGCAATGCTCCTCAGCCCTGGGACACACAGTTATCAGAAGCAAATATCCTCACTTCTGGGCCAGTTTAGCCCATTTTATTTGTTCATCTGTTTTAAAAACAAGATTAGTTTAACAATTTGATGAGTAAAGGCTGTGCTTGGTGTCAGAGTGTTCTGGCAGCACAGCTGTAACAGCAACTTTTGTGCAAGCAGGCTAAGCCAAAGGCACGTTTGCTCTTGGAAAGTCTTGTAACTGCTCCAACAATCTTTTTAATAAAGCAACAGGGCAGCCCACACAGGCAGCTCTGATCCTGCAGCACCATCCTGATCCAGTGGCAGCTGACAGCACAGCAGAGTGATGTGAGAATTTGCTGTGAGTGATCAGGAGCTCAGGGACACCCTGTGAGGGGAAGAAATGGTGACTGCCAGCACTGCCCCTGTGGCATTCTGGATCATCTGAGGCCTGCAGGGCTCAGGCTGCTCCTAAGGCTGAGCTGGACCAGCTTTCCCCAGCTCCCAGGCACCCTTCCACCCCCTCTCTGCATCTCCAAGTGTAAATGCAGCTCTGGAGGGAACTGTGGAACTGCAAATCTCAGCTTCAGGCTCAGTCTGGAAGAGTTTCTGGAGAACAGCACCAGGGGTAGCCCTGGTGAGAAGGGCAAGAGCCACAGGGCAGACTAAGTAAGGACATTTTTGGGCTAAAAGCCTATGAGCAACAGGATGTGATAAAGACAGCTCACTCACAGGAGCACTCCAGGATAAAGACAGTGGCCAACACACCCCTCATTGTGACTCCCAACCAGGCAGACCAGGAATAACAGATGTCTTTGTAGGGCAGGATCAGAACAGAAGGGTGATGCTGAAGAAAGAGGAATCAAACCTGATTCAAATGCCCTGTTGCCCCCCAGGTTTAAAGGCAACAGTGTCTGGGAGGGTTTGCTGCAGCAGGCAGGGCAACCAGCACGTGGGAAGGTCACCATCAGCACCCAGGAGAGCAACAAACTGGGAGAGGGAGGAACTGCAAACCCATTTCTATGCTGCCACATCCTCATGTGGATCCAGCCTTTCTCCTGCTCAGGTATGGAGGACCAGAGCAAGGCACAGGGCACTGAGCAGAAAACACCTTTGAAAAAACACCTCCCAAGGCTGCTGACATGGCCATGCTAAGGAGATCCTCACTCCAGAGCTCCCAACTCCACAGATTCCCAGATAACCCAGCACTGAGGCTGCCCCAGGCCTCACAGTGCTGCACTCAACATCCAGCAAGGCACAGGATGGGTGCAAACACCACAGATGGGAAGGCTCCCTCCTGCAGACCTTCAAAGGGGTGTTTGGAACATGTAAGGACTGGAAAGGACAGGCTGAAACCAAGAGATTTCCTCTAAGTCACATCATCTGTGATCTATGCCAAGGTTTCAGTCTGTGTAAGAGCTCTGGCATTTCAGCACCTGCTCAACTCCTCTGTTCTCGGGTCAATAATCCTGCAAAGCATGTGGCTTTAAAAAGAAAGTGAAACAGAAGTGGAACAGATTTCTTACAGTAAAGCATGACTCTGAGCTCCACAACACTCCAGCATCATCCAGCACAAACAGCATCAGCTGCTCAAAACTAAAGTAACAACTTATTTCCAAGTTCAGAAGATTTTAAACCAGCATAACCCTGAACATCTGAAATGAATTGCTGTGAAACCAGCGGTTAAGAGAGAATTCTACTGAGCACAGTTATCACCCGAAATCCTCTGACAACATAGAATTCCAACAAATAGAAATCACTCATGCCACGCAGCCTAGATGTCAGCACAGTCTGCAATCCATTTGATACTCATTCCCTCCTGTGACTTACTTTTCCCAGTGGGTAAAGATGTCCTCGAGAGAGGTCGAGAAGGAAGGGAGCAATTTCTGTGAAAGCAGAGCGAACACCAGTCAAGCACGGCCCGAACGTGACCCAGTTTCGGGATGTGCCCACCGGACAGGGCAGCGACCGCGGGGCCCAGCCAAACCTCCCCGGAAAACGGGACCGCGCTCCCGGCACACACCTCCCGGTGAACCCCTCCCACTGCCCGCCCCGCGGCACCCCGGGCCGCGCGCTTCCCCGGAGAGCTCTCCCGGAGCCGCACGTGTTCGGGGAGCAGCAGCCCCCCGCTACCGGAGCCTCTACCGGGCGGGCTGCCAGCGTTCTCCCCAGCCGGTTCGGGGCGGGCCGGCCCGCGGGCACCGGGAGCGCCCGCTGGGTGCCGGGACACCACGTGGGTCCAGCACGGACCTGCGGGCCGCCGTGGGGCCACGGGCCGGCGGCGCGCCCGGCACCCACGTGGCGCTGCCGGTGGTCGGTGAGGGCGCGAACCGGGACCGGGCCGTGCGGCCCCGCCGAGGCCCGCGCTCCGGGACCGCGCCTCCGCTGCCTCCCGCGCGGCCCGGGCTCCCGTTACCTGCTCGCTCTGCGCCTGCAGCTCCCGGGCGGCCCGCGTGTAGCCCCTGCGGAGCAGGTGCTGGTAGATGAGGGCGAGCAGCTCCCGCCCGCCGCCGCCGTCGGCGGCCATGGCGCGGCCCGCGTGCCGCGCCGGAGAGACGCCGCTTCCGCTTCCGCCGCGCGGCCCCACGGGAAACGTAGTGCCGGGAGTGTCCGGGGGGCGCCATGTGGGGGGACCCGGCGGGGAGCGGGCTGGCACCTCACGGGGGTCGGCCCGGGGGAAAAGGGGGAGAAAGAAGGAGGAGATCACCCCATGGTGTCTCTCTCTCATGCCGCTCCGGTGGGAGATGGGGGGAACGGAAGGGCGGGGGGTTCGCCCCATGAGGTTCCCTCACACCCCATGAGGTTCCCTCACACCCCCTCTGCTGGGGACGGCGCCAAAGAAGAGCGGGGTCCCCTCACGCAGTGCCCGCAGCTCTGGCGGGGCACGGTGAGCAGGGAAAGGGCGGCCCCTCCACCGCCCTGAGGGGGATGGAGAGCAGGGAAAGCGGGGTCTCACCCCATGGCCGGAGCCAGGCCCCTCACAGCCCTGCGCGGGAGATGGGGGCGAGGGAAGGATGAGCCGCCCTCCAGCGGGGGTGGCACACCGGGGCTGCCTCAGCAGCACCATATGTAATTCTACATATTTCAGAGCAGTTTTCCCTAAGATTCATCCAAAGCGCTCTGAAGGCGAATCCTCGGAGGTGATGCTGAGAGGAATAGCGGATTTGTCTTTACAAACAAGCTGTGGGTCTGCTGGTAGGTAAAGCCGGCTCTGGGAGGCGAAAGAAAGAATGGGAAGGATTCCACTGATTGGTGAATGGAAAAAAAGATATTTGCTTTTACAAATAAACTTCAGGTTTGCTGATAAATGAAATTAGACATTGAGAGATGAAAGAAACAATGGGGAAGAAAAACGTCTAAATTCCTTAAAAATTAAATATTAAAAGGGAGGGTTATACATTAGAGGGAAATCTTTGGTATCAGGTGTATCGGGGAGTCTGAACCTCTCAAATACCTCAGCCAATGGGGAAAGAGAAGGGAAATGCAGCTGTGAAATTGGGATAAAAAGGAGGCTGCATGCTCCAAAAATTGGTGAGATCCCAGGGGAATGCTCCATGGCCTCTCCCTTTATTCGAATAAAGCAAGAAATAACTCCTCTGCCTCCTTTTTGGACATAAACCTCTGGTGTTTGTCGATTAATTTTCCTATCAGTGCCGAGTGGACTTTGAGCTGCTCGGAAGAGCCACACTGGCGTTTGTGGGGCTTAAATAAGCAAGGGGGCAGAGGGGAGAAGCTGCTCCTGATGCAGAGCAGCTGCTGGAGAGGGGCCTGTGAGGGAGGGGCTGCCCCACCAGCACCCCTCAGCCTGTGCTGATACTTTCCAGGAAAAATCTGGCTCCCATCACTTTGGCAGGGGTTTATTTTTGGAAGGTTTAATAATGTCCGTGGTGCGCCTGTCGCTCATTCGAAATACAGACCCTGTATTTGTATTCCTAGGCAGGATTAAATATAAAACTGGCCTGGCTCCAGCTGGCTGCTGCACCAAACGTCTTTGACACCAGCACGGTCCAAGGCTGTAAAGGCACGGTCCAGGTGGCAGTTTTACAGCTCCTGTAAATGAATCCCAGCCCTGGACAGCCCTTTCTGGGGCTGACCTCCCCCTGCTCCAGCGGTCACTGCAGCCTGGTGTGAGTGTGGCCTCAGCACACACCATGATGGGGTGGCTGGACCACGAGCTGTTCCAGCACAGCTCTGGCTGCTCTGAGGGGACACGAGGCACAAAGTCTCAGCTGGTGGCCTGGTCTGTGGCCCTGCCTGGAGAGGAAAAGCCAGATGAAGCATCCCAGAGCAGAGAGGAGAGAAGGATGTCTCCTGTGGAGGCTGTGGATGGGGCTGGGCAAGCAGAGGCAGCCTGAGAAAGTGAGGCTGGGTTCAGATGGAGCCCCTGGAGCCCAAAAAGAGCTCTGTCTGCTGCAGGGATATGGATGAACAGCTTTGGATCTACTTTGACATGGTCTGGAATGGTTCTATCCCTCCAGGAATTGCTCAGTTTGCTTTGTTTATTTAAAGAAAAAAAATCCCAAATCTGAACACTAACACCATCTAACCCTGGTGATTAGAGGAGCTGCTGCCCTGGGCTCAGGGTCTCTCCTGGGCAGCAAGACTCTCCAAACATCTTGAGACAAATGTCAAGCTATTAATGGAGGCTTGTGTGGTGCAGGGAATTGCAAAAGCACTGTTTGGAGAGGTCTGGACAGAGGCTGGGTGGGACATTACGCACCGGGAGGGTGGCAGGTGACCAGATCAGCACATCATCAAGATGCCAGCAGAGAGACAAAGGAGGGGAGCACATCCTGCTGACCTGCAGGGGTGGGACAAGGCAAGGAGGGCAGGAGAGGGAGCACAGCCCTGCAGGGTCAGGCTGGAGGTGTTTGTACAGCCTGGCTTTTCCAGAGCCCTCTGATCCCCGTGCCAAGGGACAATTCTTTACAGGGTGCCCGGGGAAAGCAGCCCAGAATTTGGGTGCCAGGAATGCAACCAGCCCCTTCTCTGCTGCATTTTCAGGCCTCCCCCTGTTCTCCCATGGCTCTAGAAAGCATAAAGGGTTTGGCTTTTACCAACTTCAATAAAACCTGGAAGGGAGGAAGGTGGATGGGCACAGATGGGAGGAAACGCTTTCACAAGGGACTGCTTGAGAAAGGCAAATAGAGGATTTTAGAGTTCTGAGCACCCAAATGGCTTGAAAATTGACTCCATTTCCCCCCTGCCCCCACCAAGTATCTCCTCACTGATCTGCCATAGTTCAGGGTCACCTGAGTCCAAAGCTTCATTCCCTCAAACCACGAATGTGCTCCACAAACCTCAGTGCAGGGCCTGGGAATAACACAACCCACTTGAATGAAGAAATCTGAAAAAAAATAATATGTGTGCTGCACCACAATTACAGGTAGAGAAGGTATTTGAGGTGGTTAGTAAACATGTCAAAAAATAAATACAGCTATTCAGTCAGCAAACAGCTGCGTGATTATAACCAGGAAAATCTACCCCAGCCCAAAACCAGCTGAGACCCAACAACATGCGCTTATTAAGGAGTGGTATTTTATTTTGTGTACACATTTTTTTTGGAAGGAGGTTGAAAATATTTTGCCCACTCTTTATTTTAGGAAGGTGAAACGTCCCTGGTGGATTTCAAAAGCCAACCTCTCGGGTATGTGTTCTCCATGCCAAGACACTGAGTCACGAAAGGATCGGAGGAAGCTGTTGGAAGTCCAGACAGGATAAAACAGCTGTAATTGAGGAGCCAGCTCAGCTCAGTCTGCTAATAACCACACAGCCCTTCCCTGCCCTCAGCCTACAAGCTGAGGTCTTTGCTTGCTGCCACTTTCACAGGCTGCCTGGTTGTTGCTTGGGGTCAAACTTGTCCACACCTATTCCATTCTGAATGACTGCTTGTGTCCCAGCCAAGCCTGGGGTCAGGAGTGTGCCTGCAGGCTGGGGAGCTCTGTCCTTGCTGCTTTTCCCCAGCAGGAGCTGACAGCCCCCAGGCACGTCTGCAGGACCCTTGGGCTGGCAGGAACACTGCTGCTCTCCAGGCTTCAGGTCTTTGTCCACCCTGGCACACCATGTGTGGTAGCAGTGTGGGACACATCTTCTGTCACACTCTTTCCTTTTGTTTGGTGCATATGGGGTTGCTGATGCCTGATGATGTTGAGGGCTTGAAGAATGAAGGGACTGTGATCCATAGGGATCACGGGGCAGGGTGGTACACAGCACATGTGGGGTCTAGATGTGGGAAGGTCCCAGGCTGTTTGCCCAAGGAAGTTTCTGCTTCTGGCTGCTGGTGTTTACATCCTGGTGGTGGAGCAGGGACAAGAGGAAAGGTGCTCTGGTGGAGCAGGGACAAAAGGAAAGGTGTTCTGGTGGAGCAGGGACAAGAGGAAAGGTGCTCTGGTGGAGCAGGGACAAGAGGAAAGGTGCTCTGGTTGCTCCTCATCAGCAGCAGCTCCTCACCTGACATGTTTCATGGCTGCTGATTCCATCCAGAACGTGAGCTGCACACACAATGCTCCTTCTGCCTCTGCTCCAGAGCGGGGTGGGATGAGTGGCCAGGGACAGGACCCTTGTGACCCCCAACAAGTAACTCTGATGTGTCTCATGGGTCAGAGCATTGGCTGAAAGTGCAAGTCATGTTTAGAAGGATAATCTTCATGGCCCAGTTCAGAAGCTGAGCTGAATTTCCCTGCTAAGGAGTGCCCTGTCCATAGAGCTTGGAGCCCTCTGCCTCCTGGAAAGAGCCCTGGGAGCACCACCTGGGCTGAGCAGAGAAAGGAATGTGGAGGAGGTGCAGATGGGGCAGGACAAGGTGCAGGAGGTGGATGGAGATGAAAGGTGTTGAGGGACAGTGAGGAGAGAAGGTGGGAGCATGGGCAGGGAGAGGCACAGGGGGAGCAGTGAAGGGACAGAGAAAGGGGTTCTTACTTGCAAGGGAAGATGAGTCAGGGAAGGGAGGAACGAAGCAAAGGAAAATCTGAGGAGGGCTGAGAAGGAAATGACAAAATTAGCCTGTGGGGATTTGCTCAGTGGGGCCCCTGCTTGGGCAGCTCTGGGTGTGGAGGGGGCTGCCAGGTGCTGCTCGGCAGGGATTTTAGTCACAGCAGATCTCACCACGTCTGGGCACCGTGCTGGGCTGCAGCCAGGGAGTGCCAGGGCAGGATTGTCCCTGGCCAGTGCCACTGTCACCATCCCCTGCCCAGCCAGTGGGCTCGGGCTTTGCAAGGACAAGGAGCTGCTTTGGGAACAGTCTGACTCAGGAATCCCGTTTTATTCTCCCCCCCCTTTGTTTTGCTGTTCTCTCCCCCCTCCTCCTTTTTCTTTGTCTGCTAATGCACAGCAGATGGGAGGAAATGCCATTTTAAATGCCACAGCATCCTGATGAAATGCGATGGGTTATGGCAATCTCGGATGAATCATGGCATTGTTTTGTGCACAGGCCCTGCTGCCCTCGCTTGGGCAGCTTCAGCTTTCTCCCTCCAGCTTTGCAAGTACACTGAGGATCATTCAGGCCTCCCCACCAGCCTGGTGGCAGGTGCCCTCCCCGACCTGGGTGTCCAAGTCACATTCATTCATTTCAACAGCTGCATTTCTGGAGGCCAAACCAAGCCCATGACACTTTGCCAGTGGTGAAACCAGTGTTTAGTTTTGAAACATCTGCTCCACATTGCCTTTGGGGACTCCAGGAGTTATAAATGATACTCAGTTCTCATGTTAGGTTCAAAAGATTTTTGCACAAGGTGGAAGAACAAGATCAAGGGAGCCTCACCTGGTGTATCACAGCCCTCCCCCTCACCTCCAGCTTAGCCCTTGGCCCCTCTGGAAAGCTGTGTCCCCACACCTGCCTCCTGCTTGGCCCCACAGCCAAGATGGACTCACAGAGCCAGACCTGAGGGCTGTGATGTGGCTGCTTGCTGTTGAGGCTTTGCTTGGGGTGATCAGATCATTTCCCCTCAGCTATGAGGCAGGCATCGAATAATATTGACTCACTCTCTGGCAGCTTGCTGCCAGATGAGAAGGAGCAGCTCAGAAGTGAAAAGAAAAATATTAAAATGTATATATATACCCATATCCCAACAGCTCCATCACTGGAACTCAGAATGACCCAGCCCTTTTAGTTTCAAACTAATTAACTAGGGGGAAAAAAGTCACCTCTGAGCCTGCGGAATATAAAGCAGTCTTTTAAATTTGGTAGCTGAAAGAACAGATTTGAGAACTCCAACGAGCAGAAGACGTGACATTAACATTTTGTTGCAATATGCTTAACAGCCTCGGTTGGAAGTGTCTCTGGCTGTGTCTCACTGCCTGTGTGTCTGCTGGCGTGGCAGATACTCAGTGCTGGCACTGAACATCGAGTAGCATTAGGCCATTTAATTTCTCATGTTTTTGGGGAGCAGATCCAAGGCACATGGATGCAGTGAGCAGAAGGGCTGTTGTTATTAACCAGCCCCCAGCCCAGCCCTGCTTTCCCCCTGCTCTCCTCTGTAAGCCTATCCCTGTTAAAAGGCCTGGCAGCCTCGCCTGCAGCACGGCCAACACCAACAGCCACAACAGCTCTGCTGTGTTGATCCAGGACTCAGCAGCTCTACCTGGGAGGAGAGGGAAGGGGCTCTGTTTGCCTTCATGAACTCGGGGATCTGGGGTATTATTTTTCTCCCATCGGGCATCCTTTGCTGCTCCCACTGAAGTCCAAAGGTGTGGGGCAGGAAAAGGGGAAGGAGGCAGCAGTGGGAGGCAGGGGCTGCTTGTGCTGGCGTCCTGCTGTGGACCTGAGCTGGGGTTTGTGTCTTTCCAGCCTCCTGAGCTTCCTCAGCTCCATTCTTGTTCCTGGTTAAATGCCACAATATGAGACTGGGAAAGAAGGAACAACCCCTTGTTTTTCAGCAGCCCCACTGCTGTGGCTGTATCCTATTGCTTTGCCTCAGGACACTTCCCTGTTGCTTGTGCTCCCACCAGACCAGCAGCATTTGTCCTCCCAGCCTGGCAGTCTCTGTCCCACAGTCCCTGACCATAACCACCACCTGTGGCCAGCTGGTTTGCTCTGAATTCTCCCTGTGTAGAGTCTGGGGGGCTGGGGAAGAGAGGAAGGCTCAGCAGGATGGATCACCCAGGGGAGCACCACTGTGCAGCAGCATGGCCCACCACCCTAGCATGGCACCATTCTAGTGGGGCACAGCCATGTGCCAGCAGTGGGGATGCAGCAATCTGAAAACAGGGTTAAAAACAGGGAAAAAGAAAAAAAAAAAGAATTTAGGCCTCTCATTCTGAGGGTTTCTGCTTTGTGCATTAGCATCCCTTCCTGGTCCCCTTGTGCCTGAATGTGGCTGCTGGGCACGAGAGAGCCCCATTAATGGGCTCTTGATGTGTGTTTATTTCGTTTAGCACATCCTGAGAGCCCTGGTGAGAGCCTCAGAGACGTTCATTACGCTGATTGCTTTCCCTGCTTATGAAGATGGAAAAAGCCACAGTGGTTAAAGGAGTGGAGTGGACAGATGCCAGAAGCTTTAGTGCTCTGGGCAGCCATGGAGGCCTCCTTCCTTATGAGTTTTGCCTCAGGAAGAGGAGGAGAGTTGAGAAGAACACGGCTCCCCCAGGACCTGCACTCAGTGACCAAGCTCTGGGTTGAGGGGGGACTCCACAAGGGTCATGACACCCTGTAAGGGTCTAGCCTGCTCTGGCAGGGCTCATCTGAAGGCAGGGGAGACTTGTGTGAGCACATCCAGCATGAACCTTGCCTCGTGTCACAGTGCTGCCAGCCCTTCCTGATGCTTGGGGTGGGCAGGGCAATGGTCCTGCTCGCAGCATCCTCATCCTCTAAAAGTGTGGGTGCTGAGCCAGCCTGACTGGCTGCAGCCCAAACCCTCTGCCCCTGCCCAGCAGAGGAGCCACAGAGGGGTGGGTGACCCAGCACAGGCTCTGCTCTCTGCCTGCCCTCTGCCACACAGGAAGGTGGGCAGGATGGAAAGCTTGTGCTCCTGGGACCCAAACCTCTCTGCTCCTGGGCTTCCCAGGTGAACTATGAGGAACTTTGCTTCTGCTCAAGTGGGACACAACCCCACACTGGCTCAAAACAGGTTCTCTACATTAATGTAACTTGGATGTACCAGAAAAACTCAAGTTTAAGGCAGGAGCAACATGTACATGTGTGCTTGTGAAGAATTAACATGTGTGGGGACAAGATTTGCACCTGCACTGATGGGTACAGCCAAGATGAACCTCTGTAGCAACATTAGTGCCTGTTCTCCCTGCCTTGCTGAGGGGGCAGCATGGCCAGAGATGCCATGTTTATCTGTGTATGACAACAATATGCAGGAATTGCAAACAGATTTTTGCCTTATCTTGCTCGAGGGTTGTTGCAGTACAAGGATTTATTTTGGCTTTTCTGCCAAAAAATGTATGCAGAGATTCCACCAAAGCACATCTATATATGTTTCTCTTGGGAACAGAAGAAAACCATTATCTGAAAAAGCCCTGCACTGTTATTAATCTCTGGAGCTTTATCCAAGTTTCATTAGGAATCTGGACATACTTGAAATGGCTTTCAGATAAAGCTGAATGAATCTCTCTGTGTCTCAGAGGCTGATGCAGCTTAATTTCCTAGCTGAGATTTGGGTGGGTTGGGAATTGGGTAGGAGATTTTCAGCCACCTAAACCGGGGAGGAGGGAGTGCCTTAAAGCAACCCAACCCGAGTGACTTGCAGGCACTTTCCATGGCTTGCTGAGTGTGGGGTGAGCAGGGATGTCTTTGTCGAGGGAAGCTCCTCCTTGAACTTGAGATTGCCTTGGAGACTCCTGACTCATGGGCAGGAGAGCCGGGAGAGCCCATCCTGCAGGGGTGCAGAGCCTCCCTAATCCCTGGCAGCAAAAGCCAAAGCAGGGATGCTGCAATGAGGAGGATGCTGAATGCACTCCCCTGCCTTCCCTGGAGCAGGGGTCCTGGACATGGCCCCCTCAAAGCCACAGCCAGCCTGCCAGCCCTTGTGAGCCACCAGAGGGTGACAAAGTGCCATCCTGTGCTGTGGTGGCCCAGGACAAACCCAAAGGTGTCCCGGGCTGGCAGAGGACAGTGATCTCTTTTGGAGGGCAACCAGACACTCTTGGAAAGTCCTCGATGAAGTCCTGGATGGAAGGGCGTGCTGGCTGGAAATGGAATGCTGGTACTTAGGAGCTGGGGACTTTTTATTCCACCTAGCTTTAGTTAGCATCGGTTCTGGCATCAGCAAACCATTTTTGTTGCCAAAAGCAGGGGGGGAACTCCCCAAAATTGCTGTAGCAGACAAAGAGAGAAGCCTTGCCCTTGTTCCCCCTTGGTGGTCTAATGTGAAACCCATGTTTTACAGTAATTTTGGAAAAGCAGAGAGCTGCTCCATGGCTGGTTTTTGTGCTCATGGAGAACTCATGACCAGCCAAACCTGCACCTTCCAGTGCTCCTAAACGTGCTGGGGGCTCAGGGACATGGATTGGTGGAGGAGCTGCCTGAACTCAGACAAGGATGGGATGGAGGCAGCTTGGTGCCACTGGACAGGATGCTCCAGGAGCATCTGTGCCACCTGAAGTGATTCTGAAAAGGGAAGATGCTCCTGTTCTTCTTTCTGCTTGGGATGTCCCCAAGGTGCCAGCGTGTGGTCACCCTGGACATGTCACACCTTATAGGCCTTCTGTCCCTGGCCATGTACTGCTGGGGGTCTGCTGGCCCTGTGGGGACTCTGTTGCAGATCCCAACCCTTGTGACTCTCCCTGGGAAGAACCAGTGGCCCCTTCTGCCTCTTCTCCCTCCCTCTGAGACAGCAGCATCGCCCATGGTGTGGTGTGGTCAGACTGGGGAACTTCCTGCAGGATGATCTTTGCAATTCTGTGTCCAGAAGGCACTGTCCAAGACAGGAGATTGCAGTGCTCTGGGAGGTTTCCAAGCCCCAGTCTCACCCTCCCTGTGTCCCAAGAGGCTGGGGCAGCGGGTGTGGGCTCGAGGCATCTCCAGCCTGGAGTGCCAGCCCCAGCTCCCTTGCAGCTTCATCTGGGCTGGGATGGGAGAGCCCACAGTGCAGCAGACACCAGGGTGGCTCTGCCAGCCTCTGATCTTATCTGGCTGCTGAGGGCTGGCCCTTCCTGGCTGGAGAGCTGGGCAACATTTTCCCACAGAGTATGGGTTCCTTTTACCCCTCATGCTGTTGCAGGAGTGCATGTATAGATATGGTATATTGGGATGTATATTATGGATATGGTATATTGGGATGTATATTTGCAAATCTCCTCGCTTCTAGCTGTTTGTGATGTTATTGGTAAAAAGGGGACAAAGGGGTGATTGCCCCTAAGTGCTTTGGGAGGTGCATGTGTGGCAGGGACATGGGGTGATGTGAAGGAGGGAGGGTGTGAGCCTGGGTAACACAGGCTTTTCCTTGCAGCTGCAACTTCTTCACTGAGTTTACACTCCAAGGAGATTCTTCTCTGTTCTCTTTAAATACTAGAAGTAATTAGAAGCTGCTTATGAGTAATTGCTTGGACTAAGGAGTCTGGTTTCATTTAAGTGGTTGGCATGAAACGCCTGATGGTAGGGAAAAAAGTAAGAAAGACTCCTCTTTTAGGCTCCCAGGAGCTGCCATGGGGTTAAAGCCCACCTTTCCTCACCCATCTGGGACTGTGAAGCCCCCCAAGAAGGAGGTGAGAGAAAACATTTTCTCCCTTGAGAAGGGTGGGGAAGGTGGAAGAGTGGCTGGTTGTGCCAAAACTAACGGGGCCAGGGTTTTTCAGAGAGAAACAGCTGATCCCACGCTTACCTTCAGTCCCACAGCAACACACAGGAACATTTTCTACCCCTCCCCAAGGCAGAACTGTGAAAGCCCAAAGCCAATGTTAACGACTGGCTTGTAACACGCTGGCTTTTACCGACCTCAGTGAAAATTGTGACAATAAATCTGCCTCAGGCTCCAGTCGTTAAGTTGTCCTCAATACCACAAAAATCCCTGCAGATTTGGTGTTTACTTTGGCCCTGCAGACGCTGTGCTCTGTTTCAGTGTTAATGGCAGGGGAGATTTTCGGGGCTTGGCCGCGGGTTTGGCGGATGGAGGGAGCGGATGGAGGGAGCTCGGTGCCTTCAGCACATCTTATCAGCTTCTCCATCCGTGGGCAGATGAAACACTGCGAGTCAGGCGGGGTGAGAAGAGATTTCCCAATAGGGTAAGCAGGCATTTGGAGGCAGGAGGAGTGTGGGAACTGCAAGGGAGAGGAAGGTTTGGGACCTGGGCTGGGGAAAGCTCTGTTCCCTTCTCCTGGCTGGGAGCTCAGGCTGAGGGGCAGGACCATGTGCGTGGCATCTCCTTGCACAAGCTCTGTATTTATCCCCCTCCTTGTGCTGGAAGCACATCCTGATGCATCCCAGAGACCATCCTGGGGATGTGGTGCTGAGGAGCTGGACCAGGGCTGACCTGCGCAGCCGTTCCCACGTTATCCTCCATCCCTGGGCTCTGGTCACCTAGCAACTGTGCATCAGATCGCACAGCAGCCTGAAATAAATGGTGTTCAGCAGGACTGTGAACCCTGCCGGGCCCCACATCCGCATCCCCACTGCTGCAGCCTCGGCTCTGGCAGCTCTGCAGCTGCCAGCACACAGTCTGTCATGTGCTGCCAGGGCAGCTACATAATCCATGCTCATGCTTTCCCCTTCCTGAATCCCCTCCATCATCCCGGATTTAAGCCAGCCCTGTGGCACCTGGTACACTGGGAGCTGCTTTCAGCATATTTGAGAATCAACTTCTCTCAGGGAGGGATCCCAACCCTGCCTTGACTTGGAGCTGCATCCCCTGTTTGCATTTAGCTTGGTGTTTAGGGGAGCTGAATATGGGTTATACCTTTCCATTTATAGTTTTAGCAAAGCATGATTGGATTTTTTTCCAGTCATTTTTTATCTTGACTAAAATGTCGGTTTTGAAGACCTATTATTAGCAATTTTTTGTATAGCTTCTGGATTACTGCAGATAATCATGAATCACCCTCTGCAGTATTGATATAGGTACTCAAAGCCTCCCCACAACCACCCTGTAAGTTATGCCAGTGATTACAAGCAAAAAACCCTGAATGGTAACAGGTGGGATTGGAATATGGGGATGATGCTCCACATCCATTGTCTGCAGAGCACATTTCTCCAACAGAGCACATTTCTCCTCCTGTGTGTGGCGGGAGTCCTGGTACACATGCTGTAATTCAGCTCCAGCTCCCAGTTCCAGCCTGGGACTTTGCCTCCAGCCCCTTCTCAACATTTGTCCTGCTGGGTGCCCATGTTGCCTTACATGATTTCCCAGTGCTGGGTTTGGTGTTTTCTGTTTAGGAAACTGCATCTCTTTGCTTGATCTGGTGTTTTGACTGGTGCCTGGTGGGCAGCCGCCTGCACTGGAGTGAGCACAGCTCACCCTCACCCCTGGCTCCAGGAGGAGGCTGCTCCAGGCCCCTCTGCTTTGGAATGAAGTTATTTGCACCCTTCACAAAATCTTAGAATCATTAAGTTTGGAAAAGCCCTCTAAGATCATCACATCCAGCCATTAACCCAGAACTGGCAGTTTCACTCCTAAGCCATGTCCCTTAGCACCAAATCTATATGTTGTTTCAACACTTCCAGGGATGCTGATTCCACCACTCCCTGGGCAGCCTGTTACAATGCTTCACCACCCTTTCAGTGAAGAAATTTTTCTCAACATCCAATCTAAACCTCCCCTGGCAAAATCTCACCCTGCAGAGTTTGTCTGCAAATGCCATGTGCTGCCTCTGAGGAATCACTCCTGGAGCTTTCTGTTTGAGTGAAATACTCCAGTGTTCTCCTCAGTAAATTCAGCCGAGAGAAACTGGGTTTTATTCTCATTATTCTGCTCTGTTTCCCATTCAGGAGGGAGGAATACAAGCTTCAAAGTTTAATTTCTCTGCTGACAGAGATCACTGCACAGCCAGGAAAGGAAGCTCTGCTGGGCTTTGGGCACAGCTGATACAGCACCATGGTTGTCCTGCACCTCTTCTCTGCTGGTTTAAGGTCTATAGGGTGTCTGGGTTTAAATCAAACCTTCTGGTTTGACTCCTCTTGGGAAGAAATAGCAACAGCAAGGCTGCTGTGTTACAAACCCAGGGCGAAGGGAAACCCAGGGTGCTCAGTGTTCAAAGCTCCATTCCCTCATATTTTGCTTCCCACCCTGGTAAAATATCTGTGGGCACCCTGGGCCTTCGAAGAAACTTCAAAGGAGGCAGCACACCCTCTTCTGTTAGCACTGAAGACTGATGAATAATAGAGTGGACCCACCCACTTGTACTTTAATCTGTCATGTTCTATGGAAATTAAGCCTTTCTTTTACAAGAAGGCAATTTGTGCTCTTGGCATCCTGGGCGAGAAAGAGCTCTCATCTCCTGCTGGATTATTGATACCTTTTGTATTAAGCAATGCAGCGTCTAATTGGGCTCTTTGCCTGTTCTGAACCACTCCCCAGACACTGCTCAACAGCACAGAGACCTTTGGAAAGGGTGGGGGCAGGAGCTTCCAGCCTTCCAGGGCTGGCTGCTGCCTGCAGGGATGGGGGAGCAGCTGTGGGGTCTGGCTGGACGTGCTCCCTGCCCTTCTCCAGCTCCAGCAGTGTGGTTGTGGACAGCCTTGATGTCAAACTCTTTGAAATGCCACTCCTGAGCTTTCTGACTCTGTCTCCTGCCAGGATGGAAAACAACCCCTGGTGCTGGCGAGCAGCAGCATCTCTGCCATGGCCCCCAGGTGCTGAGGAAACATGTCCTGGATAAACAGGGGGCTGTTTGCCTGAAGGGGGTACAGGTGTGAGCCCTGCTGGCACGGGCAGGTGTGTTTTCCTTGTGCTGAAGTGGGGTTATAAACAAGCAGGGTGCTGAGGCCATGCTGCCCTGCCCTGCTGCGAGCTCAGCAGTGAGAAAGGGCTCCTTGTCTGGGGCAGGCACCTGAGCCAAGCTGGGCTTCACCCTGCTCGTGCTCCATGCCTTGGCTGGGCGGCAGGCAGAGCTCTGGGTGGGCACCCTGCCCACCGCCCTTCGCATCTTCTGCCAGCCCAAACCCACTGCCTGCCTTTGAAGAGGCTGCACCTGAAAGGGGAGATGGAATTTGAGGGCAGGCAGGAGCCAGGAGGCTGCCCAGCCCTGGGGAGAGGATGGCTGGTCCCTTGCTCTGCTGTGGCTTGGGAGGAGAGCCAGGAGCCTGGTGGGGTATCAGGAGGACGAGGAGGGGCTGGGGCTGCTCCCGTGGACCCAGGAGTTTGCAGAGTCCCTCATACCTGAAGGCCATGGCTGATCCAGGAGGGAAGCCTGTTCAGGGAATCCACCAAAGGTGCTGGGTTGCAGCCTGGAATGGCTTTGGGATAGGGAGACATTTGCCAGGCAGGTGCTGGGAAGAATTGCTCTTTCTTTCCCAGCCTGGGTGAGGCTGAAAGTGATGCCAGCATCTTGCATACTTTGAGGATTGAGGAGTTTCTGTGTCTCCCATGATAAATCGTGTCAGGAATGAAGGTGGGGGAGTCCAAAATCAATAAGCTGGGGAAGCCAGTGTCAGGGTCACATGGCAGTGCTGCCAGAAACCAGCTATGCTAAATGCTTAAATCCTTCCTTCCGCTGCCTTGGGACCTTCTCTGCTTCAAAGAGAGCCCTCGGAGGCCAGGGAACTGCTGACTCTTTTTTTATACATTTTTTTAGCAAGGCTCAGTCCTTCTGGAAGGTGTCTTGGGAGTGAAGTCCACACCAGGAACCTGAGCCATGAGAGCCTGACGGGACCAGGCAATGCCCACGTGCTCTCAATCTTCCATCAAACACTTCCACACCTGGGCAGGCTCCCTATCTCCAGCCTATGCTACCTGCAAAGCCAGACTTGAATTGCTTCCTATCACCCTCTCCGAAACCTGTGGGGATCCACATCTCCACTCACCCCTGGTTCACAGCAAAGGGAATTCTCCATCCAGACTGCCAAGCCACGACGTGAGCCCCGGGGCTCAGCTGCACAGCTCCAGCGGGGAGCACCTCGCTTCAGGGAGTGCTGGGTTTTGGGCTGCAGAAGAGGGAGCAGGACGAGCAGGGAGAGCACCCAGGCGACGTGGAAAGCTTGCCATAAGGCATGGGAAGGAGGGAGCGGTGCCAAACCCATGGGCTCCTCTCCAGCTCTTCAAAGCAAGTCGTTAGAGAGAGGAGAGGAGAAGGCGGCGAGCTGCAGTTTTCCCAGAGGGTGGAGAAAAGGCAAGGGAAGGAATATTATGTGAAGGAAGGGAAGCTGATGGACTGAAGTCTCCTGAATGAGAGAGAAGGAAGAAAACAAACATGAGCAGGAAGGCGTAGAAGTAATTTCACAGGAGGATTTGCAGAATCATTTAGATTCATCATCACAGTGACCAAAAACAGAAGAAAAATTCCTTACCCTAAGAGGAACTTTTCTTATTCAGGGCTTTTGTTTCCTATTTTGCTGGTACTGCAGGACCTGGAGAGGAGGAAGGGGAGCAGCAGTGTTTTGATGGGGAACAAACCCTGGCCAAGCCCAGCACGTGTTGTTAGAGGCTATGGTTTACATTAGAAAAGACTAATACTCTGCTATGGCTTCCAAGTGCATTTTGACGGTGATGATTATTTTCAACTGCTCAAATGGTGTGAAATACAGGCAGGGAATGGAAAAAAAAGACCATTTGGCTTCAAGAAAAAAATCCAGAGCCCCTGTCAGAGGGACAGCTGATCCTCTCCCCTCTGCTCCATAACGTGCTGCCTTGGTGGCTTTGGCATCCTGTGCCACGGCTGCTGCTGCACCACTCCTCGTCCTTTCAGCACTGATCAGGGTTGCATAACCAGGAACTGATGCAGATTTGCTGTTTTCTCCTCCTCTTGCTCCAGCTCCCAGAGAGTGAATTATGGTGTGTTTAAAAACCTCTGAGTTTCCCCAACTCAAACCCAAACCCTGTAATCTGGTGGAGGTCTTGCCGCAGCGGTTGTCACTGGAAAATTGGTTTCTATCCACAGGGTCCATGTGGCCAGAGGCAGAGAGGTGCTGGGCTCTGTGTGGGAAAAATGAGGTCCTAGAGTGGGCAAAAGAATATGGAGGGCTGGTGGGGGAGGAGGCAGGGCCTAGCACTGCCTGGCAGAAATGCTGCTTGCCTGAACTGCACCAGGGAGCAAAAATCATCCTTGGGGATACCCCTGGAGGATAAGACACTGAGCAAAGAGTGCTCCTGACAGGGAGAAGACCAGGACAGAACCATTCACCAGGCTGAGGACATGATGTCCAGGACCACCTGAAGGCTCCCGAAGTCAGTGGAGAAGAACTCACCTCCAGCCCCATCCTCTCCTGGGCTTGGGACTGGTGATGCCTCCAGCCTCTTTCCTTCACCACAAATTACCTGGCCAACCCCTTCTGTCAGCCTTTCCCCCCCTTTCTAGACAAAACAACCTTTCCCCATTCCTGGGACGGCTCCCTTCTTCTCCAGACTTGCCTAGCCTCTTTCATCATGCCAATAAGAGAGTAAATGCATCACAGGCTGGCCAGGGAGAGTGGAAACCCTTAAACATCTGAGAGGCGAGAGCGACCAGAGGTGTTTTTCTGAGGCTCCCTGATGCCCTGTTAGGTCAAATGTCTTGCTCTGAAGTGGGAGAGAGGGGACTTATTAAAAACCTTTCATTTTTCTGATTTTTAAGGTCCTGTTTCAGCAGGCCAGAGGCCGAGGCGTGAGTGGGGCTGTTGGAGGGGAAGGGCAGCGAGCTGACGGCGTGCAAACAGATTGTGCAATATTTGCCTTGCACAGAGCTCCCATTGTAAAGCCTGGGAGTTCTGCTTCCAATAAATCCCCTGCCATAATGCCCCATTGATGGCAGGAGAAAGGCAGTATTGAGGGCTGAAACAGCTACGGCCTCAGGAAGGGTTAAAAAATAAAGAAAAGGGGGGGAAAAAAGTGAAAAAAAAAAAAAAAAAAAAGAAAGATTTGAGGCTTAGTTTTAAACTTTGCTGTGTGGCCCTCGTGGCAGATCTCAGGCACAGGGAAATATGTGGAGCCTGTTTGCATAACCCCATTTGCAGCGAGCACTTTCGGAGCCAAAACGCAAGTGCGGCCGGAGCCGGGGGGCGGTGGGGAGAAAAAAGCAGGAAGGGCTGTGTTTATTTTCATTCTTGCCCCAGGCCACATAAAATTAATAATTTAGAAAAAAAAAAAGAAAAAGGAATAATTAAATATTTGGTCAGAGAACCAGCTGTGCAAATGTGAGGAGCTGTGACAGCTGCAGGGACATGGAGGGATATGGTCCAGGCCCTGGTCAGGGTTTGATGCCCTGCAGGTCATGTTCCTGGGTGTCAAAGCACCAAAAAGGAGCAGTTTGGGCTTTGCTGAGTGATTCCTCAGCATGGGGAGCTTGGTTCCAGCTGGGAAGGGTCTGCAGGCACCTGAAGGGCTGGGCTGGGGTTCAGGGGTTGATGTTCTGCTGCCAGCTCCACATCCAGCACCCAGCTCAGCTGATGGACCCCCTCATCACCCTGAACCGGCAATGCCACTGCAGACCGGGCTGGGAGGGAGATTCAGTGTCCTGTGTCACAGCAGCTGGTGTGATGGGAGGAGCAGGGCTGTCCTTGCCAGGGCAGATGCAGGACCAAAGCAGGCAGGGTCTGCTGGCTGGCTCAGCACTCACAGCCGGGCCGCCTGCCAGGGGAAATCTCCCCATTGTGCAACATGCTGGAGCTCTCCAAGGAAGCTCCTGGCTCTTGAGACATCTCTGAGTGAGGCTGGGCGAGTGACTGCCTTGCATTAAGAGCGGTTGAGGGGGTGCCTGCAGGCCATGAGTACTTTTTCCATCCCTAGACCTTGTGATGCATTAATCACTCTCAGAGCAGCTGTGCAGACAGCTTAAATCGTCCTGACCCCAAAACTCCAGACTTGTCATTTCTTCCTCCTCCTCCTCCCTGCTAGCCACTCCCTTCTCCTGCCTCTGTCCTGATATCAGTAGGGCTGGTTGGAGGGTGCCATTGCACCCCATTTCCTGGATCTAGAGTGTTCTCACTGCACCCCTTGCTGCTTTTCACCCTTTTATCATTTCTTGGAGGAGCACCCAGAAGGTGTACATGTGCTGCTGAGACCCAGCCAGCTGTCCCTGAACCTTCTGAGCAGGGTCACTGCCAACAGATTCACTATTTATTCCCCCTTTGGCTCTTGGAAAAGCTCTCTCAGCTGAATTAACCCTGCTGTTTCCTCCCCAGACCTGGGGCCAGCTTGGACCCATCACTGATTTAACTGAGCCAGCTGCCCTGGCTGGCACAGAAGGTCCCCTGCCCCTGTCAGCCCTGCTGCCACCTCCTTCCCTCCTTCCACCCTGAGCTTTGGCCACTGACAGCAGCTGAAGCTCAGGATGACTCTCCCAGCCTGTGCCTCCTCATCCTGAGGGTGTGAGTTGGATGTGCCCCACCACACGCCTGTGCAGCAGCAAATCACACACCCAGGAGGTGCTTGTTGGAATTTATAAGGTTCCCCACAGTGCTTGGCTCTGCTTTGCCCCTCAGAGGTGGGAGCCAGCCCTGCTCCTCGTAGGTGGGCTCCGGACCCACTCCTGTGGCCACACATTCCTCCTGCTGCCCCCTCCTGCACCTCCCTCCTGCTCATCCCCTGGCCCCAAGCAAGACACAGTTTATCAGTGATCTGTGTTGCCTTGAACACAGTTTCTCTGCGATGTCTCTGGCCTGACGTCTTCAATTTCCTCTCTCATCTGTAACACTCACCCAAATGGGCCATTATTTATTATTTGGGAAGAGCTCTGATTACAAGCCCTGGCAATATCTCTGCTTTGGGGTGTGTGCAGAGCCATGTGTGCAGGAGAACACAGGACCCAGGAGACTTTGGATCCCCCACCTCTACTTCCCTTCAGTCAGGTCCAAGTTTTTCCAGGAGGAGGATATTGTTCAAAACTAAAGGTGTTGGTGAAGGAAAGGGAGGCAAGTGGTGGGAAGGAGTGAGGGAAAGTGAGAAGAGAATTGGTTGGAGGAAATGAGAGATGAACCCCTGGGGATTAATCAAAGCTCACTGAAGGGCTCAGCCTAGCCCTTCTGAGCTGTTGAGTGAGCAGGGGTTGCTGCCAGCAGGGAAAAGCACAGAACACAGTGATCCCTCCCTGCCTCCTGCTCTGTCCCCTGCACCCCTCCCTGTGCTCCTGCAAGCCCCTGAGCCCTGGCTGGAGCTGGTCCTGGTGCCTGTCCTTGACCCCATCCTTTCTGCCTGTGTCTAAAGGGAGTCCCTGGGAGTGAGGAGCCTGGTGGTCCCTCCTCTCCGCTCCTCCATGGTGTCTGGGGTCCTGGGGAGCAGGCTGGTGTGGGGCAGGGGGGGCACCTGGGGGCTGGAGGGTCAGTGGAAGGACAGGGAGTGGGGGAAGGAGATGTGTAGGGAGCCATGGAGCCATCTGTCTCATCTGCTCTTCTGAGCCAGTTCTGAGGGCAGAGCCCTCCCAGCCCCCAGTGAGCCCCCAGCACAGCCCTGCAGTTGTAAAGGCAGGTGGGGTGGCTGGGCTGGGGGCTCTTGGGGTGCCCACTGTACTGGGACCCCTCAGGTCCCCATCATTTTGGGACTGCAAACAGCCACAGGGCTCAGCTCCCAGCTCTGACAGGGGGTTGTGCTAAAAATGCCCCTTCCTGGGCCATGTCCTTGGCTGGGAAAGTGGGGGGACAAGAGGCATACCAGGCACGAGGGCTCCCTGATGCATGCTGGCCCTGCAGAAGGAATTGCACAGGGCCATTGCTCATCTCTGCCTACCTCCTCCCTGAAGCATCAGGGCACTGGTCCCCTGTCCCAGCACCCCAAGCTCAGATCTGTACCCCTGCACTGGCAGAAGTCTCTGGTTCCCACCAAACATTGCCCCTCTCATGTGACAGTGGCCCTTCGCTGCCTCAGTTTCCCCATTTGGAAAATGTCTGCAGCAGCACCCACTACTCAGTGCTCTACAAGTCCCCAGTGTTAATAAAACACTGGGGATGTTCAAACAAGTTTTTGCAGCTTCTCCTTGCTCAGAATTTCTGCGGATGACGATCCTGCCAGTGTGGGCAGCCGGCACCAGCCATCCCTCCCAGACAGAGATCCAGCTCTCCCTGATGCCCTGCCGGGCTGGATGCTGCGGGGGCTTCAGCTGAGCATCCCACCAAGGGCCCTGACCCGTGGGATCAGGGAATGCCACGCTCGGGAAGGACCCCGCATGCCCTGGGGCTTCCCAGCTTTTCGCTGGAGCCGCTGAGCTGGGAGGGGCCGAGCCGGCGGCTCCCCATAAACCTGGCGGCTCAGACAGCTCCTGACAGATGTTGGGACCGTGCCTCGGAGCGGAGGCTGGGAAAGGAGAGGGCGGCTCCTGCCCGAGAGCTCGGAGGAGAGCTCGGCACCCCTGGCTTGAACTTTAGCACCCTCTTCCGCAGGAGTTTAACGAGGAGCCGGCTGGAGACCGGGCAGGCGCAGGGCTGGAGCGGGCGAGGAGCCGCAGAAACTTTGTCCGAGGAGGATTCTGTGGGGCTCTCCATAAAGGCAGAAAGCCCCAGGAAGGCAGGAAGTGTTTGCGGCGCTCGGGACGCTGGTGAGCGGCCCCGGGCCCGTGCTGCCGTGCAGATGTGCGCGATTGGAGCAGCGCTGGGCTCGTTTTCCTTTCACTGAAGGCGACCCAGCCCGGCGGATTAAGCTCTTTGTGTGCACGCCAGTGTGCCTGGATGGAAGCTGCTCCCGCAAAACCGGCTGTGAGGGGTGCGGGGAGCATCCTCTAGGGCGGGGAGGGGGAGCCCTCCTGTTTTCGTGGCTCTGGGGCGATGCTGGGACAGTAACACCCTCGGCAGGCAGCACAGCGCTTCGGGATGGCCGTCTATGCCCTCACGGGCTTCTCGCTCGTCAGCCTGCTCAGCTTTGGCTATTTGTCCTGGGACTGGATGAAGCCCAGTTTGGTGGCTGATGTGGCCACAGACCCCATGGAGAAATCACCGCCTCCCACCTTCACCAGGCCACCCCACATCATCTTCATTCTGACCGACGACCAGGGCTACCACGATATCGGCTATCACGGCTCAGATATCCAGACACCGACGCTGGACAGGCTGGCAGCAGAGGGTGTGAAGCTGGAGAACTACTACATCCAGCCCATCTGCACCCCGTCCCGGAGCCAGCTGATAACTGGCAGGTAAGCCAGGGCCTGCTCACAGCTTGCTCATGTCCCCCTTTGGTCCCTTCTCTGAGGGGCTTAACCCCAGCTTGCTGCCAGAGTGATGCCCTGGGTGTGTTGGCAGAGGATGGAGATCCTCCAGCACATCTGGATTTCTCTAGAAACCTTCCTGGGTGAATAGTTGATTTCCACACAGGATAAAGAGTGGCACATGGCAAGAGCAAAACTGTGGATGCTGCTGGGTGATGGATGACACTTTGGGAGAGGGTGGTCTCTGGTCAGGAGGTGTTTGGTGCTGGGCAAGCAGCTGTGTCCCCATGACACACTGGCCCTTGGAGATTTGCTGTGAGGCCCTTGGTCTGTGCTTTGCCTGTATGTGTGTTCAGTGCTGCACTGGCCGGCACAGGCTGGATGTTGCTCCATTGCCCTCTCCCATGGCACCACAGTCAAATGCCCCCTTATCCTGGGCCATTCTGCCTTCTGGGATAGGTGGGGCTTTCTCTGGAGAAGTGCTGTGTGGTCAGCACTCCCTGTAGGAGGCAGATCCCACCAGACCACCTCCTGCTGAAGAGTGGGCCCAGGAGGTGCCTATGGATGAAGTGACCAACTGCCTGGGGTGATAGAGCCCACCACAGTCCAAGAAAAGGCGTCCCTTTTCTCCTGATGGTTCTTAAGGGGTCCCAGACATCTTTGTGGTGTGCAAAGCAGGGGAGGACAGATGGTGGAGACATTCACGTGGGGCATTATGAACCCTCTTGCTTGTGGTGCCCAGCCCTGACACAGCCCAGCCACCTCCCCAGGCTGGCAGCAGTGGGGACAAACACTTGTGGCATTTTTGTGAGATGTCTGCTGAGCCTCTCTCTGTGTTCTTTGCATCTACTTTTGGTACTTATGGACGGATGAGGAGCTCCCTGTCCCTGGCTGGAGCTTGCTTCATTGGGTTGGGTGACATGGAAATCTGCATTTGTTTTTGGGTTTCCAACACATAAAGTGCCATCACATCCTCACCCAGTGCTGTTCCTCATCACCATTGCTTTCCTCTGGCTCTTCCTCCTGGCAGGTACCAGATCCACACAGGATTGCAGCACTCCATCATCCGCCCTCGGCAGCCCAACTGCCTGCCCCTGGACCAGGTCACCCTGCCGCAGAAGCTGCAGGAGGCCGGCTACTCCACACACATGGTGGGCAAGTGGCACCTGGGCTTCTACAAGAAGGAGTGCCTGCCCACTCGCCGGGGCTTCGACACCTTCCTGGGCTCCCTGACAGGCAACGTGGATTACTACACCTACGACAACTGCGACGGGCCCGACGTCTGCGGCTACGACCTGCACGAGGGGGAGGACGTGGCGTGGGACCAGAGCGGGAAATATTCCACCTTCCTCTATGCCCAGCGAGTCAGCAAGATCCTGGCATCCCACAGCCCCAAGGAGCCCATCTTCATCTACGTGGCCTTCCAAGCGGTGCACACGCCCCTGCAGTCCCCCAAGGAGTACATCTACCGCTACCGCTCCATGGGCAATGTCGCCCGCCGCAAGTACGCGGCCATGGTCACCTGCATGGACGAGGCGGTCAAGAACATCACCTGGGCCCTCAAGAAGTATGGGTACTATGACAACAGTGTGATCGTGTTCTCCACGGATAACGGTGGGCAGACCTTCTCCGGGGGAAGCAACTGGCCGCTGCGGGGTCGCAAAGGGACGTACTGGGAAGGGGGAGTGCGGGGCATTGGTTTTGTGCACAGTCCCCTGATCAAGCGCAAGTGTCGGACAAGCTGGGCGCTGGTTCACATTACAGACTGGTACCCTACTCTGGTCAGCCTGGCCAGGGGCAACCTGAGCAATGTCCAAGGCTTGGATGGCTACGATGTCTGGCCTGCTATCAGTGAGGGTAAGGAGTCGCCACGCACTGAAATCCTGCACAACATTGACCCCTTGTACAACCATGCCAAGTACGGCTCCTTGGAGGACGGCTTCGGCATCTGGAACACGGCTGTGCAAGCTTCCATCAGGGTTGGGGAGTGGAAGCTCCTCACTGGCGACCCAGGGTACAGCGACTGGATACCCCCACAGACCCTGACCAACTTCCCAGGGAGCTGGTGGAACCTGGAGCGTCTCACCGATGGCCCGAGGAAGTCCGTGTGGCTCTTCAACATCACCGCCGACCCCTACGAGCGCTACGACCTCTCAGAGCAGCGGCCAGACGTGGTCAGGAGCCTCCTGCTGAGGCTGGTGCACTACAACCGCACGGCCATCCCGGTGCGCTACCCTGCCGAGAACCCCCGCGCTCACCCCGACTTCAACGGCGGCGCCTGGGGACCGTGGGCCACTGAGGATGAGGAGGAGGAGTGGGAAGGAGGCCGGGAGTCCCTGAAAGGCAGGAACAAGAAGAAGAAGAAGAAGTGCAAGATCTGCAAGCTGCGCTCCTTCTTCCGCAAGCTGAACACCAGGCTCATGTCCAACCGCATCTGACAGGACACTCCCCCAGCATCCACCCGTCCTGGCCAGGGTGGAGCTCTGGACTGCAGTGCCGTGGGATGGGAGTGAGGGAGAAGGACAGGCAGGGAGGTGGCCAGTGCTCTCTTGCTCTCCCTTGTTCCAGGGTTCACTCCAAAACACTTCTCCTCCCTGGCTGGAGTGGTGGCCACAGGGAGCTGCTCCCAGTGGGTGAGGAAGGGTGATGTGGTCTCTGCTGCGGTGCTTGGTGGTGGTGAATGATTGTGCTGAGCTGGGCGGGCCCTGCACAGTGGCTTCCAAAGAGAGAGACCCTTTCCTCAAGGATTCTGCAGCCAATCATAAGCTTTAAGTGTTGGCCATTGCAAGGGCAGGAGGAGGCATGGGGGGCTCTGCCTTCACGTGAACCCTCACCATTCCTCTCTATTTGCTCCTGGTTTGTAGCCTGCTCCCAAGCAGCTGCAACATTTACTCTTGCTCTGGGAACTCGAGGGCCTTCCCCAAACACAAGACCACATTGCTTCTTTGTGGAGGGATGGATTCCTGACCGTGGATGTCAGACCTGTGATCAACGTGGCTGGACTAAGTCATGCTGCTACAGTGACCTCATGTGGGGCTATGGCTTCTCCTCTCCACTGACTTGGGGGGCCAGGAGCAGCCCTGATGAGGAGCTGTGGCCCATGGAGGCATGGTTGGATGCTCCCAGAGGACAGGTGGTTCTCTTTGGCCCCACATTTGGGAGGAAGGTTTGCCCCAGGCTCTGGTGGTGGACTCTACATAGGTAGAGCAAAGCCTTTCACCCAAAATTTGCCTGGACACCCCTTCACGTGCAAGCCTCTAGGCACCCCTGCTCCTCCCTATGAATCCTACACATCCAACCAGCCAACCACCCAGTGCTGGAGCTGTCCCTGTCCCCACATCCCATTGCTGAACCTGGGGCAGAGGGAAGATCTCAAGAACGTCTCTGCAGAAGCTGATCTGCTGTTTTGCAGCTGCAGGACTTTTGAAGCCACGGTGGAGGACGGGGATGACGGGGCCGTCTCCCGCCCGCCAGCACCGCGCCACGTCCCCTCCTCGCAGATGGGCACTGCTCTTCCAGCAGCGCACGCGTGGGGAGGAAAACACCTCCCCATCATCCACGGCTGGGGGAGCCAGCCCAGGGACTGCCAGGGGCCAGGGAGGCCAGCGGAGCTCCGGGCCCGGGGAAGCCAGCAGAGCCCCCGTGCCTTCGGCGGGGTGAGAGCGCGCATACGTGCGCTCGCAGGAGAGCTGGCGAGGATGGAAGGGGGTAAATAGCTTTGAAACCGTTTTGGATGCATGGTGCATTTCCATTTACACAATGTGTTTTACATTTCTCCCCACAGGTTTCTCTTGGTGCAGCGTGTGTAGGCGAAGGCCCTGCTGTGAATTTTGAAAATAGTTATTTTTGTCTCTGGAAAATGAGGCCCGTTAGGACTTGTCAGCTCTTGGATGAGCAGTGTGGGCTTTCTATTTTTTTTTCTTTTCCCCCCTCTCTTTCTCCCTTGCAAAATAACATTCATTTAAAATCTGTCATTGAAAGATGTGACAATTGGCAGCGTGCACACTGAATACCTTTCAGTGCTCTTTCAAGCCCTGTGTGTGAGAGAGGGATGAGGATGGGAAGAAAATGACATGTTTGTATTTTTTTTTTTTTCTTACTCTTAGCTGGATTATTTGGGGGTATTGGGATTTTCTATAGAAACAAAGGAAAAAAACCAGCTGACAGCAAGGCAGAAGAGAGGAGGCCTCTTCTTGTGGAGCTGGGAAGGAGTTTGAAAAGCTGGAGTGTGGCAGCGTGTGCGCCAGTCCCTGCAGCTCCGCGCACGCCCATCGCTGTGCCATCCCACCCTGCTGGCTCCTGCATCCCTGCATCCCTGCAGGCACATCCCAAGCACTCCTGCATCCCTGCATCCCTGCAGGCACATCCCAAGCACAGGGTTCAGAGGGGGCTCATCTCCTCCCTCAGTCCCATCTCCATCCCTGCTCCCTTAGCGTGTTGCTCCAAGAGGACTGGTCCCCACAGCATCACCTGGGTGAGCCCCAGAAGGATGCTCCACATCCTCACACTACCTCAAACCAAACCAGCCAGCCTGGTCCCTGGGGATGTGCTCCATCAGCGGGACTGCGGCACCGGCTCCCATTTGGCAGAGCCAGGCAGTTGCTGAAAATAAAGCAACACTTTGCTGAAGAAGAGGAGGCTGCTGCAGGCAGAGCCAAAGCCAGGGGAGAGCAGGGGGTGATGCTGCAGGGGCTTGGGAACAAATATTGCCTAAGGGAGAATTGATGCTGAAGGGAATGGGAGAGAGCAGGGCTGGACATGAGGTGATGACAAGGCTCAGGAAACAGCTTTCATTTCCATATTTACATAAATGCATCCAAGTTTACTCCTTCTTTTATTTTCTTTTCGTTCAAAAATGGAAATTTCCATGAAAACATGCTCAATCTTTCTCCCTTCCCTTTTTACTAACATCCCCATGAAAATGTTCCTCTGGTCACACTTCCTTTTTCCAGGTTTGGAGCTGCTGGGCTGATGCTGGGTTTGCACTCAGCCTGGCCACAGTGGTGGATCTGTTGTCATCTGTATTTTTAATTAAAAAGCGTTGGATTCTGAATCTTTGCAAGAAGAAACTGCTGAAGGAAAATCTTAGTCCCTGAAAACAAAGAGGAGAGGTGGGCAGGAGCATCTCTGGGTGCTTGGAGAGAGCAAAGCCTCCAGCCCCAGGGCAGCAGTTGTCCTTCACCCCTGATTCCAGCTGTGCTGTGTCTGAACATTGGGCTGGGAAAGGAGATGCAGCTGCTGCCACGTGTTCTCCTCATCAGAGCAATGTTCATTAATGGTCTGTGCTGGGGAAAACACAGCCATGTGCCAAAACCCCGTGCTCTCAGAGAGCTGAACTCCCCTGGGGCTGCGTGCACGCTCTGGCTGCCAAGGGGTTAATGCAGCTGGAGGGATGCTCGGGCGGTGGAGCTCCCTGCAGCCGGGAGATGTTTTCACAGACGGGCTGAGGCTCCCCTCCTTGCCAGCCTCCCTTCCAGCCCCGCAGGAGCCGGGTGTAGGACGGGGAGGGCAGGGCAGGGCAGGGGATGGATGGATGCATCGGGGCCCTGGGGATGGAGGGGGGCTGTGGACCCGCTGTCCCCACCCGGGCTGGCTGGAGCGAGGGGGAAGGGGATGGGCCGGGAACGAATGGAGTTGGGATGGGACAGAGATGGGGAGGAGGAGAAGAGGAGGGTGGGGCTGGGCTGGGCTGGGCTGGGCTGGAAGAGGAGAGGATGGGATAGGACAGGGATGGAATAGGGATGGGATGCATCAGGCAGGGCTGGGGGTGCGTCAGAGCCTCTCCAGCCCTGCAGGCAACTCCCACCCGAGAGAGGGAAGGAGCCCAGTGTCAGGACAGGGGATGGGCATGCCAGCAAACTGCCCAGTGGCTGTGGCAGAGCACCCTGAGCACCTCAGAAGGTGTTCTGCATCGGGGGCACGTGTGTCCTTTCTCATGCCAGAGATCTGAGGATCACAAGTGGTTTTGCAGGTTCCCCCACTCAGATCCAGTGCACAGGGAGCCACTGGCACCTGCTGAGTGTCCCCAGGTTTCATGGGCATGTCCCCAGGAGGGTCTTTGCCTATGAGCCCAGCTGCAGGGGAGAGGGTGGCACCGAGGGCACCCTGTCTCAGCCAAAACCATCTTCCTGTGCTTGCAGGAGCAGGTGCTGGGCCTGTAGGGACAGGGCACGTTTGCAAACACAGCCCTAAATGTAAATCAGCTCTCCTCAGCACGGTATTTATAATCTTATCTAAAAATAACCCCAAATTCAGCTTCCCAGAGGACAGCAACTGAGCATCCCCCAGACCCCAGCTTGCATGTGAAGCTGTCCCAGTAATTTTGGGATCTCTGCAGTATGTAATTGGCAGCCTGGCTGGTTTGGTGTGCGAGGCACTGCTGCAAGCCCCATCCCCTGGGAGCAGGGGCACTGCTGCAGCCCCCCCAGGACACGTGGGTCCATCCTGAGCGCCCCAGCCCGTGTGGCTGGGGTTCAGCATCCAACCTCGGGTGCCCACCCTGGGCCAGTCCCGTGCTGGGATGCAGAATCCAGAGCTCTGCAGGCAGAGCTGGAGCAGGGTGTGGAGAGCAGGATGCATTTTTGGAGAGGCCAGCCCAGTGATGGAGAGGAGCACTGGGGATGAAGGTCTCCATCAGGTGGCCAGACCCGAGCATGGCAGCAGGAGAGCAGCATGGCTCCAAAGCCCTGCAGGAGCAAATCTTGGGATGGCTGGGAACACACGTCCTAAGGAGATCCTGAGGCCTCTGGGAGAGGATTGGGACTGCTCCCCACTGCAGGGGAGCCCCCAGCCCAGAGGTGGAAGGTTCCACCCAGAGCTCCTGCTCCCCTGGGATTGTCCCCAGGCACCCAGCATTGGGACCAGTCAGCAGTTCCTGCTTGGGAAAACATTATCAGCAAAGCAGAGCCTGTTCAGCACGCAGAAGTCTGACACCCCCTTACTCCCAGAAGGAAAAATGTCGAGGAAAATGAAAAAAAATAAATGAAAAGAGAGAAGAGCAGAGAGGGAGAAACTTTTCCTGGAGAGCCCTGGGGAGGGAGGCAGGGCCCTGGTGGGGACTGTGCCATCAGCCCTGCCCGGGTGAGGGCCGGGCTGCAGCAGGGCCAGAGCCCTCCCTGGAGCACGCAGAGTCACGCGTGTGGGGCTGAGCACGTGTGGCAGCGCGGGGGTGGCACGGGAGGGGGCAGGTCACATTGCCGAGCGCACGGGGACACGAACGCGGCGCAGGTGGGAGGCACTGGCACTGGGGAGGGGGCTCAGAGCTGCCCACGGGCACCCAGGGGGTCCTGGCAGTGGGGGGCTCCTGCTCCTGCCTCTGGGGTTCCAGGGGGCTGCTGGGGGCTGGCAGCAGAACGCTGCAGGAGGAGGAGAGCACTCCCACAAACACCTGGGTGCACCGGCCCCCGTGGCAGCCCCCAGCTCCTGGCACCGCCCTGGCATGGGGAGTGAACCCCCTTTTTGTGGAGCAGCACGGGGAGGGGTTGTGCAGATGCCTGGAGGCGTTTTGGGGACCGTGATGTCCCCAGGGCACGGATGGCACCTGTGCACTGCCTGCAGCCCAAGCGAGGGTGCCTGGGGTGCTCTGCCCGTGCCAGGGCACGGCCAGGGTGGGTCTGGAGGTCATCAGCCCCTGGGGACTGTGGCCCCATCCCTGTGCCCTTCCCTGGCTGGGAATCAGTCCCTGCTCAGCCAGCAGGGTCCCCTGGATGGGACCAGGCAGGAGCAGGAGGCTGGATGCAGGGATGCAAGGTGGGGATGAAGGTGGGTAATGGTGCAATTAATGGAAAAGCCATTAGACCTTTCTCCTCCTCCCCCTCCTCTTCCTCACTCCGCCACTTGCTGTCCTCCTCCACTTCCACCTCCTTTCTTCTCTCCCTCTCTGCTCCTCCTCTCTCCCCTCTCAAAGATTTCTCCCTATTTTTGTCTGGTTAGAACCTTTTCTTTTCCTTTTAACCCTTCGATGGCAGCCTGAAAGGGAACTCAATCCATCTCAGCTGCCAAAGGCAATGCTCTCCCAGCTGGCACAGGGAGTCCCTTCTCCTGTTGTGAGGAGGGCCCTGCTGCTGCAAAACCATCCAGATTTGGGACAAAAGCTGAGTAGAGAGCTCTTCTGGGGGAAGTCAGCAGGTGGAAAGTGCACGGGGTGGTGCTGGATCCCCAGTGAGGGCTGGTGGGGACTCAGAGGGAAACCCCTTCCCTGAGGTTTTGGACCTCACAGCTCCACTTTTATTGCACTTTTTGTGCTTTCTTAGGCTCAGCACAGCAGAGAGGCGACTCAGCAACAAAAAGTCCAAGGACTGGGGGGCCAGACGTTCCTCCTATTCCCACTTTGAAACTCCCCCCTTTCTACCCTGGCTTGGGCAGCCCAGGGACACAGCACCCCAGGGCTCTGTGCTCCCCTCTGGCTGTGCTTCAGGCCAGGCTGCTCGCCCCTCTCTGGGGGGACCCTCAGGAGATGCTCCAGGGCCCTTGGGGGTCACAGTGGGAAAAGGGGGGGTGGGAGCAGCCAGCCCTCCCTGCAGTGTGATCAGGGCCAGCCCCTCTGGGGACCCTGGCTGAAGGCAGGACGGTCTGGGGACCTGGGGACCTGCCATGATTTCTCCAGCTTCTCCTGACACACTTCTGCTCCATCTGCTCCCTCCTGCTGCAGCATGGCCCCATCCCACAGCCCCCAGGGCCCCCAGCAATGCTGCTGCAGGTACCAGCAGGGCCTGGATTTTTTTTTTTTTTTTTGGGGGGGGGGGGAGATAAGCAGTTGCTGGGGTGACAGCATCCTCCTGCAACATGGAAACCACGGTTTCCATGGAAACCTTTTTTGCCCCAATTATTTTACCACTGCCACAGCCTTTAATTTGCCATTAATAGTTGTATTTTAGGTGTCCCCCGTGTGCAGCAGGGGGGTGACCCCCGGGCAGCCCCCGGGCCGGGTCCCCAGCAGGGCCCTGGTCCCCCAGAGGGCGGCGGGGTTGGGAAGCAGTTGCCCCGGCAACAGAAACAGGGCGTTTCTGGCAGCGGTGGTCACCATGGGGACGGCGATGCTGACGAAGGCTTGTGAAGCTGAGAAGACAAATTGCCCTCATCATTATCTCTGGGCTTGTCAATCAAATATATTCCCTTATTTACCTCAGCGAGGAGAGAGCCCCGGGAGCACACGGAGAGGGAGGGAGCGAGAGGAGAGCTGCTTGCCCCAAACTCCGCACTGGGAGGGAGCATTTCCAGCCCCTCAGGATGGCCACCATCACCTGCAACCGCTTCACTGAGGAGTACCAGCTCTTTGAGGAACTGGGCAAGTAAGTTGGAGATGGGGCTGGGATGCTCAGAGCGGGGCTGTGCCCTGGCTGGGAGAGAGACTCAGCGGAGCTGGGAACTGCTGGAGATGAGGGAAAGGAGGTGGGCATGGGGAGAATGCAGCGGGAATCAGAGAGGGCACGCGAGTGAGGATGGGGGCTTCCAGCCCCAGACCTGCTTCTCTGTCCCTGCCTGAGTTCAGGGGCTGCTGATGGGGGCTTGGCTGGGGGCTTGGGACACCCCAGAGGGCTGGAGTTGCCTGGGAAGGGCTTGGCTGCCCCTCTTATGGAAAAGCTGCTCCCAAAAAAGGAGGCTGCCAGCTCCCTTGGGAAGTTCCCCAGCCGGGAGGAGGGACAGGACGGCTGAGGAGGAAAGCCAGAGCAGTGGACACCCCTCACATTTCTGTAGGGAATTTATCTGTGTGGATTCACTGGGGCTTACCTAGACCTGCAGGAGACCCAGTGTGCCTGGCAGCCCCCGGAGAATCCTGGTGGCTTTTGGAAAGATCCAGGGTATTCCCCAGCCCTGTCCCAGTGCGGGTGAGCCCTAGCCCTGTCTGACCCTGCTCTCCTGCGAGGGAGGGCTCAGCTCCTGGGGTGCAGGTGGCATCGTGTGTGCCTGGATCAGTGTGTGTGTGTGTGTGTGTGCAAACAGAGCTGCCTGTGCCCAGCAAGGGGATCCTGGGGAGCACTGAGCACCCCGGGTGCAGCAGGGGATGCCAGGCTCCCCGTGTGGAGGGATGCAGGGATGCTCCCGTCCCGCCCAGCGTGTGGCTGTGAACGGTGCAGGAGTGAGCAGGCATGTGCCTCTGTTTTGGTTTCTGTGCCTTTTTTTGGAGCTGGTGTGTAAATGGGCCGTGTGGCCGCCGTCCCTGCGGGCTGGCTGGCAGCGTGGTGGTGGGCTCGGGGTGCCTGTGCTCTGGAGGGGAAGCTCTGTCCATCCAGAGGCACAGGGATGCTCCGAGCCCGCAGCCCTGCGGGAGCAGCCTTGCCTGAGCGTGTGCCCACCTGCACGTGGGCGAGTGAAACGGGGGCGAGGGAGAGGGCAGAGATGGGGGAATGGAGAGGCTGACAGGAGGACTTTGTGCTGCCTGGGCTGAGTGCTGCTCACATTCCCCAGGCAGACTGTGGCACTGGGGTGCTGATTTGAAGAGCAGCTCCGTGGAGGCAGAGGGACTCCCCTGTCCTGGGACACTCACACCCATCCCTGTGGCATCAGGGTGACAGAGAGGGGCTGGTGGACAGCGGGGGATTGGGCTGGGGAGTGGGTCCCTGTGGCAGGGACAGCCCCAGCTGGCACTGCAGGCAGGAGGATGGGCACCCTCTGGGGAGCTGGTGGCAAGGTGGGATGTGGGACCTGCTTCTTCCAGACTTTTCTCGGCTTTTCAGGGCTCTAGGGCTTTGTGGTGGTGGCCGGGGATGGGCAGGTGAGGCAGTAGTGAGGCTGTGGGGCTCCGGCTGGGCAGAGGAGGCTGTGGGGATGTGGAGGGGAGTTCACAGGCCAGGAGTGATGGGGGAAGACCAGGAGGCTCCTGGAGGTTTCTGGGCTGTGAGGCTTTGCTGGGTGGGTGCTGACTGGAGCGCTGAGCACCCAGGCTCAGGGGCTGCCTGCATTGCCTGGCACTGTGGTCTCAAACCACCTGGACAGACGCATTTTAAAGGAATAAAGGAGCAAAGCTGGCGCAGCAGCTCACCCGCCCCTGCGAGCATCGCCCCTGACCACGCCAGTCCTGGGCTGAGGCAGGGGCAGCAGCCTCAGCTCCCTGCATCCCACAGCTCCTCCATCCACCCCAGAGGGCAGCTACAACAGCAGCACTGAGGTGTTCCCCGGTTAGGGGCTTCACCAGGTTAGCCAAGGTGCTGTGGGGCTGGTTGGGGATTTTCCACTGGGATGCTTTCCAGCACATCCTGGCACATTCAAAAACCAGCGCTTTCCCACGGGGAAATTTCTGCTTCATGGGCTTGGAGAGGGAAATCAGGACGAAGTGCCGCACCTCTGCTCTGCTGCGGCAGCTGCTGGCGCTGGAAGTGCCCCCCTGCTCCGGGGAGATGCTCCCGGCGCAGCCGGGGTGGCTCTGTCCCGGCAGGGCTGGGCAGGACGGCTCTGCCGCACCAGGGAGCAGCGTCCTGCAAGGATTCAGGGCAGAGAGGGTCCATCCTGAGTGTGCTGTCCCCAAGGGGCTGGGGCGGCTGCTGCGGGGCACACGGTGTGTCCCCAGGCTGGGCGGCAGGAGGGCAGCTCTGGCTGCCAGGCTGCTGCACCCACCCGTGTCTCTGCCCTTTGCTCGGCTGTCACCAACCCTGACAGGCGGGCAGGCAGAGGGCAGAGATGGGGAGATGCCACCCACCTCATGGCAGCACCACGGCGGGGCTTTGTGGGCAGGCAGAGACGGGCAGGGAGATCTGCGGAGTCTGCCCTTGGCACATCCCAAGCACGGCGGGACATCTGTCCCGAGCGGGGCACACGGAGCCGGGGAAAGCCCACTCCTGCGGCAGCCCCCGCAAAGCTGAGCGAGGGAAGGAAGGGAAGGAAGGGAAGGAAGGGCTGCTCGGATCCCCCACGCTGGCAGGAGGGAATCAGGCGGGGGGCAGCGCGGGGGACACGGAGAGCATCCTGCCCACGGCCCCCCGGAGTAGGACAAACATCAAGTGCAGCTCCATCGGCGCCTCCAAATCCGCCCCCGCAGCAGGTTCAGGGAGAGGCTGGAGACAATTACAGTGCCGAGCCGTAGGATCAGCCCCTCCGCTCCCGGAGCTGCAGGAGAGGGGGCTTATTAAAAAGGGGGAAAAAAAAAATATGGAGGAACAAAAAATCCCCAGCCCACACTCTTCTCTCTAGAAAGGAAAAAAAATGCCTCGGAGGAGGAGGAGGTGTTGAAGAGAGGGAGGGTGGCAGCAGCACAGCCGGGCACTGGCAGGGAAGGTGTGAAAAAGGGAGAAGCGGAGCAGCCTGGTGGCAAAGCCGCTCTTGAGCTGGTGGGGAAGGCCCTGGGGACAAGGCACGGGGTCAGGCCTGGCCTAGGGATCAAGGGACAGCGGCTGCAGGGCTGGGGCTCAGCAGTGCCAGGGCTCGGGGCTGCAGACAGGGCTTGTGCTGGGCTCTGGCTCCAGCATCACCCTGCGGTGGCAGCCAGCCAGGTGACAAGGACACGGTGCGTGCCCACGGCCCTGCAGGTCATGTACCTGCCCTCTGCTCAGACTGGGACGTGCTGTCTCATCCGAGCCAGGCAGAGATGGGGATCCTCAGCTGCCACCAGGGTTGGGGTGATCCCCACCCAAAGACCCAGCCCTGGGAGCTGCTGCCCATGGCCAGGGAACAGGACATGATTCCTTCCTTCCAGAGGGGCTCTTGCAGCTCAGGGGGGCTGAGCTCCCTGCCTGGCACCCCCAGCAGTGCCTGCAGTGCTGCATGAGCCCCTGGTGTGGAAGGGGATGCTGCCTTTGCCATGAAGACCATAAAGATGCTGTATTTAGATGGAGCAAAGGGGAGCTTTTTTTTCCCCTAGGATGGAAAAATCCTACATGGAGCTGAGTAGCAAGGGAGCAGCCTGGCACAGGGAGCAGAGCCTGGCTGGGGGTCAAACACCCAATGTGGAGGGTTCCTGACCGATGCAGAGCCACTGAAGGACCCAATTGGAACAAGGATGGGGGTATGGCAAGCATGCTGTACCCCTGGGTATCCTCCACCTGTATCCAGTGTTCCATGTTCCACCCACCCTCCAGGCACACAGGGTTTTGCTTATGCTTTACAGACCACAAATAGACATTTGGTTTCTGTTAGGAAGGTCTGGAGGAGCCAAAAGCCAGGAATGCAGATGGGGGAATGAAACAGTCACTTCCCATGGCTCCTCCTTTTGTGCTGTTCAATTCAAATAAGAAGATGAGCAAGTGGCTGTGGACACTGGGACCAGGAGTGACCATCAGTCCCCAGCCTCCAGTGGGTCTGGGACACCCACAGCCCTCCAACCTGCTGGGTTCTGCAGTGAAACCCTGAGCTGGGGCAGAGGGACATCCCTGTTTGCTGCACTCTCTGCTGCAGACTGTCCTGCCACTGCAGAAACATCACACATGTCTTTAGGAAAAAAAATAGAGAATATGAGTCCCCGGGATCCAGAGGAGCCCACAAACCCTGCACAGTGTGGGGTTCCCAGCAGGATGAAGGCTGCCAATAGCTCTGGCCTGCCTACCTACGGCAAGCTGGCCATGAAGCATTTCACCCACCCTTTCCAGTTAATTCTTCCCCAGTTTTCAGGGATATGAACAGCTCAGCTCTTTGAGCAGCCAGGATGAAATGGCAGGACAGGAAAGCTGGGAAGCACCAGGATGTTTTCCCCCAGCTCCTGCCTGGCACGTGCCATGAGCGATGCTCTGAGCGGCAGCGTGGGCTGCCAGCCCTGCTGGGGCTCCATCCCCATCCCTCCACACCCGCTGCTCGCCTGCTCTCCTAAAAATCACATTCCAACCCAAATTGCCCGTCTCCAGCCGCCCCCGCCGCTAAAATCAATTATCAGCCGCTCTCGGCAGCCCGAGGCCTTTCATTGCTCGGCAGGGAGCTGGAGCGGGGCGAAGGGGACTGGGGGAGGGTGGGGCAGGAGGTGGGATTGCTTTTGATAGTTGTTATTTTAGCGATTGGAGAGGTTTGGCAGGAAAGGGAACCTGGCACAAAGGTTGTGCTCAGCAGGGCTGGAGCGTGCGTGTGTGATTGCAGTGCTGCAGCTCCCAGCCTTGCACCAGCACTGGCAGTGCCAGGAGCTGGCAGGACTTGGGGCAGGGGGTACCCGGGCAGGCAGGAGTGCTTGGAGCGTCCCATCCTCGTGCTTGCTCGCCTGCCAGACCCCAGCAGAGCTTTGCAAGTGTGCAAGGTGCAGCATCCATCCCTGTCCAGCTGGGCTCCAGCCTTGCAGGGTTCCCTGGGCTGTCCCTGCCTGGGTGACAGTTTTGCACTGGGGCACAGCTGCCAAGTCCTGCTGTGACTGAAGGGTCTAGAACAGGGAGAGCCACACAGACTGAAGTGGCTGAGAGCTACGTGGCTGCAGCCACCAGGGTTTCCCTTGGGAACCATTGCCCCCAGTAAATCACTGCCCCTTCCCTCCTGGCAACAGGTAGGGCAAAGCCAGGAGGAAGAGGAGAAAAAGTGCACAGTGCCTGGGGTGTCCCAGAGGAGCATGAGGGGAGAAGCCCACATTCCTCTCTAGCTCTGCATGTGCCTCCTCCCATCATTCCTCAAGGACGCTGGTGCAGGGAAGCTGATCCCTCCAGGCTTTGCACAAATCCCTGCCCCAGTGAGCACCTATCCCCATCCCCATCCTTGTCGCCATGCCTGTGGCTGCCCCTGACCCCACAGCCACACGAGGGCTGAGCTGTGCCTGCTCCCACACCGAGCCCTTCAGCTCTGCCTTCTGCTGTTCCCAGGGGCGCTTTCTCCATCGTGCGGAGATGCGTGAAGGTGCTGGCAGGACAGGAGTACGCGGCCAAGATCATCAACACCAAGAAGCTCTCTGCTCGAGGTAAGCACTGAGGGGTTTTGGCGAAGGAAAGAGGTGAGCAGGGCTCATATAGAGGAATTTGTCCCTTCTGCATGGCGCTGGGATGATGCCTTTGATGTGCAATGAGGTGGGGGGGTCTTTGATTGAGGGGGACCCTTCATCCCACCCTGTCCCCGCTGTGGTACTCCCTGAGCTCCTTGATGGATGGGGTGAACATCCCGAGGAGGTGTCTTGGTGGCTGCTTGCCACATGCCATCTGATCACAGGGATGCATCTGCAGCCTGGCCGTGCCAAGGCTCAGGGCAACTCCCAGACCCCAATCTGCCTCAGGAGCCAGAGCACCCCATTTCTGTCCCTGAGACCCCCCCACCATCCTGCACACACACTGCAGCAAAACGATGGTTACAGCCTTGCAACAAGTCAGACCAGCTCTGGGTGCAGGGTAGCACAGTTATTTTGGGAGGATAACTTCCTGAGAGGGCCCCTGCTGACTGACACCCCATCCCTGCTCTGGGGCCTGTAAGTTTTCTTACTCATACACTTACATCAATGAAAGGGGAACATCCCTTCAGGTGGGGGTTTGACTTAATTTCTACCTGGAAATGGGTCCTCACCCCTCGCTGTTTTCTGCTCTGGTGGAACATACTGGCTTGCTGCTGGAAGAGGTCCTAGAGGGTCTGTCCTGGTGGGTCTGTCTCTAGTGAGGCAGCACAGAAATCATTACCCAGCCTTGCCCCAAGCCAGGGACCCCTCTGTCCCCCTGTGCCCCAGCTGGCAGAGGAGCTGTGGTGAGGAGGATTGAAAGGATGAGGCAGCAGATGCCGTGTCCCCGCTCCGGCTCCCCCCGGCTGCAGGATGTGTGCTGGAGGAAGCACCCTGCCAGGAGCGTTTAATTAACCTCCCTCGGTGTCTCTCCCAGTTCCACTGCTGACCTCCGAAGGCAAAACTGAAATGCAGAAAAGAGCGACAAGCTCCTTTCTGACCTGGAATTCAACCAGCATGTCGCAGGGTCCCTCCCACAGCGCTGCCAAAGCGGCACAGCACCGGCACTGAGCCCCCGAGGTCCTCCAGCACTGATTCCTGCCTCTCTTCAGAGATGCAGATAATTTTCTGCCTTCCAAGCCCGAGGCTGGGCTCTGGGCAGGGTGTGCAGTGCTGGGCTCAGCCCTTGGCTCCTGCCCGGGCTCCCCAGCTGGCAAACGCCTCCCAGCTTTCAGGGCTGCCTGGAGCAGCAGATTGAGCCGCCCTCCCTGTGCTCCCTCCTGCCTCCGCTCGCCTCCTCCGGCTTTGCCCCGCTCCCTTCTCTCCTGGGGTTTGTGCTGTCCCTGCAGTGCGCAGCACTCTCCTGGAGAGGCTTCACTGGGGTTCTTTTCCAGCTCTGCCAGCTGGAATCACCAGTGACTCTGGCTAATGGTGTGGAGCCCCTCGTTTCTGCAGTGCTGCCAGGGGGGATGGCACCTCCCCAGATACAAAGGGCAGGCAGGAGAGAATTGGAGAGAAGGTGAGAGAAGCTGCAAAACACCCCCAGTCATGGTCTGTTCCTTTAGACATCCTCCTGGCTGCCAGCACAGAGGGGCCAGGAGGAGAAAAGGTGGAGATTTTAAAGGAAAAATGGGGTTTGGTTGTGCAGGAGCTGGGTTTGTGGCGTAGGAGAGGCTGTAACCCACATCCCCAGTGAAGTGCTTGCCCCACTGGTCTCACTGTCCCTCCATCCCATCCCCATCATCCACCCCACAATGCACTTTAGTTGTGAGAACATCCTGAACTCCATCCCCTCCTTGTCACCCTGTCCCACCCTGGGAAGGCAGTCACCCATCGGGGGAAACACTGTGGGGAGCTGAATGAGGCCACCAAGGTTATCTCAGCCTTCAGCTGACAGCCTCCAGCACAGGCTGCAAAGCTCACCCCAGGCCCGGGGTGCCTCTGGGACATGATCCTGGGCCCTGGGGAGGCTGCAGCCCTGCAGAGATGGGGCTGCTCTGCTTTCACGGCTCAGCGGTCGGAGACACCCAGGTCTGGTTTGATGCAGAGCGAGACTCTGGGGTGTGAACCTGCAAGGTAGCAGTGAGAGCACTGAGAGACAGCAGCCCTAATTATATCCTCGCTTGTCCTGGCTGCTGAGTGCCTGCACAAAATGCCTCCAGTCAGGCACTCCATGCAGGGCAGCTGGGTCAGGTGTGAGCAAAGAGAGAGGGGCAGAGGATAAGAAACAAAACGATGTGCAGATTCACTCTGAGCTGTCCCAGGGCGGAGGATTTTTTGGCTCAGCTCAGCTTGCTTTGCCCAGAGCTCTGTTGTCTCACATCCCCAAGGCTGCTGAAAGCTGGGGAGTGGGACCTGTGCTTCCTGTTTGGAGACAGGCACTGGTTCTGAGATAGAGTTCTGCCGTGTAGGAGAGAGCAAAGCCCTGGGGTGGAATGGCTGACGATGGCGAGGGGGAGTGAAGCCCATAGCCTCATTTCATCCTCACACCTCTCTCTGGTTCACTCTGCCTTCAATTGCTCAAATTGTACCATGCCAGGCTGGCAGGGTCCTGGCTGATTGCCTGTGCCTGGCTGAATAGGAGAAAAAGGAACAGTGCTGCCAGCCAGGATAACCCAGGCAGATCCAGGATATTTGGGAGGTGATCAGAGATTGTTCAGCAAAGAGAAGGGAGAGGGGAGAGCGAGGGATCATTCCAAACCCTAGATTGCCCATGGCATCAGTGCCTGAGGGGCTTAGCCAAGCACTGCATCTGTGCTGGGATTGTGCCCAATCGTGCCTTGATGCAGAACTTATCCCAAAATCCATTACTCTTTAGCAAAAAAAAGCTGCTCTGTCCCCCCCAGGTTTCCTGTGCCAACACCTCCTCTTAGAGCCATTGATTCCCTTCCTTAGATCCTAATTTATGGTCGTTGCTTCTTTCAGATCACCAGAAGCTGGAGCGAGAAGCCCGGATCTGCCGTCTCCTGAAGCACCCCAACATTGGTAAGTGCACCCCATGGCTGGTGCTCCATCCTGGCTCTGCTGCCCTCCCGTGACCCAGCCAGGGCCAGGGACTCTCCATCCACAACCCAGCCCTGTCTGCAGCAGCACGGACTGCTTGTCCCAGAGCCCGAGAAGGGCTCGGTGTCCTCCTGCCCGGCTGATCTGCAGAGCCATCCCTCCTCTTCCTCATCTCCAGACGGGGTCGTGGGGAAAAATGCCCCCACTGGGCGCAGCGGGGCTGAAGTAGGTCCGGACTAACCCACTTGGCCAGAGCTCCCTCGGGGAGCAGCGGAGCCCCAGGAGGCTGCAAGAGGCTATTTTTGCTGCTCTCCCCCCGCTCGGTGCCGAACTGCCGTGCGTGCTCCAAAAAGCGGCTGCGGCTCGGAGCAGCAGCAGCGGCAGCGCGGGCCGTGTGGGAGGAGCGATGGCGGGGGGAAGCGAAGACTTTCCCACCGACCGTCCATCTGAAAGTAGCCTCCTTCGGAAAAGCTGTTTCAGGAAAACTCCTGAGCCCCTGCAAAAGACAAAAATAGGCCAGAAGGAGAGAGAGAGAGAGAGAGAGGGGAGGGGAAAAAACTGCAGTAAAAAAAAAAAAAAAAATCCTAAACTCCATCGTGGAAGTGATGCTGATGCAGGCTCTTGATCCCTGTGGATGGTCTGGGTGAACCCCCTCTTCTCTCTGCTGCACCCCAGGATGTGCCAACCCCAATGAGATCCTGCAGCTTTAGGGAAAGCATATGGGGGTTTCTGCAGCCCTCTGAACCCACAGTCGGGAGCTGGGAGGGTTCCTGTGTGGCTGAGCTGCTCCCTGGCCCCCTCACTGCTCCGGTGACCTGGATCCATCCTTCCCCAGGAGCTGCTGCGGCAGATTCAGGGAGCTAGAACCAGGGCCACTGGGACAGGCCATGTGGCTCCTGTCCCATAAATATTTCAGTTCCAAAAAAGACTGTCAGCTTCCATCTGTCTCGGGCACACGGCTGCGTGGCAGGTCTCCCCTTCGCTGCTGGGCTGCCGGACCCTGCAGCATTTCCCAGCCTCTGCTCCAGCAGGACCAGGAGCTGTCCTGCAGGGGTCCCTCAGGGGCCTCCAGCTCCTCTTTGCACCAAAATACATGCAGGGATTGCCGAGACCTGAAGGAACACACTGCAAAGTGTGTGAGTAGGAAGAAATGCTAAACCTGGAGGAGCTCACCGTGTGAGATCTGCAGGATGGCACCTGCAGGTTCCCCGGGTTCCCAGCTTGGCCACAGCTCTTTCCCACTGCTGTCTTCCACCCCTCCCTCTCATCACCTTCCTGTGGAGCTGGCAAGCTCTCTGAGGACCAAAACAGCTCGTCTGTCCCTGTCCATGTCCCCCATCCCTACACTACCCCGCGCTGTTTGGCTGTGACCCGGCAGCTTCAGAGCTGCAAAGGCTGGAAGGGGTTAACAGCATGAGATGCTAACAAGCCCAATCTGCTGCTATTTATACTCAGGAGGCTCTTCTCCACCCCCCACCCCACACCCTCTTTCCTTTCACCCCCCTCCACTGCTCCTGCTGCCTGGAAACTTGGGCTTGCAGCTTCCACAGGCGCTCGGTACCCACACAGGAGCTGGAACGAGCAGTGCACTGCAGAGCAGCCTGGCCTGGGGAACAGGAGGCACTGCTGCTGGAGGAGCCAAAACAGCCCTGTCCAGCCCTTCCTGGGGAGAAGCACCCCAGCTGCCAAGGGGCTTTGCTGTCCTCTTACTTGCTCCCTGCAGGGAGGGAGGGTCCTTCCATCTCCCATGAGATGCCGTGCTGCAATTCCCGGAGGAACCAACCTGTGCTCTGTGCCATGCCTGCTGGAGAGCTCACATGGAAAGCTGTGCAGGGGCAGGCCCAGGTCCCCAGGACCCCACAGCACTGGGTGATATACTAGGGAGAGCTGTTTCCATTCAGGGAAATCTTCCTTTATTGGGAAAACTTTGGCTGCACTCAGCCCTGGAGTTTGAACTGCAGGTACTTGTCTCCTGACTCTCATTCCTGAAGCTGTGTCCTGCTCCTGCCTTGGCTCTCAGCTCTGAGCTGCAGTGGTTTGGCCAGTGTGGCTCTCTCTGACTATGGGCAGTAACAGATACTTGTAGGATCAGGCTATATTTAGAGCAGCTGCTCCCTCTTATACCTTCTTGGCTCCTGGCAGCCACAGGCTTTGGGACTTCCCAAGCAGGGAAGGTATCTGGACCATATGCTTATGGTTTTGCTGGCCCTACCCACACCAAACTCATCTAATCCCTCTGAGAATACTTTGGTTTCTGTGGGATCCCAGGCATGATACCCCCAAATCCCTCCCAGACGAGATGAAATGGGAGGAAATGTGTTTCTTCCAGCAGAGGAAGGCAGAAAAGCTGGGGCTGTATGTTGGAGAAAAACGGAGCAGACACAGATGCCAGAGCACAGGGGATGTCTGCAGAGGCCAGCAGTCAGGAGGGATAACTGGGAATGAGATGAGCAACTTGTGTCAGTAGCCAAGTCCACAAGAGACGCAGAAAAGATTCTGACCAGCCCATCTGTCACAATAGGACATGAAATGAACGACATGCACGCACTGAAATGTCCAAGGTAAAAAGAGAGTAGTTTATTTCCAAACTCCAATATTTATAGACTTTCAAAAGTGACCATGGATTGGAGGATGAAATTGCCACCTCTCCAGCCACACTGATCAAACCAACAGTCCATCAATTCTCTCCTCCTCCAGAAAGGAATGCAAAACAATCATTATTTACATGAAAAGTGCATGAGAAACTCCATTACAAAAATATAAACATTGGAAGGCTTAGAAGAACAGGGTGACATCCATCAGCCCTCATTTGCTCTGTGCCCTGCCAGGTGAGGTGATGCTGCTGGCACCATGCTCTTGGCTGCCTCTGGATTTGCCCATGGAGCTTGGAGACAGGAAAAGGAGCAGCAAAGTGGTGTTTGCTGGCCTGGCAGATAAGAGTGACACGGTGCAGTGTCTGTGCTCAGTGCTGGGGTTGTTATCCCCCCTGGCTCACATTCAGTCTGGAGGATGTTTCCATATAGGGCTCCGCTGATTTAGATGCAGTGAAAGGGGCTAGGAGTAAAAACTCCCACAAAATCTCTCACCTGAATGTTTCTTTTTTCTTCCCTGATTCCCAACATTCTCAAATATGTTGAAAGTTGTATCAGGCTGAAACCAGGTGAGAGAGAGGAAACATTGAATATTTATAGCCTTAAGGGAATCAAACAAAATACAAGGTGGGGGAGAGGATACTGGAGAAGTGTCTGTTTATCCACCCCACCTGTTTCTGTGCCAGTCCCCTTGCTGCACACCTGCCTGCTAAGTGTGAGCAGGGATCTGAGCCTGAATAACCAGAATGCAGCAGGGTGACAGGTTTGTACCTGGCTGCACCTGGCAAGGGGTGTGCCCAAGGGGAGAGGGCGCCAGGAGATGGGGAAATTCATCCCGTGGAGATTCCCAAGGAGAAAAGGAAGGTCATGAGCAGAAAATAAAAAGCCCTGTGAGTGCCAGAGTTGTTAGCTCAGCTCCCTGCTGAGCTCTCCCTCTGCTTGGGCACCTCTCCTGACAGGACTGGGGACACCCAGCCTTCCCAGTGCCCAAGATAGCCCAGCAGCTGCCTGGACCTCTGGCCAGGCACAGCCCCGGGGCATTCCCAGTTTGGATGTGATCTTTGAGCCTGCATGACTGCCTCAGGCTGGGGCCAAGGCTGGGGTCCCGTGGTGAGCAGGGACCCCCACCCAGCCAGTGGCAATAGCAAGAGAAATAGCCCTGCTGTGCCCTTCCCCAGCTCCTGCTTGTGCCCAAAGGGGAGCAGAGGCATTCCCAGGGAGTGGGGTGGGAGCCAGGTGTACCCCATAACCCTTCTGTTTCTGCTGCAGTGAGGCTCCACGACAGCATCTCTGAAGAGGGCCACCACTACCTGATATTTGACCTGTGAGTAATGCATCCCCTACCCACAGCAGCTCCGTGCTGCCCCCGGGGTGACCTGAGCTCCCCCTCACCTGAGCCCTTCCCCAGGCTGGCTTTGACCCAAACTCGGGTCCCCCAGGCCGGGCAGAGGGCAGGTCCCTGTGCTGCACCCCCCACGCATGTGCAGTGCCGTTTTTGGGGGATTGCCAGGGCTGGGTGTGCTGTGCTGTCAGTCAATGCAGCCCTGTCCTCCTGCAGGGTCACCGGCGGGGAGCTCTTTGAGGACATTGTGGCCAGGGAGTACTACAGCGAAGCAGATGCCAGGTGAGCCAGGCTGGGGAGGGGACAGGAGGAGGTGTCCCCTTCTCCCACGAGCTGCTCCCTCCCAGGGAGGGCTTTCTGCAGCACCAGCTCGTTCTGTACTGGGAGGTGTTTTACACTCTGCAACACATACTCATAGTCTGGAACTGTGGTGCAAAAAAAACCCCTAAAACCACCCAAAATGCTCTTTTCAGCTCACCCAGCTCCTGTGCCAGGAGGTGCATGTGCTGCCATAGCACTGGTCTCCACTTTGGCTCCTGTGGCTCCCAGCCATTGCCCACAGCATCCTCATCCCCAGGATGCTGGGGTAACCAACATCTGACCTCTCTGTAATTGAACAGGGTGCTGGGGGCTCCCTGCTCTGGGGACACCAGGGCTCCCCAGGCTGGCAGGGAGGAAACCCAACACCAGGCTGGTGGCCAGCCAGGGCCACGATAGCACAGACACCCTGCAGATGTCACTCCTTCCCCCTGGAGCTGCATTCCAGCCCTCTGCAAGTGTTCCTCTGGCATTTGCCACTTGAAAGCACTGAGGAGGAGCAGTCAAGACAGGCTGTGCTGGAGCTCTGCTCCCTCCCACACTCTCACTGGCACTTTCCAGGTACCTGCTGCAGAGCCATTTCAGCCACCCCTTTGGTCCCTGCAGCTCATCCAGGGAACAGTATTGGTCTCACTCTTTCGAGGGGACGTGATCTGGCCCTCCCCAGTCTCCAGACATCACTGTGCCTCTTGGCTTTACTAAGCATAGCCTGTATGTACGTCCAAGGGGGTGGTAAACTCTACACTGCCTCTCTGCACGGAAATATCCTTTATTTCTAGGCAGAAAACAATCTCATTTAATGGGCTGCCTGCACTGAATCCACTTAGAGCCCATCCACTTATTAGTGTCATACAAATAAAATAAAATACATGTAAATAAAGACCTTCTGCCTTGCACATAAGCTGTTTTGGAGCAGAAGTGATCAGTGCCTCTGTCTTTTTCCCTTCCTGTCTCACGCACACAGCAGAGCTGGAATGTAATGAACTAGATATAAAGCAAGCAGGCACAGCAGAGCCACCTGCATTAGAGGAAAGCAGGGAAATGGGGCTGGGGCAAAGGTTGCACAGAGCACATCTGCTCTGCCTGGGTTTGGAGACCAAATCTTTGCTGGTGTTGTGGTTCCACTGTTGGTCTCCAGCTCCCCGCCTCCAGTGCTGCTCCTGTGGGATCCCCACGGGCTCAGCTGTGTCCCCTAAGCTCCTGCTCACCATTATTTGGTGCACAATAGCTCTGTTAGCTTCCTGCTGGGTCAGAACTGCTCCCCACAGGTGTGTGGGTGTCAGTGGAGGGGGATGCTGAGCTGGGCTGCAGGGCTGCTGATGGGGAGAGGGTGAAATGCAGCAGAATAGAAGTGTCTGACAGAACTCTGCCCCACCAGGCACTCGTGTGAGCTTTCTCCTCTCTCCCACAGCCACTGCATCCAGCAGATCCTGGAGGCCGTCCTGCACTGCCACCAGATGGGGGTGGTTCACCGGGATCTGAAGGTAGGAGCTGCAGGCAGAGTGCCTGTGGGAGGACAGGGGACCCCATCTGTGATGCAGAGCACTGTGGAACAACGCCCAGAGTGCTCCAGGGTGCTGAAACAGCAGGGAGGAACGCGTGCAGGGCTGCGGGAAACCCACAGAGCACAGACCACTCCGGAGTGAAATGACACAAGGGAGATGGGGTAGGGAGTCTGGGATCCAGGGACACCAGGACAAGAAGCAGGACAAAGCAGTTGGGGAGCACATCCAGAGGTTCCTCTGTGCTCTGCTGGGAAGCTCCCCCTGCCAACAGCAGAGCCCTGAGGGGTTTTCACTCCTCCCCAACCCCCATCTCCTTCTGCAGCCCGAGAACCTGCTCTTGGCATCCAAGCTGAAGGGGGCTGCTGTCAAGCTGGCTGACTTTGGCCTCGCCATCGAGGTGGAGGGCGACCAGCAAGCATGGTTTGGTGAGTGGGACTGGCCTGAGGTGGGGCATGGTGGTTCAGGGGGGCTCCAGGACCCCCAGCCCGGGGTTATGGGAGAGCCCCAGCAGCACCAGCCCAGGAAGCACTGTGGGTGAGCAGGCTGATGTGCAGCAAACAGCTCCACGGGGACTCTGTGAGTCACCGAGGTGTCCTGGTGAGATGGACAAGCTGGCAACAGGGCCAGACCAGAGGGGGGAAAGTGCTGGAAGTGCACAGCAGAGCACTCCAGCCTTGGGCACCATCTGGGGTTTGGCAGTGGCAGAAAAACACAGTTTGCTGTGGCCTCGGGAGTGACAGAGGTTTCTGTCCCGGGGGTCGGATGTGCCAGCGCAGGGGCTCTCTGTGCCTGGCCGGGAGCAGGCCCTGCTGGTGAGCCGGGGCGCGGGGCTGGGCCTGGCGGCGGCAGTGACGGGCTGTGTGTGCTGACTGTGCCGTCTGTGCCAGGTTTCGCCGGCACCCCGGGATATCTGTCCCCCGAGGTGCTCCGGAAGGATCCCTATGGCAAAGCCGTGGATCTGTGGGCTTGTGGTGAGTCACACCGGGGCCGGGCTGCACTGGGCTGGGCGGGATGGGATGGGATGAGGCAGGCTGCTCATCCAGCGTGTCCCAAGCTGCAGTTTCCAGTCACACCTCAGCGCAGTCAGGGTGGATGTTTTACCCAGGAGATGGCACATCACCCTGGGCAACACACTCTCTCACAATCCAGTGGGACCCTTCTCTGAAGCATCACCCCCTGTGGGTGCCTTACTGGGAATTATGTACCCAAAGCTCCCAGTCAGGCGAGACACTGCCTCTTTTCCCTGTGGTGCTGGTGCAGTCAGGCAGTGCCTCCCTGCAGTTGCAGCCACAGGGGAGCCCTTTTCCATCCACAATGGGGAGGAGGCATCACCCACCCCTGCCAGGGCGCCCACTTTGGGCTCTGCATGGTGGCTGCCAGAGCCCTGAACCTCCCCAGGTGCTGAACTGGACCCACCAACCAAGCCTTTTGATCTTTAAACAGTGAGCAAATCTTCATGCTTCCCTAATTTCTGTTTTTCTGCTTGAGCTTGGTCAATCCCCAGGCTGTGTGTGTGCCCCTGCTGCCAGCAATGAATTCTTTCCCACTGATCCCATCTCCTCTCCTGGGCAGGTGTCATCCTCTACATCCTGCTGGTTGGGTACCCACCCTTTTGGGATGAAGACCAACACCGACTCTACCAGCAGATCAAGGCTGGGGCTTACGATGTGAGTGGGTTTGTCTTGCTGCCCCTTTCACAGTCTCCTCTCTCTCCTGCTGTCCCTGCCTCGCAGCCTGCTGCTCTAGAAGAGCAACCAAGACAAATTCTGAGAGATGGGAACAAGCACTTTCCTCTGTCCTGGTCACAGAATGTTGGCCTTGTTGCCATGCCCAGTGCACACATTGGCACATTTCAGGGCTTTGTGGGAGAGCCTGAGCCTTCCAACTTCCTTCTTCCACTCCTGCTTTTCGGTTTTCCACCTGGCAGCTCTTTCCAGTGGCACCATTTCTCCAACCTGTCCCAAGTGCAGAGGGGCTCTGCCATGTCTCACCCTCGTCCCTTTGCTTTGGCAGTTCCCCTCCCCTGAATGGGACACGGTCACTCCTGAAGCAAAAGATCTCATCAACAAGATGTTGACCATAAACCCCTCCAAGCGCATCACGGCCGCCGAGGCCCTGAAGCACCCCTGGATATCGGTGAGCTGGGGCCCAAGGAAGAGAGATCAGGGGATTCACAGGTGGGGAACATCTCACTGGGGATCACTTGTTATCAAACATGCTGCCAGCTCTCTTCTCCATCCTGAGAGGATGGTTTCCTGGCAGGGTTCCTCTCAGTGCTCTCATAGCAGCATTTTCCTTGAGGTTTTACAGCAGATAAAAGCTTGTGAGTGCAAACAGCATGTTCCTGGGGGACCTGGTGGTGGGAGGGACACACAGGCTCCCTGCCCTGGTGGGAACTGACTAATTTCTCAGTGCCACACTGTGCTGGAGGGGGGTCTTTCTTCAGAGGCGATGGGAGTAGGCTCATGTTTATCCATCCATCCACTCCAGCAATCCCTGCACCCTTCACTGCATCCCGCAGTTTCAGCTGCTGGTTCTCACTCTGAATCAGATCCTAAAGGCAGGAGGAGTCTGTGGGCTGAACCACACACATGCAAACCCTGAGCACATTGCTAAACATGGCTGGTCAGCCAAGGGCTTAACTCAGGGGGCAGTCAGTTCTCCACACACCCCCACCACCAGAGCAGATCTTGCTGACTCCAAAGCTTCCATCTCCCACTGCCCATTAAACTTTTATCTGCTGCTGCTGCTGCAGGCAGCACTGGCCCGTGCCTCGGCCATGGGAGGTCATACACGTGTGTGAGCATGTGAGAGCCAGGCTGGGGGGCCCCTTCCCCCCGGAACTGCTCTGAGACAGCTCTCTCTCCCCCCAGCACCGTGCCACCGTGGCCTCATGCATGCACAGGCAGGAGACTGTGGACTGTCTGAAGAAGTTCAATGCCCGCAGGAAGCTGAAGGTAACTCTGTCCAAGTTGCTGCTAAATGCACAGTCAGATCATTGGTGGGCTTGTTCCCTGGTGGGAAATGACAGGGTGGTGTCTGTGGGGGCGATGGGCATTTGGGGACCCCCATTGTGAAGAAGGGGAAGGAGACTGAGTGGGGTGACAGCTTCATCTGGCTGGAGTTCCCAACTGCTCAAAGAAAGCCATGGTGAAGGAAAGCACTGAGTCACATTGGACACTGGGTGAGGACTTTTCCACTGGAGCCAGTGTCCAGGTAGCATCTTTTTGGGGCTGGACATGGGCCTGAGAGGCCTTAGACCTTTTGCCTGATGGCCAAGGCACTTTGCAGCCAAGAATAAAGTGATCCACAGACAGACAAAAAGCTCACCCCCCCCAGCAGCCCCACAGCCTTTCCCTTCTCAGATGCTGCCATGCACCAGAGCCTGGACCCCTCTGAAATCACCATCTCCAGCTTGTGCACCTCCCTGAGGCACCCATCTCCCGGGTGCTGCTCAGCCTCAGCTGGCAGCAGGGCACTGGGAATGGGCTCTGGAAATCACAGTGCTGCCTGCAGAGCAGGGTGAGGCTGCTCTGTGCCACAGCCTGAGCCATCAGTGCTCCAGGCCTGAACACAGCGTGACACAGAGCAGTGCAGCTGCAGACCACTGACAAGATTATCAGGCAAAGAAACTGGCTATAAACTATTATTACTTTTCAGCTAGACAAGTAATCAAATTTGTTCAGGCATACTCTTCAAAATAGTAATCCATTACTGTAAGCAATTAGTCCAAAGTAATCTCATTATACACTTAGCAACTAGTTAGTAGACTCAGCTGGAAAAGGGGAAGGATTTTTACAAATGTTGTTTTGTGGTGGTGATCTTTGCGTGGCTCCCATGAGCAATCCCTGCCCTGCTGCTCTGAGCTGGCACAGCTTTAATCACAATTAAATCCAGTCCCACTCCCAGTGGGTCCCCTTGTGGCCAGCTGCTGGCCCCAGTCAGTGGGGTCGTGCTTCATCTAGGACAGGGCAGTATGGGAATGAAAATTTGCAGATATTTAATATCCCTTTAATCTCAGAGAGAAGGCAGTTTTAGAGAATGCAACCCAATGCCAGCCATGGTGCTGGGGTATGGAGTCAGGTATTGAGAGCTGCTTTTGATGGCAGGAGGAGAATATCAATCCGTGGGCCAGTTCCTTCCTTCCTGTGGCTGGGGACAGGTGCTGAGCAGGGCTTTCCTCCCCCAGGGATGGGGGGAGCAGCAGGGTGCAGGGCCCCGGGGTCAGCACACCCTTTCCTTCTGCCTTCCTTGTCTTCCAGGGAGCCATCCTCACCACCATGCTGGCCACCAGGAACTTCTCCGGTAGGTGCTGTCTCTGGGACTCATCCCTTTGTCTCCCCAGGGCAAATCTGTAGGGTTTCTGGAGAGCTGGCTTTGCCTCATGTGTCACAGGGAGGCTGAGGTTGCAGCCTCGTGCCTCTGGGGATGTGTGGCTTTGGGTGCTCCTCCAGGAGAGGTCACCTGGCACCTCCAGGCTGGCTGCTGGCTTGGGATGCAAGAGAAAAAGTGTGGGGTTGAGGCTCAGTGATCCACAGTGCTTTAGGGTTTTGGGGTTTGTATGCACCCAACCAGCTGGTTTGTGCAGGGATGGGGATGGGGGTGCTGGGGGCAGCAGAGTTCAAGCAGCTGGTTTGGTTTTGTGTCCTCCTGGAGATGTTTGTGGCTCAGGGAGAGCATCCTCTGCATGGGGAGCAGGGAAAGGCCCCTGGCACCATCACAGGCAGATGGCAGCAGGATCTCACAGGTCTCTCCCCAGGCAGGTGGATCTAATCCTGCAGGATTCCCCACTCTCCTCCTGCGTCCCTACATCCCTGGTTCTGCCATGGTGACAGCACCAACGTGGCAGCCCGGCCTGTGCACTGGAGAGGTCTCAGTGCAGCCAGAATCCCTCTGCTCCAGAGCCCTCCCAGAGAGCTGTTCCTCTGGGGACACCTCACTGCACATGGGATGTCACAGGCCATTCCCCACGCATGGAACCAGATGGAACCGTGTCACTGGAGGGCTCAGCCACCGCTGTCACCTCCTGCCCTGCCCAGCGCTGGGGATGGCCCTGCGGTGGTGCTGCAGGGCTGCCACACACCAGCCAAGCCCTGCACGCTGCTCAGCTGGCTGGTGGCAGCTCTTTGGGCTTAGCTGGGTGTGTCAGGGTGCAGCTCTTTGGGGTTCGCTGGGTGTGTCAGGGTGCTTCGCCGAGGCTCCCCGAGTGCCAGGTGTAGGAGGTGGGCAGGGGTGCCAGGGCAGAGGGCCGTGGCCAGGGCTGGTGTCTGCATTTGTCGTGGGGGGATCGCGCAGACACATTTAGCACTTGTGGCGGGCAGCTGGGGGGATCCGATGTCAGCCCCACGCCGGGAGAGGCGGGCAGGAAGCCCCGAGAGGAAGGAAGTTCAAAGCATCTCTCCTGGTGCTGCCCGTCCCACGCGCGGCCCAGGGGCTCAGCAGTCCCTCCTGGTGGGCGACAGGCGCTGGGCTCCGGCGGTGCCACCCTGCGCTGGGCTCCGGGGCAGTGCCTGTGCGGCCGGGGGCAGTGTCGGCAGCGGAGGGTGGGCACAGGGCAAGGCGCCTGCTTCTCATCCTTGTCAAAATGCGGGCTTGCAGCTGTCGGGCCGGCGGGCCGGCAGCACATGATCCCGGCAGCATGGGGCTAAAATTAGAGGGCGGCAGGCGGGCAGCCCATTCCTCCACACTGCACCACGCCGGGTCAACAGCACGGCCCGGGCAGAGCCCGCCTCTGCCGGGCAGCCCTGCCAGCCCCTCCGGCCGCCCCGGGCACTTGGCGTGACGTTAGGATCGGGTCATGCCCCGGGCCAAGAGCTGCGGTAGGACAGGACAGCGCTGGCAAGGTCGCCCCTGAGCCGCCACGGGTGCGGCGGTGATTGCTGGAGAGAAGACGAACCCCAGCAGCCGGGCCGGGGGCTCCCGCCGCCCTGGCACCCGGCACCATGCTGCTGATCCTCGCCCTCCTGGTCCTGGTGCCCTGCCTGGCTCTGCTAATCTCCTTCCTCCTCTCTCCAGGAGGCAAAAGTGGTGGCAACAAGAAGAATGACGGCGTGAAGGTAAGCTGAGCCCCGGTGCCCTGTGCTGCTTGCCCCGGTGCTGCCGGGCGGTGCCGGGGGTCCCTGTGCCGGGGTCCCTGTGCCGGTGTCCCTGTGCCGTGCCGTGCCGGGGGTCCCTGTGCCGGGGGTCCCTGTGCCGTGCCGTGCCGGGGGTCCCTGTGCCGGGGGTCCCTGTGCCGTGCCGTGCCGGGGGTCCCTGTGCCGGTGTCCCTGTGCCGTGCCGTGCCGTGCCGTGCCGTGCCGTGCCGGGCCGTGCCGGCGGTGAGCGTTCCCGTGCCCCGCTGCCCCTGGGGGCTCCGTGCTGTGCCCGTACTCTGCGCTCGGCAGTCCCTGCTGCACCCCGCGCTTTAAAGGGCAGCTGCTGGCTCGGCTGTCCCGGTGTGTCCCCGGTGTGTCCCCGGTGTGTCCCCGGGCTGCTGCCAGCGCAGGCAGTGCACAGGGGGCTTGGCGGCGCAGGGGCGAGGGCTGGTGCTGGATGGAGGGAGCGCTGCGGGACCTCGCTGCTGTTTCAGTGCCGGCAGCATCCTCGTGTCCCTCGCTGCCCCCAGGGAGGGGGAGAGGCAGAGGCTGGAGCAGGACAGGGGACAGCAGGAGGCGGCTTTGCAGCCCCGGACCATGGCTCCGACAGCAGCTCTCTGGCGGGATGGGTGCCCTCATCTCCTGCTGGCTCAGCACGGGGGTCCAGCGGCAGCTGGTGAGGCGGGTCCCAGTTCCTGCCCCATCCTGTGCCAAGGGCTGGTGTGCTGCTGGGTGACACGGGGGTGCTTTTAACTACCTTGGCAGTGCTGCTTGTCCCCTGTGCCCAGTGCAGACAGCAAACAAACGTGGTGGTGCTTCGACAGAGTAAATGGCTTGGTGATGCTCTAAAAGCAAGCAGGTGCTTGGTGGATCTTGTTTCTTGGGCTGCAGAGCTTGCAGGTTCATCAGCCCCCTCCGAAGTGGGGTGCAGCACTGCTCCAGGACAAGGTGGCTCCAGGAGGCAGCAGAATTCTGCTGTTTCTGGTGACGTGGAGGTGTGGTGGATAGCAGTGGTTATTGAGCTCTGTTAAACTCCTCCTGCAGGAAGGAATGGTCCATGTGAGGTTCCTTCTCTCCTTACCTGTTCCCTTCATAAATGCAATGGATCACTCAGCAAGGAGAGCTGGTGTGGTGACATCCTCCATCGTGGTGACATCCTCCATCAGGCAGAGCTTTGGGAGCTCGACTGCAGTGTGGCTGCTCTTCCTCCTCCATAGGGTCCCTTTGCTGGGAAAACCTACAGAACCTTCTCCTGCCCTTTTGCAGGGACCCCACTGTTGGACTGTGACAGGTGCAGGGTTTGGAAGAGCAGAGCCCTCAGCCAGCTTCTTCCTTCCTCAGTAGGGATGGTTGGTGAAGCTGGACAGTCTAGGGATGGTGTGTGTTTCTCTCACCCTTCCCAGACCCAGCATCTGGGACAGGAGAAGCTTGCAAGGACTGAGACCATGCACAACCCTTCAACCTGGGCTCAGCTTCATGAGAGGCCATTCTGGCCATGCAGTGTTGTTCTGCAGCATGAGGCTGATGGCCTGGATGGCTCTGAGAGGACATTACTTTGGGCTGTCAGGATATCAGGACACTCCCAGGACAGAATTAATAGGGCTGGGGCTGGCAGATCCCAGGGTAGTCACAACACCCCCTGTGGCAGCCACTGCTGGCCTGTCCTCAGCTGCTCTGAGGTCCTGGTTGCTTCTGAGAGTCACCTAAGATGTGGCACCACAGGTGGAGCTGACTTGGTATAAGCTCCTTGCTGGAGCACAGGTGAGACCAAACAGAAGATGCATTTTTAACCTATTAAAGGAGAGATTGCTGAATGAAGAGGCTTCATCAGGCACAGTCCTGAATCTAATTTTCCAGCAAAAAGGCACAGTTTTGAATTTTTATGTTGTGATAGACAACTATTTGCCAGCCCATCTTGCTAATGATGCTCACTGTTGGACTTCAAAGGAGCTTTGAGGGCAGACATTATCCTGGGAAAAGAAGCACTTCCTATTGCAGCAAAATAGCTTGTTTGGGTGAACAACCTTCTGGCTCTTCACTGAAACTCAGTGAGGAGAGTCTGGTTTCAGAGCAGGATCAGAGAGGCTGGTTTGCATCCCCAGCCCTCAGCCCTTGCTGGCCAGAAGTGAGCAGATGATGAGGCTTCATTCCAAGTGCAGCCTACCCACCAGCACTCATCTGAAGAATGTGGACAAACTCTAGAATGAATTTGCTTTTTTATTGCCCTCTTTTCAACAAGTAATGGGAGACAGCTTGGCTAGATGGCCAGGAAGGTGCAGGAGGAGAAGACAAGGTAGAGACAACACTCCCAACAGCTTCCTTGCATTGTCCACCTTCAGCATAACCATCCCCACCTCTCATTTCCATGCTCAGCCTGGGGGAACTGCAGCATAACTCATTCACAGAGACGTTGGGTGTTGTGGGTGAAGCTATAATGGCCCACTGGGCAACCAGCAAATGTCAGGACACTGCTGAGCAGTGTTAATTTCTTTAACTGGCTGGAAAAGCAAGGTAGAAACCTGGAAGCCTGCCTTGAGTGGCTGGCATGGTGGGAAGGGAATGGTCCTGCCTGCTCAGAGCAGGGCTACGTGGTGTGGGTACTGTCCGGAGAGTGGTGTCCCCACTTGGTGTAAGGTGCTGGACTGCCCATCTTCATGAGAGCAGGCAGACCCCAGGCAGCCAGCCCTGCCTCTCCTGCCCATCCCCACAGGAGCAGGCAGACCCCAGGCAGCCAGCCCTGCCTCTCCTGCCCCAAGCTGGGCTGGTGGGCAGCAGGCAGCTGCAGCTGCCCTCTGGCCTGTCTGCACAGCCCTCCAACACCAGCACGGAGCCAGCCCAGGCTCAGAGGGCTCAAAACTCACCCTCCTGAGGAAATTCCTCACCTACTAAAAGCATTCCTGGGACCAGAATTCCCCCTGGAACCCTGCTCTGGGATCTGGGGGAGGCCCTCTGGTGCCAGCAGCTATGATACTCTCACTGCCCTGTGTAGTGTCACATTTGTCCCATTGTAAACCGATGGAATCCCTGCCGCGTGTCACATCCTGTCCCGTCCTGGGCTGAGAGCTCACTGCCCCGTGTCCCATCCTGTCACTGTATGTCCAGACTCGGTGCAGTCACTGCTTTATGTTGCATTCTGTTGCGTCTGAAATCTCTGCAGTTTGCTGCCCCGTCTCATGTCCTTGGGTAGCAGAAGCTGTCAGTCCTTCCTGCAACAGCCCAGCTCCAGTGGCTCCCTTTCTCCATGAGGTTCCTGACAAAATACCACAGCTCTCTCTGCCCTTTAGGACATCTTTTTTTTTGGTGAAGGAAGGATGAGAGATGGCCCAGTGCCTAAAGGGGTTACAAGAGTGCTGGAGAGGGACTTTGGACAAGGGCATGGAGTTCCAGAACAAGGGGAATGGCTTCACACAGATAAAGGGCAGGTTTAGATTGGATATAAGGAAGAAATTATTTATTGTGAGAGTATTGAGGCACTGGAACAAATTGTTCAGAGAAGTGTGGGTGCTCCATCGCTGGAAGTGTTCAAGGCCAGGTTAGATGGGGCTCTGAGCAACCTGGTCTACTGGGAACTGGAGAGATCTTTAAGGTCCCTTCCAATCCAAACCACTCTGTGATTCCATGATTCTATGACCTAGCAAGGAAGGGGAGAGCAGCAATTCTCTGAGGGGGAAACTCACTGAGGATGCTGGTGGGAGTCAGTTAGGATGTGGAAGGAGCAATGAGGGAGAATGGATATCATCAGTTTTTATGTTGTAGCCCACCCACGCTCCCTAATGGGTCGCTCTATGGGCTTTTCCAAGAGATTTGCACAGTGTGTGCTGCTTTTCCCTCTGCAGGGCAGGCACAGCTGGTGCCTTGTTAAATATGCTGGTACAGCACTTTGTTATTTGGCACTGCAGATTCTGATTTCTGCACGTTGGTATTCCCTGACGCACACTGGGCTTCATTCCCTGGGAGCCAGAGGTGCAGAAGGGCTATGAGGTCAGCAGGCATGCCCTCCTGTCTCCCAGCTAAATTAAAGATGGAGATGGGGAGCAGAGCACAGTAAGGAAGGAGAGTCCAGAAGTAGTTTGGGATTGCAAGCAGAAGAGTGTCATCCAACTCAAAAACCTTAAGACCTAGTGGTAGTGGTCAAGGATGGAGATAAGTGTGCAGGTCTTCTCTTTGGAGTCCTGATTTAAAGCACTGGAGCTGTGCTCAGGACTGATTCCCACACTGTGAGCCTGCCTTGAGGCCTTAACGCCTTTCTGGCCTTAAACCAGCCAGCTTAGGACTGGTCTAGTTTCAAAGCTAAAGCAGTGTCTCCACAGCAGTCAGTGCCATCAGCAGATGCACCCAGAGCAGATCCAGAGAAGTCAGTAGAGCATTCACACTGGGCACAGGGCTGTGGTGAAGCTGCCTTAGCTTTTCAGCACACTGCTTCTGTTCCTGTGAGCTTGCTGGCCTGGCCACAGGCCACCAGAGTGGTCAGTGACTCCTAGGGGATTCCCTTTTGGACTAGCCAGGTCCTTGGGACGAGTAACCTCAGAGATTGTGGCAGGTCAGGAGAGAAAAGTGCTGGCAGGAATGTGGGGAGGGAGCTGGCAAGTCACCACCAACACTGCAGCCAGCGGCACGTCCCCACAGGAGCAACGAGTCCCTCTGCGCCTTTCATTTGCCCATGAGGACCAAGAAGGGTGGCTCAGGAGCTGCTGCCTTTCGTGTGCTGCTCTCAGCCTTTCTCACTCTGTGTCTCTTCCTGTTCCATCTCTTCTCCTTGTTTTTCCAGAAAAGAAAGTCCAGTTCCAGCGTTCAGTTAATGGTGAGTGTCCTTCGTCTTCCTAAATGCCGATATTGCTGGGCCTCTCCACATGTTCCAGCTTCCCCCGCTTTTGGAAGTTACCTCGGGGTAGGGAAGAAGGGACAGCGGGGTTGGAGGGAACATCCTCAAAGCCGTATCACCCACAAACCCCATTAACAGGGTTGGTGCAGGCCCTCGCTGGCCACCAGCTGGTGGGAAGCCAGCCCTGGTTCTTGCTGATGGGTTCTCATGCCGTTTCTCCCAGTTCTCCTGACTCAGGTCTGCAGGCTGCATCGGTCCAAGGAGCCTTGGAGAAACACCTTCCATGCCTCTGCGGGGACTGTATGGTCATGGGACACCTTGCCAACCTACATCGGGGTCTTCTGGGTAATACACAAGCAAGGCTCTGCTGGGAAGAGCTAGCAGAGCCATTGCTCTAGCTCCGCTAGCAGAGTTGCCTTGATGAGGCTCCCGGAGAGAGACGGGGGGTCAGTACCCCTCTCCCCCCAAATCTGTGTAGTGCTCAGCTGTTTCTTGAAAGAGCTGTGTCTCAGCCTTCAGTGGTCCATGTGGGTCTTGGAAGCACTGTTTTATTGTACATTTCTCTCCCTACTCTGCGGTCAGTGTGGTCTCTCTCACTCCTGCACAGTCCCCTCTTTCTCATCCCAGCTCCTTCTCGCTGTTAATTTGTACATCTCTCTCTTTATTGTACAGTCAACATGGTGTCTTCCACCCCTGCACAGCCCCTCTCCCTGCCCCTCCGGCAACGCTCCTAGGAACCCTCCACATGGCCCCTGGACCTGCCCCCATCTCTGTCCCCACAGGTGTCCGTAGGAAAGGCAGCGCCGTTCCTACGAGACCCTCCACAGCCCACCTCTTGTGCCCTTGGCCACAAGGAGTGGAGGTCAGGGAGGGCTCTGCCAGTGCTGCCCTAGAGCTGTGCTTGAGGACAGGTTGGACCTGCTGGCGTTTCCTTGGTTTCTGTCTGTTGGCACAGTTGAGCTGTGGGGTCAGACTCGGGGGGCTGTCGAACACAGGAGCACATCTGTCACGGGGGGAAGGCTTTCCTCACCACGCCATGTCTCCTTTCTGTTCTTTGCTCAGGAATCGTCGGAGAGCACCAACACCACCATTGAGGATGAAGACACCAAAGGTACCAGTGAGGGCGAGTGGGAAGGTGGGCAGGTTGTTTTGGACAGGTGCCCATGGGTCTGGCCACCCCTCATGAGAAATTTGCCACAGCAAAACCCACCACTATGAAGCTGCCTCAGGGCCTGTCAGAAGTTGCTTTAACTCCTCACTGCTGGGTTGCTGACACGAGCAGCTGGGGCACTGCTGGTGAGGAGCGAGGTGCTCCCATGAACAGGGATGTCCCCTGAAAGCAGGTGTGCAAATGGCAGAAATCTGCAGGGATAGCAGCCTGGCTGCTCTTTTAAAATAAACTTCCCTTTGGGAAAAGCCTCCAGGGGAAATCCCTGTCTGCTGCCTGCCTGCCTGCCTGCCTGCCAGAGGCAGCTTTCTAAGAATAACCCAGGGAATAATTTATCCGTGTTAATTTGTAAAGTCTCTCGATGAAGTGATCTCGGCACAAAACAAAATGGACTTTGGCCTGACATGAGAGCTCATGGGACAACTTGTCCTCCTGGAGAGGGGCTCCTTGGGCCTGGCTGTGGAGGCAGGTGGTGCTCAGGAAGTGATGGGATTCCCTCGCCTTTGTGAACAGCTCCTAGGAACACGCTCCCTCTCCTTTCATGAGTCACAATGCAAAGGGAAAAAAAGTCAAGCACGATGACAATTTGCATTTGAAGCAGAGCTTTGTTAATAAGCCCAGGGTTACCTCTGACAGTTCCTCCTGCATCCCTGGGAGCCCCAAAGCCACTTTTGGACCCCATCCCTTCCCAGATGAACCAGCAGAGCCTGGAATCTCTGGCAGAGGCTGCACAGTTCTGTGCCCTTTGCAGGGTCCCTTCTTGTATCTCCTGGGGTGGCTGCACATGTCACTCACCCATTCTCCTCCCTTCTGAAACTGTCTCCTCCCATTTCAAAAAGAAGGTGAGAGCATCCTTGGTCCAACTTGCCCTAGCTGACCTCTGCTGTGACTTCATGGTGTAGAGGGTCCCAGCTTGGCAAGGTTTTTCAGCCAAGACCAACCTGTCCCAACTTTTGGGCTAAGGGTAGCTTCCCAATTGGTGATTAACCTTTTGGGTCTTTAGGAAATTACAGGCATTTTCAGTTTTGCCCTGGCTTTGAAAATCTGGAGATGAAGAGCCCTTCTCCACCTCTCTCTCCCAGTTGCTCTCCTGCTTTTTCCCTGTACCTTTTCCAAAGTCCTGTGGTCTGTTTCTGATGAGATAAAGATCTCTCACCGATATGGTAATACCAGTGCCTACTTCTGGTTTGTTTTATCCTTTTATTTCCCTTTTCTCTTTAAACCAACAGTACGGAAGCAAGAGATCATTAAAGTCACAGAGCAGCTGATTGAAGCAATAAGCAATGGCGACTTTGAGTCCTACACGTGAGTGTGCCCAGTGTGGGTTTGGGCTGGGTGAGGGCTCAGCTTCCCAGGCCAGGGTCTCACACTCTTACAGTGCTGCCCAGGAGATTTTACTGCTGCCCAGGGCAGGGTGACAAGGTTGATGTGGTGGGAAAGAGTGGACACCATCCAAGAGAAGAAGGAGACATCAGTTTCTGAGCCTGATGCTGCTCTTATGCTCAGCTGGCCACAGTTCTCTGGTCTCACTGTCACACATGAGCCAAATTTTTGGTTTGCAGAAAGAGGAATAATTGTAAACATGACTTATGGCGAAAGAAGTGTTTGTATCCATGGAATCCATTATATCCAGATTGCTACAGGCTGCTCTGAAGTGTAGATGATTTCTGCTTGCTGAGCTGATGCTGTTCAGAGTACACCTCTTCTGTGTCCAAGGCTGATGTAATTAGTGATGTCTGACTGAGTGCAGGTTGTCATCCCTGCCTCAGAGGATCGCAGCAGGGATATTTGGACACAGAGCAGATAATATGAGCTTTTTCCCTGATGTCTTCCTTTTTTGTAAAGATGATGACAATGTTTGAGGAGGTTTAATTGCATAGCGTGACTGATGGAGAGGGCACCCTGCTTTGGTGGGGCCTTGGCTACAGTTAGTGGGCAGGAGGGGAGGTGTGTTGGGTAGAATGCAGGGTTGAGGTCAGATTTTTGCTATAATTACTCATTGGTGCAGATACTCCTCAGCCTCAGGCTGAGGGAGCCATCCTGAGCAGGAGGCATTTGAGTTCCTGAGGCTCTCATGCCAGAAGTGGTGAGATAACCTCTCCCTTTTCTCTCCCTTTCCTGGCTCCCCAGGAAGATGTGTGACCCTGGAATGACTGCTTTTGAGCCTGAGGCTCTGGGCAACCTTGTGGAAGGCCTGGATTTCCACCGATTCTACTTTGAAAACCGTAAGCAGCTCACTTGCTTTGTGAGGGACCCCTCCCACCTCCCAGGTGCCTGTCAAGAGGGAGGGAATAGGGCTAAGGTTGCTGTGGGAGCATCTCTGGCTGATCTGGAAGATCCCAGCAGGAGGTGTTAGGTCACCTGGGGCCAGGTATCTGTAGAAGTTGTTAGGTTAGCTGTTTTCTAGATGGACCCACCCTGAATCCACCTGTACAGCATTTACTCAGCCCCATCAAGCAGGGAGCTTAACACAAGTGTCTCCCCTTCCAACATTGCTGCCACCCTGAGCAAGAGCCACCCAAACTCCTTCCCCTGCCTGAATCCACTTGTGCTTGTCCCCTCTCCAGTGTGGTCCCGGAACAGCAAACCCGTGCACACGACGATCCTGAACCCTCACATCCACCTGATGGGGGACGAGTCTGCCTGCATCGCCTACATCCGCATCACGCAGTATGTGGACTCTGGAGGGATCCCCCGCACTGCCCAGTCCGAGGAGACCCGCATCTGGCACCGCCGGGATGGCAAATGGCAGATTGTGCATTTCCACAGATCCGGCGCGCCCTCGGTCCTACCGCAGTAATCCCTGTGAGCATCCAGGGGCACGAGGGATGGGGAGGGCTGGGGGTAGGCTGCTGTGGCTCACAGGAGGTAGGATCCTGTGCTGTGGGGAGATGGCTGATTGCTGTGGGATAGCAATGGGGAGAGGGATGCATCTGCCACCGCCGGGATGGCAAATGGCAGATTGTTCACTTCCACAGATCTGGCACGTCCTCAGTAATCCCTCTGAGCATCCAGGGGCAGGGCACGAGGGATAAGGTGGGCACACTGCAGCTCACAGGAGATGGGATCCTCTCCTGAGGATCTGTGGTGGGGAGATGGCTGATTGCTGTGGGATGGCAATAGGGAGAGGGGTGCTCTGCCAAAGGGGTGGTCAAAGCGAATTCCGACTCTTCCCGGTTTGTGTTTTGCAGCTGAAGTGTGGCCCTGCCCGTGCTGGGTTTGTCACTGACTGACTACCAAGGGGAGACCCCCTCCGACATGTTCACCTACGGGACTTTGGCTGTTGGCTCTGCTGCTTGGTTCCCGCTGGAATAACCCCTCGCTTCTCACCGCACACACACGACAGCCCCGCCAGTGCAGCACAAGCATCCATCAACCCCCACCCTGCCAGGGTCATGGCACTGGGCCCCCTCCTCTGCATGAACCAGAACAAGAGAAACCATCAACTCAAACCCAAGCATCTGGCTGTGTACAGGCCCCCCTCATCGACTGCACAGCGTTGGTGGCCTCCTCACTCAGCACATCTCCTGAACTGGGCTCAGGCTCATCATCCACCTCCATCCCCACCCCTGCTGGAAGCCCTCCGAGGAAAGGGGGGCAGTTTTGAGCCGCTCTCTGCTGCATCCTCCCTGTGTGCTGGTGGATTTTGCTTTGCTGCTATCAAGGTCCCTGTCTGCTGCCATGACTCCTGCCTGCTCCCAACCCGAGTTCCTGCTTCCCAGCAGCCTCGTCCAGGGAACTGCAACTCAATCCATTTGCCAAGTCCATTTTTCATGCGTACCTGTGCAAGGAGGGCCGTGTTTGGATGGGTGAGTAAAGACTATCTGTTCATTTTCTCTTCCCAGCATAGGCTGGCTCCTTCCCAGGAGAGCAAGTAGGTTTGCACCCTGGTTCCAGGGCAACTGATGTGCCAAGAAGGATGCTCTCCCTTCTTCCTCCCTTCTCCCTTTGGAGCAGAGACTGGCGATGCTGGGAGAAGAGAGGAGGAGAATGACAACTGCTTCCCATCAGCACAGACGGGAGCTGGGGCTCTCCCATCCATGTCTGGGCGGCAGCATTGCCCCTGCAGCCTCCTCCTCACCCACCACCCAGCCTGGATCCTTTACCCCAGCACCCACCCCTGCTCCCCACACACAGCACTGGCGTTCCCTTGCTCCCAGCTCCCAGGATGGGATGGGGGCAGCCGAGCTGGCTGCTGGCTCGGGGCACCAACCTCCATGGCCCCCGTGACTCCTTCCAGCGACAACAAGGAATGCAAGCTTTGGTGACAAACTGCAGAATCTGATTGTGCTTCAACGACAACAAACGAGCCTTTCGCTGTCTTCTCCTTTGAGCGCATGCCTTTTTATAGGGAAAACAAACCAACCTACCGTGTATTTCGTAACTTGATTTTGAGTATTTGCTGAAATGGATCTTTATGTAATAACTAGAAACATTCAACTGTTTAAGTGGGGCGGGAGGGGGGATTTTCGGGGGTTGCTGTTTTTTCAGTGCGTTTACATTTGAAGTGGGGTTGTTCTGCCACGATGCTCCTGCCAGGGGTCCCACAGCTGCCAGCCCCCTCCTCTCACACCGTGGTGGCTTGTCCCATTCTGTCCTGCAGCGTTGGGTGGCAAAGGCACCCATCTCCAGGAGCCCCCTTCTCCAGGGGCCCCCATCTTCAGGGGCCCCCATCTCCAGGAGCCCTCATCTCCAGGGGCACCCACATCACCGTGGCACCTTCCTGCACCCCATGGGTCTTCCTGCAGGGCAAACCACAGTGGTGGCTTTGGGAGTGCCACCAACATGTGGCTTTCAGGACAGAAAACATGGCCGAGAAGGGGAACGTTGGTCTCGCCTCTTTGCCATCAGGTAGAGGTCTGAGGGTGGGTGTTCTTCTGGCAATTCTTCCATTTCACATTCTCTTTTTCCTGATTGGAGCCTCTTCACTCACTGGTGTGAGGCTCCTGCAGCACTGCTGCCCCGGGGTACTTTCTAGCTCCACTCTCTTTGTCTGCATGGTGTTTAACTTTCTAGACGGTGCGTGTGTTGAAAAACAAAGAAACGAACAAAAACTGCTTGTTTTGGATCTAAAAAAAAATAGGAAAAAGGAAAAAAAAAGGAAAAAAATAGAGGAAATTATTCCTCCATGTAAATTCTGAGTGTGTATTTTGCCTTTTCTGTGGTTTTGAATGCTTTGCTCTCTGTTGAGGCAGGGACAGCCACCATGCCAAACGCAGCTGCGTCCTTGCAGACTGCAAAAATGTTTTCCCACTGGATGGAGGGGAAGAAATCTAAACTGCTGGGGCACGGACAGGCCCTGAGAAGTGTTTTGGTGTGTTCCTCTGTGCCAGCAGTGTGATGGCTGCTGGTGATGTTTGTAGGAGATGCCTTTTTGGGGGCAAATCACAGAGCTGATCCATGGGTGCCCATGGGGTTCCCCATGCCTTTGTGCACCATAGGCTTGCAAGAGTTCCCCAGAGCAGGGAAATCCATGCAGGGAAAGGATTAACTTTTAAGGTAGAGTTTGGGTGTTTTTACAGATCTGTTTTTCTTCCTGTAGTCATGTAGTGCTGAAGTTTTTTTTTTTAATTTTTAAAGGAAGGACTCAGCTCTTTCACAGTTCTCTCTCTCCCTCTCCAGAGCTGGCTCTGAAGCCAGCCGTGGGTCAGTGTCATCCACCTTCTGATGTCCAAGCTCTCCAGGTGTCAAGAGGATTTTTGGGAATTGGTATAAGGTGGATGATGATGGAGGACATCATATCAGGGCTCTGCATGGGGGCTGAAGGGCAGATGCCATCACAGCCTGGTTTTGAAGCTGCTGATAGCTGTGGACATTGGGTGGGCTGTGAGGGTCAAGCTGCTCCAGCAGCTGCTACTGAGAAAGGACTGGGGGTCTGGTGGGATTCCCTGGGAATAACAGATGAGATGCTGGGGTAGATACAAGCTTCTTTCACTGAGAACCCACAGTCACTTCTAGGGAGAAGCATCTTGGCTCCCAGGAAGGCTTTGAGGTGTCTTTTTGGAGGGAGTTTCTCCTCCTTGATATTTCCCTAAGATTATCTCCTCAGGAAGCAGCTGGATGTCCTTGCAACACTCCTTTGCAAGGGAAGCAGAGTCTGAAGTTTAAACTCATTCTAGTCTTCCAGGCAAGCTGCAGCCTGACCAAGGAAGACCCAACTTCCCAACATGCCCTTGCTGGCAGCATTAAGCACCTGCACTTTAGGGGTCTGTCCTGCCTGGTGTCTCTGCCCCACCTTGCCCTGCTTCTCCAGAGTGGGTTCCTGTATCTCCAGAGCATCTCAGCAAGCACTCATGGACCTCCACCTTTTCTTTCAGTATCCATGGAAAGCATCTATTTCTGTCTTCCTTCCCATTTGCTGATTTCTCCTAAACTTGCAGGAAAGCTATATAAATAAGTTTCCACCATCCTTCTTTGGCTGGAAGAGCCAGGGATGCTGCTGTTATATCTCTACTTTTAAGCTGTTGACACTGTCCCTGACACATGCAAATGGGCATTGCCCCAACAACCCCACCACGGTTCTGGGAATGACAACGTCCAGGGATGTTCCTAATAAGCAGCATGGACAGGGACACCTTGCTGGGATGGAGTTTACCACCATGGACCTCCCGTCCCATTGGCCTCAAGGCTGGAGATCAGGCTATGGCACATTTCATTTCCTGGCACAGACAGAACTCCTCTCCTCTGGTCTCCAGGTGCCTGGGTCAAACCAAACTCGGAAGTCCTCCAAACTCATCCTCTCTTCCTCCTCTCCCAGACCACAGGGGATGTCTAACTGGAGGCACTTGCTGTAGAGGTGTCGAGCTCCCAGCTCCACAGGTGGGTTTGGGAGCTGCCTGTTTTCCCTTCCTGCCTGCCAGGATCCACTGGCAACATCATCATTTCTCACATCTTGCTGATGCAGCCCCTCTGGAAGACAAAGAGGCCTCTGCTCTTTGCTGGAGGAGCAGGCACCCTCCTCCTCACCCCAGCCAGGCACTGCTGGGAGAGTTGTCTTTCCCCTCAAACCCGCATGAAATGCCCCTTCTGCCAGGCACTAAATCCTTGTCTGACCCACAACCTGCCTCTCCTCCCATGGATGCCCCATGGATCTCCGGAAGCTGGAGCAGGCAGCAGTCATCTCCTCCCACCTGGAGCTCCCGGTGAGCTCTGCAGCCTGTGGTGGGATTGCAGTGCTGTGTGTGAGGGGCAGCCACACAGCCCCATGGACCAAGAGTGTCTGCCAGCAGGAGATCACATCCTCTGATCACCCCAGGAGACAGACTGACCCTTCTTCCCCACCACAGGATGGGTTGTGGTGTACCCCACGCTCTTGATGCTGCACAGATCCTCCAGCCAGGAGACCTCAGCCTTGCCCGTGTCCCAAGGTGCAGGTCCCATCCGTGTCAGACAGGGAAACCCAGGTGTGAGCAGGCTGTGGGGACACCAGAGCAGGGGCTGGTGGCCACTCTGCCACCAGCTTGATCTGAATCTCCTTCCCTCCTGCAGGTCATCAACAGGGAGTGGGAGAGAGGGAGCAGTGGAGGGGACTGTATCGAGTGGCTCCTTCCTTCTTTGGATTGTTGTCCCTTTTTTCTAATTGTTGCACAATTTTAGGGCTTTTGTAACATTTTTTGGACAAGCAGGGAAAATATGTTAACAGTGGTTTAAGGAAAGAAAATGAGATCTATCTCTCTTATATATTATATATATATAAAAAATATATATATACTTACAGGAAATCTCTATGGAAATATTTATTTAAGATGATTGCAAAAAATATATTATAATTCAGAGTATACCGAGCTTTGTCACATAACAAAAATCAAGCCCCGGGGAGGGGTAGCTGCCTGTCCCCTCGTGTCTGTTTGTCCGTACGGTTGCAGCTGAAGCCTTTCTCTTCTCTTTTTGTAAGTGCACTCGAACTGTTGAGCAGTGTGACCGTGTTGGATTCAGTGGGAACTCGGGGCAGGGTGGGGGGGTGTGGGGGAGGATTGATTTTGTTTCCTTTTCCTTTGTCTTTTCTGAACCTGCGGCTGTGAACAGAATGATCACTGCTCAAATCGGATGCTCTGTTTGGGGAGGGACGGGGAGCGGGGTGGGGGTGGGCGTGGGAGGGAGGGCGAGTGTCAGTTTTATTCTTGGTGTTCAAGTGCAATAAATAGCTACCAACTTCTGAGCATGGAAACGGATGATTCTCCGTCACTGCAGTGACTCAGACCGTCTGCCACCCCTCTGTCCCTCCGTCACCACACTCCTGTCCTCGAAAGCATCAGGGCTGAGAGCAGGCCTTGGGCAGGGGCTGCAGCTGTCCTGCTGCCTGCAGGGTGCCCTGGACACTGCCCACACTGGTCTGCAGCATCTCTGGGGTTTCAGGGAGCTCAGGGTCCTGCTCACACCCAGCTCATTGCCATCCAGCCCTTTTCCCAGGGACAGAGCTTTGTCTTTGACCCTCCCCAGTGCTGCAGAGGTCTGGGAGCCCCCAGCAGGTGCTCAAGCTAAATGGGGGGTGGGGGTGCCCACTGGGCAGTTTGGGGGAGTTTAGAGGGAGCTGATGCTACAGGGTGAGGGGCACAGGACCCCCATCTAAGTCCAGGGAGGGTTTGGGGGGCTCCCAGGGGCAGCTGCTGGGCTTTGCTCACGTAGGTGGGCTGGTACCTCAGGGGGACTGGAGTCAGGCTGCCACATTCCCATGTTCCTGCTCCACGCCAGGCCCTGGGGTGCCCCTTTGCCCCCTGTCCCTGCCATTTGCCCCAGCAGGTGTCAGCACTGGAATGTTCCCTCTGCTGCATCCCCCCAGCCCAGGGCAGCCACGCATGGCACAGGACACGTGTCCTCTGGATGTGCCACTGCCCCACTGCCTTTTGCCCTGGTGTCCTCCCTCAGTGCCAGCTTTGCCTCCCAGCCACGTCCTGGCACAGCCTCAGCTCCATCCCTCCCATTGCTCTGCAGCGCAGTGCTGGGTGATGGCAGCTACCAAAGCAGAGCCCTGAGGATCCCAGATTGCAGTGGGGATTTGGGGAATATGGGAGGACACTTTGCAGGTAGAAACAGCAGAGCCTGGACCATCTTGGTCAGCCCAGAGTGGCTTCATGCTGTGGGAAGTCGTCAGTTTCTCCTGGTTCTCCTGGTGCTTTGTGGCTGGCAGCACCACCATGAAACCCTGGAGTCCATCACCCACAGAGAGCCCTGTGTGTGCCCCTGCAGGGCCAGCCCAGCCCGGGCTCCCTGCAGCACCCACAGCCGTGGCTGGGCAGCACCGTGACCTGCAGAGGCCTCCTGCTCAGCAAATAGTGTCAAGGTTAGAGCAAGGCATTCATTGGGGCCATAAATGTTTATGGCAGGCCCTCCCTGCTCCCCAGCCGCCATGGCCCGGCCTTTCCATCAGCCACACTTTTATGGCTGGGCTCTAATCATTAACCCAGGGCCAGCAGCCCAAGGTGCTCCATGGCTGTGCTGCCAGAGCCCCACAGAGCTGGGGCAGCTGAAGCTGGGGTCCCCCAAGAGCTGCAGCCATGGGAGATAATGGGGTGGAGGATGGGGAAAGGCACCAGGGGTCCTGCAGGAGAAAGGAAAGGCACAGCCATCCAGAAATGAGCTCAGCATCCCTGGACAAGAGGAGCGGAGCAGGCAGGAGGAGCTGTAGGAGCTGATCCTACACTCTTGGAGGGGCAAAGGCAATAATTAAATCTCCTGCACTAGGGAAAGAAGACTGCAGCCTCCTGATAGAATTCACTCTGGAGGCTCAGGCCAGTGCTGGACCCAGTGCATCAGGAGCACATCCACAATCCTGACACAGACTGTCATTTTTCTCTTCGTCCTATGGTTTTGTCTTTTACCAGGATAAAAATTTGCAGAAAAAAGACGAGGAGGAGCTGTGCCCCTCTATATGTGCATAAGAAGCCCTGGAAGCTCCTCTAGGTGTGCCTTTCTTCCATGCTGAACACCTCCCCAGATAACCCAGGCAGCGGCTGTGTCACACAGCTACGGGTGAGCTGATGGCACATGTGACACTGGGATGATGGGGACTGGCAGCATCAGGTCCAAACAGCCTGATGACCAGGAGGTCACCAAGAGCCTCAGGCCATCAGTGTCAGCAGGAGGTGGGACATGGGCTGATCTACCCCAAAAATCACACACAGACACTGAAACCCAGCCCTTCTCCTCTCCCTGGGAAAAGCAGCCCTCAGGGCTGGGGCCACACCTTGGGTCTCCCTTGGCAACAGAACAGGTCCTCCTTGGACGCTGGGTCCAGCTGAAACCTGTCCCTGACCCCCTGCACACATGAGGGACTGGTTACACCATCTCTGCTCTCCCTTCAAATCACCCCAATCCCTCACCACAGGGAAGAGCCACCCTGACCCACCAAGGTCCTCAGGAGATCTACAGCCTGGTTTGTTTATAAAGCCTTTTCTTTTATTCTTCTACTTGTTTATAACTGTTCATTTATTAGGTCAAATTGCTTTAGGAGGACACTGATTTGTGCTGGTTTTGCTGGAATACCTTTGTGGGACTCTGGCACAAGCTGTCCTCTGGGAATGGAGGCTGGTACAGATTCTCTCACATGTGTTTATGGGTTGTTGGAGTCAAATACAGACAGACAGAGAACAGATCAACACACAGGAGCTCCGTCTCGTCCTCTCCACCTCCTGCAGCTGGACATCCCTCCACCCTGGACAGCCCTGAGAGAGGACAGCAGGGCTGGGGCTGTGGGTGGGAGTGGGACAGCTGTGACACTTCAACCAGACACTGTCACACAAACACAGACTCATCACACAGTTTGTCACACTGAACAGAAACACAACGGGGCACCAGGACAGGCAGCAGCTCTGTCCTGGCAGGGCCAGGGTGGTGATGGGGAACCTGGCAGGGTCAGCAGCTCCTGACTACTCCTTGAAAGACCCCCCCAAGCTGTCCTGAAGTGCTGCAGTGCAACCTGTGCAAAATGGGAGGCGAGCTCCCACCCAGCCTGCGGGACACCGGGCGCCCTCAAATCATGGACTCCTCCTCTTCCTCCTCCTCCATCTCCCGGTCCACCTCGATGGCCGTGTTCTCGTAGCTGGTGATGCCCCCGTATTTCCTCATGTGCACCATCAGGGGCTTGGGGGACTGGCTGCCAGCCAGGCTGCCCACGTAGGCGCCGCTGCGGTTCTCCTCCAGGGCCGGGCCCCAGCCCATGGCCGGCCGGCTGGCTTGCTGCACCCGCTGTGGGGAAGGCAGAGCAGCACAGGCACCCTGCACCTCTGCTCAAAGCTCACCCACCCTCCCTGCTGGCCCCCAGGGACTAAGAGAACCCCCAGTGAGGAGGGGATGGGGTCAAAAGCTCGTCCTGAAACCTTTTGGGAAGGTGATTGATTCTAAGCGTCTTGCTGTGGGATGGGGAGGTGTCATGAGCTGTGTGTGCTGGTGGTGAGGGCTTGCAGGAGTGAGGGGCTATTGTAGGGCTACAGCCCTGTGCTGTGGGGCTAGAGCCACTCAGACAGGGGGTTAGCCTTGGCCAAGGTGGCTCCTGGCCATGTCACAGTGCCCGTGGCTGTGTCGAGCCAGGTTACAGCCAGCAAGTGCTCCAGCAGGGCATTGCTACCTGGGGAGGGCACCTGGGGATTGCTACCTGGGGAGGGCACCAAGCTCTGCTCCTCTGCTTTTAACAGCCTGGCGAGAGCAGTGAAGGGCTGGGAAAGCTGTGAGCAGCCAGCAGCTCTGTAACCTGCTCCTGGGAGAAGCCTTTCAGGGCAGGGATCCCATCTGGGCTGCCTGCACAGTCTGGCAGCTGCCTGCCTTGCTGTGTCATTGCTCGTGCCAAGTGGGTGCAAAGTCCCAGGTGCCCATGGCCACCACACGCTGGGGACAATGTGCTCCCTCACAGGGCACAGCAGGCTTGTTTTGGAGTGGGACTGCACACTGGGCTGCCCCTTGGGCAGCTGTTTTACTCAGTACCTGCCTGGCATCAAGGGAAGCAGCACTGCTGGAAATGCTTTGGGATGTGCCATGTCTCACACCCCATGGGCAGCGAGGGGAAATGGAGACACACACCCCCAAGGAGAGAGGATACAGAAACTTCCAGGGATACTGACTTGGCAGGGGCTGGTGCTCCCTGCTGCACATTTCTGGGTGCTCCCCAGCAGTGTCAGGCCCCAGAACCTCCTACCTCCCACAGCGTCCCTTCTTCCTGGAGCACAGCCACCACCATGCCCATGGGGATCATCAGGCAGGACAGCACACCCATGAGGATGCCCAGGGCCTCTGCCCAGGTGGGGAATTGGTAGTTGCCATACTCAGAAGGCTGGTACTTGACAATATTATACACCAGCAGAGCCTGTGGGATGGGAAGAAAGCGAGATCAACCCAGAGGTCTCATGCTCAAAGAGATGGAGATGATGGACACCTCCCAGAAGAAGGATGGTCTCTGGGGCAGGAGATGCCAGCAGAGTAAGTGATCACACTGGGAGGTCCCCCAGGGGCACTGGCAGCACTGTGGTGTTCCAGCACCATCCCACAGCTCAAGCTGAGCAGTTTACCATCATCGTTGCTGGGGACAGGACCATCCAGCAAGCTCTGAAGTAGGGGCCTGGTTTGAATCCCAGCATCATGTGGATGTCTCGGCAGAACCTCTTCATGCCTGCAGGAGGGAGAAGGACTCAGAAGCTTTGATCCCTACCCAGAGCCTTGTGCCTGTACCAGGCTGCCCTGCACTGATCACAAGCAGTGGTTTGTACCCTCCAAGGCAGTCTGCCCCCACCCATCTGGGAGATGCAGGAGCGGGGCCCACCTGGTGCTGCCTGAAGGACCAGGCTCAGCACCATTTGTACCTTTGGAGAGGTGAATCAAGTGACAGCCAAGAACAAACAGGTGGTGGGAGTAGAGTCTCATGCTCCACTGTGAGGCTGTTGGTTTCCCTACTGCTCTCTCTAAATCCCTCTCTTCACACAGACAGCACCTCCTTCCCTGTGCCCCTGTGGGGACAGGCAGCCTTACCATAGACACGTGTCACCACAAGGCAGGTGGTGATCACCACCACCATGAGCCCAAAGCCAGCACTGTAGTCATCCAGCAGCACCAGCCAGTACATCCCACCCTGTGGAGACAAAGCACAGAGGCCAGCATCTCCTGGACCATCATCCCAACAAACCTCCACCCACATCCTCTGACTGCCGGGCACCCTGGGGAGGACACAGTGAGCAGCCTCAAGAGACATCATTCTCCTGTTGGGGTTGGTGTAGGGATGGGAGTGACACTGTGTCACTCCCCTTGGCCCTCACACCTTCTGCAAGCCCAGGCTCGTCTCTCTCTTTCTCCTGCTTACCTGATATGAATATACATGTGAAAACTTGGCTCCTGACCTAATTTCTTCCTAAAATGAGTCCCTAGCTGGCCCCACAATGGATCCCCCAGAGCCCTACCTCTGTTGTGAGGATGAGCCCCATGAGGAATAGGGTGAGGCAGATGAGGGCAGAGAAGGAAGCTTTCTTTGGCCGCAGGTAGTAGGGGAACTCATCGGTCACTGCTGTGACAATGGTCTCCATGAATGCAAACTGCAGGAGGAGAGGGTCCCCTGAGCCCCCAGGCTGCCTGGAGGGCACGCCTGGCTCCCTGGGCTCTGTCCTCACCTGGCTGTCCAGGCCCAAGGTTAACAGCATGAAGAAGAACAGGAATGACCAGAATGGAGAAAGGGGGAGCATTGTCATGGCCTGGGGGTACACCACAAAAGCCAGACCAGGACCTGAGGGAGACAAAGGACAGCAGGGTGAAAAGGTGGTGGCAGAGCTGTGGGGATGGAGGAGAGCTCAGCAGAGCAGCACCATGGCACAGACTTGCCAGGACTCTGGCAAGATGGGCAGGAGGGGCCCTGTGGCAGAGACTGGAGAAGCCTTGCTCAGACCTTCATTAGACAACACTTGTTACTCAATATTTACACCACAGGAACTTATCTGCCCTCTTCCCTCCCCCTGGCCAGCTGAGCATCCCCCTTCATCCCTCATGCTGACACCCTCAGGTGCCTTCCAACCTGGAAGGGATGCTCCTGAGCACACCCAGAGAGAGGGGAAGGGGAAAACATCTTCGTTTGGCCTCACCTGCTTTTGCCACCTGGTTAACAGGGACCCCAAGCTCCTGGGACATGTATCCCAAAACAGAGAAAATGGCAAACCCTGCCAGGATGCTGGTGATGGCATTGCCCAGGGTCACTATGAAGGTGTCCCTACAGAGAAGGAAGAAGATGCTCTGAACTTGGTCATTCATTCCCAGTGACTGTCCTTCAGGGCCTATCATGGCAAGTGCTTTCCAGGGTCAAAAGAAGCATATATTTAATAGATAATACTGTGGGGCTCCTCTAAATCTTTCTGTTCCCTGTGGATGGGGTCAGACCAAATCTCACACCCGTCTCTTTCAGTGAACTACGCTGGATGCTGGGCACAGGGCACACATGCACAACTCCAGCCTCAAATATCCCCAGCTTTCAGCACCTACAGCCCAAAATGTCTGAGCTGGGTACTCTGCCTTGGTGCTTAGGAGGATTTTTTCCCATGGATTTCTCTGTTCTTCTCAAGCCTGCACAAACTGCCAGGTATCCCCTCAGTGCAAGGAGCAGAGCAAGGTGACTGTGCTGCACCATGGGCTTCTGCTGGCTCTGAACCCACCAGCTCAGGTTTTCACAGCTCCCCACAACCCATAACTTTTACAAGACAGCATCAGACTCCCACCTGTAGATATTCTGATGGAAGGTGTTGTACGAGGCGAAGGTGAGGAGGCCCCCAAAGCCCACCCCGAGGGAGTAGAAGATCTGCAGGGCTGCCTCGATCCACACCTGGGGGAAGGAAGCAGTGCTGAGGAGAGCAGGGCTTGGGAACCTCCACATGAGGAAGATGACATTAGAAATGTCAGAGCCCCAGGCACATCTTCCCCAGAACTCCAAGCATGCACAGCCCATGGGATATTTGTCTTTCCTTAACGCTCACCACTCATAGTGGATCAGCTGGCTAATGGAAGGGCTAATATAAGAATGTTTTAGGGCCAGCCCAGTGTGGCATTAAATGTCCTTGGGTGGTCTCTTGATGGCCACCACTGCTGACCCCCACTCCACATTCTGGGGTTTCTTGAGAACCACAAAGAGCCAAATCCACCACGGGCACCCATCAGCCCATCACAGGGGCTGGCATGATCCTGCCCATGGTCCTGGTACTCAGGGGAATTTTGGTACCATCCCATCCATGCAGAGCCATAAACACGTGCATGGGATGGGGACACATGGGAATAGTGGCCCAGACAAGGTGTGGGACAAAGAGTTTTGGTCTAGGAACAACCAAGAGAGCTTTAGGTTAGGGTGTGGCTAGAAAAGACACCTGAGTAAGGGAACTGCCTCTGTGGCATTCAGGAGGTGGCAGGAGAAGGTTTATTTTTGTGTGTTGAGCAAATTGCACAATATCCTACTCACCTTGGAAGATAGCAAGTGATCAAACTGGGGAGTGAGGTAAAACTGGATCCCCTTCCAGGCCCCCTCCAGGGTCACACCACGAATGAGCAGCATCAGCAGGATGAGGTATGGGAAGGTGGCAGTGAAGTACACGACCTGTGGGAGAGCAGAGCCAGCAGGGAGAGCTGGGAATGAGAGCACAGCCCCCCATGCCCTGTCCCTAGGGTGGGACACATCACCCTGGGGTCCTTGGGCTGCAGCAGGGCCGGTGTGCCAGCCCTGCAGGTGTCTGGGTGTGCAAGGCATCCCCAAAATACCTCATACCCAGCAGGTGCTGTTTGTGGGTCCCACTTGCCCAGAGGTGCAGAGCTGCACACCCTGGTGAGCATCGCTGCAGGTCCCCCCAGAGGAGAGCAGCCAGCCCTTACCTTGCCAGAGGATTTGACTCCCTTGAGGATGCACAGATAAACAATAGTCCAGGACAGGAGCAGGCACAGACACAGGTTCCAGCGGATGCTCCCAGGATCCCCAATCCCCGAGCTGCCCTGGATGTGCAGGACATAGCGGCTAGGGAGGGAGGAGAGCTGCCAGTGAGCATGGGCTGCCTTCTTCCAGAGGCCCCCTGACCCTAGAGATGCCTCTGCTGCAAAATGACCTTGTCAGCTATCACAGGCACTGGCAGCTCCTTGCCAAGCAAACAGGAACACTTGGAGTGATTTCTCCAGCACGTATTAGAGAGCCCAGAAGGGATGCCTGGCATCTCCAGAGCAAATTGCCAGCCATTCCAGACGTGGGATGCATTTTAGTCTAGCATATCTCCCGGCCAACAGAGCAGCACTAGAACATGGACACCTCCTACACCCCGTGGCTAAACTGAGCTGTCACCCAGAGCTGAGCACACGGGCCCATTGCTGCACCCACACCACCCCCGCGAGCGAGACCTGCAGCATCTGTGCTGCGAGCTGTGCAAATCCTCACCCCTCATCTCCTCCCCAGCCTCTCCCTGGCTGGACAGCAGCCACGTCCCCAGGCTGCCCCGTTACCTCCAGTACTCCTCGCTGGGGCTGACGGTGTTGCTGATGTTGATGGGGAGGGAGCTGTTCCCCGCCCTGATGACGCGGTGGTCCAGGCACAGCTCAGTGTTCCACCAGTTGCCACAGTGCTGCCAGGGCAAGTCGCTTGTGAGGGATGCAAAGAGGTAGAAGAGAACGTAAGCAATGATCATATTGTAGTAAATGGCCACCAGGGAGACGATGAGGATCGTGCCCATGCCAACGCCTGGGGGAAGGAGAGGGTAAAGAAGGAGTGAGCTGGAGCAGAGCAAAGCACATCCAAAAGCAGGGTCAGACACTGCACCTCAGCAGCCAAATGATCAACCAGTCCAAGGTTCACCTGCTGGGGGAGCCACTTATTGCCATTATAATATAACATGTGGACATGCCTTCTCTGCATTGATGATCTATTGCCTCGTACAAACACCTTTACACCAGCCTAATGTTGAGAATAAAAGTATTTGATCTGAACCTTTTCCTCAAATGCTTTATTCTTACCTTTGTTTTTAACAGGTATATTGCTTTGTTTTCATGCTCTATTTTGTACCGGAGCTGGTTTAATAACCTCCATACCATTTCTAGAGCTGGCCGTGCCATCCAGAGCCCTCAAACACTGACCCATGTCATGCAGTTACTAAAACAGCTAACTCAGAATTCCAGCCTTCCCCCAGGTTCTTTTGATTCTAACAAGAGCTTTGAGGACCCTGGGATGCTGCTGCTGGTGCACGTCCTCACCAAAGAGCTCTTGCAGAGGCCCCTCAGAGGCTCTGGACTTCACTCACGCACCTTTAAAGAGAGGGCTGATCTTCCACACTGCAAGTGGCCCTAGGCTGGAGAACTGGCCAAGTGACAACTCCATGAAGAAGATGGGGATCCCACAGATAGCCAGCATGATGAAGTAAGGAACCAAGAAAGCTCCTGCAAGAAGCAAAAAAAAAGAAAAAAAAATCTTGAAAGAAATATAGAACAAACACCTCAAGCCTAACTGTGACAGGGAGTAAAGCTCATTCAATATATGTGGCTCTGAGGGATCTACATCAAAATCAGGAAGACAGGGAAGAGCGAAAGCTCACTGTTATTGAAGGAGAAAGGGGCTGTGATTCACCTGGTGCTGGGCTTCCCCACTGCTCCCAACTCTCTTTTCTCTTTGAATCTTTCACAAACACCATGAAATTCTCCAGTTGTTACTGCTCTGGGAGGAGTTGAACCAGCATTTTCCACCATCACCCAGGGCTCTTGCACTGCAAAAGGTTCACTCCCTCCTTTGATAGCTGGGAAGGGTTTGCTGACCCTGCTGAGTCCTGGAGGACACCAGACCGAGAAGCTGCTGGACACCAGGAGAGCTGGTGTTTGGTTCAGCATGGACACAGGGGTTTGCCCAAGGCCAGGAATACAGAGATGGGCTCACAGATCCCTTCCACACATGGATACAGGTGCTTAAAGCCCCAAACAACCATGGGGAGGGCAGGAGGAAGCTTCACCCCGCAACCAGCGTTACTTTCCAGCCCCAGGAAGGGGAAGGGATGCTTCTTCAGGGATATTCTACCATCCCAGGTCAGTGGGTGGGAGACTGAGCACTGCAGAGGATGCCCAAGTACCTCCTCCGTTGGTGTAAGCCCTGTAGGGGAACCTCCAGACGTTGCCGAGGCCCACGCAGTAGCCGATGCAGGAGAGCAGGAAATCCAAGCGCCCCGTCCAGGTGCCTCTGTCCTCGGGGCACTCCGAGCCCAGGTCCCCGTCCTGGCTGCTGGGGCTCACCAGCAGGTCTGGTGGCACTGGCTGAGGGACCAGGGGGTGGGAGAGGGCAGAGAGGGGGTGAGCAAGGAATGAACACAGAGAATGAAGAATGGGAGAGAGGGAAGAAGTGCCCAGAACTCGTGAGTGAATTTGTGACCCCAAGTGACAGCACTGACACCTGTGCCTTGGGAACACCCTGTCCCAGCAGCTCTCTGTTCCCCTCCTCAGCCACTGCCCTGCTCTGCCAGGGAGTAACAAAAAGGATAAATGTGATCCCACATGGCCAGAGCTCCCCTGGGAAATCTGGGATTGTCCATCCTGGGAAGGTTCCCCAGGACCCAACTCACAAGCCCAGGTTCCAAACACATCCTTTCAGGGGCCACACTAAACTTTCTGCATCTCCTGCAGGATACAGGCATGAGGGCAGTGGGAGAAGCTCTGTGGTGTGCCAGGGAGGGTGACACCAGCCCCATGTGTGTGCCATGCCAGGCACTCCCTGGGCTGCCACTCATTGCTCCGTGCATTTTCCACACTTTTCCAGCTGCCAAAAGCCTGCACTGTGGGAATTTAGCGATACTCCCAGTTGTCCCTGCTGAGAGATGAGAGACCTCCTTCCAGAATTCCTAATGTGCTCTGGATCAATGCAGCACAGGCAGGGCATTAACCCATTCCCTTCCTCCCCAGTGCCTCAGCCCTGCAATCCATTTGGGTTGGGGTGATGCACCAGGAGGGCAGCTCTGTGTTTGTGTGGGTGTACATCAGGTTTGCAGGGAGGTGCTCAGTCTGAATCCCCCCAGTTTCCTGACCTCAGGAGAGCAGGGAAATCATCCCCGCTGACCCCAGTGCTGAAAGCCTGAGCCAGCAGCTGCCAGATGAGATCCCATCACAGAAACACCCACAGCAAAACCAGGCAGCACAAAGGGGTGGAATGAGGACCCTGTCCCTGTGCCACCATGCATTGCTGTGCTCTGGTGTGGGGGTTTATCCTGTTTGTATTGAGGCACGGGAGGATTCTGGTGTCCTTGCTGACAAGGTACCACGACCAGGGCCAGAGGAGCCCCTTTGAGAACCTTACACAGACATGCTTTATGAAAAATCCTTTCCTTAGGATGTTTTCTCCTGAGAAGCTGAGAGGCTTCAGAAACAAAATGTAAACAATGGTTATCTGCTGGTGTGGAATGCAACAGGTGCATCTGTGATTGGTCTCATGTGCTTGTTTTTAATTAATGGCCAATCACAGTCAGCTGGCTCAGACTGTCTGGTCGGTCACAAGTTTTTGTTATTATTTCTTTTCTATTCTTAGCTAGTCTTCTGATGAAATCCTTTCTTCGATTCTTTTAGTATAGTTTTACTATAATATATATCATAAAATAATAAATCAAGCCTTCTGAAACACGGAGTCAACATTCTCCTCTCTTCCCTGGTCGTGGGACCCCTGCAAACACCACCACAGGAACCTTCTCTTCTTGGGCTCTCTGAAGAAATAAAGCAGCCATCTCCCTGTCCTTGTTCATTACTACAGATAACAAACCCTTGGGATGTGGTTGAGGAGAGGGGTCTGGGTGTGGAGGATCAGCCAGAAGGAGCTGTGGCTCTCCTGTACCAGTGTGCACCAGCTCAGAGCCCGCAGCAGAGCCCAGTGCCCAGGAGAGCAGAGCTGGCTGGTGACCAGAGCTCAGTGCTGCCCTTTCAGAGATGGTGGCAGCCACCTCCCTTCCTCCTCCTCGTCTCCAGCTGGACTGGACTGGAGGATGCTCCTGCTGCTGGTTCCCATGGAGACACCGAGCCAGGATGCTGAAGGCGAGGGCTGCCAGCTGTCCCCTGTGCAGGGTGCACCCCAAACCCCCAGCTGCTGGCACTGCAGACATGCTGCTGGCAGCCCAGAGGCACCAAACACAGAGACAAACCCCTCCCATCCCCGCCTGGAGCACAAACACCTCGAGGGACAGGACAGGGGGAAACTCTTCCCAGAGACAACCTGAAATGTACAGCTCCAGCAAAGCTGTTACACCAAAATCCTCTCTGAAAAGCCCATCCCTGCTGGATGCTGCCATCACAAGGCAAAGGCCAGAAGAAAAAGTTGCAAAAACACAGGCTGAAAAGTCAAAATATGACCCAAATGTGATACTATTGCTATAAAACCATCAGTACCTGGCAGCCTCCTGCAGTTGTTCAGCACAGCTCTGTGGTTCAGCAGCACCTCCAGGCCATGGCTGTGCCTGCTAATGAGCCCAGCACACCCAGAGTGTGACCCACAGCTCTCTGTGCTTGCAGGGGATGCACAGGCTGCTCTGAACTCCCCCCCAAAGATTTCAGCAGCTCAAACCTGTGCTCACAAACATCCCTGCCAGGCAGGGGCCATCACAGCTGGGTCTTCCCCCTGCAAAATATTGCTTCCCTGTCCATCACACTGCCTGGGGAGCTCTTGTTTTCCAGATTTGAATCACAGAAAACCAGCAAGCAGGGATGCTGGGAGATCATTAAATCATGTTGCCTAATTCCTGCATCTCTGTCTGAATCCCAAACACCTGCAGGAGGGTCAGGTAGAGCTGCAAGATCTTATTACATGTGGGTCCATGAGGTGTAGCACAGAAATCAACACAGAAGCAACAACAGGCAATGAAAGAATCCAGTGGGACCTTGTCCAAACTGTAAATGGCCTGGTGCCCACCTCAGTCACCATTTCAAGGGCTATGGGATATAGTTTGTCACTTGTGTCTCAATAATGACTGCCCCCTTGTTAATATCTTTATCTAGAGCTTTACAGCTCAAATTGAAGACCCCAGAGCAGAAAGCAGAGACCACTCAAATGTCAGATGAACCCAAAGGACAATGGCACTTGTCCCCATTGGGCAAGCTGAGGAGATACAGGTCAGGGATGCTGCTGGAAAACACACACAAAGGCAATGCTCAAAATTCCCTCCAAATCCCAGCCTTCCCATAGAAATCACAGAAAAACTAGCCTATTTGCCTGACTTGAAAAGAATTACAAAGCACAATATTTAAGGCTTCCAGCCCATCCTTGTCCCAGATCTCAGAGGGAAGCACCCTTCTCCAGACTGCTGGAAATCACCAGCAGCTTGATTCTAGAGCTGTTTTTTTAGGATTAATGCTCTCTTTCAGCCTCTGTCATAACAGAAATTCTCTTTTCAGCAGCAGCTGAAGTGCACCAGCGCTCCAGTATTGCTCCAGTGCTTTCCACTGATGTCAGCTGCCATCCCTCAAGCCGGGCTCCTGTCTCGTGGTTATAAACAGACGGGCACTAACAGCTCCCTTGGCAACCAGGGCCTCTTTGAACACAGCACCACTTCCCATTATGCACCAGAAGATGCTCCCAAAGAAGTCAGCAAAGCAAAGGTCACCGAGAAGAAAAAGCACTTTAGTCTCTGCCAAGATAAGAGCTCGGGTCTGTAAGGAAATGGCTCTGTGCTAATTATTTTCTCTAAACCAATTTACTTAAACCAAAACTCAGCTGTATCTGAGTGAAAAAACTCCAGCCAGATCAAAGGTGTGTTTTCATCCTATTTTGTCTCCATTCAGGCTGGCATTGTGGGGTTATTTTGTCAGTGTTTTGTGCGTGATCACAGCCTTTGAGCAAGAGAAATGCCACCCAGCACCAGATTTCTCCCCTGCAGATCTGAGCACATCGAGTCTCTAAAGTGTGAGTCACTTCAGATTAGTTTGAATTGCTTGCTAATCTCTCAGAGAAAAAAAATCTTAAAAAGGCATAAAAATGAATTCAAATGTAATATCACTTACAGAGTGAAGTAAATAAAGCGCTGCTATGGAGAGGAGGAGCCCCTCAAAGGGCTGAACTGACCCGGGGTGACCCCAGCCCGGGGTCACAGCTGATGCCATCAGAGGGACAAGGGATGGCAGAGCCAGCACAGGGAGGTTGGAGATGGCTGAGGCTGAAGCAAACTCATTACAGCAATGTCCAAAGTGCAAGGAGTGTGCGCAGATACAAATACTTGTGGTTTTTAATCTGAAAACCCTGGGGAAGTTTCCTGGCAGTTTGTGGCAGGCAGAGGAGGGCAGTGGCTCAGGCAGGAAGATGCTGCTCAGCAGCCTGGCCAGGTATGGGAAGGGACAACCAGCACCACGGCTCCCATGAGTGGGATTTAGTCCATTTCTAACAAATAAACCCCATAGAAAATAACCAAATAAATAAAAAGAACCACTCAGCTCTTCTGGGAATATTATTACGCAAAAACCAACCTGAAATCCTTAGGGCCTGAGAAAGGTCTTCTCTAATCAAGAGGTATTTCCATATGTCTAAAATATGTCTGGTAAGAAGAGCTTAAAACTCCAGCTCACCAATGGGCAGTGGGTCACAATGAGAGGAAGAGGAGGCTGTCAGGCAGCTGGGTGGTGCTGCAGTGGGGATGGGCACATCTCCTCATCAGCCACCACCAGCTCCAGGCAAGCCCAATGCCAGCACTGGACACAGTACTCCCAAGGTGGCTGTGAGCACCAGCTCCTCCATCTGCAACTCAACAATTGTGTTTTTGGGTAATGAAGGACAGAGGGCTCTGAGCAGCACTGGGAATGGGGGAAATAACTCCAGAGACATCTGCTTTCCATCCCAGCTGATCATCATGGGACTAAATGAATTCCTGAATAAATGCTAAAGAGGGTCACCAGCATCAAGTGACTCAGAAAGGCTTTGGAAGGGGCAAAGACCACTCTTAATGGATCTTGCAGTCACAAAGCCATCTGGAAAAGCAATTTGTAGGAAAGAGGAAGAAAGAGAAGAGCCAAACAATGCCTCCAAACAAGAGTGGAGAAATAGCTGTCAGGGCCTGCTGGCTGTCACCAGGACATTGCTGGGATTTTTACGTCATTTCCCAATACCCAAGGAATTTCCTGGCAGGGATAAAACTCTCCTGGGTTTTCATTCATCTCAACACAGTCAACCTGCCCTGTGTTCAGAGGGCATGGTTTGGTACAGGGTGTAGCTGAAGAGGCTCCCAGCCCTGGGTCACTGCCTGGGGTGCTCCAGGAGGGGCTGGCCCGTTCAGCAGCAGCACATCCCCACGATGGAGCTGTGCTGACACTGTCTGTGCCCCCCTGCTCCACCGTGTCCCCAGAGAAAGGGCTTGGGGGCAAATGGGAGCTCAGACTGGCAAGAGCAAAGTGGCAATGGAGGGGAGCCTAGATGGGAAAGCCTGACAGCTGGGTTGGAAAAGGGTTCCCAGGAGGATGTGAAAGGGGTTTGTAGCTCTGCCAGCTCTGCTCTGAACCCAGAGTTCAGCGTCCAGCTGGCCCCACATCACCCACACCCCTGTAAATCCTGATGAGGAGGATGAGGAGGAGGATGAAGATGAGGATGAGGTGGGAAAGGTGCTGCCCAGCCCCTGCGCCCATCCCGTGGGAGGGACCCCGAGCCGGGACAGTGCCAGGAGCGGCGTTCCCGGGGTGCCAGGCTGCGGGAGCCAGCTCTGCCCCGGTGCCACCCACGGCGCCCGGCAGACACAACGTGAGTCACCCAGCGCCGGCAGCGCTGCTGGCAGGGCAGGGCAGGGCAGGGCAGGGGGCAGCTCAGGAGGGGCAGGGGGCACCAAATGCCCCATCCCGCTGACACCATCTCCCCTGGCCCCGCGCACCACCGTTGTTCCCCAACATCCCGCTGACCCCTGCCCACCAAGGCTCCCGAGGAGGGATGCGGGGCATGGCCATGACTCCCCCGCTCCCAGCCCGGGGTTACCCCGCTTCCTTCCCCGCCCTGGGGTACCCTCGCTCCCGTCACCTACCGGGGGTACCCCGGTCTCCTGCTCCCATCCCCGGGGCACCCCCGCTGCCGGCTCTCACCTTGCGGAGCTGCTGCTGCCGGAGCTGCTTCATCCCGCAGCCTGTTGCTATGCGCTCCCCGCTCCGGCGTCTCGCTCTCTCCGGCGCCGGCGAGGGCGAAGGGGGAGCGGGGAGCGATGGCACCGAGGGGTGGGCTCGCACCTGCTCCGGAGAGCCGGGAGGCGAGGAGCGAGGCTGGAGGAAAGGTTTGCCTCGAGTGGAGGATGGCTGCGTGCGGAGCAGGGAGGGACGAGGGAGGTCTGTCTGTCAAAGGCTCTCCTGGCGGGGAAAGGGGGCTCCGGGAGCTCAAACCCTGCCCGGGCAGCGAGGGGGAACGGCTGCTGCCTCACTCACACCTCGAATGCATCAGGTGTCCCAAAGACCCGACTTTGGGGTCACTCTGCCACCGAGCACCCCATGTAGTGATGGCAGAGAGGCCACAAGCTCACAGCACCTTCCTGTCTGGTTCTGAGAGGACTTTCCTGCGGCAGGACACAGCTGGAGCTTGAGCAGATGAGAAGGGATTGCTCCCCACGCTGCCTGAGCCCAGCCCTCAGTCCAGGGGAGGGGATGCTCCCCAGCCACCAGTCCCACATCCCACCACACCGAGGGCAAGAGCAATCCCTGGGCAATGCCCAGGGTGAGCACCTGAGCCCCCAGGGTGAGATCATGGCCCCAGTGCTGGAGCACAGGTCACATCTCCAGGTCCAGATGTCCCAGTTTGGGTCAGCAGTGGATACTGGAGCCCCAGTGCCCAGGGAGATGCTGGCTTTTCACCCTCATACTCAGTGAAATTCCCAGTGGGGTGGCAGAGCTGGTCTGTGCCTTCTCCTCCCACTTCCATGGTGGAAATGGGAGAAAGAACAACCCCACATGCTCCAGGGCCAGGACAGCTGACATGTGGGACCAGCACAGCTCCAGACTCTTTCCCATGATAGGATCCACTTGTCCATCACTTGATCCCTGGACTGTGCCCAGTGCTCTGACACCACATGTGTCCCTTTTCCTTGCAAGTGCCCTACAGACTCCAACCTGAGCCAGACTTCTGCCCAGATGCTTTACTGAGGTTTAATGTGAGTGGGGATGAGGAGGACAATGACAGGGTTGGATCAGAGAGAACCCAGCCTGCCTGATATAAAAGCAAATATCCAGGATATCTAGTGGCAGTTGTGCTCCTGCAGCCCTCTAAGCACTCCTGAAAATTTTACCTGAAAGGAAAGGTATTCTCAGGATAAAGACACATTTCTGCAGGAATCCAACATGATCAAGTGACTCGGCATTTGCACAATGGGTCTTTTAGAGCTAATATTTACCTGGATTTCCAAGAGAAAAGAGGAAAGAGTAAAACTAGATAACCCATCAAACATCTCTTTTCACACACTCACAGCTTCCTCAAAAAAAAAAGTGTCTTTGGGAATTCACTCAGGCTGCTTTTACCTGCCTTGGACTTGCCCACCACTTCTCCCTCTCCCAGATGCTGGCTGGGAATGCTGAGCCTGGAGCTGGCCAGGCCGATGGCCAGGGGCTGCATCAAGCACTGCTCCTACCTCAGCCCTCATGCAGGGCAGGGATGCTTGGTTTGCCTTTCATGCAGGGCAGGGATGCTTTTGTGTGCCTTTCATGCAGGGCAGGGATGCTTTGTGTGCCTTTCATGCCAGTGCAATCTGAACCAGAGAGCCTGGTGCCACCTTGCTACAGCTGTCCCAGCCCCATGTCACCAGCATGGATTGATCACCAAACCATTCAGCATCCCTGGACACACTTCTTGGCCTCATCTTCTTGTGTCCAGGGCAGTATTTTTCATTAGAGACACCCAGGGCTGAGGGTGCCCTGAAATGTCCATGTTGATCCCAATTCTTCTGGGATGTTCTGTACCTGGAACTCGCTCTTCTGGTTTGTCTGGTGCTGCTGTGGTAGCACCAGCAGCTCTTCACAGCCTGGGGTCACCAGGAGTAGATGTCCCACCCCAGGGACCTGGGATGGTTCAGCTCAGCATTGCAGGGCTGGACCAAGTCTGGCATTGCCCTGAAGCTGCCATGAAATGCACTTCATGGAGCAGCACACAGCAGAGGCAGAAACTGCCAGAAGGAGCACAGCAATCTAAGGATCCCAAAATCCCCAGCATAGCACAAGGATGTGCACAACTCTCCCCATGCCCTGATCCCCAAGGGGCTGGGACTAGACAGCACACACAGGGCTTGCAAGCATTTCCCAGCAAGTTTTATTTTCTCCCACTCCACCTCTGAGCCACCCCTGGGACACCAAGTAAACCTTTCCCTTCCCATGGGCAAAGCACAGCACACATCCTCCACCCCAGGGCAGCCCTGACAGCCACTGGCACTGCCTGCTCTTTGTGAGGGCAAGGAGAGGGCAGAACTGAGGCTGGGGAAACACCCTCGCCCCCCCAGCCTGGGCAGCCCCCACAGATTCGGGTGGGAAGGGGGGAGCAGGTGGCTGGCACAGGAGGGGAGCGTACCCAGCTCTGTGCTGCAGCCACGGGGAAGGCAGCGGTGCTCTGGTCAGTCACTGCTGGGACTGTGCCATGCTGAGGCTGCTGCAGCACCGCTCTGCTCGGCCACCTGCTCTGCAGGGCCTCATTCTGATGATGGTTTCAAGATTTCTCCAAGGAGGGGTAAAGCTGGGCAGTGGGAGCTGATGGAAAGTGCAGAGGGAGGAGCAGGGAGATGCTGTGGGGACTTGTGGGGGACAGCCCCCAGGGTCCCCTGGCTATGAGGGCTGGCTGTTCCCATAAGGGCCAGGCTCCATGTGACTCGGGAGGCAGCTGCTGCAAGTGCCAGAACCAGGTGTTTGTCACCTGCCGGGGCTGAAACCGCCAAGGTGACACGTGTCCAGGAGGTTTGAACCAAAGGTTCCAAAGCTGGTGGGGACACGGTGTCCACCAGCCCCTTTCCTGGCACAGGGAGGGCCCTGCAGGGCTCACCCCTCCCTGCCCAAACGGCAGATGCAGGGCGCAGGGAGGACATGGGAGGGGAGCAGAGCAGGTGCATTTCGTCACCTGGCCAAGGGGCGTGTGTGTGTGTGTGTGTGTGTGTGTGTGTAGGGGGAAGGGGTGCCTGGGTGTGTGGGTGCATTTATTGCCTCTTCCCGCCCGCGCCGGCTCCCTGTGCACACACAGGGAGGGTGGCAGGGACCCAAGGGCACAGCCCACGGCTCCCTGGACTTTTACCCTGCTGTGCAAACAGGCAGGCGCCAGATTAGGGTATCAGTTGGAATTTCATCTTGTCAACAGCACCCGCAGCCTCTCTGGGCAGGCAGTGGAGCATCTTCCTTCTGTCCCAGCCCCTCCCTGCAGGCCACCCAGCACTGCAGGTGAGTTTGGGAAATGCACATCTCACCCCCACCAGGACCCTGTTCCCCTCCCCACTGCTGTCTGCAGGCTCCCCCTTGCAGACAACAGTGATGCCCAGTGCTGGCACCACCCCATCCCCTGCCAGGGCAGGACCCCACTGCTGGTCTCCACGTGGAAATGGCAAAATTGGACATTAAAGGCAGGCAAAGCCCAAGGAGGGAGGATGAGTGTGGAAGAGCCAGCCCCCACCATGGGGACCATGCTGGAGTCTGCACTCAGGAGCAGCTCCAGTTTCCCCAGCCCAGCCCAGCTCTTCAGGCAGGTGGCTGATTCAGTCTCACCCCTTTCCTATATGGCAACAGCTCCATTGCATTTGCATCCCCCTGCCTGTTTTAGGTCCTGATTCCCCACGTTTCCTTGCAGGGGTGCATGAGGTGTTTCTCCTGTGCCATGGGCAGCCTGGCACCATGCAGGGTCACCAGGGTGCAGCAGTAGGTGCAGCCTCTGTTGCAATTGCAGGAACAAACACTTTGCTCTGTCCCTCTCTCAGCAATGCCACCTCATCCTGTTCCCAGTCCTCCATCTCCTCCACCCACGAGGACTTTATCCTGCTTCAGGTGTCCTTCCACAGCCAGCTGTCCTGCCCTGGCACCTCAACACACCCCATGCAACCCTTGGCACCGGGAAGAGTTTTGGGGCTGGAGGAGCCATTTGGGGCAGGGATTCCAGGGCAGCTGCTGGCTCAGTGTTCTGCTAGAGGAGGGGAACACAGGATGGAGAGGGGAGAGTGTCGGGCACCAATGCCAGCTGTCCCAGGCACTATCTCACATCCTCATTCTCTGTTTATTCATCTTGGACAAGGAGGATATTCAGCCCATCGACAGCCATAAAATGAGATTAGAGACCAGGAGGCGCCAACGGGAGGCGGCCACATCCGTGGGCAGCTGGCCTTGTTCTTTGGCCTCTGCCAGCCCAAATGGCCTCACCCTGTCCCCTCTGTCTGCAGTGCTGTGAGTCTGCAGCCATCGTGTCTGCCATCCCTCTGGTGCCAAAGGAATGAGACGTGGCAGTGCCATGCCACGATATGAGCCATGCCACTGCCAGCAATGTCCCTGTGGGACAGGCACACTGTGAGCTACAGGGACAAGGCTGCTGCCCCAGGACACCCTCCCCACCCTGGCTGTGCCCAGTGTGACCCCAAAGCCAGCATCCTCCCCTGCCTCAGCACCACGGGCAGGAATGACAGCCACAAACCTGTGTCACACAGGATCCCTGCTTGGCTTTATTTTCACCCATGCCTAAAAAATAAAAAGGAAAACCAGTTCTGTTTTATATACACATATAACTGAGCTGAAGTCCTGAGTTGATGCACACATTTGTCCTCATCACCGAGCACACCTGGTAACAGTGGCTGTGGGAAGTGTCACTGGGAGGAGGGACACCCAAAGCCTTTGGGGGCTGGAGCAGAGCAGTGCACACAGTGGGATAACTGGGACCCACTTGTAAAAGCCACAGCACACCTGGGGACTTTGTGTTCTGGGGGCTGGGAATGGTGGAGGCTGGCAGTGGAGAGTGTGGCCAAGGGATGTGAGGCACCAGCAGTGTCAGGTGGGATGTGAGGGTTTGACTGGGTGGTCTTCAGGCAGCAGGGACATGTCTGCTGCTCCATCCTGCCAGAGCTTGGAGAGAAAATGCTGAGAAACATCACACAAGCTACCATGCAAGGCTCATGCTCCCTCATGCCCTCTTGGTCTTTGGAACCGCAGCTGAGGAGCACGTGGTGCAGCCTGAGAAGGAGCCACAGACCCTCCTGTGCCCCAGCTGTGCCCCACTGGCCTTTGGGGTTGCTGAAACTGGGCTGTACATTAACCTGGGCCTATACAATGGTCAAGACTCCACAGGATAAAGAGACTTCTCAGCTGCAGTTCACCAGTAGGAATGGATGGGGTTTCGCTAACTGGCCTAGGAATGCAGTGAGTGAGAGGGAGTGCAGTGCATGGAGGAGCAGGGAGACAGGGAGGACAAAATCTTTAGTCCTGTAATCTGAATTTTAAAGAAAATAGGAAAATAAATGCTTCTCTGTCTTTCTGAAAACCACCTCTCCATCCCCTCACACCAGGGCACATGCCAGTCATTTCTTGCATGCCTGAGGAGGCCCCTGCCTGCCTGGCAGCAGCACCAAAAACTCTCCCAGGATAGGCCATTCTGGACAGCCTAGGGCCAGTTCTTGGACCCTGTCCCAATGGCAAACCTTCTGTTCTCCTTCCTTTCGCCATGGAAGGGCTCAACAGGGCGGTATGCCCCAAATTCTCCCTTCCACCCCCTCCCTGTGCTCCAGGTGGACGATGGCTGCAGTGCCACCTTGCCATGGCACAGCCAGGGAACCAGGGCTGCTGGAGACGCCTTCACATGGCTCAGTGTGGCTGCAGGGGCAGGGCTGGGACGCAGGGTTGGGCACTGGGGACCATGGTGGGGATGTTCAGGATTGCTCTTGTCAAGGATGTGCTCCACCTTGCCACCATCACCATGGTTTGAAGGGCTCCCAAGTCACCTCCCACAGCTGAGGCTCTTGCATGGTTCCCAGAGCTCAGCTTGCTCTGTCCCCTCACCTCGCTTCCCGGGAGACCAGCTCAGCAGAAATTCATTTTGTCTTGAGTCCAGCCAAGTCTTTTTCCTATTTCAGTCTTGTTCAAACTGCCCAAAAGCAGCAGGCAGCTGGGTTGCCAGGAACACCAAAGGAAGCACCTGGAGCACCACAGGAAAGCCCTCATCCACTATCATCCCCTTCCTTCTGCTGACATCAGCACCTTTCTACACAGACAAGAGACCAAACCAGTGAGTGATTCCTATGGGAGAGCAGTACCTGACCCAGGTTTTACACAGTGGAGAGCCCACCAGTCCCTTGGGAAGGCCCAGTGCCACCCAGCCCAGCCTCGCTGTCTGCCCCATCGGTTCAGCCAGGGACAGTTGTGTCTTTGGGAAGGGGCTGTCACCCTTCAGAGCACATGGGCTGGCAGGGCTCTGCTGCATAGTGCTTTTCTCTTGGGGTCTGTAGCTGGTGGAGAGGTTAAGGCATGAATTCTTCCTTGATCGTCAGTGGAGATGAGGAGACGAGGTTGGGGGCATTGCTGCTGCAGAGGCCTCCGATGGGTCCCAGGGTGCTGACAGCTGGTGGGGTTGGTGTGGTGGTGCTGGTGGGCTGGCTCTGCTGCTGCAGCTTCTTCTTGTTCACCTTCCTCTCCTTCGCCCTCCGGTTCTGAAACCAGATTTTCACCTGCCGAAAGGAAAGATGGCAATGAGGAGACAAGGATGGACTCAGGCAAGGATGACAACCTCCAGTCCCCACGGTGCAGGGAGGGCATCCCAAAGCTTGGAAAGGAAGGGATGTCTGTGGAGCAAGGTGGGGCTTCCTCTGACTGCTCGGGCTAAAGCCCTGGCCCTTGCCCACCCCGGGCCCACCAGGCTGGGTCTGTGGGGTGCTGAGCACTGACCTGGCGCTCGGTGAGCCCCAGCGCCGCGGCCAGCTCGGCCTTGCGGCGGATGGTGATGTAGCGGCTGTAGTGGAACTCCTTCTCCAGCTCCAGGCGCTGGTGGTCCGTGTACACCACCCGGTACTTGTCTTTTGTCCTGGTCTTGCCTGGCAGAGAGAGCAGAGTGGAGGGTGAGCCAGCGGGGGAAGAAGGGGAGCAGTGGAATGGAAGGAGCATTCCCGAGGGCACGGAGGAGACACACAACCTGTGGAGAGCTCATGGAAACGCACTGGGGACCAGTGGGAGAGTCAGGAGGCTCCTACTGGCTTTAAAATCCTGTTTTGCACCAGAGTGTTGCTTCTTGTTGGGAAGTAGCTGGGCTTTGGTGGAATTGCTTGGAGGAAAGAGCAGGAGGGGTTCAGAGGCACCCCAGAAGATGGACCATAAATCTGTGTCATGATGCATGGTCCCCGAGAGGAGCAGAGCTGCAGGTCCTGTGGTGGGCTGAGGACAGGCTGCCTGGCAGGGCTAAGGAAAGCCCAGCTCTTCTTCTAGGAAGCCCCAAACCAAGGTGCCATCACTTGAACGTGCATGGATCAGAAGAGGGGAAGGACAGAAAACCCTGCAAGAACCACATTTCTTTGCCACCCAGAGGGTCACTCTCCTTCTCCCTGTACTGAGCTAAGACAGAGGGCAGTGCTTTAGGTGCAGTCTTTCAAGATGCACTGGAGAGAGCTCACATGATGCCTAAGCACTCCTGAGGACTGGCTCCATGTACCAGAGATGTTGGGCCAAAGCCAGCCTGAATCTCTCCTTAGTCCCCCAGCTATGGACAGAGCTTGGGGCCATCAGGATCCATATGTCTGTGCACACAGATGCACATCCCACAGGTCTGCAAACAGCACCTGCTGCTTTCTAGCAGAAAAATTCAGTCAAAGGTAGCCCAGCTGTGTCTTCCTAAGTTCTCTGATTCCACAGGCACACAGGGTGAGCTGTGGAACTCTGCCTGGGCTGTGGGGGCAGGTGGCACTCTGAGGGAGGACACCCAGGCCTGGCAGTTTGCTGCCAAGTTCCTGGTGTTTTCCCCTGCAGAAGAGCCCATAGGCAGGGAATAAACACAGCTGTGGATATTTGCTTCTCCACCCAAAATTAAAAAATCCTGTTCCAGGGAACTGAGGGGGATGATGCCTAGACATTTGTTTTCCTGGCAGATGTGTTTGCCCATCTTCTTCTGAATTTCTGATGCTGAGAGCAGTGCTGCTGTGGGAAGGAGTGGGAGCAAACTCAGAACAGCTCCATGGATTTCCCTGGGGCTGCCCTGGGTGTATCAACATGGACAAGATACTGCACACCACTGCTGCAGATGTGCAGAAAGGGATTTCCAGCCCAGCAACCTACATAACCTTGCTTGCAGCCTGGTTCTGCCAGGAAATGGGATCTTTGTGCCTGCCATCCTGTTCATCTGTTCTCCCTAACGAGTCCTTTGCACATCCACCCATTTAGGCCACATCAGTTGGACACTGGGCAGTCCCAGCAGTACAATTATATTCTGACATCATCTGAGTGGAAGCAGGAGTTTAGGCAGTGCAAAGGAAAACTGAGCTCTAGACACCCTGATGAGACATCAGAGAACATCCACAGAGCAAACTCCAACCTCCAGGCTGCAAATCCGTTTCTCAGCCAGCTCAGTTTTATTTTTATTTTTATCAGCATCTCTCTCCTGCTCTCTCATTGCAAGGAGATGGAGACATTCCTAAGCCACTTCTTATGCTGAAACCTGAATGTGAAAGAGTTCAAGGCAGGATGACCCATGGCCACAGAGTACTGCAGGTAGGAGAGGGGCTCCTTTGCAGCATCCCATGGGATGGATGAAAGCAGCTGGATTTCTACTGAATAAGCAGGAGAAACAAGAATCCAGCTCATGGCATTGACCACTGAGCAAACCAAGAGTGGGAGCCAGCAGGGATGGGCATGGAAGGCATCTCACCCTGCTGGGACTGGATGCTGGCCCTCCCTGGCACACAAGCAGCAGTCACTCAGTTCAGTTTAGCACCAAATTTCCTTGTGTGCCACTGTCTGTGTCCTCCTGCCTTTGATCCTGGTGCTGCTGGCATGACAGTCATGCTGGCATGGGGTGACGGCTGAGGGTCCCAGCACAGTCCCCAAGAAGCACTGAAGCTCTCCAGTGATCCATGGAAGAGGGAAGGAGCCCAGCAAGGCTGCAACATGACCAGGAACAGAACCAGATTTCCAGCACCAGGGCAGGACTTCAGCCACTAACTCGTATTTGAGGGATGAGATGAATTCAGTGAATGTTTCAGAGTGGGTAGCCCAGTTCAGCCCAGGGCTGATCAGAAAGCAAACACCTAATCCCTCCTCACCACCATCAGGTCAAACCCGTGCACACCACACAGGGTGACTCTGTGGGTTAATAAAGGGTAAAAAAGGTTAATTTGATTGAGCAAGGTGTTAGTGGAGTGTCTGCAGGGACAGGGCTGAAATGCAGATATTCCATGTGCAAGGGGTGATGCCAGCTTTGCCAGGCTCTTGTCTCCTGCCTGGCACACATCAGCTGTGACAGCTCCAAACAAAACTGCCCTTGGGAGCCCTGCTGGGCGGGAGTGATGCTGGGGGCACCCAGCCCACGCAGGATCCCACCCTGCCCTCGCCCTCCCACAGGGCCCCTGCCCATCCTGGGGGTCACTGCTGCCTCTCACCGGGTTCCCCAGCATCAAAAGAACTCCTGCAGCCCAGCCCAGGGGGGACCTGTGCTGAATCTGCAAACACAGCAATTCCCAAGAAGTTACAGAATAAACCAGATGCTCTGGTGGAGATTTATGTGAGGTTTAGCAGCTCTGTGAGAAACTGGGCTCCCTCTGGCTGCTCCAGGCTCAGGGGCTCCTGCAAGATTTTTCTTTCTCATAGATCTTTTTTTTTTTTTTTTCATTTGAAAGCAAAAGCCTCTCTAAAGAGATAGTAACTTTAAAATGGTCTTACTTGCAATGTTTTTATTTTAATAGCACTGTTTGGAAAAAAGGAACACCTGGAAAGTGATGGAGTTGACAGATAGAGTAAAAAAAATAAATTAAAGACTAAAGAAATAAGGCGGTTTGTGAATATCACATATGCCATGAATTTCAGTAGGAATTATTATTTCCTGCTGCAGCTGTAAATAGATCCATCACAGCCTGTTCTTTGTTATTCCTTTTTCATCCTTCATCCTGGATGGAGGCTGGGCTTTGCCTCAGGGCTGGCAGAGCCATCATGGGGTGAGCTGGGCACCGGGCTCAATATCAGATCAATATCATCACTTTCTGCTCAGTATCAGGTAGAAAAAACTCAAAACAGGGGGCTGACGACCAAGCCAGAGATGGAAAGTTATTCACCTCCACTAATTGCTGTTTTCAGATGTTTGCTGAATTCAGGGATGTGCTGTGGGTGATTCACAAGGAAAAGAAAAGGATTTGCAAGAAATACTATTGACAATGAATAATTCAACTACCTTGAATATGAATGCTGGGTTACACTTAACTCTCTCCTGGAGACTTTTTATGGCTCTGTGAAAAGAAAGAGGAAATTTGGGACAAGCCAATCCGGTTCCTCACGGGGAGCCCTCGTGCCCATGGCCAAACAGAGGGATGGAACCAAACAGAGGGATGGAGCTGCTCCTGCATTTCCAGCCATGCCTGGCAGAGCTGAAACAGGCTGTCCCATGGCTGGGATAACCTGGAGCTGGGGCTGCTGCCCCAGGAGGGAGCATGGCTGGGTGCAGAGGGGGTGCCAGCGGTGTCTCTTAGCACAGTTGTTAGCCCCTTCCGACCCTGCTGTGCATTTACAGCCTCTTGTCCCTGAAGGACCAGGCAAAGGAACTGCTGGGACAGGCAAATGGAGCCATCCATGGGGTCAGTGGGAATGGTTTGGGCTTTGGGATCAAGGCAGGGCCAATGACAGCGTGGGGAGAGGGTATCGTTAGCACTGTTAATGAGTAACCCTAATAGCACTCACCTGAGCCATGATTAGATAAGGGAATAGCTTTAATGTGCTCTGCAAAGCCCAAGGGACACACTCCCCAGTGTGCACACACACCCACGGGGGATGGAGCCCTGACCCCAGCCTGCAGTCACTGCCCACAGCAGCCCTGCCCCAGGACAGGGATGCCAGGGCTCAGCATCAGGAGCCTGGCAGGGGAAGGGAAAAGCAAAGTGGATCCTGTGCCCGCCATCCCAAGCTCTCTCCCCTCATAGCCACAGGGGAGGCTGCCAGGAAGGGGATATTTCACCATCCCCAGTCCTGGACTGCCCAAAGGATGGCTTTGAGTAAAAAACTGTGCCCCAAACCCTGACAGACTGAGAATATGGGCACTGTGAGTGGTGCTGAGCAGCTCTAAGAACAGCTGGGAAGGGGCTGCTTCAAACCAGGGGGCAAAGAGACTGTGGGGTGGCAGTGGCGCCGTGCGTGGAGGTGCAGCAAAAGCTGGCATGCTGTGAGGGGATCAGCCCAGCTCCAAAGGGAGGAGCCCCATCCGTGGGACACGCTTCTCCCAGGCACAGCAGGAGCAGCACAGCTGCCAGCAGCCAGGAGCACAAACTGCAGCACTTTTCTAAAAGTCTCTATTTCACAGGTCAAAGCAGCTCAGAATTACCACAACCACAAACTCTGGCTCTGTGGGAAGCGGCTGTGCACCCCTCAGGGCTCTGGTCAGGGAAGCTGGGGTATGGCAGCCCCAACCCACTGGCTGGAGCCACTGAGATGAGAACCCACAGTAGTGACAGCGGGAACCCCTCAGCAGAGATCTCCAAGGCCTGGGGACACACTGGGTGTTGCTCTGCAGAGGAAGTGCTGGCAGGGGGATGGAGGCATTGCTGCCAGGCTGCCTCAGCAGCTCTCATGCCTTGCTCTGTGCTGGCTCCTTGTGCTCCCAGAGCCATCCTGCCTGATCCATCCTGCCTGCTCCCATCTTCCTGGCTGTGCTCTGGCCCCAATTGGCTCCATCTGTCCAGGCTTGTCTGCCCATCTGGGTGCCTGCTCCTACACTATCTGATGGCATTGCAATATTATAATGCTGAGAAGCATCAGGTGTACAAGTCCTGTCACCACGGAGCACCTGGGAAAGAACTGGTCCATACTGGAGGTAAAGTGCAGCAAAAAGGACGCAAGGCTGTCCCCTCCATGTGTGTGTTTCCTCTCCATGATAAAGCTGCTCCATTCTGAATTAGGAATAAAGAGGATAAAATCCTCCCATCCCAGAGGAATCAGTGCTCTGTCAGGATCTGGCATTTCTACCCAGGGAAAGGATCAAGGAAAACTTCTCTCATCCCCAACAGAGCTTAGGCAGTGCAACAGCTGGAGAAACTGAGGCACACAGTCCCAGTGTCAGGGCTATGAGATTCCCTGGGCAGCTGAATCCCCAGTCCTTCTGCAGCTCCATGGGGGGAAATCCCCTTCACAACCCCACAAAACTGAGGACAGCCAGGAGCGAAATGCCCCATGACAGAGACCCCAGGCCCAGGAAAGGGCTGAGGTCCGCTCCTGAAGCTCAGGAGCCTCCAGGCTGGCTGGAGCCACCCCCATCTGGCAGCCAGATGTGCTCCAGCTGCCTGCGTGCAGAGGGGTCGATGCTCCCTCTGCCGAGCAGCGCTGATGGGAGCCGTGCCGCACAGAGCTCAGCTGAGGCTGGGCACAGACAGCCCAGCTCATTCCACCGCCCCTTATCACCCCAGAAACGGGAACCCCAAAGCCTGCACTGGTGGTGGCAAGGGCTGAGCCTCTGATGCCCTCCCTGTTCACCCCCTCCCCACACATTTTTTCCCTTTCCTCCCCCTCCAAAACACCCACGCTCCTCTGTGGCCTGAAGGGGGGGGATAAACCCGAGCCCCTCACACTCCCTGAGTGCTGGGAACCAGCAGCTCATGGTTTTCACAAGCCTTCCCCTTGCCTTGCATACTTCAACATCCCCAGCTATTTTTCCTGTGCCGCAGGAAGCAGAGCAGTGATGGATGGGCCGGCCAGCCCGGGGAAGGAGCAGAGCCATGTGGCTTGTTTCATCCCAGCCAGGGAGAAACCACCCCCTCTGTAGGCAATCCTCCCCGAGATCCCTGCCTGGCATCACCCCCCTGCCAGAATGCACTGCATTGAGACAACTGCTGGGTGTCAAAAACTGGGTGAGAGGAGCCACACATCCTCTCTGTACATAATTAATGTCTCAGTGATGAGGAGGGAGGAAATGCTGGGTGAATCCTCACTGGATGGACTCTGCCAAAGCTCCCCCATCTCTACTCTGGGTTGGAAAAATGGACACTTGAGACATCAGGGTTGAGGCAGGACTCATCTTGGGGTCTGAGTGTCCCTCCAAGGAGCCCAGCAATGCTCCAACACCCAGAGTAGCTCTCTCCATGGTGGTTCACCTCACACAACCTGAATATTTCTTCCTGGTGCCAAAGGCCTCAGAGCAAACTGCAATTCTCCCATGGGCACCAGGTAGCAATAAAACCTGGTTCAGCTTGGTATGGTGAGCACTGGAAACATTTCACTTGCCAAACTGCACTGCTTGACCCAACAGCTTTCTGCTCTCCTGCTCACTGAGGATCAAGCTCTGTGCTCCCAAAAAAGCTTTGCTCTAAGTGTGAGTGTGTGGGAATGCATGCCCGGGGGTTGTAGCAGAGCTCGAGGCAGAGCTTGGTGCATGGCACAGTCAATCAGGGCAGCCCTGCTGCCAGGAAAGGACAGAAACACCTGGTCAGAGAGCTGGATTTGGAGAGTGTAAACTGGTGCACAGGAGCACAGGCTGGCCCTGGCTGGGCTTTGCACAGCCAGCACGGTGGGACAGGGAGAGAGCTGCAGCCACATCCACACCCACTGGTGAGGACACCCCTCCTGCAAGCCCCATTCTCCTCCCAGGAGGTGCAAGCCCCAAGGGGATGAAGGGCAATGCCTGGTGTTTGCAGAGAGCTGGTGATTCCCCATCACACCCCCGTGTTCCTGGACATGGACAGCACAAGCAGAAACCCTTCATCCCCCGGGGCAGCAGCACCAAGCTGGGTGCTGGGGCAAGTCTTTCCCAGCCCTGCAGTGACTGGATCTTTTCTTTTGGCAACTGGCAAATTCCTTCAGTTGTTGCCATGTTTTATGAGGCCGAGCTGAGTGCCAGGCTGGCTCCTGAGCTGGGTCAAAGAGCAGAGCAGCTCTGGGTGGCACACGGGCTGCTGGCACACGTGGGCTGGGCACAGCCCCATCCACAACCTCACCTCACCCCAGCCTGATCCAGCTCATCCCAGCCTCCCTCCTGGCTGCGTGTGGCTCATCTGCAGCAGGAAGAGCAGGACAGCAAGGCACTGGGGGTCCCATATGGACACCAGGGTTCCTCTCCCCCTTTGCAGCCCCACAGGGTTTGGCCCATCCTTGCCATGGGGCAGGGTGGGGGAAGGATGCAGCCCCTTATCCAAGGGATCACAAAGCTAACAGGACTGGAGAGGGTGTCCTTGAAAGGTCCCCCATAGGAAACATCTGTCATTGGCCAGAGGTTTAAAGTGTCCCTCTGCTAATCCCGGGGTATTAGCCAGCCAAGCCCATCACGTAGGTACTGCCAGTGCTCCAGGGAAGCCCTTTTTGTTCAAGGAAAGTCAATTCTAGGAAAGTTTGAGATGCCTGTACCTTGGCCAGCAGGCTAAGCAGTCAACAAACCCTAGCTGGGGCCAGGAGCAGGTTGTGGGTTAATAATTCAAAGGGAGAAGACTGATGGGGCCTGACACACACCCCAAGTGTGTGTGAACTGCCATGGAGAGAGCTACTCTGGGTGTTGGAGCATTGCTGGGCTCCTTGGAGGGGCCCTCAGACCCCAAGATGGGCCCTGCCTCAACCCTGATGTCTCAATTGCCCATTTTCCCAACCCAGAGTAGAGATGGGGGAGCTTTGGCAGAGTCCATTCGGCGAGGATTCACCCAGCATTTCCTCCCTCCTCATCACTGAGACGTTAAATATGTACAGAGAGGATGTGTGGCTCCCCTCACCCAGTGAAGGAGAGGGTCTCACAGGGAATGAGCATGGCCTAAAGAGAGGCTCCCCAAGCAGGGACTGACCAGGGAAATGCACTGTCCTCCAGCCAGCACCATCATCCCAAAACATGCCAAGCACAGCATGAACCCCAGCAGCCCAGGGGAAATGTTTCTGTCTCATTATTGGGAGTTGAACTTTTTCCCCCAGTGTTCATGGGCCCCACTAGGAAAATAAACAGAGCTGGAAAACTGACCTAGAAATAATAAAACTGAGATGGAAAACTGCACACCCAGCAAATCACCACATGCTCAGAGCATCACTGCTTGCTCTCCATCACCCCAAAACCTGCGTGGGCACCACGGGCATTGCTGCCACACAAAGCCCTGAGCACATTTGCCTCTGCAAGGGATTCTCCAATTGCACTTTCACTTGCAATATTTAGCACTGCAGCCCCTGCTCAATTAGTGACCTAAAAGCCAGACCCGAGGCAGTATCTGGGGATTTGCATGACTAACAAGCAGAGGGTGAATTTCAAAGTTCAGCCAGCTCCACTTCCAGCCACCTTCCTGAGCTTTTTATAAACCCTGGGTGCAATTCACAGGGAAGTTTGCAAATAATTGTGAATAAGGAGGAAGCATGCTGCTCTGACATGCTGCTAGTGAAGATTTTATGAGCAGAAAAGGAGGTGGCATTGGAGAGAGAAATGAGGCCTGGGGACATCTCCCAGCTCTGTTCCCTGTAACCCCCAATTCCTGGTGGCTGGGGTTTAATGCCTGCTGCTGCTGGGATATCTCAGCTCAGCTGCAGCATGAATGTAGCAACACGTACAGAAAATCACCCCCCTGTAAAGCCTGACTCTGCAGTGAGTCACTGGGAGATTTCTCATTGATTTTTCTCAAGCTGTGGATCATATTTGCAGAAGTGACTGACACACTCATATTCCCTGCACAACATTTTATTTTGCTACCACGCAGCTCTTCCCCAAAAGCTTTCAAACTATGGCCAGAAGCTGTTCATAGGAGCCAAGACAGAAAGGGAACATTAATTTACAACCCTCTGAAGTATTATGATTTATAGCATTCCCAATGAAACTGTTGATATTTATAGCAAAAAAACCTTCATGTATTCATTTCCTATTCCCACTGCGGTGAGATGAGGAGTTTATCAATCCATACTGATCAAAGTCCAGTTCATTGATTTCAATAAAATGATTCATCTAAGAACTTCACCCTTATCTATGTCAAACCCATCTCTGCCCTACTCTCTTTCAAGCTTAATGAAGACTTTCATTTAAAGGGCAGCACTGGAAAGCACCAACTGCATCCCCCCCACCATCTCCCAGCTCAGGATCCCACCACCACCAAACCCTGCAGCAGCATTGGGCTTGGACCCAGCAGAGGTGCAAGGACAGGTCCTCAATCTGTGGGTGACTTAGAAAAGGAACTTACAGGGCATCCAGCCTAAGGAAAGCACCCCAGGAAGATCCTTTCACCCCTGTATTTCTGTGGTGGGGCAGGGGCAGCTCCTCTGTGTGTGTGAGAGGAACAAGGCTGGTTTATTTGTTCCTTTGTATGTATTTGATCTAAGAGATACAAACTAAGCAACTAATGATATTTTTCCAGAATTCAATCAGCTCAATTGTTGTCTAACTCAATCAGAGGCACTTTCAAGCTCCTGCTTTATCTTGGCCCCACTGCTGGGTGTAAACCCATGGCCTTGATCCAGAGGAGAGGTGTGCTGATGGCTTTCCTTCCCCATTCATTTTCCCTCCCACCTCTCTTCTCAGAAGAAACCAAGATGTTCAGACCTACAAAACCTGCAGAAGGTTCCTGCTGCAGGGGAGGGCTGCACATCACATTTCCCTTTCCACCCTGGGCAGAGGGAAGCCCTCAGCCCTGGCATGCCTGTGGGTCTCCATCCCTGCATCCGGGGGAAAGCGTTTTTCTTAAATAGTTACATTCAGTGCTTAAAATGGGACAGGAAATACCAGCCTGCCTCTCCCTCCTCTTTCCAGACTGGGGCTGGGTTTTTTTCCATTTATCTGGATGTTCTGCCTGCTCCACTGCACACTGGTCCCCATCCCTGCCACACAGATTCTGGGAATGTGAGTGGGTATTTTCCATGCTATAAGACCCCAGGCACCTCTGCAGAAGGCCCTTAGATGGTCCTTAGCAACTGAGAATAATGCAGGGCCAAAAACAAGCCAAAAACTGGAGGCACTTTGCAAACAGGGAGCCCAGGCCCTGACTCCAGGGATCTGGGGCAGCAGTAACTCAAAGCAAACTTGCCCTTGTGAGAGATGGCCACAACCACTCCTGCAGTGAGCTGGCCCCAGCAGTGCTCTGAGGAGCTCATGGCCAGCACAGCAGAGAGAGAGGGGTGGCAGGTTCAGGCAAGCCCCATGGGTCCTGCTGGGAAGGGTCCAGGCTGGGAAGATGAAAGGGTGAGGGTAGGTCAGGACAAAGGGCCCGCACCTCACCTCACTGCCAAAGGAGCCAGCCACCATCTCCATGACAAAGAGAAGTCCTTGTCAATTTGGGCTGGCCCCAAGGGGGACCTGCCCACCGCCTTTGAAGTGGGCAGCAGGGCAGGGAGGGGGCTGGGGTCACCCAGACGCTTCCCCCAGGTCAGGAGTTCAGCGGGGACAGGACCCTGGGGACAGCATGACCACTCTGTGCCCAAGGCAGAGGTAATCACGGGAACCAGGGCCCCCTTTCCTGGAGAGCTGGGCACCCTCTGCCCCGTGCACCTGCAGCAGCCACAGCCACCCTCCATGTGGCACTGTCCCCAGAACACACACAGTGCCCCTCGTACACACACCATGCACCACATCGTCCTCACAGCACCCTGCACACACACACTGAGTAGTGTCACCTCTCCTGGGCACACCTGGGGGCACTGCCTGTACACACACACCGCTCATGGTGCCCTGCACACTCACACAGAGCCGGCAGCGCTGCACTGAATCCACCTCACACACACAGAGCGTGGATATACACACAGCTCCTTCCCTGCACACACACACAGAGCTTTGGGCATCTTGCACACCTGCCACACACAGCCTCTCACACTGCCAGCTCACACTCCCTTGCACACCCACCATACACAGCCTCTCACACTCCCTTGCACACCCATCACACACAGCCAGCTCACACTTCATGTACAGCCACAGCCTGCCGCTCTCACCCTTTCACTTTTGAGACCCCCCAATCCAACACCACCCAGGGTTCTGGGGGTCTCTGGCTCTGCCCATCCTACCCGGCAGCCGCAGGCAATTCCACCAGTTGGCGAAAATTACTTTCCAGCCATGAAAACCCAGCTGCAGTGTGGAAGGACAGAACCCTCCCTGTCCATCCTCAGCCCCTGCCACCTCAGAGCTCCCCTGCTCCTTGAGGACCGTGTGTCGTGCCAAGGGCAGGCCAAGCTCACTGTCCCTCCGGCAGTCCCCACGGAGCAGGATCCAGCCCCGCGGGACCCAGAGGGATCCCCTGCCCCGGGCACGGTGCCGGGCCGGGCTTTCCTTACCGTTGTTGCTGGTGCTGGGAATGCTGCGCCTCATCCACTCGTACGGGGTGCGTCTCTGGCCATTGGGGGACAGCTGCGGCACCGAGCTGCTGATGGGTGGGGGCAGGAGTCCAGAGCCCGGAGGCTGAATGGGATTAAAATCTGGGGGGCTGAATCCGAACTGGCCGGGGCTGGCGGTGGAAGGGGCCGCGGCGGTGCCGTAGGAATGCCAGTCCTCCTTGGCAGGGGTGTAGGGCGAGGCCCAGGCCGCCGCGGGCTGCCCGTGGTGCAGCTCGCTGTTAATGCCCGGCACATGGTGGTAGCTGGCGAAGTCCGAGTATTGCGGCGGTCCCGGCACGTAGTTCTGGGGGTTGAGGTTGAGGCCGGGGTGCCGGACGGGGCTGGGATACATGTTGGTGTCCTTATCCACAAGATATCCCACGTACATCTTCGCGGGCCGGCCCCGCGCTCATGCTGCGCCGCCGAGCCGCTCTGCGGCCGCCCGGGTTCGGCGGGAGGCGGCCGCCCCTCCTTCGGCAGCGCTCACCTGGGCGCCTTGGGGAGCTGTCCTGGGGCCAGGCACCTCCCTGCCCACGGGCTTTTATTGGGCCCAACCTCTCGCAGCATTTGCATTGAAAGGCAGGTTTGCATTTCAAAGTGCAGAAACCCCAGCGGGTGAGGGGGGACGAGTTCAAGCTTCCCATTCGGGCTGCAAGGAGGATGAGGTAGGGGGTGACCCCGGGAGGATCCCCCAGCCCCTCTGTCACCTCCCCACAACCGTGCCCATGCCACAGGACGTGGTCCTCTCTAGTAGCTGGCTTTGGGGACATTAGAGTGCCACAAGAGTCTCATGAGGAGGCCCCAAGGGACCCCAGCATCCATGCCCCAGGAATAAGGTGCCTTGGGATGAACCGCTGTATTGAAAGTTGGCTGCACGAGGCGACAGGCTGGCCCGTGTCACCTGCCCTGTCCTACATTGGAGGACACCAAGTTCTTGCTCTGAATGGCATTTTCCTGTGCCCAGCAGCAGCATCTGCCTCTTTGGAAAAGAGGGGCTGGTGGAGGCTCAGGTTCTGCATTTCCTTCATCCCAGGGCAAGCCCACCCCTCCAATCCTGAGAGCAAAGCTCAGCCCAGCCTCAGGGAGCAGGACAGATGGGCAGACTCTGTGTGCAGGGAGAATGGACACCATGAGCACTGCTGGGAGTACCTGGGCTGACACAGCTCCAGGGGGCTCACAGCCCTGCAGAGCTCCTCTTTGCAGCGAGAGGAGCAGCCCACCTGTTTTCTCTCCTAAGAAAGCAAAACCATACCCATATGCTGGTGATAGGGAAAATCAAGCAGAAAGGGGACACCTGTAAAGCTCTGTCTGCCTGCAAGGTGGGAGGTGCCAGCCACAAACACCCGAGCAGAGATCACCCACTCGTCACCTGTCAGGCCAGACACACCTGCACCCCAGAGACCCTTGGGTGACACACTGTCCAGAAAAAACCCTCACCACAGGAACCTCGGCCCCACTGCTGGCTGATGTCCCCCTCCCTGCCAGTGTCACACTCCAGCTACAGTGGCCACCACTGCAGCCACAGCTGTCATTTGCAGGCTGGTTTTTTTCTCTTCAGTCAGAAGCAGAGTCTACAGAGGTTTCAAGAGTGGGTTTTGCCTCTTCCTCTCTGTGTCAGCCCCAGGAACCTCATCCCATTGGTCTTGCCCCAGTTCTACTTGAAACTGGATGCACATATTCTTCTGTGCTAAATCCACTTCCTGCAAGGGTGGGTGCCAGGATGAGATGGAGGGGACAGGGGTAGGAGGTGAGGGGTCTGGTTTATGAGGACAGAGAAGGGTAAACCCCCAGCAATGGGAAATCACCCCCAGAGCTGGCATCACTTGGGTTCTGCCTCCCCAAACCTGGCATGGCTGGAGGCACCAGGAGAGGTGAGCACTTTGCAGCATCCCCGGGTCCCCAGCCCCTTGCTCAGCCTTGTCCCAGGTCCCTCCCTCGTGACAAAGGTGGCTGTCATGACTGTCCCACCCAGTGATGATCTCAGCTCAGCACTCAGCTCACATTGCTTGATGTGCCATATAACCCCATCTATCCTGGATTTTCCCCAAGATCTCAGGACAGCCATGGCTCTGTGCAAACTAGAGTCAAGGCCACCCTACTCCTCCTCTTCCTCCCATCAGCAAAGGTGCTGAGGAAGTGGGGTAAAAAAAGAGAAGAAAATTCCCCCTGAGCAGATGGTGGGAGGTACAGAGGAGCACAGGTGGCTCTTGGGTCCCATCCCAGGGGTGGCTGCATTTTAGGGACTGGGATCTTCCTGCCCCTGGCTGTTTCCTAAAGGCAGTGACAGGGAGCTCAGGCCCCCCTTGCCTTTTGCCAGCCTGTGGGGCCAATGCCAAGGGCTCAGGCAGCTGCTGGGGATGGGGGGCTCAGGGGTCCGGGGCAGTGACCCACACCTGCATCCTCCCCAGGGGAGCAGGTTGGGCAGGGCACAGCATGGCCAGGTGCCCACTGACAGCTGAGCATGACCTCCCTCAGTGTGGGCAAAGGGGAGGACAATTAGGCCATAAAGATCCACCAACAGTAACTTCCCTCTTCTTCCTTTCTTTGAGCCATTTACCACTGGTGGTGAAGCTCATGCTGGGGAGGAGCCGGATGAGGAGCTCTTCATGGGCTCCCCAAGGAGCATCTCAGCTGCTCAGCTGGGGCTGAAGGGGGCTGAGGGGGACCCTCAGTGCCTCGGGGCGCCACCTGCACTGGGGTCCCATGGGGGAGCAGATGACAGAGCGCCTGAGGGTCCCCAGCTGGGTGAGAGCAGGTGGCAGTACCCCCTCCATCCATCCTAGAGACCCCCAGAAATGCACCCAACCTGGGGACCACCCCTAGTCCTTCAGACCGGGTATTCCCGGTAGAAACCAGGCAGGTGAAGCAGAGAGGGAGAGCAGTCAGGGCTCCCTGGCTGCTCCCTGGGGCTCGGCGCTCCTATCCGTGATCGAGTGATGCCATCTCCTGGAAGGAGGAGGGCCGGGAGGTCCCTGGGGCCAGGCTGCACGCAGCCATCCCAGATGGAGCAGGGACACCATCCCATCAGCTCCTGCTCCCGTGGAGGAGGCACTTAGTATGGGAAACCAAGTCCTGCCTTGCCCCCAACTTGCTCTGAGCCACACCATGGTTTCTGCAGAAGTGGGAGAATCAAGTAGATGTCTCTGCTTGTTCCTCTTTTCTTCCACCACCTCCCCACTCACTCCAGCTCCTATTGCTTCCAAAGGCAAATCTGTGTCTTCAGACGAGCATATCCCAGAGCTGCATGGCCCCACTCCCATCCCAGTCCAGGCAGGACCTTTCAGTCATTCCTGAATGCCCCAAGAGTGACCCCTCCTCTCTGGCAATGGAGACATCAGTGCAACCCTCTCACAGAGGACAAGCCCTGCCTCATCTCCCTCAGCCCCCCTGCAGACTCGTATGTGGCTTTGGTTCTCCCCAGCAGCCTGAACCACCCCTGTGCTGTCACTTGTGTCCCCATGCTGAGGAGGGTCTGCAGAGCTGGTCCCCAGAGAGAGGGACCAGGACAGCCCAAATGGATGTGCCAGCACTGCTGCCACACAGCTCCCCTCTCCCCATCCAGTGATCCTCTTTGGGATCTGGATCAGCTTTCTTGGCAAATGCAAATGCCATAAACTGAGTGTTCTGAAGAGGGCACTGGGGACAGGGACACTGCTGGCACTTCTCCCCAGCCCGTGTGGGCCCTGCTCTCAGTGGGCTGGGGGTGTGATTCCCCCTGCTCTGGTGGGGAGCATCCTGCTTTCCCTCCTTGGCTGTGTTTCGGGCACGGGGCAAGCAGAGGGTTAACGATTCCCACGTTAAGTGGCTGCAGATGTGTGGGAAAGTCTGGGGCGAGCGGAGGCACCGCTATTAGTATTCACCCAGGAGCTGCCGCTGCCTCCCGGGGCTCTGCCGAGCACATTTCATAGCAAGGTTCGTGCTGGGGGTGAGGAGGAGTGCGTGGGACGGGGTCGGAATGGCCCCGAGGTGGGGAAAGGCAGCGGGATAACATCGTCCTCGGGCTGCTGCCTCCCCCAAGAGCCCCAGGAGTGTAGGGAAGGGGCCAGCCCCATAAGGACACAGCACCACACATGTGTACGGCCCAGAGTTACCTCCTGGCACCACTGGCACCCTGTGGTGTCCATGACTGTCCAGCACTGGGGTTTCCAGTGCTGCAGGAATGTTCCCAGTGGTGGGGAATGCTGCAGGATAGTCCCCAGGATGCTCCCCATCATGTTATGGGCGTACATTCACTTTGGAAGAAGCCCAAAGTCTGCCTCCCCTTCCTCCCTGGGCACTGGTGTCACCCACCCAGTCCCAGCAGGACCACACACACACAGGGTACAGGCTCCTCTGAACACCAGGGCACAGCTTTAGAGATGCTGGATGAGTCCCCAGTGCAGCTCCCTGCAGGAGCTGGATGCAGCCAGGAGCATGTGCTGGCAGCTGCCACGCCAGATGTGCTGCCCAGATGTGGGGCTGTGCTCCCTGGCACCCACCACTCCTCTCTTGTGGTCTGCGGCTTGACACCACTTCAGAGCAATGCTGGAATTCCTGGGCTGACTTGGAATTGATAGAGCCTCTGAAAAACTGAAGCTGTAGCAAATCTGGCCCTCATCAAACCTTCAGAGAAGTGGGGTAGGCCAACATCTGCTGCTCCTGTACCTGCCTGTCACCAGCTGGTGCACAGTACCTGTTGCTGGCTCCAGCATGGCTATTTCCACCATTGTCTTGGGTACCTGGTCTCTCTCCTTTATGCCAGGGTTGGGATATGGGCTTTTCTCTGGGTCCCAGCTCTGCCTGGGATGGGGCAGGAGTCTGGAGAGCTGCTTTGATCCATGTGATGCCAGAGCAGACCTTGGAATGTCCTGTCTCAGTGGCTGGTTTCCCTACCAGAGATGCTGCTCTACATGACCCCAAGCCCCCATTATCACTTAACAATGCTCACTGAAGCTGGAAATCTCAGCTGAGAGGGGTCTGGCATCCCACACCGCAGCTGTCCCAGCCCCAGGGGGACCACTGGGTCCTGCAGCACCACGAAGCACCAAAAATAGAGGTGAGCAGTGAAGGGCTGATGAGGCCAAAGCAGCAGAGCTGCTGCCCTCCACCCACACACTTGCACAGGCGAGTTCCTCTGGCTTTGGTGCTTCCTCTGAGCTGGCCTTTCCCAGGAGCTGCCGTAACCCCAGCGTGCTGTTCCTAAACAAAGTGTGCGCCTGTGGCTGCTCCCTGGGGATGCTCAGAGTGGGCTGACGTGTGCTTGCCGGGATGCTTTGGGCTCCCCAGGGCTCTCTCAGCATCCCCAAACAATGAATCCTGCCTTTTGCAGACTGGGAGGTTTTGCTTGCCAGATTCTTCCTGGTCCCAGCCTGGAGTGGGTATTGGGGCTATCTGTTTGCAAAGGACAGAGTGGGAAATGTGTCCCCCTTCAGGCTCAGGATGCTCTGCCCTCAAGCATGGTCTGTGTCAGCTTTTCCACCCCCTGCTCATCCCAGGTAGCCATCCCCAGTGCAAGGGGCCCAGCAGGATTGCACCAGGGGTGCAATCTTTCTCCCTCTCCCACTCTGCCTGGAGCAGTCACGTCCTCAGAGCAAGGACACTGCCAGGAAACAACTCTGCTGAACAATTCCCAGCAGCCCTTAGGTCCCCACACATGGACCCACCAGACACATCTTTTAGTCCCTTGGGAGAAGCCCTGGGAAGAGCCATGTGCACAGCACGTCCCCTCTGCCTCCTGCTCCCCACATGAGCTGCTCTCAGGCTCGCTGGCTCCATTTCTGCACAGGGGGGTGACAGGGCCCCTGACACAGGGCCACCACCAGGCCTGGAGCTGGGGGAATCCATCCAAGCCAGGCCTGCATCCCTCCTGCAGCTGTCCTGCTGCCAGGCATGGAGCTGGCACTCCAGCCCTGTGCCATGAGTGGCACACAGGGATAACCTGGGCACTGCAGCCTGGCTCTCCTCAGCCTCCACAGCTGCCCAGAATGAACACCTCCCCTCTGGTTTTCCATAGATACAGAGAAAACATGGAGATAATGTCAGATAAGCAGCAAATCTCTCGGGCTGGCCCAGCCAGGGAATCATTCCCTGTGGAATTGTGTAGGCATTTACTAGCTTGGCAGGAGGGAAGGAGTCTGCCTTGCAAAAAAGGCAGAAACACAGATTTCAGCAGTGTTGTCATTACGGGGAGGGCTTTTTAATTCTTAAAAAGGAAAATTAAAGAAAGATGGGCAGGTATATTTTCAGGATAGCCAGTGCAGTTTTGCACTATTTCTTGTTTGGATCAGAAAGAAACAGAGAATGGTTAAGGTCTGTAAGATCATAGATTCCAACCCACCACTGCCATCTTCACCACTAAACCATGCCCCCGATGCCACATCTTTTTTAACAGTTCCAGGGATAGTGATTCCACCACTCCCCTTTGCAGCCTGTTCCAATGCCTGACCACCCTTTAGCATCCAAAAGATGAAAATGGTGGCAAGAGCTGATGGATCAAAGGGCAGTTTTCATCCTGTCCCTTGTTACAGTGCTAAAACAAATCGAAAAAAAAAAAAAAATCCCTTCTGGACACATGATAATGTTCTGCCTACTGAAAGTTTCTCAGAAACTTGATTTGAACTCGTTAAGATGCTGGGAGGATTTATAGCTGGTCCATCACCTGGATTCCATCCCCCCAGGGCAGTAGGGGTGTAGGACATCTGAGATGATGCCACCTCTCCAAGCTCTGTGCCCTCAGCAGCCCCAACAGCCCCAAATCCCCAGCCAAACCCACCCTCTGCTGCAGCATCAGTTGCAGAAGACCTTTTATCCCCCTTTCCAGAAATGAAGAAGAGTTGCAAGGGTGAGTTGGTGGCCCCCAAGGGGCAGTGGCCAGTCGGGGCCAGGAGCTGCAGGACCAGCAGAGCCCAGCACAGGGAGGATCTGGGGGAGCACACGGAGTCAGTTCACTGCAGGCCTTCTTTAATAAAAACATGAGTCAGCTGCTGGCGTGGGCAGTGGATTTTCTAAACATCCCCTCATATCCTGAGAAAGGGAAAAAAAAAAAAAAAAAAAAAAAAAAAAAAGAAAACGGGAGGGGGGGCTTGAGGGGAAAAAAAGAGAAAGAAAATAAAAGAAAAAGAAAACAGGGGAAAAGGCCAGAATTGAAAGCAGACACAGGGAGAGAGCAGCTCCTTCCCTGCGGTTTAAGGAGGCGATAGTCGGGCTGCTCCGGGCTCCTTTTGTTCGCTGTTCTGGGCCCTCAGCGCTCGCCCCATCTCAGCCCGCAGCACAGCTCCCCTCTCCTTGCAGCCACTTTGGCTTCTCCTCCTTTTATTTTATTTTATTTTTTTTTTCACCCATCACCCTCGTCCGGCGGGCGTTAATCGCGAGTTGCGCTCCGCAAAGGGTCCCCACACGGGGTGGAGGGAGGAAGTCGGAGGAGCTCCGCTCCTCATTGGCGAAGCAGCCTCCCCCCTTCTCCTCCTCCCGAGGTCTCTTTTATTTATACACGCACGCACACACGCGTGCACATCCTCGGCCCCGGCTCCGAGCAGGCAGAGCCCCCTCCCAGCTGGGCCGGGGGCTGCTCAGGGCGCTGTGAGATGCGCTAGAGCGGCAGAGCAGGGGCTTGGCTGCAGCCCAGCCTTGGCACAGCCTCGCCTCTCCTTTTGATTTTATTTTATTTATTTTTTTTTTCACTCCCCTCCTCCCTTCCACTTCATTTCTTTCTTTCCCTCTCTTTCGCCTTTAAGTGGAGAAGCCTTGCCAGCTGGGCAGGCTGGGAGGGCAGGGACAGCCTGAGCAGGCAGCAGATAGAGTTTGGAGGAGGAGAAGGAGGAATTTCGGAGCCTTCCCTTGGGACGTGCGGCGCTCACTCGGCTGGAGGGACCCTGCTCAAGGTAAGCTCTCATGTCGCCCACTCGGGGCTGACTCGCCTTCTCTGCCTCTCCAGATGGGACACGCCGTGCTGGAGCTGGCACAGCCCCGAAGGAGCCTGCCCTCCTGTCCCTGAGCCAGCCCGGCTGCTGGGAAGGGGCTTTGCTCCCCTCCAAGGGGCTGGCAGCCCGAAACACCCACCGGGCTCTGGGGAGATGGTGTGTGCTGGGAAACAGCTGAATTCTGCGGCATCCCATAGGAAAGAACATGGCATTAACTCTCACTGAGTCCTGGGTTGGGACAGCTGAGAGGAGCACGGGGATGCTGTGGCTGTAGGACAGGGAGCAGGGACCCGCTGCAGCAGGAGGAGGGCCCGGGTGATCTCTGCTTCTCCCGGGACCTGGGGCTTGCCCTGGCTGGTGGGAGGGCTGGAGGGTGCACGGGGAAGAGGCTGCCCACCATGTCAGTGAGAAATCCTTAAGTGTGAGTGTAGAGCAGTGTCACCCCACTGCCAGCCTGTCCACACACACACATGGCCATCCCTGACTGCAGGCTGCTCCAGGGACCCTGTCACCTCTGTTGTGGGCCATGGGGAGGGACATCTGCCAGCCCTGCCCAGGGTCTGTGCCTGCGAGTGCTGGGCACTGGAGAGGGCAGAGCTTGGTAAAACCCTATTAGGCAGGGATGTGGGCAACTATGCTGTCCTCAAAGCACAAGAGCTGAGGGCCTGCAGCAGGGCAGAGCTGGTCTGCAGTGAGGCTCTGACAGCCCAGGGACAGGGGTGAGCATGACCTGCAGGGCTTTGGTGCTCACAGTGGGCTCAGAGCATCCAGCTCCTGCACCCACCTGCCAGCTGGGAGTCATTCATTGTGGTGGACAGGGATGTTGTGCTTCTCCATCCTGGTCCCAGAGCAAGTGGGGTTTATGCTAAAGCATGGGCAAATAGCTTAAAGTAGTTGGTCTGGTGTGCAAACCCTGTGCTGGCAGAGGCTTGGCATTCCCAAATCTTTTCAGGTCTCCCATTGATGACAAGGATTAGCAATGTTGAGACCCAGTGCTTCCCAGAGGGCATTGAGGGGTGGCTGGGAGGTCATTTCCCCCTAAACACCCTGCAGGACAAGATACTTGTTCTCCCATGGCTCTTGGGAAATAAGTGAGTTTCATGTGGTCACCGAGATCTGGTGTCAAGGACGTGGCCAGGCTGGCTTGGAGGGGGAGCTGCCAGGCAGCTGCCCTGGTTGGCAGCCCTGACATGAGGCTTGGAGTCACTCCTTGACAGGGACGTCACCCAAGCTTGGGTGTGCTCTGGCTGCTGTGGCAGCCACCAGCCCTGGGCAGTGTCCCTGAGCCCAGGAACCACCCCTGAATCAGTCAGTGCATCAGGAGGGATCAGTGTTCGGGGCAAGCACCAAGTCACAGCAACCCCACTGCAGCATGCACAGGGCTCTTCTCTCTTCCTAAAGCTGCTGTCCCTTCCTCCAGCTCAGGAGCACGGAGGGAGAGCAGGCCAGGAGACAACAGACACCCAACTCCCAGTCCCTGGATCACCTCCTGCATTCCTGCCCAGGACTGGGAGTGTGGGGTGCCATGGTCAGTGTGCAGCAAGCATGGCCAGCTGCAGTTCTGCAGGCTGGGAGAAGTTAACCATGGCTTATTGTCCAGTCCTGGGCACATCTTGTGTGTTCTGCAGGGCTCTGGCCTGGGCTTGGTCCTGTGCAATCCCTGCATGAACCACCTGGTTGGTGGCTGAGCACACATTCTCACCCTGGGGTAGCACCAAGCTGGGCGTGCATGGCAGTGTGGGAGGATCCCAGGAGCTGCAGCAGAGCCCAGAACCAACCAGAGTGGCTGTAGGGGACACAAACCAGGCTGCAGCAGGGTGCCAGGAAAGCCAAGCTGTTCCTGAGGGATGTGCTGGAAGATGCATGGCTGGAGGCAGCGTAGAGAGGCAGGGTGGAGGGAGCAGCTCCTCCCCAGCTCCAGGTGCTTCGGCAGGGACAGACATGGAGTGGATGGGCTCAGGGACAGACATGGAGTGGATGGGCTCAGGGACAGCAGTGAGGATGATGAGAAGTCCAGAAGAACCTGCAAAGGACTGGGAGAGGGGTTGAGGTGGGTTGTTGGTCACTAGGTGTTGTGGGAAGGTGACACACAGTCTTCATGCACAGGAAAAGTCATCACAGAGGGAAAAGAGCTTTTAGGGGAAATATCTGTAGGCTTAAAGACAGAAGGCTGAGTTCCTTCAGCCTCACAAGTCTCAAAGCACACGTCAGGGAAAGCTCTGGCTGGGAAGAATGGGCACAGGACAATGACACCATGATCTCTTTCAGCCTCATTTTTGATGGGTCTGGGACAGGATTTCCAAGGCATTCAAAACAACACCCTCAGGGAGAGGAGAGCACTGAGCCTGTCTGCAGGAGCACAGCAAGACAGGATTGTGGCATTGAACACCAGAGTAAAGCTGAGATTGAGAAATGCTCTCCAGCTGTGGGAGTGATGCCATGCAAAAAGAGACCATGGTGGCTGGATGTGGCTTTGGCCAAATGTCCAGCTGCTGCCAGAGGCTCCAGGCAGGGACTTCTCTGCCTGGTCCTCAGGGTTCCTTTGGCCTTGGTGTGTGATGGGAAGTGGGATGGGGTTGCAGTGCTGTCCACAGCGTGTGATGGGGTTGCAGTGCTGCCCACAGTGTCAGGCTCCAGCAAAGCCCCTTCCTGGGATATGGTGGCAGAGGTCAGGGAGCAGAGGGGCCGTGCTGAGCCCCAGGGGAGCCCTGGCAGCTGGGGCTGCCTTTGACCCAGAGCTGGAAGGAGCTGGGACCATGTGGGCTTGGCTGGGTCTGTCCTATCCCTGCAAGGCAGGATTGGAGCTGAACCCTTCGTGGAGTTTGTTTGTTTGTACTTTAACCAAGGGAAAGAAATCCCCTGGAGAGGAGCTGCAGGGGGAGGGTCCAGGCTGGGCATTGTTTCCTGAGGGGCTGGAGCAGCTCCAGGAGGCTCCTTCCGCTCCGCCAGGCAAATTGGACATAACGAGGCTGGGTTTAGGGGTCGTGCTCCCCCTCCTCCTCCTCCTCCTCTCCCCCATTGCCTAATTAGGGTTCCCAAGCTCAGCTCACCTCTGTCCTGTTCTGCTGCCACTCAGACACCTCCTCCTGGAAGGGCAGCACGTTCCAGCACCACGGGGAGCCCAGAGCAGCCCCAGCTGTGACAGGGACACAGAGGGCTGCTGGCAAGGCCCATGTGCTGAGCAAGGGGGTCCCTTGGGCCCAGTGTCCCCCTGTGTGGTCACAGGAGCTGTGCAGTGATGGATGCCCCTCACACCCTGCTGTTCCAGCATCCCTGGGTGCACACCAGGCTGTGGCACACCCTGGTCTGTGTGTGCAACCTTCCCTGGCAACCACAACCTGCAGAACCAGAGGACCATGGTGTGTGGAGCCTGTGCAGGGAGCTCACAGAGCTCCCACAGAAAGGCTGATGCCAGCAGAGCCAGGGCAGGGCAGTGTGTGGTGTTTGTCCTGCACCCATGGATGGACTTATCCTCCCCAGGCCATGCCTGCAGGGTCACCTGCTTATCCATCCAGCAATTGACTCACACTCTTCCTGGGGCTCAGCAAGAGCCAGTATTTGATGGAGCTGGTGGGAAGCCGTGGGGTGCAGGAGCTGGGGCAGTAAGGGGTTGGAGAATGCAGGGATGTATCAGGGCACTGCACTAATTGCTAAACCCTGGAAATGCACCAGGAAACAGATGGAGCACCTTCTCCAGCCCCTTCTCCCTGCTGTGGAAGGGCAGGTTGGGCAGCACAGGGGTGATGCTCCTGGAGCAGCAGGGGATGGCCAGTGCTGCTCCTCAGCCCCTCTGCCTTCCCCCTTCCGGCCCAGCTCCCATGTGAAAGAGGCTGTGACTGAAATCTTAATGCTACCAAGAGCCAGCAATTGGCACCAATTAAATTGCTACATTCATGTTTGAATTGCTTTAACTGGCGAGACACACTGTCTTATTTATACAAAAAATATGTTTGCTTGTGGGTTTGTCTGAACCAGTGCCAGCAGAAAATGCACCATTTCAAGGCCTGTGCTCTGCAAGCTCATTCTCCTCTTCCAAACTGGAAGTCACCTTGGTTTCAGCCTTTGCCAGTCAATGGTGGCAGAACAGAAACACTGCTTTGCTCGGGGCTGGGCACTGCAGGCACCACGAGAGGGTCCCCTCCTCTCTGCCCACAGGCAGTGCCAAGTTTCCTTCTCCAGCCTGGGAGCTGTTTGGGAGAATATGGTCTGATTCAGGAGCAGGACTCGCTGCCCAGTTAAAAGCTGCACTCAGGGGGAGGGCAGGGGGTGCTGGCAGCTGCTGGTGCCAAGTCCTGCCTCAGCTTCTCCTCTGGAGGTTCTGTCAGGTTTTGGGGGTAGGGGCTGTTAGCAGAGCATGGGCGCAGAGGGGAGCTGATTTCTGATTTGTGACTGAGAGGGGAAGTTATAAAGAACCCTGCCTGCAGGTTGGCAAAAATGGTTTACCCTGCCTGGGCAGAGCATGCAGGAGGGGATTATCTGTCTCTGCAGTCCTGGTGCCAGTGTCACCATCCTGATCTTCCTGCCCCATGCAGGAGGGGTCAGAATCAGCTCACAGCACCCAGAGCTGCACCACAAGTTGCATTTTGCTCCCTCTCAGAAATCCAGAACAAGGCCAGACAAAAAATCCCTCTGAAAGCAGCCTCTGCCCTTCACACCCAGCACTGGCTGGCTCCATCCTTTCCCACCCTGGCCACAGTGCCAGGCTCCTCTGCAGCTCCTGCAGACAGGCACAGGGTGCCCTGACCACAGACGTGGTGAGTGCCTAATCCCAGCCACGAGAGCCTAAACCCCCAGAACAAAGCAATTTAGCTCGGGTCCCTGGGAGGCAGCTGGGAGGAGCTGGTGCAGCCACGGAGATTATCTCCTCCTCCTCCACAGATCTCAGGGAAATGCTCACAAGAGGATCAGGTTGCTCAGCCTTTGCTGGGGTGTTGGACTGGTAAGACCTCAACACTCTGCCTGCTCCTGGGGCTTTGCAAAGCCCCTACATCCAACTGGGACTTTGGATGGTTCTTTTTCTCATCCTGCCTCCGTTGCTCTCCCCTCACAGCTTATTAATGGTTAATTAGAGCCAGCTGGGAGCTGTGGCTCCAGCCCTGGCCCCACCAGAGCAGCCCCCCTGGGTCAGTGGCTGTGAGCAGGTGATGGAGGTGCTGACTGGCTGGGGACTGCTCTCCTCCCTGTGCAGACACCAGCAGAGAGCTTCCCTTCAATCACCATGGGAAGGCAGTCAGGGATTTCTGGCAGCCCCTGGGGATGCCAGGACAAGGGATGAGAAGCCAAGATAATCCCTGATCTTGGTTCCATGTTCCCTGCTTCCCTCATTCTCTGCTCTGGTGGGGAGAAGCAGCAAACAGCCCCTATCCAGTCTGACATGCCCAGGAGCTGGGACCCCTAAATGTGCCAGTTTGGGGGTGGAGGGGTAGGAGAGCTGAGTCACTCAGCCAGCCCCAAGGCTTTGCTCACCAGTTGGAGCAGCCAGGAGGAGGCAGGGAGATGTGTGGGTCCTGGTTTGGGTCCCTGCAGCAATGTTCATAGCTGACATTGCTCACATGCCTGTGAAGCAGCGTGCTGTGTTCTCCCAAAAATGTCTTTGCTGTCACGAGTAATAGAAAAATTATGGGATTGTCATGGACGGCCCTGTGCTGGGTATTTTAAAGCATATATTGGAAAAGAGCTCTGGGAAGGGCTGAAATGCTCCCAAGGGCCACACTGCACTACAAGGGGTGAGCCCTGAGTCTGCACAGGGCTGCTCCCCCACCCAAGAGCATCCCCAGACATGCACAATGCCAGACTTAGGGCTGTGCTCCAAAACACTGCCCAGCCTCCAGCAGCACCCCAGAGCAGTCCCAGCCCCACCACAGCCCTGGCACACATTGGCTGCCCCAGGGACACTGAAGTGGGCAGGATTTGATGCGGGTGAGAAGCAGGGGGTGCGCCAAAGGACAGCTGGGCATTGCCTGGCGCGTGGCAGGGGCAACCCCTCCCTCCTTGCCCAGGCCCAGGTGAAGCCTGGTCCTCACCCAGGGCTTTCCCACAGTCCAGGCCAGGCTTGCAGGCCCTGGGGAGCAGCCCACGGGGTCTGGCCTTTCCTCTGACAGCGGAAGCAGGGGAGCATGCGCAGCTGAAAGGGCCATGGATACCATCCCTGGGGCTGGGGGATTATTTATAACACTGGCACCTCTCCAAACAGATGTTTCTTTTTATTCTGAACTTGCACTAAATGGGTCACTCGTTTCCTCCGTCTCCCATGGGTTTAGAGCAGAGGGGGAGAGAGGAGGGGATGTGGGTGAGAGTGCAGGGCTCGCCCTGGTCCCACGTCCCTCCGTGCTGGCTCCTCACAGTGTCGTGGAGAGCCCGTGGCTGGAGATTTGCAGGGTTCTGTGCGTGGACATTGTGTTCCCCCCTTGCTCAGAGCGGGAGGATGGCCGTGGTCAGACAGGGCTCCGTGGGGCTCCCCACCCCATTCCTCACGTGGCTGACCCCAGGGCAGCTGAATCACTGTGCTGGGGCTCAGTGTGGACTTGTCATCCCCCCTGGCAGTCTCCCTCCCCTGCTTCAGGGTCACAGTCCTCGTTTTCAGCTTTCTGTCAAAGCCTGTGTCAGGGCAGGGTGCCCTGGAGGAGGCTGGGTGTGCCACCTCGTGTGCTGGCATCTGCTGCATGCAGGACCCTCATGACCACACAGCCATGTTCTCCAGATGCCACTGAGGCTGGGGGGTCCTGGGCAGGGGCTTTGGTCATGTCAGATCTGCTCCCTGATGCAGAGGTCGTCAGGAGAGCCAACCCCTCCTGTGGGCACAGTGTCCCTGGGCTCATCCCTCAGCTCATCCCCAGAGGTGGCATCTGCCCATGCTTCTCCTGTCTCCTGGAGAGCTCAGTCCCTACCAAGGCTGGGCTTTAATCACATCTTCACAGCCAAGGAGCTCTCACAAAACCACTCAGAGGGTTTTGGCATAGTGACACTCCCTGTGCTTGCAAGACTTCACCTCTCCCATCCTGAAACACGCCCAGATCCAGCACACTGCCCGCATGTACCCAGGCTCTCAGCATCCCCCGGTCTCAGTGTCTGGGGAAAGCCTTGGGGCCCGCTGGGCACTGGCAGGTGGCCAGGTGAGGAGGGGTTTGCCCCCAGGTGTTCATCCTGGGGCAGGGATGGTCTGTGGGATGCAGGGACTCCCCAGCCCTGCTGCTCCTCAGTCTGGTTTCAGATTTCCTACCCCTGTGTTTTATCAGCAGCCGTTTATGGGCCTTGGGATGACAAGCTCCCCATGTGTGTGCCCTGCCTAATTCCAGCCTTTTGCTGGGAAAAAGAAAAAGGGCTCTGTGATGATAATCTGGCCTGTGAGTAAACATGGTGTCATGGGAGCCAAGGGACCCCAGAGGAGAGATGTTGCAACTCCGGACAATTCCAGCCAAGGGGAAAAAAAAGCCAACAACCACTCAGTTTTATTTAGATTAAAGGGTGGGAAAGAAGCAGTTGCAGAGGCCAGAGGGAGGGTGGCAGAGGAAAACAGGACAAGCCAAGGAGTTTCACTGCAGGACAAGCAGGGTTTGGGTTTCAGGGGTCATCAGCCTTTGCTTGGGGAGCTTTTTGCCTTCAGAAGCGGGGGATGGTGTCCATGGTGTCCCCCCTCCTCCTGCCAGGAATGCCTTTGCTCCCTGGCTGTGAGTGGTATTGATCATGGGATCCATGGAGGGAATTTTTTATTGCATATGGGCACCCATGATCTCACTTAATGACTCAGATGTGATTAGACAGAGAAGAAATAAAGTATATTTGACTTCCCGCTAATTTGCACCAGATGTCCCTTGCCTGTTTGGCAGGACAGCGGGGCCATCAAGCATTGTGGGAGCGCCTGGAAGCACAGCCCTGCAAGAAAAGGGGCTAGAAATAGAAATCCAGAGGAAGGGAAAGGATTGGCAGCTGTGTGAGAGCTCCTTCCCAGTCAGACCAGATGCCCTCGTGGGCAGGGCCAGCATCCAGCACCCCTGCCCAGCACCACAGGAGCAGCAGTGAGGGCAAGGAGAGCAGAGGGAAGAGCAATGTGGGCAATGGATGCAGGAATTGCCCCTGGAAAGAAAAAATAGAGTTTGCTGAGGGGGGGCTGTGCACCCTGATTTTCAGCACACAGTGCATTCCCTGACTGGTGACTAATGGTCAGTAGGGAGCAGAGCTCCTGCCAAGGTGGCTCTCAGGGTGGCTGTGGCTGCTCTCCCTCTCCCCAGCGTGCTGAGCCATCCCTTTGCCTGTGCACCAGCTCTGCAGGCTGGTTCTCAGCTCCCTCAGCTCTGGGGGTGCTTGTGGGATCCCCACACACACACACTGGTTCTGCACAGGGCACTGGCTGTGGAGAGGCAAGAAACGTGGTCTGGGTGGGCTGGGAGGAGGGCAGTGGACTGGGAGAACATCCTTGTGTTCCTAACCCATCCTTGTGTTCCTAACCCATCCTTGGTGTTCCTAACCCATCCTCTCCCATGGTTTATGATGTTTACAGGACTGGAAACACCCCTGCCCTACATGATCCATGCTTGGGGATGGGCAGTGCCATGCAGTGGCTGCCATGTGTGTTCTGACAGGGTGCTGGGAGACACTCAGCGAGCAACTGCACACAAAAGGGGGCTCAGAGTATGGCAGGGCACACAGAGCAAAGTCAGAGGAAATTCTTGCCTTGTAACCCAAGAATAGTGAAGACTGAACCCACACAGCATATTTTGGGCATTAGCAAAGGCATTTTAGGCTTACTAGCATTCTTAAGCAAGAGAGAGGTCTGGAGTGGGGGAACATTATGAATCAGCAAGGTCTGGTGATGCTTGAGCTGCTTAGCAGGGCACCCTGAGGTGCAAGGAGCAGTAGAGGTGGCTCTCTAAATTCAGGTGGTACCATCCCCAGCAGAGGCTGGATGCAGCGATCCTTGTATCCACACTCCTGGGCGTTGCCCTGCTCCTGCTGCAGAAATTCCTGTCCCAGTTCATCAGCCACAGAGGCATCACCCCAGCCCTGAGCTGAGGAGGGACTGCGAGAGGAGGCAGAGGAGAAAGCTCAGCTGTCATCAGAGCTGGGATGCAGGAGAAACGGGAGCAGGCTGCTCTGGGAAAGCTGTGCAGTCATGGGATGGGGAATCATGAGACTTGAATCTGGTCCTGGCGTGGCGTGGCCCTGGCCATGGCCTTGGCCGTGCTGCTTGACCTCTGCTCTGGCCCTGTCACCTGTGTCCTGTCTGTGGGATCACAGGGCTCTGATGGCCTATGCTCAGTGCTGCTCTGGGGTGTTGGGGTGACCCCTTTTATTCCATCCCCCCTGCAAGAGCACAAGGCTAGAGATGCTCAAGCAGGATTCCAGCAGTGCCTGACCTCAGCCAGCCCTGGGACACTCCTTTGCCAGCTGGGGAAGCCAGCAGCCCCAGGGTTGGCTCAGCTCTCCTCATCTCTGCTGCAAACTCCGCTCTGCTCTGCCAGGCTGCTGTGATTACAGAGGGGAGATAAGGACAGGCAGTGTCTGTGTCACCAGGCAGGGACAGTTGCCTGTATCTGTGTCTTGTTTGGACTCCAGACCCTCCCAGACGCTCTCAGTCCAGCAGTGCCCAGCTCTGGCCTCACTGGGGGCAAGCAGGGACGTGCCAGCTGCTGGGACCAGCCTCCCCCACGGCACTTGGCCAGGCCCCAGCGTGGCCCCAGGACCTGAGCCCTGGTGGAGCTGAGCCCCTGGGGACACAACCACCCCACAGGCATGTGGGGCCACGTGTGCTGTGGGGCTGTGTCACCCCATTGCCCTGCTCCTGCTGCAGCCAGCCCCGCCAGCCAGCCGACCTCCTGTCTCCTCTCCCAGCCAAATTCCTCCTTTAGAATAATAAACAGTGTGGCTCAAGAGAAAGGCTCCTTTCCCTGCCTGGCTGGGACTGGTTTGCCTTCACATGGAGGAGCTGGAGAGGGGCAGAGGGAAGGACTGTACCAGTGCTGGCAGGGAGGGAGCTCTGTGGTGATGGGGATGGGGAGCTGGGACAGCACCTTGGTGGCTCTGCAGGTTGGGAGGCTGCCACAGAGCTGCAGGGCTGAGTGAAGGTGCTGGACCTGGCATTGCTGCAGGAGCTCCCTGGCCTTCGTGATTGTGCCTGGATGGGTGAAGGCAAAGGATCCCATGGCTTGGAAATACTCATGTCCTGGCTTGTGGGAAGGATGTAGGAGTCTGAGGAGTCTGTGGCACCCTGCTAACCCACAGAGGTGAGAGGAGGTCACCCAAGGCCACTGAGCATTGTGTAGGTGCCTGTGTTTGGGTCCCTGGGTGGGATAATGTCTGGGTGCCTGCTTCTGTACCACTGAGTGGGATTGCTCCTCCTCGTCTGGCACTCACAGTTCCTGCTAAGAACAAAAGCTGGGACTGAGGAGAGAAACAAGTGCTCTCAAAGCTGGCAGTGAGCTGGGTGCATTTGCATCCCTTGTGAGACGCCTGTGCTCACCCACATGTGCAAGCACACGTGTCCCCGTGCCAGGGAGGGACAGCCTTGTCCCTCTGTTCCCTCAGGACCGAGCTCAGCCAGCGGCTCTGAGCGTGCCTCTGCCCCGGCCGCAGCACACAAACAAGGGAGAGGTCAGCGCTCTCTGCGAGACGCTGCCACCCTCCCACTCTGCTTGGGAAGCATCTCCAAGAGAAATGCCTTTCTGCAAAAGCAGCAGCTTTATTAAAACCAGCTCTGAGCACAGCGCAGGCGGCCAGGGGCAGCAGGCGGAGGCTACGGGGCTCGCAGAGCTCGCTGCAGCAGCACCCCTGCTAGCCCAGCACACTCCAGCTAGGCCAGGAACAGCATCCCTGCTAGCCCAGCACCCCTGCTAGCCCAGCACACCCCAGCTAGGCCAGGAGCAGCAGCAGCACCCCTGCTAGCCCAGCGCTAGCCCAGCACTCTGCTAGCCCAGCACCCCTGCCACCCCAGCACTCCTGCTAGGCCAGGACCAGCATCCCTGCTAGCCCAGCACCCCTGCTAGCCCAGCTCCATCACCTCTACCAGCCCAGCACCCATCACCCCTGCTAGCCCAGCCCCAGCACACACAGCCCTGCCAGCCCATCTCCATCACCCCTGCTAGCCCAGCCCAGCCCCAGCACACACAGCCCTGCCCGGCTCCCCGCTCCAGCAGGCAGGGTTTGCCCGTCAGTGACCCTGCAGAGATCGCTGCTGCAGGTTGGAAGCTGTCTGTCTGTCTGTCTGGCTGGCTGTGTGGGATGCCCAGCTGCAGCAGGACTGGCAGTGACAGCCAGGGAGCTGCACAGGCAGATAAAAGCTGGGCATGAGCTTGGGAGGGTCTTAGGGCTAACAGGCAGGTATCTGGGGGCTGGGGTGGTGAATGCAACCTGGCTTGGGCAGGCAGGCAGGGAGGGGTCAAAGGAGAGGATCCCAGTTGTCCTTACAACCTTGAACATTGAATAATGGATGAATCACACACCTCTGTAAAGGAGAATGGGGAAAGGAAGGTGATTGTTCTCATGGCAGTGCCTTGGGGGGCAGAGATTAGATTGTCCTCCTTCACTCTTCTGCAGCTTGGTGCTCTGAGGGTGGGTGCAGAGAGGTCACATTCATTTACAGCCTGAATTTCACCTCGGTCCTTTCATCCTACCCACCCCCATCTCTTGCCCTAAGTGCTCTTATCCCCTCTGGCAAACGAAGAGAGAGAAAGAGTTACAGGGATTTTTTCCGGAGGAGGGAGACGGACGCTGCTGAATAAGCTGGAGACCTGGAAGGATTTGTGGTAGATCAGACTTCTGTTGAGCCAAAGCAAGAGAATAATAAAAACATCTGACAAGCGCACGTCATTTAAAAACCATTTCCTCCTTAACATCAAGCAGGCCGGGAGGCCGCTCCAGGGCCAAGGCAGAGCTCAGTGAGAGCCTGGGGCTGCCTCAGCCGGTCCAGGTTGCCACTAGCCCTGCTCCAGCCTGGCAAGAGCTCCCCAGAGCCCTGCCAGCATCTCAGGGGGCTTCTCCTGGGGTCTGCCCTGGGGGGGGCCCGTGGCAGGGCAGCAGCTCAGCCTGGGCAGAGCTGGGAGGTTCAGCCCCATGCAGGAGCATCCCCGAGCTCCCCAGTGAACTCATCTCCCCCAGGCACAGAGAAGCCTTTTCCTTTACTCTTCCTCTTGTCCGTGTGTTCATTTTGCTTTTCAGAAATGCTCCTTCCCACCCCTGCAGCACCACGGGGAGGGGTATCTGTCACCCCAATGCACAGGAGACACCCCTGCTCTTAGGGAGCTCTGGCCTCGTCTCCTTTGGCTCCTGCTTTGCACCAGGGAGGGCTTGAAAAGCTCTGTAGAAAGAACATTTCTTGAGAAATGTTGATTAGAAGAACTTTAAACTTTAAACTTTAAAAAACCCTCATAGATATTCTGTTAAATTTATGTATTTAAAAGTTAAATACAAGAAACTGGTTTTTTGGTGAAGTTTCTTCAGGCTTGTTGTGGTTTAACCCCAGCCAGCAACCAAATGCCATGACAAGGCTTCTTTTCTTTCATTGGAAGGAGCAAACAATGTGGGAGGGTTGCAAGGGGATCTGTTTTCTAGCAAGTTTTATCTCACAGTGACTGAGGGAAGAAAAACGAAGGAAAAAAGGCAAGTGGTAAAGCAGAGGAAGGGAGGGAGGGAGGGAGGGAGGGCTCTGCCGAGGGGGAGAGGCATTTCCAGCTGAGATGAGCAAAAGTTGACACAACTGCTGGAGCCTCCAGCAAAATCCCTGTTTACCAGTGGGAGAAGCCTTAGAAACTGCAGATCCAGCATGAGAGGGAAGCACCACTCCCCCAGGAGGGAAAGGCTGAAAACTGGAGAGATTGAAGGTTTCTGAGGTGGAGAAGTGAGGCCAGGGACCCCTGCCCAGGAGAGCCGAGGGACCCCTCCTGTGCTGAGTGCTGTGCTCATGTCACTTTGCTCCTGACAGGACTCGGACACCAAGCCCAGGGCCCAGCATGGCGTGCCCCACTCTCAGGACGTGTCTCTGCCTCCTCATCCTCACTGGTGAGTGCTGTGCTGGGCAGGGTGTGTGATCCTGGGGGCTCACCTCGGGGTGAGGGGAGGGAAGGGGCAGTGCCATGGGGAGGCACTGGAGTGCACAGCGTGCCCCAGGCACATCTGTCCCTGCTCAGATCCCTGGGCTGACTCAGTCCTGTGCTGGGGTGGATGTGAGGTGCCCTCCTGCTTCATGGTGGGAGGAGGAGACCTCTCCACAGGCAGCAGTGCCAGGTGTGCTTAGACATTCCTTAGCAGACACCTGAGAACCCACATTAGCTGGACACCCCACAGGGGGGATTTGGTCAGATCCCAAATATCCAACAGCCCCCCAGCAAGGCACCAGGGCTCCTGGCTGCACCTGGGCTATTCATATTCCTGCAAGTCCCTGGAGCTGTCCCCAGCTGTCCTGCCCATCTGTGGGGACACCAGAGGGGAGTATGTCACAGCCCCATTGGGACATCTGGGCAGATGGTGAAGCAAGGAGGCTGGGAGAGACATGGGGAACCATACAGGAAGACCTTGCCTGCTCTATTGCTTCCAAAGGATTTCCTGCAAGGTTTTGCTTTCATTCCTTTTTCACTTTCTTGTAAACTGTCATTGTTTCAGCCTCATCTGGTCGTGTCTGACACTGACTGTGTGGACAGGCAGCCAGAAGAACAAGGAATTGCCTCCTATCCTCCTTGGGGGTTCTCCACCCAATATTGCCACAGACAGCATGGGCTGCTTTGAACACTGCTGAATCCTGTCATATCTGATTTGCTCTCCAGGCGGGGTTGTAGGAGGTACAGGGAATGAAGGTGACCCACCAAGGTCTGGACTGGCAGGACATTTTTGAGGAGACCGTGGGTTTGTCAGTGCTGATTACACTAGGGAAGGCAAACCCAGGAGAGTTATTTTTCAGTGTAAAGGCTGACACTGCAAAGCAAACCCATTGCCATGAGGTGTGCTTCTCTGTGGATTGCAGAGCAATTCAGTTTGGTCTCACTTCTCTCTCAGGTCTGCTGGAGGTGACGTCTGGGGACCGCAGGCTGCACATCGAACCCGGGGACACGGAGCTTGTCCTCAGCCTCCACAGCACCTTCTCCCTCCTGTGCTATGGGGACAGAGAGCTGCTCTGGGAACGGGAGGGGCAGCCCCTCAGTGCCTCGCTGGAGCACAGGGACGGTGTGTTTGTCAGCAATCTCACCCTCAGGAACGTGACAGGCCATCACACCGGGGAGTACACCTGCACCTACAGCCCTGAGCAGGCTCCAGAGCCAGCAGAGAGGAGAGCCCTCTACATCTATGTTCCAGGTAGGGGACAGCATGTCCTTGACTGTGGGTTTCCATGGGGTTTAGCAACCAGGAAAAAAAGGGCTTTGACTTATTGTTCTGTCTCCAAGCACCTGGAATCCCCAGATCCCTTCTCCAATGGCAGGAGAGTCCTCATGGTGGGTCTCTCTGGCTGTGGCATGTCTCTGGTGTGCCAGCTCATGGAGAGTGTGGTGTGCTGGGACAAGTGGTGTGGGAGCAGTGGTGCTCAGTGGTGCTGGGTCTCTCTCACCCTCTGATGACATTTGACAAGCACACAACAGCTCTACTTTCCCCAGGGAAGGATGGGAAGAAGCAGCCCACTGGCATGGAGTCAGGGCCCTGTGGTGGAGTACTCCTGGAGGAGCACAAAACAGCCCTGGTTAAGCTTCCAAACAGCATTCTCTAACCAGAGTTCCCTCTCTCCCACAGATCCCTCCCTGGTTTTCCTCCCTGCAGTCACCTCTGAAGAGGTCTTCATCTTCATCACGGGCTACACAGAGGCTGTCATCCCATGCCGTGTGACCAACCCACAGATGCAGGTCACCCTCTATGAGAAGAAGGTGGAGAACCCCATCCCAGCTACATATGATCCACAACAGGGATTTAAAGGCTTCTTTGAGGATAAAACCTATTTCTGCCGGACATTTGTGGATGACCAGGAGGTGGATTCAGACACTTTCTATGTCTACAGGATCCAGGGTGAGCTGACATTGTCTTAGCACACTTGTGCACCTGCTGTGGCTGTTTCTTCAGGCCAGTGGCAGGAGACACCCAAGTTCTCTCCCTGTCTTCTCAGTGATGATCAATTTGGAGGCTGTATTTAGTTCTGTATTAGAGAATGGGTTTTGCCTACAAGCCAGCTCACTCCCTCAGGGAAGACAGTTCTCAGTGGACCAGTCCACCCGGGGTAAATGGACTGGGTGCCCACTTATGTGGTATTCACATGCCCTCTGAATGGAGAGAAGCAGAGAAAAGAATGATCAAAACAATTCTTCTCTCATTTGCTGCTCCTGTGTTTTTGAATATGTGGAATCTGTTGGAAAATTGTTTACCCAAGGTGATTGCTTGATTGGATTCTGGTGTTTTGATTCATTGATCAATTGGATCCACGTGTGGGTGTTAGGTCTGTTGGCTGACAGTCTTGAGTTTTCAGTGGTAGTTAGAAGTAAGTATGATGTAGTATAGTTACAGGATAGTATAATGTAATATAATATAGTTTTAATGAAGTGAGCGTTCAGCATTCTAAAGCCATGGAATCAGATGACAGTAATTTCCTTCTTTGGGGGTCCTGCTTTTACAATACACTTATCCCTCCATAATTCCTTCCTCTCTTCCACCTCTCCCACAGTGTCATCTGTGAACGTGTCCATCAGTGCAGTGCAGACCATGGTGCGCCAGGGGGAAAACGTCACCGTCATGTGCACCGTGAGCGGCAACGAGCTGGTCAACTTCAACTGGGACTATCCCCGCAAGCAGGTGAGTGCTCCACACCCACAGGCTCGGGCAGCAGCTCCAGCCTTCACCCACATGTGCCATGGCAATCACTCAGTGATATCCCATGGCAGAAGTTATGGGATGCTGCTGCTGCTGCCACACAGGGAGGTTTGATGGGGATATGCTTGGGTTAAGACTGTCTGTCTCAGGGGTCTCTCACTGGTGTGTGTTCCCTGTCCTGTGGCAGCCAGACTGGGGTCCTCTACCACTTTATCCCCCCTCCCTGTGAGCCCAGTGGCCAAACATGGTTTTGGCTCCTCATACCACGTGTCCTGTCCCCATTTTGCAGGCAGGGAAGGCTGTGGAGCCAGTGACTGACTTTCTGCCTGGATCCACTCATGAGATCCGCTCCATCCTCATCATCCAGAATGCAGAGCTGGAGGACAGTGGGACCTATGTCTGCAATGTCTCTGAGGGCTACCATGAGAAGACAGACAGGAAGGACATCACTGTCCAAGTGATTGGTGCGTTGCTGCCCACACACCCAGAGCCACCAAACCGTGTGGGCGTCCAGGCAGGATGTCCCAGAGTGACCCCACTCCTCTCTCACAGCCTCCAGCTTTATCCCCTCCTCACTTCTGCTCAAAGTAACCATGACAACAAGCCAAACCTCACCCCATGTCACCCCTGCCCGCTTCTTGGCTTCAAAACATCCCAAATTTCCCTTCATGGCTTTTGTGATCGTTTAGGACTCTTGAGGGTATTGGTAAGAGCTCCTCTGCACTGTGCAGTGCCAGGGTGATGTTAAGATATGTTGTCTTCCATCTGCATCTGACCCTCTTTCATCTAGTTTGAGGGAAACTGCCCCATCTCCATTATCTCCACAAGATAACAGCCACATGCTTCTGCCCTAAGAGCTCCTCTGCTCCAGTGTGGCTCTGCATCCACATCCCCTCAGACACAAGCCTGAAGTGTTGAGGGATGGATCTGGAGCTGCCCCACCACTTCTGGGTGTTCAGAGAGTTTTGTTCCAGATTCATGTTTATCCAAAGGGCCAGGGAGGGGGCTGTTCCCCTTTCTGACCACCCTCTTCCTCTTGCCTCAGAGCGTGGCTTTGTGCAGTTCCACACCCACCTGCCCAGCACGGTGTATGCTGAGGTCCACAAGAGCCACACTATCCAGGTGGAAGTGGAAGCTTATCCCCAACCCAGCATTGTGTGGCTGAAGAACAACAAGACGCTGACCATGGAGAGCAGCAGCGAGTTCACCATCACCAGCAGGAACCTGTCAGAAACCAGGTACGGGCCCATCATTCCTCACCAGGGTGCAGAGATTGGGTAATTCACAAAGGAATCTCCAAAATGCTGGTTGGGCACACTTGGTGATTGAATAGCTTTCTGTGAATGGATTTTGGGCACTCCTTAGGTGGGTGGGAGCATTACCAGTCCCCGGGTACCTTCCCACAGCCATCACTCTGGGGCTGTGTCTCCCCAGGTACCAGACAGCTCTGGTGCTGGTGCGGGTGAAGCAGGAAGAAGGAGGATTTTACACCATTCGGGCTTCCAATGAGGATGATGAGCAGGAGATCTCCTTCCATCTGCAGATAAATGGTGAGGATGGGCATGCACACACATGGCTGAAGAGAACGGGAGCAGCCTCAAGGGGTGGCACCATCCTTTGCTGCAGAACCCTCAGAACAAAGCCCTTACTCCTGTGGCTGCAGCTCCAGAGTGGTCTTGCTAAAAGAAAGAGTGTTCAAGCCTTAGCCTCAGAGCAAGGGAGACAGGGAGGCAGCACAGACACCATCAGCTTGGCCCAAGGTAGTAGATGTAGAGATGACTTTACAGCTGTGATGTCCTGGGCTTTCCCCCATGCTCACCCTGCTCTCCAGTCAGGCTGTGTGGGGGCAGATCTCCTTCATAACCCCCTCAAACCTTACTCTTTTTGCTGTTCCCTTTCAAAAATAAACCACAATGGATGTGATGAGTCCCACCTCATCCCTAGGCTATGGCAGGGATACAGTAGACTCACATTCCCCAGAGGAATCATGTTCCCCTTCCATCCTGCAGTAAGGAAGGAGGGTTAATTCCCACCACTGTCTTTTGGTTTCAGTGCCAGCTAAAGTGGTGGAGCTCAAGGAGAACAGCAGTGCCAGCAGTGGGGAGCAGACTGTAACATGCTCTGCTGAAGGCATGCCCCAGCCAGAGATCAGCTGGTCTACTTGCAGCGACATCAAATGGTGAGTGAGGGATGGAGGCCATGAGAACAGCCACACTTTTATTTGTTAGAATAGCAGGCTGTTATTTAATTGCATTCTGCTGGCACGCTCACCTGGGCATCCCCTGGTGGTGTGTGGTGCCTGCTGGCTCTCAGGTGCCTTTGTCCTCTCTGGAGCAGGTGCAGCACCACGGGCCAGCCCACGCGGCTGCTGGGGAACGAGTCGGCCGAGCTGGGCGTGCAGACCAACGCCTCGTACCACGCCGAGCGGCAGCTCTACCGCGTCAACAGCACCCTGCAGCTGCACAGGGTGCACGAGCCCCTGCTCCTCAGGTGCACCGTGCACAACTTCCTGGGCACCAGCTCCCAGGACATCACTCTGGTGCCACACGGTGAGGGCTGAGATGAGTTGTACTCAGCACTGGTGAGGCCTCACCTGGAGTATTGCGTCCAGTTCTGGGCCCCTCACTTTGGGAGGGACGTTGAGATGCTTGAGAGTGTCCAAAGGAGAGCAACGAGGCTGGTGAGGGGCTTGGAACACAAGCCGTATGAAGAACGACTGAGGGAGCTGGGGTTGTTCAGCCTGGAGGAAAGGAGACTCAGGGGTGACCTTATCACTCTCTTCAACTTCCTGAAGGGTGGCTGTGGTGAGCTGGGGGTCAGTCTCTTTCTCCGGGCAACAACAGACAGAACAAGAGGACACAGTCTCAAGCTGCGCCAAGAGAGATACAGGCTAGAATTAAGGAGGAAGTATTTTACAGAAAGAGTGGTCAAATACTGGAATCATCTACCAAGGGAGGTGGTAGAGTCACCATCTCTCAAAGAGTTTAAAAAAAGACTGGATGTGGCACTTGGTGCCATGATCTAGTTGAGGTGTTAGAACATGGGTTGGACTCGATGATCTTAAAGGTCTCTTCCAACCTAGAATTTCTGTGATTCTGTGATTCTGTGTGAGTTTTGGGCCAGTAGTGGGGAGACAGACCTTTCTGTGCCGCCAGCCTGGAAACCCGGGTGCTTCTGCCCCAAATGAAGCTTCCTTTGGGTTGAACAGAAAAGATTGTTCCAGTGGGAGTGTGGAGCCCTTATGTCCAATGGCCATGGATATGCTCTTCCCCCTACTGGCAGGGTCATCTCTCCAGGGAGGCAGGACAGGAGTGCCTGAGCAGGTCCCCAGTGCCTTGTTGTTAGCCCACAGGTCACTAGATGGTGCCACGGACTTGAACATCCCAAATATGAGGAAGGATGGTCTCAGCCCAGGCCCATGGCTGACAGCTCTCCCCCAAGCAAAACAGCCCCTCTAGATCTTTTCACGCTCCCATGGCCATACCTCTCCTGAGGCAGAAGGCATCATCACCCCATCATCCCTGGGGGCTGCAGGTGCTGGGAAAGTGTGCCCAGGAGGAGACTGTCCCTACCCAGAGAACAGCTCAGGGTCAATGTCTGGGGGAGGAATGTGTGGGGACCTCTCTGCACTCCTCTCCCCTCCTTTGCCTGTCTGCTCAGGCCATGCAGGAGTGGAAGGGTCTGACTGCTGTCCCTGTTCTCTTTGTAGCCTTGCCGTTCAAGGTGGTCATCATTTCTGTCATCCTGGCCCTGCTGGTCCTCACTGTGATCTCTCTGATCATCCTGATCGTGCTGTGGCAGAAGGTAAGAGAGGAGAGTGTTCCCAGGCTGACACAGTGGTACCCCAGGGTTGGGGTGGCTGGGCCTGATGATGTCCCAGCTCACCAGGATCTATGGGCCTCCATCAGTTCCTGTGTGGCCGTGGCATCTCTGGGGTAGATGGGGAATGAGACAATGGCTGTAGGGACCAAAGGCTCCAGACACATCCCTCACACCCTCTCTGACTCCCAGCCTCTCAGATGTCTCATTTTCCTCTGCTCCCTTTTCCAGAAACCTCGTTATGAAATCCGCTGGAAGGTGATTGAGTCGGTCAGCTCTGATGGGCACGAGTACATCTATGTGGATCCCATGCAGCTCCCTTATGACTCCACCTGGGAGGTGCCCAGGGACAAGCTGGTGTTAGGTAAAGGTTTTGCAGTCCCCCGATGGATTCCTGAGGTCCTGGCTGTCTGGGGGTGATAATCCAAAAGGGACCTACCCAGAATCCAAGAGATCCCTGGAGATATGATGTGGTCCTGGGACAGGGGGATCATCTAGGACCATGGTGGGAGGCCAGCTTTCCCCTTTGGCATTAAGCATGTTATTATTCCTGGCTATTCCACCTTGCAGCTGGCAGTTCTGGGAACCAGCCCCAAACCCAAATACCATAGCTAATGGCCTTGTCCATGACCACCAAAATGACTGCAGCAATGCTGGTGTGGTTTCAGACAAGAAGCTGTATTTTCCAGGCTCCTCTCCTCACCTCTCCTCTAGAGCATTGCCAACTTTTCCTCCTGGCTGTCTCCTTGCAGGACGCACTCTCGGCTCCGGTGCCTTTGGTCGTGTGGTGGAGGCAACAGCCCATGGCCTGAGCCATTCCCGGTCCACCATGAAGGTGGCAGTCAAAATGCTCAAGTGTGAGTTCTCCTCCTTTCCCCACCCTAAAGCTACAGGAGCAGTCAGTGCCACACTGTCCCCTCCTTGCCCTGCTGCTCACGCTGGCTCCCCCCTACAGCCACAGCCCGCAGCAGTGAGAAGCAAGCCCTCATGTCTGAGCTGAAGATCATGAGCCACCTGGGACCTCACCTCAACATCGTCAACTTGCTGGGGGCCTGCACCAAAGGAGGTACATGAGCCCTGAGCACCCTGTCTCTGCTTCCCTGGGCTGTGCTTAGGAGGACAACTGTCCTTAGATAGAGTAATTCCTGTTTTCTGGTTCCAAATGATTCAACCTTCTCCTAAGAAAGCCATGTAGGACACTGAACAACTTTCTTCCAACCTGATTGAAACGGGGAAGGCCCAGTTAACCCTCATCTCCCTCCACAAAAACAAATTTCAAATGCCAAAAAATGCTCAGTACCAGACAGGTGGCTTTTCCCTTTGGCCCTGCCTTGACGCCGTGCAGTCTGCTAATATTCTTGTGCAGTGAAATTCACGGCCAGGGTGGCCAAGGCACGGCTGATGCAGGTGTTGTGTCCCACCAGGACCCATCTACATCATCACGGAGTACTGCCGCTACGGGGACCTGGTGGATTACCTGCACCGCAACAAGCACACCTTCCTGCAGGCCTGCGGGGACAAGGCGCGGCGGGAGGCGGAGCTCTACGGGAACACCCCCAAGGAGGACCCTGTGCACAGGTACGGGAAAGCGGCTCTCTCCTCCTCCCTGCTGCCTGCACAGGTACGGGAAAGCGGCTCTCTCCTCCTCCCTGCTGCCTGCACAGGTACCGGCAAAGCGGCTCTCTCCTCCTCCCTGCTGCCCGCCCCGTCCTAGCCCCATCACGGAGGGAGGCTGGTACTCTCAGGAAGGATCCTGCATTTCTCCGGAGCAGTGAAATAAACGCTGGCCCAGCACTGGGACACAGCTGGCTCCTCTGTTACCTTGTTAGACCAGCCCATGTGCCGACCAGTGACCTCCAAGCAGCTCCTGACAGCGAGGAGTTAGCAAACTGGAGCCTGAGTTTGCTAGCACACCTGCCAGCTGCTCCGTGCCAGTTGGGAATATTTCCTGGCATCATTAACTTTATTTGCACAACCATAGCCATGCACTGAGTGCAGAGACACAGGGTTTTCCAGCATGTCTTAACTGCTGGAGATCTCAGCTCTGCATTTCCAGGGCAGGTTGAGTTGCTACTGAGCCTAAGGGAGAAGTGCCACAAGGAGGGCAATTGCGCAAGAGGTGTCACAAGGAAAGGGAAATGGTCCTTTGTCCTTTATCTGGTTGCCAGCTGTAAGGGATGCAGGCACAGCAGTGCAGAGCAATGTTCCCCTGGGAAGTTAGAAAGCAGCACTTCCATCATACCAAAACAATAGTAAAATAGAGTAGTGTTACAGCTCCCCCCTGCCCTTTCTGCCTGAAGGCAGCTGAGATCTTCCTAAGCACTATTCCATTTGCACAGCACTTCATCCATGGTGCAGGGCTTCTCTGCCAGCTATGTGGGACATTTCAGTGCTGGGGCTGAGGGTTTGGGAGTTTCAGACTCACAAATCATTGCCCCCAGCCCTCATGTCTCCTCCTCTCCTCTGGGTCTGAGCAGCCTCTTTGCTTCCCCCACAGCCACCTCTCCATGTCTGTCGAGAGTGACGGGGGCTACATGGACATGAGCAAGGATGACTCCCTGGACTATGTGCCCATGTCTGACATGAAGGGTGAAGTCAAGTACGCTGACATCGAGTCTTCTAACTATGGCACCCCCTATGAGCTGGACAGCTACTCCCCCTCAGGTAACAGCCTGGCCACAGCAGGAGGGAGAGGTGCTTGTGCTTTGGGTGCTGGATGCCTTTGCTTGCAAAAGTCACTTCTGGAACTTGTCCAGAAGCAGTGCTAAATGTCCTCACAATGAGAGCTCCCAGCTGTGTCCCTTTGTTTCTGGAGGCAGAGCATTCCCCAATGTGTCCTTCTGCTACTGGGAGGCTCACCAGTGTGCTGGGTGACACCAGCATCCATCTCTGATGTTGGTAACACCAACGTCCATCTCTGCTTGCCCTCCAGCTCCTGAAAGGACAGACCGGGTGACACTGATAAATGAGTCTCCACTCCTCAGCTATATGGACTTGGTGGGCTTCAGCTTCCAGGTGGCCAATGGGATGGAGTTCCTGGCTTCCAAAAATGTATGTATTCTGGCTGGTCTGTAGTGGTGGTGGCCAGCAGTGTGTTTTCTGCCATGTCCTGTGGTCAGCTTCCTCCCACTGTCCCTCTGTCCGTGCCAAACTCCTTGTGGGATAAGTGGCTGTGCAATTGAAGAGCTGCTGACCACTTCCCTTTGGAAACACAGTCCTGGAGATCAGCATGACTATATTTGCATGTGACAGCTAACCCTGGCTCACACTGAGCTTCAGACCTCAAATTCCCTGACTCTGTGCTCCTCCTGAGCCGTGTTCAGCACAGCTGTGACATTATATCATCCCTGTTTACTGGGATGGCCTAATAACCTGCAGGCAGCTAAAGCACCAGACACTCTGCAGCACAGCAACTACTCTTCCTAGACACCCTTATTGCATTGCATGCTCTGAGCACCCCAGGGCTCAGCAGAAATGCTTGTTCAGTGGAAATTAAGCCACCATGGAGGACTAGATTCTGGAGTTTCCTAAGGTCTGGCTTAGCCCAGGGCAGGCAGTAATATAGCTGGATTGTGTGAAGCATCACACAGGGCAGGGCTAACAGGAGGAGTCAATGGCATCAATGCAGAGAGAAATTCCTGGCTCTGTGCCCCCAGCCAGACTGTCTGATCCCTAAAAGTGCATGGTCAGTGCTCCCACAGCAAAAGTCAGGGCTGCTCATAGAGAAAACATCCAACATGCTGGCAGACTAGGAGGCACAAGCCAGCCTGGTGTAACTCTGATGTGTTCTGGCTGCTGGGCTGGGTTGTCCAAACAGAGATGGAGACACCCCCTCCTCCCAGCCCACCACATCCCCTCGCTGGGTCCAGCCCTGGCAATCCCCTCTCTGCTGGGGTGGTCAGGTTCCCCTGCTGGATCTGCATGGCTGATGCTGTCATGGAGGAAGCAGTCCAGGCAAACAGCAAAAATGTGTCAGCTCTGCTGGTGGTGGAGCCATGATTGTCCCTAGAGGTGAAGGAGACACCTGAAATGATGAGAGGTGACTCCTGCAGCCCCAGGTGTGGGCTGGTGCTGGAGCTGGGCTGTGTTCTCAGGCTGTGAGAAGGCTCCTCACAGTGACAGTGCTCTGTGTCCCCCCTGCAGTGTGTGCACCGTGACCTGGCTGCCAGGAATGTCCTCATCTGTGAGGGGAAGCTGGTGAAGATCTGTGACTTTGGCCTGGCGAGGGACATCATGAGGGATTCCAACTACATCTCCAAAGGCAGTGTGAGTACCAGTGTGAGCCTTGCAAGCTCCTTCTTCCCAGGGCTCTGGGTCTGGCACCCCCCTCCATAGTCCCTCTGTGAGCCACCTGTCCACCAGTGTGCCCAGAGGTGGTGACAGGGCAGGACTCTCAGGAGATGATGTCAACAGCCAACCATCCTTCACTTTGTTGGCTCTGCACACTGTCAAGTAGTAGAATTGCTTGCTCACATCTCTTGGCTCTTTACAGAAGAACCTGAAGTAGCAAAACTCGGGATTGTCCCCTGTACTCTGTCCTGATCACAGCAGCAGTGCTGCACCCTGCCAGCTCTGAGTGTGGTCCTGAGCCTCAGGCAGGAGAAGGGCAAGGTTGGTAGGGCTGTAGTGACTCACTGACCACTCTGGGAAGAGATTCACAGGATTCTGCTGTAACCACTAGACCACAAGTTAAGAAGAAGTGTCTTCTTGCAAGCAGCTACTTTCCAGAGAGATGTCTCCAATCTTTCATGCAGGAGAGGACAAGGCTGTAATTGAGCTTTGCCAGAAAGCATTTCCTTGTGATTTTAACAACAACCTCTCTACTCCAGCCCTGAGGCATTTGTGAATCTCCAATCCCAAGCAAAACAGGCCATGTAATTCCCAGAGAAACTGAGGCTGAGAATGCAGACAGGTGCCTTAAACCCAACCTTTATCTAATCTGCAAAGTTCTGCAAAGCTCTCTCATGCTTTCTCCCACGTGCTGTCAAACAGGTACTCAGAGCTTGGTCAGGGAGACCCCCCCTAGAGGGGTTGGGGTTTTCAGTCCAGCCTTGACATAGCTGGTTTCCTGTCCAAAATGGGAAATGAAACTGAGCCCCTTTGCAATCCTTCCTGGAGAATATTTTGGTATTCATTGTGCAAGCAAATCCCAGGAGCAGCAGCCAGTTCTGCATACAAGCTGGACAAGTGAGGCTTTCGTTTTTATTACTCTGAGTGAGTAAGAACAGAAAATAAGCTGGATGTTATCTTTTCTGGTCATCCCTTATCCTCCTCCAGCCTGGCCTCAGGTTTCCAAAGTCAGGAGTCTTTGGTCAGATTGTGCTAGCCAGTGGCCTCCTTGAGAGTGAGGGAACAGAGAACACACACTGTGACATGTGTGCATTCATCACGGCAGGTGGGATGGAAATGGACACAGCACATCCCTTCTTTCCTCCTGCCTGCTGGGTCTGTTCTGCACAAAGAAAGAGGCCACTGGTCCCTCCCAGAACTGACTGACAGCAGATGTCAACAGATGTGTTGGACTCACAGGCAGATCTGGAGGGTCTTCTTTGATTGTAATTTCGGTGTCAGGCTCTTATCTGTTTAAACAACTGCTGTGGATACAGATGAATCTCTTCTTGTTTCATTTTTGATTCTCTCTTAGACCTTCCTGCCCCTTAAGTGGATGGCTCCAGAGAGCATCTTCAACAACCTCTACACTACCCTGAGTGATGTGTGGTCTTTTGGGATTCTTCTTTGGGAGATATTCACCCTAGGTGAGTGCCCTGGAGATCATGGTGGTGTCTGTAGTTCTGATAGCATGTTAGCAGGATCCCTTCTAAAACAACAAAAATGCATTTCTAACCCCAAGTCCCTACTTTACCAGTCAGAGTAGCACTTCATTCCCTGTCTCCTTCTTCCCCATGCTCACATTGCATTTGGAAGTGAAATGAAACAAGAAAGGTAAAGAAATAAGAAAACCTTAGTGTGAAATGCATGTTGGCTGGAGAGTGGCAGGCAATCCTGCAGCCTAATTCCTGCTCTCCCTTTACCCCCAGGAGGGACTCCATACCCTGAGCTGCCCATGAATGAACAGTTCTACAATGCCATCAAACGTGGCTATCGGATGTCCAAACCCACCCATGCCTCTGATGAGATGTAAGTGCTGTCAGCTTGTGTTTCCCCTGGATGTGCTCTACATGCCACAGCAGCAATTCTACCTGTTTTCCTCACCTGCTAACTCAGTGCTCTCCCTTCCCTCTTGGCAGCTACAGCATCATGCAGAAGTGCTGGGAGGAGAAGTTTGAGATCAGGCCGTCCTTCTCACAGCTGGTGGTGCTTATGGGAAACCTCCTGGTGGATTGCTACAGGAAGGTATGTCCAAAGGACTCTGTGCTGGAGGGACAGAAGAGGGACAGTGCCTTGGTGAGGGCCCTCAGTCAGGCTTTGGAGACCAGTGTTTAGTCTGGTCTGGACTTTCTTCGGGAGTCTTTGGTCAGGTTGCGCAAGTCAGCAGCCTCATGGAGAGTGAGGGAACAGGGAACACACACTGTGACATGTGTGCATTCATCGTGGCAGAGGGTTTTGCTGTGACCAAGGCTGCAGTAGTTGGAGCAGCCAGTGAAGATTGTTTGGGCATCCCAGGAACATTGCTGAGACAACTGCATTGCCAGACAGCAGCTGGTAACTCAGCAACTGCAGAAATCAGAACTGGGAGGAGATCAAAATCCTGCCCCCAGCCATGTGGTATTTTGGAGCTGTGAAGTTGTGCCACTGATCTCTCCCTTAGGAAAGGTTCATGGTTTCTCTTTGTTGGAGTAAGGAAAGCTGAACCCAGCTAGGAGATGCCAGCCCCTCTAGAAAAACCCAGCATGCAGGAAAAGGAAACCCATCACAAGTGCATTCTGCCTACTCACAAGACCTCTCCCTTTCTTTGGTCCCCTCCTGTGGGAGCAGAGGTACCAGCAGGTGGATGAGGAGTTCATGAAGAGCGACCACCCCGCGGTCGTGCGCACCAGGCCCGCGGTTCCCGTGCTGAACAACGCCCGCCTGGCTGCCAGCTCCCCCAGCAGCCACATCCTGTACACAGCCGTGCACCAGCACGGGGGCGAGAACGACTACATCATCCCCCTTCCCGACCCCAAACCCGAGGGGACCCCTGACCTCCCCCAGGAGGCCTCCATCAGCAGGGCCAGGTGAGAACATTGCTCCTGAGCGTTGTCCTTTCCCCCAGCTGTCCAAATCTGAAACGGGGACCTCAAGAGAAAATGGGGATGCTCTGTTGAAGCACAGACTAGGGGTGGATGTACTGGGAGAGAAGGAGGGCAGTGTCACCCCATCTGAGGTGCTGTGACCTGCATGAGCCCACAAGGATAGGGATAAACCAGACGAGCTGGGACATGAGCTAAGATAGGGCACAGTGTCACATCCCTGCACATCAGCCAGCACAGCTGAGGACAAGCAACCCGACTCACAGGGAGGGGAGCAGGCAGGGAACCATGTTCTGTAGAACCCAGCCAGCCATGTGTTGTGTCTGAAGGCTGGATAGACCCACCTGGTATGGTCTGTTCCATTGGGGGAAGCTACTCAGATAGAGTGGGGCTGCTGGGAACTCAGCACACTTCCCAGTTTCTGGGAATCCTCTCCCACCAGGACAGACAAGACACTCATTTCTCTCTCCCTCTTGTCTCCCTTCAGCTCTATGCTGAACGAGGCCAACACATCATCTACAATATCCTGTGACAGCCCTCTGGGCCTCCAGCAGGACGAGGAGCAGGAATCTGACCCACAGCCAGGCTGCCAGGAGCCAACCACAGCACACCAAGAGGTGGAGGAAAGTTTCCTGTAGTCAGAGCTGGGCTGACTTTGCATCTCCTTATGGAGAGGCCAGCTGAGGGGGCTGACCCAGATGACACAGAGAGCCATGCTTGTGCTTGTACATCAGGACATCCCCTCCTGTCCCAGCATTCCTCCTTCCCTCCTGTCTCCCAGTGCTGGTTGGGGAATTAAAGACTTCTCCCCGTTGTCATCCCCTTCCCCCTTAAAAAGAGGTGGCTCAATGCCAGACACCCTCTACATCACTGCCACATCCTCCTCAGTGACCAAACCACTGCAGGAGGGAGACATCTCACAGACCAACACCTTTTCAAGTGGAAGACGTCGTTGGATCTCCATGAGAGGCCACTTTGTGCATTGCTAAGATGACATTCCAGCCTCTTCCTCCTCCATGGCACAGAGTTTCGTCTCCTCTGCACCAGCACTTCTCTGATGGTCTCAGCACCAGCCACACCGTGGTTCTGTGAAATGCCACTGGGACAGATCATCCACCTGGAGCCCATTGCTGGGCTGTAGAGAACCTGCAGCACCAACCTTCAGCTGCTGGAGGCCAGGAGCACATTGGATTCTCCTTCAAGCCTGAAGAGGCCAGCCAGTGTCTGGGAGGTACAGAATTCCCATTTTCCTCTCTTGGCAGTGCTTTCATGGTGGATGGAGCATCACAAGCACTACAGGTGTTCACAGCTCTGGGGCACAGCTCTGCACCCACCTGGAGGCTGTCACACCCTTCTGTGCCCAATGTGGCACCAGGAGCCCCAGGGACATGCCAGGAGCTCCAAATGCCCTCACAATGACTTGGTTATAAAGCAAAGAGGGCAGTCACTGTTGTTAGTGTTGTCTGTGTGGACACTAAGCTAATTATTCTCCATTGAAGATTTAAAGGGAACAAATATATTAATCCACTAGCCAGGGCCAGTATAAGGAAGCAATATGGTTATTCATTAAGCTACTGCCACTACAGCCAGCTCATCTGCTGGGAAATCATATAACCACGCCAGCTGCAGAATCCTTGTGCCTTATCTTTGGGAAGCAAAGGCTCACCTTTGATAAACTGTTCACCCAAACACCCCTTCTCAGGATGGGAGGGCTCACCCTTCCCTCCTGAGTCACAGCAAGATTATGGGCAGCAATAAGGATACCAGAACACCAACCCAGGCATAGCTCCAAAGAAGGAGAGGGAGAGAGGCTGGGAAGCTCCTTGGTCACAGCTGAACTGTATCTCACACCCTGGCACCTTCTGGGGTCAGTCAGAGCCACTTGCAGCCTGCCAGGGCTGTGAAATGTCACAGAGAACCAAGCAGGGTAAGAGGAATTGGGGAGGATTCCCCTCTCTTGGAGAGTGTTTTGAAAACTAAACGGGCCCAGACCTTCTCCCTGCTTCTGCCCTCCTTCCCCACTTCTCAGCAATGGGTCAGGGGCTTCTTGTGCTCTCAGTTGGCACTGAATGAGCAGACCCAAAGCAGGAGGAACACCAGGCTTTGGAAATCGGTTGTGAGCCCCACCTCTGCAGAGATGAAAGCTGGACCCCCCAAACCACAGCTCTGACACCACAGAAGACAGAAGGTTTTTCTCTGAAATGAGTTTCACTTCACACAGAGCTCTGGTTCACTGCATGTCCCCTGCTCCCATTAACTCTTCCTTGCCCTACTCATGCACATCTCTCTGTGCATCCTACAGGAACTGCACAGGCAGGTTCACAAAATCAGAAATTCAGTCAGCATCTTGCTGGGCTTCTGCCACCTCAGAGTCACTGAGAATTTAATTTTCTTTTCAAAATATGGAACTTCTGTCAGAAATCCCCAGTAGAACAGCTTCTGTTTAAAGTTTTCTACCATTCCGGTTCTGCCATTTATGCAGCTAAAGGAGGAGTAGGTGTTTTGTGGGCTGATGTCCTTGGTAAAATGTGAACATAAGAAATAGCACTTTTATTGGCAGCCACCAGAGGATATTTTCAGCCTATGTGGTCAGATTCCCCACCATCCATAGGAAACATACTGTGAATGACAACTGTTTTTCCATCCTCTGTTCCTCCTGCTTGTAATGAAGGAGCCATCTCCTATGGCCACAGTTCATTAAATAATCCTCACTGCAGAGGAGCAGTAATTTATGAGATCCTTTGGGTCAGATCACTTGATTTTTTTTTTTTTTTTTTTTTTTTTTGACATGTAAGGTGCTTGGTAGGATCTGTGTTACTGCAACTTGAGCCCAGAGGATGGCACATGAGATTATCCTAATAGCTCCTGTCTGCACCAGCTCCATTTTTAATTCACCCTTCTCTACCAAAGGTGACCAGAAGTACCCAGTACTCCAGGTGAGGTCAAACCTAGACCTCACACAGGGCATTAACAGTTCTGGCCTGTCCTGGTCTCAGCTTGCCTGGTGTAGCTTTGGATAATTTTGGCTTTTTCCCAGCCACAACATACTGAGAGCTTGGAGTCATCCTCTGACCCATCTAGGCACCTACATCTTTCTACACTTGCAGCATTTCTAACCAAGCTACTCCCTGATGTTCCAGACATTGGGTCATCAGCAAATTTTGTTAACAAACTGTTATTTTTGGGCTGGACTGACTAATAAAAATATTAGATACTTCTAGCAACCAGAACAGTCTGAGAGAGCTACTTTTACTACCTACCTTCAGCCCAAAGATTTCCCCGTCTATTAACACCTTCTCACTTTCCCTTTGGCATTTCAAAAATCCTGTTCTAAACTTCATCTTGTACAGATTTAATTGCTAATTAAATTACTGATTTCCCGCTATCAAATAGTTTCCAGAGTTCTGAAAGGGGAGATCTCCCTGCTGGGAGAGCTCAGGTGTCCTGTCCCATTAGCTGGGCATTAGCAACATTTGAATGCCTATTGCATTTTGTCCTATTTGTAGATTTACTGCAATTATGATTTGCATCAAAATCTGTTCTGGCTGCTGATGGGATGCTACTCCCACCTCCCTATTCCTTCTTAAAGTAGGTATGCCAGACTTTGCAAAATGGTACATTCTGCACTCCAGAGGAATGTGACCAAATACTTGCCCTTGGCCCGTGATTTTAAGGGCTGAGTCTTGCACTTTGTGGTATTTTCCTGTCCTTACTCAACCTTTCACAGCACCTTTAGCAAGTTGCAGTGACCAGACCTTCTCAGCCAGGGACAAGCTGGCAGCTGGACAAAGCCAACATATTTTCCTAAGCATCTCTCCAAGAGAGGGCTTGGCAGAGCTGGGGATGACAGATCCAGCCCCACACTCCCTCTCTCTCTAATCCAGTCCCTGCATGGCCTGGCAGGTGAGGGCCAGGAGAAAGGTTTGCCTGTTCTGGGCCCATCAGTTTTGTAGCCATAATTTCTCCAGTGAGACTCTGAAGGGAACTGATCCCACTGGGTTTTCTGTTTTGATAATCAGTATTTTTGTTTGGGTGTGTTTTTTGTGTTTAGAGGTGGGCCCAAACTGAGCCCCCCATGAAGGAACACATGCCACAGCTTGGGCCCATCTCTAGTGCAATATCTTTTTATTTGTAGATTATATTTTACTCTACAGCTGTTACATTGTTATCAGAACCAGTATATGCATAATCCTACTGCCAGTCACTATTTCATATGTGTATCCCAGAAACTAATGCTGCACTCTGGTGTCTCTTTCCACATTTAGGTGTTCCTCAGACTGATGTGTGCACAGGTTTTAATCCTTTTGTCCCTCTCAGTTTGAGTGTGTTATTCCCTTTAAGTGCGAGTGTCACGTTTCATGTTTGTTTGTGTTGTGTGAAATCTAGAGCACAGTGGACTTTACTTGTGACTAAATTGTCTCTGTTCACCTGCCAAGGGGGCTGTGCCAGGGTCCCACGGGGATGGGGCAGAAGTGCAGTGCAGATGTGCGGCCAGGGGAAGTCAGCCAGAAGTGAGAAGCAGCTCTTCTCTTTCTTCCCAGCCAGGGCTCTGGGCTGTGGGGAGACAGCACCACAAATGCAGGGCACTGAGCACTCAGGGCTTGCCTGTGAGGAAGCCCAAGGTCTGTGCAGAGCTGGCAGATCTGAAATAAGGGGATTTCACAGAGTGCTAAGGAGACAAAGCCCCTGTTCCAACACACACGTGCAAGGAGGAGCCCTGGCTGGGCTCAGTGCCTGGCTCAGGTTCCAGGATGATCAGGGAGCCTGGATGCAGCCTGGATGTGCTCCCACTTGGAGAGCACAGAGGTTGCCCTTTGGTGGCCCTCAGTACCCTTTTGGCATCCTTTGCCTTGGGTGGTTGCCAGGCAGAGAGCATTCAGGGCAGCTCCAGGGCCACACAGGGCATTGCTGCAGCACATCCCAGCCCTGCCTGCATGCTGAGTGTGACACTGGAGGCACCGTGGCATCTGCAGCACCTGCCCAAAGCAGGCCAGATATTGCTAAGAATACCTTTTCATAGCCCAGCAGATGGGTTGTTGGGCTACCAGCATCATTCCCATGTTTCACCTGGAGACATGAGGCCTCTGGGACAGGCCAGGGTGGATCTGGTTGGCTTTGGCAAAGGCAGGGGATCTGCTCCAGCAGCACTTTGGAGAGAGAACTCTTGCCTGGGGTGGGAGACCTTCAGTGTCCCATCATTCCTCTTCTTTCCTCCTTCATGGGCTGATTGCACCAGAACTGCCAATCTTGCCCAAAGTGTGCCCTCTCCCCATCTGCTGTGCTGGCTTGCTGGCATCACACTGTTCCTCTGCAGCCTTTCTGAACAGCAGCAGCACCTATCTCCATGCTCTCTGTCAAAGTCACCATGAGGGCAAAGGGAAAAACAGAGTTCAGACTAAGGTACCAAAGAGTTAACACTTTTCTAGGTTTACAGTTGTATTTGTAGGATTTGTACTATGTCACATTTATAGCCATGAGATATTATTTTTATGCTGTAAACTTTTACAAATACGTTTTTAAAGAAAGAGTTTAAAAATAAAGGTGTTTTTCATTTTGCAAAGTCCCATCTCTTCCTTTATTTGCCTGCTTTTGGTTGCTCCCACTCAGATGGGGCTGGGAACACAGCTTAACCCTGTGGTGGGTGAAAGCTAAGCATGTTAATACCCTGTGCATGACCCCAGTGCTTAGTGAAAGCCCAGCTGGGAGCCAGGCAGGGAGAAGCACTGCAGGGAGCAGCTGAGCCCAGAGACAGGGTAAGGAAAAGGGGCAGGATCTGCCCCATCTCTGGTGGCTGTGCAGCTTGTGGGTCATGGGGATGGAGGGAAGGATACCAGGAGTTGTTCCCATGTGTATGGGGAATTGTTCCCAGAGTTGTTCCCATGTGTATCCCCACTAACTGGGGTTTGGGCCAGCTGTCCCTGCCAAGGACTTGGCCCCTTGGAGCATTGCTGGGTCTGTGCTCAGATCAGGGTGGGCGTGCAGGAGAAATGACAAACTGAGCAGTGGCTGGGCTGAAGGAGATGCAGATACCACAGCACTGATTTTCTCACCTAGTTTGATAGCTCAGGGCAGTGGGAGGGCCTGGAGGCAGCAACAGGGCAGGGCACCAGAGGAGCCACCCTGCAGCACACAGGGCCCCCTGCCCAGCTCTTCTCCCTTCCCTCTAGCATGAGGAATTTGCTGATGCCCTCAAAAGCTGCAGCTCCAAAATCCTGGCTCCCCACACCACCACTCCCTCAGATCCACATGCTCTCTGCTCCTGTCACCTTTCCCCAGTCACCTTTCAGGGGCACTGAGGTCCCCCAGCCATGAGAGACAGGCACCCTGTGTCTTGCCCAAAGTTTTCTCCTCTCTAGCTCAAATGTAGCTGCTCCTCCAAAATCCATCTCAAGCTGCAGAGCAGAGATGTTTGCACCTTCTCTGAGCCACGTGCTTGCTGCAAAGAGGGGTTTTGGTTAAATCATATCAGTGCTGACCCTGTTTTCTGGCTTCATGATGAAGCCCCACTGGTATCAGTTGTGCCTCCCTTAGCTCCTGGAAGCTCCCTGTGTACCCAGAGGTCCAAGGCATGGAGAGCAGCAGCAAGCAGGTCCAGGTTCCAGCAAGGCTCCCTTTCCAGCCTTTCCTGGGTTCCTGCCTGTCCTGGGTTGCTGCCTTTGCTCATTTTTCCAGAGTGGAGGTTTGCAGCCTTCCCTGACCAGCTCAGGCTGATTCTCCCCAGATATGCTCTGAGTCACCTGGCACGGCTCAGTCAGGGCATTTTTCTCCAGGAGCTGAATCAGCAGGGAGAAAAAGAATCCCCTTCTGTCCAGAGAGCTGCATCAAAGGCCTGGGGGGAAGCAGAGAGGGGGAATTGGCAGAGCTCAGCCCTGAACCCTGCAGGCTCCCACTGATCCCTACCCAGCAGACTTTTGCATGTCAGCCTGTGCTGGAGTGGAGTCCTGGGGCTGGAAACGAGCAGGCCAACATGGGGACCCCCAGCAGGACATTTTCCCCACCCCAAAACAAGTCTCCTCTGCAGTGATGAGACAGACACCCCATGGAGGAGCTCAGGGAAGCAGAGAGACTGCAGTGACAAACCCAGGAGCTGTGGGGCACCAACAGGACACAGGTGTCCCACATGTGTCCCCAAACTGCTGCAGGGCAGTTCAGGCAGGGATGGCACTGTGGCCAGCTGTGCTCAGTGCTGGGGTCCCACAGGGAAACAACTGAGCTCCCAGTGCTCCCAGCCAGGGCTCACAGCAGCCTCCATTCCCCCTTCCCCAGCCAGTCTACCATGCACTGAGCACGTCTCATCCCATCTTGCACAACCAGCAGGGCCTCCACAGATACTCCTGAGCTTCAAGTTGTTCCAAGTAAGGTTGCAGCTTCTCTGAGAGCCTCCCTGCCCTGTGCTCAGAGCTGCAGTTCCAGCAGCACTCCTGTGGCTGAGCTGCTGCTTGCACATTAGATTTGGGGTGCAGGTGGAAGAGAGGGATGCAAAAGAGGGAGGGACCCCAAGTTTGTCCCAGTGAGCATCCCCAGGTGTGCCCAGTCCAGGCTGTCACCTGGGGGTCACTGCCAGCAGAGATGCTGTACAAGGGGCCCCCTCAAAGAGAAGAAGCAAGGCTGAGAGATTGTTTCCCTTCTCTCTATTAAACCTGTCTGGTTTAATACTTATTCACATTGGTGAGTCAGTTCTCTCTGAGCTGGCATTTGTTCCTGGAAAAAAAAAAAGCCTTAAAAAGAAGAAGGAGGGAAACAAACATCCTTTAAAAAGCCCCTTTGGCTCGAAAGGAGGAAAGAATAATCAAGCAGACATCTCCTGTGGCCCAGCTGCCTGACAACCCCCAGCTCTGGGCAGGAGCCCCCCAGAGCACCATGCTGCCTCTAATTCATGTTCTTCTTCCCTGCACCCTGCCAGGAAAAACTGCTGAGGGGAAATGTTCTTTGGCCAAAAGCTGCCTTTCCTTCTCTCTGGACTCCCTCACAGTCTCCAGCCATCCTTCTGGCCAAACCCAAGAGCTCTCCATGTTCCCATGACTCTTAGTCATCCCCAGCACAGTCAGCCATGCTCTCATCTCTTGGCCCCAGGGCCTTGTCCTGCTGGTGCCTCTCTAAATGCCCCCTTTGGAGCAGCCCATTCCCCTCCAGGCTCTGGAGGCTTTCAGGGCACTGCAGGTGCACATTCAACAGCCACCTCTGTGCAGATATTTTGGCACAACCCATCTCTTTCTGCCCATGGTTTGTCAGGGGGTTCCTGTCCCCTCCCTGCTGTTGGGGCCGCAGCAGGGGCAGCTGGCAGAGCCTGGACCTTCCTCCCCAGCACTGTCAGGTGATGGCTGTCACTTCCCACCCCAGAGCTGCTGTGGACAGCCCTGAACTTCTGCTGCAGCCTGAGGTTATCCAGAGACAGAGCAGAGAGCAAGGGACTCCCTGTGTCTGACAGGAGCTGCTAATCCTGCTGGCTTGGGTGGCCCTGGGAGAACTGGCTGGCTTCAAGCCTTCCCTCACACCTGTTTTGGAATACCCACAGCCCAGTGGAGGGTTAACAAAGTATCTGATTTACTAATTGCCAACATTGCTAACTGGCTAATTAGTGTAATAACTTCAAGGTGCCTGCCAGGCTGCCAATTACAGAACAGCTCCCAGCAGCCTCCCCACCAGCAGGGCAGGATGGGCTCTGGGGGAGGAAGGGTCTGTGCTTGAGCCCTGCAACTACCTGGGGGTGTCAAGGTCACTCTGCGCCCCAGGACTGGAGGTTACAGAAAAGAGCAGGGGTCCCCAAGTGTCCCCAGCCTAGCCTGGGGTCTGCATGCTGGACTCCAACACCCTCCCTGCCAGGGAGGGGGTGAAGCTGGCATGGGCCTTGGGGGTGATCCTGTGTGGCTGCAGGACCCCTCTCTGCACCAGAGATCACACTTTTGGTTAACACAAAATAATTTGGTATCTTCGCAGGTATTTTCCCACCTGAGAGATGCCCTAGGCTGAATTGCCTTTGTGGGCCTGTTGTGAGGAGTCTGCCGTGTCCTGTGAGGGTTCTCTGGTCCCAAAGCCAGCACTGGGCCTGAGGTGAGACTTGTCCTGCTGAAATAAAATGGAATCCACTGCCTGCAAGTGTGGGGACACTTTGTGTCCCCGTGCGAGGCAAAAGTGTATAAATGTCCCTGGGGATTGGAGTGGCAGAAGCCAGGGAACACCAGGGTTCTCCCAAAGCCCAGCATGGTGCAGTGGCCCCTGACAGTGTGGGGATGGGCTCCTCTCTGGGAGCTGAGGGGACCCTGCAGCAGGGTGTGCATGGCCCCACCTCTGCCATGGCGTTGTCACTGGTGACGTGACAAGGCACGGCCTGGTTTTTTTCCCCCCTGTTTCAAAAACAAACAAAATAGGGAATTTCTTAACTTGTGGTCAGCCCAGAAAGGAGAAGCTCCTGAGAGGGGCGTGCTGGAGACGGTGCCCACGAGAAGAGGCACCCACTACTGGAGAGGATCCTGCAGCAGCATCGGCTCCACGCTGGGGACACCTGGGGACACCCCGGGCCTGGGGACATGGGGCCTGCTCTCCTCCTGCTGCTTACCACAGCTGGCTTCTGGCATGGTGAGTACTCCCAAAGCCCCAGGTCCCTCCAGAGGAGCTGTGGGATGTGGTGAGGGTTTCCTGGGTGTCTGGTGTAAGTGCTCCATTCCTTCTCTGCTGAGGAGGCCTTGGTGGGGATGGGGCTGTGCTGGAGCTGGACTCACGGACACCTGGCAGCTCCTGCAGGTGGAGGGTGAAGCTGGGCTGGGTCCCAAAAGGTTGCTGTGGGCTGGGATGGTCCCTGTTTGCTGCTGCATGGAGTGGGCACTGCTGTGAGCAGGACCCTTGGCATGGCTGGGCAGAAGGTGTGTGCTCTGTGGCACTGCAGGGAAGAGACACCAGTGCTGGAATTCACTGCAGGCTTGGCTGTAGCAGCTTTCTCAAGGTCATCCAGAGCTGGCTGCAGTTATAGAGGGAGGCCAGTGGTGGAAAGAGGGTGTGTTGCTGGTCTGTGTTGGCTCTGGAGCTTGGCTTGCCCTTGGCTGCCTGCAGCCCTGCCAAGGTAAGGCCAAGGAGGATGGAGAGGTGCACAAAGCGTAGGAGAGCCTTGGGGAGATAGGAAAGGGAAACTTCCCACTCTTTGCGTCTGGACAGGGTTTAAGATGAAGGAATGGTTCAGCAGAAACTGTGTCCTGAGGGAAGCTCTTTCTAAAATAACACTTTGCTCAAATGGGGAAGGAGCTGGAAATGTTTGGTCTGCAGGTGGAGAGGTTGGGAATATCAGCTGCACTGGCACCTTCCAAAGCACCTCATGCCCAGCTGGAGTGTCTGAGGATTGCTGGTTTGCAGGGCTGTAGAGCCAGGATGTGATGGAAACAACTCAGCCAGCCAAGAAGGGAAAGGTGAACATGCCTGTTTTTGAGGCTGCAGAGATGGCCAAGGAGTGACAACCCACCAACCTCAAAAAATAGTCTCTAAGCCTGTTTTGAGGTTTACAACCAAAGAGGTGGAAACCAGTATTACTCATATTGCGTTTTGAAGTGCAGGGAACCTCTCAGGTCCTGTGTGGCGCTCACCTTAATATTCCTTTTGAGCATGCTTGGGGACACAGTGAGACTGTGGTGGGGACAGCATTTAGCATGTGACAGGCAGCAAATCCTTCTTGGGCCCCTGCAGGGCTCATCTCTTCAGCCCAGAACATTTGCATCCCCCTCACTTGTTGTTTCACTTCAAGTGACATTTGCAATATGTTGAGCATAATTTTCTAGGTCTGCTGTGCTGGGAACTGGGTTGTAATGGCTTCAGGGTTTTTAATTTCTTGTGGATTTTACAATAATAGGGACTAGGCAGGTTTAATGCAGATCTGTGAGAGATCATAACAACAGCTTTTAGGATCTCCCCAAAGGTTCCCTGAGCCACTGGCCAGTGCCAGATCATGAGCTGTGACACTTTCATGAGGCACTCTCTGCCATGCCAGGCTGTAGGACGCACATTTGTGTGGGTACCAGCACTGCTGGCCATTTGTAGCACAGAGATGCACCAGGCCAAGGTTCTAGAAAGCAATAGCCTCCAGCTGGAGCCAGAGCCTGACTTCCTTCTCCTGCCTCTTGGATTGCAAGGGCATCTTCTGTGAGCACCCAGGGCTGATGTAATGTGATTGTTGTGACTGGGCTCTTGCTGAGGGACGGTAAGGGGCTCAGATCAAGCAGAGGAAATGTTTTAAACCTGATCATCTTGCATCTGTGTTCTTGGCCATCTTGAGATGTATTCCTGGGAGGTTTGTTTTCTTATTGTGGGTAACCTAAACCTCTGAGGTAGAAGCCCCAAGCAGAGCTGTGATGAGCACACTTTTCTCCATCCAGATACTGTAGGTGACTCTGGGGCCCTCAGAAATCAAACTTTTCCTTGCTGTCTCTGAGGGTGGGACAAAGGGACCTCAGGTCTGGTATGGATCCCTTTGAGGACCAGACCTTAGCCTAGTTACTCCCCAGAACTAACCCAAAATCCTGGTGGCTGGCTCCTGTGGTAAGGATCCTGGGCACTTCTGTCATACCAGCCTTCACTTCTCCCTCCTCACCAAATGCTCAGCAGGGGAAAGCAGTGTTTTGGCTGGCATGGGAGAGGCAGGGACAGTCTGCAGCTGTGAGGAGAGGTCATGGTTACACAACCCAAGTGTGGTAAAACCTCTGGCCAGCAGTTACTGGCAGCGCTGCGGAAGCTGCTGGAGAGCAGAACAGAGACATCCTTGGACTTCGTGCAAGATTGCACAGTGGTCAGCAGGGACAGAGCCTCCCCCAGCAGCCCTGCTTCCCCATTCTGGAAAAGGACCCACTGCTCTGACTCATCCCCAGCACACATGAAGGAGTGGGTGCTCAGTGACCTGCAGCTCGCCTTGTCCTGCATTTGGTGTCTCTGTCTTCTCTGTCCTCACTCCACCTATGTGGTGCTTCCAGTGTGGATGTGAGGCTCTAGTGACAGCCTGAAGGCTTTTTCCTCACTGTTCTGGAGAGCACCTGCCCAGAGCCTTTTCTGGCCCCAGCACCTCTGTAATACCTGTGAGCTGATGACAACAAGGATGCACAGTGAGATGACTCCTGTTTGTTTTGTTTTCTTTCCTTGTCCTCCTGCAAAAAGAGTCATTTTCCCCATGAAATGGTGCCAAAGCCTTGGCTGTGGATGGATAGCCAAAGCAGAGAGTAAGTGAGGGAAAAGGATCCAGTGACAAAGAGTTAAAGCAACAGAAATATCAAAGCCCACTAGAAAACACAGCTTAGCAAAAAGGGAGGAATGTTTTGCCTCAGATATGTGGAAAATGTAGCTTTGCAAATTATTCTGGGATATGTTTTTCTCCACTCTGGGCTTCTCCTCTTTCCACAGAAAGATAAAAGTATTTTAAAAAAAAGGGGAACAGGGAGATAAAATGTCAAATTTTCCACGCTCCAAAGATTCTTCCTCTCTGCTTCTCCCTTCAGGGCCAGTGAGTTTAATCTATGCCTTGTCTGAGCTTCCCCATGGCCACTGTGTCGTTGACACATGCCAGCAACGCTCTCCAGGGTCTTCTCAACCCTTTGTTGCATGGAGGGAGTCATCAGCCCAGGATGGCTTAAATGCTGCTCCTTGGGCTCTGGAGAGCACAGCCCTGAGCACAGCTGGCAGCCCAGCACACACATCTGTACCCTGGGCATTGCCTTCCTCCCCTAAAGAGCTGTGATCAGGGGTGGGTGAGGATGGGGCTGTGCTCTGCTGGCTCTTACAGGGCCAGTGTCCATGGCAGGGGATCACTGCCTGCAGAGCAATTGATGAATTGCACAGCTCCCTTTATGGTTAGCATTATTTGAATGAGGGTGTGTGTCCCTTTAAATGTGAGGTTGGGTGTGCGACTGGGAAGGAAAGCAGAAGTGGGAGAATAGCCCTGGACAGGGGCTGGGAGGGGGTGCAGAGCCCCCCAGGCACAGATAGCCATTTGCAATGTGTTTCCTGTCCTCCCTGAGGGCCTGGAGCAGGGTGGCTGCACCACTTCTTCCCCAGCCCTGTGGCACTGATTCATTTTGCACTTCCCCCCACCCTAAATATAGGAGGTGACTCAAAGAACTCGCTGACAGGGCAAAACTGGGAAAAAATATTTCCCTCTCACACTAAGGCTGGAGTAGGACCCTGGTTCCCCTTTATTCAGCCAGCAGAGCAGGCGTCTTCAAAGCAGAGATGCTTCAGAACTCTGGCTGGTTGTGATGTTCCTGTCTGCAGGACTGGTGTGTTGTATGAACAAATGCAGCTATGGGCTGTCATCAGCTCTTTAGGTTTTCCATGCCTTAGTTTCCTCTCCCAAATAGGAATAATAATGTTGTGTCATTTCATAATGCTTTGTTGGTGTCTGTGAGGAGAATGCAGCGTGTGACTCCACGATACACACGAGGGGGTGTCCTTCAAAATCCAGTACTTGGCAACAAAAAGCCAAATTATATGCACTGACCTGCTCTGCAGGAGCCTTCCAGGTTTCTTCTAGCTCACCTCAGCCCCAATGCAACAAAGAGCTCCATCCACCAAACTTGGCTTTAACTCCCCCAAATGATGCTATGGGCTAACCCAGTCCATAGAGCGGCTCCAGCTCTGCCACAAAAGGAAAACTATTGTAAGAAGAGGCATAAAATCAGCAGGAACAATTGCCAAACTGGCATTTGCCCTAATCAGCTCCAGATGATTGCTTTTCCTGTCCCAGTTGTCTAAATGTTCAAATGGCAGGGAAGTGTGAAGGGTGGTATTTCTTCCCTGAAATTCATTCCTTGGAGTATCAGGCCATATGTGTCTGGTGGGACAGAGAATGATGGAGTGATATGAGCCAAAAAGCCAGTCTGAATCCCAAGCTCAGCCTTTTCCTGATGCTGAGCTACTCCATTCTCAGCAGTGGGAACTCCAACAGAGGATCTTTAGGGATCATTTTTGCATTCTCACTCTCGCTTTCCCTTGCAGGCTCAGCATCTCCAGTGATCAGCCCTGACCTCCCTGCTCTGGTTGTCAACACGGGTGATCCAGTCCTCTTGCACTGCTCAGGAGAGTCTGAAGTTGCATGGAATAGCAAAGAGGTTACATTCAGAAACCACACCAGCAGCACCCTCAGTATTCCCAATGCCACTTACAGGAACACAGGCACCTATAGCTGTGCTTATGTCAACAGCAGTGACAAGGGCATTGCAGCCATCCACCTGTTTGTGAGAGGTAATAACCCTGCTTGTCTCTTCCCACAGCCACTGGCAGAGCAGCCTCCCTGCAGGGAGCCCTGCACAGGTGCTTTGTGCTGTGTTTGTGTGTGTGTGCCTGTGCCTGGGGAGCAGTGCAGGCTCCTGGTGGAGCCACACAAAATGGGGTCCATGGTTAAAGCACTGGGTTAAAGTATAGAGCTACATCTCATGTATTTGTGGAGCTCTCCCTCCTTCTGCTGTGGCTTCCCTTCCTGAAAAACAGTCCTGTTCAGTGTTGTAATGAGCAGTGAGAAAATCAGAGAACTATATTGCCAGTACCTCAGATAAGGGAGAGACTCGCATGAATTACATCCTCCCAACAGACCTGAACCCCAAATATTCATTTATCTCAAAAGAAGCTGTGCTGTGGTAGCTCTACCACTTGACTTCACCCCTTCCCTTGTACCACAAGTGCTGCCCTGAGCAGGGAAGCTGGAGATCTCATAAGTAAAACTTTCACCATGGTGAAAAGTTTAATTAGAGGTATACATACTTTTCAGCCTCTCTTATCCATGGCCATTAGTGAGCTGGTTGCTGTGATCCCCTCAAATGCCTCAGCTGGAGCTGGGTTTGTCATGTGAGTGTTTGGAGGCTGAGTCAGGCAGGCTGAGCAGGGCTGCCCCAGCATCGAACTCCCACTGGGCAGCAGTGCTGGAGGCTTGCCTTGCTGGAATGTGTTTCTCACTTCAGTGCATTTTCTGACCCCTCTCACAAGGCTGTCCTGTCTCCTCTGCAGACCCTAATAACACGTGGTACACCCCCTCTTTCCGGGTCTGGGGGATCAAAGGTGGGAATGTTGATTTCCCCTGTTTCATCACGGCTCCCGAGTACGGATCCAGTGTGACTCTGATAAGGGATGATGCCTCTCCTCTCCTACCTGGGACCAGCTACTCCTTCAGTGCTGAGAGAGGAGTAACACTCTACAATGTGCAGACCAAGCATAAGGGCCCTTACCGATGCCAAGCACAGATAAATGGAAAAATAAATAATTCACCAAGAATAAGACTGGTTGTGGAAGAAGGTAAAGAAGAGGGGTTGTTGCTGTCCTAAGGGCCACAAATAGCTAAGCTGGGCACACTAGATAGTTAGGGAAAGACCTTCTGAACCTGCAGTTTCAAAAGGTTGTTTAATGGAGGCCAAATTCCATCAGCCTCTGGCAATTTGGTTCCTTGAGATGGGTTTGCATGGGTTCAGCAGTCTTCAAATCTTTGCAGGCGCTGTCACAGACCAGACAAAAATGTCCACCAATCTGTCCAAAGTTCTGCAAGTTCTCAGTCCCTGATGCTCCATTTGTAGCCATGGCAAAAGCTTCTCCTTCCCTTTCAACCCACAGTCCTGACTGCTGTGCTCTCCCTCCCTGTACTGCTTCCCACAGACACGTGCTCAAAAGGGAGTGGTGATCTCTAGGGAAGGGAAGGCAGGGGGTAAAGAGGATGGAAAGGAGGAGGTATAATCATAGAATAGAGTAATAAAATAGTTTGGGTGGGAAGAGACTTTGAAAATCATCTAGTTCCAACCTGCTAGATCAGATTGTTCAGCTCCCACCTAACCTGACCTTGAACACTTGAGGATGGGGCCTCCACAACTTCTCTGGGCAATCTGTGCCTCACCACCCAAGGTAGCCAGGTCCTGGGGAGTCCCCAGAGCACTTGGGCTCACTGGACAAGCTGACATGTATCTTTCCCTGCTTGCCTTTGTGCAGCACTGGAGAAGCCTGTCTATGTGGAGATGGACCCTGTGGACCATGTGCGGATCGTGGGAGAACCTTTCCAAGTCACCTGCAGGGTGACTGCTCCTTCCTACAAGTATGACATCAGATGGGACACAGCAGCAAAGAAAGTAAGCTGGAGGGTGGGGCTTTCCTGGAAAATGGGAGACACAGGGTGGTAAGAACTGCCCAGACCCACAGCAAAACCTTGAACCACCCAACCAATGCAGCTAGTCAAGCTGTAGAAATTTGAATATCCTTTCTTTGGGATGACACAGGATAAAGAAACACCTGCCTGTTGTCAAAACAGTCTGCAATGGATGAGAATGTGTGGTTTCAGCTGAGTTTATTGGACAGGAGACACAGTACCTATTAAACAACATTTCTTCTCCCAGCCCTGCCAGGGCTTATAAAGCAGCAAGCATTTTCAGGACAGAGTTCTCCAGAGAAAAGATATGTCTGAAGAAAAGGAATCTATAATGCTGACTTCTAACTGCTAGATGGTTAGATGAGGTTTGCTAGAAGTCCTTATTATAACTGATGCCTTTATTAAGGAGATGAAACCACACACAAGGTATGTTTGGATCACACAGTGTAAGGCCAGGTTGCAGTCAGAAGGCTGACAATAGCTATAACCTGACTGCTGTGCAATATCTGCCCTGGATCCTTGGGGTTAATGTGCCTCTGGGTCTGCACACAGGTTGCTCTCAGGGATGAGCTCTCTAGCCCTGAGCAGGTGAGATGTGTTTGTTTTGCCCTCCCAATGTGTGCTGTTCCCTGCTCTCTGCCTGACAGGTCAACAGAACTAAAAGGTCTGACTTTGAAAATGATAACTACTTCATCAGTGACACCCTGTCCATTGCAGCTGTGACCATGGAGGACAGTGGCAAGTACATCTGCATAGCTAACAATTCAGTAGGATCCAAGAATGCCTCAACAACGCTTCAGGTAGTAGGTGAGTCCTTCCCCAAAAGCCTAGTAGGGCTGAATCATGTGCAGCCTGGAGTATTTGCTGCTTCTGCCTCCATTCTCTTCCTAGATTTGTTGTTGAAAACATTATTCTCACTTGTGCCCAAGGACTTGCATGGGAACTATGGAGCTGCTGGGAAAGGAACTGGTATTCCCTTAGTATCTGAAGGAGTCAGAGGATGTTTTGGGTTCTGGATGAAAAATTGGAGTACTAGTCTCAGTCTCTGTGCATTTATAAACAGCTTCGAAACAGTAAAAAGGGAGTGGGCAAGGTTGTGCTGGCAGACCAGGAAAGGCTGGTTAGAAGGAAGGGTGAGCCACATGAGCAGAGTATGGGTCTGGTCTCTTCCAGCCACAGATCCACCAAAGGGGATTCAGGTCTGTTACACACTTGTTTGTATCTCAAGATGGAAAATTCATCCCTACAGCTCACAGGCTGGAGTTTGCTGATGGTCCAAAGCCACAGCTCAGAAAGAAGGCTCTGTCTGTTATCTCCCAGTGAGAAGCCAGGATTTTAGCTAAAGGGCCTGTATTTTCTAAACAATTAGGAGACACTGTTTAGCCAGGTCAGTTCCTAGGACACAGCATGTACAACTTCATTCCTCAGAGACTTCACTAAGATTTCCTAGCTTTCCTCAGGCAGTGCCATGACAAAGAAATAATTTAAGAGCACTCCTTTGGGAACGTAACCTGTGTAATGTTTCACTCCCTCCTGCAGTCTCCCAGCTGAGGCTGCTCTTTCCAATAATGATCCATTTATGGTGCTGGTGTAGGGTTATTCCAGGTCTCTGGACCTGCCTGCTGACAGTCATGCTCTCCTCCACCCTGCAGAGAGAGGTTACGTGCACCTGACCCCAGGGCAAGCCACCAGCCTGGAGGTGGCTCTGGGAGACAATGTGGAGCTGCAGGTCCACATTAAGGCTTACCCAAAACTTCTCCACTGGGCCTGGGAACACAGGAATCCCTTGAAGCACTCTAAACCCACCATATTCAAGGGTGAAATGATCTCTGGAAACAACTGGTACGTGCTCTTTGTCTTCTGCCCTTCTATGGCATGTTTCCAAGAGAGCTTTCCTTGAAACAGGCAGGCCCCATTCTACAGAAAACTCTTTGGTTTTAAAGAGGGAAACTGTTCTGCATTTCTGTTTTCTCTTTCCAGTATTATTAGCAAACCACAGTGTGATCAAGGAGGACACCACCCTTCTCTAACTTGGTGGCCTTCTCCTTAGAAAGCCTTGTGGGAGTCAGTATCACGTTTGTGATCTGCTTGTTCAATTCTGCACTCTCCTTGCCAGAAGAAATTGCAGGAGTGGATGAATAGTACAAAAACCTTAATTTCCTCACTGGCCCTTGGACGTATCCCCTGCTCTGAGGTTGAAAGAGTGTGCACTGAGAGGCACTGGGAACATATTGTTATGTGAATATGTTCTAACAGAGGGTACAGATCTGCTCTTCCAAAGCCTGCAGCCAACTGAGACCAAGGGGAAGAAAACAATTCCATTTGTTGGGGTTTTGGGCAATTCCCCTTTCATTTTCTTAAAAACAAAAAACAATCCAGAAGAGGAACTGTGCCACTTGGCAAAATTATGGCTTTAGAGTGAACTCTTTCTTGCACTGGGGGCTGAGCAATCAGCTGGGGGCAGAAGGGAGTGGCACTAGGGAGCAAAGATTCAAGGAGAAACTCATTTTGCCAAAGGCAGGAGGACCAGCATCCCCTGACCCTTGAAAGGCAATGATTTAGATGTTAAATTATTTCTGAGCATTCACCCACCTGTAGCCTTTCAGAAGTGCTCTTGGTGGCAAAAGGTATTTCCCCTGAGGAAGATCAGTTCCTCCCTAGTTCCCCCACAGAAGCAACTGGCAGGTTCCCTGATGGGCTGGGATCAGTGCTGGAAGTGTTCCAGAGCACAGAAGCAGCAGCATCTCACTGAGCAAGGCCTGTGTGCTCCTCACAGCGTTTCTCTCTGTGAGCAGGTACAACAACACCCTCTCCCTGAAACGCCTGAAGGAGGGAGAGGGAGGCCTCTACACCTTTTATGCCTCCCACAGTGCGACCAATGAGTCAGTTACCTTCAGCATCTCTCTGAAATGTAAGTGCTTGTCCATTCTTTCACCCTGCTTGCCTCTGGGACTGCTTCCCAGTTGGAAAAAATAGTTGGTTGGGGTACCAGGGTGTCACAAATATCTGTTATGGAAAATCCTTTCCTTAGGATTTTTCCTCCTGAGAAGCTGAGAGGCCTCAGGAACAAAATGTAACCAATGGTTGGTTATCTGCTGCTGTGGAATGCAACAGGTGCATCTGTGATTGGTCTCATGTGGTTGTTTCTAATTAATGGCCAATCACAGTCAGCTGGCTCTCCGTCCGAGACAGAAGCCTTTGTTATTCATTCTTTCTTTTTCTATCCTTAGCTAGCCTTCTGATGAAATCCTTTCTTCTATTCTTTTAGTATAGTTTTAATACAATATATATCATAAAATAATAAACCAGACCTTCTGAAACATGGAGTCAGATCCCTGTGAGCACGGTCACACCAGGCTGCTTCCAGCTTAGCACCCACAGGACTCACAGACCCAGCCCAAAGCTGCCTGTGTGTAGCACAGGGGTTCCTCTGGTTTATTGTTGCATGCATGGAAAGGAAACCAGAGCATGGGGGATGTGCTCTTCCTCTGGTCACAGCATTCACTGTTTCTGTGGCTTCCCCAACAGCTTCTCCAAGGGTCTGCAAAATCAAGGTGCCAGCTGAGGACTCCAGCCTGCTGCAGTGCGTGGCCATCGGGTACCCTGCCCCACGCATCGAGTGGTACCAGTGCCCCGTGCACTCTGACGGGTGAGGCTGCCCAGGGCACTGAGCCCTGCAAGCTGTGCCCCTGCCCTGCCTGGCATTCACTGAGCAGCAGCACCACGTGGGCTCCTGGGCAGGCAATACAGCAATCCAGCCCAGTAACAGCAGCAGGGATGCTGCTGTGCTGGAAAAAAGAGGTTCTTGGGGTCTGCCTGAGAAGAGGGAGCACTTTCTGTTCCTAAAGTCCTGAGCTTGAAGAGTTTGTCCACCTGTGATTTATGCTCTCCCCAAGATTTTTCAAGGAATATATGGATCATTTGGAGAGGTGCCCTGGTGTATGCTGCTGTAGAGGTACATCCTGGCTGGCCCAGTCATCTTTTTGGGACTTCCACAGGTCTGAGGCTCTGCAGAGCATGGGTTTACTGAGCTACAGAGTCATGGGAAGCAACTGCAGCTGCCTGTTGTGTCTGAGAACCAGCCCCACTGAAGGGACTGATGGCAGAACACATAAAGTGTTAATTATGAGAGCTGAGCCACATAAAGGCACTCATGGCTCTGTCTAAGCAGGGCTGTGGCTGGTTTTGCTCTGGTCTCCACAAATCCATGGACTGAATTAAGGGAGAGAAAAATACTGCTGTATTCAGGGGGAGATCTTTAATTTGGCATAGAGTAACACATCTCACAGAGCTGCAAGCCTAATTCCCTGTGTCTCCTCTCTATTCTGACACAGCCCTCCACCTTCCCCAGCTGTGAGCTGCTGTGCTGCAGAGCAGCCCTCACTGTCCCCTCTTGCCATCCCTGCAGGTACAGCGAGGAGTACAGACTGATAAGCAATGACTCCAGACCCCAGGTGGTGAATGTGTTGCCCTTCCAAGAGGTGGAGGTGGAGAGCAGCATCCTCTTTGAGGAGCTGGGTGACAATTTCACCTTCTGCTGCGTGGCCATTAACGGGGAAGGGAACGCCTCTGACATGTTCCACTCCTTCACCATCACCAGTAAGATACAAACCATCAGCTGGGCACAGTGGGGGAGGATCTGGGGCCTTGGAGATTACATCCTTTATGTATTATATCCCCACTGTCTGGCAAGAGAGCTGGGGCAGATTGCACAAGCCCTTTACCCTCACAGGTGTGGGGCTTTGGCATTTGCCAGTCCTGAGGGACCTGTGGGAATTTCTGGCTGGGTTATAGCCTGGAGCCACATCATGAGCATCTTATAAGTGCAGCACTCAGCTCCAGGGCATGGTGCAGCCAGCAGCTTCTCAGCCCATGAAAATACAGGGGCTGCCTCTTTTGGTGGGGCTGTTCTTGCTGCACAGGTCTTGGTCCCCAGTCAGTTTGAGCTGCATCTGGTGCTGTTTGTGTGGGAATAGGAGGGTATGAGAACTAGCCTAGAATTTGGCATCAAGACCTTTCCTCAGCTCCCAAAAGGGTGTACTGAGGGCTGTGCTGGGTGTGTGGCATACAGAGGAATCCAAAGTGAATAGCAGGGCAAAATGCTCCCAGAGTTGGGATTGAACTAAGAGTGTTTACTCATTCTCCTTCTTTTTCCTCTTCCAGGGAGTATCGTGGCCCTTCCAAACAAGCTCTTCAGCCCTGTTCTCTCCACCTGCATTGGGGCATTGGTGCTGCTGCTCCTCCTCTTCCTCTTCCTGCTCTACAAGTACAACCAGGTGAGATTCCCTGTTCAGGCTGTGAGGGCTGCCCAGCCTCAGGGGCACACAGCCTCTGCTGGCAGCCAGGCCAGGGACCAGCTTGGAGGGACCAGGCAAGCTGCCTCCTTCACCTCCTCTGCCTCCCAGATTCCATCTGCAGTTTCCTGCTGCAGGGCCAAGCTCATGCACCCAACCCAGTGTGTTAAAACCTCCCCTGCCCTGCTCCTTCAGCCTTGCAGCCCACAGGTCAGTGTGGTTATTGTTTGGTGCCAGAAGAAGGTGCTCAGTCTGTGCTGTCAGCTGCAGCTGGTTTTGCTCTGGTACCCACAAAGCCATGGACTGAATTAAGGGAGAAAAAAAAAAGGAGTGGTTTGCAGTTTGCATCTACTTTTTATTCTGCTCACTGCTTTATAAAAAACTGTTTTTATGGAGAAACAGGATGGTGTTAGAAAAAGTTTGTTTCCAGGAAGACTTGGTCACTATTTTTATATAAGAACTTGCCCCATTTTCTCTACAAGACTCATTTCCAGCATTTGGATTCTTTCTCTGTTTTTTCCACAAACTGAACCAATCAGTAGCCACCTCTGCCTCATCAGTGGGTGAAAATCTCCTGTTTTTCATCTCTCCCTTTTGGCACCCTTCCTTTGACAGCCTATCAAGGCTGAAGATTTTGCAGCAAAGTTCTGGTGCTGGTTGTCAGAAGATCCATCAGAGCCCTCTCTCAGACAAGCACCCACAGCTCAGCAGGCAGAGCTGCCTTTGGACAGCGGTCCAGAGACAGACAAAGACGGATCAATGTGGAAGAACAGATCTGAAATAAATAGCTTTTTGGAAGGGCTTGCAAGCCCAAGAGAAGCAGGACATGTCTATAAATAACATGGTTACCTCTCTCAGTCAAGTTCCAGCCTTCTCTGCTCAAGAACTCCAGCTCTGCTGCTCTGCCTTGCCCTGTTACTTCTGCCATGACATTCTTGGAAAAGAGAAATTCTTACTTCTCTTTCTCCTTTTTTGTTTTACCCCTGTAAGGAAGTGGGGGTGGGCCAGCCCCAATGTTGTGCTGTGCTCAGCAAGCAGGGGTCCAAGGAAGGAGACACAGTGGAGACATCTCCCTCCAGCCCCAGCTGGGCACTGTCAGCCACTGTCAGCCACTGCCCTGGCGGGACAGGCTGGATCTCCCAGCTCTGCCATCCCCAATCATGGCAACAGGCTGCTTCCAGTGGCAGGAGAGCCTCACTCAGTCACAGGTGATGACCTCTCCATAACTGCAGAGTCCAGGCTGTCCAGAAAATCCTCCCTCACTCAGCCAAGATTCTAAAGATTTTTGATGGGCTGAAACCTGTATCTTCCCTGTGCACCTGCAGAGTGAGCTTGAGGGGATCCTGGGGCTGGGGAGCCCTCCCAGCTTGGGGAACACTGAGTGACTGGAGCCCCTTCCTTGCAGAAACCCAAGTACCAGGTGAGGTGGAAGATCATCGAGGCCTGTGAAGGCAATAATTACATCTTCATTGATCCCACCCAGCTGCCATACAATGAAAAGTGGGAGTTTCCAAGGAACAACCTCCAGTTTGGTAAGAAAACCTTCCCTGATGCTTCCCTGGTGGCATGAAGCTCATCAGAGAGCTGAAACGCTTCAAGAGTCAGAGCCAAAGCTCTGGGGGATGTCCAAAGCTGCATCCAGACATTCCATCAGTATCCTTAACCAGCCCTTGCTGCTCTCTTCCATATGGGATGGCAAGTGGCAGGGTGTAGCCTGCCTGTCTCCCCTTTGCTCCAAGGAAGGCTGCAGGGGTCACGTCCCTCCTCTTGCACATGGGGTCATTCCTAAGGCACAGCCTTGGCGAGGCAAAGTTTGGAGATGGCCTCTTTCACACCACCTTTGCTCACTGTAGAGCTCCCCACAGATGTTTGCCAGCTCCTGACTGAGGGATGTGTCCTCTTGTGTGAGCCCAGCAGGCATCCTCCCCAAGGCTGTGTGCAGGACAGCTGCTCAATCTTCCTCTATCAAATGTCTTAAAAGTCCATTTTTTCTCTCTGCAGGAAAAACTCTTGGAGCAGGAGCCTTTGGAAAAGTGGTGGAAGCCACAGCTTTTGGGCTGGGCAAAGAAGATTCGGTGCTCAAAGTGGCTGTGAAGATGCTAAAGTGTGAGCACAGAGCAACTTGCAAGGGCTGAAATCCCCCAAGCTCCTCTGGGCAGGATGTAGAGTGTGTTCACCACATGTTGGTGCTCACAGGCTGCAACAGCTACTTTTTGAAGTTGTTTCTGTGCCAAGTACCAGATGTTGGAATCACACTACTGCCTTTTTGTGGACAGGGGAGGCCAGAGGCACAGTTAGAGAACATAGTTTTCACTCTAAGTGTGTTTCCTCCTTTTGTTCCATAACTCTGTCTGCACCTTTTTCTGTCCTCTCCCTTAACCTCCCCCTTGTCCCTCCCTCACTCCTTGACACGGTGCTTCTCGCCCCACAGCATCAGCAGACAGGGATGAGCAGGAGGCCCTCATGTCTGAGCTGAAGATCATGAGTCACTTGGGACACCACGAGAACATTGTTAACCTGCTGGGGGCGTGCACCTGTGGAGGTAGGATCCCACAGCCCCCTGACAGGGCCCCTCCTCTTGGCACAGCTGAGCTGTGTGGGTTCTGCTGCCCTCCCAGGGAAAGCAGTCCTCAGGGCAGGGCACAGCAACAGCATTCCTTAATGGACCCTCTCTGCTGCTCTCCCAGGCCCAATCCTTGTCATCACCGAGTACTGTCGCTATGGAGACCTGCTGAACTTCCTCAGGAAGAAGACTGAATCCATAATTATCCAGGATTCTGCCCTGGACACCTCTTTGGACAGTGCTGCTGATTACAAGAACATTGAGCTAGAGAAAAAATACATCCGCAGGTAGGAGCAGAGCTTGGGGCCTGCAGGGCTGAGCAGCACAGGGCTGGGTGCTCACTGGGAGAAGTGTGAGGAGCACTGTGCTGGGGAGAGATCAAATCCTGCCTGGGGACAGGCAGGATATCAGGATGTAAAAGCCACAGGGGTTGCATGTATTCAGACCTGGTTATAATTCCAAGTTTTTCAAGGACTTTTACAGCAGTCATTGGATATCCCACAATAAATGCAGGTTTCAGCCCTGTCTGACCTTCCACAATTCAGAAACAAAACTTTTTGGTTTCTTGCACTATTGGGCACATGCATTTGGTAGGATGGAGCTGACTGCTCCCCATTACCCTTAAAAAAGGGGCCCAGGTCCCCTCTCTATCAGTTTCTAGTTTGCCTTTGCCCTCAAGCCCCTGCCTAAGTCACCTTCTGCAGGCAGGCATGTGGTTTCTGCTCCTGGTGGATATGGAGCAGGACAGAAGGTGCTGCTGGAGGGTTCTAACAGCCTGCTCCCCTCTCTGCTGCTTCTTACTCAGTGACAGTGGCTTTTCCAGCCAGGGTTTGGAAACTTACGTTGAAATGAGGCCTGTGTCATCATCATCATCTTCAGCAGCATCAGATTCTGCGCAAGTCAGGGGTGAGTCAAAGGCTCATTTCTGTCATTTGTGATTTCTTTCTTTTGGCCATCCTGTCTGGTTTAGCTCTGGGAACCCCAACGTGCCACAGTTGGCGTTACTCACCAGCTTTGCAGCAAATCTAAATCTCTGCTCTGAATTTCAGGGAGAAGCTCGGAGGAGGATGAAGCCAGGGAGGATCTCCGTCCCCTCAATCTCTCTGACCTGCTGCAGTTCTCCAGCCAGGTGGCCCAGGGCATGGCATTCCTGGCATCAAAGAACGTGAGTGCCAAGAGGAACACTGCCCCCAGCACATCCAGTGGGCAACACCAGTCCAGCCAAGCAGGAGCCACCCAATCCTGGCTGCAGAAGGCTTGGGATGTCTTTGGATGGGGATGCCAAGCTCAAGCAAGCTGCTGCTGGACATGGGCCTCTCTGCTGTGTCTGTTGGGTTCAGACAGGCTGGGCCCTGGTGTCTGGTGCTCCCTCCAGAGCCCTTGCATGGAGGGCAGTGTTACAGAGGGAACCCAGGGCTGTGAATCATGCTGGTCTCAACAGTTTCTCCCCTGCTTTTACACGAGGTCAGGAGCTTTGTTTTGAAGCTTTCTCACTTTGGCAGTGTCCCTGCTACCCCAGGGACAAGGAACTGAAAGTGGCTGTTGAGCTGACTGCCAGAGCTGGCTCAGAATGTGACAGTCACCCTGTGACTGTTTCAGGGATGAGGACAGTGTCAACAGCCCCTGGTTCTGACCCTCCCCTTATGGGGAAGATGACAGCCCCGTGAGTGATTAAAGAACAGAGCATGACATGGCATAATGTCTTAACACTGCAAATGAGGTGATTGAAAGAGAGCTACAAACACAGAGTTGACATGATTCCTCAGATGGGGCTCTTCAAGCAATACATGCTTCCCTTGCCCCTACAAGGTTTTGGTGGCAGGTCCAGGCTGTAGGGAATTTTTTGGGACTGCTGGGGGCCAGTGCCTGGATCTCAGTTGTGGTCTGTTGTCCCCAGTGCATCCACCGTGACCTAGCAGCCAGGAACGTGCTCATTTCAGATGGACGAGTAGCCAAGATCTGTGACTTTGGCCTGGCCCGGGACATCATGAATGACTCCAACTATGTTGTGAAAGGCAATGTAAGTAATTGAAATGGGCACAAGAGAAGGCACGAGGGTAGGAGGGGCTGGAAAGGACAGACAGGGTGTAGCATAAGCTGCCAGCTTGTCCCAGTCTGCAGGACTCTCTGCTCTTCCAGGCCCGCCTGCCCGTGAAATGGATGGCCCCAGAGAGCATCTTTGACTGCATTTACACGGTGCAGAGTGATGTGTGGTCTTATGGCATCCTGCTCTGGGAGATCTTCTCCCTTGGTAAGAAAGCAAGCTTGCAAACCCCTTTTGTTTTCTGTGGCTCACTACTGCCCTAAGGTATCTGCAGAAAAATTTCCAAGAAAGGAGGAAGGTTGACAAAAATATATTTTATCAGGGCTGTAACACACTGTGTTATGTTTCCAGAGGGACCATTCAAAACAAAGAATCCCACATCATTTCCTCTAACTCAGACCTCCCTGGTGATCCTCCAGGCTGCCTCTTCCCACCCCTCAAGGTTGGAGTGTTGAACCCTGTGGTCTGAGAGCCACCTCTGCTCCTTTTTCTGTCACAGGGAAGAGCCCCTATCCTGGCATGGTGGTGAACAGCAAGTTCTACAGCATGGTGAAGCAGGGATACCAGATGGCCAGGCCCGACTTTGCTCCCTTGGAAATGTGAGTGGATGCACTGAGATTCACACAGCAGTGACAGGGGGGCTGGCAACAGGCAGGGACAGGGGACAAGGCACAGGGACCTTGTCCACAGCTCTGCCTGCTCTCCCCAGTGTCTGCCTTGGGGTGAAGGATGGATCCTACCAGGCTGCTCCTTGCTCCTGTAGAAAACAAGGCCTGGGGCAGTCTATCCAACATCTCCTGTTTAGGGACAGGAGGATGGGAACCCTCACATTACATATCTACATTTCTGAACTTGGTGGGGGTTTCTTCTTTTTTTAGTCAGCTTTTTTTGACTGTATGATTATGAGAGGATGAGCCTGAGTAGGCTACAGGAGGTAATGAGTGCAAGCCTGAAGTCTTGATGGCATAAAACTTCTTGTTGATTAGTTTGCTCCATCCACTCCAGTGCTCACCATTCCCTGCAGCACTGCACTCACCATGGGCTTTTTGGAAGAAGGGACTGCTCAGTTCTGTGTCCCTGACATGCAGAGTGCTGCAGGGAAAGCCTGGGGTTGCAGATCCCTCCAGCAGCACCATGCCACCTCCCTGTCCCTGTGTGGCCCTGCAGGTACAGCATCATGCAGGCGTGCTGGAGCCTGGAGCCCACACGGAGACCCACCTTCGACCAGATCAGCTGCTTCATCCAGAAAGAGCTGGAGGTGCATAAGGAGCAGGTGAGGACCTCTGGAGAGAAGGGGGAGGATCTTTCCCCCTATATGAACACAGCCTCTGGACACATTTTGTGTGATATCCCCTACCATAAGCTGATGGGAGCAGTGTGGTGTTGGTGGGAAGTGCAGAGGCATCCAGCTGAAGGGTTAAGTCAAAGAGGGCTGCACAAGGAAGCACAGCTTCTTGGCAGAAACCTCAATGTGACAGCCATTCATGCACTGCCAGCACAGCACCCTACCCCATTCCCTTGGACCTGCTGTGAACTCTCTCAGGACTAGCTGTTCACAAAAGCACAGGCACATGCCTGCCCTAGCTGTGAGCCCTGCCCCGTGGGCACAGCAAAGGGTGATAATGCAGAGTGAGCACATCCCCAGCTGGTCACCTGCATGGGAACATGTGTCAGACATCAAAGGGACCAAAACACACTCAGGGTGTTGTGTTTCTTCCTTTTCTTTCAAGGACTACACCAACCTCCCCTCCAGTGCAGAGGAAGACAGTGGCTGTGACACCTCTGGCTGCTGTGAGGAGTCCTGCGAGCAAGAGGAGAGTGGGCAGCCACTGCTCAAGGGCAACAACTACCAGTTCTGTTAGGTGGGACCTTCACCCTGGGGCTGATCCTTGTCCTGGCTCGACAGAGCTCACCCTAGGACACAGACACCTTCTGCTTTGGCCTTCTCTGTGCTTGCTGAAGTGTGGGTGTTATGAACTCTCTCACCAAAAGGAGAGCAAAGACACCTGGGTGTTCCAGAGTCTTATCCCACACATGGCATAGAGCTGTCAGGATGGTAACAGGCTCCATCTCTACAAGGTACACAGAGGTCCCCAGCAGCCACCTCCCCATGCCCCAGAGAAGGCTGTGGGAGTTTGGGTTTTGTAGTTTAAAAAAAAATACTAGTCACAGCCAAATAAGACATTTCTAAGTGTCACTCACATTACTGAACCCTTGAGTTTTATAAGAACATCTTGAATTATGTCTTAGCACTGGAACTGCTCCATACACTCCCTTTTTTGATGGTTCTGCTCTCTTCCCCTTGTCAGTCTGACCCTGGACATTGCAGTGTTTAGAAATAGGTAAAGCTTCTACATAGCATTAAATATGCATTAACCCTACATTTCCTTGTGCAATCCACCTCTCTGCAGCTGATGCTTCTGCAGGGGGTGTTTGGGTGAAGTGAGCCACAGAGCCAACCCCAGGGTTATGTGAACTTGTGCCTCACTAACAGGACAGGACAGCTCTTTCTCAGGTAAAAGACAGCAGAAAACAGTGCTCTTCCATGAGAGCCCTGAACACAACCCCAATCCAGGAAATAATGGCAGCTTAAAGAGGTCTAGAAATGATCAGCATTACACATATCCTACAGAACTTCTGAGTTACTGAGCATGTAGCAATCACTGCCTTTGTCACTATGACAGACTTATACTAAATTTCCTCAATGTACTTTTAATAGTACAGCTGAGGTGATTTTTTTTTCATAAGCTAGGGCCTAATACACTTCAACCTATTTCTCAGCTAGCTCTTGCTCAGGGTTACTACTGCCCTGGCCACTCAGTCCTGTCTACCTACCAGAAGTAGCTAAAGAACCTTCTCAGCTTCACCTGACTCGGTGGGTAAAGGATTTCTATTCCAGGTACTGGGACACTGCAACTGACAGGGCTCAGGGAAACTACAACTGCACTGCAGGTGGCCTTTGTCACACTGAGCAATTTCACTGTGGGACATTTCTGATTCTATTAAACCTGGTTTTATGCTAACACCAAGTGATTCATTCTTCCTTACTAAATGAAAAGCTAATGTAACTCTGTCAGCATTATAAAAAATAAAATATATTTAACAAAATGAGTCTCTCCTAGGGCTCTAAGGACTGTTCTCAGAGGGGAACAGCTCAGAGCAGGGGTGATGCACTGGCCTACCCACTCACCCTGCAACTCTGTTCCTCAGTACCAGTTCTCAAAATCACTCATTCTTGTGTAACAAAAAAAAACTATTAAAAGCAAGGTTTTAAAGCTCTGAAGTAGTCCCTGTGCATGGATATAATGGAATGTAATTTCAGTTGTGATAATGGAACATCTGACAAGTCACCCTGTGGAACATGGCAGCAGTCTCTGGGGCAAGTGCAATGGCAAAGGCAGGGCAAATGCAGAAGAGATTCAGCAGTGTTTGTGCCTTTTCTCCTGAAGCCATCCAGGTCTTGTACACACACACACGCAAAAAAAAAAAAAAAAAACAACCCAAGTCACTTGACCACAGTTTCACCCCCAAAATTGGAGATAATTTATTAAACTTTCTCACTGACTGAAAAAAGTCACTAATGTCTCTTATAATAAGTTAATGTTCTTAACAGAAAAACCCCAAGCCATGATTACTGCATTTGCTCAGACTCAATACATTTACTTTAACAGTACGGTACTCAATAGGTTCCCCTTCACAGAAGGGAATTTTCAACCACACTGCAAGCCTCAGAATCTTCCCCACTGCTCACTCAGACAAAATAAACTCCCAAGATGGCAACTTTGCAGTCTGGCATCCTACTTGTTTCCTATGTGTGTCACAGCAAACACCTTCACCACCAGCCATGGGCAAAGGGAGCTGCAGCAGCCACAGCACAGCTTTGCACCCACAGCCCCAGGTGCTCCTCAGGTGTGCTGCACAGGCAGAGGTCTCATACTGACTCCTCTCAAGGGGCTGACAAAGCAACCTGGGCAGCAGGAGACTCCTCTAACCCCCAGAGTGCTGTGGGAACACGGGCAGGGCAGGTGTGACACCTGACAAAGTGATGGGTGCAGCTCTCCCAGCACGTCCGTGAGGGTGGAATACAGAACCCTGCTCGCTCTGGTGACACTGCATTCATCATTCCTCCTTGACCCCTCAGACAGTGTTTGGATGTCCCTCCCCTCTCCACAGCCACCCCCTGCACAGCACTTAAACCATCCTCCAACCCCTCAGCTGCCCTGGGGCTCAGTTCTTACCTTACTATACAGAACACTCTCCTCTCACTGTACCTTTTGGCTTCTAAATTATTAGTGCTCATGTGAAGGGACAAACAATTCTAGAAACTCCCTGCAGCCAAAGCATTCACAATCCTGGACCAAGAGTGCAGCCTCCAGGGAAGCTCCCCAGATACAGCATGTTAAAGCAGCACAGCTCCTCCTCCTCACGACTCCTTGCAGCCAATGCCTGTGGGAGCTCTGCAAGTTTACCAAGCAGGAGTCAGTATCCTAAATTCACCTATTCAGAATGTTTTGGGGGAAATCGTTGTAGCCATCTACCGTTGTAGCCTGGTCCCACACCCCCCGCCCTGCCACCAATAAGCACAAAGAAGTCAGCAAGCAAGATTCAGAATTAAATGACCTGTGTGTGCTTGACCACGCACACTCCCTGCTACCAGCAACTCCTCTGCAGGGAGGGCAACATCCTACAGCCCTGAACAGCAGGTCCATCACATGCCTTGGAGGCAGCTGCAGCCTTCTGCAAGGGGGTGACAGACCCGTGTGCACAGCAGCTATCACGATCCTATGGAAGCACAGAGCTCTTTGGTCAGTAACAGCAGTCAAAGCCACCAGCATCACATCTCCAACCTGTGGAGGTTGATAAAATAAAATAAAAAATAAACTCTCAAACCAGACAGCTGCAAAAGCTGGCTCAGCCCACCCATCCACACGACCAGAGAGAGAAACCAACTCAGCAACCTCCATCCTCCTCCTGCTTCCCATCTTCCTCCTCCTCCGTCTCCGTTTTGATCTGGGCCACGCCGAGCCGGTAGAGCGCGTCGCGGATCACCACCTCCCCGGGCTGGCAGCTCTGCACGATCTCCTGGATCTGCCTGTTGACGATTTCCCTGCTGGTGAGGAAGTCCACGAGGCGGTTGTAGAGGTAATAGTGCGTGGGGTTCTCGAAGGTGATGGGCCGCTGGCGCACGGTGCTGGTCCGGCTGTCGCCGATGGCGGCGGCGATGGCGCCGTAGGGCTCCAGCTCGCGGCACAGGGCGATGCAGCGGTGCCGCGCCGTGGCGTCCCAGGGGCTGCTCTGCTCCGCGCCCGCCTGCACGATGCGGCGCGCGCACGACTTGGTGATGGGGTGCTGCAGGGAGGGCTCGGCCACCGTCACGTCCACGCTGTAGTGCTGGTCCAGCAGCTCGGGGCAGGACACGTACTGGGGGAGACACACAGCAGGTGGAACAACAACTTCCCCACAGCCGAGGAGATAAAAATACTGGCTGGCAAAACTCCAAGCAACACTATGACCCAGGACAGATGGAAAGCCTAATGATCCAGGCTTCCCCTACATGCCACAAGGATGGCATGTACGCTCCCTCCTCACTTGTGTGCCCTCAGATAACCCCAAGGCACTAGGAGCCATCTTTCTCTCCTACTTGTCAAGGAATAGCAGTAGTCTGAAAGAAGTGAGTTGCTGTGTCAAAATAAGTGATGTGCTCCAAAGTTCATGATCTGAGCTGTTACAATGCACTCCCAACACAGCTCTTCCTATTCTAAGGACAATTAATCAAACACAATCTCCAGGCAACACCTAATACATTCTGCTATGCTTAGGACTGATGCCCTGGCAAAGCTTAAATCAGGAGATACTTATCAAATTCACTAGTGGCAGTGCTCAAAACCAGGCTGGATGGGGCTGTGAGCAACCTGGCCTAGTGGAAGGTGACCCTGCCTATGGCAGGAGGATGAACTGGATGAGCTTTAAGGGCCCTTCCAACCCAAATCATTGTGTGATTCTACAAAATTATCTCAAGCCACAATGCAGATTACATATGGGGAGAGGGTGTTAACTTTAATCTCCCTTGCTCTCCCAGCAGCTTTTCCATGCTGGACTGGCACAGCAGAGAGCAAAGACATAACTAACCGTTGGAGGTTCCATGGGGTCAGAGAAGCAGCCCTGGTTCTTCCCCCACATCTGGGAAGTCAGGCCAGGCCAGCAGAGGTCTGCACAGAGTGCCACTGAAGAGGCTGAATCAACAACATACACTGGAGGCCAGTGACGTGAGGATACCAACAAGTCCACGTGATCCCGAGCATTTTCTCCTCTTACTATGTACTTGGAGCCACACACAACCTAGAACAAAGAAAGGATTGACATCAGCAGCACAATAAAATTAAAAACTTACAGAAAACCAATCTAGTCTTAAAAAAAATCCAGCTGCCTTTCACCAACCAGACAACTACTTTCTCTAAAGGTACTCTGTTTCCTCCTCACACACATTCACCTTGTCATGGGGAATTTTCCAAGCCCTGAGGAACAGGTTTCATTCCCAAGGCTCAGAGAAGCCCATTCCATTGCTTCTATTCAATAAGGAAGTTCCATGCTGTTAAGTCAAATAATGAATAGCCAAGGAAGAAAAAATCCCCTGTGGCTCCAGTCTTCCCTACCTGATGTGGACACACTTTGTAGATTTTCCCTCCTGTGTGATGAGCAGAAGATGGTGTAATGCTTGTCCCATTCTGTACAAACTCATAGAGAGCCAGGAGGGAGTAGCAGAGCTCATCCTAAAAAAGACAGGCCCCAGAGAAAATTACTAAAATTAACAGACTCCTGCAGAGAGGGAAAAGGCAGCATGCAAGGTCTCCTAAATCCTAATTTGCACTTCATCCAATAACTTCCTAATCCCACACTCAGCACTGTGAGGATGACAACCAATTACACAATGCTGAGCCAGTGACAAGGTAATTACAGGCTTCCTTTCTTCTAGCCCACAAAGGTTCAATTTATTTCACCATGTGTAAATTATCCTATAACCTGCTGGCACCCATCCCTGCCCTTAGTGCAGTCAGATGAGAAATTAATTGTCTAGGATGGCAAGAGTGGATGAGGGAAAGACAGTGAAGAACAGCTCCACTCCTGCAGGCTTGTCTGTGGGCAAACAAGCCATTACCTTGGTATGTGATGCCTCCCAGGGGATGCCACACTGTGTCAGAAAGCTCTGCAGCTCTTCCTCACTGTAAGAGTTTATCAGCTCAGGCCTGAAGACTTCTTCCTGAAGGAGCCTCACCAAGGCACTCCCGTTACCTGCAAAGGCAGGAAACAGCACTCAGCAGTCTCAGCACTCATTCTCAGGAAGGGAACTTACCAAAATAATTTCTTAAGAAGAAGATGACAGAAGCAGAGATTGCACAACCCACAGCCAGCAAGAGAGAGCTGTGAACAGTCCTACGTTCAGAGCACATCACAGAGCACTTGTCTTGAGTCCTTCACTGCTGAGGTCACCAGACTGAGCCCAGCATAGCTGCAGACCCCATAAGCACTCATCTATCCTGCCATTTGTAACCTTTAAATGACTGATGGGAGGACAACCAAGTGAAGAAGAGCAGAGATAAATGTCACTGCAGCCCTTGGGCTGAACAGCTCCAGGCTCAGCCTTCACATCTCCCTGGCTCTTTCTCAGGAACTCCACTTCCACAAGAGCCCACACAGCTCTTCTGCAGCCCAGCTCTGAAGCAGCTGCAGCCCTGTCTGCAAAGCCAACTCACACACTTGCTAAGCCTGGAAAGCCAGTCTTCCTTCCTATACACAACATCTAAATTCTTAAGGGAACCAGGTGCTAACTGATCTTAGCTCTCAGATCTGAGATTATTTCTCTCACTGCTTCTTGTTCCATGCAGTCAATATGACAACTCTGATCAGGACTACCACACCACTCTCCTAGTTTTTTCTCCAGTTCTGCAAAAACTTATTCACCCTTTATTGAGATTGTAACAGTGTGATACCAAGCACTACCAGCAACTTCCACACTCCAAGTATCAGTCTAACATGAAACAAACACTGACTGGCATTCAAGATGTGCATGCATCCCTCTGCAACCAGACTCTATCTCACCTGGGGTGCAATGCTCTCATGTCCCCCATGTCTCAAATGCATCAGAGCCCACCACTGCATCCAAAACTTCACAGGAAAAGCCAAGCCTCAAGTAATAAAGTAGCCTGAGAACAGCTGAAATCACCTCAATGTTCCTGTCTTTTCTCAGCACACATGACTTTTAAAGTGTCATGCAATCAGCTATTCTTAATGTTAAACATCACCAAGACTGAAGTCACCAACACATCAAGCACTCCCTTAATGGGCACAACCTGAGCCATTACCTGGCACTGGCTGTGCATGCAGGTTCTTGTCCTTCTCTGTATTGATCACCACTGCTCCTCTCATCAGTGGAGGGAAGAAAGGAGCAACAATAGAGGCATCAAACTTTGTGATGGGGATGCTAGAAGGAAAAGCCACCTGCTCAATCACCTCTGTCTCCATCGTGGACCAAAAGTCTTCCACATTCACTTCACTTGATGGCAAGTATTCTGGCCAAGTAAACTACAGAGAGAAAGAAAGAGTGGTCAAATACAAAACCCACAGTTCATTTGATAGCTCTGTGTCAGTCTCACTCATGGCATGAGGACTATCCAGGAGAGTGCTTAGCTCAAATATAACAAGATGATTTCAGTCTCCTAAAGCTTCCCACAACCACTTTGCATTGGGTAAGAATCCAAATTTACATATTTGACATAAAAGTCAGACATGCTACATTCTCCTACTAGGGCTTTTTTCCCCATTAGAGAAGACAGCACCTCAGGGAAACTTGAGGAAAAAAGGAATGTGTTCATGTCAAAGGAAGACCAAATTCAACAACTTCCATCCAAGGTTCCTCCTACCCAAGGCTGCTGGACAAAAGCTGTGGTCCAGGGACAAAGGATCTCATTTTCCCTGAACTACACATCAACACCTCTAAGAGGAAGCACAGACATTGCTGCTCCAGCCACATCCTCTTGTCAGGCATCAGCAGAAAACCACTCACAAAGGTCTCATGTACTTATTGTGCACCATGAAGACCAGAGTCAGCAAAAAATCATTATGATCTGCTTTGAACACAAACAGGATGTGAGCTGTGGGAAAAACCTACCTCTATATTTTTCAGTGCTAGGACGTTTTCCGTATTCCTCTGGGCTATTTCCACCTTGGGGGTTATGCCACAGATTCCACAGATCATATCGTTGTAATCCCGGACTGTCAGGCATTCAAAAGCCCAGTAGCCATTGCACAGCAGCTCCTGGAGCTGAGCCTGCTCCTCAGGGCTCAGGCTTTTATCTGAAAAGAGAACATGCCACTGTTACAGTTTTCACATCCTGAAGCCACTGCAGAGGTAGTAGGGCTCTCCTACACAGGATAAAACCAAACCTGCCCTCCAGAGAATTGTTATAAAGGACTGGTCAGAGGTACTGTTTGGTTTAGGAAGTTATTTAACAGAAACATACACTAAAATAGGTGAGGTTTGCCTTTTTATAATCTAGCAATCATCATCAGGTCACAGTTTGGTATGTTATGGTAAAAAGCAAGAAGGAAAACTCACCAGTTTGCTCCTGAACAGAGTCAAGGATATTGCCAACAGCCACTCTGGGATCCTCTCCAAGTTTAATATGGTTTCGGATTGCAAACAGAAGATCCAAGCTCACTAACAATTTGTTACCCACATTGAAAAGGCCTGCAGTTAAAACAAGACAATTATTGTCTGTAGGGTTCCAGATCTTCCTCACAAGGAAATTTATTCCTTACTGATACACAACACACTCATGAGTACAGTTTAGAGGATAATGGGAACACCAACAGTGCTTCTGCACCTCTGAAATGCAGAGTTCCCTGCTGAAACATCAGCTCCTTTCACAGACTTGTCTGTTGTTCAAAAGCTACAAGGAACAGCTGTCAATCTATCTCACTAGCCAATGCCACCAAACAGCATTCTCCAGAGATGTCTCTGACCATGATCTCAGGGGCTGCCTTGCAGAACTCAACATTCACAGAGGCCTACACCAGGGAATCAAGGCAAGGTCTTCCTCACCAGAGCATTCATGTGTTTTCACTCACAGATATAGATTTACTTGCACAATAAGCAGAAGCGATTAAAAATATTTAAAATTTAGTACACTGGGGAAGGGAATAAGCTTTTCTAGTGTCTGAACAATGCTCTGATACAATCCCAAGGCTTCAAAAGGGTTTAGACTGTAGTCATGCTGTATGTTCACATTTCTCCTACCTGTGTAAATGTCAGTGAAGCTATGGAGGGCCAGACACTGCAGGTTCAAGCACACTTTGACCTGAGCTGTAACCACCTGTAATCTATTGGCTGTCAGCAGCCAGCACTCCTGAGGACCAGCAAGGGAACTGCAACACACAACAAAAAAAAACACTCTGAGTGAAGCCAATGGGTTTTTTAGTCCAACCCTGCAGTAACTTCACACAGTCTAGTTGACATGAGGTCATTATTATGTAAATCTAAGCCAGCTCACCACATGGTATCACACCAGAAGAAGTTACATTTTAAAACAGATTTCCCAGGCAGACGCAGGTCATAGCTCACATTCTTTTAAACAGCACTAGAGCATCCCTTCAGCTCCATACACTGGGAACCTACTATTGCAGAGGTGGAGAAAACCCATGGCCCCAGCTGCCCTGGGAGAAGTGGCTGTACCATTGCTGTGGTGATCAGTAAAACATCCCACCAGCCTGTCCTGCACACAGACTCAGAGAGATCTGCTCCTCTGCAATGTAACTGACAAGGGGGAAGTTCAGACAGGAGAGTGCCAGTGGCTGAAATACTGCTGTCCACCTGGGAAAACAGGAACCAAAGCCAAAGTCTCCTCCTTCCCACTGGCAGGGCTTCAATTAGAGCCTGTGCAGACACATGGGAGAGTCTCACATGCAGAGCACTGCAAAGCAGCCAGGCACAGACAAGGATTTACAATGCACAGGCTGGTAAGACCCATGGTGAGAGACAGGGTGTGAGACTGCTCTGTTCTGAAAAAAATACAGAACATAAAAAGTAACTCTTCTGGAAAGATCTCAATTAGTGCTAGCCTGACCAAAGCAAATATCCATCCTTCATATCAATAATTTATTTGTGGAAGAATGAAACAACATTAAACTCCCTGACATTTTGTTGTAGGAAAAATCTTAGATCATATTTTCAGCAACAGGAGAATGTCTGGCAGACTAAGGGAAGAGATATCCTACAGGCTTTCATTCAAATCTAGTTAAGGCAACCTAGCTTATTTACTAAAAGTTTCTTAAAGTCCTTCAGGTTTCAATTTGGGTATTTGTTCCAAAAAGCATTCACTCAAGCACATGTTAAGAAATGAAAGGAATGAAAATATCATAAGCAAAAAGACCCACAGAGGAAATACTCAGACCAGGGAGACAGAGAAAAGAAAATCACACAATGCACATCTGTAAACACACAAGTTTTCGTCTCTTAGCCTCAAAGCATCAGAATGGAAAACAAAGAGGGGATGACTAATGAAAATACTGTTTCAATAAGAAAAAAGTTACATCTGGACTTTGCAGTCACTCTTTGATCCTGCCAAACCCTTTCCAACACATCTAACTTACTCAGTGTCACTTTCACCAGCTTCACTACCAGGGGCCAAAGCAAATATTATTTCAGGCAGACTCAGAACAAAGAAAATCAGCATGAGTTTGAAAGAGTCAAAATGCAAAGCGGCATCTTACTTGTGTCCCCCTTTGAACAAGGGGCTGTTACAGAGCAGGCACTGCACGCACGGAGACTCGTAGTAGTTGGACCAGGAGGTCTGCTCGATGGTCACAGTCTCCTCACTCACGTTGGACAGGATGAGCCTGGAGCTGTTGAGCTCGTGGATGAGGGTGAAGATCTCAGCCAGCTCGGACTCGTTCTCGGGGATCTGCATCACCTTGCGCAGCAGCTGCAGCGTGGACTGACGCTGCGTCTCCTTCTGCGCCGGCGTCAGGGGCTCGCTGGTGTTCAGCACGCCCGGCTGGCCTGCACTCACCTCCTGGGGAGCAACACAGCCCAACAGGCAAGCATGGGCATGAAATATTAGGCCCAAAAAAGTCATAAAAGGCAGCAGAAACACAGCAGCCTTTGCTCTCAGTAAACCTGACTTCTACACTACTGCTGAATCATTGATGCCACTTCAAGCTCAAATTAACAAAAATAGTTTATTACAGTCACAGTCCTGCAGTGCCAAACCATCACAGATTGGCCATTAAACTCTTGAGTGCAGGGATTGGGGATCCAGAAGATGAGGATAACCACCAACAGGTACACTTCAATAACCCTCATCACTTGAACCTCCAGTTATCACTGTCTTTCTCCACATGTTATCAGGCACAGGCTCAGGGCAGGCTGCACAGCTCTCCAGAAGCTGGAGGAACCAACTAACAGAGAACTGGGCACTGTGATACACAGAACACACTAATCAGTAACAATTGATCAGTCTACAATCTACCCTTCTCCAACACATACTACCACAACAAAATGCACAAGGAGGAGAACCAAACTCCAGGTTGTGCCAGGAGAACAAAGAGAACCCAAACAGGCTCATTTGTTTAATCCCTGAAACTCTTGTGTCAACATTTCAACCTGGTTTTCTGACTAGTCCAGCTATGAGATAAATGATCAGTCAAAAGCCCAGAGACAACAATTAACTGTGTGACAGGAACGTTAAACTGATCTACAACCAGAAAAAAAGAAAAAACCTAAATGAGGAAGAGACAAGCTACATGCCTCTCAGAATGGAAGCTGAGCTAAGCACACTGCTGTTCCTTACACAGCTGTTTGTGTGAGTTTCACACAGGCCATGTCTGTTTGTTTGCATCTTTAAAGCAAAAACAAAATCACTAAACAAAGTTATGTTCTTCAAAATAAAATAAAAAAGGCAAGTGGATGAGTCATTACTCCACAGACTAAAATTCTGTCTATTTGCTGAGTAGGCATTTCAGCTAAGAACAAGAAAGCTCCTTTTTTTCATTTATTGTTTTAAAAACATTACAATTCAGTATGAGAAAAGCTAAGATCTGAGGCTGCAAAGGGAAAAAAACCCTCCAGAATTAATTACATCCACATAGAACAGCAGACAACTGAAAACATATTTATACATCAGAAAAAAAAACCCTACATCCAGAAATAAATTCAGGTTGGAAGTAAAATTGCTCTACAAAGCCTTAAAAACAGGAAGTTCTAATACAAGATGTACCAACTTAACTGACACCAGCCCCAAACTGCTCACAAAGCAGAGAGACTTGGGAGTTTCTTGATGAAGTCTGAAGTTCAGCAAAGCTGACACAGCAATGTGGTGACTTCAGGGTCGATTTTCCCAGCATGTACTGACACAACAGAAGGATTTTTATGTTCAGGAGACACCCAGTGGTAGAATTGGGTGTGCTCATATTCTATCAGCCTGAAGCACCACTGCTACAGGAATTCAACAAACATCATCACAGATATTTTAAATAGGAACCATTCTGTCAGAAAAGTTTATCATAATGAAAAAAAAAGCAAAGCCCAAACCATGCTTCCATAGGGACTTGCAAAGTTCTCTGCCCAGCTCACAACAGACATGTGATGAAACAAGCCAGCTTGAACCTTACCAGGGATTTTGCTGTTTTCTCAGTCCTGTCTTTGGCAAGGTTGTAACCACAGCTTGGGCAGATGCGTGGCTTGTGCCTGTTTGTATACACATAACTGCAGGAGGGGTTCTTGCATTTCCCTCTGCCACGTGAGGTTGCCAATCCCAAATCCTGAATGACACAAAAGAGATGCTTGCTTGTTGGAGAATTTTGCTCAGAAATGGCTTATAGAGTTTTGTTCAGACATGCCATAATCATATACAGCTGATGGAAAAGTAAAAGGCAGCTGTGAGGAGCAAATTCTCACAGCCTGTTTCTGTAAACAACAAAGTTCTCAGGCTGTTTTTTCATAACAGGTAAACATTCTGCCCTTGGCTGGTATGGGAAAGCAAAAGTTGACAAACATTGAGGCCTTGAGAACTTTCATAACAGGGTGAGAAAATAAATCTTGGTTTCAATAACAAACGACAGGTATTGAAAACAAAAGGAGGGGTTAATGTTTAATCTGTAACCGATGATGAGCTCGGGTTTTGCAATATGTATGAACTTAATTAACACTGTTATAAAATGTGCTTGGTGGATCAATAAATAGGAGTTCGATGCTGATCAGAGGATGGGTCATCTCCCTTCACTTTCTACAAATGGTGACCTTGACTTTTAATAGTTGGACTCCATTATCTTAAAGGTCTTTTCCAACCTGAATGACTCTATGATTCTAAGCCAGCAAGATTATAAAAAAGATTCTTATATGTTTTACCTCCACTTTATAACATCTTGTTCAAACATCAATAGCAAGCCCTGTCACTTTGCACAGAATCCTGTAAGTAGCACTTAATCATTCTGGGGCCAGTTCTCCAGCTCAGAAGCACATTAAAAATTCATTCAGAAACCCCTGATCCTCCCTGCTGAACTCAAGCAGGGCATGAGGATTCTGCATGGGGACATGAGTTAAAATCCATCTCTTAACAAGGCCCTGCACAGCCATCCTGGACTAGGTCTAGAGATGACATAAAGCACAGATTATTTCATGTTAAAAATGAAATGTATTTGTGCCAGTCAGTAAAACAGAAGTCCCACATAATTCTCACCCCAGAGAGGACACTCCCTGTGGCAGAAGTGAAATAGTTTTTCACACTATTTGAAAAATTCTCACCAAAGTTACGGTGCAACTGTACTTGTAGGAAGGGAACATGTCTGGTTTGACCTCCACAACTTTAACCTGAGATGCCCTGCTTGTCACAGAACTGTGGAGCTACAGATTGAAAGCAGAAAAAACAACACACATCAGACACCTATTACTAAATACATATATGCATCAATATCTATTCGCATTACTGCCCCTAAGAGATTGATTAAAGTTCATTTAATATCCCAAATACCATAAGACACCATCTTGCATGCAAAGGTGTTACAATTCACAGATTCAGCCCCTTGGCATACTGAGTCATATTTTACAGGTGAAAAGCTCAATATTCAATATTGTATGTCAGATTATCAAAGCACCAGCAGATCCTTAAAGCATCTTCTGGAAGTAGCTGGGAAGTTCCCAAAGTAACCAACAGCAGGATTGTCCAACAGCATCTCTCAGCTCAGTTCCCACACTCAGCCACCAAGAAGTCATTCTGCTATCCAGCCATATCATAAAAACAGCCACTCACAGATCTCATCAACATAAGGCAGATACATTTTTTGTTCTATTTCTCACTCAGGTCATATGACTCACCTGGGAGAAAAAAAGAAAAAAACAACAAACCAAAACCACAAACAAAACCCTCCCCCCCCAAAAAAATCCAGGAAAATAGTTTGCATTTGAAGAACAACCTTTTGCTCCTCAGCAGTTGGTGGCTGCAGAACTGACTGGCCCAACTGTTTCAGTGTACTGGGCTTCAAGCCTGATGTTCTCACAGGAGAATGCTTGTCTAGAAGGAGGAAAGAGATGCATCAGGTTAAATGTGAGAAAACAGGTTCTGTTTCTTTCTGACATCTTTGTTAAATGCCACTATAGTCATGTGAGATCTTTCCTCTGAGCTTGAAATAACCCAAGCAGGTGTTTCATGGCCCATTTACTCCACTCAGGCAGAGACAAACTGGTTTTTTCCTAGCATTAGTAACCACCTCCCCTGAAACCTATCTTATTATTGGCAGACACCACTTCAGCAAGGTGAGGAAAGACAACAGCTCCCAAAGCACACAGAGATGCTGCTTTTACCAGCACTTGCAAAGGCCTGCCTGCTGCTCAGCTGCTCTGTGCTGGCTTCTCTCCCCACAATGAATGGAGCAGGCAGAATGGCTCGCATGGGTCTGGCTGCAGCCAGCAAGGAGGGCTTGGGTCTTGGTTTGCTCTTTGTTTCTTGTCCCTTGTGTGTAGCAGCTGTTGCATCAGTTCTGAAAAATAAGAGCTACAAGTGGAAAGATATTCCATCTATTTCCCCTCAGCTTCAGTTTTCCTCTTTTCCCTGAATTGTGCTTTGTTAGCACACTAACCACAGCTATTGCAATAGAAAGAGAGACAGTGCTAAGGCTGCATCTGCCCTGTGACTACAATCTGTCACTTAAAGAAAAATATTAGTTCTGATGGACAAAGACTCAAAGGAACAATCCTGAACTGGCACAAAACAGACAGCAAACACAGTAAGTTTTACAGGAAGGACTGCCAACAGCCTTCAGCTTCTTGGACTAGTCCCATGAGCACACAATAGAGATCATATGCTCCCATAACACATGGAAAAGTGACTCACCCCACCACTGGCTTTTTCACAGAGGCATTTGGACTCAACACCTCAGAAGATGTGGGCATCCCCTGCCCTATCCTTCCTTTCTCTGCCTGCTCCGAAGAGGCGTCCACTTGCTGCTGGGCGCTGCTCCTGTCTTCAGCAAGCACATTATTTGGGAGAAAGTGGCTCTCAGAGATGATCACTTCCTCCCACTCCATCTCAGGCATCTGCCCTCCACCAGGCACAGCACTCAGCAGCTGGCTGACAGCTTCAGAGCTCTCCAAGGCAGACTTGGAGGAACTCTCACTGGCGGCCGTGGGTTCTGTGAGGGCTGACTGCTGACCTCTTTTAGCTGCTGGAGTTTTGAGAGAGGTGCCTGAATTTGGCTCAGATTTGCTTTTTGGTTGCTTTTCCTGGAAACAAGGAGAGAGTCACATTTCAGAGCTTTCAGCTTTCACAGATAAGCAAGTCCCCTGCATATGCCATGTTTCCTGTGGCCTATTTAATGCTGGAACAAAACAGCAGAATTCGAAGTGTTTAAGCAGTGAATTGTATGGGAGTAGACAGACAGCATCTCCTACAACAGCAAAGGCCCTGCTAACATTGTATCTGGCCTCTTGGCCCTTCATGTATTATTTTTAGATGCTGTTTACTTTGAAGAATCAATCTTTCTTAAACATCCTTATATATCACCATTAGCATCAACAGCACAAAGTCACCCACCACCCTCTGTAGCAAGGGCCCACCTCCTACGCTCCCCTTTCATGGCTTCAGCTCTCTGATGCTGTCTGCTCTTCCACATTATTGAGCAATCAAAGGGAGTTAAGATAGAGAATCTGCATCTTTTGGATATAAGCTTTCAGAAAAGCAAGCATGTGAGCCAACCAGAAAACAGGATTACTTAGGAATATTTTCTGACTTTAGGAAAAATGTTAGTTCCAAGACTAAGGCTGCAAAAATCATTGTACTGGATTCAACAAAGATGCAATGAACACTGAACTGGAATATGGAAAAAGATATCAGAAATGGAATCCAGCAGACCAAAGTCTGAAAGACAAAAAGGAAAGCTCCCTCTAAAACCTTTCAGTTCTAACCAGAGTAAGCTTGAACAGCAGCACACATGCCCTGCTCAGGCAGAATCCAGAAATACTCTTTGCATTCAGCCATCTCTCTACCTCAGCAAGTTTACCAAACAAAAGTGAAGATGTCACCATCACTATTTGTACCCTACCACACAGGAAGCTCAGCCTTCAGCTCAGACACCACAGAGTCTGCAGGCTGCCCAAAAGAGTTCTCATCCCTGAATGTTTAATGGATCCAGACACAAAACAAAGGAGGTTCAGAACAAATCCACATAAAGCCACTGAATGTCAATGCCAATTTTCACACTGAGAACATCCTTTAAATTGTGCCTGAGGAGTCTTGCTTCAGACAGAAATGCACATCTGTTCAGAGCTGACTAATTACCAGGATAGTGCCAAGGTTTAAGGATCAAGTGTGTTTTTCTGTACACAGCTAGCAGAGATGCCAATAACTTAAGCAGAAGAGGCATCATGTGGAGAAAGACTTTTCCACTCAGGCTTTACAACTCTACCAACACTTGGAAACTTCCTTCCAGTCAGTAGTGAGAATATCATTATCAGACACATGGCCATGAGACAACAATACCCAACAGCACTTCAGCCTCCACTAAATCAAATTTATTAACAAGCTCCTAAAGGATCATACACCTCCTCTAGTTAAGAGTTATTTCTCCTCTCTGTTAAAAAAAAAGATGTTGAAAGACCACAGAAAACTAAATTTGTGGAAAAACTTCATATGTTGATATAAATTACCACAAAACAACTTCCCAAGCTTAGTTGGGGCTGTAGCAGGAGGAACAGGCAATGCCTTCCAGTCACAGGAGCTGTGCAGACAGAGGGCCAGAAGCATGTGTATCCTCTCAATGAGAGATATTTTAGCAAATGCAGCCCCACGTATTCTAACAGATATGAGCAGCATCTTTACCCAAGCTGTGGTGATTTCAGGTCTCACCTTAGCCAAGTGTCCTCTGCAACAGTGACTTGCTCCAGCACATGCACTGGAACACGAGTGCAGAGATCATTTCTGGTGTATCTGACCTCCTGTGCTAGATCTACAGGTCTAGAAGTATCACAGGCATTCACAAAACCAGCACTTTTCGTCTCAAATTCAGGAAAAGACAGACAAATTTACCTTTGGAATCCACTTCCCTCCCAGGAAGTTCCCACATGTTGGGCATTTTGGTGGCTTATGCCTGGTGACATAAGTGAAGGAACAGCCAGGATTGGTGCAATTTCCATGTCCCCTGCGAGTATAGGTGGTTGTCTGAAACAAGAATTGTCAAGAATTTGTCTACAGACCTGGAAACCACCACAAAGCTGTGCTGATCACTTCTTTTTCCTCACAAGCACCTTACAAATGCTATTTGGCAAATCACCAGCATTCCACTATTATTCATTTTACTGAACAAACACCAACAGCTGGGTCAGCACCAGGTGAGTCAGCACCACAACTACTGTGAGTCTAAATGCTCAGTCTACACAATAGCCTCTGGTATTACCTGAATTTAGATCAACCTGCAGAGCAGGGATGAACAATGCACATAACCTTCTGGAGAAACTAATCTTGCATTTACAGTGATGTGAAAGTTCTTTTTGAACATGAAAAAGTCACAGTAAGATGGCATTAAAATGCTTCTAACAGCAATCTACAGTAAGACAAGATGTGATTAACACTCATGGCAACACAGCAAAAAGACTTGAAGAGAAGCACTCATGATGCAAAGGCAGTTTTGTCAGTAGCTTTCTGCTGTATGGGGTGGTCAAGTGTTCCCTGGTCCTTCACTGTAACTTGCTATGAATTACTGAAACACGAGCAGCATCACCAGGCACTATTTATACAGACAACTAAAGTAGGACATGTCATCTGTGCCAGGACAACTGCAGCAACACACTTGAGTTTTTGTCAGCACAGCACTTCCAATATCCTGTTCCCAACACTCCCAAGAGAGCTGTTGTACTGTAACTCCCTAACTAGGTACAGATTTTTTTCTAGAACTGCAAGTGCTGCTGTCAAGGAAATGAGTCAATTCTAACCAGATCCTTCTCAGGCATAAAAACCTGAGGTATTTCCATTCTCCCCAGGACAACTGGAAGAGCATCACACTATGCACCACTATAAATATCTGCAGTGTTCCACCAGCTGGAAGCATAGAGAACCTGGAAAAAAGGATTGGATGCTAGCTTACATAACACAAGGAGCTGCAGTACTGACTGTACAACGAACTCCCAAAATGGCTACAAAAACACAGGTGGCTGGAGTGGTTAGATCAGTGAAATAATACTATTCTTCCTCATGCAACAGGCCACAGCCTTTAATATGGTTTCTCAAAACCTCAGGTCATTGCTCCCCTCCTGCCAAAGCAAGAGCTTTGGAGTTCATATTTTCCTGCCGTAAGAGCAGATATGCTCTTGTCCATCCTCAAAGGGATGGACACTGCTTTTTATGAAGAGAAATATGCATCCAACTTGTGGAAGGCTACACAGGAACTGCTGTTGGCCAGATGTGTTGTGATAGCTTTATCTACTCCACCTGTTTCCAAGAATTCCCTGAGGAAGAAGGCAGAAGAAATAGGCCCTGTAAGACGCTGTAGAAGTCAGAGACCCTCTTAGCCTATTCAAGACATAACACAAGGGACAAGAAATACATCGAGTGATACGGCAACTCCAAATTGGATTATCTTTAAAAACTGAACCATGAGCAAATCCTTCCCTCTAATATCTTTAAGACAAATCTATGACAATAGATCCAAACTTTAACTACCATACAAGACTCCGAATTTCTTACCAATTTAATTGACGCTGGGTTCTCCACAACAGAGTGAGCTGGCAAAGGTAACATGATAAACTGCGTTGCAGGTGTGGAGGAGCTACTCTCTTCAGCATCCTAAAATGAAATCAAAGGGAAAATGCATGCAGAAAACAAGACATGGTGACCCATATTCCTCCCTCTCATGAACATTAATGTGTCTTAAGGAGCGATGAGAGCAGAATATAAGATAGAGCAGCAATAATTTCAAAAGCAACCTTACCAGATGTACTCTGGAAATTACCAAACTCCTCAAACAAAACAGAGAATCCAACTCTTCACAGACTAAGCTTTCTATGACTGATCCCTAAAACTCCAGCTTAAAAGGACTCCCTTCTACCTCTCTACAATCAGGAAAACAGCTATCAGGAGCACAGCAGTAGCATTTTTTATTGCCAAAATCTTTCAGTGCAACTGCAGAACCCGATTACTGGAACTGCAATACCTCAAATATTGTTATAACAAACAATTAAAAGAACTCAGTCACGATAAGACAATTGATATCACCACAGGGCTGAGTCAATCTGCAAGCAGAGACAACTCAGTCAAGGAGTTACTTTTATATCACTCGTTACAAAAAAGAGGTTTTGTTCCTCTCAGCATTGAGCATCAGCAAGTTGGGCAATCACAGGATCTCAAGTAAAATGGAGGAAATAGCACTCAGATGTTTCAGGTGAGATCTGGCAGGAGCCTGAGTGGCACTGGACCAACTTACCCTCCCAGTGACCACGGTCACCACAGACACCCCATCGGGCACCTGGGGCCGGGCCACAGCGATGCCCCCGTTGGAGATTTCTGCGGAGCTGCTCACCAGGGTCTCCTCAATAACCACTCGCGCTGCCTGGTACGGCTGCCCTTCTATTTCCAAAGAAGCCTCATCCAAGAGGATCTCTCCAGCCACTTTCTCTGTCACAGGCCCAACGTAGTGAGAGAGAACCTCTGAGGTAACAGCTTCTTCTGCAGCCTCAGGCTGGGCAAAGGCTGCCGTGTCCTCTGCCAGCCCCTCGATGGCAATGCACTGCTCCGAGACGCCGGCCCGGCCCGAGTCCACGGAAAGGATGCTCTGCACGGTGTCACGGGGCACACTGGTGACATTCCTGGGAGCTGCCAAGCCTTCAGATGCTGCTGGGCTCTGTGTCACACACAGCTCCAGAGACTGCCTGCTCCTGTCCTCCTGAAGACTGCTTTTGGGAATAATGATATAATTGGAGCGGGGAAGAATCTTGCGGAAGCCTGGAATGTCAGGGACCACTGCAGCTCGAGTGGATGCCTTGGAGTTCTGTGGGCAAAACCAGAGGATGGAATAAATTCAAATGAAAAAAGGAAGAGATTCAGTTCTCAATCCTGCTATTTTAGTGCCTAAGGTTCAAATGGTTTCCTGTAGTTTGCTGGTAATTTTTCCATATGACAGAGCCTGCAGAATCCTGCTCAGTCCTCCTTTATCGCCTACCTTACCAACACTCACTCTGATGAAAGGACACAAAAATATCTGCCATGAGCAGGTACCAGACATATCCATCCTGGATTACAAACCATCCTCCCTCAACTGAACAGAAGGCAAAGGCAAAAGGCAGTGGCCTCACACCACTTCTCTAAAGACTGCCCTGGGCAAGGATACAAACTGGAATCTGCAGTTAAACAACTCTCCCACACAGGGCTATGTAAGCAGGGAACTGCCTCTCTCCTCAGCAGCCAAAGAACTTCCAGGAAGAACTCACCGGGTCCAGTCCCTCTTTCTCTAGCTTGGCTTTCTCCAAGTAGTAGCTCCTTTCAGCCACACTGAGCAACCTCCAGCTCTCACTGATCTTTTTGTTGATTTCGGACTGAGGGAGGTGTGGAAGCTCTTGTTGTACTTTCAAGTAAATATCATAATAGTAGAGAAGGTAAGCAGATCTGAAACACAACCAGAAATTGAAATATTAAGGTCGTTCTAAATAAGTTCCTTGGGGGAAAATAAATCCACAAGGTTTAGATTTGTCTCAAGGTCATGTGACAAGCAAGTTACATTTAATACATTTTTTAACCAAATGAAAACTCTTTAAGGAGAACTTCAAAAGAAAAAGAGAACCTCTAAGGGCCAGCCCAAGGCAAATTATGGTGGGGTAAACAAACTCTAAACTGAACAACAGTAGCACCTGTAAAGAATGTCTGAGCAGGCCCAAAGTGCCAGGCTGATATTTCATATACAATGCTTTACACTATGAAGTACTCCAAATCCACTCATGTCAGAAACAGGGAAAACTGCTCCCATACCCTACAAAGGAATCAAATGAAGGCAGAAAGAACTTACCGAGGTTTCTTGGCTTTTTCTCCATGATCACCAGTACTTTTATGTTTCTTCTTCTTCTTGGATGGCACCGGAGAGGTGTAAGTGTAAGTGCTCTCTATCTCCTCCATCACCACCGTGACCTCAGCGCCATCATAGGGAGCCTCCATGGCTAAAACACACGTTCTGTGTTATGCTCTTGCCAAGTTATACAATGTTTCTCCCAACAAATAGCACTTTTAATCACTTCAGTAAACTGACAGCAGTGTTGGCATCTAAGTCTACCTCTAATTAAATCAAGGTAACTATGTGTTCTCTATGTATCTAGTTTCAAAAGGAAACTTTTTTTTCTACACCCTCAATACCATCAGTTCAGTGTGGATACATTAATCCGCGTTTCCACAGCTTGCACGGGGAACTCAGGTCAGTTTGGTGACCTAGAGGAGACGCACACTCAGAAGAGCTGCCTGCGACAAGGTGCCACATCAGGGCCAGCCTGCACAGGCACGGCCGGAGGCTGCGGGAGCCCCGCAACCCTCACGCACCGCCAGCTCCCCGGGGCTCCCCGCTCGGCAGCGGTGACGGACGGCTCTGGGAGGCGGGGAAGACACGGGGGATAAAGGCAGCAGCACCTGCGGCAGCACAGCCCCGGCACGGCCCGCACCTCGGCCCCCGCAGCCGGTGATGCTGGGCCGTCACCCCCAGCCCCGTCTCCTCCGCACCGCCCGGGGCCAAGCGGAGCGGCGCGGCTCCCTCCCGTTCAGCGGAACGTTTCCGCGGCCCGCTCCCAGGTGTCCCCACTCACCGGACAGCTCCGCGGCCGCGCGGGCGGACTGGCGGCGAGCTGTGGTCACGTTCCCGCCGGGGCGCGGCGGCGTGGAGGAGGCAGCGCCGGGGCCAGGGGCCGGCCGCGCAGGGGGGAGCGTGCGTGCGGGCGGTGCGGGGCGGGCGGGCTGTGCGGGGCGGGCCGCCCCGGCATGCTGGGCCGGCTGCGGGCCGGGCCCGGGCGGAGCGGGGCTGCACCGGGGCCTCCGCGCCGGGGCCGCCGCCGGAAGTGACCGTGGAAACGGCGTCCGGGGCATGGCGGGGCGGGACGGCGGCCGGGAGGGGTCAGTCCTCCTGCGCGTGCGCCGCGAGGAGGCGGCGCGCACGTGCGCGGTTCCCGCTGTTTTCCGTGAGGGCGGCGACGCGTGAGGGCGGGGCGAGGCACGGGCAGCACGGCGCAATTAATACTTAATTAGCGTTTAATTAGCGCTTGGTTTGTAACGGGCTCGGGGCCGCCAGTGAGAGTGCGTTCTGCAGGAATAGCATCGAGCTCTTCTGTTCATCAGTGCGTGCAGTTGTAAAAAATAGGTTAGAAAGTGTTGTAGAATAGTTGATAATTGTTAGCATTGTTAGTTTGGTTGTTATATTGTAAAAGGGGTTAAAAGGGTCGTTATAAGAAATATGGTACTCAATGTACCGTAATACACCTAAGTAAAGTGCACCAGGAGCCAGCCTGGACAGAGCTGTAATGGAGAATCAAGCGCCTTTAACCTTCATGCACATGAAGGATCCAAACAGAAACCAATCCAAAGGGACAAAAAACAGGATAAAAAGGGGGCTTCTGACCCAGTGAATTTGTGCTGCTCCACTTGGAACATCGGGGACATCACTGCTCAAGAAGCCCCAGTGCCGGTGCTGCAGCACCCTCGACGGGAACGCTCCTGCTCGGCCTGCAAGCCCCCATGCTTTAGGCCTTTTTTTACTATAATAAATGCTGAAATTACTTTAGTACCAGGAGTGTGTTCCCGTTTCTGCACTGTCTTCACGTGTTTCTCTCTCCTGCGCTCCTTGGAGCAGCACTCCAGGCTGGCCCTTGCCCTGGTGGAGCGCAGCACCCGGAGCAAAGCACTGCTCCAGGCTCTGGGGATGGCATCCCGCAATCACAGAATCACAGGTTGGAACAGACCTCTGAGATCATCGAGTCCAACCCATAACCCAACCCAACACCACCATGTCAAACAGACCATGCGAGTGCCATGTCCAGTCTTTCCTTAAACACCTCTGAGGATGGTGACTCATCAAGCAGCCCATTCCAGTGTCTAATCATGTTTTTTGTGAAAAACATGTATTCAACATGAATTATTAGGGGAATGTGAGTCAGAATATAATACCCCTACCAGTATTTTATAAAGAAGGCCCATATTAATGCATGCAGGCTAGTACAAGCTCTCAGAGCTATTAATAAAATAGTTTTCCAGGGGGGTCAAAAACAAAAGTAAGAATACAACTGAAACCTGACTGGTAAGGCAGAAACAATATACTTAAAAATGAGAAGCTAGGAAAGGGTTAGAAGAATTAATAGGTAAATTTGTGAAGAAAATCCTCTTGTTGTTCATCCTAAACTTCCCCTAGGACAGTGTAAGACTAAGTCCTTTCATTGTGTTGCTGGTTATGTCACTGTAATACATATAGACATAATTTAAAAAATCAATTAGAAAAGTTAATCAAAGTAATGAATTAGGGACATTACATAATTTCCAAGGGTTACTTGGGAACAGAGGCTGACCCCCACCTGTCAGGGAGTTGCAGAGATAAGGTCACTCCCAAGCCTCCTTTTCTCTGGAAAGTTTCCATACACAACAAAGCAATTGTTTTCTCAGTTTTAATGAATGTTAAAACTTAGTGCTTTGCTCCTCAGGAAACAAACAGCCCCATTAGACTTTCTACCCATAGCCCTCTTCCTTTGAACCTTTTGGGAAGCAGGATATCGTGCATCTATTGCTTGAACACGTTTTTCAAATTACACATTTTTGATTTTTTTTCTGTATTCATGTCTATTTCTGCAATTTACATCACGACTTCTAACTTTAGGTTAATGTAAACCACATCTATCTCGTGCCTCCTCTGATTGTGGAGGAGCAGAAAAAGGGCTCCTCTCACTGAGCCAGTCATTAATAAACCCCACAAAGCAGTGATACAACAGCCAGTATTCAATCTGCAAATGGTTATTTATTCTCCTGAAGTCCTGCAGTCATTTCTGTGCTCTGTTAATGTTTATTTCTGATAATTTGAGGCAAGCTATCTGTTCTGCATCAAACACTCCATCCAACCCCTCTACTTTTCCAAAGCTCCATACTTTTAATCAGATCAATACACGACCACTAGAATTTTCTTGGAATTATTACCTAGCCAAATATTTGGAACAAAATGGCTGGTTGACTTAACAGAGCAACTGAAAGAGAGCATTTTCTCTTAATAATGTAAGAGAAAAACACTTGAAGGAAAGCAGCCATGTTTCACTCATTGTTCATGGTGGAGTTCTGACCCTGCATGCTGAGGATGGCATTAGAAACTCAAATTCTTTCCTAAATTGGGCATTTTGACTTTTCCATGGACGTTTACATGGCTTTATCTCAGAAAAAAAAACACATTAACAAGATGTAAATTATTTTAACTGCACGGTGCTGGCACTTTGAGGAGCAGGGGAAGCAGCTGTGTGTGTTGTGAGCCCGAGGAGGGTCACAAAGCAGCCCCTGCTGTGTCAGGAGGGGAAGGGCACTCTCTCCCCAGGACACTTCATGCATTGTTACCTCGGGAAATGAAAGGTATTGGTGGAGATTACACAGGGATCTCCCTCTTCATTTTCCTGACAAAGTACAAGGGCCTCTTTGAAGGAGTTCAAAAGACAGGCAGGCGCACAGAACTTGCAGCAGGTACCACCCTTTACTTCTGAAGAGTTGACTTCAGAGCCTGCTTAAATAGACGAGAAGTTGTAACAGATCATTCAGCCATTCAGTAGCAGTTCATGCAGCTCCAGCTCCCCCACCTGCAAACCTCCCAAGGCTCCATCCCTGCTCCAGTTCAGCCACCACGATGTTGTCGATGTTGTGTGAGTGCTGTGGGGCAGAGGTGTCATCTCAAAAATGTGATTTGACATCATCTCTGTGTCACCTCAAACAGCATCACTTTCCAGGAGGCTTTCGTGACCCCATCCTCTGAAACAAAAGCCAAATGAGATTGAGACAGCGTGCCAGCAAGGAGAAAAACACTGCCCAGGGCTTGGGGGGTTCATCTTCCCCATGGAGGTGGAGAGCTTAAACCCCCATGGGACCTGCTGTGGTGAAGAGGGTGTGTAGGGGATTCAGGAGTAGCCAGAGGGAGCTGCTGTCAGCTGTAGTCACCAGGGACAGCTTCCATGAGTCCTTCCAAGCTGCTTTAAACCTCCCTGAGATCTGCTCTGACACTGCACTGGGGACTGTGGGCACTTTTCCTTCCTCTGAGAGTAAAACCCCACTGAACCTGCCCCTCTTTCTCTGCACACATCTGCTACAGCTCCCATGTCATGGTGCCATCCATGGGCTGTGTGCTGGCAGTAACTGCAGGGTGTGAGAGCAGCAGCCAAAGGACTGGAGACATCTGTCTGACTGCTGAAGGGTAAAGGAGCCCCTTTCCCTCAGAAGTGCTGCAAGAAAGATGTTACTATTTTTAAAATGGCACCAGTGGAAGAGCAACAAAGGGATTTGTTGTATTTCTGAAGAATTATGGTCTGTTTGAGAGCTCTTTGTGAGAATAAACATCAAGGATCTCAGAAATGTTAACATTTTCAGTGTTTCTGGTTATATACACAGGTTTTGGGCGGTGGGAGTAACAAAACAAAACTTGGGCTGTTACTGAACTCACAGCACAAAATCAATAAGAAAAGGGACCAAAAGTGTAACATTCGATTTAGGCATCAAAAGATCTCTTATGTTATCCAAAACAAAGCATACATTAAACCAATAGAGTTATTGCACCAGTCTCTCATTTAATCTTCTAGGATCATAAAAATTTCAATTTCTCTGTGAGACCGTTCTAGCCACACACAGCACTTGGGATTTTTGTGTTTATAAAACAGAACCCACCTCTCCTTTGAAATTGCTTTGGCTCCTGAGTCACCATCCAACCAATCTCATCCTCAGCAGGCAAACAAGCACATATTTTACAGTCAGTGAAATATTTTTCTTTCAAAAAGGTTACAGAAAACATTTTCTGGACATTTATTCTTTTTATTTCCTAAGTAATAGAAGAGAAGCAATGATTCATATGACTTCTCTATTTCAGTTGTTTCAAAAAAACTGTTAACAAGGCTTCATATTTTAAACAGAAATTTGATCTTTACAGTTTTCCACTAAATGAGACATAAAAGTATTATATGTTAGGTGTTGGAAATAATGAAAGCTATCAGAAGAAGCACAGTTTAAAAGCCTGTCTGTAGAGACTTTATGAAGGAGAGAAACCTAGTGATACATTTGTGTAAAATAATGAACAGTGCAGAACAGGCCAGGCAAGCGTTCCCATTTCTTCTTTATTGCTGATAAAGGAAAGGGGAGAGCTTTTGAAATTGGAAATTCTAATTTTGTTCAGATTTGGAAAGTGAAATGGAAACATAACCATTCAAAGCTCAGAGGAAGAAATCCCTCCAGCTTTACTGCCAGTTGATCACAGAGCAGTATAGGATATCTGCAAGTATCCAAAACCCACTAAAGCTTCCCATGGATAATGCACCCATCTAAAAAACTGTGCCAAGATAAAAAAACACAGGAGCTGAACAACTTCCCATCTACAGAATAAATTCATCACTGTCTAAAAGACCAGGACAAGTTCCCCAAGGCCCTGTGTCACCCTAAGAGTGTATTAGAGAGGATTGAATACAGAGCTGGTGGCTATTGAAGGCAAAGTCTTGATGAAGTCTGACTCTTCATAGGATCCAGAACATATTTTCTTTGAGTAAACATTTCAGTCCTACTCATTTCTTTCCTCAGGAACATCAGGAACAATGTGTCATTATCCCTGATTAAGCTGGAGCTCTCCCCAGTGAACCAGAAAAATGGTCTTGCCTCAAGAAACAGATTCTGAGTTTTCTCCCACAGTTTATAAGTTGTGTTCTCTATTTACTCCCACAAATCCCTGTGGAGCCCTGAGCATGGTCTGTCTGTGGCACACTCATGACATCTTCCTGAAATGAATCAGGATAAATCCCTCCTTCCTTTTATGAGCATGTTGATGCTTTTGATCTATGTTGGATGTTTTTCACTGTTCCCAATGCAGTGTGTTTGCTCAGGTCCCTTTACAACTTGTGAAGTACAGAAATGCGTTTCACTGCGTGGGCAATCCATTCATTAATAAGGAGCTGCCCCTTATGAAGACATCACCAGGTGGAATTAGAGTGTTCTTTGTGCTGAGCCTGTTCACTATGACAGGCCTGACTTGGTCTATGTGGTTTGTGAAGGAGAAGCTACCCAAAGCTCTGGCACTTGAGGGTGCAGCTCTGACCTGGGACTTTGCCAGCAGCAGCAGTGAAGCCTCCTCAACAACAGTGCATGTGATGGGAGGCAGGAGAATGCTGCTTCTCACTGCCCACCTGAATGATTAAAAAATTGAGGTACAAAGAAATTAAAAAGAATACCTGAAGATGGAGATCTCCCAGACCCAGTAGAGTCACTCACCATTCAGCATCCCTGAAAATTCATAACAGTCAGGCATGATTTTTGGGGTGCCCTAAAATACTCTCAGCCCAAGAGCAGGGAACTGGATTGAGATAAATGTCTATTCCTGTCACTGTGAAACTCCATCTTCCAGCACAGCTGTCACCAAAACAGCAGGACTGCAGGGTGACCCCACACCATAACCTAATTTTTTCTCAGGAATGTGTAGAGCCAACAAGGAAAGGGAATATTCAGATCATCTGGCTGACACTGTCTGAAGTCTCTGCCCTACAGGCCCACACATCACACACACAGCTGTGCCTTCCCTGGCACAGGCAGGGATTTGGTCACTGTGCAGCTGCAGCAGCAGGGACCCAGAGAGAACAGGGTAAGGTTCCTCAGGAAGGCTGAGCCTCACCCTCTCCCAGCAGTGCTGGTCCTCACCCCTGCCCAATAAAAGCTTCCTCAAAAGGGTGACAGAAGGTATGGACACAATTTCACTGTGGCAGCAAGGGGCAGCACAGTGCCAGGGGTGAAGGCAAGAGCCAACAGCTTCTCTCCTGGCACAGCACAGCTGGTTGTCACAATAATGGAAGAACTTTACTGGGTAGGGACAGCAGAATCCTCTCAAAGCTGATCTCAGAAGCAAAATGAACAGGATCTCAGGACCTGGGATCCATGATAAATTCCACTGATTTCTGGTCCCAGAGCAGTGAAACTGTTTTTTCAATCTTGCCTCCAACAAGATAATTAAATACATATTTTTTAGAGAGAGCCACCAGAGCAAGCCACTCCTTGCACTCACATCTTCCCCTGGAGATGCAGTGAGCAACAGGAGAGACGTGAATCATTTAGTGCTACATTGGAAAGAGCTCATTTACCACTAGAGCTTCTCTGAGATAGAGCACATCTGAATCCCTCCAGAGTCTTGCTCATTCTCCTGCTCTGCCATGTTTGTGAAAACAAGGAGTCTCAGGTGTGCTGTCCAGTGTCATATCTGAGGTATGTCTGGGATTCTGAGTGTTGCACCAGGGCTGTAGAGTCAGAGCACAGCTAGGAGAGAAATGTTCCTCCAGTGGAAGCTGCTGGCTGACACCACGCTCCTGCTCTGGGACAGGTACTGCAGTGCCACTCCAGCAAGGAGGCATTTTGCTTGAAAACAATAACCAGCTCCAGCTGTCAAGTATAAAAGGTGCAATCCTGGCCTCAGATATTCATCTGGTTTCAAACAGAACAAACTGAGTGGACAATCAAGTACTCACACAGTGACATTCACAACAATTGCATCTCCTGGTGTTTTGAGCAGGGTAATGCCATTACTCAGCACAATGCTGTAATCTTGGCTCCACTCTTACCACTGAAGGAGAGAACATCAAAGCTTTAACATCTGCACCTCCTCTCTCTCTCCTGTGGTATCTGTCTCCTGTCTCTCTCCTCTCCCCTCCTGTTCCCTAGTCCATTTTAGCTGAAATCCTTGCCTTATCACATCCAGCAGTTGTCTGATCAGTGCAGGAATTAAAAGAACTTGGAGCTGCATCTTGGCTTGCATGACAGCATTTCTAAATGTCTGCAAGTCTTTGGCAAGCAGAACTTGGTGCCAGGGTCTCTTTTCATGTAATACCTTGGGGTGACTTGGCATATTCATCAAGTATGATGAGGGTCCCTGAACAGACATTCAGTAGAACAGTTTGCACAAAGAGACACAGGCAAGCTGCCTCCAGCCTTCAGAGATCCACTGTCTCAGAGAGGTTTTGTGGACTATGAGGTAGGATGACAGCCAGGAATGAAGTCCCATACCCCATGCTTCCTTCCAACAAGCACTGACTTGTTTGTACCATCCCCTCTGATAATATACTGCTGGAAAGTCCCAGCCAAAATAATTTCCTTGTCACACTGCAGGGCTGCACCTGTTTATTAATGCCCAAAGGTATCTATCTCATATTTATTGGCACAATGACCTGTGAATAGAAGGAATGAGCTCTGTATAGCATTGTGGTAACCATGAAACTCAAGAAGTCCTAGATGTTATAAAAGGGCTATAGACATCCAAGAGAATTTATTAACCAGCAAATTGAGCTACCCCAATGCCTACAGTACAATAGAGATAGGGATTTTATAATCAAATAGACTGATAAGAGTGCATGCCCATGTAACTCTGGATTGAAAACATCAAATCTGCACTGCGTTACAGTCACTGCAACAACAATGTTATATTAAATTCTGTTTAGGAACTACATTTGTAACTTGCTTTCATAGATCATCAGTTATCTGAATGCAGAACTGAAGAATTTTTGCCACAGGAGTGGTTTTTAAGTGGACACAGGGAAAGGTGTGCATGCAAGAGAGTTTATTAATTTATTTCTCCTAAGATGGTGCCGGGTACAAGAAATATCAGAATACATGGGAGTGTGACCAGACCTGATGAGAGCATTGTAACAAAGGAGAAATATGTGCTGAGAATCAGAAAGCAGCTGCTCATCATCTGTGGAATGGCCCCATAAGGATCCAAGGGGAATCCATGACTTGAAACAGAACTTGAGGAGACCAAACAGTAATGAGTGCACTGGAGGGCACAAAGAGTCTCTGCCCCAGCTCTTCCATTTGTCAGGACACCCGTGGAGCTGCTGCCATGACCATTAGTGATTGGTAATGAGAAATCTCAACAAGAGAAAAAAAAGCTGCTGAAAAATTCCAGGCACTGTCACCACTAAAAACCTTCCCACACCTTGATTCACAAATCACTACTTTTTTTGAGTGTCTGGAATAAATATTTACCCCTGAGAATTCAAAATTTGCTTTTCTCTGAGTATTTAGCAGCCCTTTCCAATAAGATCTGCCTCCTAGATTCCCAGCTGATGGCAACACAATCACTGTAAGATGTGTTCAATGACAATGGCTTTAGCTGCAGCAGCACAGATGACAGGATTTACAAGCCTCTGGGTGCTGCACTTGTCCTGCCTCATAGAAGAGGAAAGCAAGGCACAGCAGTTTAAGATCAACTCATCAGAGATTTAACAAAACTGGAAGAGAGAGCTAGCTGAAAAATTACACTTTCTATCCAGAAGGAAATATAATGTAAGCGCTGTTCTTCAAGGGAAGGTGGAAGAAGTAGCAATTAAAGATTGCCTGAACTTAATTAATTAAAGGAGCTACACCAGACAGTGAGAAGTGACTGCTGCACTCACAACAGGCATGGGGAGTGCAGAAAGGTGAAGGCAGCACAAGAAATAGTCCTGAGGTTGACTCAGAGACAATTTGTGAGGTTCCTGAGGAAAAGCATGTTTGGACATGATCACTGTGGCCTCCTGTCACTTGTGTCCCTCTGTCCTAGAGAACCATGGTTATACTGCACACATGAGGCAACATCAACAAAGGGAAAAGTGAAAAACTCAGCATGACTGGTGCAACTTGTGGGGAAACTTTTGCCTCATAATTGTTTTCACCTGTGAGGGCTTGAACAATGCAGCAAATGCTGCTGCTTTTACTGGTGTAGAAACAGCCGTGGGTGAGTCAGAACATGGAAATAGCTCAGCTGACAGGGAAACAAAGGGCCTGGGCTCCTGCCATAGTGTAGAGGCAGTCACTGTGTTTGGAGAAGAGTAGTTTCCAATTGTGCATTCCAGCATACAGAACAATTGTTCAGAGAACCCAACATTTCTGTAGGACATTGTTACCTCCTTCAGCCCTTTTGTTCTCTGCAAAACTTCCTTCCAGAGACACTTTCACCCAAACTGGCACATTCCTTTCCCTTTTTCAAAGTGCTTGCAGAACTTTTTCCCCACTCAGCTCAAACTCCTTAATCAGCTCATTTTTCTTCTGCTTTTCTGCCCAGTACACACTGGGAATGACAAACTTGAATATTACTTTGCACTCTGGACAGGACTTGATGATGGATTTCTTGAACTACTTGGCACATCTCCACTGCCAAATGCAGGACAAGAAGTGTGAGTGGTTTCAGTTGGAAGGGATCCCAAACCTCCTCTCAGAGGCTGGTGGTTTCTCACACAGCACTTCCACACAGATGCTGCACACCTTGACCTGACAGGCCTGGAAAGCAAAGGCCTTCTCCATATCAAGCTCAAATGTTGCCATGCACATAACCTTGTGATCTCTCCTCTGTTCTTGGTTGAAAGGGTGAAGCATTTGCTGCCCACATATCTCACCCATGACAGGCAGCACTCTCCCAAGTGCCACATTCCCCCCACCATGTACGGACACAGCTGCTCCCTGTCACCACAGGAGCTCCCAGATCTTCCATCCACTGCAAATTGCTTCCAAGTGGTGATGGGGCTTCACTTCCAGATGTTATTTTGGTCACTGCAGCACAGCACCGCTCTGAGGGCACTGGGCTTCTGCTGCTCTTCACTCCAGCCACACAGATTTCTGTCCCTGAGCCTCCTCTTGCTCTGTGCTCCCTGTGGTGGTGGGACCACACTGGGGGGCAGTGGGGGGACTGTGAGCCTCATCTGATCACACCTGTACCAGGCACTGTAGGCACACTGTCCCTTCTGGTAGTACTGAAGATGGTGCAGGATTTACTTGTAGGCAAATCATGTGAGAACACACACTTGTTTGCCTCCCAACACACTCTCTGCACATGGTACCTGCACATCACCCGCTCTGTGCTCATTGTGGCAGCACTGCCTGGCCCTGGCCCCTGACTTGTGGCTGTTGAGCACAGAGAGTCCAGAGGACAATGGCAAGAACAACCAGAGGTACAGCAAATGAGCCCTGCAAGAAGGTACAGAAAAAAAATTACTTGATTTAGTCTGGGGGAAATGGAAGAGATGCATGATGATACCCTTCAAACAGGTGAAAGTGCAGTATAGAAGGTAATAAACTATCATCTGTGTCTGCCAGGGGACAAGAAATGATAGGTTGCAGTAAGAGAGATATATTGGTTACAGTTAGGAAGGGCTCACATTAGACTGTGTGGGGAGCAGATGAAACACCATCACAGGAGCCTTGGAAGAGGTGAGACACCTGCGACCAGGAATGGTTTAGCCAAAGTTCCATCTCCTTCACATTTATTTCCTATGACCTTTTGTTATACTATGCACATGATGAAAATGCCCCAGAACCTCTCCCACTCTCTGGGAGACCTGAGCAGTGCTTTAATATCTGTGCCTCAGAGACAGGCTCTTGCCAGGCTGTTCCAGTGCTTGGGCTGCACTGAGATCAGCTCATGTCCTTTTAATGACATAATTAGAATAAACCAGGATTCCAAATGAACTACTGAGTATTAACAACCCAACTGCCATTGATTTTACATGACGCCAACTGGAATTTCACAGGACAGACTGCAGTGCCAGGCAGACCTTACAAGGACTGCAATAAGACATTTTTGCCACTGTGACAATCTCTTTCCTTGAAGCAACAGACCATTTCAATCAGTTCTTGCCATGGTAGTTTTGTTATCTGACTTTTACTTAATTGGTTACTGCAGGGTTGTCTTGGAGACTTAAGATCTGCTCTTTGAAACCACTGGATTCTTATATGCAACCTACCAAGAGAAATGGGATTTCACACAGCAAAGTTGTCAATAACAAAGCTGGACCAAAAATGCTGAACCATTGCATAAATGCATTATCTGGTGTCCAGCAACACAGCAGTCTGCTGAGCTCAACCTTGGAGATTGGCTCCCAGCAAGTGAAGCCCTAAATTATTATTTTAATAATCATGTCTGAAGTCAACTGCTACTGCAGAGGGCAAGTCAAACTTTACCCTGGCCTTGTTGCCTGGCTTTACTATCACTGTCTGTGCATTCACCAGCCCTCAGGTTTGGTTGCCCCCTCCCCAGTTTTCACATCCAGATCTCTTGCTGATTCCTCTTTTGAAGGATTTTGTTTCTGGCGCTCCAGTCTTGGCTGACAGGAGTGCAGCCATGCTGTGTGCTGATTGCAGCTGGCAGGTGGATTAGAGCCCATTCAGATGGCTGTGAAATGCCTCTGCGAGACAGAAATGGCAGAACAATGGATTATTTCACCATGAAGAGCCCAGAAACTGATGCAGACGGTCACGTGGAGGAGACAAGCTGAGGATCATGAAGACATAAAGCACTTTTTGCTTCCAGAAGCCCCACGAGATCTTTCCAGCTCAAAGTTTTGGAGATCTGCTGCCAGCTCCCTTCCTCCTCACCTAAGCTGGTTGATTTCTCTGAGGTACAGGATGTTCTCAATTTTTTCCAAAATATGTGGGAGCTACAGTTGCCAAGTAACAAAACCTCATCATTCTTTTCCTGAAATGCATAATTCCTCATTTCTCGGTTTCACAGAATGGACAGATGAAGCTGTGATCAATGACATTTGTTCACTTAGATCACTTAGATCATTTAGACTCCAATCTTGCCCCTGGATAGACCTATTGGATAGAGAGTTCAGGGTGAGGAAGGGATCTAACTGCCCTTTTGTCTCTCATCTTCAAAAACAAAACTGGGAATGCATTTCACAATTCACTGAACTGACTCAGTGACCAGTGTAATGAGATTTCATTAAGAATTAAGAATACAGCAACACTGCAGCCAGGGAGAGGCAGCCTGACATTTTTTTTCAAGAGATGTCCTTCCTCCTCACCTACTGAAAAGCACTCATATGATCAATCCCAAGCAAGGTCAGAACAAAACTGATGCATCCCACTCCTTCACAGGAACTGGGAGCAAAATCAGCTCATTGTAGTATTTGTGGAACTAAAGGAGATCTGCAGAAGGACAAACAAGATGATGAGATATTGTTGTTATTGTATTGTAATCCATATTTCTAGAGTCCCATACTCTTGCTATGATATTCTTAAAGTCCATACCTTCATGGCTGGTTTTCTAGCATGCTGCTCCTCTCTGCTGTGCAGTTCCTCATGGCTTCACAGGGGCTCCTTCTGGGCTCTCGACTCACCCCCTTTTATCCCAGTTGCCTTCATGAGCTACAGCTGCTGCCCAACCAAGGACCCCGCAGCTGTAGCTCATCCAGAGCAACAGGACCCACCTATCCAATACATAGGACTCTCACTACAATGAGAGATGAAGAAACTGGCTTAGGAGATGTGAATTGAACCAGGAGAGAAGAATGCTGAAAAATGAGGACAGCAGCAAGATTTGTAAAAGGAAGAAGGCCCTCAGTTCAGCTGGTTTTGGAGATGAAGGTCTGGCTCAGGTGCTGTTCAGGAAGCCCTGGAACCAGCAGGCATTTGCTGAATCTAACAGGAGGTTGGTTTTAACAGATAAAAGGAAGTGCTTTTTCACATTGTGCAAGTGCACTTCTGGAGCTGGCTGCCCTGGGAAGCAGATAGAATTGCCAGAGTTAGGCAGCAATTAGACAAAATCACAAGCAAAAAGCCTAGACATGGTCACTAAATGCCCTAGGCAGGGATGCCCACTTTAACATAACTGATACAACAATTGTGGCTGTTGTTAGAGGAATGAGGGGAATGGACCACTAAAGTGGCCAAGCATGTGTGCTTTCCCTAAATAGCATCTTTTATTGTCTCAATCTGCAACAGAGCCCTGGACATGATGGATCCAGGTTTGCTGTTATTTCTTACTTGTCTCTAATTTGATAGAGGCTCCATTCTTCCTGCACCATGACAGAGTTCATTCCCCTTTGATCCTGCTCCCAGAAGAGCCAACAATCTACCCCAGCTTACATAAAGAACCATACAACCTCCAGAATTCATCCAAAGGTTCATCTTCTCCTGAATATCTTGAAATCTTTGTCTGTCCCCTAATTTCCTTCTTCCTTCCACACACCAGCAAGAAGCACCATGTGGCTGAGCTGCTAGTGAATCTTGAAGATGAGCAGTGTCTGAAAATTTGTGACACATTAGCAGAGCGACACGGTGACAACTCCATGTCTGTGCACGTCAATAAGCTAGTTATAAACAAGAGGGTTTCTCCTCTAATGTTCCCAGTCCTTGCTACCACACTGGAGAGGACTGGACTAATGAAGATTTCCTCCTGTGAGCTCCATGAGGCATGTGCACTATTCCTTCTGAACTCATTACAGCAAACAGAACATACAGCAGAAAAAGCTTTTTTTTTTTGCTGGCTATAAATCATGAGTGACACTAAAGTATTGCTATTAGCAGGAGAAAAATGCTTTCCTCCCCCAACCTCATCCAGCCCTGTGTATGTACAACACTATGGCAAAGGGTGATGGGGTGTCTGGATGGAAAATTAAATAGAGGTTGTGTTGTCTGAAGATAAATTGGTACCTCCCTTGACGTGAGTGACTTTGTCTTTTTCTGATTTGTCTTTTAACTTAAAAAACACTGAGACTAGAGATAAGGATGGGCTTTAAAACCCTAGCCTTTGTCCCCTCCCAGGCTCTCCTGAACAAGTCCTGTCTCTGAAATGAGCTCAAAATGAAGATAAATGTTCTGGCAGTAATATGCAATATTATTTTTGGCATTTGAAGAATCCCAAGCTAGATAAGGGAAAACTGAAAGGAAAACAAAGCTCTGGTTTTTTCAAATGCAAGCGACCAAATTCTGCTAGCCCACATGAACCCAGAATCCTTTCTTTTTCTTTCCAGATTTTTGCAGTAATTCCTGATTTTCACCAGAGTAGCTGATTATGGGGCCTTATTTAAAACCCAGCACATTCAGAGACCCTGGTGGAATCACACAATAACACAACTGAAAGAAAAAGGCATGAGAAGACAGTGTCAACTCCCCAGCTCCTGCCCAAAGGCTAATTTGGTTTGGGACTGTGTAGCTGTAACAATGATAAGATTAACACCTGATATCAAGGGAAAGGCTGAACTGTCTGAGACCTCCTTCAGCAGCTCTGAACTCACTCCAGCTCCTCTGGCACATTAGCATATGTTAGAGGAATGGCCTCTTTCCTGGACTGGTGTGTATTTCCCTATAGAGCCTTGGTGCAAAGCTCAGAGCAGTGTTTCTGCTGATACAGTTGTGGGTATGTTGAATAAAACATGTGCCATTTGACATTGTTTGCTTGGGCTTCCATGGAGAATGGGAGAGGGCACCTGTTACTGTAAGGCAGAGAGCCAAGAGAGGCTGAATCTGGCCTTTCCAGGAGCAGGATGAAGCCCAGGCAAATGCAGGAGCATGTCATGTTTTTGATTCTGAGAGAGCCCTGACCAAAGGACACAGCTGACCCTGCATTGATTGAAGTGCCAGCTGAATGTGTTACCTTAACAAGGAAAAGTAAAAAGTAAAAAGTAAAAAGCCAACAATAAAAACCTTTGCTCTCTGTACGTGCATTGCCTCATTACAGACGTGTATGCTTTGGAAATTAAATGGGAAGGGATTTTCAGAATAAGCCAAGTGTTTTAGAGGCAAAATTTCTAATGCTTAGAAAGGCTCCTGTGTCCAAAGGACAGCCTGTGCTCTGCAAATTTCAATGTGCTTTGTCAAGACTGGAAGGTTGATAAGAGACTCTGGTTCTCAAGAGCTCTTAGGGCATCCTGTTCTAAGGAACAACAGCTATTGATGCTGCTGGTTTTAAACTAAGAAGTTGTCACATCTCAGCTGTTCTTGGATTTGACTGGCATGTGAGGAATGGTGGCATGGAATAGCTAGAGGCATTGCCACCTGTTGTGTCTACTCAAAGTTAATAATTTTCTAGGCAATTAAGAACTGTGCAGTGGTACATTTTATAATACAAGATTTGTATGATGTGACCAGAAGGAGCATCCTAGCATAAGAAATAGGATGCTTCTAAAGGAATTCAGACTCTCGCTCCTAAAAGCTGTGAAATGTTCTCAGGTCAGTTCAGAGAAGCAGCATATTGAGAAGGATGTCAGCAAGAATCAGGAAGAGCCCTAGGGGAAATTCGTTTGGCCACCAGGTACAACACTGTCTCCCAGATAAGCTTTGATGAAACACTTGTTCATTTCATTTCTGTCACGGTGTTTCCACTCTGTAATGAAATGCCTCATCCCTGGCAGCTGTTGTGCCGGTGACAGAAGTTGTTCTGTCCCTCGTCAGTGACACCAGGGCCAGCTCTGCAGACAGGAGAGTCCCTGGCCAGGCAGTCACGGATGTGCCTTTGGCAAGGAACAGGCAGTGGGAAGATGACTCCAAGATTATCTGTAAGTACTAAAGGACGTGCCCTTGACACCCCAGAGCAGGGTCATGCCCTGCTCTGAGCCCTGAATAGTTCAAAAGCTGAAAGAGCTGCCAGTCTTTGGTTTCACTGAGCTGATCATGGCAGTAAGGCCATCTTTAGCAGGGTATTAATATTTGGGGAACCTTCATCTCCAAGAGATTTCTGTTTCATGGAAACAAATTAATTCTTGTCTTCTATGCAGTCACAATATTCAAAACATACTCTTTATCTACTCTGACACCCTTTGTTAAGCAGCTTTGCTTCCTTGCTCGCACCTTCTCTTGTTCAGTTTGGTACTGGACACTAAGGATCCTTTCCCTCAATAGAGGCATCACAGTTTTCCACAGGAATACACACAGTATGCACCACTGGTTTCCTTGCCAGCTGTGGGTGTGCAAGGTTGTAACTTTTTCCAATGGCAAGGAAAAAACAGCAAGCTCACTGGCACAAATCTATCAGTGAAGCTGCACAAGTGTATTAAACAGAGCAAACAAGAACTTTGCTGTTACCTTTCAAGTAAATAGTTTCTCCTTCTCAGTTTGCTCCAGCATAAAAATGCCTCTGCCCTGTACATGCCACTACCAGTATTTCTTCTTTAAGAATTTGGATCTATTTATTTATTTATCCATATTTAGTTTAAAAGTCTGGGCTCAAAATTAAACAGTCATTCATAATGTCATTATCTGCCTTGCTCTGCAGTTAGATACTGTGGGTGGTGTCATAGGACAAAACCTTTGGCAAGGCCTCTAGAAGAGCAATTTAGCTCCTCATCCATCTTGCCTGGCAGCATGATTGGCTTCCAAGCTTGCACTGCTAAATTTGTTATTTTACTCTGACTTATATTATTGAGTGTTAAATCACTTTCTGAAGTGTTTATTGGTAATAGTTGAATTCTTTCCACCCATTTGAACTACTTTTAAAACATAAACATTTCCTTGCATCTTGGAGCTTGATGGAAAGGTGGGGAGAGTTCCTCAGGGGGATGGGCAGTAGAAATGACCAGCTCTTTAAGTAGGGACAGAATTTACCAGTGCTGTGGAGGAGAATATCCTCCCCTTTCCATCAGGATGGAACAGGAAACTCCCACTGCCACTCCACAGCACTCACATGAGGAAGGTTAACTTGTGTCTTGGTTCTCCCATCATGGCTTGGCCTGTCAGGAAGCAGATGACCTGTTAACTGGAACCAGTGAGTTCCTGACAGGATCCTTGTAGATCCTGAATCTCCCTGGGCAGAAGGCCAGGCTGTGACCTGCAGGGCCAGGTGCTGAGGAGGTTATTAACACCAATATGCTTCCAAGTGTGAAGTGTGGTCTGCAGCCCCTCCCTGGCACTGAAGTCTCTTGGGAAGGAACCAGAAACAACTTTCTTATACCTATTTAGGAAAATGGAGCAGAGATCAGAAATAAGCAAAGAGCTTAAAATCTACTGTGGCAGTTAGAAGCTGAGCTGGAGAACAAAGGCCAGAGGCAGGTCAAGCTAGAGAGAAGGCAGAATTTCAAATAATCCCTCTGGCAATTGATCTCTTGAGGACCCAGATGTGACAGCCCAGCAGCCTGATCCAGCCTGGTGTACTCAGTATTGCAGGTCCTCTTACCTCTTGCCCTGGCTTCAGTGAAGACCTACAAATCAAAATTTTTCTTTTAATTTTATTTTTCATGAGGAGATCTGTTGAGTCTCTTTCCTGCATCTGGGAGTTACTTTCCAATCTGATGAACACTGACTTTTAGAGATGACACCAAGATCACAGTAGCAATCAAGACTCCTTTGATGGCAGAGCTAAAAATACACTCCCCAGCTGACAGAAGCCTTCAGGAGGAGAACATAGAGTTTGGTTTGAAAGAGCACATCTTCCTTACTCTCCATGTCTTCTGCCAGAGGACACCAAATCTGTGAAAACCATGCAAGCAGGTTACATCTGAAAGGAAGCACCCATATACAGACCTACACTACCTTCAGCCTCAGCAAGGGGAAAGTTTTAAACCCTCTGAGTGCCTTGGAGAATGGTTTCATTGGCAGTTTTTTGCCTCTCTGGTCATGTTGTCAAGGTATTGCATGGCAGGAGCCACATCTTTATCTGCTTGCCCTTGACAATCCCTTAGGAAAGGGAAGATCTGGGACAGCTGATGGACAGGACTGAAACTGAACCTACTTCCCTTCCTGCTCTCCTCCCTGCTAATCCCAGGGTGCTGGCACGCAGGCCCTGGCTAATGAGGCATTCCCAAAGCCCTGCTCCTGCACTTGGAGAGGAGACTGTGGTAAGTAGTGCCACTGCCACCTCCTGGGCTTTGGGAGCACTTGAGCACATCCCGTGGGTTGCAAATGCAGATTTATGCAAACGTTGGGCAAGAGATCATGGATTGCCCAGCTTCAATCTGTGCCAGCCCAGTCTCTCCCCAGGTCAGAGGAGTGATGGCACTAACAAGCAGGTGCTTGCAGAACAGAGTGCAGGTCTCTCTCCCCTTGGAGGCATTAGCTAAGATGGATCATTAAGGCTTTAGGGTAGGAGACGTACAGATGAACAATCACACACAATATCAGCTCCACATTTGTAATGTGTAATGTGTCAGGGGGTAAAAGGTTGAGCAACCCACTTTGTCAAATAGAAATAGCAAAAAGGGTGTATTTTTCTGGTGAAATAAAAGCCTTCTCTGTGTGTTATTTTTTCTTGTGTCTCCATGCATAACTTGAACGCAGTGAAAGGAAAAATTAATTTATTTGCTCAGACAAAAATACACCAGATTTATTGTTTTGAGAGATACAGGGGGTATTTCGTATTTCTACATGGCTGCTGTGGCTATAATTGGCAGCACAATATTCTGTCAAAAAAAGGCTTTCACCCAAGAATGTCTCTGGGCCCAGTCAGCCTCAATCCTGGAGGTGATGTCCCATCCCTAAACCTCTGTGGGCAGTGCTCCATTGCCAGCAGTCTGTTTGATGCTCCCATTTAGGGTGTTGGCCCTGAAGATGTAAGACCTCCCCCTAACTGAGCCTTCAGTGTGGATGCTCTCGGGCTTGTTCTGGCAACGGAAGAACATAAGGAACCCATTCCTATAGTTCTTGTTCATCCATCCATAGAGCAGGGGGTTGACAAACGTAGAGCACATGGCCCCAACGTGGAAGACAGTGTACAGGAGTTTGTACTCGTGGAAGATAAGAACCAGATCAAGATCAATGGCAAGCTGGAATATGTGGAAGGGGAGCCAGCAGACTGCAAACACCACAACCACCATCACGAGCATTTTGGTTGTCTTCCTCCTCCGGCACTGGTTTTCATTCCTAGAAGTGGGACTGACATGGTTTTTCAGCTTGAACCAGATCCTGGTGTAGGCATAACAAATAATGGCAAGAGGAAGAACATACTGCAGGAGGAGCATGGACAGACTGTAGATGGTGGCATCTCTGTTGTTAGCAGAGGGCCATTTTTCTGAGCACACAGCCATTTTGAGGTTAATGGACGGGATTTCCTCGTACCGGTACTCCCTGAAGATGGCCAGGGGCCCTGCTAGGACAGCTGCTGCCAGCCACATGACAGCTATGATGGTGAAGCTGAGCCTCTTGGAAATCCTGCTGTCCAGGTGGAAAACAATGCAGCGGTACCTGTCCAGGGCAATGACAGTCAGGGTGAGAGTGGACACGTGGACACTCAGAGCTTGAGCATAAGGAACCAGGTGACAAAGCACAGCTCCAAACTTCCACTCGTCCAGCAGGGTGTACACCAGGGTGAAGGGCAGGCAGAGTGTGTCCACCATCAGGTCTGCCAGGGCCAGGTTAGCTATGAAGAAGTTGGTGACAGTCCTCATGGTCTTGTACTTCACTATGATGTAGATGACCAGGGAGTTGCCGATGAAGCCCAGCAGAATGATGAGGGAGTAGGCAGCAATCAGGATGACCTGGACCCCCAGGATCTTGGTGCTGTCCATCATGACACTGCGGGACCCAGAGAGAGCATGGGTGGGAGTGACAAAGTCCTTGGCAGGCCAGCCCTGTGACAGCTTCTCATCTAAGGCAGTCTTCTCCATGGTGAATGAGCTGTTGGCTCCCTCCAATGGGCCCATGTCTGGCCTGAGACTTTCCATAAGGAGGAGAAGGGGGTCTGGAACACAGACATAGCAGAAGTGAGAGCACAGGTTGCACTCATCTTTGATGAGATTTACTCACCTACAAAAATTCCCTAACACCTTAAGAATGAGGAAAGGAGAGAAACACAGCACTCTAAAAGTCAAGGTGTTCTCCACCTCCCTGTGACAATTTATTTATTTCCAGATTGCACACTAGGTTTTTTTCTGTTTCTTATTTCTCACCTCTCCAGGTGAAAATATCTGTCTCCCTTGCCTCTGCATGTCTCTGCCACTGCTCCTGCTAGTGATGCTGCCACCTAATCCACCCAGTACTGTCTGCCCTCCCTCCCAGTACTGTGGGTAGCACAGCTAATGACATTTCATGAGCCTCTCTCTGTGATCAAATGTGTCTCACAGCCATTCCCTGGCCCTCATTATCAGGCTCTCAGGGCCCTGTGGAGCAACTTGACAAACCAGTTTTCTTCTTCCTTCCCCTGCCAGTCTCAGAGTTCCCAGGCATCAGGCAATCCTGTCTGCCTTGCTGGCTTTGAAGGGCACAGGCACCCAGCCAGGCAGGTGTGTCCCCATCACAGGAGAGGGAAGTGTGACAGCACTCAGAGCACAGGTACAAGTCCTAAGGAAGGAGCTGCTGGACAGTGACACCCATGAATCCTACGGCCAGGAGACATCTCCACCATCCTCTGCTTTCTCCAAGGGTTCAGTGAGTGGCTCATATTCCTTTATAGGATTTTTGAGTCTAGATTATGATTGTTACAATGATACAACAAACCATGTATTAGGATTTGGCCCAATCTGAAGAGGGTCCAGGTGATTATAAATTATAAGTTGAATTATAAATTCTGTATTACTTAGGTGATTATAAATCATAAATTATTTATAAATTCTGCATTTTGCTATTTGTAGATTGTACTAGGTTGATTCTCCTTGTAGAAATCTTGTGCTGTTTCAATCATAAATTCAGCTAATCATAATACCCTGATAAAGAAACAAATCTTTAACTGTCACCATGACTTAGAGCCATCTCCATTCTGCCCAGGATCCCTAAAAGAACCTCTCTGTCCCTCTCAGTGTTGGCGACACCCAAGCATCCTCTGGCTTAGCAGAGACGGAAGCTCCTACAGGGACATGCATGTGCAGGGCATAAACCCCCGAAGCTGTGAACAACCTCCCACAGAGCTGCTGCTGAGCACCCAGGCACAGAGAGGCCGAGAGCCACAGCCCCAGCATCCCTCAGCCTCCTGCCATGTGGGGCTCAAGAGTCTCTGTGGCAAAACATTGTGTTTTCTCTGACCTGCAGAGGGGGGGGGGAAATGCCCTTTCACTAAGGGAGGGAGGCAAAGAGCTTAAATGAAGTGAGAATTAGAGGCAGACTGCTGGGTATCTTCTCAGGATCCTTGAGGAAGGAACTGGCTTTGTATCAGAAAAGATGTGAGCACTGCTGGGTGCTGGTGGGCTTCCTGCAAGCCAGCCTGTCCTTGGGAAGGGAGAATGCTTTGCAACTGCATTTCCACCTAAGCTAAAGCATCTGCTTGTCCTGTCATCCCTCCTCAGGGCAAGGGTTGTGATTCCCCCCAGGAGCTGCTCCCAGGAATCTGTCTGGGCATGTGCCAAGCCAGGACCCTGCTGAGGCCCAGAGAAGAGCTGCCTGCACTAAAACCACCCCTGCTGGACCCTTTCCCTCTCCCTGCCCAGTGCCTGCCTAACATCTCACTCTGCAGACTTGATTTGTGCCAGTGGTTCCTGTAAATGAGGTTGTTGGGCTCAGACACTCTGAGATAGGGGACACCATGTAGCTGCTGCCAGGAGGGTAGGAAGCAGAGTGAAAAATGGGCGGATCTGCTAGGGTCAGGGTTTGTTTGAGGGTGATCTCAGACCTCCACAACACCCCTGCTCCAGCCTTGGAAAGACCAAGGGGAATCTCAAGTTCTAAGACAGGAGAGAGGAGCTCAGAGCCATGCCATGCAGTGGTGCAGGGGAAAGCAGAGCAGGGGAACAGGGCCCTGGGAAGGTGGCACAGCCACAGCCCCTTTGGCTGACACCTGGCCCTGAGCAAACCCCACTGCCCAGAGCCAAGGAAACAGAGCAAGTGCTGAGGACACTCAGTGACTGCACTTTCCCTGCTTGGCACTCATCTGGGATTTAAACCTTCTGGATTGTCCAGCATTATCACTTGTTATTGCCTTTTCTGTGGCTTGCCTGTTCCATTTATCTTCAGCACCAGCTCCTGGCACCAGGCCAGTGGACACTCCCTTCTCTTTTTCTCCATCTCATCCACCAACTGGCTGCCAGTTCCTGTGCTCACATTTCAGCCCATTTCCCTTTGCTGGAGACTGGCAGCTGCCCACCATCTGAGAGGAGCCAGGAACATCATGGCTGCTGGAGCTGCTTCCCTTCCTAACACAATGGCCTTAATGGAGTCACTATTTGATTTTGTTTGTTTTGGTTTTTTTTTTCTCCAAAGGGGAACGATTACAAATCAATTAAGACATTTTAATTAAGAGACAAAATGATTATAATAAATGTTCCCACTCCAGGAGCTGCCTGGAGGTCGCTGGGATGCTGCTGGGAGTGGACTGAGGTCTGTTCCAGCAAGTAATGGAAGTACTGGCATATGTGTAGGCTGCTGTCAGGCCCCATGCCTAACAGGCCTGCCAGACATGATGAAAAAATCCTTGGAGCTGAGAGACAACTGTTTTTGGGAAAAGACAGCAGCAGGAGAGACCAGGAGGAGGCAGAAGCACTATCCAGGTCCCTTCCTCTGTGCTGAGTTGTTATGAAGGGATGCAGAAACAGATTGCTGCCTATTTCAAGATAACCCTCACCCTCACCTGAGGCAGGGCTGGGACCCAGGGAAGGCTCCCAGTGAGACAGAGCTGCCCCCTGTGCCAGCAGGACTCAGCCTTTGGGAAGAGAGGCACAGAGGGGCCCTTCACTGAGCACACTGCTGTCACTGACTGGACAGTGACCAAGTGACAGCTCCATTCCTGCACAGGGCCCAGAGCAGCTGCCCTGGGACTCATCCACCTCTGCTTCCTGGGGCACCCCAGCTCCCTCCATGTCCCTGCTGCAGCCCCAGGCATTCAGCCAGGCTGGAAGAGGCACACCCAGACCTGGGAGAGCCATCTGTAAAGGCTGGCAGGGTTCAGAAAGCAAGGCTGGAGGGGTGGTCAGAGGGCTGGAGAAAACAGAGCTTGCTAATTAGAATTTCTCTTTTTTGTCCAAGCAGTGAGGCTGGAGTCCATGGCCTCAAAAGGAGGGAGTGAAGGGACTTGGGCCAGTTCTGCTCTTTGGTTAATGACAAACTCTTTCTACAGCAGTGCTGGGGTGTGAGGGCTGAGACTGATGGATACTTCCATGGCTTAGCTCACTGATTTATTCCATGCTCAACTCCACCAAAGCCCTCAATTTCCAGCAGCCCAGTCAGGAGCACCGACTCATCTCCTCCCCAGACCCATATCCAGACAGACATCCATGACAAGGAGGTCTGAGACCATCCCTCATCACGAGAAGCTGGTGGTCACCCTGGGACAAGCCACTTTCTACCACCTTTGTGTTCCCTTCAAGAGGCAGCAGAGTTCAGTGTCCCTGCATCCCACAGCACTTAAGGGAGGACAACACAATAAATGGGGGTATGGAGGTTAACCAGCCTGCCAGACACAACACAGCACATCCATGAAGGCTTGGGCAGAGCCCAAGGTTTCTAACTCCAGCCTCCTGGATTCACCAGCAGAGAGGACTCTGCATCTCAGCATAAAAGCTGAACATTGATCTCAGGAACTGCATGAAAATGCAAAATATGACTGATGGAGGGGAATGAATTTTATCTTCTCTGTGCAATGGGCAGGTTTCAGGACAAACGGCAGCTCTGGATGATTTCCTGAAGCCAAAGCACAGACAGAAATTATCCCAGCTCCTTCTGTCTCCAGTGAAGGGATGATTGCCTTGTTATGATACTCCAGCAAAAGAGAAGACCCTCTGACCAGCCCACCATCTGCTGCAGCTTTGTAAGTTATCTATCCAACTCAGGGCCACTGCTGCAGAAACCTCATGGCATCAGACACTCACTGCCACCCAGAACTGCTCCTGGGGACCCCAGTGTACAACTGGCACTGGGAGAAAAAGTGCAAGGATGAGGAACCACAAAAACACCAGGGAGTTCTTGTGGGTCCTCACACTAAATATTTTCGTGTCCCAGCCTAGCTGGAGCCATGGTAGACTCTGAAGGGGACAGGGCAATGAGGATGCCATAACCACCCAGCTCAGGACAGGATGAAAAAGGAGGTGGTGAGATCTGTTTGGCAGGCATACATGCTTTCTCATGGGAATTTATCCTACAGAAAGCAGGGGGGAGCAGTGCAGGGCCTTCTGCCCTGTGGGATGTGCCATGGGAGCAGAGCAAGGCTGGCTGGGACACCAGGATCAATGGGTGACACTGAGATAGAGACACAACAGTTGCTGGGGCTGCAGAAAGGAAGAGACAGCATGGTGGATGGATCCTGGTTAACCTGGGGAACCTGTTACCTCCTGAAATTATGGAGTCTGGGATAGGTGAGGCAGTGGAGCAGAGGGAAATAACAATTCAGTGACAGAACAGAAAAAACACAGTATCCTGCTTTGGGACAGACCAGAAAGTCTGTAGGTGAAATGCATCTGCAGCAGGACTGTAAGAGGATTTCTCTGTTCCAGGACTGACATGCAATGGGTGCTGAGAGAAAGCAAACACTGATTTTCCTCCTCCATATCCCCTCTGCATCTCCCTCTCTGAGGACCCTGATCTGTGGCAGAGAGCCGAGTGCCAGCAGGGTGTGCAGCCCCAGCACGGAGGAGCTGACAGGTTTGTGCCAAACCACGAGGAGGCAGACTCAGGAGAGATCAGGATTGCTCAGACAGCCTCACCTGCACCTCTGGAGCTGTAGCACCCTGGAGCTCTCCTGACTGCTCTCACTCAGCATCCTGCTTCCCACACTCCTGCTTCTGCTCAGGGATCTTTCAAAACTCTCCTGTCAGTATCTCGTTTGCTTTCTCTATTCCAGCTCTCAGGGCTGTCAGTCCCCAAATCCGGTTTCCCACAGATTCTTGGACCTTTTTTGCCCAAACCATCTGGCATGGACAAGACCTGGCCCCCTCTCAGCCCTGCTGCTCAGATGAGCCCCCCTTGACCCACCTGCAAAGGCCAGAGCTTCCTCCTCCTCCTCCAGGAGCCGAGCTGCTCACTGCAGTCACTGCCTCATCGCTGGCCAGGACAGAGCGCTTGGTCCTCTCCGCTCTCTGGAAGTCAACCTGTGGCAAAGGAGTGAAAAGCACTTTTCTGCAACTGTCCTCGGAGAAGAGAGGAAGTCAGGTGAGGATCTGGGCTGCTGGAGAGTGTTTCATGGCCAGGAGAAGCTCTGGCACCCCTCTCTGAGCAGGCTGAGCCCCTGTGGCAGGGTGACTGACAGCCCTGTCTCACGAAGCTGGATGCTGCCTTGGCTCCTGAATGAGAGAAAGGCAGAGAGCGTGTGTTTAACAAACAGCAAGGGAAAGGGGGAGGGAGCCTGCTGCTGCTGTTTATACAGTGTTCAGCCACTGAGGGGCTTCTTGCATCGAGCAGAGAGAAGCTTTGCCACCACATCCAGTTTCCTCTCCAGAGAGAAGCGCTGGGAGCTGGAGCTCTGCAGGCTCCCTGTCCATACCACGGACCTGGGCAAGTGTTGTCTGCCCTCACCCCACAGCTGTCCCAGATCCTCAGGCTTTGAGCTCATTGGGACTGGCACAGTCATGTCCAGAGGGGGATCTCCCCTGCAGCAAGAGCTCTGCAGGTCCTGCAGCTCAGCAGAGCTTTCACAGGCCTCCCTCCATCCTCCTCTGTCCCAGTGTTTGCACAGGGCTCAGAGCAATCTGCAGCTTTGGGATGGGACTTCAGGGACTCCTGAGATACACACAGAAGTAATACTGAAAAATTTTAGCCACTTTGCAGTGGCTTGGTCTGCTCCAGAGCCAGATTCATTGTGGATGTGGAAACCACATGAATGACTTTCACTTTTAGGATGCTCAGCGCTGTCCACATACCTGAAGTAAGAAAGAGGGAGGGACAGAAAAGCAGCATCCTCTGCAAAAGGAAAGAACTCTAAAGCAACACAGGGAAGAGATAAGCACAGATAAGCCCCACCTGTTCAAAGATTTTGCCCTCAAGGAGAAGTAGTGTATTCTTAGCATAAGATTTCCAACTGAGGCAATGTGTGAATTTGCAGCTCACCTGGGCTGGGAGATGCTTCCAGAGGCTGAGGGGAAGGACAGCTCTCCTTGGCTTTGAGTACCTCCAGCTGGAATTTTATCAGAGAAGTCTTGCTCTTTACCCCCACAGTGAACTTTGGTCTCCTTTGCTTTGTGAGAACGGAAACAGGGAGGCTTTTCAAGCACCCCTTTGTGCCAAAAATTCACAATACACCAGGAAAAAGAAAACACTCTAATGGCTCAGCAGAAAAAGACGAATGAGAACATTCCTGACATCACATGGAAAGTGACACTTGAACCCAAGACTTGGACAAGAGTCCTTATAAGTCCCATCTTCCCCCTCATCTCTCTATCTCCCCTTCAGAAGGAAAGGACTAGACATGAAATCCACCAGCTGTGCTAACTGGATTTTTGTGGGAGTTTCATGTCTTCTCCCCCCTCATTTCCCCTAAGGCTGTTGATTTAGCTGCTCAGGAAAGCTGGGAGTGGAGGGAAGCAGGACAAGACAAAACTGCTTGGAGAGAGCCATTGCTGTCTCCCCGGGGGTGCAGAGAGAGGGAAGGAGCAGCAGTGAGTGGAGCATTCTGCTCCCCTGTTCCCAGTGCATGGACACTCCTCCTCTCCAGGGTCCTCAGCAGTGGATGGTTGATTTCAGCTCAAAATTATTTTTTCCCTCCTTTCTCTTCTGTGTGAGATTTTCCTTTCTTGTTCCCCAGATTCCTTTGCCACCACCTCCCTCTTCCCAGGGCTGAAATGAGATGCCTGGGGAGAAGCAGTGATTGACAGGAGAGAAATTTGTGCAGCCTGGAGCTGTGAACCTTCATTAGGACCATGGGGTGAATTCCTGTCATTTTTGGCACGTGGTCTTTGCTGGATGATATCAAATGCAAGCTCTTAAATCATGGATTAGTCAGTGCAAGTCCCCAGGATGTCCTGTCCCACATCTCAGGGGTCCAGGGGAGCACCAAAACCTGCTGTGCTCCCAAGCATCACCTCAGCTCTTCAACCGGACAGAGCAGTGCAAAAAGGTGCAGCTGAGCCCTCAGCACACCTGGACTGCCATCCCAAATGGCACCCACCAATCTGGAGTTTGGTCCCTGGGTGCTGCCCAGCCCTGTCCCTGGGGTCAGGCTCCTCTCACAGTGCCACAGACAGGGCTGCCTGCCAGTCTGCCTAACCTCACCCAGCCACAGCACAATTACAGCAGCAGCAGGTGCATCACTGCCTAGCTCCTCCACAGGACAGGGACACCCGGGGGCTGCAGTGCCAGACCCTCTCACTCCTGGTGGGTTCAGAGGAGCAGTGGTGGCACAAACTGCAGCACCTGAACACCAAACAACCTCCCCACACAGCTTACAGATCCCAAAGCAGCTGAGGTCTTCCCAGCCCCAACCAGCAACACTCTGAAGAAGGAGGATGGGGGAATACAAAGATGGTGCCTTGCATTGTCCTGGGATGTGGAAGCTGTGCAGCCCCAAGCAGAGATGCCAGGACCCACTGCATGCTCTGTTGTCACCTCCAGCCTGGGGTACTCTCACACACAGACTGGATACCCACAAACGCCTGCACGGGTGTCCCAGGAGCCTCATGTCCTTCCAGACACGATGGGATCATTCAAAGCATCTTTGCAGCTCAAAAGCCTTTCCCAGTGGTTGGGCTTTTATTAGGCAGTGAGTCTGCTCACCCATGCTTCTGAGAAATACAACAATGAATTTCGTACTCCTGGGAGCAAAAATGATGTCAAAAGGCTGAGAAATGGGGCAGAGAAGAGAGCTGTCTTTTGGCCTGTAATCTGCTGTGCCTCTGTGAGCAGGCAGGTTCTCAGTCTGACCACCCTGCAGCTGTAAGCCATCTGCTGTGGCTTCACTTGTGTCAGAAAAGGAAGGTGGATTATCTGTTCACTCCCTGGGAGGAATCTCTAAGAAAACTGTTACCAAGGCTTCCAGATGCTCTGGTTCATCCTGCTTCATCTGGAGCAGCAACAGTGACATACTTAGAAAAGCAGCTTTTCATTTTTTAAACATCTGTTTAATTCCACCTGCATGTAACCAAAACATTTCCACTGCTCCTTCCTGAGGTGTCGTGCCTGTGTTTTCCTGAGCAGCCTCCAAAGCATCAGCAAGTTTTGGTAACACAAAAGCCCCTTTTCCATCTGAACCCCAGAGTTCACGGATGCAGTGGATTTGGGAGTCTGATGCATTTGGGAACTAAATCAGCCACAAAGAGACTCAGGGGTGGGAGGGCGGATGGAAGCTGTCTGTACCTTCTCTGAATTTAAAAACAGATTCTCATTTCATAACAGCTTTTTGTCCCTGTGTGAACATTCCTGGAACTAGTGAAGGAGCAGAGCCACCATCAGGGGCAAGGTTTGGCTAAAATATCTGAGTATCTGACACTGATAGTGTCAGGGAGAGGCACTGGAGAAGCAGGAGGAGAGATGAACCATGGGTTAGCCTGGGACTGGCCTGGGTCTGCCACAGCTCTGCTCACCCTCAGGGCAGGCAGAAGTCAGGGATGCTGGGTGTGTCTGCAGGATGAGGGTCAGTGAGTCAGGAAGGAGATGGTCATATGGAAAAAGATTTATGGGATTTGTCCTGCTGAACACATCACACATCACCACACCTCCGCTCCTGCCCCACTAGGGGCAAACCCACAGGGCTCCTCTGATTAAACAATTAATGCCTAGGAAAGTTTACCCCTTTCAGCCCCTTCCCACCCCTGGATCTCACTCTGACACACAAAACCCCCTTGATCATCCTCACATCAGGACAGAAGGACTCCAGGCAGTTTGTCCAGGCAGACATCAGCACTGCTGAGCCCAGAACTGGCCCCTGCATTTAGCTGCCATTTCTGCAAGTCACTGCACTCAAAGCTTTGTTAATTTATTAGAGGGTTGCTTGTTGTTTGTGTACTGAGCCAGGTAGAAAACAGCTTCTGCAGAAGAGGATAATTGCAGTCAGATAAGCTCTTCAGAGCCGGGATTGCAAAAATACGATACGATGTAGACCAGCAGTTGTCTGGGTAAAACAGAAACATGGATGAGATTTTGGGTTGGAATATGTTTCCCCCATCTCTCACAGACTCCCTGTCTGCCTTTGGGCAAATCATTTGACGTATATCTGTTCTCTGAACATAAAAAATGTTATAAAAATGCTTCACTCTGGCAAACTCACCCCTGGAACAGAGGACCTGGTGCTCGGGTGTGCGGCAGAGGCAGCTGCTTTCCCACTTTGCCCTGTGGCATTTCTTTCTAAGCTGCCCATCTCATTTAGGCAGCGTGTTCTGTCATCAGGGTCTTGCTCTCCCAGACTGGATACTCCTGCTGCACAGTTCCACAAAGACATTTTTGCCCAGGCTGTCACTCCTGAGATGACAAACAGCTCTATAAATGCTGGATTGTGCAATGAGAACAGGCAGAGCTGGATGGGCTGATGGCAGCCCCAGCCTAAACTCTTCCAAAGTGTCAAGACTGAAAGTGATGCAAGTGGCTGGAAAATTCAGAGCATGACTTGACTTCTCTGGGCTTGGTGTTGCCAAAAGGCACCAGGTAGCCAGGAGCTGGGATCCAGGTCTCAGCACCACCGTGGCAGCAGCAGGATCACGTTTGCTCCTTCACTGCCTCGTCCCATCTTTTCTGGTCCCGTGGGGACCCACAGCAGCTGTGGGCAGGGAGCAGGTTACCTGTGGGCTGGGCTGGGCTGGCAGCACTGTGTGAGCAAGGAGGGTCAGATCTACTACTGATTTAAACCCAGGGATTTGGCTGAAAATCCATTTGGCTGCGTGCTCCCCAGAAACATGACTCACAAGCCAGTGTGTGACACTCAGAGATAGGTGTGACACCGAGTGCCCCACGGGGAAGAGCTGTGTCCCCAGGGTGTGAGCAGAGCACACAGAGCTGAGCAGGGACCATGCTGGAAAGCACAAAGCCTTATAAAGGCAGAGCTCTGGCTTTGTCCTTCTCCCAGCTCTTCAGGCGATGAAAAGGACGACTCACAGCCCTAATTAACTGGAACATGCTAATACCACTGAGCTTCCCTGGCCAGCAAATTTGGCACAAGGCATATGGGACTCTTTCCAAACAACTGCTCAGGGGAGCGCGTGCCTGCAATTTATTATTGAAGGAGCAGTTTCCTCTCTGCCTTCGCTGAAGAGCTCACACCAGGCACGAGGGAGGTGAGTCTGGAGCCTGCAAATGTACTTTGAAAGCCATTTCGTGCTGAAGAGGGAAGAGACTTATTTCTCCCCAGGCATTTAAGATATTTAAGGTATCAAGGGAAATGTGGCTTTGCACAGCATTTCCTTTGGGAGCACTCAGTGCCTTCGAGTGGTGCAGCTCACAGAGCTCAGCTTCCCATGGGGAATACCACGCTCCTTCAGGGTGACATTCACTCTGGACAGGAGAGGCAGGACCAGACAGTGTGCATTGTTATTTTGCCAAGTAAAGCAGAGGAGCACAGCCAGCCCAGGGAGCTGGACAAAACTGGACAAAAGATAGCAAGGGCCCTGCTGCTGTGTCTCCAGCCATTCCCTCTTTTGACAACTGTCCTGGGCAAGGCAGTGCCCCAGCTCATTGCCCTGAAAAAGGAGTAGGAAGGAGCCTCCTCATCTCCTATTACAAATAAATCAGTTTGTGAGTTTGGATGGGAAGCAAAAGGCAGGACTTTGTAAAAGATCAATTCATCCCTGTGGTAAGATCATCACTCTCAGTATTTTCTGTACTGCCAAAACCAGAGGCAGGAGCTGCAGCCACCCCCTGTCCCTGTCCCCTTCAGCCTGGCTCCCACGGCAGCCCTGGCCCCAGGACAGTTCAGGGCAGCTCTGACACAGGGTTTGAGTGGCACTGAGCTGCCCAACCAAGCACTGCCACAGCCTCACCACACAGCCACTGGGAACAGCTCAGGTTTGTGCAATATTCCCAGGACTACGCTGGTTTGCCCCTCAGCCCTGGCATCACCTGTGGCCATCAGCTGTGGGGCTGGGCAGGGACTCTGTGCTGACAAAGGGCACATCTCCCCTGCTCCCTCCCCACTGCATCCTTTGCAAACATTCGTTGTTATGGTGACAGCTCCAGAAGGAAAAGCTTTTTGAGGATTTTTCAGATTTTTTAACAAAGGTACAGCCACTTCAATTGTTTTCTTTAAGGGAGATGGTTATTTCCCTCAATGGCAACTGAATGTCTTCCATTTTGTTTCTGGTGACCACTTTGGTGATTCTCAGGCTCCAGCTTTCAGTGTGTGGCTGTGAGAAGGGGGAGAAGTAGAGCCAGGTTCTAAAGAGCTGCTTTTAAATCCTCTTGGGAGCACAGGAGGTGCCTCCAGGCTGAGGCTGCTGAGCTGCAGGCAGTGTGGAGTCTGAGTTTCTCCAAAATGAATGAGATTTGGGAGCACATCTGCATCTTTCTCAGATAGAAAAATGTGAAATGAATAGCAAGGGGAGACATTTATGTCCAACAACCTGTGCTGTGTGTGAAATGCTGCACTGAGAAATACTGTTCTTGTGGAATCTTCTTCTGCAGAAATGTCCCTTGGCTTTTGAAAGCTGTGTAATGGTAAATGAATTCTCTCTGTTTCCACCGAATGGGCAGAAGACTTTCATATGTGACATCAGGGAGAGGACTGGGCTCTGCAGATGTCTCTAATGCAAGTAATGAGTATAGCAAACAGCCTCAGCCCAGGCAGGAGAAAGCAATCTGGGTCTGTGATGTGACCACAGGCAGGGGTTTCATGGCTACTGTGTTCTGAGCCTGGAATGTGGATCTAATGGACAAGACTCAGCAACCTGAGCAGCCCAGCCCGTTCCTGTAAGATGAAACAGACCACACCCCTCCTAGAGAGAGCTGAGGTCAGAAACCTAAAAAAACATTAAAAATCAAAACCTGCAAGTGCTTCAGGCTCTGAATGGGGCAGCTTAGCACAGCTATGAACACTCAGCACCCTGAATCAGAGATCCAAGTGAAAGGGAGGAGCATTCCAGGCATCCTGCAGGCAGTGACCAGCAGGATGGCTGGGGGCTGACACACAGCCCATCACAGGGAAGGCTGGGAGGACAAAGCTGCTCTGGCCAAGCCCATGCTGTGTGTGGAGTATCAGAGAGGTTTCACACACGGCTCACAGTAAACAGGCACACAAGTGGCAGCCAGAAATGTTAATATTTGCAAAAATCTCTTGGTTTTGGCGCCTGGGTTTGGGGAGCGGAAGGATCTGGTGGAATGCAAACATGATGGATTCTTGGCTGCCCAGAGGGGTGGCATGGGGAATCTCACAGGGCAGGACAGACTGCCTGACAGGCCTGCTCATGATTGTTGACACGAGGAGTCCTGGAGAGGGACACTGGGCTGAGAAGTTCAGTAGCACATGAAACTGGTCTCCGGGGATTGAGTTATTTGAGCATCCCTGGAAAAAAACAAAACAAAACAAAACAAAACAACAACAACAAAAACCAAAACAAAAAAACCCCAAAAACAACACAAAAAAAACCAACAAAAAAACCAACAACAACAAAAAAAAAAAAAAAAAAAAAACCAAGAAAACAAAACAAACCATGATTAGGCCATGTTCTTCCTCCTTTGCCTGTTTCAGACCTTGTTTCCCTCCTTCCATGTAGTAGGAGATGGATTTGTCCATGCTGATCCCCAACCCTTCTCCTGGATACAGGAGGGCAAAAATGACACAAACGTTCAGACTCCTGCCCTCACTTCACCTGGGTCCTTTCATGGCGTGTTTAGGATGGTTTGAACCTGCTCAACACCATCTCTACAGGGCTTTCACCTGGACCATGGCTGCCACTTCATAGTCAGACAACTTCAGAGGCTCCAAAGCCTTGAAGGCTCTGGCTTTAGCAAAACAGCAATATCATTTGGGACTGGGAAGAAAATATTGGCAAATAATGGCCACCTCTGGTCACCTTCCTCCTGCAGCTATTTATCCAAAGATACCATATCTCAGAGCATTGCTTCATTTCCTGCTCACCTTTCTAACCGAGGCCTCTAAATCACATCCCTGCAGCTGAGCTCACGGAGGGAAGTGTAATATCCATTAGCAGTGATGCTGCTGTTGCTTTGATTTACCTCCTGCCTTTTTCTTTCACTCTTTTCTTTCTGTTTACAGCAATCCCTTTCCACTCCTTCCCCCTCCAGGTCTCAGTGCAGGGAAGAGCTGGCAGGAACCCACAGAAGCAGAGTTTCCTGGGATGCTTTTGGGGATGTGGGGAGTCTGGGGGTTTCCCTGGACCAGCAGCACCCCACTCTTTCCTGACCAGAGATGCCAAGGGCACTGGGAAGGGCTGGCTTCAAGCTACCCCATCCTCACCCCAATGGAGTCCTTCACCTGGGGCTTGTCCAGGTCTGCACGTGGAAAAGATCAACCCCAATTTACCCCTCGGTCCCTCTCCTGCCCCACAGCTGAGCACTGCTCAGGGAGAGCCACAGGATCCTCCAGGTCAGACTCCAGGACAGCAGGATCCAGAGGAATCAAAGCCCTCGGAGTGTATTTGCACTCAAACCAATGTGAAACAGGGAAATCAAAATGCGAAACTTCTTGTCCCCTGTGGAATTTCCCTGCCTGCATCTGGAGAGCCAACACCAGGGACTGACACTGGGATCAGTGGTTGCTTCCCCTTCCCCTCGTGTTTCACTGGCACCCAGGGAAGCTCCCAGACCCACAGCACTTCCCACTTCATCCCCCTCCTCCAGCAAGGCCAAACTGCTCCTCTGATGCCATCTCCAAGAATACACATTTGCTGTATGGGATGGAGAATGGTGAAGAGGTTTGGACCCAATCCATGTGCTTTGAGCCAAACCCTTCCCAATCCATCTTATCCTTCACCTCCCCAGTGCATAATCAAATTCTCCAAACACAGCGTTCTCAGGTCCCAGCCCAGAGCTTGGATCCCTCCAAGAGGGATGTGCTAAAAAAAGAAAGAAAAACATTACATTGCCAACTGAAGTGAGTGCTGAAAGGAAGGAGATGCCAGGAGCTCTTAAACAGGAATCTGAGACTGGGGCACGCTCGGGTGTGTTTTCAATCCCCAGAAGGGAGACGTGCTCACTGGGAAATGACTGCACTCACTGCTAGATTTAGCCCTTGTAGCTGATGTCCCAGAAAGTGAAATGGCCATGACAAAGACATCCCCATCTGTATTAGAACTTTCTTCTTGGATTGATGGATTAGTGCATGGTAAATGGTGCCACTCCTCCTTTGGCTCCAAAATCTGCATTTGCCGCTCAAACCTGCAAAGATGGAAATAAGCAATTTTACATGAGTGGCAGGTTCTGTTGGCAGCAAGAGGAGTTATTTGGGGAAAGCTGTACATCAGGGGGTCTAGGACTCCGCTGGATGCTGAAGGATGTCCTGCAAGGAGCCCAAACTGGCAGCTCCACACCCTGGTGCAGAGCATCTCTTCCAGGAGAGCAGCATCCCATAGCCCAGTCCTGGGCAGGGTATGTGCTGGCACTGCCCAGCCTGGTGCCATGCCAGGGGGGTGCTCCTGCTGTTCCCACTGCACAGAGGGATCAGGACTAGGCTCCAGCTGGGGCTAAAAGGGGAAGTTCAACATCAACTGAGCTATCCCAAATTCTGCTGTTTCAGGGTGACACTTCAGTTATCCAGCTACAACCTCTCCAAACACTGGGCCTACAGGTGCCCCTGCGAGGCTGTCACCTCCTGGGCTCCATAACAGGAGAGATGAGCTCTGACCACAGCACAGATCTGATCCACAGGGACACCTCCCAGTGCTGTTGGCTTGGGCTGCTGGGGGAGCGTAACCTTCCACAGCACAGTCCAGATCTCTGCTAAAAAGCCATTATTGATGCTTTTACCTGCCACAAATAAAGGATCACCTGGTCCTCCCATGACCATATGAGGGAGCATCCTGGTTCCCTCTAGGCTGTGTGTGTGCTGGGGTCTTGTCTGTGTGTCTGTGCATAGTTTATAATGTCTCCTGGAGGAACAGTGGCAAAGCCAGGAGGCTTTGAGGAACAGTGGCAAAAGCCAGGAGGACACGGATAACAAAGCCATTTCCCTCTCAAAAGGATGCACCTAAGCAGATGATTCAGCTCCCATCCAGAATCCACGAGCTCAAAGCCAGCTGTTCCTCAGGATTGCTGGCACGTGGCAGGAGGGTGGGAGGTAACACCAGCTGTGTTGGGCTGGCACTGGCACTGCTCCCCTTCAGCCCTGGCATGTTCTCAGGGTGAGAGCCAGCCTAGTGGAAGCACAAAGATCTAAATGTGGGGACAGGTTTTGCTGCATGAAGTCACAGCTGAGAGGGGATTGTTCAGGCACCCATGGAACCCAGTGTCATCATCCTAGTGATGCTCCCAGGGCCGCTCTTCTGTGTTGTGCAGTGGAAAGGATAAAAGGGCAGCAATGGGAGCAGGTTCAGCCTAGTGGAAATAATCCCTGCCCAATGTGTTCTTGTCCCACAATGAGCAGGGTGGACTGAGCATCCCTGTCCCAGAGCCACCATGGGTACTGGAGCAGGAGAGGGCAGCCAACACCCACCTTGCTCAGAGAGCAGTCCTGAGCCCCCACAATAACTGTGTGGAGCTGCCAGCCCATTTGGCCATGGCCTGGCCCTGTTGGTGTCCATGGATGTCACTTGTTTGGCCATCCAGAGGCCACGGGGTGAACCTCACTTGCCCATGGCCAACATCCCCCAGGACTGATTGCTCCTCCTGCATGCAGTGCTGGTCCAAGCCCAAACATCAGCACGGGGCTGTGGCTGAGCGTGTGAGCCCAAGGGGCTGCTGGGGACATGGCAGAGGCCTTGTCCCCATTGCCTGCAGGCAGAGCTGCTGTGGCCACATGCCAGTGACCAAGCACGCACAGTGTGAGAGAAAGCCTGGGAAAATCCCTCAGACGAGCAAATGAAGATGGGCAGAAACACTTTCTGCACTAATTGAACTGCTGTAACAAGCAAATAGAGCACCAGGAGAGGAGGGCCGTAGCTGGACAGTGCCTGGCACATCTCCCTTTTGGGGGCATGCTCTGGTTCTAATGGTGGTGAGGAAGGAGACAGATGGTCCGTGCAGCTCTTGTGAGTCCCTGTGTCCCCGCTCCTCTCAGTTTTATTTGTTTTTACTTCCAGTATTGAAAGTTCTTGTGATTTTTCACATGTCCACCAGCGTCTGCCACTTCCCACAACATCACAGGGCCAGCATCAGGTGACCACACAGGGATGAAAACCCTTCCTTCTTTCATTCTTTATTTCGCTACCAAGCCTGCAGCCCTCGTGATTTCCGAGCTAACCCAAAGCCGTGACCCCAGAGCGTTGGCCAGAGCTGTGTTCTGAAGACACCGTGAGCAGGGGTGACGGAGGGAGGCTTTGGCTGGAGCTCATTTCTGCGCTCTTTACTGAATGCAGCGGTGGGGCGGGAGCTGTGCAGCGCAGGGCGGTGCAGAGCAGCGTAAGGCCAGTGCAGGGGAGGCGCAGAGGCAATTGAGGGGCAGTACAGGGGCAGCGAAGGGACAGTGCAGGGACAGTCCGGTCCGATCCGGTTCGGTCCAGTCCGGTCCGATCTAGTCCAGTCCAGTCCACTCCAATCCAGTCCAGTCCAGTCCAGTCCAGTCCAGTCCAGTCCAGTCCAGTCCAGTCCACTCCAATCCAGTCCAGTCCAGTTCAGTCCAGTCCAATCCAGTCCAGTCCAGTCCAGTCCAGTCCAGTCCAGTCCGGTCCGGTCCGGCGCTCTCCAGCCTCGCACGCGCCTTCCCGCGGCCGGCGCGTGAAGCCTCCAAAGCTGGCCCGGGGCGCTCTCGCACGTGACCGCGTCACAAGCCGAGATCCTGCCCCGCCCCCTCGGCGGGAGCCCGCCCAATGAGCTGGCGGGTGCGCGGCGTGTCCGCTCTGTGATTGGTCAGGACGGGCGTCAGTCCGCGGGAGGGGCGTGGCGTGTTGGAGGACCCGAGTTCGGGGGGCCGGAGGTGGGAGAGCGACGGGAGTGGACTGGACAGAGCTGGACTGGACTAGGTTAGACGGGACCGAACTAAACTAAACTAAGCTAAACTAAGCCAAGCCGTTTCAGCACGGTGGGACCCTGGGACGGCGGGCGGCCGGGGCTGCGCTCAGGGGAGCGGGCGGTGCGCGCCGCGGGGCTGGAGCCGGCGGGGACCCGCGCACGGCAGCGGCGGTGCCGCACCCGGAGCCCCTCGGGGTGCGGGTGGGTGCAGGCAGCCCTCGGGCCCGGTGGGGACACAAGGCCCTGTCAGACGCACTGAGCAGTGTTGGTGAAGTGACGGGAAATTGAAAGTTGTTACTCCAAAGGGAGTGACCTTCGGCCGGGGCTGCTCTGTAACTCGGGGCTTTCCAGCCCTGCACACACCCGCTGTACAGCTGGACAGGCCCTGTCTGGTAACCAAGGTCTGGTAACCAAGCCCTGTCCCAGGGCGGCGGAGCTTCGGTCTCCAGAGGGCTGGGGATCTGTGAGGGTGCTCCGGGTGGGACCGTGTGCCCGCAGGCATGGCCGGCAGCAGCCAGGAGCGCAGCCTGCGGGAGGAGCTGACCTGTGCCATCTGCTGCGAGCTGTTCAGCGAGCCCGTCATGCTGGACTGCATGCACCACTACTGCCGGGGCTGCATCGTGCGCTACTGGGACAGCTGCGCCCGCGGCCCCTCGTGCCCGCAGTGCCGCCGCAGCTGCCCCGGCCGCGCCTTCCGCACGCACTACCTGCTGGCCGGCCTGGTGGACAAGGTGCGGCGCTGCGGCTCCCGGGAGCACCGGCACAGGATGCAGGTGAGTGCCTCCTGCCAGGAGGTGCAGGTGGGTGCCTCCTGCCAGGCTGAGAACAAGGGGACGGGTGCCACATGAGCCCTGTGCAGCCACCACTCCTCCTCTCACAGGCAGTTCCCCCAGTGTGAAGCCTCATCTGGCCCAAGTGCACCGACGTTTATGTCTCTTTCCCTATTTCCTCACAGCTGTCTGTTGTATTTTTATTTTTCTTTCTTTCTTTCCTTTTGCATTTGTTTCCCTCAATGCTGTGTCTGATTCCAACCACAGCTTTGTGATTTCTCATTTAAGGATATGTTCCCTAAGTGAGAGGGGGCTGAGGGCTGCTTGGGCCAGGTGCTCTGCTTGAGGGGACAGTCCCTTCACAGCATGCAGCATTTAAAGCTTGTGCAAACAGATATCCCAGGCTGGAGCTCCCAGTCTTAAAAAAAATTGGATTCATCACATGCACCGATGCTTAATTCTCAAGGCTGTGCATCAGGTGCTTGCTTCTCCTTACAGCCCTTATATGAGATCCTGTTGTATTCTCCTTCTGATGCTGACCGTAGGAATTGGGGCTGTTCCTGAATCAGAGCAGAGTGCTGAAATGGCCTCCTTACCTTTTTCTTGTTCCTGCAGAAGCACCTGGAAGATGCTTTGCAGGCCCGTCAGAAGGAGCTGGAGAAGTTGCTGCAGAGGAAGCATGTGGTGCAGGAGGACATCTGCAGCCTGACGGTAACACGCTGTGGGAGCTGCTCCTCAGGCAGCTTCTGGGCAGTGTTCACAGAGGATGTGTGTATCTTCAGCTGAGGTCTAGCTCAGCTTCCTGTAAAAATCTAGATGAGTAACAGTGGGGATCTACACAAGCTCTCTTGCATGAAGGCCCAAGCTCATCACTGCTGGATATCCAGCAGAGGTTTTGGGAGGAGCGTTAGCACTCATTAAATGCAATGTTTGCAAAGTGCATTGGTGCAGCAGAGCTGAGACATGGTGAGTGGTGAGAGCTGTGGGCAGCCTGCTCTGGCCCTGCTGTGCTGCCTCTTTGGGACAGCATTAACTCCTGGCAGATCTAAAATCCTCTCATGTCAGAAGGGATGGCAGCAAAGCTGAAGGAACTGGGTCACTGGCAGGGTTGGCACTGCAAGAGTGGTGGCCTTGCCGCAAGGACAGTGTTGGGATTCACTGCAAAGCTCTGAGGTGAATGAGGAGCCTGAGTGCTCTCCATGGGCACTTTGAGAGGGACCAGGCTCCCTGTTGGTACAGATCCATGAAGTGAGAGCAGCCACAGGCTGACTGTGCTGCTTTCTTGGGTGGCATAATAGTGTTAAAACCAGGGAAGGGGAGTTAAAGGAAAATGGAAGTAGTTCAAAGATGAGTTAAAACTGAGAGGGGAAAAAATCCCTGTCTTCTGACTGGAGCCTCTGGTCCCCCAGCCTGCTCCATTTCAAACCTCTGTCTTCTTGCCAGATGTAGAATAGACCTTTGAGATTAATGAAGAAGTATTAGCACATAAGCATGTGTTTTCCTGTTGCTGTGCACGAGCCAAGAGGTGTCTCAAGAGTAAAGGAGCAAATCACTGATGTGAACAGGGAGGCCCTGCACCTCCTCTGTGGTTCTGGTGTGTCAGCACAAACACCTGCTAGAGCAAGAGGAGGCTGGTGAAGCTTCAGATCCCTTAGGAAGATGGGTTTCCTGTGAGGAGAAAGGGATGTGCACTTCAGGAAGCACTCCTCGAGAAAGTAATGAGGGCTAAGGTTGCACTTGGAGATTAAAAGCTTAAAGATTTAAGGAAAACAAAAAGTCATTGGCTGTCTCTTGTAAACAGGCAGAAAGGCAGTGAGAACACAACAAGGTTGGCTGGTGAGTAAACAACTGGAAAAAAGTGACCTCTGGATAGAGCTGAATGGGATTTTATCAGCCTTAATGACAGAGATTAGGTTGTGCAGCTTGCCCATCAGGCAGCTCTGCTCAGGGCCTGGAATGATGTGAAATAAATGCAAACTGACCTGAACAGCTGAGTCTGCAGCTCCGCAAAATTTAAAGAGCTCCAGTCTTGCCCACAGGCAAATTCCTGGTGGTGTGGGAGAAGGCTGTGGCTGCATGTGGGGATTTGTAGTTACAGTGACCACACCTTTGGTGGAGCTGTTTTTTTGTGTTTGTTGTTTTATTTTCCTTTGGCTCTGCAGCCTTGCAGGTTGTCCATGTGTCCTGTTCTCCATCCAAAAACTCATTGCTATGTCTAAACCTCAAATTTCCAGGGCTCTGTAAGCAGAGGAACAGGCACAGCCATCCTGTGCCCCTCCTTGTGTGTTCTATCTGTTGGTCTCACCTTCTGCCTCTTCCCTCTGCTCAGAAAGTGTCTGGGGAGCTGAACTTCAAGATTCGGGCTGAGTTTGCTCGCCTTCATCAAATCCTGGAGGAAGAGGAGAGAGCTGTGCTGGCAGGGCTGGGTGAGCAGGAGGAGCAGTCCCTGGCCCAGCTGCACAGGCAGGTTGGCCAGCTGGAGGAGGGGATGGCAGTGCTGCAGAGGGACATCGAGCACGTCAGGCAGACCCTGAGCAAGATGGAAGATGTGTCACTGCTGGAGGTGAGGTGCTTTGCTGACTCTGGCAGGAGGCTGAGAGATACTTCAGGAGCTCAAATTGGGATGGGGGTGTCTTAAATGACAGCACTAGGCTGTACCCCACAGTTATTCTCACTGCCATCCCTCTGGATTATCTACCCCATCCCCTGGATACTGGAGATTTTAGCCACGAGGGATACAGTGATATCAGATGTGGTGGCTCTTGGGAGCCTTCCTCATTCTCCATCCAAGTGCCCAAACAGTTTTCTCCAGGCTGCAGTTTCTGGTAGCTTGGTTTCCTCTCTCTGTGCTGTGTGGCAGCAGGAGGGAGGACAAGGAACTTATTTGTGCAGCTGCATGAATTAGAGTTGCTGCTAATTCTCTCTGCTTCTCCCTGCAGGTGGAGAGCCTGGATATCAGGTACGTGTGTGGCATGAAAGAAGCTGATTCCCTTTTCAGGAGCTTATCTTAGTCCCTGGCTGGGACCACATGGGAGAGGCGCTTTATCTCAAGTTTTAAAAGCACTACAAAGCGTTCAGGAAGTTGCTGGTGCTGTGCAAGGTGGAGGTTGGTCCCCAGCATACACTGGATGCTCTTCCTGGGGAGCCTCCTCTGTGTTGACATGGCTGGAAGTGTGGGTAGAGGAGAGAGTGGAATGGGTGCAAGAGTCATGTGTGCTGCAAGAGGGAACAGACTTTGGGTGCTTCATCTTCCCCCTGCCCTTCCTTACTACTCATGAGGCTGCCAAAGTGACACGGAGGTGCAGATTTGTCTGAAGTGGGAGTAGTTGAGGGCCAGAACTGCCATAGGGGGGTGTGTCCCTGTCCCCTCCCTCCCTGGGATGCAGCCTAACTCCACAGGCCTGCCCAGGAGTTCTGTTGGGTGTGCTGGGTGTGGGTTTGCCAGGAGTCACTGCTCCATGGACAGTGCTGCTGGCTCTGCCTTGGACACCTCTGCCCTGAGCCACTCACTGCGCTGGGGCAGAGCAAGCAGAGACTTTTGTGTCCTGTCTTTACCGAATCTGTCACCTGCAGCATGGCCTGCAGCCCTGCCCGTGCTTTCCCTGCCTGCACTGGCAGTGCCTCAGCAGATGGATGACCCTGCCTGCCTCTCTCTGCCCCAGGCCCTCGGTGAGCGTTGAGACCCAGCCTGCCCTGGACCTGCAGCACTACAGGGACAGCCACAGTGGGCCCTTGCAGTACATCTTCTGGAGGCAGATGCTGCGCTCCATCTGCCCTGGTGAGCACGTCCTGGCAGGGATGGCTGTGGTGGGACAGGGATGCTCTGCACAGGGAGTGTACAGCCGGTAACATGTCACACTTGATGTCTCTGCAGCTCCTGCCCCGCTCACCTTTGACCCTGAGTCAGCCCACCCCAACCTGGTCCTGTCCAGGGATCTGACAGCAGTGACAGAGAGGGACCGAGCCCAGCCTGTCCCCGCCAGCCCTCGGCGCTTCCGCCAGTGCGTCAACGTGCTGGGCTCGCAGGCCTTCGACCACGGCCAGCACTACTGGGAGGTCTGGGTGGGCAGCAAAACCAAGTGGGACCTGGGGGTGGCTGCTGACGCCGTGGACAGGGCAGCCAAGGTCAGGCTGTGCCCAGAGAACGGCTACTGGACGCTGCGCCTGCGGAACAGGACCGAGTACTGGGCCAGCGCCAGCCCCTGGGTGCGCCTGGCTCCCCGGCGGCCCCCGCGCAAAGTGGGCGTCTTCCTGGACTGCCAGGAGGGCACCGTGGCCTTCTTTGATGCTGGGGACATGTCCCACCTCTTCACCTTCCACCAGGTCTCTGCAGAGAGATACTGCCCCTTCTTCAGCACCTGCTTCAGTGACGGGAGGGACAACGGGGAGCCCATGCGCCTCTGTCACCTGGCGCTGTGAGGGACGAGGGTGGGCTGGGGACACCAGCCTGGCTCCTGCCCGGGGCTGTGCTGGGGGCCAGCTCTGCACACACAAGCCTGAGGGTGTTGGAGGAGCTGGTTTGTTTTGTTTTGGGAGGAAGGAGGGGATGAGTCTTTTCCCAAGTCCTGTCTAACCTCCCTTCCCTGTGCCGTGGCTGTGGTTGCCGCAAGGCATTCACAGGGGGTTCCTGGCACCCCTAGCAGAACAACCTCCCGTTCCTGAGCCCAGCAGAGTTCAGTAACAGCAGCCACGGGGCTGCAGGGCAGGGGGCTGTGAGTTGCTGGCACCTCCTGTCTCTCTGTGCTCCCACCCGTAAGCCCCGTGGAGGAGGGCAGCGGTCCCGGGCCCCATCGGGTGCCTCTCAACCCCGCATCCCGACCATCCATCCACGCTCTGCTGGAAGGGCTTCCCGGGGCAGGGCTGCGGGCCGGCAGCAGAGGGAGCTCGGTGCACAGCTCAGGGACTGCAGCGCGGCTCCTTCACCTCGGTTGCTATTAAAGCTCCTTAGAAAGCCTCTGGTGCCTGCTGGGGCTGCTCGGGGCTTGTCTGCTGGGGGGTTCTGCTGCTCTGGGGGGTGGCACGGCCTGGGGCACCCAGAGCCCTGCTCCAGCCCTGGCTCTCCCGTGCCTGCAGCACAGGAGGCTCAAACAGCCACTGCTCCCCTGTATTTCCTTGGAGTGCTCCCTGCACATCTCACAGTGGCTTTTCACCATTTGCTGTTTGAGAACAAGGGAGAGAGGCTCTGAGCCTAGCCCTGATCTTGGGCTACAGCGTTTTAAGATTTGGCCATTTCTGGCCTGGCTGGGTCTTAAGGATTTTTACATGTGGAAAATGCCAAGTCCCAATTCTTCCCAAATTCAGCAGGAATGTGGCTCTTTTTTCCTGTCAGCCCCCTGTGGCCCTGCTGGCAGTGCTGCTCCTGCAGGAGGGAGGGCAGGGTCCCTGTGGGGGCAGGTCCAGGGGTTTGGCTGCTGTGGTTGTGACCAGGAGGTGCTGGCAGTGTCTCTGCCTCACGAGTCAGCAGAGGTGCTGGGATGGGTCCAAGCCTGGCTGATGGAATGGTGGGTGGGAGGGAGGATGGCAGTGCCTGGAGTGGGTGGAAAGGTCATGCTTTTCTCACCCAAATCCATTCCAGGCTCTAAGGAGAGGCCAGAGCTCCCCAATACTGTGTAGTCCCAGTGCTGGCTGGAGCCACATACCTCTGGCAGAGGCTCAGCTTTCTGAGACATGGGAAGGGCCAGGTGTGAGGCTTTCCAGATCCCACAGCTGGGCATAGGCACGCTCCCTTCACTGCCCCTCTGCCTGCCCAGCAGGGATGGCACAGGGGCCCTGTGGTGTCACAGGGGCTGTTTCCTCTCCTGCACAGCCCTGCTGCAGTGTGCCAGGGCTGGGGGTGCCTGAGGGCAGGAGAGGAAGGCGGAGGTGAGGATGTCCTGTGCAGGGCTCAGGCAGATGTGTCCTGTGCAGGAGGGCTGAGCACAGCCCAGGGCTGCTCCCAGTGCCTGGGAAACCTCTGCTCTGTGCAGCCTTGCTCAGGGCCTGGGTGTGGAGGGGATGCTGGTGTTTGTGCTCCCTCCTGGCCCCTGGTTGGCCTTTAGCCAGTGAGTGCTGAGCCCGTAGGCTGGACTCAGCCTCCTCCCGGCTCTCATCTCCTCCTCTCACTGCCCCACAGCCTCAGCTGCAATGAGAGAGGAGAAGAAAGGGCTGTTGGCTTGGAAATGATGCTGCAAGCAGGGCTGTGTTACCCCCTGCAAGGGAGCCTCTGGAAAGGTGAGGCTGGTCTGATCACAGCAGAGAAAGCTGAAACCCATCAGCTCCCCAGCCTGCCCCAAGCTGCAGCCAGCTCTGGCTGGGCAGCAGCAGGCAGTGTCCCCGAGGTGTGACAGGCACTGGCAGGGTGAGCACAGCCAGGCTTTGCTTTGTGCCAGCTCCCACTGCCCAGTGCTGCTGTGTGCCCTGTGCTGCATGGGCCAGCATGATGGCACTGCCAGTGTGTGCCACTGCCCTGTGCCACTTGGGCCAGTGTGATGGCACTGCCAGTGTGTGCCACTGCTGCCATCTCCCACACCCTCCCCGTGCCCAAGATCAAGCTGGAGAGCAGCCAAACCCACTTGTCCCAAATGCTCCTGAGGGAGCACATCCCTTCTTCTCCTGCTGGGCTGTGTGTGGTGGCCATGGTGTGGCTGCTCCCAGGCAGAGCCACATTTGGGGTATAATGTCCTTGCCTGGCCCTGCTGGTGGGGCAGGGCTGGGGAGGCAGAGCAGCTCCTACATGCAGGGAAAATGCTGCTCTGGGCTGCCAGTGTTAGCCCAGCGAGGAAATGCAGTCTAGATGCTGCCTGAAAAACACATTTCTCTGACAAACCAGAGCACTGTGGAGTAGGAACCATAGGCATGAATGCAGTGACTACCTGAGCTTGGCCTGGGTTCAGGCAGGAGGGGATAGGGATGGGAGAGTGGTCATGATGGGGTTAAAGCACCTCTCACCCCAGCATCCAGATTCTGCACCTGCCAGGACTGGCTCACACCCATCTTCTCCCAGGTCCAGGCTGTGTTTTTCTCGTGGGTTACCTCATTGCTTTGTCCCTGGGTGTTCCCAGAGCCACCCCAGTGTCCCTTTCCCATAGTTATGCTAGGGCTGGGCAGTGTCCAGCAGCTCCTGCCTTGGCAGCCTTCTGTCATCTGTGTATGTCTTTATCCAGTGCTTTGGGGAAGCCTTTGCTTCCTCGGGTCCCCCCACGTGCTGGAATGGGGACAAGATTTTAAATTAAGATCCTTTTGTTTCCCAGGGCCACAACAATGGAAAGGTCCCATCGGTCCCACAGTCGCCCTGCGTTTGTGATGGAAAATTCCCCGGCGTGGCGGGGCTGGCCCTGCCCGCTGTCCTCCTGCCTTCACTGCCGTTAGATGGCAGCATGGACGGGCTGGCCCGCACCGTGCCACCTTCGGGCTGCGGAGGATGCAGGGTGCCAAAATCCCTTGATTTTGGGGCGCTAGAAGATGCCTCTCCCCTCAATCGCGGGTCAGACCCTCTGTTCCTCTCGCACTCAGCGTCTCCAGGCACACTCTGGCTGTGCACTTCGCCAGCAGCTCAGTGGTGCCGTGTGGTTCATCCAGTGTCCATCTCCAGCTCCTCACCGCTCCCCTCTCAGGGGCACTGACCCCGGTGCTGTCCCCAGCGTGGGGCACTGCGTGGCTGCACCGTCTCTGATCACAGCCCCTGACACTGGGGAGGGGTCTGATCACACAACTTCAGCTCTTCACTCCTTAGTGCTGGGCAGTGACACCCTTCTGTGACATTCCAGCTCTCCCTTCGTGGCAAATTTTGGAAGTCTCTCTTCAAACTTGTAGGGCTTGTACACCCACCTGGGATGAAGGGACATGGCCACTTGCGGCTCTGCTGAGATTCAGGAGAGAGGTGATCCAAGATGAGTGTGCTGAAGAGTGATGGAGTTGGCACTCTGGGTTTAAAGCTCACTAATCAGGATGGGGAGAGTCGGGTAAAATAAATTCTGTGACTTAGAGTCCCTCCGAGGGTTCCAGGAGAGGAACAGGGTGATTTCTTCTGCGGATTTGGCAACGTGAGCAGTTGAGTGCACCAGAACTTTTCCTGCCTTTTTGAAGCCATGAGCACATGGCTTTCATTCAGGTTCTTTCTTCACTGCCTAAAAGTGAGCCTAATGAATAATCCTCGGGGGCGCAGCGCGGGCCGCGTTAATGTATCCGTCCAGCGCTCGTTGGGTGCACGGGCAGCTGGCCAGGGCTGAGCCGGCTGTGCCCCCGCGCTCCCAGAGCTCTGCCATCGCCTCCGTCTGTGCCGCGTTCGCAGCCAGCTCGCTCCGAGCCAGCGCCGCTGTCGCTGGCGGTGGCAGCGCTGTGGGGGCAGCGCCGCTGGCACCGCTGGGGCGGCACCGCTCGTCTGCCAGCGCCACGGGCTGAGTTCGGTGGGTACCCCAGAGAACCGTGCGGGGTTCGGTGTGTACCCCCAGAGAACCGTGCGGGGTTCGGTGTGTGCCCCCAGAGAACCGTGCGAGGTTTGATGTGTACCTCCAGAACACCGTGCGAGTGCGAGGTTCGGTGTGTACCCACCGAGCACCGTGCGGGGTTCGGTGTGTACCCCCAGAGCACCGTGCAGGGTTCGGTGTGTACCCCCAGAGCACCGTGCGGGGTTCGGTGTGTACCCCCAGAGCACTGTGCAGGGTTTGGTGTGTCCCCCCAGAGCACCGTGCAGGGTTCGGTGTGTACCCCCAGAGCACCGTGCGGGGTTCGGTGTGTACCCCCAGAGCACTGAGCGGCCGCCGCACCGAGCGGTGCCGAGGGACAGCGTGGCTGCTCCACGCTGCTGGCACTGCACACGCATGGACGGCGTGAGTGGGGGACCCTGCTGCACCCCCGCTGAACAAGGGTGCGAGTGTGAGCACACCCAAGTCCGTGTGTGTCTCTGTGTGCCCCGGGGAGTGCGGGAGGAGGGGGTTCAAGGGGTGTGTGCGGGACTGTGTGCCGGGGTGTGTGCGTACAGGTGTGAGGTGTGGAGCTGAGGGGGTGCACAGGCATGAAGGGGTGTGTGCAGGCAGGTGCGAGATGCGTTCCATTGCACGAGGTGCGTGTGTGCTGTTGTTGAAAGCGTGTTTGTGTGCATTCCCTCTGCTCCGAGAGGCCGGGATGTGCACCCAGGCACAGACAAGAAACAGGCGATGTGTGGGCATTCTCACACCAGTGCAGGGAGACACACGGAGTGCACACAGGTGTGAGAATACTCGCAGGTGTGGGGGTGTCTATGTGCCCATTGGTCAGGGATGATGCAGAGCCACGCACACGGGTGGGGAACACACTTTTCTCCCTGATGCAGGGGGTGCAGACTCACACACACAGGTGGAGACACCCAGGTGCGAAGGGATGCGCGCACCCCCTCTGTTGCGGGGAGCGCGGATTGCCCGTCGGTGCCCGGAGCCGCAGGTGCGCTCCCCCCAGCCCCCTCTGCCTCCCCGCCCGCCCCTCCCCGTCCCGCCCCGCCCGCCCGGCGCCCCGAGGCTCGGCGGAGGGCGGCGGGCGGCCCGGGCGGGCGGAGGAAAAGGAAGCGGCCCCGGTGCTCCCCGCCCGCCGCCGCCGCGCGTCGCCGCAGCTGGGGCGCGGCGGGAGCAGAGCTCGGGCGCGGGGCGCTCGCACCGCTCCGCATCGCACGGACCTGCCGGCAGCCCCGGAGATGAGGAGAGTTTGCACGCTGCCCCTCTGGCTCTGGCTCGGCATTGTCTCGGAGGCAGGTGAGCTGCCGGGGCTGCGGGCTGCGCTGCCCGCTCTGATGCCCGCTCCGCACCTGCGGGCGCGCCGGGCACGGGGCTGCTCCGGCGGGACGGGACGGGACGGGACGGGACGGAACGGGACGGGACTCGGCGCCTCCGCCCGCGTGTCGCCCAGACCCCGCAGGGACCCGCTCTGCCCGCCGCGGCTTCCCTCGCCCAGGAGCGGGATGTGCCGTGCCCCGGCGCTGCCCGTCCCGGGCTCCCCCATCCCCGGCGGGGACCGGCGCTCCCGGTCCCGGCGACCCCAATCCCCGACGGGGAGCGGCTCAGTCCGCCCCGGGGTGCCCCGTCTCCCACCGGCTCAGTCCGCCCCATCCCCAGCAGGGACGCACCGCGGTGCCCGCCCGGGTGTCGCCGACGGCGGTGACAGCGTACCCGCAGCGACAGCACGGGACGGGACAGGGGGACCCTGCCGCGGTCCCTGGGGTGCGCGGCCGCGGGGAGCCCACGCCGTGCTCCTGCCGCGGATGTGTCCCTGCGAGCGGGGAGAAGCCCCACGGGACCCTCGCGGGAGGGATGCCGCTGAGCGGGGACGCGCCCGGCTGGAGGGCAGGCTGGAGGCCAGTCCCGGCTCTGTTTATTTATTGTTTCACGCACAGAGCCATTAATTTGTGTGCGCCGGGGAGGAAGGCGCGAGGAGGAGGCGGGGGTCCGTGCGAGGCTGTCCAGCCTGCCTGTCCCTGCTCTGGTCCGCCTCGGAAGTCACCGAGGCAGATCCCAGTGAAATGCTTTCCCTTCCCATTGCACTTCTATAGCAAAAGGCTGTTCGGGCAGGGAGTGCAGAACCACGGCAGAGATTGGAGCTGCAATGCCCTTCTAGCAAGCAGAGCCCGTGAGACGGGGCAGAGCTGGGTGGGCACTGCCAGGGCAGTGGGGACAGGACACCCCACCAGATACCCCCAAAGGAGCTCTTGCTTGCACAAGTAAAGCATTTATAGCCCAGATCAGAGCAAGACTGAAAGTTAGTAATGGTGGAAGCTTGCAATGTGGGGATGAATTTTGGGAGGATAAGTAGAATACTCTGTAGCATCGGCTCAGTGACTCGCTATCACCAGTGGCATTTGCTGCTCTCATTGAAATGAGCTCACAGGAGAGCTGCAGGTGTGGCATCACCAGCAGTGTCACTGTCAACCTGCTCTGCCCAAACCCCTGCTGATGGCTCTGGTGTCCTGGGGCCAAAGGACACAACGGGTGGCTGGAGCTCAGGGGATGCTCACAGAGGCTGGGCAGAAAGGAACCTGCTGCTGGTAGCATTGCAGCAGGAGCAACTGTTCAAAGCTCTCTTGTTAGCAATTTGTAAAGCACAGTGTAGCTGCTCCTGGGTTCTTTCATCTCCTGGAGGTGCAGGAGCAGTGCCTGGGAGGCTCTGGCCAGCGCAGCTGTGTGGCCTCGCCGGCACAGGGCTGAGCAGAGCTTTGAAGCTCTCGGTGCTGCCTGATTAGTGCAGCGATGAAGGGCGATGTGGAGCTCAACTGGGGGATGGTACCACGGGGATTTTCTTCCCCTCCTTCCATCCTATCAGTGAGGACAATTTGTCAGTGTGTAAAGGACCCACAAATTTCTCATTAACCATAATCCCAATGGGCTGCAAATATTTGGTCCCCTTGGAAGCAGGGATGTGTGTGTGAGACTGCTCCACCTGTGAAGGATGAAATAATCATCTCAGGATCATGAAAGGTCTGCTCTGGCACCACTGTTCTGGTGCCTGTTTAAATGGGCCAGCATTAGAGACTGCTGTGTGTAAGAGCACAAAGCTCTTACACATTCCAGCTCCATGGTGCTCTCAGGATGGAGAGGAGCTGGGGAGCTGCCCTGTGCAGGCAGTGAGATGGGGGCAGAGCTTCAGCCCCAGCATTCTAGATCATCTTGGCCTCTCAGGGTAACCCTTTGTGAATGGTGAGGGACCATGTGCTCCCTGAGCCACTATCTTCTGGACACAGAGCAGTGCTGAGCCCCCCACAGCCAAACAACCCCACTGGGGACACTTCCAAGGGTGTATGGCTGTGGTGTGAGGGAGGGGCCCGTGCTTGTGTAGGACCGGAGCCGATTGCCCTGGCTGCTGCTGCGTGCTCCCCTCCCGGGTCACACCGAGTCCCGGCCGGGGCTCGGACAGCCCCCGCTGGCCGTGCCAGCAGCAGCAGTTGCCTGTGCAGCTGGGATTTGAAGCAGTTGCTTTATTGCAAGTAATAAACATGGGCCATTTCAGCAACACCCTTTCATTCAACAGCCCTGACTGCACAGCAGCCCCAGCAGGCTCAGCCACAGCAAAGAGCCAGGGCCTCCAAGGGGAGCGGGTGTGTGCAGGGATGCAGCCTGCGGTCCCTGGGGGCTGCCAGGGAGGGGACAGCCACAGCTCCTGTGCCCTGCTGTCTGCTTAAGGATGATTTCACAGGAGTGAGCTGCAACTACCGCCCTGGGATTTGGCTTGGGCAAGTGAGGCCGCGGCTCAGTGCCTGCACAAACACCCACCAGGGCGTCACTGAGCTCACGCTGACGTCTGGTCAGAGGGACACTCCTCCAGCAGCACAATGTCCCCAGCCAGTGCAGGCAGGGTGGCCGGGGTTTCCTCCAGTGTATCCCATTCCACTCTGCTGCCTGTGTCCCATGGGCTGCTCCATGCAGGATCGCTGTCCCCAGGGTTTCTCTTGGCCCTGCGTTGCTGCGGTGCTTTCCGGGGCAGGCGTGGGAAGGGCAGGTGCTCCCAGCCAGCCAGGAGGGAACAGGCTGTTCCCAGCATCCCGAGGCAGTTCCTGGAGAAAGAAGGGGAGAGCGGGATCCCACGGGAACAGCAGCAGGAGGGAGGGGACCGTGGCCAGGGAGCAGTTTCTGTAAAACCATGGGGGACACCCACCATGCTCAGGAGGCTGCCTTGCAGAGCAGGAGGGACTCTTGGTGGGTTCCCAGGTCTGTCCAGCTCTCAGCAGCCTTGGGGAGCAAGCTGAGCCCTGGGGATAGCACCTATCTCACCCACCTTTCTCTCAGCCACTCCAGCTGGCACAGCAGAGGTGACTTTGCCATTTAACCTGCTGGACTGAAACAGCCCACAAGGATGGGTGCAAGGCAGGAGACTCCTCACTCCCAGTTTGGGGGTGCTGTGCATTTAAACCAGGGTGGGGGGGAAAGCTGCAACAAGCTGGGGGTGATGGGGAGGTCCTGCAGGTGCGGGGAGAAGCAGAAAGCCCTGTGATGGCCGGAGCCCACAGGCTGCACTGCCCAGGGAAGGCGGGGAGCCAGCAGTGCTGGTGGTTTCCATGTGAGGAATGACTAAAGCTGCAAGGCTCTTCTGCTGGGATTGACAGGCTGGGGCATAGTGCCTGAGGGCTGCAAAATCACAGCTTGCCTGGAGAAGGCAGCTCCTGGTGGATTCCTGTGTTGGGAGGCTGGTGGATTGTTGCACACTGCTGAGCAGCAGTGGAGCTCACCTTCACAGGGCCTTGGGGGTATGAGATGTTTGCCTGGGTCTACGGGCAGCTGTGCATGGAAAAATATCGGTTTGCAATGGGTTTGCCAGGAGAAAATCCATGGTTCAAGCTGAAAGCCCCCCTTTCCCACCTTGGACTGTGAGCCAGAGGTGCCCAGTGCCGTGTTTTGCCTTGACCTGCCCCAGCTTCTCCTGCAGCTCCTGCAAATCTCCAGCTGGGCGAGGGGCAGCAGCCAGGTACATGTCCCACTCCTGCTGTGTGCTGTGGGGGAACATGACCTCCTGGTGCATGCCACGGTTTTCCGGGGAGACCAGAGCTGAGCCTTGCCCTGGGCCAGAGCTTTTGTCCTTCATTAGGAAAAGAAATACTGCTGCAGCTGCACTGGCATCTAGTGACTGGTTAAATGAATTCCAGGGGTTTTATTGCCTCTGGCTATCCCAGACCTTTGTTTCTCGTTTCACGTTGTTAAAAGAGGGGGTTAGCCAGGTCCCAGGGGGGCTTTTTCTCTTTGGTCAGAATAGTTCTGATGTTTTCGGCGCAGCATTATTGCCCATCTGCGGTGCCTCATTGTTAAGGCAGAATAGTGGAAGCGGAGGTGGCCTGTGGTCAAGTCGGCGAGGAGGCACAAGCCCTGAGCCCAGCGGGGCCGCTCCTTTTGTCCAGCAAATCGCTCCATCTCTAGGTGCAAGTTCAGCAGAAGGAGGGTGAAAAACCTGGCCCTGCAGCAGCCGGTGCTGAAACTCCCACTAAGTTTTATAAGCTGAGGATATTAAGCGGGGAGTCTTGGAGTCTCTCCTGGAGTCATTTCCCTGCTGAGGTAGCAGAAACAGGTCTCAGCCAGTGACTTGTATTTCACCTTACAAGTTCTCCCACGAGTGAATTGTTTTTCTTGCTGTGTTTCTGCCCCCTCCTTCCAGGGCAAGGATTCCTTGCACGGCCTCTGCGGCCAAACCTGGAGGTGCCGTGGGACGGACGTCATGTGCTAATGAGGGAGGATCGGTTTAGGGGGTCAGGAAAGGCTCTTTCTGGGCAAACAGGGAGGACACAGTGATGGGGGAAGGCAAACTTAAGTGCTATGGTCTCCTGTATCTGAGCATGTAATAACAAGGCAGATGCTGCTCCCCTGCCTGGGTTCTATGCAGTGAAAGACAGCAAAGACTCCAGGGCTGTTGACAGGAAAGACCAGGAGAAAGGGGCAAGTGGATTTCAGGCTGTCCTGGTCCCTGTTACTGATGGGCACAGCCCTGGAGTGAGCAGAGAAAAATGAGATAAAATTTTACCTGTGTGCTGGTTACAACTCCTGGCAGAGCCTGGAAAACCCCAGTTCTGTTTCAGAGGAATTGGTGAAAGAATAAGCTTGACTCTTCTCCTGGTGTAGGTGCATGCAAAGAGGGAAGCGATGGAGCAGCTCACCGATGTTTCTGGGACCTGTTGTCTCTGTGTGAGGTGTAGTTGCCCACCCATGCACAGGTGTGGAGGGCTTAAGCCTTCTCCTGGCTGGGAAAATGCCAGCCAGTGCACCGAGTGTGCCCGCCGTGGTCTGCAGTGCCAGCAACAGTGACACAGCGCCCAGGCTCTGTTTCCCCATGGCCACACCGCCCTGCCTGGTGAGACCACCTGCTCAGCAGGCTCTGGGGGCCAGGCTATCCCCAGGGAAGGGTTAAGCAAAGAGGAGCAGTGCCAATGCCAGGCTGGGTGTCCAGGTTCTCCCTTGGCAGAGGTCAGTGGTGGTTCATGGGAAAGGAAAAATTGGCAGCTGGGCCGGATGTCCCTGCATTTCCCCTCTTCCTGCAGCCGCCTGAACGATGTTCCTTATTTAGCTTTCCTGACGGACAGGAGGAATCTGATGGCGGAAACTGTCACTGCCTGATAACAGTTCAGGGACCCCTTTATGATGGGCGGCACGGCAGGGAACAGGGCAGCGCTGCCCTGGCTGGGAGGGGACAGCCAGGGCTGCCCTTTGCTCCGGGTTCTTGGGGACGGCCAGGCAGGGTGGGAAGGGCACTCACAGCCTTTCCCTTTATGCTGCTCTGTGTACAAACCTTCCCAGGGCTACTAAAAAGACTCTGAAGACCAAGAAGTGATGATGTGTGTCTCTATATCTGAAATACTGGCTATTTTACCTTCTTTTTGGTGAGGCATCTGAGCTGGTTGGAAGGGGCCATGGATGGGCAGAGGGGAGGCATGGAGCAAAGCCACCCTGCCAAGGTCTGAGGTCAGGTACTTTGTACTCACTGGCAATGGGGATGTGAAGGGCAGCTAGGGTTGGGATGCTCCAGCAGGAGCTGGGAGGGATGACCAGTGCCACAAGCTGAGCACACACATCAGTACTGGGAGCAGATCCCATACAGGAGTGGGCTGCCGAAGCAGATGAACACAGCAAAGGAGATGTTCCTCCATGTTTTGTCCCCAGCTTTTTCTCCATGGAAGATGGCATCTTCTCAGTGTCTGAGCCATTCTCTCATATGTGCCCATGGTGACCAGCCTCAAAACCACAAAAGTCCTGAAACACATCTTGTAAGTCAATGTATCCATTGATTTTTGCCTTGCATCTGTTGGGGCCACCACTGCCATACCAGTAACAGCATTGTTTCCATGGCAATTAATGTACTTTAGAATGTACAGCAAGACTATTTACTCAAAAGCACACCCTAAGCACAGCAGCCATTGCCACTGGCCAGGGCATTGTGCTCTCAGTCTGTGGAATGCCCAGGTTGGCATTGCTGTGTTTTGCCTTGGGATGCAGGACATGGTGAGCTGGTTCAGCCAAGGCTGGATGGCACAGGGCTCCCACAGACCTGTGCAAAGGCTGTGCCACAGCCTGGCACCTTGAGACCACCATTCCTCTGCTGCTCAGAGTTCTGTGTTCCCTATGGTGGTTAGAGCTGCACACTCCAAAGTGAGCCTCTGTTTCAGTCTTAGCTGAGGAATGCTAAAAATCTCACTGCAAGATGCAAGACCTCAGCAGGAACTCACAGGGGTTGTGTCAGTTCTCCCTGAGCCATCTGCTGTCTGACCATGTCACCCACATGAACATCCATGAGTTCAAGACTGAGGTTTGGATCATCAAGCCATGGTGGCACCTCAGCACCAAATGCTTCTCGCTTCAGCTGAGTTCAAATCCCTTTTGTGGTTGCTTTTTGCCACTAAGCAGCACAGGCAGGGAGACTGGTGCAAAGGGAATTTCTGTATCTGACCCTGTGTGCTCCTGTGCTGCTGTGTCAGTGTCACACGTGTGTGCAAGGCTGGTGGACATGGCAAGGAAGCAGGAGCTCCTGCTCCAAACCCCAGTGCACATTTCAGATGGTGATGCTGAGGATGAGATACCCTTGGGGAATGACAGGGATTTGCATCCTCCTGGCTGTTTCGAGGCAGAAAAAGCAGCAAAACTCATTTTGCAAGTTATTTGTTTAAAGTTATATGTGTTTCTTATGGTGTCACTTTCTAGCATGTGTCATTGCAGTGAGATGAGTTAACTTCCTGCTGCACTTTCCTGGGCAGGAGTCATCTCACCCATTCCCTCACATAAAAGTTTGATGCAGAGCCCAAGGCATTTGCTCTATGCTCAGCAGGGGGAAGAAAGGCTTTTTTGGAGATGCTCCAGCCTGTCCTCAAGGAGGCATTGAAAGAATTGGGGAGGTGATGGCACAGCCAGCTCCTACCCTGCACAGTGTCTGCGTGCATCCATGGTCCCAATCCTGGCTCTGTGCCTCAGCCAGGCTGTATTTAACCCCACAATTTCCCCCTCTTCCTCACTGGCCAACCCAACTCCCTCCACCTCAGCTGCATGAGGGGACTGGCATGGTCTGGCTGAGGGTAAAATGAAAGAGCAACATCAAAACAAGTGACAGCCCCAGCCTCTAGAGACAAGGCCAGGAGGGGCTGGGAGGCAGTGGGATCATGTGGAGTGAGAAGTAGACAAAGGAAGGAAGTTTTTATTACTGGGCCAAATCCTGAACTCCTTCAGTTGTATTTAGGCCAATATCTCAGTGACTTCAGTGGAGCTTGGTCTGAGTAAAGAGAGAAGGAAGAGCTTTAGAATCTGGCCCCTGAGTTATTGTGTCACGTGGGAAGTTTACAAAGAATTTGCAAGCTCACGGTGCCTTTGCTGAGCAGCTGGTGGTAGGCAGCGAGCAGTGCCCCTGGCAGCTTCCCCTGGTCACTGTCCCCTTCCTCTCTGGGTCCTTCCCCATCCTGCAGCAGTTTCTCCATGCCAGCTGCTGGCAGGGCAAGTTGGGTTTTGGCAAACCTTGCAGGGCACAGTGAGGTGCTCCGAGCTGGGCAGTGGCTCCACAGCTTTATGAAGGGCTGTCTGCACCTTCACAAGACTCACGAGTCCCATGGAGGGTTTTGGGGTCATCATCCTTCTGAGTTTTAGAGGCACTTGAGCTCTCCATGTAGCAGGGAAATCTGTAAAAGGTTTACTGGTTTTATTTATTCCACAAAAAAACACAGGGCCATGTAGCAGAGCCTGGAAATTTCTCCACAAATTTCTCAAATTGATTGGGGGCACCATATATATGTCTGCACAGACACACGTGTGTGCTGACAGTGAAGTTTGGCTCCAGGCTTAGCTCCCCATCTGTAACTTGTTTTCTCCATTTCTGAAGTACTGATGTCCACTGAGATGGATGTTAGATGTAGTGACCTAAAAAAATAAATACTGACATAAGTGTGGGTCAAGCCAGTAGTTTCCATGAGTGACAGTAAATCTTGACATTTACTGAGGCAAGAATGTTGGGCACAAACAGTGGATTATACTCAGATTTGGAAACTGCCAGCTCAGAGTGATGGCAGCAAGTGAAATGGCACCCAGCAGAGGTGACGGCATCCAGCGCCCACAGAAATCCATCACTCACACCCTGCCTCGTCCCAGCCCCAGCAGAGTCCCCAGAGGGGCATAACTGGGTCTGAGTGGCCATCAATCCCCTTCCCTCCCTCGGGAAGCAAAGGGCAGAGGTTTAACAGCATGTCTGAGAGCATGGCAGCCAGCTGCACAGTGGGATGCTCCCACAGGAGGGGCACACATCCACACCAAGGAGATCACTCACCCCTGGGCAAGCAGTGCATGCTCCTTGTGCTGGGATGAAGCACAAGGGAAGAAACTGCCTTCAAAAGGAGTTACCTGGCCATGTCTTGTGAAGCAGTTTAGTTAAGAGTGTGCATCTGGGCCTAGTGCCTCCTCACGGGGTTTGTTGGCTGTTGCCAAACTGTCAGACTTGGCAGATGCTGGGCTGTAAGTCCTGGCTCTGGCAGTACTGCTGATGCTGGGATGGGATCAGGGCATATCCTGGTCTTTCATCTCCTCTCTGTGCCATGGCATCCCAGAGTGCAAGGGAAGGGCAGCTGCAGCACATCCTGCAGTGCCCTGTTCTGGGCAGGCAGGCTCAGACCCAGGATGTGTCCCCTTGGGTGACAGTGTTGAAGCTGGATTCTCCTGACCATGTTTGCTCACTCCTGTGCTACAAGGACTGACAGGGGCACCACTGTTAGTGCTGCCCTGGGTGTAGCATGGTGTCCACAGTTTAAACATGGGGATGGAGTTTGATATTCCTCAAAGCCCCTGTATTGTAGGGATCCAGGAACCTTTCCAATGACATCAGTCACACCAGGATTGTGTCCAGCCCAAGATGAAATCCCTGCTGCCAAGGTGCCTGTGCTGCCCAATCATGCCGCTCCACAACGTCCAGCATTTCACAATATTTATGGCTGTTCCTCACCCTTGGCTGCTTAGACAAATAAAGCTTGATGTAGTCTGAGGCTGTTAATCCCTGGCTCTCCAGCCTCCCAGCAATAACAAGGAGTGGGTGGCATTTGAAAGAATGCACTGGGGGAGAGGGGGAGTGCTGGGATCTATTTTTTATATGGAGGGGGAAATCCAAGCCTGCCTTCATTGAAGATAAGCGACGTGGCTGGGCTGAGCTCTGGCTCAGAGGTTTTAGTGGTGATAGAAGGCAGGAGACTTCGCACAGCGTTGGCCCCACCGTAACCTCTGCCAAAAGAAAAACACTTCTTAATACAATAGTGATTAAAAAAAAAAAAAAGAAAAATAAACAGGACCCCACATGAACTTAGGAAACCTGTTCTGGCATAAAGAGAGATGTGTATGATGAAATAAACCTGAGTGGCACTTGGAAGGACTCTGGCCTCCAGACACACATTTCTGGGAGTGGGGAAGGGCCAGTGTCTGTCCTGGCCCCTTTGGTCCACTATGGTGCCAAAACACCCCTACTCCCAAACAGCTTCTCCTGCATTTGTGGACTGAGCCAATGTGTTTTTCCTTCATCCACACCTTGAATTTCCAGGGTGCTGGAGAGGCCATCACCAGCCTCACCCCACGGCTCTGAGCATCAAATGCCTCATGGTGACCAAAGAGGGAGAGCCAAGGAAGTGGCGTGTTGTTTCCTTAGCACCATTTCCCTGTTGGTGCTGGTGCTCCTTGGCTGGAAGTCATTAGCATGTGTAAACGCTTCCTCCCCAGCGCGTCCGCTTGCGTGCGCTTCCCACTGCGCTGCGTGGCAAGGGAAGCACCTTGGAGCAGGAAAACAACAGTCAGCCTCTGCCACTAACAGAGAGTAACTGCATGTTTATGCAACTTGGTCACCCTGGGTATAAGCTATTTTTAAAAAGCAGAAGAAGGAGGTTTAGCTCATTGGCCTTCAAAGAGCGTCAGAGTCCTCTAGTGCCATTTAGGCTGGGCCTTTCATTGTAGGAATTGTGCTGTGATATACAAAGTGTGACATTTCCAGCTCAGCCTTTCTTGGAAGGGAATTAAGTTAGTTTCATAGCTGCACAAGGGGTGTTATGTGGAGGTGGAGAGAGAAATCTGTGCAGATGTTAAACAGCCAGCTAATCTCAAGTGACGCGAATGCCCCAATACACTTTGGCTCTCAGAGATGATGATTATCATCTCCTGCTGCAGCGGGTCCTGGCTTGTGGTCACAGCTCTGTGCCAAGAGAAACTGGGAGCGTGTGCATCTGTGACTTGCCATCAACGCCCTGGACAGCCCCACAGGGCCAGGCCTTCCTCCACTGCCCTGAGTCTCTGCATCTTCAAGTCTCTGCCCAGCAAGGAGCAGATGGGATCACTGACCCAGGGCTGAGGTGCAGCCCAGCAAAGTCCTGTGTGGGGGGAGAGCTTTGCTGTGCTCTTTAGAGCCCATCCCTCCTGGGGATTCTGCAGAGAACAGAGTAAGATTTCATTAACCACATCAGGGAAGGCTCTGGGTTTGGGCAGCTCTGGCTGCTTTCAGGAATGGCAGAAAGCCAAGCTGAGCTGTGCAGCGGAGGGTTGAAATTTCTTATCTCCAACGTGCTGTAGGTGCATTTACCCCAGGGATCCCACCTCCCGTCCTGCTCGCACCGAGGGCTCTTAGATCTGCAGCGAGCGCTCAGAACTCCTCCGTCAGCGCTCACTGCTTGTGTCTGACCTCGTACCTGAGCCTTCCTTCCTCTGCCGCTACCTCTGATGACTAATTCTGCTTTGAAGAGTGTGTGCTGTGATCTTCCTGGCCCTCCTCGTGCCCACCCCACCCAGGGTCGTGCCGATGCTCATGTGTGCGTGTGCAGGTGTGCACGGAGAGGCTGCGCAGGGAGGAGGGCTCGTGCTCCCCAGGCAGCAGCTCTCTCTATGCTCCTGATCACTCTTCCCTTTGCTTTATTATTATTATTTTTAGATTATACTCCGTGCTTGAAGCCCCCTCTTTGATAATCAGGAAGTTTAAATTCCTCCTGCATTTTGCTTGTGCTTCCTACTTTCTACGCCCATCCTCATCTAACGTAGCTTTTTCATGTTGCATTGACTCTGGGCTAAATTAATTTTCTTTGTTCCTTGTGTACCTTTAATTAGAAAGAATAAGGATTCCTCCTTTCTTGCACCAGTAAACATTTTTCCAAGCCAGAGCAGCCCAGTTTCTGCTGCCCTTCCCTCGGTGGCTCAGGCAGGGATGGAGGTACATGGAAGCTGTATGACAGCCTTCCAGGGAGCCAAAAGCAGATGGGGAGTTGAATGCAGGTTTTCCAAGGCCAAGATAATAATCTAATTGCAAAACTATTTTTTCCCCACTTACCCTGTTTATCAATCAGCTTCACTTGCACCTCACAGCTGCAGATCAGCTTGAGGGTGGGTTGTGCTGCAGAGGACAAGCACTGCCAGCTCCAGGGCAGCTATTTGGTTTGAGGGCTCTGAGTTGATTTCAGTTCACAGCTAAGTAGCAAACATCTGGATGCAGACTCCAGGGACATGAAGATGGAGGAGCAGGTCTTTTCCACTTGGTACATTGTCTCCCAGCACAGCTGCAGGTCTTGCAAGACCCCTGAAAAAGCCCAGCACAGTCAGTCTGGCACAGCAGGCTGGGCAGGAGGCAGGCAGGGCATCCAAGGCTTTGCTTACAAGGGTGAAACCTGCCCTGGGTGGCATACAGGGTTTTTTCAGTGTCCTGCTTAGCTTGTCCATAATCCAACAGTCTTGGGGAGAGTTAAACTTCAAAGGCCAGCAATTAAGCCCACACACATCAAGGAAAAAGCAAACCTGTGCCTTGTTTTTTTCTTTCCAAATGCTACTGCCCTTTTCTCTCCATGCTCAGTGCCGACCCTCGGGCTCTGTCTGACTTCCTGGTCAGCTGCCTCTGCCTCCCCATCTCCCAGTGAGAGTTGGATGCTGAGGCCTCACATGGCTTGAACTCCATCTTCCCCCACCAGCACACCTGCAGTTTGCTTCAGCAGGAGTTCACCTGAGCCTCTGGAAATGGGTCATGATGGAGCTGTAGTTGATGATGTTGAATCTAAAGGTCTCTCTTTCTCAGGCTTTTCCCTTTGTGTTCAGGCAGCAAAGTCCAGGTGCTGTGGGTAGAAGCCTTTTCCCAGGGGCTGAAACTGGTCTTGGCTTTGCCTGGACTGCCAGCAGCACCAGCAGGGGCAGCTGGAGCTCTGGTAAAGGGGATGTTGCCCTGGCATGGACAGGAAGATCCTGGATGTACCCACTCTGTTGTGGCAGTGGGTGGTTTAGAGACTGCTGGACCTGGATGTCCAGGATCATGGTGTATAAGAGCTGGTAGTGACTTCTCTTCTGGGAGCTATTTCTCTTTGGGAATCTCTCTGTGGATATCCCACAGTGGAAAAATCTACAATTTAGCTGAGTTGCATGGAGAGGCACTTGGTCATCTGCCTCGTAACTCCACAGGTGCAGTGTAAGAAGCAGCGGGTTGTAATTTCATTCCATCATTTCCCTTTAATCACTGATGGGCTGCCATTCCTTCTCAATGGCCAAAGATGTGTCCTTAGGGTTCCATGGGTTTGTACTCACTGCTGCCAGAGGTACCTCAGCCCAGCAAAGCCCCTGGGGTTGCACCTGGATAGTCACAAGCTGGAATTAACCTCTGAATCCTGCAATGGTCAGGCAACCCCTGAGCAATCCAAAGAGATGAACTGGAGGGAGCAGCAGTACCAGCCTTTCCCAAGGCACTCATCCAAAGATCCCAGACCCCCAGGGCCCCCAGGGGATGTCCTTAGCCCACCCTGGCCATGCATTTGTGCTGGCATTACCTTATGCCAAGCAGTGGACTTGGACCAACACTCGTTTCACACAAGCTATGGACCATCCTTTGCATCCCTTCAAGTCAGAGATGTAATGAACAGTGTTAATTGCTGATATCAGTCCCCTAAAGCCACCTGATCCCTCTGCTCCTTCTACACCACGTTAATCACACCCTGCTGGGGCAGAGAATGTGAGCAGGGCGAGATTTTGAAAGAAGTAAATTAAAACAGGAAGAGAAGCAACCTGACAGTCCTTAAAATGTGGGAGGATAATTTTAATTGAGTTTTGCAAGGGTTTAGCCGTGCAGTTAATAGGGGCCACTGGAAGAGGGCTGGTTATGTATGCAAAGCAGGACAGCTCGCCCAGTGCTCCTGCAGAGCCACGGCGGTGGCAGAATGGGAGCTGCCACAGGCTGTTGGGTAGGTCTGAGGATTTCTGCCCCTTAGGGAGTGAATCCTGCGGACAGAATAGGTCCTGTTCCTGTCCGAAGGCGCTGGGCTCCCCCTCCCCTCCCTGCGCATCCCGCTGAGCCGGAGCTGCCCTCTGAAATGTCAGGGAGAGGAAGCAATCCTTGGCTTGTTAGTTTCTACAAGGAAATAAAACACACAGATGGCTCGAGCATCCTCTATCTCAAAGGCAGGAAAAGGATTCTCCGGGCAGGAGCAGGCGGCCAACAAACGCGCAGCGATCCGAGGAATGGAGGACCAAACAAAGCAGCGTCTGGCCAGGCCTGGCCGCAGCAGAAAGGGTGGGCCGGCGGCCACCGGGGGGAAGCCAGCCCTCTGATGTGCCGGAGCATCCCTCGCCGGAGCGAGGGCAGCAAACAGGCGCTCCCCCGGGGCCCGGGGAGGCTGCTGACAGCAGAGATCCTGGAGGAGGTCTGCAGGGTGGCCCCGGCTGACCCGCTGCCCCCGGCCGGACATGTGGCTACCTGACACGGGCTAACTTTGGCTCAGGACGGAGCCTCTCGGGGAGGATGGAGCGGGGAGCGAGCGCGGGGGGGCGCGGGCAGGGAGAGGAAAGACGGCAGGAGACAGAAATGCAAACACGGCCTGACAGCCGTGGGGCAGGGGGAGGGGAGGAGGAAAAAGCAGGGTAAACCTGGCAGGATGGAGCAGGAAACCGGGCTGGAGCGAGCAGGGCGATGGTGAGATAGTGCTTCCTGCCAGGGAGAGCGGCAGACAGATAAACGCTCCCAGACAGGCGCTCGCTGACCCCGCTTTGGGATGCTGTGGGATGACGTGGGGCAGGACCCTGGGGCACTGCAGAGTCCAAAACCAGGTGAGAGCATGGTCAGGCACTGGGTGTAGCTGTGCTCTGCTGCCCAGGACAGCTGGCTCGGAAATGCCCTGATATAAATCCCTGCCTGGAGGCACCGAGGGACCGGGGATACACGGGTAACTGCTCCTCAGGACAGCCCGTCTCTCCTGAAAGTGGTTTCTGCTTTTGAGCTGCTCTGTTTCCCTTCCCTGACGGACACCCAGCTTGGAAGATGAAATGTTGAAGGAGCCCAGAGACCATGTGCCTTTTTTTGCCTCATTACCCATTAGTGCAGGTGGTTACAAGATACCAGAAAAGAACCAATTAATTAAAGTTTATCACCCATGAGAGGCTAAAGAGACCTGTTGGGGTGCATGCGGTGAGGCCAAGCAGATTTTCAGACTGAGGCGTGTTTGGCCAGAGCCACAGGCCCTGGGTGTGCAGCTGTGCCAGGGGCTGGGGAAGCAGGGAATGCCCAGCCTCAGGGTGATGCTGCTCTGGCTGTGGCTTCTGAGATGATGTCTCACACTTCTGGTGCTGGACAGGAAGGATCAGACACCCTGTAATGATGGTCACCTCTGTGTTTGTATTGACTGAGTTTCTATAATTAATTTTCCTTTCTGTTCCCTGAGAAAGGACACTGGTGCTTTGGGAACGTCCCCATAAAATGTTAAGGATACAATTCTACCCCACTTTGATTTGGTGGTGTTGCAGGGCTTTGAGGTCCATGGACAAAAATTTGTAGACCAAAGGACCAATGCCTTGCCATTGGCACTGCCCACTGTGAGAAGGGAAAGGAGCTGCCCAAGGCCTGGTGTGTGGGTTCAGCTGTGGGGTGTGTGGGACTGTGATGGGGGTGTGGGATCAGAGGGGCTGGTCCTGCACTGAGAAGCACAGCCCCTCTGTTTAACCCTTCTGAGGCAGGTCTGAACTGAGGGTCAACCCTGAGTTATGGGACAGGGAACATGAACCCATAAAAGAAGGTGTCTGCTCTCTTTGTCCTTGTGCACACGCATAGTTTGGGGGCGATTTTCAGTTTTCTATCATTATCTTTTTTCATTTGTACATTTGCCTGTTTCCATCTCTGTTTTCCTCCCATCTTCACTGTGGGCCTGGGTGGCTGTCACCCTACCCTGGCAGTCTTTGGGCGCAGGCTGCTGGGCAGAACCTGCTCTATTTTGGTGTCAGTTCCCCCCATTGTCTGGGGCTCACTTTGCCCACTGTGAGTTTGGAGAAAAGACACCTGGTGTTTCATCCCTACATCGGCTGGAGCCTGACATTTATTTCTCAGCCTCGTGTAATATCTCACCTCTCTGCAAAACAAGCCTTCCTCCCTGCTGGAGAGCACTGGGAGGAGGAAGAGGAGGAGCTGACAGCCCTACTTCAAATTTCCCCTGCTGCTCTGCCAGCTGCCTGCTCCTTGTGTGACGTGACACTCACGCTTTGCCGCTCCAACCCACAGTTGGATGCTTGCCCCGTGCATGAGAACGAGCTGCTCTATGGGGGAACTTCAGCCCTGTAGGTGGGAATTGGCCTGGCTCTGCCTCCAGCACGTGGACTTCCCACATGTCTGTGGGCACCCACAGGTCCTCCAGAACAAGGGCAGTGAGTTGTACCAGCACAGGGCAAGTGGGGAATTGTAACTGGAGTGGGGGGAAAATGGTACCTGAGGTGCTGGAGTTAGTTCCTGTGGGGCACATGCAGTTTTGCCAGAAAATGCTGCTAATTCAAACAAGTCCAGCTTGGAAAGCAGGAGAAGAAGTCTGCAGAAAGAGCAGAGCAAAGCTTCTCTTTCTGTCCCAGTGCTAGCTACTGCTGCTCTTTTGAATAGTCCCTCTTGGCTGGAGAGGTACCAGAATTTTACTGTTGCCTGTTCAGGAGCAGAGTTTTACTCACATAGTAACTGGCGCAAACAAAATTTTCCTTTTTAGAAAGTGTCCAAATCTTGAGTTCCTGCATTGCTTTGTTGGACAGATGCTCATTGACTGGGAGTTTTTTTCTGAAAACAGCAAAGTAGAGGTGAGGCAATAGCAGGGTCAGGGGAGCTTTTTGGGGGAAAGGACGCTCTTTTCCCTTCCAGCCTCTCTTTTGCCCCAGTACAGCACTGGGGTGGGCAGGCTGGGCTGGGCAAGGTGCAGGGAGACAGGCTTCACCTGTAGCAGCCTTGCTTTGTGCATGTCATCTTGCAGCTCTTGTCACAGGACCCCAAGGTGGGGTGGCAGGAGCATGAGCTGGGGCCATGTGATGGCTGTGAGCAGAGTGATGCAGCCCAGTGCCAGGGAAGGAAGTCAGAGAGAAGGGCAGAGTGTGAACAAAATCCCTGTCCGGAAAGGCCCCGTTAATCAGTCAGCAGGGCCGACTCAGCAGAGAGGGAGGGAAGGGGAAGCAGAGAGGGGCTGAGGTGGTGTGTGGGGGTTTGGGGGAGGATCCGGTGCAGGGCTTCCTGTGAGTGGAAGCAGATGGAGAGCAGGAGCTGTGATGTGCCATTCTGCACCACACCACGCTGTACCTTGTCCCACACACAGCCTTTGCTCTGTTCCCAAAGTTGCTGTGGCAATGCTGGCTCTGGCACCGATGCTGCTCTGCAGGGATTTAGCATTTGCAGCTATTGCAAGGCAAAACCAGACCCCATGCAGGACTTTCCCACATGCCCAAGTGTGGAGAGAAGAGGTCAGGCTGTGAGATGCCCTGGGATGGATAGTACTTTCCAGGGTGAACATAACTTCCCCACGAGGCAGGAGAGCCCTGGATGCAGGATGCAACTGAGAGCAGCAGTGGTGACAGGGTGCAGAAGGAGGTAGAGGGGCCTGAAAGTGAAGCAGCCATCAGTGATAAGAAGGCCCTCAGTGCAGCCTGGCCCCTTTCAGAGCCATGCTCTGCAAGATCAAGGCAAAGAAAACTGCTGGGAAATGTGCTTCTCTGGAAATAGACAAGGTGTGACTGGCTGTGGGATCCTGCTTCCTCTCACCGCATCCCATCAATCCCCCTCTGTTTATTTTAATATCCTGCTGCCAACTTGCTTTAAAAAAGCTGCAACCATCTTGAAAAAACAAAGCCAGAGCTGCTGCATGCCTTTTTAATTACATTAATGCTCTCCCTGTGCAAGGGCACAATTGGGTGTACGGGAGAAAGCGGGAACTGCTTGGAGGGCTGAGGAGATAAAGCATCACAGGGGTTGGAGGTGGGGAAGGAGGGACTAAGAGGAGAGGAGACAATCCATGCTCTGGAGACATCTCCCTCGCACCCTGGGATTTGCCAGAGACACAAACCATCTGTGTGTCGGTTAGCAGAGATTTTATGGCCAAACCCAGCACCAAGTTCAGTGCTGGGGAGAGTGAAATGCAGGAGAGAGCCATGGCAGGGCACACGCTCCCTTGGGGAGGGAAAGGGCAAGGCCAGCAATGGGGTGGATCCATCTGGCAAGCACAGAGTGATAGAGAATTTTTGCAGGGAAAGCTGATGGCTTTGAAGATGATTTTGCAGTCTGGGAATGGATCTGTGCATCCCTTTGCCTGTCCTGGATGCCATGGGTGCCTCTGGCCATCAGCATCCCAAGATGCCAGGCATCAGCGTGAGTAGTGAGTCCCCACTGTGAGCCAGTGCAGGGAGTCCCCAAAGTTCCCAGCAATGCGGGGCCAGTGAAGAGGCTGGGTGGCAAGGAGAGCTGGCCCAGCAGTGCTGCCAGCAGCAGGAGTGTCCCCAGCCCTGCACCACGGTGCTTTCGGAGTGAGCAGTGGTTCCTTTTCCTGTTGTACTCACGGAGGGCCATGGACAGGATGCATCTGCAGGAATCCCACAGCCCCAACCTGCACAGATCGTACTTTTCCTTTCTTCCCCTCCACCCCCTGGTGTTGTTTGCTAACAGGTCACCAGGCAGCATGTGAAGGGAGGCAGGGGGTTATTTCTGCCACCATCCTGCTCCCCCCCAGCCCAATGGTGAGGCACAGCATTGGCCAAGAGACTTCTGCCACCTTGGCACTTATTTAGTAGTTCAAGCAGAGGGACCATGCCAGTTTTAAGATCTAATTCAGTGCCTGCTGCAGCCAGCCCAGAGCTGGCCATGCCAGAGTTTCGGGGATTATCTTTTTGCTTGCTGCCCCAGAGCACAGACAGGATGAGAGGTTTTGCTGTCCCCAGCCAGCCTTGTGCAAGCCAATATCTTCTGCATTTTGGGCTGAGCACTGTGAGGGGACAGGCACCCCCAGCTGCTCCCGGGGACGATGGGCAGGGGAGCTGTGGCCATCTGGAGAGCAGTGTTTGCCCTGGGATAAGTGTGTCCGGCATTAATAGGAAACGCAGCTTAGCCGACAGATTCCTTCCCCCGCCTCCTTTTTTTAATAAACCTTGTTACATTTTGAAGGGATTTTACAAAAAATGCGGTCATTTATTTTCACAGCCCCAGGGCACATTTTTTCTGTGTGACATCTGACGTCCCCTCCTCAGGGGAAGAGGAGGTTGGAGGCACATGGCGGGGTGTCCTCCATGGTGGCCGAGCACCACGCAGCCCAGGGACCACAGTGACCCGTGTGTTGAGTGACAAGAGATGGCTGTGCTGCTGCTGTTGTTGTTGTTGAAGGAGAGGTGTCTGTAGGACAGGCCGTGGCAGGGGGACACATACACAGGAGGTGGCCAGGACTGGCCCTGGGCTGACGCTGCTTCGTGTGGGTGAGTGGAGGCGAGGCGGGAAATGGCGTGGGGGGGGGAATGGGGAAATGGCTGTTGCCATGGGGGCAGCCATGGGGACACCACCTCCGGGGGGAGATGGCTGTCACCCTGCTGTTGCCATGGGGGCAGCCATGGGGACACCACCTCCGAGCCGGCGCAGGCGGGAAGGAAGTGGAGAACAATTGGGGAGAAGGAGGCCGGCAGGCCGGGCCTGGCAGGGCTGGCGGTGCCGCTCCGCACGTCCCTCACCGCCCTGTCCCTCACAGCAGCCTCTCCTGGTGGCACTCTGGCTTCTCCACCAGCCTGGAACCCACCCATGCCACCCCTGTGGCTGAGAAGCTGGTGGCCATTTCTTGTCTCCTGGGCCTGGGTTCCCCATAGAGAATCATGCCTAGAATTATTGGATGATTAAAGTTGGAAAAGACTTCTAAGATCATTATGTCCAGCCATTAACACAGCACCACTGTGTTCACCACTCAATCATGTCCCCAAGTGCCACATCCATATGTTTTTTGAACACTTCCAGGGATGGTGGCTCTACCACTACCCTGGGAAGCCTGTTCCAATGACTGACTGCCTTTTCAGTGTAGAAATTTTTCCTAATGTCCAATATTAACCCTCCCTTGTGCAACCTAAGACCATTTCCTCTCATCCTGAGGCTCTCAACCTGTAGTCCTCATGTCACAGCTCTGGAGGAAAGGTGTTAGTTATAGCTGCTTGTGAAACACATGGAGACACCACATCCCCGAGACCTCTCCAACCCTGCCAGATCTCTCTGATACCTGGGTTTGAATGTTACAAGGCAAGGAAACAGACATACGCAGAACACAGTTGCAAAAAACCTCATGTTTTTGTAGAAAGTCAAGCCAGCAGCATATTTTTGCATTCTTTTCTTCCTTAGCATTTAGCACCTACCTGAGTCACAGCCTCACATTCCATAGCATTTTTCCCCCTCTCTATTTCTGGTTAGTTTGCTTGTTTTTGCAGTCAACAAGACTTCTTTTGAATTATCTCACATCTCCAGAAGCTGGAGTTTTAAGATAAAGATCATGAAGTAATGACAGTTGGCAACACTGTGCTGACAAAAAACAACAGTAGTCTCTGAGGGTAACCGGTACTTCGAGATGTTTTTTCCATGAGGAGCTCACTCAGGTTGCATGTCTGGCATGCCAGAGATGCAAACACACAAAAAGTGGGACTCTCCCTGAAAAAAGCTGGAAGAAGAGCATGAAAATGTTTAACTGCCTGTCCCTGAGCCTGGATAATTTCACTCCTGGAATGCCTGGCTGGTGGTACAGGGAAGGGGCTGCTGCAATCCACTAAGGTTGGTCCTATTCAGGTGACTGCACCTGAGAGTGTGCCACAGGAGAAGGGCACTCCATGAATGCCTCTTTGCTCTGGAGAGCATCTCACACAAACACATTTGTGGTATCTGGGCATCCCTGATTTGTGCCTCTGATTACAGAAAGCTACATGTGTATGGAAAATCTCCTGCCAGACTCCTTCTGGTTAGCAGAGAGGATCATTTCAGAGCCCTAGTCCAAGCAAGCCCAGTATCATTCACCTGGTGAGGAATGGCTACAGTTGAATTCCCCAGTTTCTGGTCTTCCATTCTTTTTCTGGCTCTCATCCATGCTAGGGTGTCTATCAAAGCCCAGGGGCTGTCTGGCCCTGGCCCGAGAGCTGCTCACTGGAGCCAGAGGGCTGCAGGCAAGTCTCTTGTGTCCCACTGAGCCAGCATTAGCTACCCTGTGGGAGCAGACCCCAGGGAGATGTTGGCTTCACGAGCCTCTGCCCCTCTCTGGGCTCGTGGCACCAGGATCCCTGCTGCCCACAGCACTGGGCCCAGGCTTGGGCATCCCTGCATCATCCCCTGTCTCCTTTCTCTCCACAGATCTGGTGAACAGCTATTCTATGACCCCTCCTACTCTGAGCATCACCGAGGAGGAGCACGTCATCAACGCCAAGGACACGCTGACCATCACCTGCAGGTAGGCACCAGCAAGTGGGGCCCTGTCTACTCTTACCTGGTCAGGGTTGGAGCACCAGGCAAGGAGAGCCCACCAGGGACACCATGGCTGCAGTACTCCAGCAAATTAGCATGTCTGACTACAAACCTTCCACATGCCCCAAGTGTGAATTCATCTAATTAATTGAAAAAGAAGCAAAAGACGTCTCAGAGGATTCAGTGATAACCTCTGCTCTAGTTTTTGGAGAAGAAGAAAGATAAAGAAACATTTTGCTTGATTTGATAACTTTGCTATAAGCTCTTCAGGGAAACTGATCTTCCTGACTCTCCTTGTCTTTCTCTGATGTTGCTTATTCTCACCTCACTGGGGCCACTGAGACTGAAGTTCTGGTTTCTAAATCTAGTGGGACATTTGGGGGACACTGAGAAATATCCATGGGAGAAGGCAAGGCTGCAGTTAGTGGTAGTTATGAGAGGCCTCCAGCATTTCTAGGAAGAAGGGATTTAATGCTCTCCCTTCATATATGTGGGTGAAAAGAAGCCCCAGCCAGGCCAGGTGAATAGCTGTGAGAGGAGCTGGAGAATATCTGGTTGCTTTGGGCACTGTGGCTCTGAGAAGGTGGTGTGTCTGAACTGATTTATCTATGCTGGGACACTTGGCTGTGCATGTTTTCTGGACTGTCTCCTGTCTCAGAAAGCAGAAAAAAAACCCCATAAACAAGTGAGAGAATTGCCCAAGGTCAATTTTCCTGGAGTTTCCCTTCAGCTGCTGAAAACAGATCCATGCTTGGGATCTGAATGCTGGGTCCAGCGGGGATCTAAATTCAGCGTGGGCCTCAGATGGGTGTTTCTCAGTGTTATATATAACCACAGAGCAATTACTGCAAACACTTGGCTGGCATTGTGCTCATGTCTTGTCACAAACATATTTAACTTTTCCAGGAACAGATGGCATTGCTTTTCCTTTGTGAATCAGTTCATAACCAAGGGAGAAGGACAGAGGAAAGGTTGTTGATATTAATTACTGAACTGCTTTCACTTGGTCTGGGAATCTGAGTGGTTGTGGGCTTCTTTTAATCCGGTGACTTGAGGAGCCATCATGAGTGCTGAGATGTAGGAAATGTGTGAGTTGGAGATCTGTCCATGACTGTCCTGGGGATCTGTGGTCAGCCATAGAGCCATTGTGGGAGCATAGAGGAAGAGAAGGGAGTTCGGGGATTCCAGTGCTCTGCCATGGTACTTTTCCCCACAGAGGGATGTGGAAACTGACACTCTCTATTAAAACCTTGGAAGAGGTGAGACTCTCTGAGGATATTCTGAATGAGTTTAGAATCAGGACAGAACCTTTCTCAACAGGAGTCCAGAAGGAGACACAGAAAGCACTTTCAAGACTGTTGTCTGTAGATTGAGCCAAGTTTAAAGGACATGCTGAAGTTAGAGGTGTGGTAAAAGAAAGTTTCTTCTGCAGCTGTGACAGACTGAACTGGCCAGCTGAAGAGCCCAGGACCATCTGCAAACAGCACTAAAACCCACATACCCTCTGCCCATATTCCTCTTTGGTTGTTCCTTGCCCCTTCATCCTGCTGTCCCAGATGTGCTCCCTGGGGCTGTGCCATGTCCTTCACACCATCTGCAGATAAGTCTCAGTATCTCCTGATGGCTCAGAGCATTCCTCTTTTCCTTCTGAGCTCTCAGTCCTGTGTTTGTCTGTCTTGAGGAGAGGACTTTGACTGCAGGACACTTATTCATTTGAATGAAGAGTAAATCTTTCCTGGTCCCTGGATCTCTAATTACACCCAGCTGCTTCTCCAACCTCCTCTGGACCATGGCCCACCCTGGGAAGACCTGGCTTGTGTTAATGGGAGCTGAAGGGAAAAACATGCAGACCACCAAGAGAACAGGCAAAGGAGAGGGTGGTGGGGCAGGGTAGGGCAGAAACAAATACAAAATCAAATCCAGGATTCAGGGATTTCCTGCTGAGCATCGTGTTGGAGGTGACTTCAGTTTGACCCTGGTCTTCCCTTGAGAGCAATGTCCTCTGGCTGCTCTTCGAGCTGCCCTGGAGCCAGGAGCACAGGCTTGCTTGAAGCAATGCTCCAGCAGAAAGATGAGCTCAAAACCCCCGTGTGAGACTCCCTGGAGACCTTTCAAGCTTCACCCACCGAGCGTGAGAGCCATGCAGCCAACTGTGCTCTCAGGCTCCCTCGCAGCAGCCTGGATCTCAGACACCCCCTGCTCCTGCTCCACAGCCCACCAAGCCTCACTGGTGACCAGAGCCAGGCCATGGGACAGGCAATGCCTCTGGAGCTGGGCATGCTTAGCAGATACACAAAGGCACAACACACACAAGGAGCCACCAGATGCTGGGACTCTGCTTTTGCAAATGCCATCCTGTGCAGTCCTGTTCCCTTGTCACCCAGCACAAGGCACCCTTGAGAGGCCCAGACACAGCAGGGGACCAGTGCAGGAGCATTCCCCAAAACAGAGATTGTGCCAAGGCTGGCTGAGAGCCCATGGGATGTTTTGATCCAAGCATGTGGCAGAACAGGGGGAAGGGGCTGATGCCCAAATGGACAGTGCAGCTTTTATTAGCTCCCATTCCTAGAAGGAAAGAATATTGTGAATCTCTGCATTCATGGCCTCAGCAGCCTGCGTGGGGGGAAAGCAGAGAGCTTGTGCTGTTCCAGCTCATGAGCATTGGAGCAAATCCCACAACAGCAAAATCGTATGGAGGGATCAACTTGGTCCTGTCTGTACCATCCCATCCCATCCCATCCCATCCCATCCCATCCCATCCCATCCCATCCCATCCCATCCCATCCCATCCCATCCCATCCCATCCCATCCCATCCCATCCCATCCCGTCCCGTCCCGTCCCGTCCCGTCCCATCCCATCCTGCAGGTGCTGGGCACACAGGTGGGGAGCAAACCAGGAAAAAGAAGGGCAAGGATGTCCTTTGCTGCCCAGTGACCTGTTCCCAGAGCTGACTCACAGATGTGCAAAACCATCTGTGGCAGAGAGGAAATATTTGACCCCGGAGCCCTCTTGGCTCCCATGGAGGAAATGAGCAGTGTGGCAGGGCTGAAGGAGCCTGAGGATTATGTGAAGCCCCACAACCACTGCTCCAGAGCAGTGTCCAGGAACACACAACACCTGCTGATCTCTCCTACATGTGTTTGGCCGCTGTGAACATCCTCCATGGTGCTGAGGGTAATTTGGTTTATCCCAGCCACAACCAGCTTTGCCCATCATACCACGCATGGGAGTTTCAAAGAAGATTGAAGAAGAGTGGTGCCAACACCAACATCTCCCTTGAAGTGCATCTATCCTGAAAAGATTGAGGAAAACAGCTGTGGAGAAGACTACAGTGCATTTTTTTTCCAGCTGGCATCATCAGGCTCCATTGCCAAGAGGCAAATTACCACCGAGCTGAGAGAAAACAGCTTGGGAGTAAATCTTGGAAGGTGGCAGATAGGAGAGAGGGAACTGTCCAAAACTGCTGCTTGGACCTTTCCCCAAATGCAGGGGGTAGATTCAGAAATAAATCCACGTGAGCCTGGCCTGCCCTCATTCCTGCCTTCTTCTGGTGCTCTTAACACACCAGTGACACTAACTTGGACTCGCAGTAATGCCCACACCTTCTGTGTCCCCCCCAAGCCTAAGGACATATGAAAGGAAATGAAAGCACATCTGAAAGGAATGCCTGGGCTGAGCTGCCCACGGGCTGGTTGGCATTGGCCCATCCATGTTTATATAAATATGTGTCACTCAGCTACTGCAGGCCTTGGTGGTTAATGGAACAAGTGGATCTGATAATGTGTGAAAATCCCAGTGGGTAAACAAACAGAAAGAGGAAACACTGGAGACTTTCACAATTACCCTCCTGCAAGCGGAGTGCCAAAAATGCCTGGTCTGAAGCTCTCAGCTCTGGGCTGAAAGCAGGGACAGCCCCATGGTCTGTGCCAGTGCTGTGGGGCTGTGGACACAGCAGCAACAGCTGTGGCAGAGGCCACCAGGTGGTTTAGTGATCAGTTTCATTGTTACTTTCTGTGTGCATGAATAGGATGGGAAAAACTCAAAATTCAATTCTTATTTTTATTGAAGTGTTCATGAGACTCTGGTACTTGGGAGAAGCTTGCCTCTGCTTCATGAACACAAGCTGCCAGAGCTGTGCTTACAATTCTGCCTCAGGCACTGATGGCATTTTTAGTGAAAGCAGAAGTTTGAACTGGGTAAGAGGGGCTGTGTGTCTGTCCCCAGGGGCTTGTCACTGCCTCCAGAGCCCTTGTGCTTGGCAACACGGGAAGAGTGCAGCACACTCTCTCCAAACTCATCTGCAGCGAGCTGGAAGAGAGCAAAGTCTGCTCTATCCAGGGAAGATAAATCAGCTGCTGAAGACAAACAAAAAGGGGCGGGTCTTTCCCCCATGCTTGGACAGAAATCCTGTCCTTGTTGCATCTGAGCCATTGTGCCCTCTGTTCCTCCTCACTGTCCCTTTCTCTCTAGTGATGGTCACAGTCTGCCTTTGCTTAAAAGCATCTGCCCATGGAGCTGCCCTGGCAGAGGTGCTGCATGTGCCAACACGTCTATTCCCAGCTTGCATAATAGATGAACCCAGTTTCCCCTCACAGAGCTGATGGTGCTGACAAAAGGCCATTTTTACCCCACAGCTGTCTCTTATGATGGCTTCTTTTCTCCCCCGTTTCTTTTTTTTTTTTTTTTTTCCACACGTGCTTAAGTGACTTTCAGCTATTTGGCAAACTTTCAAGTGGGGGTTAGGCCTTCCTCTGAAAGGGGCTCTGATTTCACAGAAGGAAACTTCCAGTGTGGAATAAAAGCTTGTTTTGTTTGTAGTAAACAAGTGCAGTTATAACAAGCTACGGTGGCACGTGTGTGCACATGCAAGGTCCCTCTCTGGAGATCCTCAGCTATATATAAATACACACGTGCGTGTTCTGTCTGCGGCTTTCTGGAGTTCCTGGATGGATTTTCTGTCTGTCCTTGGGCTGCTGGTGAATAAGCTTTGTGGTCATGCCATCAGAGAGGTGTCTGCAGCCCAGGGTCTCTGCAGAGGTGGGAAGGGGAGGCAGCCCCAGGCCACCTGGGGTTTTGAGGGGCTGCAGGGTGCAGAGCAAGGGGAACCCCCTCCCACAGCAACGGGGAAAGGAAACAGCTGGCAGATGGCCAGAAGGCAGTCAGCTGAGCCTCCTCTTGTTTTCCCCTTGCTGTCTTTTATCCCTGACTCCCTCCTGCTTTTCTCTTTCTCGCTTTCTTTCCAGTCTGCTCTCCTTCCCCCATTCTTCTTCCCACTCCATTCATCACACAATGAGCCCCAGCCAGCAGCTACACTGAGCCAAGGGAAATCATCACATCCATGTGTTTCCCTAATAGCTCTGGACCCTTTTAATAACGAGAGGGAATAGAAAATAAATGGAACCTTTCCCCCAGGGCCCTGTGTGTTTCCCTGTCCTGGCATTCATACCAGTAGGACAGTGCCATGGGACAGAGGGGCCTGCTTGTGAGTAGGCTGATATCTTACAGCTTAGCATGGCCAGAGAGGTGGCCTGGGGAAGGGGATGAGCCTTTGCTTGCCCAGCACTTAGGGAATCTGCTTGCCATTTCCTTGTGCCTGTTTTTTCCCTTGGAGGATGGCCATTTCTCCAGCCCCAGGCCCAGACTGGTGGCGGGCTGGGTGCAGGTGTGCAGAGAGTCACACAGAGCAATAAAACCACCATGCTCAGCCCAAAGCTAATGCTGCTTTTCTTTTTCTGCCCCATGTCTAGAGGCCAGCACCCTTTGGAGTGGTCGTGGCCAGGAGGCAAGGTGGATCCTGCTGGGAAGGAGGAGACTGAGCTGGTGGCCTCAGCAGCCCCCAGCAGCGGCCGCGCAATCCAAGAGGAAGAGTGCGAGGGCACCGGCACCAAGCCCTACTGCAAAGTGCTGCTGCTGCCGGAGGCACAGGCGAACCACACGGGTTTCTACCGCTGCTACTACAAGTACATTGAGGCCAAAATCGAGGGCACCACAGCAGTCAGCACCTATGTGTTTGTGAGAGGTAAGAGCTGTCACTGCTGTGCACCTGCAGGCTGCGGGCCTCAGGGCAGCCAATGCACCAACGTAATATCTGAAACATCTCACTGTGCCTCCCAGGGCAGAGTGTGGCTGCTGCAGCTGGGGAGGGGGCTGAGGGCTGGTTCCATGCAAGGGCAGGGGACCAATATCCGTCCGTGGCGGCAGCGCCTGGGATTCAATTATGTCCCATCCCGGGGGCATCGATCCAGCCAGGCTGGAATGCAGGAATTCAAGGAGTGAGAGCCTGGCCTCAGAGGCACTCCAGCACTAAAAAAAGCACAGGAGTTATCTTCTGGGCAGCTTGGGGCTCCCTGAGGTGCTGGTGGCCAGGGGTAGTAGTGTTCATAAAGATGAGACTGAGAGGGAGAGGATGAGTGGTACAAACACTCCATGTGCAGCCTGTTCCCAGACCTGCTGCTGGCCTGAGCTGCTCCACAGTGACAGATCCAGATGCCCCTCTCCACATTGTGCAGGGGCTGCCTGTGCAGGCAGGGTTATGAGGTGTATTTTGGCAGAGGAGGGATGTTCACCAGGCTTGGGGCTGGACCCTCAGCTTAGGGAGTGGCTGCGGGGCCAATACTCAGCATCTCCCTGTCCCAGGGGTTCCTCCTCTGTCCTCTCCCCCACTGCTCACAGCAGGCTCCAGCAAGATAAATGAACTCTGTCCGCTGGAAACAGTTGGCTGAGCTATTTCTCTTTCTGCCCCCATTTATTAGTTGGTGCAGTTGTCATGAGCCAGGCAGGTCATGACATATAAGATGCATTTTTCAGAAGTCCCAGGGCAAAGCCAATTTTGCCTCTGCAGCTATACAGAGAAAAATGCAGGGGCAAATCAGAAAAACTGGGCAGCTGTTGGAGAGGAATTGAAGTCTATTTAGCAATTGCTTCCTCTTTCTGTGGGCTATGCTGCCCATCCTAAAACAGGACAGAGCCTGCCTGGGTTTCAGACATCTGTGAGTTGGACAGGGGTGTTCAGACACTCTAGAGGGCTGTATCAGGACAGAGGCAGAGAGCTTCTTAAATACACTGAAAATGAGTACAACCCAACAAGCTTACATGCAGGGAGTGCTTTTGCAAGAACTGATTTTTTTTTGTGATCCAACAAACATCACTTTGCCCCCTGATCCACCGTCTCTCACTTCCAGCCTCTGCAGCTCAGGAACTGCTCTACTGTTTACCAAAGAGTGCACATGGTGCAGGTTGGGGACAATAAATCCCACACTGTCAGGGCCCATGGGACTCACAGTGCCTGTGGACAGCGAGCGTGCAGCAGGTCCTGCCAACAGCCAACAGCACATGGCTGCACAGCACATGTTCATACTCAGTCCAATCAGGCTGTCCCCTCTTAGCGTTATCAAACACCTAGAAAACCTCAGAATCTGCCCTGCAAGACAGGCTTTCAGGCAAGAGAAGGGACATGTCAGGAGAATTCAGGCATATGGTAAGCATAGCCATTGCAGAGCATTCAGATAAAGCCTGTTCCTGCTGAACTGGGCTGCAATGTGAGACTGTCCCTGGAGAGCTTGGAAGGGCTGATGTAAGCGTTGGGGATGTTTGGAGACAGGATGATCAGACCACAGGTTTATCCATCAAGCTCATTTCTCATGTTAAGGGCTTGGTGAAATTGCCAGGAACAGAATATCTGTGCTTGCCTGGAAAAATGGGTTCTTCTGTATTTTACCTGCAATTCAGTGGTCAAATGAACTCTCCATCCATGTGTCTCCCTCCCATGTGTCTGGTTAGGTGTGTATTTTATTACAACTACAGATAGCTCTGTAGACACAGAATGCCTCATCAGGGTAGGACAGGCTATGCACAGCCCACATCTCACAAAGCTTAGCCTGTATTAATGAAGAAGATGCTAAATTATTCCCATCCGACTCATTAAGGCAGTCTTAAGGAAATTTGTGATGTTGTCCGAGAGGGGAGTTAGTGCATGAATCACAAGATCACTGGCAGCTGGACCAGCCCAGTAAATCAGTTCTTGGCTGCCATCTGAGCTTGAAGGGGACCTCATAGTCTCTCACCTCTGGCAGCTGTGCAGCTCCTCCTTCTCACACGCCCAGGGTTTGGGAGAGGAATGAGGAACTTCTTCACACTGGGAAACAAATCTGTGGTTTCAGAAGTCAGCAATCCTGTAGCAGCAAAAAAACCCCAGAAGATAAAGAAGAACTCACTGGGCAATCCATGTTTTCTTAAGAGGTGACCAATACAGTTTCTTGAGTGGGGGTTGCTTCACCTACTCTGTAGAAAAAGTGCTCCACACACAGGAGAGGTCTTTGCAGCATGACTATCACTGAAGCAGCAGCTTTACAGATCAAAAATGAAAGGTTTATGCCCTTCACAGTGGGAGCACTGGGTTGGATTGGGTTGAACACAATGTGACGTGAACAACAGAATCCTCAAGTGAGGATCATTTCCAAATTCATCTTTGACTTGTCCCTTTAGATGGGTCTCTTTAGGAGTTGGGTATCAGAGGGAAAGAATCTCAGGTTGTACAAATGGTTGTGCTCGTGCTACACTCCCTTGAAATCAATGGTTTAGCTGAAACACAGGTGAATAAAACTAAATGCAGTCCATTGGGATAATTTGGTCTGATTTCAGTGTACCAAGAGCTGTAAAATCTCCCCTAACAGGATGCTGAGGCAGCCCAGTGTCTCCCAGATGCAGATCCATCACCCCCTTATAAAGCCCCCTTCTCCCATGGGAAATTTCCATTGATAAAGCCAATCATGACCATGTGCTGGGCATTTGCAGAGGAGAGATGCTGGCAACACCATGCCTTCGAGACACCAGGAACCAGTCTCTATTCAGAGCATCCTGTGAGAGCAGGAATCCTGTGGAAAAGGGCAGGCAGGGGCTGATAGTAAAGAATAAATCATCTGTCACTGAGGCCACCAAGCAGTCTCACAATTCCCTGTGTCTTCCAATTTTGTCTTCATCCCATTTACTCAGCCTGGGTCGCTGCTCTGCACAGAGTTTGGTGTAACATCCCCGGCCTTGCCAAGTCATTTCATAATGATTATTTCTGGGTGGTTTTGCTCTTCCTGTCAATATTTGTGCTTGCAGCGGTTGGGGGGCAGTGGGGTGGCAGCCCTGGAAAGCTCAGCTCATGTGTTTATCTGCCGGCCGGGATTCTGCAGGATGACATCTGCATTCCAGCGCGCCGCGGATCACTTCCTCGCCCGGCAAGGTCGCGCTGCCAGCCCTGCGCGGGGACACAGCCACCAGCTGGGCAGGCGCCGAGCCCAGGACACCACACACTGCTCTCACAAAGGGTCAGGCTCAGGCACAGACCTTGAGGGCTGCAGGAAAGGGGAGGTCATTTCCCGCTCTGCCCAAATGTCACACAAGTGTCGCTGCGCTGATGCCGTGTTTGGTGCGGAGGAGCCGGCCGGCTTTGCATTCCCATCTCCAGGTGTCTCCTCTGACTGTCACATGTGGCAGAACAGCTCAACACCACTCCCTCTGAAATGCTTGTGCTGTGTTAAGGAAATTCAGGAAGCCTCCTTTTCTATTGGTGGTTGCCTTTTCCTTGTTTTTTTCTTCTTTGTTAGTAGTTGTTCTCTTTGTATCTTTTCTACAGATTTTGAACAGCCATTTATCAACAAGCCAGAGACCCTCCTCATCAGCAACAAGGAGAACACCTGGGTACCATGTCTCGTGTCCATCCCAGACCTTAACGTCACACTGACCTCGGTGAGAGCTCAGCTGCTGGGAGGCTCTGAGATGTACTGAGATGTATTGCATTTGTTCTGCATTTGTAATTGCCTGAGTGGAAGCATGACAGGCACTGCCAGGAAAGGAAAATGCATGGGATACATTTTCCATGGAAAGTACAAGCCACTGGCTTCCTCGTTTTATTTGCTGGTTGTCCAGTTCCCTTGGGCAGATCCCACGGGTTTCCTGCCAACCTTGCTTCTCTTCCCTGGAGCTCTATGAAACAAAACAAAACTTTGTTTTAAACCCGTTTCCCCACAGCATCCCCTGTTTGCCTCATCTCTGTGATCTACACCCCTCTAGGTGGTCAGCATCCCCACAAGGGAGAAGGCTGCAGCTCTGGGGCTCATGACTAAAAACAGCTCTCTTATCAGTTTGCTTTTGCTTTTGCTTTCCCCCCTCCTCTTTTTTTTTTTTTTTTTTTTTTTTTTTTTTTTTTTGCAATGCAAATGCATCCTTCCAGGATGAGTGTTACTATTGTACAAAGGCCTCCAGGGACACTCTGGGGGCCAGGGGCCTTTCCCTTGCCCGGGAAGGACACTACCCAAGGTCAGCACTCATCCCAGTGGGGCTGATGTTTGGGACATCAGCATCAGTTTCCTTAGCTATCTCTAGAAATTTCCATTCCTGGAAGTCTCTGGCCCACTCTGCAGACGGGGAGGCTCATGGTGCAGGATGCAGCTCCTTGGGGTAGAGGGGAGGCCACGATTCCTAGATGGCAAACCCTTGGGGGGAGAGGGCAGGAGGCCAGCACAGCATGGGGCTGCATCATTTCTTCCCACAAAAGGGATGTGTTAGCCAGCATAAAGCCTGGGAGGGGTGGAGTGGAAATGTTGTTACCCTCTGATTTCAGTTGGCAAAATGTTGATTTTTCCAGCAAAATTTCTTCATCCACCCTGATGGGAAAAGCACTTTCTGGGACAACAAGAAGGGAATGCAGGTACCCACACACTTGATCAGGGACTTATTGTATGTCCACTGTGAGACTGTAATCGACAAGAAGGTCTTCAAATCCAATTTCTTCATCATCCATATAGCAGGTGAATATTTGGGAAGGTTCAGGGGAGCAGTTTGGGTGGCTCTGAAGTCCACCAGTGTGGCTCATGGGATTGTTATGGTCCTCTCTAGCTACACAGACTCTGCATGGTGCTTATATCTCTTCTACTGTGTATTGGACAGAGATACGCCATGCAGCAGGAGGTCATTCCCAAACCTCCTGTAACTGCACAGTCTGAGTCAAAGAGTTAACTAGATCAGAAATCTCTTTTCATTCCCTCTTCTGCATCAGGGAGTGAGCTGTATGACATCCAGCTGTATCCCAAGAAAGCCATGGAGCTGCTAGTGGGAGAGAAGCTGGTGTTGAACTGCACAGTGCAGGCTGAGTTCAACTCTGCCGTACAATTCCACTGGACTTACCCTGGCAAACAGGTACCAGCAAGCCAAGCAGCTCCCCATGCACTGAACTGTGACCCTCTGAGTCACCCCCTCCTGACCCTTCATTGTTCCTCTTCACATCATTGGCAGGGCTCTGCTTCATACTCCAAACCATGCTGTGCCCTGGGCCTCTTGTCAGAGTGTTCTCCCATTTTTTTTTTCTCCTGCAGCAGAAGGCAGACAGAATGAAGACCCCTTTTCCTCACAGAAAGCTCCCTTCCTGCCAAGGTGTTACTGCTCTGGGGTTCTTGAGAAAACACTGGCTTCACTTTCACTAGTGCAAATCCAGAGCAAATTTGATAGGTTTAAAATGAACTATTCTAATCATAGAGCCCTTGTTACCAACGGCCTGCATAGTGGTCCCTTCCCCACTGTGTTTTCCCCCTTTTGTATCTTCTGGCTTTTTTGAATGGTGTGACAGGGGAGTCCCTTGAGAACACCACTCAGTTCATGGGCTCCCAGCCTGGTTCCTGGGCTACAAGAGCAAACCATGCTAGAGATCTGAGCCCAGCCTCAGGCAGTCAGTACGCAGAACATGTGCCCTTCCACCCCTGAGGATGGCAGTGAGTTGTGCAGAAACCTGTCCAGGTAGAGGCAGGCACTGAGCATCAGGAACCACAGCTGTGAAGGGCCCATCCTCACAGCCTCATCCCATTGCTGTCTTTCATCCCCTTCTCTCTGTCACCTCCCACAGACGCAGCGAGCAGTGATCGACTCTGAGCGCCGGTCCCTGCAGACATACACAGAGCTCTTCAGCAGCCTGACCCTTCACAATGTCAGCCAACAGGACCTGGGGAAGTACACCTGCACTGCCACCAGTAGTGCCCAGATGCTGGAGGAGAGCACTGATGTCATTGTGCACGGTATGGCACTGCCAGTGCCCTGCAGAGCCACAGCCAGAGCCCAGCTGCAGCAGAGCCAACCCCTCACTGCTTGGGCAGAGTGGCTCCTGAACCTCCCTCCACTCTGCTTTAGTGAAACCCAGCCCTCCTCCAGCCCTTCAGCCTCCTGTGTCCCAGCACCACGCTGGGAGCAGAATCACATTCAGCAAGGTCCCAAAAGGAGAGAGATGCCAACACCAAACTGGCCCAAATGCAGTAGAATGGCAGGACACACTCATCTTGCAGCCCTATGGCAAATGCAGTGCCCCTGCGGCATGCCTGGCCTGAGGGACACCAGCTGCTTTGGGTGGTCATTTCTTGGCAGCAGAAACTCTCAGGGCAGGCCAGCCTTCCTGCATTCCCAATGGTTCCCATGAAGGGGACAGGAGCTGCCAGGATCTCAGCTACATTGTCATAACACCCTCATGTCCTTGGTCGTTTCTGTTGGGTCCTGTGGAGAGCAGCAGAGCTTTGTGACACCCTCTCTCTTTGAGTTCTCCTCCATGGTCCCTTTTTTGCTTGCAGAAAAGCCCTTCATCACTGTGGAGTGGAGGAAGGGCCCAGTGATAGAAGCCACTGCAGGAGACGAAGCTGTGAAGCTGCCAGTGAAAGTTGTGGCTTACCCCACACCAGACTTCCAGTGGTAACTCACCTTTCTTAGCTTCAGCCACCTTCTCCTTTCCTCCTTTCCTCTGTCAAATGGGGAAGCCTAGCCTGGCTTCCTTGCTGGTCCCTCTGTCACCAAGGTTGTCACAAATGTCACTCTTTTCCACCCATGGGGGCCATTTCTCCCATATCCTGGCTCTCAGCTGCACAGCCTGGCTTGGCAGCTCTGCACAGCTGGAAGGGCCAAGTGGGGTTCCCACAGGAGCTGTCCCTCTTGTCCCTCTGCTGTGGCAATCACAGCGGCCCAGAGGAACAAGGTAGTGGGATGGGTTGTGCACCTCATCATGCTGCACTTCCATCAGAGCTGACTGGAGATGGGAGCTTTGCACCCACTCACTGCTTAGGCAGAGCTACAACACCCCCAACCCCACACACAACCATAGCACACAATGTGCAGACCCATCACCTGGTCCAGGGAAGGCCCAGGGGTCTCTCCAGAGAGGTCCTCAGTGCTAGCAAGGGGCACCTTGGCTGCACTCTTGTGGGGACCAGCAAACCCTTTGCCCAGCTGCCAGTGGGACACTTCCTCCCCATGGCTGCATTTTCTCTCTGCCTCCCTGCAGGTACAAGGATGGAAAGCTAATTCCCAAGCAATCTCAATCTTCAATGCAGATCAAGGATGTGTCGGAGCAGCATGCTGGGACTTACACGCTGGTTCTGAGGAACAGGCTGGCAGGGCTGGAGAAGCACATCAGCCTCCAGTTAATTGTCAATGGTAAGGGGGGCTGGAGCTGGGGGGAGAGTGCTGAGCCCGTGGTCCCAGCCTTTGGGCTGCTCCAAGACCAAGTCCCCACTGCTGTCCTAAAGCAGTTGGTACCTACATCACCTCTTCCTCACCCATGGCACAATTTTGTTCCTGGCTCACTTTGGGCAGGATATGTCATTGCTCAGGGGCCACTTCCCAACTGCAGTTGGAGATGCTGCTGAGGGTGACCCTGACTGATGTGGACTTGAGAGCAGGGCAGCTGCCACACAGATAAAATCTTGATTGGAGTAGTTCCTCTGGGTGGGAATCCCCTATGGAGGTTTCCCACAGCTGGCCCCAGTCGTGCAGGAAACAGATGCCAGCTAAAAAAGTGCTGGAAGGGCACTGCTACCTGGAGATGTGTCTCCAGCAGGCTCTGTGGCCCTGTGCTTTGAGCCCTGCAGCATCCAGACAGTTCCACTCACCAGAAAAAGGAAAGACTATGTCCCTTGAATCTGCTTAAGTATGACCTGCTGTGCCTTGCAGGCCTGAGCTGCCCTGAGAGCCAGAGCTGTAGTGCCCAGGCTGTCCATAAACGGGCCTGGGGATGCAGTGCCTGACCCTGCAGCTCACAATGTCACTCTGATCCTTGCAGTTCCTCCACGCATCCATGAGAAGGAGGCGTCTTCCCCAAGCATCTACTCCAAGAGGAGCCCCCAGGCCCTCACCTGCACTGTCTATGGCATCCCAGCACCAGAGGTGATCCAGTGGCAGTGGAGGCCATGGATGCCCTGTCGGATGTTCTCCCGGCGCAGCCTGTAAGTGCCATTTCCTCCAACATTTGTGTCTTGTCAGGACACCCCCGTGGTGTTATGGGCTTCTTGTGACCATGGCTGTGCTCCCAACCATGTCTCACTTTTGCTCTCCCACCCACAACACGGTACCTTGTGGGAAGGCAGAGCGTCTCCAACACTTGTTGTCCATGTGGCAGTTTTGCCCAGGCTGGCTGGTCCCAGACACCCACAGCTTGCACAGCATCCTCTGCATCCTCAGTCACCTGCATCCGTCAGTGGATGTCCATGGCCCAGCCACACCTCATAGCACCTTCAATGAAACCACTGATCACTGTGCTAATGGGGAAACTGAGGCAGATTGCAGGAGGAATTGTCACAGCCCCTTGGTAAGACCTCAGTACAGCAGCTGGGGTTCACACCATTCCTGCCCTGAGGTCCCTGTGGTTTTTCTGTCCTTTCTCTTCTCCTGGGAAGCAAAAGTGCTCATAGGCAGCTGCTGCTTGTGGGGAAGAATTGCTGAATCCTGGGGCAGTGCCAGATCTCTGCCAGCTGCTGGGATGATTTGCCAGCAGGGCAATAGGCAGGCAGGAAGCGTGCATGCCCACAGCCTGTGTCCTGGGAAGCTGAGGCAGCATCAGGCAGGGCTGCGGTGGCATTTTTAATGACAGTCTCACCGAAAGAAGGAAAAGGATGCTGTGGAGTCATAGCCAGAGCAGTCAGGGTGGAGGACATCAGGGTGCCTGGAGGAAGCCAGGTCCTGCAGCTCTGTGCAGGCTTTTGCCAAGCCAGGGACACCAGAGTTTCCATTGCATGCAAGTGCACTGTGGCCCTCTCAGGAAGCAGAGGGGCCCATGAATTATGAGCACTGTCTCCCAAGGCCACCATATTTCTGCCTAGCACAACTCCAGAGGATGCAGGAGGCTTCTTTCTAGCTTCCTGTTGTTTACACAGCTCACCAGTGTGTTTGCCCCGCCAAGTGCTCTGTCCCACACTGCCAGCACACACCTTTGCTACAACTCCTGGGACCTCAGCTCCCCTCTGCTTCCCTGTCACTCAAAGCCTCTCCCTTCTATCCCAACACACACTTTTGGGCAGACCCTCCCACATTCCACCCCAACTCACATTTCAAAAGCACCCTGCAGGCTGCAGCACCCCAGGTCCCTGACAGATTTGGCCACTTCTCCCCACCCATCTGTCTCAGCCTGAAGAGGTGCCATCATTCCCCTATGAGACACCAGCAGCACCTCTGTCTGGGGAGGTCTCCCTCCTGGCTTTTGTTAAACTGGGGGCAGCAGGAGCACCCCTGGGTGCTGTGCCCTTGGGTGTTGCCCCACCTGCTCTCCAGGCCAGCACCAGCCAGTCAGTGACACCCCTGACTCTCAGTCCCAGCAGGGCTTTCAGGCCTTGGTGCTGAGCAAAATGACATCAAGAGTTGTTCATGGCACACATGAATCAATTTCACCCCTGCCTTTCTCCACCCTTAGCAAGGAAAGATGAAGCCCCAGGCCTGCAGGTGAAGACACTGCTCGTGACACCTGTATCTGTTCCCTGCCTCAGTTTTCACACCTACAAATTTCTGCCTCACTGGTGGTTGCAAGGCACCCTTATAAAGCACATCAGAGCTCTATAATTGAAAGACCCTGAAATTTTGCAGTTATAGGAGGGGACCATCAGTTCTCTGACACAAAGCTGCTTTTGCTGTATTTTTCCCAGCTAACCTTCTCTCTGTCTCTCTCCTCTTTCCCCTGCTCATCCCTGGCTGCTGGATTAGCAACAGCAGGCACCGGGCAGCAAGGCGCCACCAGAGGGACCGGATGCCCGAGTGCAAGGACTGGAAAGATGTGTCACAGCAGGACGCCGTGAACCCCATCGAGAGCATTGACACCTGGGTGGAGTTCGTGGAGGGGCGGAACAAGGTGAGGCTGCATCCCAAACCCATCCTGGGACAGGGAGCTGGAGACTGGCACGGGACTCCTTTGCAATCAGCCAGGAAAAGTGGCCTGGAAAGGGGCCTGGCACAGACAGATTTGGGGAGGGCTTCACACCTCTGCTTCTAAAGTAAACCATCAGTGGCAGTTGCCAGCCCTGGGGCTCCACAGTACCAGGCAGCCCTGGAGCGAGGGAGAGCTGTCATCCTTGAGAAATTACCCTGTGTCCAGAGAGGCCCCCACTGGGGCTGGCTGCACAGGAGGGATTTCATGGATTGCTATTGAACACAGGACATCCAGCTAGGGAAAACTGGAACCGGTGCTGTGGGGGTCTCATGGCCTTTTCTGAGTATTTTGCATGAGCTGTTCTGTAAAAATCAAGCCCTGCAGAGCATCCTGGGCAAGAAATCAAGAATCACAAACTGCCCAGGAAATCTCTGGCCTTGGGAAGGTGCCTGTGTCTGGTGGGGCATTTCATCCAGCTGTGCCCATCCTGGTGGGGTGAGGGTGGTTTGGAGAAGCTGGCATCCATCCGCTGCAGCTTTGTGAGTGGGAGCAATGTATGCTCCACAAGGCCACTTCTCCATCACAGCATTTCCTCTCTGGAAGGAACATCTCTCCCTCACTGCAGTGTGTGACCCGCTTGCTGCCTGCTTCTCTCAGTCTCCCGGGTAGCCAGGAGTGTGAGGTCTGTGCCATGACGAGGTTCCTGTCCCCACTGGTGTCGGGCACCAGCCGCTCACAGAGGGATGCAGAACAAACAAATGGGCCCCTGCTTCCGAAAGTCACTTCCTGTTTTCCTACACACCTCTAAAGGCACTTCCCATCCCCTGGCCTGGCCGGGAGTTCATCACTCTGCCAAAAGGGTGGCAGGGGCAGATGATTCTCCTCCCAGAGCAGCTGAAGGGAGGTTGAGGGATTGGTGTTCCCCGGGGATGGAAGCAGGGGTGGGGGGAGCTCTTGGGTAAGAAGCCCCCACTACAGATGTCACACTTTTATTGGTCCTTTCTGATCTTCCCCTATTTTCCCCATTTTCTTCCTTCTATTCCTCAGCTGTGTCCTTCTCATTCCATCTGTTTCGTTGTAACTGTCCTTAGGTTGTGCATCCCCACAGATGTGCAAGAGCTTTGGGAGAAAAGAGCTTTTCCATTCACAGTGGGATGCTACATCCTAAAATCTGCTTTCTCTCTCTCTCCTTGTCCTTTCTGCCTGTCTTCTCTCACCATCCTCCTGGTTTTTATTCCATCTGTAAAGGCCAGAATGAGCCACAGGATACGCAGTGCACAGTCATGCGCTGCAGGCAGCAGGATGATGTCAGATCAAGAAACCCCAAGTCAAACATAACAGATTAGAAGGAAAATCCCCAAGAAACAGGAAAGGCAGCACACAAAAGTGCCAGCAATAGGGTCACTCTGGTTGTATGAATAACCCCAAGAAACGGAAAAGGCAATGGACAAAAGTACCAGTAATAAAGTCACTTCTGCTGTGTTGAGTATGCACTGAATGAATGGCTGTTCCTTCTGGTTAACACAACCTCAATACATTGCCCCTCAGAACGGAAATGCTTCCCAGTCTATGGGATTATGGAATGTAAAGGCAAAGAAATTTCCCTGTAGGAGCACGTTAATTTTGCATTTTAAACACCATCTCATTAAAGGGAGTTTTTAACTTGTCATTTAAACTGGAGCCTCAAACTGCAAGTCTCCTCTAAGGGGAGTGCTTGCAACACTTTTGGTAGCTCACAAGTGTGCAGTGTGAGCCAGGAGGAGGAGGAGAGCAGCCTTATTCCCCAGCTGCTTTTCTTGGCTAATTTGGAGGCAGCATCCCCTGGGTCCATGCTCCCAGGATGGCAGCCTGGCTGTTTGCCCAACCTTACTTAGTCATGTCTTGCTGGAGGGAAAGAGGAGGAAGCTTTTAGGACCGTGTCTATGTACACTTGGAATTCAATGAAAGATGACAGCTCTTTCTGAAGGGATGAGAGCTGGGATATTTTCACAGGTTTGATTTCTCCTTATGAATAAAAGGAGTGCTTGCAAGTCTGTAAGTACCTGTAAATCCCACTGAACGCTGTGGGACACTAAGTAGTCACTTAACTGCAGAGGGCTCAGGGAATCAAAGCCCTGGTGTCCTTTCCCTTTATTCCCACTGTTATAAATAAAGCTTGGCTGGAGCTTAACCATCCCCTCAGCTCTGTATCCTGTTACTGTCCCCCTTGCTGAGCACTGTCCCCATTGTGACCCCGGGGGCTTAATAAGAAATTTTCTCCTATGGAGAGGCATCTATGCTGACTGGGCTCTGTAAAAAGGTGCAGAGATTGGGAATAAAATAATGTTATTATTGGTAGAGCCAACAGATAAAGCTTGAAATGCACAAAGGGCTGTAGGATAAGGGTCTTGTTTTGCATAACCCTTTCCTAGGGTTATGCAACAACAGCTATTGGGGGCTTTGCTACCTGCCAGAGAGCAGCAGTGATTCTACTTCTCTTCCCTGTTCTCTTCCTAACTCTTCCTTATGTTCTGTTCCCCCATCAGACAGTCAGCAAACTGGCCATCCAGGAGGCCAACGTCTCAGCCATGTACAAGTGTATTGCCTCTAATAAAGTGGGTCGAGACGAGCGGCTGATCTACTTCTACGTGACCAGTGAGTACTGTAAAATGCTCCCCACCTGCACCAGCCAAGCTCTCTGCTTGAAATAGGCAGGTCCCTAGAGCTGTCAGGTCCTGCCATTCACACTTAGGATCTTCAACAATCCAGCAGGAAAGCAGGGCTAACCCAGAGCTCTGCTGGGTGGCAAAAGCCTGAAGCCCTGGCAGCAAATAGCACAGGCAGAGTTTGGCAGGCAGACCTGGGAATGAGCCAGCACTGCCTGTGCCTGCGTCCTGAAGCAGCCCGGGCAGGTCCTGGGCAGGTCCTGGGCTGGGGACATCCCGCTGGCTCAGGCCCAGGCAGCTCCCTGGGCTGGGGATGTGTCTGGTCCAAGAGCATCCTCTAGTGGTACCGCTCGACCTATTCCAGGCCAGGTCCCGCTGCCTCAGCCCCCGGCAGTGATCCCACGGGATTCTGGTGATGGCAGGAAGCTGAGTTTGTAGGAACCAGAGCCCCGCGGTGCTGGAGTCATGGCCCATAGGGGGCTGCACGAGCCTTCTGCCAGTGGTACCCAGTCCTGGCGGGAGACTGTCTGCTGAGAAAGGGAGCCCAGCAAGGGCACTGCAAAACCTTATCCTATAGAGTGAGAATTCTATAATAAAATTCCCAGCCCAGAAGGAATAGCCCTTGTGATAGTACCTGTGCTGTCAGGGCCACCAGCTGTTGTGAAGCAAGATGAACACCTTCAGTCACTACTACAGTAATGCTCTCTGCGTTGCTGTGCAGGCTGCTGTGTCACTGCCTGCACATGTGAAGGTGGGCATGAGTGCAAACCAGAATGCTGCAGCTGAGCTGGGAGCAGTAACAGCCTAATTCAGACCTCCCTGGCTTGTTTCATTTGTGACCCCATCTTAATTTCACCCTGGGACTTGAGCATATCCCCTGGCACTCGCTGGGCTTAAGCTGTGATTGCCAGCAGTTTGCACGTCACTGTTCTGGGCTACAGTGGTTTCCTTTACCCTGAGGACAGGCGGATCTCTGAGAGCTGAGCCCAAGGAGACAATTTCATTGTGTCTGGCAGCTCAGCCATGAAAACTCATTCACATGTTCATTTCCTTCCTGAAAGCCATTCCAGACGGGTTTGAGATTGAGTCCCAGCCCTCGGAAGAGCCCATAGAGGGGCAGGACCTGCAGCTGAGCTGCAATGCAGACAACTACACCTATGAGAACCTGCAGTGGTATCGGCTGAACCTCTCCAAGCTCCACGATGAAGAGGGCAACCCCCTGGTGCTGGACTGTAAGAACGTCCACCACTATGCCACCAAGATGCAGGGGGAGCTGCGCTTCCAGCCCGACTCCAACGATGCGACCTTGCTGCTCACCATCCCCAACATCTCCCTGGATGAGGAGGGGGATTATGTGTGTGAGGTGCAGAACAGGAAGACCCGGGAGAAACACTGCCACAAGAAATACATCTCTGTGCAGGGTGAGGGTCCACAGGGCTGGCGGGAGTGACACAGGAGAGCTGGTGCTCTTGCTGCCATCAGCTTCCCAGGCCATCCCCAGGGGAAGCCACACAAGCAAGCTAAACTCAAGGTGGCAAAGGCAGGGCACATGGGTTCTCAAGACACCTTCAGCAGGGGTCAGAGACCCAAAGGCCCCCAGGAACACAGATATTCTCTTGATCAATCAGTTTCCCGTTTTCCCCTCCTCCTCTTTGTGCTGCTCCTCCAGCCCTGGAGATCCCCCGCCTCAAGCAGAACCTGACAGACATTTGGGTGAACGTCAGCGACTCCATTGAGATGCGCTGTAAAGTGGACGGCAACCACGTTCCTGAAATCAGCTGGTACAAAGACGAGAAACTGGTGCAAGAAGTGTCAGGTACAGTGGGCTGGGGGTGGATCACAGGCAGGGCAGTTTGTACAGCAGCTGGAGAGCTGAACACTGCTGGGTTCTGGGACTTGCTCTCCCCAGATAAAGGCACCCGTACTCTGAATCAGCCAGAGCCTGGTTTTAATCACATTCTGTCCTAATTTGATGCAGTCTCACTGGCCAAGTCTATGCCCTAGGGCCCAGCTCAACACTGTCTGTGCTTGTGCACATTCAGCTGGAGAGCAGGGAGAGAGAAATCATTCATGTTCTTACTCTCAGCCCAGTGCCTGGTGTCTCTGATTGCGCAGGCACTGACCCAGATTTCATGGAAGGGACATGCGAAGGATCCAGGCACATTGCAGAGGGAAAGGAACAGGTTCTGAGGGTGAAGCAGAACTTGAGACACCAACTGGACTGCCTGGGCACTGTCCCTATATTCAACATGTTCAGTGGGGGATTTGTAACCCCCATACACTGCCTGGGGAGAGGCCCTCCAGGGTTTTTCTGGGGCCATCAAGAGAAGAGTCTCTACCAGCTGGTGTGATGTCATTCTGCCATCTAAAATGAATCAGCCAAAAAATGCTCATGGACTTGAGCCTGAGTCCAGTGCACTAATCTTCCCTCCCTGTCAGTGACCATGACAACCCTCTGTGCCTTACAGGGATCGACCTGGCAGACTTCAACCAGAGGCTGAGCATCCAGAGGGTGAGGGAGGAGGATGCTGGGCTCTACCTGTGCAGCGTCTGCAATGCTAAGGGCTGTGTGAACTCCTCAGCCAGCGTTTCCGTGGAAGGTACCAGCAGCCACAGCACCTCTGGGGATGTGAAGGGGTGGAACAGGAATTATGGCCAAGCTCCCATGCCTCTTCCATGTGACAGTGGGAGGCAGTGAAAGCCCCCTGCCCTTGCTGGTGGCATGATGCTCTCATAGGAGAGCATAGTGCAGAGCATGTTTAGCTCAGGCAAACATGTCTCCAGTCACCCCACATCCTGCTGCAGGCCATAAGGAATGGCTGAGTTGGAGCATAGAATGGGAATCTCTGAAGCTGTGATTGCCTTTCCATCCCACAGGCTCTGATGACAGGACCAATGTAGAGATTGTCATCCTGATTGGCACTGGAGTTATTGCTGTTTTCTTCTGGATCTTACTTATCCTCATCTTCTGCAACATCAAAAGGGTACGTGACTGTCACTGCCCCAGGCAGGGAGGGTGGCATATCAGGGCTTGGGGCAACACCAGTGCTGTGATGTGGGGCTGCATGAGAGCAGCTGGTAAAAGGAGGTGATTGAGTGATGCTTCCAGTGCTCTCACTGCCAAGGACAGGGTGAGTAAGGGCTGAGGTAAAGGAGGTGATGGGGGATGGCCTTTGCTTGAGGAGGTAGGAGGTCAAGGCAGGCAAGGAATCCAAATCCCATCTGGGAGTCAGCACCCAGGGCAAGGAGGGCACCTCCTCACCCTTGGTGTTGGCTGGTTTCCTCCAGCCAGCCCACGCAGACATCAAGACAGGATACCTGTCCATCATCATGGACCCTGGCGAGGTGCCCTTGGAGGAGCAGTGCGAGTACCTGCCCTATGATTCCAGCAAGTGGGAATTCCCCCGAGACCGCCTGCGCCTGGGTGAGCCAGACCCTCCCTCCCCCTGCACGCTGCAGCCAGGGCTTCCCACCAGCCCTACAAACTCGCCCTTCTTAACACACCTCTGTGCATTTCATGCCTTCTCTCTGCCTCAGGCTTCCCATCCTTTTCCCCAGGCTGTCCTTAAAGCCCAGCTGTGCCTGGGAAATCTCTTTAGGACTGACTGTAGACAGGTGTGAACCAACTGTTATCCCACACAGATATTGGTGAAAACAGGAGACCCCTGGGCATAGTTTAAGACACATCCCCATATTTTCCAAGTGAGAGTCTGGACAGAACAGCCCAGTTTACAGCAGGTACCCCAAGTTCAGGACCAGGATTGCATCCATTATTTTCCTCATGTTGGGACACCTACCTGCAGCCTCTTCCCTTTAAAGAGCAGCAGGCTACCTTTGAGGCACAGAGCAGTGACATTAGTCCTGGCTTTACCTTTCCCACACACAACAACTTGTTGCTTGAGGGCAACAAACAGCCCCTCACTTCTGCATGGCCATTTCCTTCCTCTGCTTTGTCCATGCCAGCTCTGTCTCAGTTCCTCCCATCGTCCTTTCTCTTATTCTCACCAACACAGCAAGCAGCCACCTGAAAGGGCACGTGTTCCACTCCTTCCTTTTCCTTTATGATGTTTTTTCTTTCTTCTTCCCATGATTTCCTGTTGGGATTTTTGTTTTCCTTCATTCTATTCTCCCTTTTCTGCACCTGCCTTTCTTCACATTTATTCTCCCTGTCCATAGGTAAAGTCCTGGGTCATGGTGCCTTTGGGAAGGTGGTGGAAGCATCTGCATTTGGGATCAATAAAAGTAACAGCTGTGAGACTGTAGCAGTCAAAATGCTGAAAGGTATGTGAACAGTGAAGCAAAGCAGGCAAATGTGTGTAGCAATTAATGAGGCACCTGCCATGGAACATTCACCCTGTAAATGCCTGTAGTTTAATTAATGGCTTCTTGGCCTCAACACAGTTGATCCTCTTTGGCTCCATTCAGCTGCACTGAGGGGCTGAAGTGGCAGAACTGACAGCAAGGACTTCTGGAACTCAGCTTTCAAGGAAATTCAGCTGTCTGCAGAGGCAAAGAATAAAATCTGTCTCAAAGGCCTAACAAGAATCCAGAGTCCCTCTTTGGCATGCCACTGAAAGAAGTGTTGCTCCCAATTGCCTTCTTCCAAATTTGCCTGTATTTTGTGTTTATGGGCCAGATCCAGGGCTGGGTAAGGAAGTAGGTTGCAGCTCTTATCCAGCTCTGAGGGCTAAATTGGCTTTGCACCCAAAGCCCGGTCTATCTAGGGTGAGATTTTAAACTTTTATAGCCATGCTTTCAAACAGGCATCCAAAACATTATTCTGTAATCTGGCACCAAACAAAATACTGAGGCAGTCTCTGGCCAGAAGTAGCCTGTACATGGAAATCTTGTCATGGTTCATCTGAGCAGTATTTGCTGTTGTAAGTGTACAGATCATCTGCACAGCAGTGGGGAGCCTGGGGAGCAAGGCTGCTTTACAATTTTTTGAGGCAAGGCTCTCACCTGGCCCATCAGCTGCAGCTCAAGAGGATACTTCTGTCTTCCAGGCTAAATTTACAAACTCTCAAGTAAGACAAAATGTGCATGGGGAGGGTAAGAAGTATGAAAAAGGCACACAAAACCAGAGAACACACCCTGTATAAAACAGAGGTCAAGAACCGATGTGAATTGGACACTTGAGAGAAGATGCAGTACAGAGAGATGGCAGGAGCATGACACTGTGTTTGCTACTGAAGAGAAATCATCAAAAGATATCTGGGTTTGAGTTGAGACAGCTCCTATCTTCAATTGTGATAAAAAGAATCAGATATCTTTTGTTCCTAATTTTCTTTCAAATTGTTTCATGGCTCGTTATCTCTGTTTGGAGGCCGAAAGGGCAGAGATTCAAACGGGTGCATCCCAATGAAAGTCTCAAGTGATGTTTTTCACTGCACAACTATCATAAAGAAAAATTTGTTGGGCACAGATTATGTTGTTCTTTGTTCTGGGTCCCTGCATTTACGGAGAGCACCCCACATGTTACAGCAGGGATCCTGGGATCTGCAGACAAGGCTCAACATTTCACGGGGAACATGCAATAACAAAATGTTCCGAGGCTTTGAGGTCACAGCCCCCTCAGCAAGACTCATATTAACATGCTGCTAGAGGAGGGTGGTGAGGGGGAGTGAAAAGTCTGAGGAGGTGTCATGACATGGTCTGTGTGTTTCCAGAGGGAGCTACTGCAAGCGAGCACAAGGCTCTGATGTCAGAGCTGAAGATCCTCATTCACATCGGGAATCACCTCAACGTGGTGAATTTGCTGGGTGCCTGTACCAAACCCAATGGTAAATATCCCAGGGCAGCAGGCAGCAGGCAGCTGCTCCCTGCTCCCAAAAATCAGAGCTTGTCCCTTGAGTGGTTTTGCTGTCCACGTGTGTAATCACAGGGACCTGGGGGAAGATATTGGTGTGTTTGTGTGCACTTAGAGCAGATGTCACAGCTCAGTAGGGCTGCACATAACACAAGTTGTGGCAAATTCTGACCAACTCAAGCCCTTACTTCTAGCCTTAACTTTTGGTCTCTTCTCACCAGGTCCACTCATGGTAATTGTTGAGTTCTGCAAGTATGGAAACCTCTCCAACTACCTGCGGACCAAGAGGGAAGGATTCAGTCCTTACAGGGTGAGTAGCTTCCTTTGCCCCTAGGGACCTGTCCCATGTCTAGGGAAGGAAGGCATGCAGCCTAATAGATGATCTGACAAGGTGACAAAGAAAGGCTCTGTCCTTCTTTCTGCAATGGTAGATGCTTCCAGGCCAGAATTACAGTATAAGAACAGGAAGAGACCGTGCATCTCATGGATGCAGGGGTTACAGTGTGCATTGCCTGCTGAGGGTTTTGGTTTGTCCCCTGGCAGGAGAAGTCTCCCAGGCTGCGTATTCAGGTGCAGTCCATCGTGGAGGCAGTGAGAGCAGACAGGAGGAGCCGCTCGGGGACCAGCGACAGCGCCATCTTCCACCGCTTCCTGCTGCACAAGAGCCGCCCAGCGCTGCCCATCCAGGAAGGTAACACTGCAGCCTTGGCACCAGCTCCCCACCTGGACCACCAAAACCATGCCAGACTTGGCCAGCTTGGGGAATGGGCAGGGAATATCAGTGGGGAGGGGGGCCCCAGCCTTGGAACTGATCACTGTTGGATGGAAATTCCCCAAACAGGGCTATTGTGTCATCTGTTGTGTCTTCTGGTGTCAAACCCAGAAGGGAGAATTAAATCCCTTTGGGTATTTTAGCCTGAAGAAAGGAGAACTGAGGGGGATCTTGTTGAGTCCTCCCTAGGACAGAAATACTGAGCTGACCTTCAAAGCCCCTTCCAGTCCTGTTCCCCACAACTCTGTCTCACTGACATGTGCTGGAAGCTGTACTCTTTCTCCTCACACTTGAGCAGGTTCCTGCTTTGTGCCTTCTGTCACATAAGCAGAAAATCTTAGAGTCGAGCTGATTGCTCCAGTTAGGACTGAGGACTGTGTTTCACTGAGAATCTGTCTGTATCCTGCAGTCCCAGAGAGAGGCAAGGAGGACAACAGATTGCCAATTCTCTAATCATTTTCTATTATTTCTGAACAGTGGATGACTTGTGGCAAAGTCCCTTGACAATGGAAGACCTCATCTGCTACAGCTTCCAGGTAGCACGTGGCATGGAATTCCTGGCGTCCCGAAAGGTGAGTTCAGTTCAGCCTTTCCTTTGCTCACTTGATCTCTTGTGCATGCCTGATGAGAGAGACCTTACCACAGCCACCTTTTAGGTGACACACAGAGAGATTCAGTGATCTGCCTCACACTCCTCAAGAAATCTCAGACAGATATGTGTGCACAAAGTTGCATTTCAACCTCTTCTTAACCAGCCCTTTTTGAAATTTTATCTTTAGCTTCTTTCCATTTCCACAATTCTCCCATTACAGCTCAGGTTTATGAGGAAGGGAGGTGCTGGGCACTTTCTGATTGTGGTTTCTCTCTTTCTCATTTTGCCCCTTCCTCTTTGTGTTCCCTCAGTGCATCCACAGAGACCTGGCAGCTCGCAATATCCTGCTGTCAGAAAACAACGTGGTAAAGATCTGTGACTTCGGCCTGGCCAGAGACATCTACAAGGACCCTGACTACGTCAGGAAAGGCAGTGTGAGTGCCATTTTCTCAAACCCTTTACAGTTTAGGGACTCTTGATGAAGAGATGAAAAAGCAGGAATGGAATTACTTGCATAGCTGGGACCAGAAGCCATTGGACCAATGACACAAGTCCCATCCTCCTTCATCAGCAGATCTCTGTCTCCTTCCTTCTACCCCTCAGCCTATCATTAACTTACTCTTCCTTATACTCTTTCAACTCCTTTTCAGTGTCTCTGTCCCTCTCTCTGACCAACCAATTCCTCCATGGAGAGAGGAGCAGGGCTATTGGCTCTGATTTCCTTTCATCCATTTCATCCCTTTGCTACCAGAAGGGCTGTCCTGGGACATGTTGCCAACTGAACATTTGTGCCTTGCCTCTCCCTCCTGCAGGCCCGTCTCCCACTGAAGTGGATGGCTCCAGAAAGCATCTTTGACAAGGTCTACACTACCCAGAGTGATGTCTGGTCTTTTGGGGTCCTCCTCTGGGAAATCTTCTCACTAGGTGAGTCCTAATGAGGGTCTTGTGCTGCTCAGGGAGACACCTCTACCCACGTAGCAGTTTGTGGGTGAGTCTGTGCATGACAGACTTTCTGAAGCACATCTAAGGACTCATGGGAAGCGACACAATGTAGGCAAAAAAAATGTAGAGCTATGTCCACCCATGAACAGAGTGATGGGGACACAAGGATGCAGAGGTGGCCTCCAGCTCACTGAGGCAGAGAAGCCTGACTCAGGCAGCACCAAGGATTGGGCTGTGTATGAGTAGTGACCACACCTCTCAGTGTTCTGGGATGAAGGGCAGTCTCAAAAGGACTGGTTTCTGATGGCACATTTCATGTTCCCACCTTTCTTTGAACCTTTTTTAGGGGCATCTCCATATCCTGGAGTCCAGATCAATGAGGAGTTCTGCCAGAGGCTCAAAGATGGTACCAGGATGAGAGCCCCAGAGTATGCCACAGCAGAAATGTGAGTCAGAAACCTCAAGGATTCCAGCATTGGTCAGAGCAGAGGCCTCTGTGGGAGGGCAGAAACCTATCACATCCCAGCATAGAGAGAACAGGCCCCTCTCTGGGATGCCTGACCTTTAGCCAGGGTATAGGATGAGCCAGCACATCCTTCCCTCTAGGCCATTGCCTGGAGAGCAAGGCAGGTGGGTTCTGATTAGGGCTCTCTAGTGTCCTTGCATGCCTGTGCTGGGATGGGTCTGTCAGTGTGCACTGTGCTTTCCTGCTCTGAAGGGCATCAGAGGGGTCTGAATTAGCTCCTTGTTCCCTGTTATAAGTGCATAACAAACCAACACCCTGCCAGTTCCACCTGGCCAGTGTGCTGGGGGGCCAAGCTTTCCCTCACAGTGCAGGAACTGGCAGTGCCAGTGGGCACCATGTGGGTGGGAGCTGTGAAGTGGGGCAGGAGGGGATTTCTGTGGTGCAAAACCAGCATCTCTTCTTGGCAGCTACCGTATAATGCTGAGCTGCTGGCACGGTGATCCCAAGGAGAGACCGACTTTCTCCGACCTTGTGGAGATACTGGGGAACCTTCTTCAGGAAAATGTCCAGCAGGTGAAAACCTCTCTGTGTCCCTGCTCTGCTCCAGACAGCTCTTTCTTCTGTCATCACCAGCTCCCTCACTGTGCCCTCAGCTGACTCCATGGTCAATGCAACACATTTGTGTAGGCCAACAATAACACAGAGATTCCAGGGTCAGAGGTCTATTTCCCAGAGCTGTTAGAGAAGTCATTTCTGCAACAGCCTTTTAGCTGCATCCTCATAAAACTCTGTTCCTTGCAGGGCAGAAGTCCTCTCAGTCGTCATTCTAGTAACTTCCATCCTAATCCCCAGATGATTATTTGAAATTCTTCAGCTGAGTCAAGGCCCTCCCACACGCCTGCATAATGAAAACCAGGACTTGACCAGGGTTTCTGAAACTCTGTCCTCAGATGGAAATGTCAGGGCCATGTGAAGCAAACAACTGGTACATTACAGCAGTCAGTAACACAGATTTCTTTGAATGCATTACTAATCACTTCCATGTGGTAACTCACCAGGACATTTAACTGTGATGAGCGTGCAGCTCTGATTTTAAGTTTTTCTTGATGTTCTCTTTCAGAAAATGATAGCTAAATGCTTGCCTCATCCTGATGTTCCTGACTTTAACCTTTCATCACTGGTTCCCAGCACAGACATGACTAAGCCACAAATGACATTGCCCTGGAGCACAGTACTCTGCCCATGTAAACTGGAGAATTATGGGATTATTATGGCAGTTGTTCTCCTGCTCACACACACCTCCATGCATCACTCACAGCTACTTAACACAAAGGTCATAGAAATCTTCAGGCAGATATTTTGTCCTAGAGAAATAAAATTTATAAACCAGAAATTTTCCTTCCCAGCTCTTACAGCTTCTGCCTGTGGAGCCTTTTCTTGTGGGAAAGTCTTCCCCTTCTAGTAAGGCCATTTACTGTTCTTCCTACCAGGAAGGGAAAGATTACATCCCGCTGAACGACTCTCACAGCTCAGAAGATGATGGTTTCTCCCAGGTGCCTTCCTCTGCCCAGCAAAACTCAGATGAAGAGGACTTTGACATGAGGATACGCTGCCACAGCCTAGCAGCAAGGTGAATCCCCTGCAAAAAGGGCAGAGAGAGCCCAGCAGGCAGCAAGCAGCCTGGCCTGTAAGGGAGCCAGGGGGATATGGGGAGAACCCAGATCTTTGGAAAATCCCAGGTGGTAAGGTGTGATCCAAGAATTTAGGCCATAGCTTCTTGCTTATAGAAGCAAAATTACTTTATTTTCCTCATGAGGAAGTGCTGGTTTGTAAGCCTATCACATTCCTTCTTCTCCTCCAGCAATGCTGCCAGAGTATCATGTAAGGAGCTTCATCCTATCTGTTCCTAACTGACTCAAACAATTAGTCCCAGGCCTCTCCTATCTGATGAACTATGATGATGTGATGCCTGGGATCTCTATGACATTTTCTGCTGATCGCATGTGGAGAGGTTATTTGGGCCTGATTCAGTCAGTCTAGTCTTCACTGCAGAAGTAGTATGGGGTTAAGAGGTCTAAGGTGACCTCATTACCCTCCCCACATCCACCATTTGGGTCATCCTCCTCCCTGCATACTTTGGTTGCCCAGTGAGGAGATTGAGTTCAGATCCTGTTCATTCAGGACATTGACTCTTGCCTTTACTGAGTCCTGTGTGCTTCTGTTGGCAGATACTACAACTGTGTCTCGTTCCCTGGTTGTTTGACGGGAGGAAATCAGATCAGGTGTCCATCCAGGATAAAGACATTTGAAGAGTTTCCCATGACACACACAATGTACAAGGCACACCCGGTGAGTAGGTGTGGGGATTTGAGTGGGGGGCAGTCTTTTCTGACACCTTTACGGTTAAGACTGTGGAGGGAAGATCACTTCTATTTTATGTCAGTCTGTGTGTCATTCCTGTTCGGTCCATCCAGTCCTATGCACGTTCATGTCTTCATCTGGCACACAGGGGTTTCTCTTAGTGGGGAATAGGGAAGTTAGATATGCAAATGGGGGGACTATAAAGGACCTCAGAGAAGAGCCTGCTCTTCACCCTCTCAAATCTGTGAACACAGCCTGATTAAGCACACTGAAATCCTGCCAGGACTTAGGAAACCCAGAGTGTTTATCTGCAGCTCCAGTATCTTGATCCATATGGCAGTGAGCAGTAGGGACCCTCCAGGTCTCTCTGGACTGGACTGGTACTGATATCTCCTCTAGCAGCAGAACTGAAGTCATAGCTTTTGTCTCAGAGGAAAATATCACCTCTCGCAGATTTAATGGTAATACATCTTACAGACAGGTAGCACTCTTTTTTTATTCCCCAAAAATGGCACTGAACTATGCACACAAATCTTACCTTTTTATGTTCTGCTTTTAAGAAGGTACCTAAGAAAATCAGATACAGCAAAACTATGGAGCATGCCGGTAAAGTGCTCCTACCCCTTTTTCCCCATCACACATACACAGGATCTCATCTCCTGAATGATTTCTCCTCCCTTCCCATTCTGATCAGTTGACAGGGATGTTACTGATAACTCCTGTTGCTTCCTTCCAGGACAATCAGACAGACAGTGGGATGGTTCTGGCATCTGAGGAATTTGAGAGGATAGAAAACCGACACAGAAAAGAAGGTGGATTCAGGTACTCCTTAAGCCTAGCCACTGCTGCCAAAGGCGGTGAGACCAGGAGGCAGCTCCTGGTATCTTCCCACAGGCTGCACTGCTTGGAACTTTCAGCTGTGGGCCCTGAGCCAGATAAGTCCATGCACTCCTTAATGAGAGGCAAAACACAGGAAGAGCAGACAAGCCTGCTGTTTTCTAGGGTTTAAAAATATAAACTGTGCCCATCAATGAGAATGTGCCTGTTAAGATAATGAGGCAAAGCAGAGTGATGGTGTTAATGAGACTGGTAATGCTTATTGACATTTTCTGGTGAAATTTATTAGGGCTTGCTCAAGCAGTGGCAGATGGGATGGGCAGAAACCCTCCTCCCTCAGCCCTGACCCATGGGATACAGGGTCATGATGTGATGGTGCAAGGATGGGGCAGGCCTTAGGAATTCCCACATGCTGACATGGAGTCTGGCAGGTTGAGCTGGCACTCTCAGGGCTGAGGATGCTATGGATGGTTATGTCCTTGACCCAGGCTTTGAAACTGGGTGAGAACCTGTACAGCTCATCTCTGCCAGAGCAGGCTGAGACCTTGTCTCTGTGACAGTGTGTTGAGCAAGCCATGTCACCTCATATGTAGACAAGGCCAGTCCCAAGACTCTTCCTCACCTCCTCTGCCTCCCAACATCAGATTGGACTGGTCATTGTCTTTTCTCTTAGCCATAGCCCTGTGGCCTGTCTGCTCTTGTATCAAACCGTCTCCTGCTTCTTGTCCTTGTCCTCTTTTCCCTAAGGCATGTTCCTGTTGTTTCTTACACTTGGTATCCCATCTCCTGGAAAACACTAGCCTTAAACTTCTTGAGTGTGTCCCTGCCCCTGCTCTTGTGATTTCTTGACAGTCACCTGGTATTGGCAGGCACTGAGATGGGACATAAGACTTTCGTCCACATCTTCATCATCTTCCTTTGTTTCCTTTCCCCCATCCTGGCAGTTGGTTTGTATCAATTTCTGTTATTCCTGCCAGGTCTCCAAGCAATTATTGTAATGTCTCTTGTCTCTCCCTACTCATTGGGATCCCAACCCTTCCCTGTACCTAGAAGGTATCACAAAGGTATCTGGGACAGCTGAAGTAAGTGTTCCAGGATATGTGTAGATTTGTCACAAAACAAACAGGCTGTGCTTATTGGAGCAAGGCCTGGTTTTGTGCTTTGAAATGGAGGTGCAAGTCCATTCCCGACCCTGTCTCTGCTGCATGCATTAGAAGATGAGATTTTCGGAAGCTGGGATTTCTCTAAGCAGGACAGAGGCTTTCTGGGAGTGCCCAGGTTAATTCTGTGTCTCTCTCCCTCACAGCAGTAAAGGGCCCAGTCGGACCATGGAGCTGTCAGGGGGGCAGTCAGACCTGCGGGGCAGATGTCGGCCGTCGTACGGGTCCCAAGTCGGAGGCCAGACTTTTTACAACAGTGAATACGGGGAGCTGTCAGAACACTCTGAGGATGGCAGCTGCACCCCGCCTGGAGAGGGGGCCAGTCCCCCCACTCTCCACGCTTCCTTCTTCTCCGAGCAGTACTAATGGCACCAGGCCCTGGAGGCAACTGCAAGGCCCTCCAGGCATGTCATCAGGGTCATCCAGAGCTTCTCCTTCAACCTATGCCCAAACCCAACCGGGAACCTACCCCAAACAGACGGGGAACACCGATGTCCTTGGAACCGCAGCATGAACCGTGCAGCACCTCCAGCTGCAGCTTCCCTGTGCCACGACTGGAGAGAGCACATCACTGATTCCTCATATTTCTTTTATTGCTGCACCTCAGACAGATGCATTCTGCTGAGAGTGGGTGCCTGTGTTCAGCACTACGGCACCTTCTGCCTAACATCCAGCCTCCGCTCAGATCAGCTTCCCATTCAGAAAGCCCATTTCAGGTCAGATATAAATAGATCTGTCTTAGTCTCAAGTTTCTTCCTGGTGTGCAGCCTGAATGTTTTTCCTTGGATTGCTTCCTCCTCCCCTCATCATGATGTCAGCTGCTGAGCTGTGGAGCAGAATCAAAGGGAAGAAATCCCTAGTGGTATTAGCAGCAAGAGCAGGACATTTTACAGAGGTGTACAGAAAGATCCCGAGGGATCTTTGTAAATGTTCATGCATGCTGCTCATCCTGAGTAGGTGTCAGCCTCTCCATCTCCTCTGCAAGCAACACCCACACCCCTCTCATATCTGCTGGGGGGAAACCTGCCAATCTGCCTTATCACTCGGATTATTTTAGCCATCTCAACACAGCTAGTGCTGAGTAGGTCATCAGCAGATGGCTAGAGTGCTGCAGGTGAGATAAACAGCAAATTTTTTGCAGGCTGTGTGCAAAACAGGTTCTTTTATGATCTCTGCTGGGAGCAGGTTACTCACAGGTCTGCTGCTCTTGCCTTCTCCTTCTCCCAGATTGGTGCTGAGATCATTTGTTGCTCAAGTGAGAAACTAAAGCAAAGCTAGGTTAATTTGAGCTGGCTTCTAAACATAGAGTTTGCTGGGAGGAAAAAGATCAAAAGGGCAGGGAGTGAAATGTTTATTTTCAAGCTGCTGCAAAGCATTTTGGAAACAATGGAAGGAACAGTGCTCCAGCAATAAGGTGCTCTGGGCTGTATCCCCTTATGTGTTGACATCACTGAACACATGGAGCCCAGCACCTTGCCAGGGTTCAAGCCCTGATTCTCCTGGATGGACAGTTTGCACCATGATTTTTCCTGTCTCTCAAGTTCCCTGACTCAAAGGAGGCACTCTCTATCCAGGGGGCTCCTCTCCAGTTTCTTTTGCAGAGCTTCCAGCAGAGCATACCTGACTCCAGAGGATTAAGAAACAGTTATTTGCTGAGGAAACATCTCCTTACTTTGGTCTTCTATTTCTAAGAGATACCACGTGAATTCAGAGCTCTGGGGAACCTCCACAGCCCCTCTATATAGATTTCTGTACTGCTGCCTCACCACTTCCCACCTACTTCTTTCCATGCTGCTCCCAATCCAAGAGCTCAGCCACAGAGCAGGGTTACATCACCGCCTCAGGAGTCTGGGTGAAAAGGCTCCTTGGAACAGCTTGTCATCATCTCTTCTCCCACATGCCCGTGGCTGGCAGAGCTCTGTGCACCAGGGCATCTCAGCACCAGGGAATTACTGCTTGTGGGCCACACCTCTGTCACAGAGCCAAGGGTTTGGACTTGTAAAACTGTGTTTCCTGTCAGATGCACAGCTTTCCCAAACTGTATTTCTTTCCCAGCAGAGGGTTTTACGCGTTTCCCGACGTAAGCCTGAGAGTCCTTATGGATGAAGTTGCCAAGTCTTAATTATAGCTCTCCACACAAGTGTAATGGGGAGATTTATTTAGCACATGGGAAAAGCATGCCTGTCATTCAGGTTCTCTAAGCCTGTGCAGTTTGTTCAATGTTCCACTCCCTTTTTGTGTCAGAAGGGTGACATGGCTGCAATTTCCATGGCAAAAAAGAGGCACAAAACCAGACCAGCTTGAGCCAAACTGGCTCAGGATGTGGAATTGGAAACTGCATATTACAATGAATTCCCTGACTTCTACTGGTGTCCCCTGAAGCTGCCAGGAATTTAAGCATCTTTAAGTAATTGTTACGACTCAGTAAGAATCCTCTGGCAGGAGCTGCTGGAGAGCCAGGACAAGGAAGTAGGACAGACAACAGGGTGTAGGCCAGATCAAATTCTCCTGCCCTCATCTTGCCCTGCTTTTTGAACTGGTGGTTCCCTTGGCTGAAGGAAGGCTGCATGCAACTCGTGCTGCTCCTAACTGGCATTGGCAGGGGTAGAAGGTGACCGGCTGAGCTAAATTCAGGCTACTCACTGGGTGATGTGCATCCACAGGACCCAGACTCTCTTGTTTCCAGTACTCCGTGAAGAATTCTCTGCCTAGAAACAGCCCCATCTGAGAGAGACCCCAAGAACAATATAATAGTTCAAAAACAGAATTTCAAAGTAGCTGTTAGTCCCTGTCCATATGTAAGGGATAGGTATGTGCCAGCAAAGCATGACATTTGCTGGGCATGGCAGGATTCCTCAGCAGAAAGGGAACAGAGGCGTCTTAGTGCCCAGGCTGGTCATCAGCATGAACATCCAGCCAGTACAGCTGCACTTTTTCTCTAGGTTTAGCTGTAAATTGCTCACAAGTATCCTAGTGGGGAAGGGCTATGTTGTTAGAACCATTGCTAATGATCCCCTGCATCACCCTGGAGAAAGCACTTCTGTGTCATCTGATTTTTGAACATTCAACTCCACAGAAGTTTATTTTCTCTCTCTTGCACCACCTAGATGGGGGGTGGAATCAGATCCTATTGTGTCTGTGTCAACAGTATTGCATGAACAATGCAGCCTGATAGGAGCAAAATCTGGCTCCTCTTCAGACACTCCTGCTGATGAAGAACAACTGAAGGGTGGGATATTGAAGAGCTGTTGAGAAAATTGTACTTTTGCTCTCTAAAGGTATACTAAAATTAGATGTGCAAAGTTGATAGCCCTTCCCATTCTCTTGAATTATTTCTGGCTTTTTATTTTTACAGTCTCCAGATAAGCATGAAGTGAAGCTGGTCTGTTTTGGTTTTAAGATGTGAGAAAGAATGTCTTGTGTTGTCTCTCTTTCCACAGCAGCAAGGGAGTATTTCAATGTTTAAAACCCAGGGTTTGATATTTGTGCCTGCTCTATTCAAAATGCACTCTCTGTTTCATTTTGTTTGGGCTTCTTACTGGAACTCAACATTGAAGCTAAGCTATTTATCATCATCACCTTCCTTTAAAATGGCTCCTTCCACTCTGTGTTCAGTCTCACTTTTCTTTACAAAGTGCTGGTGTTGAGAGGACATTCCTCCCTCCTGAAAACAAAGTGTGGGGTCCCCTACTTGCAAATACACGTGTGTCTCTAAAGAAAAACCTGTGTATTAAGTAACACTACATTTATATTGCAATATTTTAACCTGGTACCTGTTGTTGCTCTAGCAGCATTCAATGTTTCAGTGGGCTGCCTTTGAAGCAAGTAGGCTAAAACAGGGGTTTTGTGTGAGTACAAAGCATGGTCTGTGTGTGTGTGAGTGTGCTGTGGGTGAGTGTGTGGGTATTTGCACGTGAGATTTCCTACCAGTGAGCGTTATGTGAGTGATTGTAACTCACGTTGAGTCCTGTCTTTGGAAGTTCACAGTTATATATCAAACCAGTTAGAACACTGCTTCCTTTCCTCTTCTCCTATAGTACTTGTTATCCTTTGTCATTAAGAGTTTTGTTGTAATATCTAAATGTGAAAATGAATAAAGTCATAACTGGCAGCTGCTCTCTGGTTCCTGGGGCCACCTCTGCCCCTGGGGCAGCCCAGCCCTGGCCCAAGACTTCAGCATATTTTGGGTTTATTATTTTTACTTTTGTGTCCGTTTGCATTTCCCTGTGTCCTCTCAGAAACAGCTGGATCTTATGGCATTTCCATCCAGGATGAAAGTCTGTATTTTCTCATGGTGAAGTCAGATTCTCTTTGGTGCAGCTCGCTGGCCGAAGGAAACACAGCACCCAGCCCTGTCCCCAAAGGATCCACGACCGTCTCCTGTCCCCTTGGCCCTGGGGGTCTCAGCCCTGGGGGTCTCCAGCCTTCCTATCCCCATTCACCACACCAGGGGAATCGGACACTCCCTGAGCCCCCTTCTCAGGGAATCGAACCCTTTCCAGACGCCTTTTCTCAAGGCACCAACACCCCCCGACCCCTCTCCTTCTCCTCATGGTACTAAAACCCCGCAGACTCCTCAGCGCATCAACACCCCCTCCCCAGGACCCCTCTTCTTCTACGGGCACCCAACCCCAACCTCGGTCGGTTCTCCTTATGGCACTGACCCTCCGGACCGGACCCCCTTGTCATCATTGCACCAAATTCCCTCGCAGTCCCCTTCCCCTCACAGCACCGACCCTCCGGACCGGACCCCCTTGTCATCATGGCACCAAACTCCCTCCCAGTCCCCTTCCCCTCACGGCACCGACCCCCGCCCCGCGCGGGCCCCTGGCGGTGCGGCCGGCAGCCCGCAGGTGGCGCCCTGCCTCGGCGGCCGCGGGCCCCGCGGGAAGATGGCGGCGCGGCTGTGGCTGTGTTACAGCCGAGCCGAGGGCGGCGCCGCGGCTGAACGAGGCTTTCGCTGGGAAATGGGACACGAGTGGATTCATGAGCGTTCCCCTAAAAAACAAATCTCCAGGAGTTCAAGGAACGCTCAGGCACAGCTCCCGCGTTACCCCTGGTGGAGCTGTGAAGGCATCAGCACCATTTGTCTGAGTAAAATAATGTCCCCTGAGGAGCCGTCAGTGGCAGAGACACAGCTGAGGGGACAGAAGGGGGACATCTCCACTCCTCTCCATCATCACCCCCTCATCCAGCTCCACCGTGGGGTGAAAGCATCCAAAAGGACCTTTTAATTTTCCTTACCCCATCAGGGGCCTGCCCATCTGGGCCATAAGGAGATTGAAGCTGTTCTACTGATGAAATATCCTATTTTGTTGCATCCTGGAGCAATGCTTGGCTGCTCCTCTTCTGGGGCCATGAGCGGTCCCCTTGGCTGCTCCTCACCTTCTTTCCAGCCCATCCACAGGACAGGCTGGGAGGTGAGGAACAGCTCCCCAACCGTGTGTGTGGGGATGGGGATGGGGATGGAGATGGAACCAAGAAAGCAGCCTTCACACAGGCATCGGAACACCTCTCTCCATCAGAAGCACAGCCCACAGGAAACCAGACAGGGCAAAATAAAAACCAGCCATTTCATGCGGTTAGTAAAGAACTGGGGATGCTCTGGCTGGGCTCCTTGTTTTGCTTCTAACATGGCCAGTGAATCCTTCCTCAATGCTTTTCAAAAGTGCTTTGACATCCTTCTCTGAAGGTCAGCACGGTGATGGCAAAAGCTCCTCAGGCTCCTGGGACTTGGCCCCTTCTGAGGACATTTCAGCAATAACGCACATGAGTTTGCATCAGAATGATGCAGAGCTCTTAGTGCTGAGAAATCAAAGCAAGAACAGCTCCAAAACACGATCTGCACACTGCAGTGTGTCAGCCCTCTGGCTGGGGTGAAAGTTTGGGTGAAATGAGGAGACAGTCAATAGCATGTGGTTCCTCACCCAGCATGTACCAAGAATGGCAAAATTAAATTTAAAAAAAAATGTAAGCAGAACATTCAGTTGCTGCTTCAGAATAATTTCCTGGGTTGTATTGACATTTCTACAGAGCTTTGCAGAAGCAGCTTCTCAGAGGATTTTACAGAGCCACACATGTCTTTAGCAGAGCTTGTACATCCCTTCTGCTCCAAGATGCAGGTTTGGAAGCGTGCTGCTTTCCTTGGAAAAGGAATAGGTTTCTCCAAGAGCAGGATAAAATTACTTGTATCTCAATGAAATAAACAGACTGTGCTTCAACAGTGTTATGTGTGTGTGTGAGCAAGCGCATCACAAATGAATAAAATACAAAAGCTCTCAGAAGAAAACAAGTTAATAAGATGCATAGGTTAAACACCAAACTTATCTGAGGGCCTTCCCGTGCAGCTGAGGAAGTCACCAAGGAGACCATATCTCAAAAGAACAGCTCCACAGCTATTTTTGAAGAACTTAGAAAATATCCTAACAGTCTTGCAGTAATTGTTCTCTTTGCTGTAACTAATTTTCAGTTAGTTTGTCTTCCAAAATCCAAGGAGGCCATTACACTATTTTGTTACATCTCCCAAGAGGCTGAAATCCTTAAAACTATGTTAGCTGATCATTCATCAAACCCTGTTTTACAGTATTTCTGGGGATTAATATTTATTAACAATACTTGAGTGTTTGTACAATTTCCCATTTTAGTACGTCAGAAGCAAGTAACACCAAATAGGGTAAGAATGAACTGACACAGAGGCTGTGCTGTTCCTGCCCCAAAATCTCATTCAGTTCTACCTGGACAGACTGAATACATCCCACCTGGTTCACACACACAGCTCTTCCACCCTCTATTTCTGACGTGCTTTAAAACTCTGTATCTTTTTGGCCATCAGCATTCCTGAACTGGAAATATTTTTCTGAGAAGATGCTGAGGAGCCATAGGAGCCTGTATGTCTGTGAGTCCCAACATCTTAAACTGCCCCAGGGAAGGTTTAGGTTCGACATTAGGAAGACTTTCTTCACGGAAAGGTGATTAGAATGGACTGCCCAAGGAGGTTTTGGAGTCGCCATCCCCGTAGATGTTTAAGGACAGACTGTATTGCCATGGTCTAGTTGACATGGTGGTGTTTGGTCACAGGTTGGACTCGATGAGGTCTTTTCCAGAAGGTGGTTCTGGACGCTGTGATCGAACTCCTCGGGAGCCACGGGTGGCTGCAGCCCGGTGTCGCTGCAGCCCGGTGTCACCGCAGCCCGGTGTCACCGCAGCCCAGTGTCACCGCAGCCCGGTGTCACCACAGCCCGGTGTCACCACAGCCCGGTGTCGCTCAGCCCGGTGTCACCGCAGCCACCCCCGCGTCAGCTCCCACCGCCGTCTGGCCACGCCCACAATGACATCATACACTATTGCCCCGCCCTTTGTTCGGGCCCCGCCTCCAGAAGGCGTGGTGGAGGCCGAAGCTCCGCCTCTCGCCCTCGTGGCGCGGGGCGGGGCGTGCGGCGCCTGCGCAGAGCGCGGAGCTGCAGTCGAGGCGCGGGCGCGGAGCCGGTGGCGGAGCCGCGGGACGGTGCGGGGCCCCCGCCGCCCTCAGGGCGAATCGGGCATGAAGCGACGGCTGCCGGCTGCAGACGCCGGGCTGGGCATTGAAATGCGCTGCCTGCCGCACTAAGGCGGCGACGAGCCCCGAGGCGAACCGAGGCGGCGCGGCGGGCCGAGTCCGAGACGAGCCCCGCGGCTGTTCGCGAGCGCGACTGAGGCGGCAGCTGCGGCTTCTGCCGGCAGCCTCCCCTGGGCTGGCGAGGGGCTGCGCGGGGAGGGGGCCACGGCACCGCCCCCGCCTCCTCCCCTCCCCTCGCCCGGCCGGAGCTCCCCCGCGGCGGCGGGCGGGCGGTATGAGCGCGGCGCTCTGAGGGACCGGCCGAGCTCGGCTTCCCCCGAGCAGCCTCCCCTGGGAGCCGCGGCGGCAGATCGGACTCGGCTGGGACCTGCCATGACTCCCCTGGCTCCTCCCATGGCATGAGCCCGTGCTCTCCTCCCCGCTCCGCCTGCTTTTGGTCTCTCTCCGCTCCCGGGCTGTCAGATGGGATAGGACACACCCGGGCGTGCGGGGCTCGACGCTGCCGGGGGGGAGCGGCGGAGGCAACCGGTGACGGCCGTCGGCTCGCCTGGGCTCGAAGATGAGCTGGCGGTGGGCTCGCCAGCACTGGAACGGCGGCTCCTCCGTGCTGCTGCTGCTGCCGCTGCTGCTGTGCCACGGCCGGGTCCGGCCGGCCGGCGCCGACAACGCCAGCCAGGCGTACTACACCGCGCTCATCAACGTGACCGTGCTGAGCCCCGAGCGCGGCGGCCCCACGCTGCTGCGGATCGACCGCGGCCGCTACGGGCAGGACTCCCCGAAGGTGGAGGTCAAGGGGCTGCTGGTGACTCCCGTCCCTATCAACGGAGGTAACGCTTCCCTCGCTCGCTGCCGGGTGGTTGGTCCTTGCCTGGGCTCGGCAGGCTTTCCTAGAGAGCTCTGACAGACGAGGAGGAAGAGCTTGCCCAGAGGGAAATAAAATAAATCCGTGATCTGAGAGTGTTGGCTTGAATATCGGCTCAGCAAAGCATAGTGTGCTTTCCAGCATGGATCCCAGTAGATTTAGTGCATTCAGCGGTGAAGATGTTATTCCTTAACTAATTACAGAGAGTGTAGCGATAGTTGACAGTATTTGGTTACAGCGTTGCCTTGAATCTCAGAACAGCTGCATAGCCATCTCGCTCTGCATCTGGATAGCTTTGCAACTGCATGAAGTCACAGGTTTTCAGTGTGCAATTCCTAAAAACACTGTTTAAGCTGCCCATCAAGGCTTTGAAGGACTGAAGCTACTAAGCTGTTGCTCTTATATAGCCTGCCCGAAATGCGGTTGCTTGCAGTACTGAACACTGGCTAGAGTGTCGAAATCAGTTTTCTTTTAATTAAACAAAGCCATTGTCCATCAGTTTTTCTTTTGATATATGCTGGGGTTTATAGAGAATGGTAATTTGAACAGCTTAGAGTATTGTTATGATTTTTGCCTGAAGTGAAACCAGTATCTTCAGTAATAGTGATGTAGTTTTAGTAGTATCTTATTTTGAAAATACATTCTTGACATTATCTAAACTGCCATCTTGAAGAAATGGACCACTTGATGGAATACAGTGGTCCCAACCTGCCTCCTGGACAGTAAACATCTGAATAATGTATTAAGTGAAATATTGTAGTCAGTTAAAACTAGAGTCTTAAGTGGTGAATACTAAGAGTGTTTTAGAAGAATTGATAGCACAAAACTACTGTGTTATTAGAAGCTTTAGAGAATTTGCCAAATCTTAAGATCAGGAAAATACTTTGATGCTTCTTCAGAGCAAATGCATTCTGCCAGGCAGCCTCTGTCAGCTGCTGGTCGGGATGGATCAGGTTGTGCCTCAGCAGGTGCTTGCCAGTCTCAATGAAGCTCTGCAAAATATAACTAGAATATATTATGGAGTACATTTTGGGGAGGAAGGGTGAGGAAGCAGAAGTTGTTGAGGAAGTCTGCTCTAAAATGATTTTTATTTGTACTTCAAATCCTGTCCATCAGCTAACATTAAATATGTTGTAGTCGTTGTGCTTCCTGATATTCTTCACATCCCCACACAGCCCCCTTGAAATCAGGAGTCTGTCCTGAAAGTTTTAGGCATGTAAACACACTGCTACTGCAAGTAGTATTTTAACAGGTTTTTAAAGGTATCAAAGCACTTTTTTTTTTTGTTTTGAGCTGTGTTATTTGTCAGGAAAAACTTCTGATACTAATTTCTTTTAATCTGCCTCTGTAACTTTTTCTGCTTTCTTTTGATATGCCTTTACTAAGGTGCAATTTAAACACTGAGGGAGGCTTTGACAGCATTTTCACAAGCAGCTGATAATGAGAAGAGCTAAATAAAATTATGAGCAGTCTATAAACAGTATTTTTATACCTACTGCTAAGTACTATGATGAATAACTTTCTTAAGAAAGCACAGCAGGAAGTGTGAAAATGTCAGACCTGACATGGTTTGACATAGTGCAGTGGTTAAAACTCTGTTATCAGTTTTGGGGGAAATTCAGTTTTGCTCTTCTGTTTCATAACAGACAGCTTAAAGCAAGCACAACAGCAGTTGTTTTCCTTATTCTTAGATACTCTCAATTGTTCTGTGTAGATTGTTATATATTTACATTTTATTTGAATTTTGCTGATGTGCCTGTGGTTTAAAAGCGTTTCATTTAGTAAGGAGGATTGGAATATTTTATGCTTTTAGTTAAGCTGTTCTTGAACATCTGCTTTTTTATATTCAGATTTGATAAAAGATGATGCAGCCTTACTGAAAGTAATTGCTTTCATGTTTTTTTAATCAGCCTGTTAATATTGCTGGTGAACTTGTTTGCAAAATTTTTTCTAATAGCTCTAAACATGAGTAGCTGCCAGCCACTGCTTAGAGCAGTAAATGCTGTTCCCCAGTTTTCATGTATCCTCAGAAGAAAATGACTCTACAATTGTTAGCAGCTTTATTTGAAGGTACCTTGAATTTGAAACTGCTGTGATGTCAAGCATTCACCCATTTATGGGCTATCTTTGAAATTTTCACAAGTGTGGGTGATCTGTTAGCACCTTGATGGCATGGACTGTTTTAGAGCTGAAGTGTCCTTAATTTCACATTTTTTGCATGCTCTGTGAAGAATCATAGAATCACAGAATGGTTTGGTTTGGAAGGGACTTTGAAGATGATAAAGTTCCAACTCCCCTGCTGTGGGCAGAGATGCTTTCCACTGGACCAGGCTGCCCAAAGCCCTGTTCAGCCTGGCCTTGAACACTTCCAGGAATGGGGCATCTTATCACATCCCTTACTCATTGCCTGCAGGGAAAGAAATGAGTTTACTAATTCAGGATTCAGGGCCAATGATCTGCTGCTGACCGCACAAAATTTGTAATTTTAAGCGTTTTGTGGTGGTTTTGACTTCTATTCTTGAATGCCTAATATTTTATGTACTGCTTTTTGAAGATGCCAGCTCCATGTGGTCAGCCATCCTTTAAATCTCTGTGCAGCATGATAGGCAATCACTTCTCCTGTTTCTTTAGCAGGATTTCTCTAATGGAATTCAACCTTGTCATGTTAATACATGTATTAAAACCCTTTCTGTGTTCTTTTTATAGGGCTTGCATGAAATTGATAGGGGCTTTCAAAGGCAGTGCTCCCCTGGGAGTGGGGTGGCAGTAACTGGCGTGACCGCCTGTGAATGTGACTTGTGAAAGTGCAGCTCCAGCGAGCTCTTGGTCACAGTTGGCTGCTGCCTGTACATTCAGCAGCTGTGTGGGGTTTTTTTTCCAAGCACATTAAATGCATGATAGCAGCATAGTTTCTTTATTAATCTCTCTTCCGTTCTTCTGCTTTGAGTTGCTTTTCTTACCTCCTCTAACTTGTTCATCTCTTGTCGTGACTTAATTTTTGATTAGAAGAGCATTTTAAACCATTGCTGCACATGAATGCTTGCAGATTCCAAAAAAGCCCTCCTTTTGTTGTGCATGGAAGGATAAAAGTGAAATGTGTCTTCACAGCTTGATGCAGATTTTCTATAATTTAGTTCAGGTTTATAGTATTCCTTTAGTGAGGTTCCAGAATACTTCTCAGTCCCTTACTCTGTTATTTGTGACTTTGTGTAACCAGACATTTTCAGAGAATCGTAGAGTGGTTTGGGTTGGAAAGGACCTTAAAGATTGTCTAGTTCCAAGCCCCTTGGCTTGAGAAGGGACACCCTCCTCAACCAGTTTGGTCAAAGCCTTGTTCATCCTGGCCTTGAACACTTCCAGGTCCTTTCAGCCCAGTCCTCTCCCAGCAGCTGCCTGAGTGCTCCTGGATGTCTGTACATGCACCCTGCAAGTGTTCAGCCCTGTGCCACTCCAGTGACCTGTGCTTTTACTCATCTTTGCTACTGGGTGCCTGACCCCAGTTGTGGTGCAGACCTTTAAGTGTCATGGATATTCCCCTTGCCATGGCAAACCAAGCTAGAAGCCACTGAATACTCACCTTAATGGTTCTTGGGAGAAACTGCAGTGCTTTGTGGCTTAATTCCCTCAAAAACGTTCTCCATGGGGAGCAGGACTCTTTGTGGCTGTTGAATCTGGGTTATTGCTTTTGGATTCCAGTGTGAGGACTGGAAATTCAATTTTGTGGGCTCTGAAGAGTCCCCTTGCAGGACTTGCTGGGAGGGAAGGTTTTGTGCACCTTGGTTGGCTTGGGAAGCAGGCAGGATGACCAGGACTGGCAATGGAGCTGATAGGAAGGGAAATTGCAGCAGAGTCAAACTTGAAATGTTAAATTCACTGAGCCAGTAGGTCAGGAATGAGTGGGTGAGGAGGGGGTGGAAAGGGATGGAGCCTAAAGGGCTTGTAGGGAGGTGGTGGTTGTACAAAAGCTGCTTTGGAGAAAGGGCTCACAGAAAGGAGAGCTCTCCAAAGGGATTTAAGGGTCGGGGCTTGGCAAGGAGACTGGGAATGTGAGGAAAAACATATGTTAGAAAAAGGTGAAAGTGTGGAAGAAATATTGGCTCAGTGTTAGGAAGGAGGTATATCTTGTGCATAGTGCTGTAACTACAGCATTCTGTAGCATCTGGCACTTCATAAACATGTTGTGTGAACAAGTTTTAGCTACAGAAGGTTTGAAATGCCAGTTTCCTGGTAAGTGTGGAGCTTTAGACAGCATTCAGACAGAAATTCTGGCCCAGAATCCAAACCAGTATGGCTTATGAAAATGCAGCAAGCAAATATATCAGTAGAGTAGGGGAAGAAGGATCCTGTAACATGCTTCTGTCCTTCGTGATTGATCTTTGTATTCAGCTTAATTAGCAGTCATTAATTGATAGCAAAAGTGGAGGTTATATATTGGAGTATATAGCCATAATTGTAGAATACTTACTGAGCTAACAAGATTAAATCTGAACTATTATAGGACTCTTCTAAGCTTCAGTGATTTTCTTTTGTTTAACTTCCTCCTGAAACCAGATTACCTCTTATTCAAAGAGTTTCTTTTCATACTAAAGCCAGCTTTAGTCAAAGCAATTACCTGAAAGAGCTGTTGAAAGGAAAATGTTGCTGTACATAACTCATTGATTCAATGGCACCACCTTATAAAGTAAAAATTATGACTGGCATGAATAAGGGCTATATTGATAGTAATACCAGTAGTAATGCATGGAAAGAAAATATGTCCATTGCATGTATTAAGCCCTAATGGGATAGAAAATAACCAGTACCATTCCTTGAAATAATCCATCAGCACTGCTGAGTTGCCTCTGTGAATTTCCCAGGTGAATTCCTTTTCTGGAAATTTTATCACAGGATTATAATTAATGTGTTGCACAAAGCTGTCTTGTTTTACCAGTCAGGTGTTCCACATAGCACCTACCTGGGCAGCAGAGCTGTAGGGAGGGAATGCTTTGGGGTGCAGCCTGCATGGCCCTGCACCTTCCTGTGTTCCTCTGTGGTTTCTGTACCAACAAGCCTCTTGATGTGCTGTCCCTCAAAATACTGGTGGTGTCTCTCCAGCTATTGTATTACAGTGATTGAAGGTCAGACTTTAAAATGATTTCTGTATGGGTAGCTGAGACAGACCAGCTCTGGCAACTGGTGCTGGATTTACAGAGTACAGTATTAGCTAAGATGAAATCAATAGCAAGATATCTGACCTTTTGAGGGAAAAAAAAAAAAAAAAAGAAAGGAAAAAAAGCCCTGCATGGAATCAAATGGTTAATGCACAGAGAGTGGGATATTTCTGTGAAAAGGGGACAAAGTCTGATAACAGCCAGTGCAGCCACCTTGGCTGAAGTGGGGGTGTCACAGTTTTGTTCAAAGCTGTGCAACAGCAGCAGGAACACAGTGTGAGAAAGAGCAAACCCAGGCACAGGTCAGAACTAGGGGACAGTCTGCATTCAGACAGGTGTGCACTTGTGACAAAGCTGCTGGGAGCTGCCCTTTTTGTTTCGTTTTTGCTCCACAAAATGGCTCCCCTTCCTATAGGGAGAAGGCTAAAACATGGTCAAGCAATTGGAAAAGGAAGGTGCTGTGAGCTTGCCACTACTTCTTCAGTAGCTGAGGAACCTTGGTTGGATCCAATGCATCATTAACTATTTTTTCCCATGAATCCCTAAAATGCTTTCACAAACCTTAGTCCTTCAGCAGAAAGGGGTCTTGAATTATAAAAAATGCTTAAAGAACATCAGTTCTACAAATTGAGTGGCCCTGTGTATTTTGCAAAAGAAACTGAAGCTCTCCTAAAGCAAAAACAAACATGAGCCTAATGGTAGGTACTTAAATCACAGCTGATTCTTCTGTAAAGAGGCTCTTCTGAGGTGTTGGGACTTATTTTAGGAAGGGAGATATTTACAACAACATTGTACATAGCTCTTTAACCCAGCAGGCTGCCACTTCTAAACCTTCTAAACCAGAAAATTGGGGTTTTGCCAGCACATGATGCATAGATAAACAGAGAGACAGGCAGGGTAAATAGTTTATATTTCAAACAAGCCAGAACAGTAGCACACCTATAGGGAAACTTACTTAAATGGCTTTCTGTATGCTTATATCCTCTGAGCTTCCATGAGTAGCTTCTGATCATATCTTTCTCTTTGCAAGTGATTTGTTTTAGAATAATTTAATATGAAGTTGCTTTTCATTCTTGCAAGTAACATCAGTTTTGGGCCTCACACTGCAAAAAAAACCACTGAGATAGTGGAACATGTGCAGAGAAGGACAAAGGAGCTGGGGAAGGGGCTGAAGCACAGGTCTGATGAGGAGAGGCTGAGGGAGATGCAGAAAAGGAGGTTCAGAGAGGATCTTGCTGACTAAAGCTCCCTGACAGGAGGGTGGAGCCAGGTGGTGTTCAGCCTCTTCTCCCAGGTAGCACAGTGAGGGGAAACTGCCTCAAGCTGTGCCTGGAGGGAGTTAGATTCAATATTGGGAAAAATTTCATCACTAAAAGAATTGTCAAGTGCTGAACCAGACTGCCCAGGGCAGTGGTCGAGTCACCATACCTGGAGGGATTTAAAAGTCTTGTAAATGTGCTACTCAGGAACGTGGTTTAGTGTTGATCACAACAGTGCCAGATTACTGCTTGGACTCGATGATCTAAAGGTCTTTTCCAGCCCGAACAATTCTGTGATCATCCAGGTAATGCTTGCAGCCCGTGTGTTGTTGATTCCAGCTGAACTTTGGATAGCAGATCATCGAGGGCAGGGTAGAGGGGAGTGGCAGAGGTGATTCTGGCTGACCCTGTTTGTGTGTGTCCCCTCCAGTGCCCACTGATGTCCCTGACACCTGAACTTATCAGAGGATATTTTCTTGTAACCATCTCACTCTTCTAGAAGGGTGACTGTGATTTTAAGATTTCCATGCTTTCTGGAGTATCTTCAGTCTATTGAAAAGACAAGCAGAACACCCCACATTTTTCGCTATTGTTTCTGAATTTTATTTAGTTAAAAGTGAAAAGATTACTTAACATTTGTGTGGTGTAATAGAATGCTAATGCAGAGAAAAGTGGGTTGTGACTTTTTATTAAATCTCAAGTGACTTGCAGACAGTTCAGATTTATCTAAACCAACCAAATTTTCCTCAGTGTTTTTGCATTACTTAAATAGTACTGAGCTAATGTTGTCAGCTGTTAAATTTTCATCAGGATATACTGAAGACACCTCGTCAGGAATAACATGCTGTAAGCATTTGAGTGGTGTTTGTTGGTCTATATCTGGAAAGCTTTAATCTCTTAATATCTTGTTTCCTAATTCTTTTCCTTTATCCAGTAACATTTCATAGCTCTGTCCACAGCTGAGAGAGACTTTGATCTCTACTGTGGTAGAAAATTTTGTACTGCTTTTCCCACCAATGCAGTTTCTGTTATCTCTCACAGCTTTTTCTGTTGCTTTTTAAGCTAAAAATTTTCAAGCATACAAATTTCAAGGTGCCTGTATGAATTTGCAGAATGCTTCTTCCTCATTCAAGGCGCTCTTTGTTGCTTTTATGGTTTTTTCACTGTAATAACTCAACTGTGGCCATTTTCGTTTTCACTTCATATTTTAGTTTTGATCATGATTGTACTGAAGGAAACAGTCCATAATATCTGGGATTGCTGTTTTTAATATTCCCATATATTTTAGGTAAATTTATGTTTGCCTTGTGTCCACTTTCAGAGTTATTTTTGGCTGTTTGAGGGGATTCTGTGGAATTGTGGCCATTTAGAAAATGGTATTTTCCAACAGATGTATCATACCTGAAATTCTTGAACATGATTTCATGGGAGAAGGATGGGATTTTTCACTTTCAAGGCTTTAGGAACTTCCTATCACAATCTGCTAGTGCTTTCCCCCTTCCATGTTTATGAGTGGAAATGTTCAGAGCAAGGGGGAGTCGTGCATTAAACAGTTTTTGTCATAACAGAGGGCCAAAAGGTTGATGGCACACGTGCTGTGTCGTGATTCTTTGTTTTCAAAAAGGACTGTAATTCCTTTCAAAAGTACATACTGTTTTCAAGTTTAAGATTACAGAGACAAGCTGCAAAAGTGCAGTGGGCATTAATTTGCCCTTGTGTGATTGTTGGTGTTTGTGATGGCCATCACCAGTGCTGCAAAACACGTGTGGATCAGTGCTAGCTAGCAGTTTCCACAAGGATTGGAGTAATGATGTCAGGGTAATGGAAGAAAACACTCTATAAAACTTGGCTTCAGGCATCTGTATTTCAGATTTTCCCTGATGCCTGGATGAAACAAAAATACAGCAAATAGCCCTCCATGTCTGAGATGTCTAATACAGGCTTGAAAAACAATTGTGAAAAGGATGTGCTGGTATCTGGCTCCCCACCCTCCTTCCAGGGGAACAGGGAGAGGCACTTCTTGTCCAAATTAAGAGATGCAATGACTTCCTGTGTGTCTGCACAGTATAGATTCATCTGCACTAGCTTTCTTCAGGCAGGCAGAAGATTTTCTTTGTTTCAGAAAACATCTTTAGCTCTTTGAATCTCCTTTGTTACAGATTTTAACCTCAGCTATGTTAAACTGAGAGTGTTTAAAAAGACCTTTTGTTTCCAGCTAATATATTTTTTGGTGGTAGATTATTTTGCTGAAATCTCATAGTTGTGCTGAACTCACTTCTTGAAAAGGAAAAAAATTATGGGAGACTTTTGCTCTTATTTGCTCTTACATTGCAGAACTGTAATGTTTTCTGAGCTATTATGCAAATAGATTGGTTTTTTGTCTTGGAAAAAAAATCACTGTTTATCCCAACTATTTTTAGTAGCCAAAGATTATTATACTCTTGGCATTCAAAAGGATAAATATATTTGCATTATAAACTATTGTTGGCTCTAAATGAAAATCCTTTAATGATATGACCAGTGTGTCAGACTAAACTGTGTTTGCAGTTGTGCAGACAGATCTGTCTTTCATTGGTTTCAGCTGCTGGGAAGTTCCTTCTGCCTTGGGTTTTGTGTCTTTTGTACACAGCTCTGTGGCTTTGGGTTGTTCCAGGATATGTTACACCATCAGAAGGGACAAAAGAGCTTTGCACACTGTTGAATTCAGACATCTGGCATTTGCCATTTCTGTTACTCTTCCTTTATACCATCTATACCTGTTTAGCTGACAAGTGCACTGTGTTTGCAAACCCATTTGTTTCTCTATGAATTTGAATACATTTCCTTGTAGACAAAATGTGCATATGTAAAAAGCTGATGTTGGCAGCTGGGGTTTTACAAGATCAGCTTTTAATGTTGTCCTTTCTTACAGTAGCCTGCACATGGCAGATAACTCTGAAATCTTGTTTTCACAACCTGCTTTGTTTAGTTGTACTTCCCACTGCAGTGATCTTTGTGGCTGCATTAGGAAGAAAAAAAAGACTTGTACTCCCCAGAATGACTGATAAACAGCTGTTTTGTAAATGCCTATAGCAGATGAACCATATTCTAATGTTTTTCAGCCTCTAGGCAGGTATTGATTTGAATGTGAATTCATTATTCTAGCTGCACTGGAGTTAAAAATAGCTTGTGTTAGTGAGCCTAATTCTTGGGCACATAGTCACAGCTTTCAATGCATGAGACTTCTTTTTTTAAAATCTTATTTTCATAAGAATATGGTTATCTTTAGACTTTCTTCACAAGAGAATAGTGGCTTCCTAGTGCATAACATTTAAGTACTTCAGCAGTTTGGAATTAGGATTTTTCTTTTTTTCTTTGTTATGCCTGTGTAAATTTGTTTCCCATTTCAGTTGCAGATCGTCTGGGCTGTGACCCTCGAACACGTTTCCAGGTGCCACCAAACACCAAGCAGTGGATTGCTTTACTACAGAGAGGAAATTGTACATTCAAAGAGAAAATACTGCGGGCAGCTTCACATAATGCCACAGCTGTGGTCATTTACAACAATGTATCCAGTGAAGAACCTGTCACAATGACTCATCAAGGTAAATAAAATGTAATCCCCTTCACTGTAATACTTTTGCCATATAAACTATTGCTAAAGAGCTCTTGGCATTGGAGAGATGGTATTGGAAGTAGCCATTCTCTAATGGTATTTGCATGTATGCAATATAGTGAAATAAGCCAATAATTCTGCAAAGTTATTTTCCTTTAGCATTCATTTATCCAATGAGGAACACTTTCCTCTGCAGTGAGGATGTGGGTGTGTTGGAGGGAGGAAATGCCTGTAAGAGCTGAGGAGCAATCTTTCAAACCTTTCTGCAGAAGAGAAGCTAACGTACAGATAAAATGGGAGAGCTAGAATTTTACAAAGCATCTGAGCCTGAAGAATCCTTAGCAGCATGTCTTCAACCCACTGCTCTGGTGGGGACCTTCAAATGTTAACAGCTGTGTTTTGGGATCTGAGCTTGCATGCTTTTTTGATGACAGTTTACAGAGGATTCTCTTTCTACAGTGGAAGTCTGAGTGCCATGCAGGAATCAACAAATCAACGATTTGGATTTGCCTCTGTAAATTGTCCAGAATAATGCTGGAAGTCTGTTTTTCTAGAGACTTCTCTTGTTTTACAGATGCCTATGTGTAAAATTTTACTGTTCCTTGTGACTTACTTTTGTTGCTGGAAGCTTCATGTGTAAACATTTTCCTTGGTTAAATTTATTTTTGCAATTCTGATAACTACCTTTTTCATTTTCCAGAAGATTTCCTCTTTTTGGAACTATTTAGCTTAATCAGAAAAGGCATTTCTCTATATTTGGTGGTGGTACTGCTGGCTGATTTTTTTGTTAGGATATTTTCAGTCTCTTTTAGCATAGGGGGTTGCTTGGAAACTAGAATTTCTTAATTATTGCTCTGCATATTGTCACACAACTAGAACTGAATTCCTTGACTAAAGAAATGCTATGGTTCTTTCTTTCTTTTTTTAACAAGGAAAATGTTAAAGAGGTTTGACCTTCCCAACTCTGTATCACAGGAATTTTGCAGGAGGATTTTGACCTCCATGTAGCAATTCAAAGCCTGTTGACAATTGATTTTTATCTCAGGTACCTTGCTTAGACATTTTTATAAGCAATCTGCAGGTGAGAAGTCCCATATTCTAATGAAACATTTTTTGCCAGCTTCCTCGTTTTTGTTTTGGGTTTTGTTTTTTTTTTAATATCCCCCATTTCTCTCTGCAGTTATAGTGCTCTCTTAAACTTTTTACTCTGGACTCTTTGAACTACCTCTAAGAGTATTTATATAAATATGCTCTATTTAGCAATGCTTGTAGTTTTCCTGTGGTCTGGAACATCTCAGTGTGTGAGGAAAAAGGCTACTGATACAGCTTTAGCATTGTTGGCTCTATTACATGTTAAATTATATAATGAGTTTGATTATAACTTTAATACCCTCTTTCTCATAATGCTGTGTAGATTTGGCAGTTGCTTTACAGCACTAAGATGGGGTCTGTCTTTTATTAGGAAATCCTTGTTCACTCGCTGTTTCAGCTCAGAAGATCAGTGTGTTGACTTTGAAACTTTATCAATAGGCCCAGTAGTTCTGGTAGGTTGAAATACCATCTAAGATGTAAAATCTGAGAACTGCAGCTGGTAAAAGAGTGTCTTGTAAGGTAGCCAGGCAGCTGTTTGGGTAGTTGATATTTGGAGAAAAGACCAATACTGTCTTCAGCATGTTGAATTCCAAATATTTACTCTTACTTATGGCAAACTTTGAAAAAAATGCAGTGCTGGAGATGATGCATATTTTAGCTTTGTGTATTTGAAATATTGGGGTTTAGGTGCATGTGCTCAGTAAACTCTGGGATCTGCTCTGGTTTGGGCTGAAGGCTCTATCTCAAAATTAATGTTGGACTTGAAGTGTTCAAACTACATGGCAGGCTAAAAGTAATTTTTTAGAACTGAAGTAGCACCTGGAATGAAGAGAAATGTTGCTCCACTGCCTTTGTTTTGATTGTTATGGACATGTGAGGGATTTCCTCAGCAATCACTTTGCAGAGCTTCCTGCAGATAACTTCCTGGTGGGCTGATGGAGGAACTGTAATTGTGTGTAATTGAGAGGTAGCCTAGTCCTTTGGTGTTAGCCTCAGTACAGGGAGGGTTTGGAATCCAGCATTCCCCTTCTTGAGAGTTATTCCAGGGGGGAGACAGATTCCTGAACCTCTGCTTACAGGATGAGTCTTTTCTAACACTGTGTAAAGCAGATCTGCACATATTCAAGCCATTCCCTGGTGTTCCTTTTTCTGCCTTTTGAACTACAGACTGCTTGTGTGCTTTTTAGGTGGTGAACAGTCATCTCAGAGGTCTCTTCCAACCTAATTGATTCTGTGTGATCAGCTGATTAGATATTCCAGTGCACTACCTCACTTCTCTTTAGTGTTTTCTGTCCCTAAAGGTTGGGAGGAGCTGACCCTGTGTATTTGAGAGCTGTTCTGCACTGATTAAGTTCATGTGTTGGAGCTGATAGCAGGTGAGGATGGAGGTGAGCCACCAAGCTGGTGTTAGCTCCATAGGATGTCTATTGCTGTGCAGTATTCCTCTTTTCTTTAAAAATACAGGCTTCACAAAACAATTTGGCAGCTGTGTTGATGACCAAGTTGATGACTCTATATTTTCTTTCCATAGACCAAGGAGAAACTAGACCTTGTGTTATTTTATATTTTATATATGTAACATAATCTTTGTACTGCTCTGTATTAAGCTTTAGAAATATTCTGTCTTCCTGGTGAAGCAGGGAGGAAAGCAGCAACTGCTTATAATGCACACTATGAGCTGCAAGCTTTCTTGCTTGGATATTTCCATGAATTCCAATCACCCTCTTAGACAGTGTCTGTGGTAAAAATAAATAACACATTACACAGATTTTTGTGTGTTGCCCACCTGCAGAGAGGTGATTCCCTGTGAAAAGAGCTTTGGAAGCACTTTTCACCTGTAGGATTAATATTTTATCCAAGCTATTTTATGCTTGAATACACATTTGAAAATTTTATTCTTATGGAAATTTGTTCATACTGAAAATGTTACTTAGCAGAATGGCAATTCCTTCTGGTGGCTGGATAACAACTGTCACTCTGCAATCAGTCTATCATCTCTGTGTCAAATGAACACTTTCTGCTCTAATAGCAGAATTTGCTTTCTCTTGTGTCATAGTCCACCAAGTCTGTGCCCCTTCATTTTCACCTTTGAGTTTTAAAGTAGGTAATGACCTTCAGGAATTGGTCAGCTTTTTTTTATAAATACCTGTACTTCTGTTGATGCTATTTGCAAGATTATTTTCTTTCCTTTGTGCATATCCTTGTATATGTCAGTGTATAGTTATTTTGCACAATCCTGTAGATGTCTTCTATCAGCCTAAGCAAAGGACACCCTTCCCAGCATAGGTTATGTTAGACCATGACATCACTGGCAGGAAGGCAGTTTTATGAGTGGTTTTGCTTGCTGCTTCTGTTAAAGCAAAACTGATGCTGTCTAATGTAAAAAAGAGCCTGTGTGGTGAAGAAAATATGTGGTAGCTGTCTCCTTTATAAGCAGTTATGGGAAAAGGAAAAAAATTCAGGTTAAATAACATTTGGATTTTTTTTTGTTTGTGTGTGGTAGAGACAATCCTATTAAGTACAAAATACTTAAACATGGGGAGGTTGGAACTGGGTAATTTTTAAGATCCCTTCCAAGCCATTCTATAATTTTATGATACTGAATTTCTGTCTTTAAAATCTAGACTTTTATTTTGATTTATAGAGAAGAATATATTCCAAACAAGCCTTTAAAGTTCAAATTTCCTACTAAGAATTTATGGAAAAATATAGACAGAAAAAGAGAAACACATATAAAAGACATGAAAAGAAATATAAAAGAAATGAAGTTGCTGGATTCCAGTAATCATGGTTTATCAGCATGTAAAAAATTCCAGAAGTTTATAAACAGCTTTATCGGATACAGGTAAATCTTTTAAGATCTTTTGAACCAAGATGCAGACATATCATCAAGATCAGTCCTCATTGCTCTTCTAAAGAATCACCTCATTAATTTTCTGGAGGAAGGTGTTTCTGTTCCATGGTGAGCACAGGTGACATTCTCCTGCCATGGCACTGTGCAAGAGCTGTCCAAAATGGGCTCCCAGACACAGGTCTCTTCCAAGGGAAGGATTTTTCATGGCCCTCTGTTTGCTTAAAAAGCACACTGGTGTGGGAAGGAAGGGCTGTGCTTGCTTTGAACTGTGCTAAATCTGCCTGTATGTTCTGTGGGTTGTTTTGGGTCAGTGGGTCAGAGGCAGGAGGGACAGGAAGCAATTTGAAGTTGTTGCCACCTAATGGCTGTTCCCCGTTCTTGCCCTCATTCCTAGTGGGTACAACAGAGCTGGCAGCCGAGGTGCCACTGTCCTCTGTTGTGGCACTGATCCCTGAGCACCTCATCTTTTAACTCTGCTGCTTGCCTTTTTCTCACAAATGTCTCTTTATGTAACTCTCAGCTGAAGTGATGCATGAAAGCTCTGGTGGGGTGTGCTGCAGATTATCTTGCACAAATGTGTGCTGATGAATGTTTTAGCTCTACACCAAATCCACTTGCCCTGGATTACTGAGACCTACTTATAATCCACAGGTCCAAACTAATTTTATTTTATATTACCATATTGTTATTAAATTGTATTATTAGTAATTTATCTTAGACTATTAGTGAAAAAGAGCTGAGTCATTAAAGCTGAAGCCTTTATAAAAGGCAAAGTAATTAATAGTTTAAGTTTTGTTTACATCTATTTGATCATTTTTTGTTTATGTTTGCTAATTGAAAATATTGAGGATGAGTGTCAACAGCTTTGTTGTTGATCCCATTTCCCACTAGATTCCTTGGAGATGTATCAATGAGGCAAATCTGTCACACAGTAGATGGAGGTGTCTGGCACTTAAAGATGTGGAGTGTTTGGGGTGCTGATTGTGGGCCATAAGGAAGCCCTTGTCTCTTGAAGGCAATCCAGGGAAACCCCTTTACAGAGCCATCATAGCCTTGGTGCCTTGCAGAACTGCCTACCAGTGTTTCTGTGTCATACATGCCTCATCCACAACTGAAATAACAGCAGTCAGGCTCATTTTAACTCAGCCAGCTGAAAGGGTAATTAGTTCTGTGACTGTGAAAAGGCCCACGGGACTGTTAGTGACTGTAAGTAATTACATTCTTCTTCTTATCCAAAGTCTGAGCTGCAGCAGCAGAGTAATTCCCCATATCTATGGACTCAGTAGAACCAAATTTATGATACTAATCTATGAATATGCTATTTATAAATCTCTCAAAGTGTTTTGTAGTGTCCTTGGGTAAGGCTATCTTGCCATTTCTCTCTGGTGCTTTGCTGAATTTTTTTTTGAGTGACTATCCATGTCCAGATTGAGAGATGTGTACAGAAGTCTACAGAAGAAAATACATGAGCATGACAAACTGCCCTTTTTTAGAAATCCCTGGGTTTTTTAGCTGCACTATCCATTAGTGGAAATACAAACTGCTATCCAGAAATGGCAAAATGTAAGCCACCTGCTAGCACTGGTCACACTATGGAATGCAAGAGACAGTTACCAAAATCCAAGTGTGTCTTACATTGATGAATGGGTCAGTGAGGTCTACACTGCATTAATACTATTGAGGAATCAAGAATGTAACACTGTAACAGATTTTGGACATTGTTTAGAAGTATAGAAAGTGAAAAAAAGCTGTTTTCAAATCAGCAAAAATATCTTCTGAAGATAGGCAGACATAGATATTTCAGAAATGTGTTAAGCTGTGACACATTTTTTTCAGTGGTGTGTAATGTGTTAGGATTACCCCATTTCCCTAGTCAAAACTTAGTGATCCTTCAGCTTTTTATTCATTTGCATTTGTTCAAGGTTTGAATGTAAAATTGGGTCTCCTTTGCTAGCATACTAATACCTTAAGAATACAAGTATTAATGCCTTGAAAGAGACTGCAAATCAGTTTACTTGCCATAAACGTGGTTAAATGCCATGTAAAATGTGAGTAAAAGAAAAACAAAATCTCTGCACAGATTGTGTAAAGGGAATGATCAAGTGATACATTTCTTGTGCCAAGCTTTTTTTATTCTTCCAGCATTATTTAGGTGGAATGTCCATTTCCTTTAAGAAAGATAAAACTGTAGTGCAAGCAGATGCAAAGAAGCATTGCTAAGAAAATGTGAAATGTCTGTAAAGTCTCTGCAACATCTGTCTGCTTTTCCCATTCCTAGGCTTGGTTTTTCCTAGTGTAAAGAACCCAAAAGGTCACATGCACAAAAAGATATATATATATATATATATATTAATGTAATTCCCAGGAAATAAAAGTCCTTCCACAGAAAGGGAATATGTGATATATGTGGAATTATCACAGTGATTCAAAGGAGGGGAGCACAAGAAGCCCCAGGTCCCCAAACCCAGTGTCCTTGCTATTCTAAGGGAACTCTCCTGCAATTCAAATTCCAGGAGTTTATAAAGTCTCTCCCCTTTTTGGCCCAGCCATGGGTCTGTCCTCCTGCTGCCCATCAGAAGCATTGAAGTAGCATGTTTAAAGACTGGGCAGAGATTCTGGGACTCTAACAATAAAGAGGTGGGTGCATCTTGTTGCTTTATAGAGGATCCTAATTTTTCTAGCAGTGCTTAGTGTCATATGACTTGGGATGGAAGGTAGAGGAGCTCCTTGGGTGAGGAGGAAATGATCTTCAGAGAAGCCAAAGCCCAACACCTTTTGTACATTCTGATGTTGTGTTGGATCTTTGAGAGGCTTTGAGTGTTGGTTTTCTGCAGTGGGTTGGGTGTAGGACAGAGACAGCTTGACCTTGACAAGGCTGAGGAAATCAGGGGTGTGGCTCCCCAGCTCACGTGTATCAGCAGGATTTGGACTTGTGAATGAATCAGGATGTGGCTGTGACTACCTGTTTTAATTGCATGCAAATTCCTCCTTAAGAAACGTTTCCCTGAGTGTCAGAACAGAGCAATTGGGTTATGAAATAATGTGTCAGCAGTTGTCATCTAAATACAGCCCAACAGCTTTCTCAATTGATTTTGCTATTTGGTTCTCCTTTTAGGAACTCTTGGTCAGAGTAGATTATAAAGCTGATCAAAAATACAGCAAGGACATTATACTGAGGCATTGCTTCTTGTTTAATGAAGGAGGATGGGCTTATAAGTTTATTATTTATCACTTATGAACTTAATGTGCTACAGACTAGCACAACATGAATCTGATTAAGCTTTAATATTTGTTTTGAATTTAATTGTGTCACACCTATCTTTGCAAAGCTGCTCTTGCTGTTTCTGGTTTTCTAATCATAAGCCTCAATCAATGCCTGCTCTTCTTAAAGGAGCAGAGCTTTGTGATCCATCATGTCTGCAGTACAGCAGTGCCTGGCATGTTGCAAACACTGAAATGTGTGTAATCATGTTTAGAGGGCACAGAGCAGGACCCTCTCTACCTGACAGAGTGAAATCTGTTGAAATTCTTCTTGCTACAGAGAAGAGTTTTGAGTGTTCTTCAGATTCACATTGACAGTATTTCAAAGAAGCCTTTTCCTCGCTGAACTTGAAATATCTACTTCTTTGCCCTCTGGAGTTGAGAGAACTCAAGTTTTAATTTTAGAAGCTTTTTTATTTAGGTTGTTTTGCATAGGTTTGTGCAGCAAAGAGACTTGTGATTTCTGAAAATACCTGCTCAGTGTTTTGGGATAGAAGGTTGTTCCACTGGTTGTTTTTAACTGAGCACCTTGTAAAAGCCTGACTTTTGGGTAATAGTTTCAAATGCTGCTGCCCTTCATGATTTTTCTCATGGTAATTTAGTAAAATCTGTTCTGGTGTCTGAAACTACATAAAATAGGCATCCTAAACTAAATGTGTACATACAGGGAATAATTCAACATTTTCAATATTATTAAGGCAACAGGAAGACAAATGTTTTAAAATGCTACTAGTCTCATTTTAAAATTAATGTATATTCTTGGCATTAAATTCTTGTCTTGTTTAGAATGCAATAACTGTCAAATATTATGGTCTTTTTCTCTTTTCAGAAGTATTTGATTTGGGACATCTCAAATAACATATTCTACTCTTGAGATTGCTCATGTGTTGACAGCTTGGATATGCTCTTGTTTACTTTCTGATTAGATCAAAATAAAAATATGTGCAGCTAGACTGGTTTTAATGACTCTGAAGATATGCCAAGGCTCGTCCTCTTGGTGTCTGCTTTCCCATAAACCTGTTTAGAATGCAAGAATTATTCTTCACAACACATTGCTTTCTTTTGCATCAGACAAAAATGTTAAGGTACCTGATAAATGTGTGGGTTTCCCCACTGTTGTGCCATGGAATTTTTATTTGAAAACAGTTCTCCCCAAGCCTGCTTTTTCTAGCAGCACAGCTTTGCACACAGGTCAGATGCCTTTCCCTTACCCTTTATCTCACTGGTTCCATGGATTTTACCCTCTGTGGCTCAATTCCTTCCCTTGTAGAGGTGATCTTGATTCCACCTCTGCTCTCATGCAGCTCAGATGTCTTCTGGTGTCTTCACAAACCTCACAACTGGTCTCAAAATTTCATATACAGCCCTAGCTTTCATTAGTGTTTTCCTGCTTTCTTTGTAATTTTCTGGGATCCCAAATTCTGTTGGAATGGTTTCACTGTTAGTTGATGTTATTCCAAGAAATCTGTCACTCACAGTAATAGGACTGATCCCTTTCCTGGGTACTGAATAGTAGGTGTTGCTGTCATTTTCTTTCTGATACACTGCATTCAGAAATGCTTAGCACACAGCTGCAGGATTTTAACTGAAGAATAGAGAAGTAATAGAAGAGTAGGGAAGTCTGGTTTTTGAGGATGGGCAGTTCTATTTCCAATTACATGATGATAATGATGATCCTATTGCTGTACTCAGAAAGGCAGTAGCATTTCACTGTGTGAATCCATCTTTTAAGTGACTGTCTGGACCAATCTTTACCTTTATCAGGGAATGGGAAATTTGTGTTTTCTAAGGAAGTACTCTGAAATTTTCACCAGCAGAATTATTCAGGTAAATGTGCTATGTTTAGGTTTTTCAGAAAGAAGTGATGAAAGGACTCAGTTGTAGTTAAATTTTCTCTGCTATTTAAAGAGAGGACAGTATTCTTTCACAAGCATGAGATTAGTGCAGTCTGTGTGCTTCATGCTGTGTCTGCAGCATCAGCAGCCACTATCAGAGACTTATTGCAAGGACTTTAGCTTAAAATATCAGCCATTAGCAAATCACTGACCTTTGTTATGAACATCTGACTTAATCCTCAGTTCTCTGCAAACCTTGTTGCATCAAATCACAGTAGTTCAGTGCTTCTTGCAGGTGATCTGACACTTTGAACACTCGAGGTGGGATCTAAGGTTTTGCCCTCCCCATGTACAGAAGGCAGCTGGAGCATTGCAGCCCTGGTTGGCAGCTGCATTTTGCCAGGCTGCCATTCCCTGCACCTCCAGTGGATGTTGGGAGGATTGAAGGTGTCTGAATTCTGCTCTTTGAACCATCCCTATCTTCAGCTTCAGCCTGATATCCTGGACATAGTTAACCATATTTTAACCTTCAGATGAACATTTGGTAGTCAAGAATTAACAACAACAAGACGATAAAAAAACCTACCAAAAATTCCAATGCCAGAAAAGCACCACAGATATTTGCCTGTGATGACACTTGTAACATTTCTTTGAGATGACTTTTTATTGACTTTCTGAGCATGCTCTTTTAAAATTGCTAGGGGATGTGAATAGGTCAGTGAGAGAGCAAAGCAGTTTCCTTATGAGCTCTACAGGAAACTCCTGGATGTTGCTGGCTTTCCCATTGTCCTGTTTTTACTGTCTTCTAAGCTTTTAATTTTTTGTGACTTCTCCTCTCACAATGTAACATTACACAGATTTAATGATTAGTCACAACTTCATCCCTTTTCATACACAGAGTTGTATAACTATCCTAATTAAACATGCACATGGTAAAATTGCAAGCTAGAAAGAGCTGCCTGGGCTTGGATGATAGCAATTAAATGATTTATGTTTACAGACATCAATATTTATCTTATGCCTACCGTCTGTCCTAGCTTGTCATCTGTGGTTCCATGTGTAGTTCATTGGCTTTAGTAAGCAATCCAGATTCTTTTCTCTGGACACTGTGTTCTTGGCTGAGGAGAATATTGCTTTTCATAAGATCATGGAGTAAGACCATATTCTGAGTTTCACAAACACTCTTAGTCTTTCTGTCTTCACCTGAGGATTTTTTCTGCTAAAGTTTCAGAAATACAAGGTTTCAAGGTGCTTAAAATAAATGAGTCACTGTCTCCTCCTGCCCCCAATTGTTCTCAAACAGGGAGTTCTTGCTAAAATTATTTAGGGTGATGCCCCTGACAAAAATACGGATGAACCAAGTCCCAGTTTCCACTGAGCTTCAGTATGTTAAACAGACACAATTTATTTTTCTTTTCTGCAGTTCTCCTTGGCTCTGGTGGGGTCAGAAGCAGCAGTAGCACTTTGGCTGTTCCCAGTTGAGTCATTTGGAATGCAAATCACTTTGCAGTGATGCCAGAGGTTCCCATTGTGCTGGGCTTTATATAAAACCCGTGACAGATTGTCAGCTTTGTCACATTCCCTGGGCAGCAGGGAATAGGTAGAGCCTTCAGCTTTGGATTCAGATAGAGCTGGACTAGTATCAGAAGATCTTTGTCAGCTTTGCTTTGCAGATAACTATAAATCATGTTACAATATTACACTGAGTGCTTTAGCTTGATATTTTGATACTAACATAATTTCTCAGTGCAAATAAATTCCTACTGGGGAAGCTTAGCAGAACATGTGCTCTGGGGAATGCAGTCTTCCTGTACCCTTCCCTGCTTTTCTTCCCTGTCTGAACTAGATATGAAGAGCAGAAGTGAAGTCTGGGGAAAATATCAAGCAATATAAATTATCTGCTCTTGATGGATCTTGCACTATCTGAGCTGCAGGGATTTGGGGTTGCAGGAGCATGTGCTGCATCTAAATACAGGATCTTGCAGGAAGGATATCTCTTGTGCTGTAAAAATGTGCTGCAAGTCTGGGCAGGAACCATTTTCCCAACCAGACAAATAGGAATCTGGGTAGATGTCCATGAAAATAAAGCTAGTGATGGACTTTTACTCTAAGATTTGCTGGCTATTAAATATCTTGGTTGCTTTTGCATGAAACCAAACTTGGTACTGAAGTGTCTCTTGAGAGCTGGATTAAAGTTGATCTTGTGTGAATCTGTGCTATACTAGAGATTAAATGCATTGTGTTGAGTTTTCATTGCTATTCAAAGCTTTTGAATTACTGTGGCACTGTTTCAAAAATATTCAGAAGGAAACACTTTCTTTTCCTATTCAGTCCCATGTTAGCAGGACAAGGCCTGAATGACTTTGTCATTTCAATTTTAAATAAAGTTTAAATTTCTAGAGGAAAGAAATTTGAGGGCTGTGGAAGGTTGGTTTTTTTTTTCAATTATTGTGAAAATTTTAATTTCTGATATTATCAGTTTTGATTCTTTTGAGTAGTTCTGTCAGCACAATCCACCAGCCTTAGTGAACTTAATAGAAAAACTGATGATAGTGACTCTTAATGTTACTATTTAACATGGTAAATTCAAAGAGTAACAAGGGAACATTTAAGGCTCTTGCACAACTGTATTATAAGTCCCCATTTTAGAAAATTATGTAGCTGTCAGCCTGAGTTATTGTGCCCAGGGTTTCAAAGGTGCTGCTCTTTTGGCTCTTGAACATCATTTTATGGGTACAGTAGCTTCTTAAAAATTAAGTTGTGATTAAAAAACTTTGAACAAATGCCTTGTGTTAAAATAGGACCTCATATTCTCTACTGTCACACTAGGTTCTCTGTACTTAAATCCACTCCAAATCCAGAATCTTGGTGCTGAAGTCGTTTGCCTTATGCAGTTCCTCTCTGAGGGAATGTGAGTTGGAGCAAGCAGATGGAACAAGCAGATGAACAGATTTTGCAAGCATTTTGAAAATAGGTCTTGAAACGGTTTTTAGTATTGGAAGCAAATAAGTCTGGATGAATAAGAATGAAACTTCACAAGTTTTTTTTTTCTTTCTGGCTTTGGTTTTTCTAAAACTTTTCTTTCTTTTAACTTAGAATTACCCTGTGTTCAAGATCCTCTTTCTTTAATGAGGTCTTTGCTTTAAAACATAGGTGCTCTCTCTGCTCTATAGGTGATTTTTGTTCTTTTTCAGCAAGGCTTATGGTTTTCCTATTATCCTTGTACCAATAATTTTCCCTTTGGGACAGGAAATAGTCTAGAGGCAAGACACTATGAAAACAGATGGGCTGCACGCTGAAAATGGAGCTGATGAAGCTGACAGCCTCTTTGAGATCCTATCAAGCGTGTCTTTGTATGGGTGATAAAATCAGCAGCCAAACTTCTGCCAAGTTTTTTCAATTCTCTTCTACTTTGCAGCCACGTAACCACACAGGGAACTTGCATAACTCTCCCCAGCAACATCCACAGCACTGCCTATGCTGATGGTACTCAAGCAATATTCTCACTGATTCCTGAATGTTTTTCTGAGAGTTGCCTGTTTAGGTATTCACAGCTTTAGATCTGGAACAAATGTACTTTTGAAAGCTTGTTCAGACCGCACACAGTAATTACAATGTGGGAAGTACTGTGTACCACCAGTAGAGATCTGTTACTATGTGTGGAGCTGCAGAGAGTTTAGGGCAAATGTTAATGCCCTAATTTGAAAATCTGGGTTTGAAGGACAAGGCATGAGTAGAGTGCCCAGTAGTGTGTTCATGTGCCACAGGTGGCTTAGATTGAAACCTCTTGAGTTGTCAAATGGCGTTGCATTTGGAAAATCTTGTGAGCAGCATGCCATGTTAATTTAAAATAGAAATTGAACTTTTTTCCTCTTTTTATAGGAACTGGAGACATTGTTGCTGTCATGATTACAGAGTCGAAGGTTAAGGAGATCCTGAATTACTTGGAAAAGAACATCTCTGTGCTGATGGCCATAGCAGTGGGGTCCCGTGTTCCTCCAAAGAACTTCAGCCGGGGCTCTCTAGTCTTTGTGTCAATATCATTCATTGTTTTGATGATCATTTCTTCAGCATGGTTAATATTTTACTTCATCCAGAAGATCAGGTACACAAGTGCACGTGACAGGAATCAGGTAAGGGGTCTCTTCTCTTAAGTTATGGAGATAATATTTCAGTATACAATAATCAATAGGGAACAAATAAGGAATGCCAATCAAACTGCTCCTCAGAATCTCTTTGTTCCGAGGCAAAGCATGTTGCCAGAAAAGGATTTTTATGCAGCAAAGTGTTTGCATCCTGAGCAGCACTGGTATAGATCCTATTACGTGACAGGAAAGAATCAAACTGAAGCAAAATATTTAAGTTTTGGTTTGTCTAAGGCCAAAATTCAGAGGGATTCTGTGTTGGCTGAGTAATACATACTGGATGTATGTTGGGAATGAGGAGGAAAGTTAAATTGAATCAACTTGTGTAGTTTAAACACTGAGAAAATGTTACAAATTCTCCCCATGCTCTTAAGGATATGTTCTGTAATAGTTAACGTAGTTCAGAAATTGTACAAAAGTATTCCCACACCATAATCTGTTATGAATATTAGGGTAAAAAAATCTAAGGTGTAGAGCTGCCTAGTGATATGTGTTAACTTTCAACTTTAAGATCACCCTTGGTAAGGAGTGCCTAATTCTCCTGGTCATGTATTTTAACAAAAATTTTGTCCAATATGTCTTTCTTACATTTTTTTTTCAATTCTTAATTTGTTTAAGTACTGTGTTATATATGGCCATACTCAGAGATCTAGACTAAATCAAGCTGTCAACTAAAACACAAATAAACTTTAGAAGTAAATGTTTTACTAGTGTGGACTTAATGACCTTCCACAGTGTGCCTTGGCTTTTATTGAGAAGGGTCAGTAAACCTCAGGAAATGCACAGTGCCCTCTTTGCCCTGTCTCTCTGTCAAGGCTAACTTAGAAACCTCCTGACCTCTAGTCACTGTTACCCCTTCCCCCAAATTACAGCTGATACACAGCAGCTGACTGTGGGCCAGGTTTTTTTTGTGTTCTGTCAGACCTAAAATAAATCCAAACTTACAAAACCTCGGCTGTGGCACAGGATTTCCTTTTCAGTTACTATTAATAGTGTCTGATGCTGCAGGTCCCATGGGCATCCTGTAGATTTTCTTAAGGATGTCATTCTTAAATGACCACACTGTAGCCAGTACTTAGTGTGGTCCCTTGGGATGGTGAAGTTTAAATATAACTCTAACTTAATGAATGTCTGTGGAATACTAAATTGTGCCTTTTCTATCCCCTACATGGCTTTAGGCTCCTTCCCAATGTCCACGTTTCAAAACAGTTGCTCCATTGGGAAAGGGCTCTTATGACCTTTTTTCTTTCTTTAGATTTTTACAAAGGTCAGGAGAAACTTGATGAAAATTTTATGTGGTTTAAAAAGCTGAGCTTATTAAACTTTAATAAGAAGGTGGCGACAGCTACAGCTTATTTTTGAAGAGCTTTGAGAGCTTTCACAAAGACTGTACTGTTAGTGATGAAATAACTTGGTTTAGGCTATGATCTTGTTTTTAAGTTATGTCAAGGCACAAGTTTTTCTGGTTTTGAAATCAAAGCCATCAAAAACTTGCTGTGTTTTGTAGATAGCACAAGCAGATATTGGTATTTCACATCGTCGTTCTTGCGCGCTTCCGCCGGAGGTGTGAAACTCTTCTGCATGTGGAAGTGACCTTTTCCATCCAGACAGTTGTGGGCATTAAAAGCAAGCATATGCTGTGTGCCTGTGCCCTAACTTAGCAAAATAGCAAATCCTGAGCATTTCCAGTGTTAGCATGAAAGAGTATTTGTTAAAATTAGAAAATGGAAGAGGTTGACCTCTCAAACGGAAGAGATGGAAGTTATTATTTAGCAAATCTATTTACGTAAAAGAACTTCAATATGTTGGAAGAGTTCTGCTGAAATATTATGCTTTCAATGGGAAAGTAATCTTTAAAATTTCTTGTAGTGCATATACAGTCACATGCATATACAGTAGAAGGAAATATAGATACTACCCACATTTACTTAGCTGGTGGAGTTGAGCATTTAAGTTAAATGCCATTTCAGCCTCGTTCCTCTCTTAGTAATCATGCTTTTGGTTATGCAGTGGTTATCTACTCCAGCAGTGTGCCCAGTGTGTTCTGTGTCATTCAGTACTCAGGCCAATATGCTTGTTCTGGAGCATGTAATTTAGATCGGCTTAAATTGACCAAATTCTTGCATATTGAAGTTAGGATGAGATTTCTGACTGTAGCAAGCATATAATTTCCCATCCCAGCTCTGCTTCTGATGCTGTGCTTCCTACATGGATGTACTTCAGTAGCTGAGACTGTATATCTGATTTTTTCAAATCCTTGTTCTAAAAAATATAAAATAAGAGCTGCTGTTATGTGAAAATCACAAGGAAGAAAAGTGCTTATGTAATTCTAGAATAAGTGGTACAGTCAGTTGTGATACAGACTTCTGAGGTCGCTGTGTTTCACAAATACCAGCAACTTACATTGCAGTTTGCATGTGGGGAAATGTGTGATACAGGAGGCACACCCTATGAAGGATTTGGGTTTCAGTTTTATAGAAGGTGGGCACAAACCTCCACACATTCATTGCAGGCTGCAGGAGAGGTTTTGAGAGCTGCATTCTGAGAAGCAGCCCATCTCTTTCAAGGGCAGAGTACTTAGTACAGGTTGGAGGGGAAAGAGAAATTACATCACTTCTGCTTTTTAAGTCAGTTGTAAACCAAGTCTGATGTCTCATGTCCCTGAAGGAAGATAATGGGATCTTTGTTTCAATCAGTGCCCATCTCTGGGACCCCAGTGGGAAAACTGACAAACAGCTGTTCTTTATGAGCTGGGCATTTCAGTAGGAATCAGCACTTGGATGTCAGTAAAAACTCCTTCCATCCAGCTGTGGTGGTCATAAAGCAGCATAAACAGCAAAAAATTTGGCCTCTGCATTCAGACTGAGGTTATCTTCAGTATTAATTTCAACTTTATTTAAGTCTGTGTTGGCTTATTTAGATTTCATGACCCATCATTTTTTTCTTTTATGAGATCCTGGTGGTTTTGGGTAATAGCAAGAGAGAAACTAGGTTACACTGGGAAGATCTTTTGCATCTCAGAGTAAGATCAGCCTGCTCAGAGTGAAATACAAAAATAATTCAAGCTTAAGAGAACAAGCAGTGTATTACAGCACACTGAATAAAAACCAGTGTGAACAGAATATAATGGAAATAACTGGGAGGGGACATTGCTTCAGCTTTTGTCCTGCAGCCTGGGTTTGATTAAGTTTGCACATCACTGTTGATTCACTTCTGTGGATTTCCATACAATCCATGAGTTTGATGCCCATGCTTGTGGGAGAGCATTTGAGGATTCAACTGTTGGCTATTTTTCCCTCTCAACAAATCTCTGTGCTTTGCTGTGTTTGCATTTTGTTTTATGTGTTGGCCTGCTGCCATAGTGTGTATTGCAGTGGTATTATTGAGTCCAAATAAGTCATTGTAAAGGACACTAATGAAGCTTGTTTATCAGGGTTAATTTGTGTTCTCTTCTTTATCACTTTATTAGCGTCGTCTTGGAGATGCTGCCAAGAAAGCCATTGGTAAATTGACAACCAGAACAGTAAAGAAGGGTGATAAGGTATAATAATAAGATCTCAACATGATAAACTTGAACATCATGTTTATTTTTTTACCGGGGAAACAATCTCATTTTTTTCTTTGTGTTTCTGATTTATGACTTTGCCTTTCTTGTTGGAGGCTTACTTTGTCCTGTGGCACAATATTTTGTGTAACTCTTAGTATTGATGTGTGCTGTATATTTCAAAGAAGGTTTTCATGCTTAAATACTATTTACACTCCATCTGGCAACTGTGACTGAGGGTGGTTCTGTGTGCTGGCTGACTGGGAGGGTGTCCTGGCATGAGTAGATAGGACTGGCATTGTTTATGTGGAATTTTAAAGCTTAGAGTCTTATATGTAAGTTCTTTAAAGGAAAAATAAATTTAAAAGACAATTTAAAATTGAAGATAATATCTTAAGTAAAATACAAATATTCAGTAAGTTAAGGGGGAGAGTAAAGAGGTATTTCAGTCAAAATTACTCCAAGAATATTTCTTGCTAGTATACACACTAAAATATATGGTATGTTATATCCTAAGCTTTTTCCACTTTTGAGAGCAGTATTGCTTTATTTTTGATTCTGAAAGGAAAAAAAATAGTCATTTAATCTTGCTCAATTTTTAGCTTTATTTTCAAAAGGCAGGGGAATTCTGGCTATGGTTTGATTTTTAAAATATTATTTCTTAGGGCCTTTTTATTGTGATTCCTTTTTTCTTTCTTATCAACACTATCAGCAGTGGGAGATTAGGAAGTGAAAGGAAAATTTTCTTCCAGAGAGCAGGCAGAGCAAATGTCTTTCTGTTCTTCCTCCCTCCCTATGTAGTTCTATTTCAAAATAACCCACTGCACTAAATCTTTTGTGGAATGGGAGAACATAAAAATTAGAGGAACCTTTCCATGTAAAACAGTGCTGTTGTCTTGACAGCATAAATTCAGAGCTGGCAAGTGCTGTGTGGGTTGCAGTACAGACAGCATGAGGTGCGCATGCAGGTGAACAGAGTGGGAAAAACCTTTTCTTCCTCAGAGGAGCCATCAGGATTCTCTGTGTGCAGCCCTGGCTGGTGCTGACCAGGGGTGGCTGGGGCTTTGCTCTGGTCCCTGCCTTGGTGTCTGGCTTGTAGCTGGTTGGCATCAAAAAGAATAATGAAGTTGAGCTTAGAGAGGGCACAGCCTGTTTTGTGTCACAGGCCCAAACATTTTAAATATGTGTTGTTGATGCCATATCTATATATAAATGAAGTCTCCCCTTTTTACATTTGAGATTTTAAAATCTCATATTTTAAAATTTAATTTTTAAAAATCGTAACTTCTGGAAAACAGCAAAGAGAAGAGAGCTGGTCAATCAGCGATCCTCATTTTCATGTCATGATAATTCTGCAAGTAAGCAGCAGACATAAATATGGGACTATGTACTAAGTAAAATATGCTCCTTCTGGCTGTAAAAATGAGCCCCAGAATTTTTATTCTGCCAAAACAAACAAACCAAAAACCCTGGATAAAATAGAAATGTTTGCTGTAAACTGGATGGGAAAAAAAAAAAGAAATCTAGGAAGGTCTGTACTATATTTTATAATGATTTCACTGAACATTAGAATCATCTTAGGCCTGAGCTTATGTATGAAATGATGATTTACCAGCTCCAAGAAAGGGCAGTTTTGCATGTATGAGATGCTTTTCTTGCTTAAGTCATGTTGGAATATAATTATCCAGTCATTGGGTTTATGGTTTAATAACAGCCACTTGGCACAGTGCTGTTCATGTACCAGTCACAACTACTTTGACATTTGTCATAGCCTCAACTCTTGACTTGAATTCTCATTCTGTTCATTTTAGGAAACAGACCCAGACTTTGATCATTGTGCTGTCTGCATTGAGAGTTACAAGCAGAGTGATGTTGTTCGCATTTTGCCGTGCAAGTAAGAGAATAAAGTTGCTTTGTTTGGAAACTGTTCTCTTTTGCTTCATTTCATGTAATGGGTGCATTGTAATTCACAAATGCATTTGTTGGATGTTTCCAGTCCTAATTACAGACACTTTATTTTAGACTGTGGTGCCAGAAGGTGTGAAGGTGGGTGCTGGCACTGTTAGGACAATGGATATTAAACAGAATTATATTAAAGATATTGGTAATGGAGCTATTGAGATTGCATTGAGGTGGAGGGGTGCAGGTTTAGGGACCAAGTGATGGGCAGACTCAAAAAACTTCAGTATAATGAGCCAGGTACAGCTGCAGCATTCTGCACTGTAGATATGCAACAACTGGCTACTGGTTTTGGAAACTGTAGGGAATGGAAATGCAGTCTTTGCAACCTTCATACCTCCTGACATTAGTCAGCCACTGTGCTGTCATCTGTCTTTGGTCTCTTCAATGCAGTGTGATCTTGGCTTGTGTCTGAAGATTTGTACTTGCTGGTGATTCTGCATTACTGCTTAAAATGTAACAACTTCCTCCCCTTTTTATAGCATTGTGTTGACATTTACAGGTTTTTAGTTTGCTTCCATTCTTGAGTTGTTTTGGGACATTTTCTCTTTGAGATGCTTTTAAATACTTTTCCACCTGGTGGTTGATTTTGATGAGTCATACATTTTGGTGGCATTAAGCATTACCAAGGACATCTTTCCCTTGTGTTCTAAAATGCAAAGCATTCTCCTCATCTCCAGGCACAAAACCCACATGTAAATTAGGTTGTATATCTGCAGCAAGATCCAATAACTTGGCTTGTGCTTGGTACATAAATGGTTCTGCATGATACTCCAGAAGCAGCAAAGTCATGTGTTGGAGTTGATCTCCAGTCAGGCAGCTGCAGCACATAAGGGCTCATTATTAGTCTTCTAAATCCTCCTGCAGGCTGTTCTGAATAGTTTGAATATCTTCTAATGTGCAGGGTATTTCCATAATCATAAAAGGAAAACAGTATTATTTTATTTATTATTTTCTATCTTACTGATCAAAATATGTGTGCATTATACTTCTGTAGCCAAAAATCTAATTTGATTTGCTGTTCTCTGTGTTCCTTACCTCTTGGACAGCAGGAAACAATGACCTGTTCTAGATTCTCAGTGTTGTTTAGCTAAAATGCCCTACAACTGATTATTTAGAAGCTCTCATTAAAATATTTAGGAATAGAAGGTCTCATATTGGAAAGATTTAGGAGCCTTTGGTCATGTGGATGTATGTGCATTTCTTTTTTACAATTCAGTCATTTTTACTCAAAGTTGATGTCCTCTTGCCCTGAAAAATGTACTCCCTAGTGTAAAGTAAATAGTTCAGAGTTACATCATTTATTGCAATATCAAGTGAAGTTTGTATAGGTGAATTAAGCCCTGCTCTTTTGATATGTTATGCAGAAAGTTATTCAGAAGTTAGAGGAGGAACTTCTGGAAACTGCCCACCAGTTTTGGACCACTGAGATGATTGTTTTGTAAACTGCCTCTTAAGAAAGCTTCTCTTGTGTAGTTCTACTGTGAGGCTCAAGGACATGGAATGAAAGGTCACAAGTCCCACTCTTCTGTGCCTTTCTCTTGGTACTGAACAGAGGGCAGGAGGAGCCCTTGCCAGTGAGAGAGAATGACAGCTGTTCCCACTGAGCACAAGGCAGAGTTGGGATTAAAAGCCAATTTCCTTAGCTAAACAGCTGCCCCTTTGCAATCAGTGGAGCTGTTGCTGATATCCACAGATACAATACAGACCCTTTGAGCAAACTGATCATTGATTTATTTTTTTAATTATAAAAAAATATAAGAAAAGTCCTTTTTCTTCAGACACCTTTGTTGAGCTGCAGTCCTGCAGCCAGGAAGCTCTGGGCTCTCAGGGGTGCTTGGAGCTGCTCAGGGAGCTGCATGCAGGTGCACCTGGCTGCCACCTCAGCACAACCTGCCCCAGTGCAGTTTCCCATGTAAAGGAGAGATCAAGGCTCTTGTGTAGATCATTTTCTGTTCTGTTTTTCACAAGAAGGTAAGGTCAGCAAAGGCTCAGATTACATTGCTGCCAAAGGCTGTATGACAACTTTTATGTTCGCTTTCTACTTCATTTTTACATCTCACTTTTCATTTGCTGCAGCCCAGCTTTTAAGTTAAGTGCAAAACCTTCTAGGCTAGACACAGTGAGATGGATGCTTTCCACAAGACATTTTTATATTTGTAGATGAAAAGCCAACTAGTACCTTCAAAGATGGGCCCAGTAAATTTCAGATTCCATGTGAAATTTTTCAGTCTTCAGTAACTGAGATGCTTCTCCCCAAATCTTGTTATGGAGGTTTAATTCCTTTCTGCTTCCTCATATTTCAACCTTCTATTTTAGTGCAGCATGCAATGTTTGGTAAAAAAAAAAGAAAAAAAAACAGCACACAGACAATAAAACAAAGCCTACAAGAGAGTTTCTAAGACAGATGACAAAACAGATTGCAAGGAAACCATGGAGAAAATCACTTGACCAAGAGGAAGCAAATAAAAGGCTAGAAGTTCTCACTGTGCTTGTTGTAATCATTAGACAGTAGGAATCACTGACATGTGACATCTTTGCTGCTTTCATCAATTTAAAAGTAGCCTTTCCCTTTAGTAGCACAGTTGTTCTCTGCAGTCAAGTATGGTCTGTCACACTGTGCTTCAGCAGAGGAATCTGCTCTGGGCAGACACACAGCAGGCAAAATGTACCAGCAGCTGAGCAAGTTGCACCTAAAATTCTGTAGTGAAACACCACATTTGTGATATAAAGGTTAGTGACATGTGGGAAATTGTGGCCAATTTAAAAATAAACTAAAGCGAAATGGTAGAAATTCAACTGCATTGTTTGCAGTAGTACATTTTTGCTTCAGAGAGAGGTGTTCAGTACCAGCAGCCTGTGGACATACCTATAGCTTTAGTGCAGAGAGGGACAAGCAGCCATCTGTTTTAGGCTTCCAAGCTTGAGGAATGTGTCTTTTGTGAATGTCATTATGTAAGTGAAAAGTGAGTAGAGGAAACAAATGTGAGAGGGATCCTAGCAAAAGACAAACCTCATGGACAATTTTCCTTATTCAGATAACTTTATTCTGCCATCACACTGTTGCACCTAGGGGCTGAACAGGCACTAGGTGAAAAGTGATCAGGAGTGGGTAGTGTGAAGGATTAGTGAGAGATAAGGGAAGGGGAGAGCAAAGTGACAGGTTAGAGAAGAACAAAAAATGACATTGGAAAGGGCAGAAAGATGGCCAAGAAAGGAAGGAATAATTAACAAGATAGGAAAATAATTAAAAGAGTAGCAAATACTATAAAATAAATGGCTTTTGAAAGTTTTCATTCCTGTCCTGGGCAAGAAGGAGGAAATTGACAAAAGTGACTAAACTAGATTTTCAGATTTTCATATTTGATTTTGTGCTGCTGCAAATAGCTGCCTTTTTAAGACCAAATTAACACAGAGTCCTGATGGCATCCTTTCTGCTTCCTGCAGTGCCTTGGACCCCAGAGCCAGGAGAGCAGCTGCCTCCAGCAGTAGCCAAAGAACCTGCTTTGTTTGCAGCAGCAAAAGTCCCTTTGGTGGGATGCTGCACTGAGAGCAGGGAAGGGTAGTGAGCTCTAGGGAAACAGAACTTGGAAATCATTCAACCCTTCTCCTTTTGTGATGTGTGGATTTGGAGACCTTACATCACCAAAAGAGGTTCCTAAGTCACTTTCTTCCCCGTGAAATGCTGCAAAGAAGCTGTGTTGTACAAGAGTCAGTGTTCTGGTGTTTATTACCAGCTGGAGGGCAGCTGGATTGGGTGTGCTGACAGAGTGGAAAAATACCTGCAGGTCACCTGCCTGGAGCTGTGCCCACATGGGAGACTCCGTCAGTGCTGCCAGCCTGGCTGCTGGCCCTGCTTCCTCCAGCCCCAGGCAGTGTCACCCCTGGCTCCCAACGTGTGGCTCCCCAGGCCGTGTCACCCCTGGCTCCCAATGTGTGGCTCCCAGCTATGACTCCCCAGGCCGTGTCAACCCTGGCTCCCATCCTCCAGCCCCAGACTGTGTCAAACCTGGCTCCCAGTGTGAGGCTCCTGGGGAACGTCAGCAGCTGTCGTGACCAAGAGCAGCTGGCTGGGAACTCGTCACGTTTATGGCCTTGGAATACCAATTACAGAAGTAGGAAGATGGAGGAGGTTTATGAGAGCAGAAATTGCAAGGGCTTACTTTGTCAGAGTGAGGTTTTGAAATAATTCTTGTTTGCTGTCGTCATTGCTGTATAACTGCTTTTTAACTCTTGCAAACAGAGAAATCCAGACAGAGGCTGAGCCACAATGATGCTATCAGCAAACTTTTTAAGAGGTAGAGAAACTGTAAGTAGTAGGCAGAGCCATGCTTTCTAAATCAATAACCTTTGGAGAACTGCACTTCTTTCAAGCACATTAATAAACATCCTTGAAGATTTAGGAACTAAAAGCAAAGAATTAAGAGGTCATAAGAACAATTGGGCTGTGTATATAAATATATCAAAGTGCTAATGACTTTTTAAAATAACTCATAATATGTAGTGGATACATGTTGGCATCTATATCAGTCTTGATCTGAGTGCTTCTACAGCACTCATTAGCCAATAATGATGTAATAAATAAAACTGTTTTCATATTTCTGTGGAGTCTTGATGTCTGCTCTTGCCCAAAATACTAGATTTTCAGGTTTGTTCTACTTTAAAAAATAGACTCGGGAGACTTCAAACATAAGTAAATAAAAGTAATAATTTACCTAACTTAGAAAAATAGTATCTCTGTATGTTTCAGAATATTTCAAGCCTTTATGTATCACCCAGAGTTTCTAAACATTGTTTCCTGTGGTTTTGTGACTGATAAAGGGAATGCATTAAGACTTAATAATAATAGAAGTGAGTCTGTTTAGGGTGATAATTTAAACAGAAGGCCCTGTACGTACCCTGATTTTGGGATTGCCAGCTTGCTAGAGGACACAGACCAGCCAAGTGGCTAACTGAGGTCCTTTTAAGTTTCTATTCCTGCATTATCTGGGATAGAGATAAGCAAAATTATTTTCCTACCTGTCCATCTTCTGTTAGTTATTTTACACCCTAATTCTGCATCTTTAGTTAGTACAGGCAGGACATACAGCTGTAGCTGCTTAGAACTTCATTACCTTGATGTTCTTTAGTCTCTCCATCAGCCTGAGTAGACATAGACTGTTTTATGATTATATACTGTCTTTTGTCATGTTTAACAGTTTCAGAAGGCCTTTCAGGTTGCTTTCCAGAGATTTTAGAGAGAATTATCTGGTAACATGCCTTATTTGGTCTTAAAATCCCAAGGGATAGGGAGAAAAAGAACTCCCAGATTCCATGATGAGCTTTCTCAGGCACAGAGCATAAGTGTAACCCGAGCAAAGAGGGGACAGAGAGAGTATCTCAGCTTTTTGCTGCCTTGGGGCACACATGGCCACCTCTTCCAGACCCTGCTGATGCCTCAAATAGATGCCAAGACCTGCTTGTTCTTCCCCTGCCCTTTCCCTGCTGGCTCCAGAGCACAGCTCTTTGCTGACTAAGCAGCCCTTGTAATTGCTGATCTTTGTCATGATCACCAGTCTGTCGTGTTTGGGTGTGCCTGCTCTTGCTGGCTTCTTGCTCTGCAGTCAGCACCACTGGAAATGAAGGACCAGGACTCTTATCATAGGAATTAATATAGGCAGTTACTCAGACTGGGTTATTATGCATATTTGCTAAAGCTATATTGGGTAGACAGTCTTGTGATACCCATTCCTGCCATGAATGTGCTCTGAAAAGTTCTTTGCCTTTTGAAAAGCTAAGAGGGCAATTCCTTTACTTCCTTTAATTTGTATACCTTGTTTTGGTCTTTGCATAGTCCTTTCTTGTTATACTGGTTTATATCAATCCCAACATTTACATTTATATCCATGGATGTGATTAAGATTTTGAATGCAATGTAGGAGGCAATTCAGACTGTTGCCTATTGCAGAGTTCCCTGCTTTGCAAGTAGGAGCCCAATTTGCCTTTCCATCTCTGAAAGCCCAGTTTGCCTTTCCTTTTATTTTTATGACAACCGTATGGTGATGGACATGTTTTCCCTCTTGATATCGAGAAATACGGATGGCAGAGAAAGGCTTCTTTCTGCTTCAATGTGATAATTATAAAAGCCTTTTCAAAGTCAAACAGGAGTGTGTTTGGGTTGGTTCCACTGACTTGTGAACAAAATTGACAGCTGATGGGTCTGTGCTCTTCCTACCAAGTTTATGCTCAAGATTCTGCATCAGAACTGAGACAGGACTGTAGGCAAGGTTATGGTGGAAATGGCATTACCTTCATTCTTCTACTTTACATCCACTACTCATATCCACAATAAAATGGGGAGAGGGGTGAAGAGGGAATGAAAATCAAGTGTTTCCTCCTATTAATAAAGAGAGAGACAACAACAAACAATATTTTTAATTCATTCTTTAAATTACTGCAATTAGCACAGAATACTGGCAATTCTAAGAATTGCATGTATTTTAAAATAAGAAAAAAAACAACTATCCAACAGTTTGAGTAGTTTTCATTGTATTAAATAGAATTGTTTGCAAATTATGTATGTGCCTTCTCTGTTCTAGGCACGTATTCCACAAAGTCTGTGTGGATCCATGGCTCAGTGAGCACTGTACATGTCCAATGTGTAAACTGAACATTCTGAAGGCACTGGGAATTGTGGTAAGTTGTTTGGTTGTGAGCTCTTCCTCTTCCTCCCATGTCTGAGACCCAAAATAGAAAGAATAATTGTATGGAGAGTGGGGGCAGGGTGTTCCAGTAGCCTTACTCAGAAAATATTTGGGGGTTTTTACATTTCTTTGGTGCCAATTTGTTGTTTTTCCTTCTTTCCCTTGTTGGTAGTTGAGAATATATTGTTATATTTGCATTTATGACAAGTATCTACCGGAAGTATGTTAGATTCTCTGTAATCTTCCTTTTTCTTAAGTCCTTTCAACTTTTCTTTTTAAATTTACTCTCTGAAGTTCTTGTTCTTGTGGCTTCCTGTAGGCAGTCTTAAATTTGCACATTAAAAGCCCTGCCCTAGCCAAGGCCAGTGAGTTTTCCTCAAGCAGCTCATGTCCTTAGGGATCCCCGAGGACTTCTTTCATTGACCAGTTCACAAAGGGATAGCAGTAAAACCTCAAAGCAGATATTTTTAATCTTTCCTGTATGAAGGAAAAATTACAAAGTGGGAGTGATGCTCTTTTCAAAGTAAGAGAAGACCATATGGAGAGACTGTCTAAAGTGGCTTTTTCTTCAAGACAGTGAGAATAATCAGGCCTCCATTTTTAGCTCTGTCAGTCGCAAGTTTGCACATTTCCTAAGAAATAGTAGCAGATATTTTGTGGATGACCTGTTTTTGCAGTTAATAACATCCCTGGGTTTTTAGAAGATGATACAGAATTCAGAGTTTTCATAGTTGTGGTGAACCATACAGGCACAGGCTATGATATAGGTATATTTGAGTCCCTTCCTTTTATCTCAGTCCTTTTTTCTGCTTCTTCCTTCTCCTCTTTAAGAGGTAGTATTGTATATGCTGGGAATGCCCTGATGAAGGCAGGAATGATCAATCTGACTCCATGTTCTCAGAAGACTAATTTATTACTTTATAATACTCTATTATATTAAAGAATACTATACTAAACTATACTAAACAATACAGAAAAGATACTTACTAAATGCTAAAAAAATAATAATGAAAACTCGTGACTTTTCCCAGTGTCTCAGCACAGCTCGGCACTGATTGGCCAATGAGTCAAAACAACTCACACCCCAATCCGATGAAACAATCACCTGTGGGTAAACAATCTCTAAACACATTCCACATGAGCAAAACAGAGGAGAAGCAAATGAGATAAGAATTGTTTTCCTTTTCTCTGAGGCTTCTCAGCTTCCCAGCAGAAAAATCCTGGGCGAAGGAATTATTTCAGAGCATGTGAATGCCACAAGGTAGAAGTTGTTCATTCATGTGTTTCTCACCTGTGTGACCTCAGAACAGCCAGAGCAGCTGAACAAAGTGTGTGTGTGTGGTTCCATTCAGTGTGTGGGAGTGCTGCAGGTAGAACATTCCCCAGTGTAACTGTGGAGCTGTGTTTTTCCCAGCCCAACGTGCCGTGCACAGATAACGTCGCCTTTGACATGGAGAGGCTGACGCGGGGGCAGCCGGCGAGCAGGCGCTCGGCGCTCGGCGACTTCGGCACCGACAGCTCCCTCAGCCTGGAGCCCCTGCACACCTCAGGCATGTCACAGCTGCCACAGGACGGGGAGCTGACACCAAGGTCAGGAGAGATCAACATTGCAGTGACAAGTAAGTGTCCTTCGGCTCCCGCACCGTCTACGGCATCCGTGGTGTGTGTGTGTGTGTGTCCCTCTGTGCTGCAGGGCCCTGGTGATGGATGTCCCTGCAGGGACAAAGGTGACCTCTGCGTCTCTACAAGAGGCATATGCTCCTTATTGGAACCAATAACTCTGGGTATGACAGTGCCAACACTTCCATTATTAATGGTATATCCATTTAGATCCGCGTACAAAGAAGCCAGGATGAACTGAAATGGCACCAAAATAACCTTCCTGAATTTGGTAACCAGCACAAGAAGCTGGATTGCCAAAACTGTTATTTATCCCTTCAGAATACTTTACATGCCATAATTTATTAAATATAAATATTTTAGCTGATAGCTATTTCTGCAGACATTTTTTCCCCTGAGAACATTGCTACTGGAATTCTGACATCACTTAGCAGGTGTTTTTTCTTACCAAATTTGTGACTTAAAGAAGCGTTTGATGTGCCAACATTTAAGTACTGTCCAAGTGTTTTATAACATCAGAAAACTGTTCCTGCACTGCTTGAAAGCTCTTATCTGTTAGAGTAGCATGGAAAATTTCCACTTACTGGAATTTACCTAGGGTTTTTAATGTACAATAGCACTATAATAAATTCCACAAAGATTGGGTGGAATTGCATCAGTTTTCCATATGCTGTACAGTCTCAACTTGATGCATGAATGGTTGTTTTTCTGGCTGAATTGAAAAATAGAATCCTTGCAGTACAATAGTCTAATTTTCTGCTTGTGTTTTGTTTATGTGCATCTGTGATCTAGATTTTAAACTTAGTGACACTGGTTGCCACTGATACATGTATACAAGGCAGTGAAACCAATGCAGTTCATAAAGTGTTTCTTTAGGTGATGTAGCTAAGTAAATGTCACATTTAAAAAAAAACCTCACGTCATAAAAAACATAGTCCATATCTAGAAATGCCCTGATCTGAGAGGGAAAAATCCACATACAAAATCTGGATTCTCCACAAAGCCAGTAAGTCACTTTGCCATCCAGTGTTCACCTTGCACTCAGTTGTGTTGAAGAAGAACAGATCTGTTGCTGTGCTGCTTCCTTGTCATGGGTGGGAGAACTGTAGTTTTCACTTTTTACTAATTGCCTTTTCAGAAGGTGTTTTTTACTGTCTTTCCCAGCTGTAGTGCTGCTTGTGCACAGATGGGATGCCAGGGTAAAACAAGAAATAACCACCAACAGTTCATTCTGACAATGTTTATAAAGTAAAGCCTTAGAAAGGGTTCTTGAAATGTATGTATTTATGGATGACACATGCATTCTTTGGTGCATCAGAGTTAAACCAAAAGCTGTTCAACAGCAGAGTTTGTATTCTGAACTGTTACTGTATGCCAGGTTGATCCTGGAGAGAATTTGGAATAGTGAACACTCTTTGATAGACTTCTTTGTATTACTTTTTATTTAATATGTGTTTGTGTCTACCCTAGTATTGAATTTATTTTTCCATGGGTATATCTGTCTCTTAAGTAGAAAACTGTAGTTATGTTTTACTGTTGAGCAATCTATCCTGATTTTTGTTGGGTTTTAAATAACACTATAACATGAATTCAGGAGGGAGGGGGCCAAGACACAGTTGAGGTGTGACAGTACTTGGGGTGTGCTTGTGTGAAACACTGCATCTCACCAAACCTAACCCAACCTGACAGTCGTCTTTCTGACCTGGGGATGGACAGAGTTCTCATTACATCTCCCCTTGATCCTGCATTTCACTTTACATTGTTGAGTAACTTCTTTATCACTAACCCTTGGGCTCAGGCAGGAAATACTGTTTGTGCCATGCTTTTTTTCTGCACCTCTCTCCACTTCTTCTTTGCTAGCCTTCTCCAGTCAGTAACTCTGTGGCTTAACCTCCTTCTGCTTCACCTCCTGGGGCCAGTCATGGCTTAGAAGCCTCTTGCCTTCCGCCAGTGGTGTTTGAGGGAAATATTGGCATCGCTTTCTCCCACGAGTGATTTCCTCCCTTTCCTTTGTCAACAGAAGAATGGTTTATTATTGCCAGTTTTGGCCTCCTCAGTGCCCTTACACTCTGCTACATGATCATCAAAGCCACAGCTAGCTTGAATGCTAATGAGTAAGTAAATACTCAGATGTTTCTGTGCATTTCTGGTGGGTGTGTGTCATGGACAACGTTGGGAATAAAAACCAGCAGAAGGGGGAATATGGAGTTTTCAAGGAATCAAATTCATTTCCTGCTTTTCTCAAATAGAGTGTCTCTGTTAACAGCAGGTTTCAGGGTGACATGTAAAGTCCCTCTTAATTTATATTTAGCTGGGTTGTCTGAGGAAATCTCTTTGCTAAGTAGAGACATGAAAAGGGGAAAACAGAATATTTATGATCTATGTTCTAGGTAAACATTAGATTTCTGCCATTAAATTCCTATGTTCAAAATTCACCTGCCAGAGCCAAAACTTACTACCAGCAGTTACCTTTTGCAGTTTCCACCTCAATTTTATAGTCAAATTTCATATTAAAAAAAAATAATCCTGTATTCCTAGTTTGCACATTTTCAACCTGGAAACCCCCAGCCTCCTTTCAGGCAGGCTGGACAAGAAATTACCCTAGCAGATGACTTTCAGTCTTCTTTTTATAATTCTGTGTGTGGCCAAGTATAAATCTATTTTGCAGATCTGTTGACCAGGTATATCTAGTCATTTTCATGTAGGTGTACAGAATACATGGGTTCAAAATGTATGTTTAATCTTAATTTCATTTTTTATTTGGGAAGGCAAAGTGTCAATATCTTTCTTTGTCTCTGAACATCTTGCCACAGCTGAGTTTCTATTAAAGTGCTGATCTCTCTACCAGAAGTGGGGTGAGATCCAAAGAAATGCAGCTGGGAAACGCGGCTTTATAAACATTTTCTTTGGTTTTTTTTTTTCTTTGAGATAAGAGAAGAGGCTTGGAATTTTATTTTTTTTTTCCCTTTTTCTATTTGGAAAGTATAAGGTTTCCTCAATAAGATGGAAATATGTCTAATAGTCTCCAGTGTAAAATTATAGGTATCAAAGAGTCTCCAGTGTAAAATTTTAGGCAATCTCAAGCTAATGATCTTCAGGAGGGTCCATAATACTGGTCATCATGAATTTTTGATTACCACTAATTTGCAAATCTTCCTCCTCTTTTCATATGCTGATTCCAAAAGGGCTTAATAAGAAAACTTTAGAACTTCAAAAATCCCTATCAAGTCTACTGATTTTTTTTTCCATTTGTCAAAATCTTGAAGTTGCAGCCATCAATCAGCAGCTTGGTGACAGAGCTGCAGCTGAACATAGTTAATCTTTAATCTGCCTGGAAAAGCAGCTTGGGAAAGCATGGGGCAAGATGAGGTGCAGAACAGGAATGTCTGCATTGCTGGGCACTTGCACATCCTTGGGAAAGGAGGAGAAGCTGGAGCCCATGAAGTCTCATCCAGATATGGGCACTGATAGCAGCTGCATTTCTGCCTTTCCTTGCAACTCTTCTTTTTGTTGCTCAGTGGGATCTGGGACTGTTTTTACTGCAAGGACAAGCTGCTGCACATTGGCAGGGACTTTGGGCCTCCAGCAAAGTGTTTTCACAGTGATGTTCCCTCAGTACAAGCAAAGGGTGTGCTGATACAAGGAGAGCTCCTGTTCTCAGTGGTAGGAATTGAAATGCAAGCACATCAAGTGTGTGCTTGAGACAGACTTGAGAAAACTCACAACCCAGCAGCCAGAGCTTCAAAAATCACTTATTTGTGTAACTGAGGTTCTTGGCTATGGCCTTTAACCTCAGCAGCTCTTCATCTGAATCCTTTGGGATTTGAGCAGCCTCCACAAGTGCTGCTGGGTTCAATTACTCATTTTAGACTCTTTAAAATGACACTAATGCTAAGATTTATTGTTTCACTGACACCTTCCCAGTGCCAGACAAAGAATTTCCTGTGCTGATTATCATGCCAGATATATGGCAGCTCCTTCTCATTGCATTTTCTATTAAACAGCATACCTGCTTTTTATGCTGCTCTCCATGTAAAAAGCAGTGCTGGCATATCCTGCCTTTCTTATGGTAGTGTTTCAAGAGGACTCTGAGGGGGTTTTCTTATTGAAAAACAACAGTAGCAAGAATGTGGCCATGTAATACGCTGATGCAAGTAAAAGACCGGAAATTCTGCTTTAAAACTCACCTAAAAACATATCCTGTACCTTTTCTTTACTGTGTCCTTCCCACAGCTTAAACATAGTTATTTAGAGCATTAGTTCTGGAGTTGTGAGTATATACATATTTAACTGTGAATATGTATGTTTGTGTGTGTGTATAATTATACACACATGCATTTTTAAATAGTTGTGATAAAATTAAACATTGTCTAAGTGATAAAATAAGGAACCAGCTGCTTTCTCTAGGTCTCAAAATACTCTTACAGCACCAGTATAACAAGTTTTAGGCAGTGTTTGAAAGGAACAGAAGCAGCAAAGTTTACCTTGCTTCCTAGGGAACAGTCAGAAATTACTGTGTAAGTGTGGGTTTGAACCCAAAAGCCCAAATGTTGGATAGCACCACTTAGAGAAAGTTTTCAGTAGCAGATGGAGTGTCCTCAAAAGCTCAGAAGTGCTCAGACCTCTTGACAGATGCAGACATCTCTTAATGCTCTGGCTTTGTATAATTAGTAATTTTTCACTAACTTACTTTTACAGGATTTTTTTTTTAGTATTGGCACTATTAACTTTAACATAAATATTTTTGTTCCTTTTTTTCTGCCCTGCAGAGCAGAATGCTATTGAAGAAACGCTTTCCGGCCGATTGCCTTGGAGAGAGACACCTATTTTTATGCATCATTTATCGATCATGCAGCACAAGCAGTTATTTAGTACATTCTATTTTTTCATAAAATTTGCTGATGCCAAAGCTTTGTATTAAAGAAAAAGTGAAGAAATAAAAAAAACTTTAATTATGAAATCTTACTCTGTGAGAATTTCATTTTTCTTGGGCTTTCTGTGTTAGTACTCAAGTCTGAGAGCATTTTGTAAATTTTATGAGGTGCTTTATTTCCTTTGAATGATTTTCACTGTGCAGATCTCTATTATTCTCCATTCATTTGGGACACAAGCTAAGTAGTGGAAATCTCATGCAGTGCCCTTGTTATGATGCCAGTCAAGTGACTTAACTGCCACTGAAGTGACTAAAAAGTGTTGTTAGCAATCATTTGACATCAACTTGTTCAGGAAAAAGCTGGGTCAAGCCGTCAATTCTGCTATAATGGACTTACCTTGACTCCAGCTAAGAATTAATTTGAAATAAGAACATTTTCTCAGTTTCTTCTCCTGTAACACTCCTGGTGGCCTTGGGAGCACTGCAGTATGATTTTTGCCTTGAGGCCAGGCATTGCTGGAGATTTGCAATGCTGTGGTCTCAAAACACAAATCGTAAACCGTTTCTGTATTTTACTTTCGCCCTGCCCTCCTTTTGATAAAAGTGAAGCCGCTCTAAACCGCTTCTTCCTTCCAAATAACAAGTGAAAATGCAGCATTTCCCCTGCTGCCATGTGTGAAGCCTCCTTTCCTATCATTGGCAGGGGTTAGTTTTGGTTCAAATTCAGATCATGGAAGATTGTTAACACTCTTTAATGTAGAAGCTCTGTGCAAGCATGTCCTTTCTTGCCACAGCTTCTGCACTGATGAGGAGACAGAGGGAAAACATCTCCCCTCACTGTCCTCACTCTGGCTGTTTCATGCAAGTTATGCAAGCGCTGTGTGAGTAATTTCACAACAGTCAGTTAAAACACAGGCCTGAGTCGCAGCCAAATGCTAATGCTTGGCTTAATGAAATGGGTAAATGAGGTTAACAAGTAGGGAAGGAAAAAGTAATTGACAGAAGTTAAAAACTGTTCTGCATTCCGTTGTTTTTGTTGTTCTCGGATCAAGATGTAGAAAGTGAATGCTTTCTAATTTAATTAAATGAACAGAGAGAAGCAATTTTGCTGTAGATCTAATTTTTTTATGTACTGGGAACGAGAGGATTTAATTTAATTTTATTTTTATGTATAGGCACTTTTAGAATTTAGGAACACAGCCAGATGCTACATTAAAATAGTTTCTTAATTCTTATTTGTCCATCAGGCTTCAGCTGAGAAGGCAGCTTTTATAATAAGCAGTGAAGAATGTGATAGCTTCAGTGCATTTAATAGAATTCGTCTTCAGTGTGTCCTTGTGAAATTCTGAAAGAAATATGGAAACAAATCAATAGAGCAGTAAGTGCATTTTGAAAGACTGGAAAACCCCATTGGACTTACTCATGAGAAGAAAAAAACCCTCAAACCTTCTGTGTTTGAGGGCTGTGTGCTTCTAACGTACTGCATGTGTCAACTGAGTGTTGTTGCCAAAAGTGGTGGAATGTGGTTAGAGCATGATTTAGGGAACAAGCTATGATACATGTTTTCTTCACTCATCTCTCAACAGCAGTAGTAAAACTGATAAGTTTGTGCTTGTCTCCTGAAGCAAAATTCCATAAGTGCTATTTAATGCTGTTGGGCAGGGACCGCGTGAGCAGTGCAGTGACCCAGATGCAAAAGGCACCATAATAGTTCCAGTTCATGTTTCTGCTTCAGAACAGCAGCAGAAGGAGAAGTTGAGTGATATTTGGAACAAAAGGGTTGACAGGACTTTTTCGTGAATTTCCCTCCATGGAAGATTTAAATAACTCAGCATCATCTTTTCCAGTTTTTCTTTTGAGCCTCTAACAGTTGTCTCAACAAAGTGTTAATAATGATACAACTTTTGATAGGTTACTTAGAGGTCAGGCAATCAGTGCATGGTTATTTGTTAATGAAATAAATATGTTCAAAGATGGACTCTATATCATCCCAGAAACTTTTGGTTTTTTACTCTGGATAGAGAGAAGGAAATCCCCAAAGTTTTTCAAAGAATCATAGAACCACTTTGGTTGGAAAAGCCCTCTAAGATCATCAAGATCATCAAGTCCAGTCATTAACCCAGCACTGCCAAGCCCACTACTAAACCCCAAGTGCCACATCTGTATCTTTTAAATACCTTGATCCAGCCTATCCAGATCTGTCTGTGGAGCCTTCCTGCCCTCCAGAAGATCAACCCAGCTTGGTGTTGGCTGCAAGCTGACTAAGGGTGCACTCAATCTCCTCATGCATATCATTGATAAAGACATTAAACTGAGCTGGCCCCAGTTCTGAGCCCTGTGGATGTAACTCCATTCCCCTTGCTCTCTGGGCTGAGCCATCCAGCCTGTTCTTACCCCATGTGTGGTGCACCTGTCCAAGCCATGGCAGCCAGCTTCCAAGAGAGTGCTGTGGGACAGTGTCAAACTCTACCAAACAGCAGGTGGACACATCCACAGCCTTTCCTTCATCCACTGAGTGGGTCACCTTGCCACAGAGGACCAGGTTGGTCAAGAGGACCTGTTTTTCCTAAACTCACACTGGCTGGACCTGACCCCCTGCTTGTCCTGGATATGCCATGTGATGGCACTAAAATGATCTGTTCCATGGCCTTCCCTGGCACCAAGGTCAGGCTGACAGGCCTGTGGTTGCCCAGACCCCCCTTCCAGCTCTTCTTGTAGCTGGGTGTCACATCTGCTGACCTCCAGTCAGCTGGGACCTCCCCACGTAGCTGGGACTGCTGGTAAATCATGGGAAATGGCTCTGTGAGCACCACAGGGCTACCCCAAGGAGTCTCCTCCCTTGCTTGTCCCTTCTGAAGAGTTTTTAGCCATCTGTTGCAGCACTCCAGTTGTGCCAGTCATCCCACCATGTCTTTCAGGGTCTTCTGAGGAAGCACATCCCTGCTTTACAAGGCTGTAAATCAACAGCCAGCACCAAGTGCAAAACTCTGGCCTCCCCCAGCCTTGCTCAGACTTGACCTCATTTATCTCATTTATGAAAGAGCCACTTGAGTGTGACTGTTCATGCACATGGAAAACAGTGCTTTAAAGTCTTCCTGCGAAGCTGGCTTTGAGGAAAGGGCACTTTATGAAATAGTTCCACTCTGTTCCTTAACTGAGAGGGTGTCTAAAACAGATTAAGGTAGGGAGTGCTCTGATCAGATTTCCACAGTAAGGAGTCTTTGCTGGAGGATCTGTAGAAGGGACTGCAGCTTGTGGCAGAAGATGGCCCTGATTAATGACTAAGGGCATTAAGATACTTTCAGATGGAAAAGGAACACCAGGTGATACTTAATCCTGGTGCACCTGCAGTGCTGTGTCTCTTTGAGTTTTTGGCCTTGGTCTTGTCCTCACTTTGGTGGCATTCTGTGATTGGTATAAAGATCAGTTCCAGGGTATATGTTTATTTTCACACTCAATGCAAGTTATCTGAAAAGTTCTTTTAAAGCATTTAATGAAGAATAGTGGCAGAGACTACTGAGGGATTCATCTTCATGTATTAAAATTGCATGCAGCTTTCCCATTTGTTTTCTGTACCTAAGGGATAAATCTTGATCATTCTTGGTAAGTGCAAAAGAGGAAGAACAGATTCATAGCTGAATTTGGAACTGCGGATGTTTTTACTTGTCCTTAAAATACATTTATTCAGTAAATTTATCAGCTGGACCAATGCCACATTTTTAAACAAACAGTAGCAATTTTCTGCATTAAGAGGAGCATGGCTGGGTCACTGTGCCCTGCTGCTCCAGCCATAAGCTGTGGGCAATGCTCCTGACCTGGTTAATGGAGCACCTGAAGACTGAGTGGTGGAAAACACTGAGCAGCAGCTGGAGTCTTTGCTCTGGGCTGGCTGCACTGGATGGGACAGGAGACAATTAGGAAAAGAATGAACGATGTGTCTCAGAAATGGTATGGAAGCCAAGAGATGTCTATCTGTCTATGGAAACATGCAGCCTTCCTGGAAGTGGGTGGTTAAAATTTCCTTTGCCAAGAAGGACAAAAACGTCACAGTAAAGAATTTTAGAGGTGTTTGACATACACTGTCTATTTCCAGATTTATATTAAATACTTGTTGTCAGATGACCTGCTCTGCCTGTTGATTAAATCTCTCCCTCCAGCCTGCTAGAGTGGAAGTCTGGGTGCACACAGAGGAAATGACAGCCTGGGCTGTCTGCTTCCTAATCCCATGTTTGATTTCTGTGTAATAAAAACAAAAGCAGCACCAAGCTTTTAGAATCCCTTTGCTTTATTTGAGCATTGGTTGTGTGTAACATTGCAGCAGGTGGAGGAAGGGGGGATGAAATATCCAATATTCACAGCTTATTTCAAATGCAAAATGAGACTCACTCTTCAAAAAGTAAATGATCCTGACCCATAACACAGTCTTGAAGCCAGTTTTTTCTGGTATTATTTCATTGCAGGTTCAGGGTTTGGGGTTTTTTTGCTGGGATCATAGAATACTTAAGGTTGGAAAAGATCTCTAAGGTCATCAAATCCAGCTTTTGGAAATAGACCGTGATAATCTGGAAGTCACAGTTCCAGCTTTATGTTTCCTTAAACACTCAGCCTTTATTTATTTATTTGTTTATTTATTTATTTATTGGCTTTTATTTTAAACATTGCCCAGTTTTAGAAACCTGTAAATTTGGGGACAGTTCAGATCCAGATTTATCATTCCCCACCAATTGCTTCTGGACAAGACATCCCACTTGTTCCAAGTACCTGAATACAAGTTCCTGGCAGAGTCAACAGTCCACTGCAGTGTAACCACTAATTTCACTCTTGTTTTGGTTAACTACAAGATCAAAAATTAATTTGCTTATGACAACTTCCCATTCTCATTGTAAATGGTGGAATGAGTGTGTGCGCTGACTTTTGCTTGTGACAGAGGAGCAGATCCATTGCCCAACTCCATTTTCCTGCTGGGCCCTTGTTAGCAAAGGGCACACAAAGTCTATCTTTTGAATGAGTGGGAAAAGAAAAAAGGAATTTTGGACAGTAGCAGCTGAATTCTTATTTTGTTATGTCTTCTTTAAGGTCTTTATTTCAGAATGGGATAGGCTGGGCTCAAAATTTGGCAAAGAAAGGGGGATTTAAGCAGCTAAAATCTGCCAGGGCTAAAACTACAATTCCCTAAGCATTTTACTTCACTGATGCCTGAAACTGGAGGCACCTTAGTTTCTTGAATGCCTTTTTGATGTACTTGGAAGCTTTTCAGTTGCCTCCAGTTTGGCTCATGTAGCTGTTGTAATCTAAGCAGCCTTGCTCCCAGCTAATCCCCCCTGGGATCGAGAAACCAGGTAATGAAGTGTTTTGGCCAAGGGCCTGATCTGATGATAGATGCTTTCAGAGAGAATCGTTTGTACAGCAGGAGGGCTGGGCTCCTTGCAAAAACACATCTGTGGATTCAGAGAGCCACAGGAATGCCAGGCCACCTAGGAAAAAAAATAGACTTCCATTCCCCAGTTTATCAACAGCCGCGTGGTGCTTGTTTCGGTTATTGCCAGTGAAAAGAGGGTTGGGTCTCCTTGGTTATGTGTAAGGAAATCCATAGGTGGCTGTTTCTAGAAGGTGACTCGTGTGCATGGAGTTTGCTGAGCTCTGGAGGAGGTCAGGCTTTGGTGGAATGATCCCTGGGGGATCCCTCATTCTGCCTGCTCCTTGCTTTTGACCCCGAGCTGAAGCACTTTGTGCTGGTGCAGGGCACAGCGCTTTGGTGCTGACCACAGATTTCAGGGTCTTCTGGGGAAGCACATCCCTGCTTTACAAGGCTGCAAATCAACAGCCAGCACCAAGTGCAAAACTCTGGCCTGCCCCAGCCTTGCTCAGACTTGACCTCTTATCTGAAAGAGCCATTTGAGGTGTGACTGTTCATGCATATGGAAAGCAGTTGCTTTAAATTGGCTGGGGAGCAGAGGAACAGAGGTGAAATGTTTCATATGTTTGTAACTGCTTTGTGTTGAAGGCTGTCTGTTTTTTCCCTCTGTACTGTGTTTGTATCCATCACACAGGTATGAGGATGCTTCACTCAGTTCATGTGTGTTGCTAACGTGGTTTTGTTCTACCTCTTGCAGGCAGTCACTTCTTCCATCGTAACTCTCTGTCCCCTCGAAGCCTGGTCTACGAGAGCGAGTTCTCAACCATCGAGCCTGCCTTGGACATGTACGACGAGAACAAAACCTGAAAGGAATCCATGCTCCTTCCTGGCCCTTTTTCCGTTTTTTTCATTTCTCATTCCTATTGTTGTGTACTCTTTCCATGGATCTCCTTTGTCTGAAGAAGAGCTGCTTTTTCCAGAACACGAACCCGCCTTCTCGTTTGCACAGACGAAGACCAGCTGTGGTGGATTCTGAGGGTGGCATCTTTGAGGTGACAAAGAGCTGTGACAAGCAAGGTTGTCTGATGGAAATTGCTGAGTAACAGCATGGGGAGCTGTGTCGGCCCAGCCGCGGCGATGCAGGAGAGGTTTTACGGTGGCCCTAAGAGTTTGTGCTGAACTGCAAATGCGTCTCTTACACAGGCATCTGCTGTTTCCGATTTTTTAGTTGTCCAGATGGTTGGGCAATGTCAGAAAGGGAACTGGTTGTAGAGGAGATGGCCAGTGACTGGTAAAAGCACTCGTATATCTCGGTCAATCCATAACCTTACTGTGAAATAACCCCTTCTGGGAGGGACCTTTATAAGTGCATTGAGTTTCCTACAACCCACTTAACCCCGGACAGTGGCAAACCAGTCTGATGTTCAAGCTGCAGAGAGGACCAGCATTTGCAGAAAGATTTCAAGGAACTTGGTGCTTGGATTTTTTTCTCCAATTTGATTGAAGCAGGAGAAAAATGGTATACACAGAATATACTTTTGGTCCTTCTGTGTGCTGAAGTCAAGTGAGTCTCTCTCTGTAGAGAGGACATTCACAGAACCAGCACTTGATCTACCTAAAAACCATTAGACTTTTTGAAATATGCAGGAATCAAATTAGCTTTCTTTCTCATGTAACTTTTTTTTGGGAGGGTGGGGGGGTAAAAATCCACCAAATTTTTCACTGAGATTTTTTAAAAGCCAGCATGTTGGCATTACACAGAGAAGAAAAGAGGTAAGCTTCTTATCCCACTCTCCTGTTGAGATCTGCAACAGTTATTTAACAAATACGTTCTCTGAGCTGTGCCCTTTCCCACTGACATCAATAACGGGAATGCAGAAAGCAGGAGAAGAAAGGAAAGCAGCTACTGCTTTGACACGCTGCAGGAAAAATCAATTTTTACCAGCATGTGACAAAAGCAGTGAGGAAATGGATATTGTTTGCAAGCTTCTGAGAGAACAATGCAGAAATGGAGAGCGAGAGAGGAGCCTCTGGAGCAAAGTCATCCACAGCGTTCCTCAAATGAGCCGACATGGAGGAGTGAGCGCTTCTGCTCCACCGTTTGCTACCAGACAATGCATAGCTGTTAATGAATGTTTGGATTTTTCTCCATTGCAGTCTAAGTTACTGTAGGTGTAGAAACTCATTTGTGTCCTTGTAATGTGAAACACAGTTTCACCCTCTGTATAGGAATCTTGAGAAATCAGTTAAGCCAAAAAGAAAGGTAAGACTTATCCTGCCATGCTTTAATTTCACCTGCTTTTGCAAGCAGGGGAATTTCCCCTCCTTTATAATGTTTTTAATTGTATAGCAATCTGCTTAACATATATCCTTTTCTGAAGCGTGATTCAGCTGTGTATTTAACATGGATGTTCAAGAGAAAAAGAAAAACCCAGCTCTGTAAAATGAGGAAATGAGCCTCTTTGCCGAGCATGCTTTGACTTTTGTTGCTGTGCGTCAGCTTTATTTAATCTGATAATTCAAGAGTGGGTGGCGTGAAGTGTAGGGAGGTTTTTCTCATAATACCCACATTGATATTTACCAAATGCACTTTTATTGCCATTCAGCTCGCTCTGGAAATGCACTGAAGCCCCAAACTTTTGTAAGAGCACAATTTTGACACCCACTTTCTCCTCCAAAGCAGAAGTGAAGGTCACAGGAAGTGCCACAGGGGCTGGGGCAGCAGCTGGTCATGGTCAGCATCCCTCCTCTGGTGCAGGGCAGGCAGCGACAGCTCCGGGCACCCCCGGCGAGCCCAGGCACAACTCCCCATCCCAGCCCAGCTGAGCTGCACTCGGGCCCAGGCACAGCTCCCCTGGCTGAGCTGAGTCTGGACAGGGCTCAGGGGCAGCACAAGGGCTGGTTGAGCAGCCCCTGTGTTTGTGATTACATCTGTGAGAGCAGCAGGGACACGTGGGAGCGGCGCCTTGGGAACGCAAACGCCCGAGAGGAAAATCACCGTCTCTCAAGGATGTTATGGGGCTTGTTTTTATCCATGAGGGCAGTCAGGTTATGATAATCCCAGATACCTGGGTTACCTGGTTAAATGCCATCATGTCTTAGTGTCTTCCAGCCAGCACAGAGCTGCTCCAGTGGGGTTTTGGGTAGGACAGGCTCTTGTAGCACTGCGTGGGCTGCTGATGCCCCAAGCAAAGCCTTCTCACAGGGGCTGCCCCATCCCAACACAGGGATTTCCCCTGAGGCCACTGGGAGTCACTGGGGCACAGTTTCAGCACAAAACCAAACCTGATGATTTCTGACCTCCAACTGAGCCAACAAGCTGTGTGCCAGAATATACAGAAAAGCTAGAAGAGCTTTGGAAATTAAAAATTAGAAAGCACAAATCCCCTAAAGACAAAATAATAACTAATGTAATTTGTATTTTGCTAAATCTTATTTCTAACTGAATATCTTGGCTTTAAGCTGGAGGAGGGCAGGTTTGCCTTAGTGGAGATCAGGGTCTGGCACAGCAATGTAAAAATGGATTTGTGCTGTAGCATCTTGGATAGGGGAGCTGGTATTTGTAATTGACATCCTGGATTTGGGACATCTTGCAACACTGGAAAAATTAAAAGCTTGTTCAAGCAATCAGTCCCTACGTGCATGCCAGGACGTGCTGGAGCAGGCCTTCCCCAGTTAGTCATATTTAAGATGGGGAAGAGGCACCACAGCAACATGGGTGATTTTTTTCTGGGCTGTGCTGGTAAGTTTGAGGTTTTCCTTTTAATATTAATCAGTATATAAAAAAAGCTTGATGAGCATTGTTGTTCTTGTTCTGCTGCAGTGGTGCTGTGTGTGGTTGAGTCATTTCACAGAAGTAAAATATACAGCAACCTACCAAGCACTGTAAGTGCCAGTAACTTGGAAAATCATTTTCAAGTTTAAAAAAAAGTGCTTCTTTTAACAGGAAAACATTCAGTTTATGACTTCTACATATAAAAAAAAGCTTTTGATCTCCAAGTATTTTCCTAAAGTATTTAAACCCCAAAACTTTGTCTTCTCTTTCTCAGCTTCCTCTTCTATGAAAGTTTTGCATGTTCCCATTAGACATTTGTAAAATCAAGGTTTGCTTGTGTTCTTAGAGGATAATTGCCAGTAAGAAACCAGACTGTAAGTGTGCTTTTTACCTATAATACACAACATTAATTATTAAATTTGAAGCATGTTAAAGTTTATCTAATGACCCTCACAATTGCTCCCTCCAGTGAGCTCATGTGTTGGAATCTGCATTGTCCCTTTGCTCTAGGTTGCTTGCCCTGGCACCTGAGGATGCTGTAGGACTAGCCAGGTATCCTGCATTAGCCAAAGAAAAACCAAAACCAGTTTAATAAACATGTCTAGGACTATGTTATGAGACTTTCACACATCTGTTTTCTTTAAACACATTCATGTAAAATAGTGCAAAGGCTTGGGAGAGCCAAGAGCTTTTCACCAGCTCCTGGAAAGCAGAGGGAATTCTGCAGGAAACATGGGTCACACTGAGGCTCTTGTTCAGGACTTGTTCAGTCCAATTTAGGTTTGAGGTAGTGCCACAGTCAGTTCATGAGCAGAAGGATGAAGGCACCAGGGTTGAGCTGAAGTTCAGGCAGCTCTGCAGCCTGATTACTGGCAAGTGAGTTGACTTAATTATTAAAAATATTTGTTATTTTGCTTAGCTAATAGTAATTCGTTTTTTACAGCACAGGAAACAGCAGAGCAGCTCAGAAGCCAAGGCACAGTGGGGCAAAGGCAAGAGCCACGGGGCTGCTGCCAGCCCTGCAGGGTGGGGAGAGAAGAATAGGAGAGCTCAGGAAACACCTTCAAATTCCCAAGTAAAGCTTTTGCTCCTTTTTCACCCTGTGTTACCCAGCCATACTTGACCTAATTTTCCAGCCTGAGCGGTGCAGAAGAGTGTGTGATGTGCCATGACAGCTTGCATATGTGTTGTTATATTTAAAGATATCTTCACTTTTTCCTTTCCCTGCTAGACTCACTGCACCGCAGGGCAGCCTCAGCTCTGGCACACTCGGTGGAAACTGGTGAGCAGGGGAGGGAGTGAGAGAGGGAAAGATGTTCCAGCTAAACAGACTGGGGGGAAATCAGGGCAGAGGTAGACAGCACTTCCGTATGCTGGTGCTCATATCTGCTTTTTTCCCTTGTCTTTGAAATAATTAAGAGAAAAAGCTCTGCTCCCTACCCCTTCCTTGTGGATGCAGTGACAAGAGCAGGACTCCAGGTGGGATTTTGCTCCTGATGCAGAGCTATGATGCTCTGTAACCCCCAGCTAGTATGTCCTGAGATGTTGGCCAAAAACCCCAAATTCACAAGGGCATGTCAGGTTTACCTGGTGCTTGCAAAGTGCATTTTTGGGAAATGAAATCTGGTCACAGAGCCTTTGCAAAGCACCACTAATTGACACCTTGTTATCCGTCTTTCATTAACCTAGCCTTTTTTTAAAGCCTGCAACACTTCCAGACACTCTTAATTCTAATCTCACCCTTTCCACTCCACCAGTTACTACTGGCTTCCTCCTCCTCTGGAGAGCTGGGTGAAGGTCCCTGTTGTGCAGACACTGCTGTCCACTTGCTCTCCAGCATCTTCATCACTGTGCCATAACCTCACTGTGCCATCACCATGCCAGCCAGCCCTTCCAAGGGGATGCATCACTCCAAACCAGTCACAGTCTGTGGGAGCCCAGAGGTTCCTGGTGGGCTGTGCTCAGCCAAAGCAGAGTGTGTGGGATCTGGGCTCTTGTGGGATGCTCATTCTCTGGATCACTGAATGGAGCATCCTTTTGCTCTTCTGCCCATTAGCCTCATGAAGATGCTCAGAAATGGGTGTGTAGGTTATGCAATAACATCTGAATATTTTTTCTTTTTTACTGCAATAATGTCCAGGGTCTCTGGGCTTTGGGGCCCTGTGGTAAAAATTGTTGCCCAAAAATAGTCCTTTTCCTAAGGAGTTAATAATAAGTATTCATATTCCTACAAAGTAAGAACTACACAGTGTTTTATTGAAAGTTGAAGCTGCTTAGAGTGATTTCAATGCCAGGCTGAGGTGTAACATTAGCTGGTGTCATACAGCTGGGACTGGGGGTTTGCAGCCCAGAAATCAGATGGACATGTACATGGAGCCTCCCTCTCTCCTGCTGGGCTATTCCTTTCTCCACTTGTATCCAGAAGCCTCTCGGGAGCCAGGAGCTTTTATTCTTTTCCCTGAGCTCAGCTGTGTGCATTTATGTGCCATTTGCCTTTTTTTTTTTTTTTTGTTTGCTGCTTCTCACATACTCCGGGGCTCGCCTTTGCTTGGCTCTGACTTGATCTTCAGCTGCCCAAACCCCTCGGGGGGACAAGAGCCATTAATTCCCAGCAGAGCAGCTCTGCAGGGCTATGTTAAGGCACAGATCATCAGATTTGCTGTGGATCCCCTGTGCCTCTGTCTGTAACACCATCACACTGTCTTGGGCAGTAAGAGCTGTAGCTGCCTGCTCCTTACTGGGCTGGTAACCCAGACTGGGCTGCACTGGGAGGGAGGATCATACAGAAAACAGCTCAGCAACCCTCCCATGCTCCAGCACAGGAAAGTCTGGGTGTGAAAGTAAACTTGTTCTTTGCTGCTATTAAGCCAGGCATGTTTAATAGAGTGTTTGGGGCTGTTAAAGCAAAGCTCCTGGTGCAGGTTCATGAGGTCCCAGCACGGCAGCGCCCCAGCCTGTTGCTTTCTACTTGTGCTGCAAGGTGCTACATGAACAAGAGACTTGCCCTGTGCCACCACATCAGCAGGCAGACTTTCCCCACCCTGTATGTCTAGGCTTAGCTCCCAGCACTGGTAAGGTCTGCTGCACTGCTCCTGTAAAGGGGAATAAGCTTTTGGAGCAAAAGGAGTGGTAGCATTGCTCTTCTGCTTGTCCCATCTGCCCTGCTGCAGTTTGCAAGTAGATGTTAAATCCTAAAAGCTTCTCTGGATGACCCGTGCCTGTCCAGGATCACCTGCTTGAGGCCATGGCTAACTATGCACTGACTCCACCAAAACAGGATCATTTTATCTCAGCAGAGAGGGGACCCCCCGGCCTTTGGGCGCAGGAGACTGCAGCAAACAACAACAAAAAACCCCAATTTGCGTGGTGTAAAATGAAGAGTCTGTTTGAACTGGCTTGCTGCCAGGTGGGTCACACCGGTGTGACCAGGTAACCTGAACACGCCAGCAGTGCCAGGGGTCTGGGGACACTGTGGGGACACAGGGACACACAGTGCCCTCCCGGCAGCCAGAGCTCCCCAGCCCCTGTGGAGGTGTAGCTCGCCAGCAGCAGAACTTGTTGACATGTTTTGATGTAAGTATAACACTGTATTGTAGTTACGTGGTATATGCCAGTATGTTCATAGTGTATACCGACTAGTTAGGGTTTGCTAATGTACTACATTTCAATAAAAAGCAGTTTAAAAATATGGAGTTTGTGAGTTTGGTGTCTGAAAATATGGGAGAATTAAAGCACCACCCAGTGACTCCAGTTCCTCCAGCATTTCTTATAAATCTGTCTTAAAGGGTAGTGTGGAATAACATTGTCAATAGATCCATTTTCAGAGAGGATTTTTCCCACTCTGGTGTAAATTTTGGTTTTTATTTTGCTGTACTACTGCCTAGAAATCCAAGGCCATTGAGGGCCACATGGTTCAAAGTGGTTTATGAATCTGCTGGAGACACAAATCCATCTTCTCACAGTTCTTGTGACCTTTAAGATGGGACAGAGTGAGCAAGAACAGTAATAGTTAAATAGGGAAGGATCTTTTCAGCATTTTCTCCCAGTGCTCAAACCCTTCCCACAGGACACCCAGCCTTCAGAAACCTCCCTGCTGCTCCCCAGAAACAGCCATGCCGTTGAGGTGAAGGCACAGCCCTGCAGGCTGAGCCAGCTAATAAATATTTATATTAGAGTAGTGTACAAGGGCTCCAGCTGGGATTAGGGCACTGCACTAACGAAGATAGATCATCCAGGGTTAAAGGATTTAAAGCCTAAAAAAACCATGGCATTCCTGCCTTCCTGGGAGCTGGGCAATAAGCACAGACATGGCAGATGTCAGTGTTTTCTGCGGTGGTTACACTCTCAGAGTTTGTCTGGAGGCTTTCTAATGGTTATTGAAACAAGAATAGTGGTTCACTCAATTACTGGGAAGCTGCTCTGGAGCCAAGGGATGAGAGGGAGCTGCATCTCCCCCTGTCCTGTGTGCTGTGAAGATTATCCTTGGGCTGTGCCACAAGTTTTGAGTGGGCTCCAGAGCTGCAAAGCGAGGACCGAAATGAACCAGCTGCCAGGAGGGGGACGCCAGGACCCCACACTGAATTCACGAGGCTGGGATGCTGGAAGGGCATGTTCTTTACAGCAAAAAGGGCAAATTAATGCCCATCTTAATGTGGGAGATGGAAGCATCGCCAGACTGGACAGGAGTGCTGGACGGTCTACTGTTCCAGTGCCCCACCACCCCCTGGGGTGGATATTTTTCCAATATCTAACCTAAACACCTCCCTCCCCGTTTGCGACACAACTTCAGGCCGTTCAGTTCAGGTCTCTTCAATGCCACAATGTGCCACCGGAGGCAGAGGAGCTATGCAGAGTGCGGCGGCGACCCTCGGCTGCCCACCACGGACCGTCCCGGGAGGCGGCTCCGGGCGCCGTCCGGACTCGGGGCTCGAACCTGCGGCCTTGGCGCCGCGGAGGCAGTGAGGGGGCCGGGCCGCCAGAGGGCGCGGTGGCGGCAGGCGCGGCCTGGGCCCCGTGACCCGGCCCGGCCGCTCCCCCCGCGCCGCTCCCGCCCCGGCCGGGCCGGCCCTGCCCCGCGGGCCGCTCCGCTCCGCAGCCCCGCCGCGATGTGGCTGGGCCCCGAGGAGGTGCTGCTGGCCGGCGCGCTGTGGGTCACCGAGCGCGCCAACCCCTTCTTCCTGCTCCAGCGCCGGCGGGGACACGGCAAAGGGGGCGGCCTCACGGGTGAGGCGCGGCGGGGCCGCGGGGAGGCTCCGGCCCGGAGCGGGGTCCGTGAGCGCGGGGCGGGGGCTGGGAGGGCCCGGCGGGGGGAGAGAGGCGCGGTCCGCCCGTGTGCTCGCCGTATGTGACCCCCGGAGCCCCTCGGCCTCGCGGTGTCCGCCCGGGGCCCCTGTCCGCCCCCGGCCGGGGCTGTCAGCGGTCAGGCCCGGGGAGCTGCTGCTGCTGGGGAGGACACACAGCTGATGGGATGCCTGGGACCGGCTTCTTCTCTTGTCAAAAATGGCTTCTCAGCCCTGCTCGCGTTGGTTTGAATTATTAAGGTGGTCTATTTGCATATTTTGTATGTCTGTGTGCCTTTTCAAGATGTAGGGGATGACACTAAGACGTGGTTTATAATTAGTAGTAGTGTGGAAGTTGTGCTGTACATGGGCCGGGGGTGAAGCTGTGTGGGTGCAGCCCAGTGGAAAATACCGCTGTGTGTGGGGGCCAGCCTTGTTTGTGACATAAACTGCTAAAATAACACGACTGTCACCAAAGCACGATGTTAACAACAACAGCAAATGCCCTCACTTTTAAAAACCCCATTTATGTGCAGAATGCTTTCAATTATGTCCATTTCAAAGATGTCGATTTCACTTTTGTCAATTACACGTAGCAGCTGTTGTGTTGTGCCCTTTTAGACAAACTGGTGCAGCTCATAAACATCATTAGCATATTTCATCTTTTCACGGTGTTCAAAATTATTTTGAACTGTTCTGTTTGATGTCACCTAACTTGTGCAGTTTTGCGTATAGGCTTATACTTGTATTCTACAATTTTCTAGTTTTTCCCAAAAAGAAGCAACACCTGGTGCTATTTTGGTAACATTTAAACTGATGTGTTGCTGATGGGTTGAAGCTTTGAGCTATGTTTACTTTTTGAGCTAGTGTGGCTCAGTGAGAGTCTTCTTCAGAGCTCCTGCAGGTTAAAAACCACGAGTCCTTAAGGAGCTGCACAGTGACATCCCAGAGTTAGAGTGGGATGTTCAGCTGAGCTGGAAAGGTTTTTGAGTTGCTGTCAGGCTCAAGTTATTAAACATCTCACTATGGTCTGTGTGTCAATATTTGACACAATCAGTATTGTCACAGGATGGATTCCAAATTAACTTTTAATCCATATCCTGCCTAAAACTACACAAGAAACCCAGAGCCCAAACAGATCCTGCTGTGCTGGTTCCATATGTGCTTGGTTTTGTTTCGTCACATGGGCTTGCTGTGGGTGATGTTTCACTGCAGGGACAATTGGTGGTATGTTCTTAATTTGTTAATTGCTACATAGATAGCCAGGAGAGATAAGGGAGAGGAAGTGGCATGTTTCTTAATAAGGAATGAGATATGGATGAGTACAGTTCAAACAGGCTTACCCAAACCATGAGAGCTGGGGATTGTAATGACCCCCCACAAAGTCAGAGCCCAAGGAACAACCATGCTCCCTCTCCACGGTCTAATAATAGAAAACTTTTAATCATGAGTGTGTTGCAAAGTTAATTTGCATTAAAGATGCTCATAATGCATTGTCTAGAACAACAAAGCAAATCATCACCTTAGATATCTGTTTTATCTAATTGAAATAAAGACTTCATTGAAGTAAATTGATTTGCTTTACAAAGTCTGGTTCATCAACATTTACTCTGGAAGTGTCTCCTTTCTTATTTAACATCATATAAAAATATTTTGACTTCTGTATTACCAAATTTTGAGTTGCTGACATCTTTGTTTAATCAAAGTACTTCTGGGAACATCCTTGAAACATCCTGTGAGCACCAGTTTTTCTAGATCTACCTGATTCCATTTGGACAAGTTACCTGCTTTTGGCATTGGTGATTCTGAAAAAGACAGCATTGAAGACTCTTCTGTCTTTTAGCTTGGTAGGCTTAAAAACCACCATTAGAAGAAAAAACCCCACTGAGAAAAACACATTTCACTTTCATTAGAAAACTCTTCTATGAAGGTGGGGGTCTGTAGTGAAGCTTAGTAGGCATTTTAATTGCCATCCAAACTTTGTCCATTACTTGCAGGACAGGCTGCAGTTGGTTTTTAGGGAATTTACCTCCAGTGACTGGAGGTAATTTCTGAATTTTCTGAACTGAGTGCCACAGCTCTTCATCACAACTGTTCACAGGCTGTGAGCATCAGCATTTTCTGCAGTGATCATCCTGTGTTTTTGCTTAAGCCAGTTCTTTGTTTTGGTATGACACTGCTGTAATTTCTGTCTCTTTGTTCCCTAGGTCTCCTTGTGGGAACTCTAGACGTGGTGTTGGATTCCAGTGCCAGAGTTGCCCCATACCGGATTCTGCACCAGACTCAGGACTCTCAAGTGTACTGGGCAGTGGCCTGTGGTATGTGACTCTTGTTGGGGACTGGATTTGAGTTATTCTCTTGTCTTTTTGGTTCAGATGACAGGTTATCCCACATAGGAGTATCCTATGACTGTTCAGGACACTTCCCAAGAGCTTCCTATGGGGTAGTGGAAGATTCCAAAAATGACAAATCTCAGTGTTGTTTAAACTGTAATTAAGGAACTTGAAGTTCTGCAAAAGCTTCTGTTTCTGCAGATGTTAGAAATTTTTTTTCTTCCAAGATGTACCTTGTATTTGCAAGGTTGTAGTCAGATTGTGCAGAGAGTAACACATGCTGGTTTTGGTGGGATGATGAGTGTTGTTCTGCTGCTTACCAGGAGCATGGCACAAGATGGGAACATGTAACATTGTTCAAGGTACCAGAGGTACTTTGGGGAATTTCTTGGTCCAGTTTATGTTTTTTCTATTATTTCTGGCCTGGAATAGATGTGTATATAGATCTGTAAAAAGGACTAGAATAGTATTTTTTTAACGTAAGGATCCTTGGCCTCTTTTACTTGAGAAATGTAACTACTGTTTTAGAATATCATAATGCAACCATCTGATGCCTGTTGGGGAACTTTGATTAAAGCTTTAGGTCCTAATGCTTGCTAAAGAGGGAGTATCTCCAGACATATTTGTTAGACCAACTTTGTTTACAATAAGAACCTTCACTTCTCACTTTGTGGTAGAGGCATAAAATCTGATCATTAAGGAATCATTTGCTAGGCCCACAAAGGCTGATGTCTTGTTTTTCCTCTTCCCACCTTTTCCCCAGGCAACAAAACAATATTCTCCCTTGCAGAGCTACTTAAATTCTGCAGAGGAGAGGTTTAGATATTGCTATGTTTCACAGAAACTCAGGTTCCCCTTTGAGGAGGGTGGAGGCAGAGAATTAAAAAAGGCAGAAAACAAAATGACAGGTCAGGAACTGCGTAGAAAAAAGGAGAATATTTAGTGCAGATCTGTAATTTTATGGTATCTTGATACTCAGTAAGTTATTTTTGTTCAATTTCAGGAGTGTTTTAGTTGAAACCCTCTGTATCTCAGTTACTTTTAAACAGTGAACCATGTAGAAGTGGGATGGGCTGGGTAACATGCAAATGGAGTTTGATAAATTATTGTCCTGGAGTAAATGTTGTCTTCATCCAAAGTATTTTTTTTAATCATACCTGGTTCTCCTTCTGCTGTCAGAGTACTGGCATTCCTTTAACATTGTAAAATATATACTGCTCTGTAGTTGAAAAATGCAAATATTTTATTTACAGTTCACTGTTATAAATACTAGTGGGCAGCAATTTGGTCACACATGCAGCTTCAGCTTTTCAGCACTTTGTTCTTATAACCCTCCTTGTAGGAATCACAAACTTTTATTCCTTCATGTGTGTCACTCTAATATAGTTCTTACAAAGATGTCAGGTAGTGAGGCCAGGCTTATTTTAGCAGTTTGGCTGCTGTCACTTGGTAAGAGATGTAGCTCATGAAACAAAACAGGACACAGACTTTGTTCCACTGCTGTTGTTTCTGAACCTGTGGGTTTTTTTCACAGTCAAAGCATCCTATAATTGGTAATTCTGTGCCTTGGAGTATCCTTGGTGACAATGGAGATATTTTATTAGAAACATAATGTTGGGGTACAAAAAATGTCCTTAACATGTACACAGTTGGTGTGTGTGATTTATCCTAGTCACTGGTTAGTAATTATTAGTTTCCTGCTGTGAACTTGGAGGAAAAAAGATCATGTTCTAATTTTTTTTCTTTGCTCTTGGCATCACCTTTCTCCCCTTCAATTAGGATCATCTCGTAAAGAGATCACAAAGCATTGGGAATGGCTGGAGAATAACTTACTGCAGACTCTGTCCATCTTTGACAATGAAGAAGATATCACCACCTTTGTCAAGGGCAAGATACATGTAAGTGACCTGTTTCCCTGAAGGACTTCCAGATTCTGAGAAAGGACAAGGGAGATGGTTGTAAGAATTTTTTATCCTTTTCAGTCATACATAGGTATGAAAGTGTCATGGAATGCATCCAGCATTGTCAACATCCAGTCAGAGCAAATACTGAACAAATATGTTGGAAGGGGAAGGGTTAAGAGCAGTAGATCTCAAAGAACAGCCCACTTAGGATGTTCCTACTAATCCAAATATAATACCTCTTAAAATCATTGCCAATTCTGCCTTTGATGGAGGGAGAATGGTTTAACAAGGGTTCATCTAGCAACAAATGGAGGAGAGAGAATTGTAGTTCACAAGAAATGTACTTGCCCTTGTAAAGGAACTGCACCCCAGCTTCCACTGACTTTGGAGTCAGGTGTCTGTTGGTTTTGCAGTTAATACACTTCAGATTCCCATCCCACAAACCCTCCAGAGCAGAAACTTATAAATACAGTTCTTTATTGACTGCAGGAAGTTGCATCTTTTTCAGCTGTCCTGTCAGATTCTTCATGTTTTCCATGTGTGTCTGTGCATGAGAGAGATTGTGGTCATTTGTTTTTCCTTCTGGCCAGTCAAGAGCTGACAGCCTGCAGAGTTCTGCCCTTCCTGGCAGATGATCTTCTTCCAGTTGGAGAAACAGGTGTGCAAGTGCAAAGAGACTTCAGTTCTCCTGCAGGGTGTTCCAAGTGTTCCCAGGCCAGCCATGAGGAACTCAGTCAAACATTAAACATGAGTGCTTGTGGCACGTGTTCAGGAGTGGATCCCAGACTCCCACAGTACCTGACTGCCCTTTCTGCATGTCTTTGCTGTTTCTGATGTGGCAGGATAAATGCTCTGTCCTGTTCCTTTGTGCCTTCCGGATTGCTGCTGTGACCCTTTGCTTTGTACATTATTTCTGTCAGCAGGCACCTTCACTTCTGTTTCTCCTCTCTCCTCCCACATCTTTCAGGGCATTATTGCTGAAGAGAACAAGAATGAGCAGCCCCAGAGTGAAGAGGATCCAGGTAAATTCAAAGAGGCTGAGCTGAAGATGCGGAAGCAGTTTGGGATGCCCGAAGTGGAGAAGTTGGTCAATTACTATTCCTGCAGCTATTGGAAGGGACGTGTCCCCAGGCAGGGCTGGCTGTACCTCACTGTCAACCACCTCTGTTTCTACTCCTTCCTGCTGGGCAAAGAGGGTGAGTTATGAGCCTACAAGTTGTGTTTCTATCATTTCCCATGATCTTTTCGATGCAGTTGATCTTTTGTGTGAACTCCTTTTTAAGATGACAGGTTTTTTTACCTTTTAGGAATCCTTGAGCTCTGTCTGGCTCAGCACATAAATCAGTTCTTGCTCTCGTAGGCACTTCAGTGCTGTTTAGACTGAATGCCTGAGTCATTTTTTAAAACATTTCCCAAGTTGTACATCTGTTTTACTCAAACTGGGTTACGTTTTACAAGTTAGACTGGGTTAGAGAACCAAGCAGTATTTTTGCCTTGGTAAGTTTTATCTGGAGCACCTGCCAGGACCCAGTATTTGCAAAGCCCCAACTCCTGAGTCCAAAGCTAATTTGATGGAAAGAAAAATGAAAACTTGAGTAATTGTAGTTGAAAGCATTTATTGGATGGGAGATAGTCCTTTTGGAACTGCATTATTTCTAGTCTAGTTAATCCCAAAGGTTATTTCCAAGTATTTTTGGAGAACTTGGTAAAAGTGCGAAGGAAAGAGCTGTCCATGTGTAAGAGGGGAAAAATGCTGCTCCACTGAGAGCCTTCAGGCTCCTTGACCTTCATTTCTGTTTGGTTGTTGTTTTGCCTCAATTGTGCTAATAGTATTTTTAATTCTTTTTTCAGTTACACTGGTGATCCAGTGGGTGGATGTAACCCAGCTAGAAAAAAATGCTACACTGCTGTTCCCTGAATGCATTAAAGTAAGCACAAGGGACAGTGAACTCTATTTTTCCATGTTTCTCAACATCAATGAGACGTTCAAGCTGATGGAGCAGTTGGCCAACATTGCGATGCGGCAGCTGCTGGATAATGAGAGCTTCCTACAGGACAAGTCTCTCCCAAAGCCCAGGAGGCCTCTTAAGAACATCTCTGCATTAAAAAGGTATCATTTTCCCAGCAGTGAGAAAAGAAGACAGGTAGTAGGGGATTGTAAAAATAAATTTGCATTATTTTGTAGCTCCTAGGTGCTGCTGGGGTTTTCTTGCTCTAGGGCCTGCATCACTTACTTCAGTCATTAGCCTTCTGCTTGTTCTCTCTTTTTCCCCATCTCAAATTGGAGCTGAATTCATACACATCCTCATGTCTTTCTCATGCTTGCCTGGGCACTGTCAGAAGGAATTTTCAACTAGAAACTGCTGAAATTCATATGTAAAAAAAAAAGTGAAGGAAGAAAATTACACCAGCCCCTTTGTCTGAAGTTAAAGATTTATAAAAAGAAACAGATTTATATTGTAATAAATCCTACCACTGGGGACTGTTCTCTACAGTTTCAGAATCTCATGTAATATTTCAGTTTTGCAGATGCACTTGCATATTCTATTTTGTATTGCAGAACATACCTTGTCAGAGAGGCATGTCTGAAGGCTGAAAGAGGAGTCAGAGGAGGGGTGGCATCTCAGTTAGAGAAAGGAATACTAAGAATACACAGCACAGTCTGAAGGTTGTGATTGGAATGAACATTTGACATTAGTATTTGAGTGGGTTTTTCAAGTGAGTAAGAAAAGGATACTATCCTTTTCCCCAGAGACTTGGATGCTCGAGCCAAAAATGAGTGCTACCGTGCCACTTTCCGTTTGCCCAAGGATGAATGCCTGGATGGACACACAGATTGTACCTTGTGGACACCATTCAACAAGATGCATATTCCTGGCCAGATGTTTGTTTCCAACAATTACATCTGTTTTGCCAGCAGAGCAGAGGAGGCCTGTCATCTCATCATTCCTCTCAGGGAGGTGGGGATTTCTTAGCTGTATGTTAAGACTACAGGCCTCTCTTCTCTTTCGTGTCCTTCTGTCTGTTGTGCTGTGCTTTATGGGTAATGGAGAACATGGCAGATGCAAATGGCCCTTGTCTTTGTGTTCTAGGTGACAATAGTTGAGAAAGCTGATAGTTCCAGCGTGTTGCCCAGCCCTCTGTCCATCAGCACTAAAAGTAAAATGACTTTCTTCTTCGCCAATCTGAAAGACCGGGATTTCTTGGTTCAGAGGATCTCTGACTTCCTGCAGAGAACGCCGTCCAAGAAATCCTGCAGCATTGACAGGGAATGGAAGTGGAATGTGGCTGATGCCAGCAGCGAGGTACTAAGGAAATAGCTGGGAGGAACTTTATCAGCTTTTCAGAGCAATGCTCCTTACACTGTGTTTGGAGTGCTTGTCACCAGCCAGTGCTGTCTCTGTCAGGCCATGAGCAGGGGAGGGAGCATGAGCTCAGACATTTTCTGTTCTCTTGTCCAGGAAGTTCCAGAGCTGCCTTCCAGCAGCCCCCTGGCTGTCAGCCCCACGTCTGCTCTCAGCCATCGACCCGTCAGCTTCTGTGCTGGGCAAGTGCCAACAGCCTCACAGGGACTGCTCAAACTCTTCAGGAGGAATTCTGAGGAGCTCTCTGGACCCAAAGGGGTAAGTGATATTTTTATGTAAAGCAATAAAGTATAAATAGTTTGCAGTAGGCTGCTGATTTCCTCACCTGCTCTAGAATGGAAATGCATTATATCCCAGCTCAATATCACTGCTGTATATGTGTTACAGTGGTAGTGCTCCATGGAAATAACTTGACTGTCAGCTTACGGTGTTTGTACTGACATACCTGAGATACTTGACCAGAGGCTGAGAGATGAGGGTTACCAGTGTTCTGGGATGTGGATTCATGGCTGTTAAGAACAACTTTTCTTCAGAGCAAGAATTCAGGGAACTTGGGTCTCTGCTTGCTGGTTAATCATTGTGATGCATGGTTCTGCTTGCATTTATGTGGAGATTTGCATAGTTGTAAAGACTCAACTTTAAGCAAGGTCATAACAGGGTAGATTAGTATATATACACTTTTCTTCAGCAGAAAGAAGAGAGGTTTTAAATGTCACAATGTATTTTTCCTGTTAAGTGCAGGCCTGAGTATACCCAGAAATCATGTGTCCTACAAACATAAAAATGCAATAATCTCCTAAAATAGCCATATTTGTTTCTGTGAAGGCAAAGGAGAAGATGAAGGAAGAGTCTTGGAATATTCATTTCTTTGAATATGGGCGAGGGATGTGTATGTACCGCACTGCCAAGACGAGGGAGCTGGTACAGAAAGGAATCCCAGAAAATCTCCGTGGAGAGCTGTGGCTCCTTTTCTCAGGTATGATGTTGTGCTGACAGCAGGAATAAACTTCCTGCACATCTCAAAGGAAAGGGTATGAATCTTAGCCCATTTCAGAAAAAATTAATGACAGGGTAATTTCATCTGAATGATACTTGGTGGTGGCTTGCTTTATTATCCTAGTATCTGTTTGGCCTCTTTTGATTGTGTTTCAGTGTTGGGACCTAAACTCTAACATGATTTAACAATGAGTTTGTTGCTATATTTTCACATCTGTTTATAGTTCATGAGTTCATGCAGTGCTTCTTGGCTCCCTTGTCTCTGAAACTGGGAATAAAATCTGTGTTTCAAAGCACCAGAGGTAAAGCACTGTTTGTCATTTCAGGGGCTTGGAATGAGATGGTGACTCACCCTGGTTACTACGCAGATCTTGTGGAAAAGTCAATGGGAAGGTACAATCTTGCTACAGAGGAAATTGAGAGAGATCTGCACCGCTCTATGCCAGAACATCCTGCCTTCCAAAACGAACTGGGAATTGCTGCCCTCCGGAGAGTCTTAACAGCTTATGCATTCAGAAATCCAACAATTGGGTACTGCCAGGTAGGAAAGAAGTCTTAGACTTGTTAGTCCTACACAGTGACCATGATTGACTTGGACTTTTTCTGCAGTTTTTTTGTTCAATTTCAAGCTTTTCCTTTATGCTGTCTGTGTAGTGGTGAGAAAATAGGAAAGAAGTTATGGTGCATCATCTCTTAAATATCCTTTGAACATTGTATTTAAATAAACTTTTCACAGTGCTGTTAGGTGTAATATTAGTCTTTAATAGTTTCCTGCTAGAGCTTTCCATAGTTCAGCAAAAATATCTTCTGGTTTCATTAAAACAAGCAGGTAAATCAAATAAGTGATGTTGCACATGGACAGTCTATTGAAAATGTAGCCATTTGCTGGTTTGTGAAACAACTTAGTGGAAATTCAGGTTAACTTTGTGTATTGCTGTGATGTTACAGGTTCTCGTTATGGTATTCTGTTAATGGCCAAGTTCTTAAAAAGATTTTTATGAAGACTTTGACAATTATTCTTGTTCATGTTGTTTACTGAAAGTGCATGACAAAAGGTCATCAAATTATTTGCTGCCTCATGAACAGAGGAACTGAAAACAGGAAGAAAAATTGGCTTAAGGTCATCTATTGACTCAGATGCCAGTAGAAGCTGGAAATAGATGTGACTCTTAGTGACAGCTTGCTGTATTCATGCTTTTAAGTTTAGCTAATCTGTAATAGCAGAGCTTTCCTGAAGACCTCCATGTTTTTCTCCTGTACCTGTGTGTTTGCTGTGCTGGCTCCTAGGCTATGAACATTGTCACCTCAGTGCTGTTGCTGTACTGCAATGAGGAAGAGGCTTTCTGGCTCCTGGTGGCTTTATGTGAGCGGATGTTGCCAGATTACTACAACACAAGAGTAGTGGGTGAGTCCTTAGCAGATTCCTGCTGCATTGTGGATTTTCAGCTGCACCAGCATCTCCCAGAAACATTTTGTTTTTCAGAATTAATTAAATGTGATGCGTTTTAAAGATAATGAAGTACAACTCTGTTACTTTTAAAGTGGCAGGGGTGTGATGGAGGCATAGGAAGAGACACTACAGGCCTCCAAGGTAGTAGTTCTACCTTATAGTAACAAGGAAGATGAAGTCACCAAAAATTGGTATCAGGAGGGTCATTAGCAGTAAGGAGGAGTAGCTAGAAGAACATTACTGGGTTTTAGTTTTCCCCATCTGAATGACATGTTAAATCTGTGGAACAGGCTCTCAGGGAAGGTTAGTCAAAGCACCACTTAATGGGTTTTTAAAGTTCATTTGTATAAAATGCTATAATCTGGTGTAAATACCATAATATCAGTAATCCTCCATTCAGGGCAAATGCACAAATGGATGAAAGGTTCTGTGTCGAGAGGTTGTGTCTGCATGCTCTGCAATGTACAAATAGTCTCATTGGTTTTATTGAGAACAGGGTAAAAAATTAATGTCTTCATTTTAGTTATGATGTTCAGAGGAAATTTATATGAAATTTGTATGAAATTTAGTGAACTCATACTGTTTTGTTTAATAATTGCTTAGCTTGGTACATGACACCACCATTTGGAGTTCTACCATTGTTTTGTTTGTCTGTTTCAGGTGCGTTGGTGGACCAAGGCATCTTTGAAGAACTTACACGAGAGTATCTTCCACAGCTGTCAGAAAAGATGCAGGACCTGGGAGTGATCTCCACCATCTCCCTTTCCTGGTTTCTCACTCTCTTCCTGAGTGTGATGCCCTTTGAAAGTGCCGTGGTCATTGTCGACTGTTTTTTCTATGAGGGAATCAAGTTTATCCTGCAGGTGTCATTGGCCATACTTGATGCCAACATGGAGAAGTTACTACAGTGCTGTGATGAAGGTGAAGCCATGACTATTTTGGGCAGGTACCATTCATTGTTCTTATTTAAAACAAAATAGTGACGGTGGCCTTTAGTCATCATCTCTTTCTACCTATTAGCAGGTCACAGATAACACTCTAGGATGAAACTTCTGCTCCAGAGAAGTTTGCTATTGCTTTCTGCAAGAACTGAAATTAATTGTTGGCTCAGTTATGGAGGAATCCATACTTCTGGAGCTGATTTGCATCATAATGAATTCCCGCATCTCAGTTTGAATTTGAATTCTTAAAGGTTATTTATTTGAAGTTTGCATATTAATTCTGCTTTACTATTTAGAACAGATTCTGGCAGGAATCACCTTCTAGAAACTTAAAACATTATCAAGCAGACATGTCCCAAGTCTAGTAAATGTAAGATTTTCTTGTTTGAAATGAGAATTTCTTCTATGTGCAGCAAGATTTTCAGCATGTGACTAGAAGCCTACTTTTAAAAGAGCCAACACCCCCAAAATAGGGTGAAAATCAACATAACTCCAAGTACATTGAGGGTAGCATTGCAGATTAGATGGAAAAAAATAAATTCTCCTTCATGTTTAGATTAGAGACAGAAAGAAGTTGGGAGTAATGCATATAGGATATTATTTCTTTTTCTGGACACTAATCCTGGAATCTTGTGTCTGTTCTCATTTTTGTCCACAGATATTTGGACAATGTAGTTAACAGACAGAGTGTCTCTCCCCCTATTCCCCACTTGCATGCACTGTTGACCAGTGGAGATGACCCCCCACTTGAAATTGACATCTTTGAACTCATCAAAACTTCATATGAGGTAAAGTTCTGGCTTGGTATTTTGCCCAGGAGATTTCTTCTCTACTAACATCCCATTTTATGCATTGTGCAGCTAAAATCTGAGCAATATTCATAGACTGAGATGCTTAAGGATTGCAGGCTGAAGCCATTGTTCCACTTACTTGGTATGAGTAGAAACTGACAGTGTTGGCTGTTGCAGATCACAAAGAGTCTGCCCAACACCAAGGGGACTAAAATGAAGAGTTCAGATAAGAAGTTATGGATTAGAGATTTCTTCCTGCTTTGTCAAAAATGTCTCCATTATTAATTCCATTTGAGGATTTTCAGTGCTAAGGAGTTAAGGAGGGAAATTCAGGGTAAGAATTGTGAAGTACTCTGCAGAAACATGGAAGAATCTCAGTTCATGTGCATAGGAATCCTCTTCTGAACCACATTATAGTACTAGGAAGGTGACCCCAGAATGGTGCCAATGCTGTTAAAATATCTCTGCACTGATAGAGGTGTTCCTCACAATTCATACTGAGAACAAACTCATAAGAAAATTGATTCTGAATGATGGAAAGAACACAGCCAAAAGAATGGATGTTTGGCACTTCTCTGCTATTCTCTGCTAAGTGGGGAATCATTTCCCTCTTTATCTCATATTTCATCCCATCCCCTTCTTGCTATTTACAGTCAGGCAGCTGTCGTTTCCTGGGTGTTTTGTGTACTTCTTCAAATCTGCCATCTCTGTTTGTTCTTGGTTTCTTTTCATAAAAGAGTGTCACTGAATTCATATTACTTGTCTGACCTAGTCCATAGAAAAGCTTCTTGACTGTGGTGTTTCTGGCTGAATCTCATGGGGGTCCTAGAGGAAAAAAATGACAGGACTGGAAGGAATGACTGTCTGTCTGTTCTCTTATCTCTGCCACAGTACAGGGCCTGCCTTTCTGTCAGTCCTGACAGATCCTTCTTCAGCTTTTCTGTAGAGACCTCTGATGTTGGATTTCTCATGAACTCTGAATTACTCCTCTTGCAGGACAGGAGTGAGTAGGGAATAGAGCTCAAGTTTTTTCTCATCTTGCTGCTTGTAAAAGGCTTCTAGTGGGTTTAGGTCATCTCTGAGGGGACAGTACACTTGTTAAAGAGCGTGTAATTGAAGAGGGGTTCTTCTCTCTTCAGGAGATGATGTTGACCTGATCTGCTTCCTTTCTTGTAGAAATTTGGCAATCTGAAGGCAGATGACATTGAACAAATGCGCTTCAAGCAAAGGCTGAAAGTGATCCAGTCTCTGGAGGATACAGCCAAGAAGAGTGTGGTATGTGACTCCCAGACTGAATGAGCTACCAAATGGCACCTTCTTGGAAAGTGTCTTGCTGTGAGCATTGAGAAACTTCGTGCTGTAGCAGACCAAGTTTTAAGTGACTGAAAGAATGATTGAATGAGATGTTTTGCATGGAGGGAGATAAAAAACACCTGTAGGTTATGACATAACCTCCCATGCCTAGTTCTGTCTGTTTTACTGCTTGCCTGGAATCTTTAAGAAAAGCTGGCAAGCAGATAATTATTTTACTGCCATTTAGAGAGTCCATTAGGGAATTTTGCTGAAGGGTTCATGGCCAAAGGGAAGTGTCCATATTTACTGCCATTATCTCGCATGTCTAGGTGGAGAATCTCATCAGGGTGTTTATTTCACTGTTGCTCTTTAATGCATCCAAGTCAAACATCTGAAGGAAAAAAAAAAGAGGGAGGGGTGACAGAATCTACTCAGCCAGGTCTGCAGAAACAGGAAATAAGCACAGTAAACTACTGAAAATGTCAGCAGTTTCTGCTTGACTGCAAAATACCTTTCTGATTGGTTTCCAGGGGTATTAGAATGGTGATGTTTTTCTTCCCATTCTGTGTGATATCTCCTTGCACTAGTTTTCTTCTCTTCTGTATTGCACATGTTTTTCAGTGAGTTGTATTAGATTTTTTCTACTTTTGAAATAAATTGTTCACGCTGTTTTATCTGTAACTACAGGTCCGAGCTGTGTCTGGTGACATTGGTTTCACTATGGAAGAGCTAGAAGAGCTGTATGTAGTGTTCAAGGTAAGAAGCCTTCCTTGAGGGTGAGGAAGAAATGTTGTCACACACAGTACAAATAGCAAAGTAAGTTGAAAGGCAAGCAGTGACTTTGCTTTAATTCTTAATGTGACATACCAGAAACTGATGTGGCATTCTGTTACACATGGTGCCAGTAGGACTGGCCCTGTTACTACCTGATTAATTATTTTTTATCTTTTTTCTCCCAAAGGTGGCCAAACTACATTCACAGTATTTGAATGATACTCAGAAAGAAACTGTAGAGTCAATGGAAGAGAATGTAACAAAGCCCTGAGAATGGGGAGCTAGGGTTGACTGTACCACAGTTTTTAATCTCAGGTTTCCCATTGACCTCATCTGTAATTGTGACAAGATTACTTAAGGGCTTTGCCTCTATTTGTCAGCATGCATATTTTTAAAAGAATGGTATTACCCAACTGCATTTGCCACAGTTGGTTGTGCACTGTTGTAGCCTCAGAAGGAGAGGCTTAGTTCTAAAACCTGCATGTTCCCTTTGCAATAAAGCCTGAGTTACATTTTGTTAAAACCTGAAATCATGTTTTATACTTTTCACTTTAAGTAATTCCTTGTTTTTCCTGAAATCTGTGTCTCTTCCTTCATTTCATATTATTTTGTAGTGAAGTAACACCAGGAATCACAAGGCAGATAATGTTTCCTGAAATGTCTCTTGTTTGCTTCCTCAGTGCTATTGTTGAGCTGTGACAGCCTCCACTCCTGTGGAGCAGCATCATGTGCCCTGTTAATCCTTTCCCTCCACAGGCCAAGTACCTGATGAGCTGTTACTGGGGGAACAACCGTGCGGCCGCTGCGCGCCGGGACCAGAGCCTGCCCTACCTGGAGCAGTATCGCATAGACATGGAGCAGTTCAAGGAGCTCTTCAGCAGCCTCACCCCCTGGGCCTGTGGGGCACACACCCCTGTGCTGGCAGGGCGCCTCTTCCGCCTCCTGGATGAGAACAGGGATTCTCTCATCAACTTCAAGGAGTTCGTCACAGGAATGAGTAAGTGGTGTTTTTGGAGAAAATGGAATGCTGCAAAAAATGTGTCTGTCCTTTTCCAAGAAGAGAACTGAAAGGAGATAGTGGTGTGCTCACTGCCGTGAGGAGGGAGGGAAGCCTCAAGCTGGACAAAATACATCTTTTGGTATGGATTTCACTATTGATTCTGCACAGGACTTTGAACAGTCATTGTATGGGAATTCATTCTGGTTTGAACCTGTAAGCAGAGGGTGATTCTTTATCATTAAAGTGCTATTTTTCTTAACCTTTTTTTTTCTTTCCAGGTGGGATGTACCATGGTGACCTCACTGAAAAACTCAAAGTACTCTACAAACTGCACCTGCCTCCTGGTGAGTGACTGCTTCTGTGTACTGCTGCTATTGAACACAAGCTGCTCTGACATCAATTGACATGGGGTGCCTCAGGAGTTTTGCTAATGAAGTGGGTCATACTGCTGTTCAATTAGAGATTTTAACATTTGTTTCTCTGTGAATACAGCTCTGAATCCAGAGGAGACAGAGTCTGCTTTGGAGGCCACAAGTTATTTCACAGAAGATGTGACAACAGAAGGTAATGCAACACTGCTGCCCTTACCTCTCAGTTAGGCAGGAGTTGCAGCATAGATCCAGGTGCTCTGAGCAGTGATGTTGTGCAAGGCATGATCTCATGCTGGCATGTGTTAGGATTGCCAGTGTGTTTGAGTTCACTGTCTTTGTTGCATGATGGGGAAGAAGTTTGGAGCTAAAACTCCTCGGTGTCCATTCCATGCAGGATACAGCATGCTCTGAAGGATGGGCACAGACTGCTGAGGAGGAGCAGTGTGCTTTTACCAGCCCCTGTCTCCCACCATGATTTAGGTTTTTCATACAGGTCTCATTGTCTCTCTTCTTGTTTTTGTTTCCTTCTCTGTGTCTGTCCATGTCTGACCTTTTCTTCTGTTTTATCTGGAATATTGTCCCCTCAACCCTTTTTTCTGCTGCTCAAGTATCTCCTTTTGTCTCAGAGCTGGATATCTGCCTGCACTGTGAGTCTCAAGGTCAGTCCATGGGTTATGTGCATGCATTGAGCATGGCTGTGGTGCTGATACCACCTGCCAGCCCAGTGTGCTGATGTAAATACTCTGAAATTATTGCTGCTCCTTGCTCATGACACTCTCACTATTAATAAAGTGCTATAAGTAATTAAATATCTTTCAGTATAATCTGCCTATTGAGTTTCAGCCTTGGTCAAGATAGGTTTTGTCTGGCTTCTTTCAGTGGAACTCATCTCATCCTAGAAAGTGGTGGTCAAAAAGATGCTCAGAACAGAGTGGGGGGTGCTAGGCTTGCTGGCCTGGGGAGGTGAATCCTGTGCCTACTCCACAGTCTTCCAGTTTAAAGGAATAAGGGTGCATGCCACTGAATTGCTGAACTGTTGGTAGACTAGTTGACTGCATTTCTTAAAATACAACATTAGGAATTGTCTGATAGGAGATCAAAGTATGTCAATCATGCTAAACATTTACCAAAATACAACGATGCCCAAAAAAATCTGAGCAAGTACAAGAGGTAATTGTGCAGTTTGGTGCTAGGTGGCTGATTTAACAATCTGAGTTGAACCAAGACTTCCTATTTTCTCTAGTGACAATATAGGGAATCAGAAGTGCAGTTCATGAAGTTAGACTGCAAATTGCTCCCAAAATGTCAGTCCAGGCAGTGAATAATGAGGAGTGTAGGCATTAGTCACATATGTGCTCTGTAGTGGTTTGGGTTTTTTCCATTCATTATCTTGCTTTGGATGACTGAACATCCTTGTCTTTAAGCCATCACACTGCTTTTCTATCTTCCTTATCTGTGTTTCCACATTTTCTTTTAAGACCTCTGCCCTCTATCTCAGCTCTTCAACCCACTTTTTGAGTGTGGCTCTTTATTCAGCTCATCCCATCAGCCTCGTGCTTCCATTCTGTTCTGTTCAATCCTCTAACCATGATCATGGGAATGTGAGATCTAACTTCTATTAAATGTACTCTTGTATAATTTGAATTTGTGTATCGGGTTGTCTTAAGTTCTTTGTGTGGTGTATTACTGAAAATCAGCTAATAATTATTTTATAATTCCATAATTCTTTAGAAACCCAAGAAGATAAAGGAAGAAGAAATGAGAATGGCCCAGAAAAAGGTAATTTCATCATCAATAGACCACATTCTAATCTCATCTCTCTCATATTATGACCTGTTCATTGTCTCATGCTGATCAAGGAGACCTTGCAAAGTGTCCCTTGTGGACAGAGGTAAAGCAGAAGGTGAGCTGGGAAATCAGCATCCCTTTATGCTTTAATGCTCCAACTCTTTTACATACCAAGATCACAGCATTTGTAAATCATGTTGGGTAAATTGTCACCTCACAGAGTTTGTCTGTGAGAAGTCAAGCTGATGCAGCACTGTTAAATTTTTTGCTCTGCTGAGCTGCATCAGATAAACCAGCAGAAAACAATGCAGCCTTCCTGGTAGATGCTTTCCTGGGCTGTCAATAACACCTTCTTCAAGCCTGATTTTTGTTGTCTCAGCATTCACTTTTTAAGTCTGAAACCATAAACCACCTGACTAGTGGCTTGTTCTTGCCTTGCAGAGGAGAAAGGTACCAGTCCACAAGACTACAGATACTATCTAAGAATGTGGGCCAAGGAAAAAGAGAACAAGAAAGAAACCATTAAAGATCTCCCCAAAATGAGCCAGGTAAGAAAGGAGTAGGAAGATTTCCAGTTGGATCATTGGCAGCTTGATAGAATTCTGCAGTATGTGCAGCCATTGTGCCAATACGTTCAGTCCTTGCCCACAGCATTCCCTGCTGTTCTGGTCTGGTGAACTTTAGGACCTCTGATTCCACAGATTTCTGTTGAATACTGCAGTGGATATGGACAAACTGCTTTGTATCAACCAATCAAATGTAACAGATTCACTCAGCCTCACAAACCAGTTTTTCCTATAAGAACTGCACTCAGTTTTCCCCCCAGAGCAGGATGTTTCAAATATGCCATCAGTCACAGAAACTTGTTCAGCTTTTTTGGTTTTGCATTGCTTCAAGTTACATCTGCTTCGTGGGGAGTGAAGAATGTGGTTACAGAAGAGAGAGTCAGATGACTGGTGTGATCTTTTCTGTCTGTAATTTCCTTGATGGGTGCTACTTAAACCAGTTCAGAAATGCTTAGAAGCTGACCACAGAAGGATAGAAGTAACAGTTCAGGTTTTCTTAGCATTAGTGAATATGTGACTATTCTGTTCATCTGTCTGCAGAAAAGCCACCACTATTAAATTGCTAGCTGTGTCTCAATTTAGCCACAACAGAGAGGGGGGAGTTTGTCTGTGTCAGACTGTTCTGAATCAGTGCACTAAGTTGCCACTTGGTGGGGAGGCAAATAAGCAATGAGTCATTTGAGATGGTGCCCGTTGCTTCATCCACCACTGACAACTTTTTTCAGCCTGATAACATGATTATTTGGTCTTTGTCTTTTAAAGGAACAGTTCATAGAGTTATGCAAGACCCTTTACAACATGTTCAGTGAGGACCCTGTGGAACAGGAGCTGTACCATGCCATCGCCACTGTGGCCAGTCTGCTGCTGAGGATTGGGGAAGTTGGAAAAAAATTTTCCAACAGGCCCACGAGGAAGTCTGAGGACTGCAAAGCAAACAATGGCCAAGATCCTGTGAGTGAAGAGGAGTCACCAACATCTGAACAGAGTCAGAATTCAGCAGTGGAGCAGCAACCCCAAGCTGACCATGAGGACAAAGCCAGCGCTGATGCTCAGCCTGAAAAAACCCAGCAGGAAAACCAAACTCTAGGAGATGGGTCAGGGGAAGGACAAGGCTCTCCTTTACAGCTGCTATCAGATGATGAAACCAAAGATGATATGTCCATGTCTTCCTACTCCATGGTCAGCACGGGCTCCCTGCAGTGCGAAGACATCGCGGACGACACGGTACTGGTGGGCTGTGAGGGCAGCAGTGCAGCTGCCAGGTATGGCAGCACCATTGACACTGACTGGTCCATCTCCTTCGAGCAGATCTTGGCCTCCATGCTGACAGAAACAGCCCTTGTTAACTACTTTGAGAAGAAAGTCAACATTCTTCAAAAGATCAAGGATCAGAAGAAGGTAGAGAGGCAGTTCAGTTCATCCAGTGACTATGAACTTTCTTCTGTGTCAGGGTGAACTCAAGAAATCAGGAGTTATCTTTGGGAGATAAAACAGAAAGATAGTGTGGCAGATGGCAGGATGGTTTGGTATTTTCTGTTGGGTTTTTTTTTTTTTTGTTTATTCAGAGACCAGTAACTACACAATTACAATAGAATCCAGTTGATAAGGGGCTCCTGACAGTGACTGTGTAGGTGTTTCTTTGGCTACTCTGGCTGAGAGAATTAGATTTACATTTTTGAGAGCCATTAGAACCTAATAGCCCCTGACATATAGAATTACCACCATAAATTATGCATGTCTGCCTTTTGCTATCTTTTATTTCAATGAAGTTTTATTTCAGACAGTAACTGCTCCTTGCCTGCCCTTGTTTGCTGTAGGTTCCTGGGTAACTTGCACAGCAGATGCAGCCTGGCTTGAAACCATGCTCACCTCTGGCTGCCAGTCCGAGAGCTAATGCAGTGTAGTCAAGTGCTGTAGGACTCTGACCTATAAATAATCCTGTACGTTCTTGTAAGCTGTTCTGTGACTCAGCAGCTGTAAAGCAAATGTGCCCCAGTGCTCCCAGCACCCTGAGATCTAAACACAGACATTGCTCAGACCTGCAGGTTTCTTTCACATGTGATTTGGCATTTTCATAGTGTACGATCACTTACTTTCTCCTTCAGAATTCAGGAATTTTCAGGCAAACCTGGTTTTCTAGCATTTGCTTTTCTGTTTCTTTGAAAGCTATTGTTTTTAGTTTGTCTGGGAAGCCACAAGCTCCTTGACTTCAGTGCAGAAGTGATACTGAGTCAATCAGTGGGCCCATGATGGTTATAATGAGGGAATAAGTTCCTAAAATAGAAGTCAGTGAATCAGCCTCAGCTTTCCAGGGGAGTGGCACACTGGTCTGCTGGACTTACCTTGATGATACATTGGCTATTTAGTGCTGATTCCCTGTTTTTCCTAGCTAGAGATGGGTCCCCTAAGGAGGACCTCCTAGGAGGAGGACCTTAGGGGCCCTTTAGGAGGACCCCTAAGAATTATCTGGTCAGTCAGCCCTCACAAATGCTTGGGGCAGAAGTTGTGCAGGAGCACTGTGCCACCCATTGCTGCTCAGTGTCCTTTCTTGAGAGTTTAACAATGACTCTTAGAAACTACTGCACATCCAAGGGCATTTGACCTAAAGGGGAAGAATTCAGAGCAGCGTGGTTCTGCCAGCAGCCCCTTGTGGGGATACCAGAGCTCATTCCAGTTAGAGACACAGTAACTGGGAGACTTAGTGAGTGCTCTTTGAAATTAAACCCAGAGGAAACTATGAGTAGCCCTTCTGGTAGCAGGGTGTGTTCTCCACGGGAGGAGAAGTAATGTTGTTACTGCAGATAAACTCATCTCAGCAGGGAGGCAGTGGCCTTGCCAGGGGCAGGACCAGAGACTTGCTGCTCAGCCAGAGCAGACCTTGCACTGAAGGCAAGGTGTGATCCAGCTTTTGGCTGGCACTTGGGATCTAAAGGTAGGAAGGACACATGTGGATGTTCCCATTTGACACTGCTTGGTGTGCTACTCAGTGTTAATTCATCCTCATGACATTTTTGGTCTGTATTCACAGCTGGTACATACTTCTTATTTCTCTGCCTCCTCTGTCCTGTACCACTGGAGAGCAGCCATTAGTAAAACTGCTTTTACTAATTATTCAGTAATTTATTGTAATTTTTTTAAGTACAAATAATACATGTAATTTTACACTGTCTGTCTTACCTGTCATGTATTCAATAAATGAATCAGAATCCTATAGACTATTTGGCTATCTTTTATTTCTCCCTGAGCTTTTGGAATATTGCTGGTTCTGTACCCAGTTATCAGAAAGAATGTGTCACCAAAACTGTGTCACCGAAACCTCCAACAACATTTTTAGTGTTAGAGAACCAAGGCACTACATTATTCTGTCCAAGGTGTACAACAGAAATCATTTCAGCCACGCATAGCCTGGCTGTGCAGAGGAAATTGTTCCATGACACATGGCTCTTATACTTACAGAATTAAAACCCATAGAAATTCATTTGTTCAATGTTCATTGATCCCAGCTTACACAGTTCTCAGTATTTGGTTTCTCTTGGTTGTGTATTTCTTCACCTCCGATGCTAACGTGGCCCTCGTTCCTTGGTTCTCTTACCGGTCTTTTCTGGACCAGGTGTTGCTGACCATGCCAGGGGTGATGTTTGGAGTTGATGGTCACTAATGGTCGTTATCTTTTGTGTATCTTATGTGCTACTCTCAGTCTGCTGAGATGTTAAGCTGACATGCCTTGAGTGATGAAACAATCCTTTGTAAAGAAACTTAAAATTTCTTTCCCCGGGGCAAAGGCGAACGAAACCCCTGACTAAAGTTATATAAAAAATTGTTAACTTGGTATCTTTTCCAACAAGTGGACTAGGTGTGACTGCACTATGACTTTTCTTTCCTTCCTTTTTTCTTTAATTTTTTCTTCTTTTAAATTTATTTTTATTTTCTTCATATTGTATATTATCTCTTTTCTCCTTTCCCATTTTCTCCCCTTTACTTTTTTCCTAGTTTATTCCTTTATTTTCTTTTCCCCTTTCCCACCTTTCTTTGCCCTCTTTCCCCCTTTCTTTTTCCTTTTTTTCCTTATTCTTTTTTCCCCTTTTCCTTATTACTCTGTAGATTGACTTTTTACATAATGCAAACTGTTAAAAACGGGAATCACACTCCCGGTACTAAAAGTGATTTCAGCATTTATTACATTCAGGTCTAAAGCACGGGGACCCGCGGGCCGAGCAGGAGCGTTCCCATCGAGGACGCTGCAGCGCCGGCGCTGGGGCTGCTCAGCAGGGATGGCCCCCATGGTCCAGGTGGAGCGGCACAAATTCACTGGGTCAGATGCTCTCTTTTTATCCTGTTTTTTTTGTCCCCTTTGGGTTGGTTTCTGTTTGCATCCTTCATGCGCCTGAAGGTTTAAGGCGCTCGATTCGCCCTTTACAGTTCTGTCCAGGCTGGCTGGTTTCGCTCGGAGGTGCTGCACTTTACTGAAGTATAACACGGTACATTGAGTGCCCTATTTCTTATAACGACCCTTTTTTACAATATAACAACCAAACTAACAATGCTTAACAATAATCACCTATTTTACAACAGTTCCTAACCTATTTTTGACACAGACCAACACATCTCCAGGTCGGTGCAAACCTGGCCGGTGCCGATGCGGCTGCAGACACGAAGGTCACGCCCGGGCAGCCGGTCCCCGCAAAGCGGGGTCTGGTCCTGTGAATGGCGCTCGGCCGGTGACCTGATGTGTTTGGTTTGTGAGAGGGGAGAGCCCGTCGCGGTGCCGGTGTCCCTGCCCGATGTCCCTGCCCGGTGTCGCTGCCCGGTGTCCCTGCCTGGTGTCCCTGCCTGGTGTCCCTGCCTGGTGTCGCTGCCCGGTGTCCCTGCCCGGTGTCCCTGCCTGGTGTCCCTGCCCGGTGTCCCTGCCCGGTGTCCCTGCCCGGTGTCGCTGCCCGGTGTCGCTGCCCGGTGTCGCTGCCCGGTGTCGCTGCCCGGTGTCGCTGCCCGGTGCCGCCGCTGAGGGGCGCCGGCGGCTCGCTGTGGGAGTCACGTGACCGCAATGGCGCCACGGTTCTGGGTTCTGAGGTGTTGCTGCTGCCGCCGCTTCCAGGGGCAGCAGGTGGGGACGGGACGGGACGGGACGGGACGGGACGGGATGGGAGGGACGGGGCGGACGGGATGGGACGGGACGGGATGGGAGGGACGGGGCGGAACGTGAGCAGTGGGTCCCGGCCCTGACCGACCTCTCTGTTCCCTCCCAGGCCAAGCGCAGCGGGCGGTGGAGCTGCAGCGTGTGCGGCCAGCGGCAGGCCGTGCAAAAGGTGAGGGCAGCCCTGCACCCTCAGCCGCGGGTGCTGGCCCTCGGTGACACCTGGCCCTCGGTGACACCTGGGCTGTCGCCTCAGCCCGTGCTGTGCCCCTCTGGCTGCTGCCTCAGCCTTGTCCTCATTCATTCTGTGCAGGTTTATGGGCAGGGCTCGGGCCTGGAGTGCAGGCGCCACGTCCAGAAGCTGAACTTGCTGCAGGGTGAAGCAGAGGAGGCGCTTGGTTGGACACCTTGGTACGGTGTTTAACCTTTACCTGCTCATTGCTTTTGATGTGCTGCAGCTGATTTGCACCTTCACATGCCCAGTGCCTGCTGGCCAACCCTAGCATGTTACAGCCAGGTTTTCTGGCCTGTGGAGAAGCCTTGACCCTGCTGGTTTTGGCCTCACCTCATAGGAACAAGCTCTATGTTTGGGGTTTAGTGTCCCAGCATGTTTCTTTAGATAAGGATTTCTTTCAGATAACTATAGGTGATCAACAGTTGGTCAGGCCTTTATTTGTTCATATGTACATATGTACACAACAGAGTTTGGGTTTGTTGGTTTTTTATATTTGATTTAATTCGGTCTTTCTTATGTACTGTTTGATGAGCTGACTGTGGAGATGTCCCTTTTACACATTACATCCTCAAAAAACATCCATTTGAAGAAGTTGCTGCCTAACTGTTGGCATTTAGGGAGTTCACAATGTGAATCGGTTGAGTAATCACTGCTGCTAGTGATAAGAGATTTGTTCAGAGCAAACACTTCAGTGTAATTCCTGCTGGGCTGGAAAATCTGAGTAGCACCTTCCTGTTTATTTCATTTCTGAATCTGTTTATAAGTCATGTAATCTTGAAATGGTCTTGAACTCGTCCAGCCTCCTTTTTACTCAAAGTTATTTTCAGAGATCAGTCAAGGGTAGTTATATAACTTGGTTGTGACTACACAGTGCTTCACAGTTAGGCTTGGGGAAGAAAACTCATTGTTCACTTTATCAAAAAGTGTTGCTATTTTTATTCTCAAAGAATTGTGAAATTCAAAACATTATGAAACAACTTCCCTTTTCCTTGCTTTCATGGGATAAAATGAGTGAGTTTAAACTGTTGTAGCAAACGAGCACTGTTATATCCTCATTATGATCAATTAAAATTTATAATTTCATAATTAGTGGCTTTAGATCAAACTTGCAATTTTGTATAGCAACAAGGAGGGCTCTAACTAGAGCCTGTAACTAGATTTAATCAAGTATTTGTGCAATGTATCTTGTAAATCATTCATTTAGCATAAGTTTTTCTGTTTTTTCTGATATGTCTTCTATCCAGTGTTCCTATCCATGCTTTCTATTCAATCCCTTGTGCTATGGCTGGGTGATTTGAAGCCTATAAATCAACAGACAGGAGTGTGTTCTAGAAATTGTAGTTTAAACCTCTATTTTAGGTGTGTAGAAGACTCTGTAAATGACAGCAAAAATAGAGCAGCACAGCATGAGGACAGTTCAGTCCAGCAGGTAAGATCCCTGCAAAGCTGAGGTAAATACAAACCCATTCTGTCCTGGGTGAATCCTGGTGAAACCAGCGACCCCTTTATGTGGTTCAGACAGCTGAAATGGTCTATCAAATCAGATAAATTATTTGATAAATCCTGGGAACGACACAGGAGTGCCATCCTAAACTGATTCATGATTTTAAGCATTCAGCACCTGTAACAATACCAAAAATGAGAACCCCCATGTTTTGCTGGTTTTAGTAACTCTCCAGTGTTGTAGGAGGGAAGGACAGAAGGCAGTCGCTGGAGTAAATATCTGGACCAGGAGAGTGAGGATCAGGAAGATGAGGAGGAGGCAGCTCTGGAAAGGCAACAGTTTTGTTCCCAGAGAAAGAACACTGTGGGAGAGCAAAGGTACAGAGAGAACTTGCTTTTGCAATTCCTGCCCCCGAGTGGTGACACTTGATTTGGAGGTGTGGGAGGGAGCACAACTCAGATCTGAGCTTGGGTGCAGGTTGCAGTGTATGACCTAATCTGAGGGTTTTGGTATTTGGGGACAAAGCCATCCATTTTATGAAACCTCTCCTGTGAAAAGAGTCTGTGAAAAGAATCACAGTGGATCTAATCTGTCCTCTTTGGGAATGGTTCTCTTGGCCAGGAGACACCCGAAGCGCTTCCTCTCCAGCAATGTTCCAGAGCACGCAGAAGAAAGTGGAGTTTCTCAGCTTATCTATCAAGCCAAAAAAGTTAAAACCACTGAGGTATTTTAGCTATAGAAGATGCTCTTTTGTATCATCATGATTTTGAATTTTTGTGAGTCTTTCTCTGTTCTTCTCCAAGCAAGCCAATGAATTACTGGAGAGGAAAAAAAAACATGTTGGGGGTTTCACTCTGAAAGGTTTTATTTAGGCAAAGCTAATGTTCTCTCCTTTCTTACAGTGCAAGAAATACTCTGTAGCAGTGCCTGATGGAGATGCTGCTTCTGTGGTTCCTGCTGTCTGTGAGACTGTAGTGCCTGAGGAAAATACACAGCCCCCAACTGCTTGTACCAAACCATCCAAGTGGGGAAAATACCTCTCATCATCTGACAACTCTAGTGAAAATGCTGCTGCAGTGACCATGGCACTGCAGGAAGGCAGTGGAGGTGTGCAGCTGGACAGCACAGCTGCTGGTGGGGCCTGGAGGTGCTCGGGACAGGCTGGAAGAACTCTGCCTCAGGGTACAGGTTTTAAATTCAAAAGGTCTGTTTCTAGCACTGAGGATCTGGCCTCAACACTGCCCAGCAGCAGGTGCTCAGTTGAGGATGTGCTCAGAGAGTCTCACAACCAGATGTTAAGGGTGGGATCTGCTGCAGAGAACACTGCAGGAAGGTGCTGCTTGGCTGCCACAGGGAGGCCAAACACCCTTGTGAAATCTAACCCTGGACCAAAGCTGAGCAGCATTTCTTGTGAGCAACTCTTCTGTACAGGTGAGGAGTTTGATGATGATCTCTGAAGTTCAGGCCTCTTTGGCATGTCTTTCTTGGTTCTAATGTATTTGAGGTGTTATTTACTGAGACAGTTTTGAAGTAAAGGTGGTTTCACTCAAAGCCATAGAGAACTGCACTATTAAAGTTGTTTACTTGCTTGATGGTTGTTTGGGGGGGAAGGGAAGGAAGGAGAAGAGACTGTTGCTCTCAGGTTACAGGGTTGTCTAGCAACCTCAGCAGCTAGAAATAGGAATGGAATTAGGTCAGCTTGGGGAGAGAAGGCTCCCAGGCTTTAAGGATTCTTGGCCTGTACAATTAAATTCTGGGATTAACTCCTCCTTACAAACTACAGCTCTTTTTCCCTGAACTACAGCTCTGTTGACATCTCCCATAGCAACCCTTTCCTCCAGAGCTGTAAGCAAGCTCCAGAGCCAGCAAAGCACTGGATTTCTCTTCCTAAGTGCAGCCCTCAGTGTACACCAAAGATGTGCAGAAAGCAGTCCTGGGCTGCTCCATGGTTTGACACTGGCACAATGCCAGTGCTCTCATGAAAATACTTTCTTTTCAGCCCCATCCATAAATAATTTAGCTGTGATACTGAAATGTTCCAGACACATGACATGCAGTAGTATTTATTTTTCCTCCATTCTACAAGCACTTAAGAACATGAGACAGAAACCCAGAGTAGGAAGAATGATGAACCAAAATAGCTTGTGCTGCCTTATCTGCTTTCAGCTAGAAAAGTGCTTTTTGTTACTACTACAAGTGAGGTGGCTGCTTAGAATACTGGATGGCATCTAGTGCTGCCCCAATGTCGCAGTTCTTGGTCTGCAGGAGCCGAGTGAGCCATCCACCCTCATCAGAGAAGCCCATGGAGAGCATCTGGGACAGAGACTCGATGAGGCGAGGGTCAGCTTCTGTGGGGAGAAGAGCAGAGTTCAGCTATTTCATGTAATTGGAAAACCAGGCAAGGCTTTAATAGCACTCTTTGAGAGGAGACATGCTCTTCTTTGTCTCCCAGGAGTGCAGATGTTTGAGATAAACAATACGTAATCAGAGCTAGGGAAAGTGCTTAGTCAGGCTCAGCTGGCCTTGCTGTGGGACTCTGGTGCTGCTGATGTCAGTTGAGGGGCCTTGGATACTGTTACTGGCTCCCACAGCAAAGTGATGCCCTAAAGCCACAGGATGTACTGGTCCACATGCTGCATTAAAAGGCTCTCTTGAGCAGTACACAGCAAGGACATGATTGAGGACAGCACCTATTTTGTGTGGCTCAAATGGCATTTTAGCCCAAGGTCAGATATCTGGCTGAGACTTAGCAGCCCACATTCAAGAGAGGAACCACCTGATCATCTCCAACAGGGTGCAAGAGCTGCCAAACCTGCTCAAGTCAGGGACAGGTTTAGCTCTATCTTACACAACCTTTGTTTTTACCACCTCTAGAACAAGTCTGCTTGTGTCAGGCCAAGTTGGCAGTTCCCAAGGCAGAGTTACTCTTAGCTCTGAAAGCTGCCCCCACTCTCCTACCTGGGGGCAGGTGTGGGTAGAGAGCAGCTTCTCGCAGTCCTGTAGGGCCTGGCTGGGGAGGATCCCGAGGCACATCCAGGGAGCTGGGACCGTCTGTGTCTGGCATCTGCAGAGACTGCAGTTCACCTGTGGAAGGATCCACTTCTTTGGACGATAAGTGGGTCCAGTCCTCCTCTCCCCCTGATGAACTGCTAGACTCACTGTGTTCCTAGAATGGAAAAAAAAGGGTCCAGGTGCTGTAGTGCTTTCCAGGCAGTATGCACATTCCTACTATTTGCCTTTAATGTAAAGAATTACATCCACAAGAAGTCCCACCACTTTTGCTGTAAATCTGCAAAGGTGCTGTGTATCACTTAATCTGCTCTCATCTTAATATTCACTCCCACAGTACATGCTAAGTGATTGTATTCAATTATTGTTGTAATTCATGTACCTGGGAGTGGAAGCTGCCATCTTCCATTTGTGTGGGCACAGGATCTACCACCATGTCTTGCATCTGTTCTGCAATGACATTTACTTGTGCAGCAGACTCTGTGTTATTCCAGTCTGCTTTGGTCTGAACATTCTGGGTTGGAGCACTGCTGGTTGCCTCAGCATTGGTCTTCTCTTGGTTGGCAGAAGTGGGAGTCACTTTGCTTCTCTGTCCTCCATGTTCCACATCAATATCAACTTCAATACCTAGAAAAGCATTTGAGGTAGACAAAGTCTTAAGAGGTTTTTCCAAAGCACAGTCCTAAATGGATCAATCCTGCTCTACACTCTTAAAGTTTCTGTCGTCCTACAGTCTGCCATGTAACATGCAGGAATTAAAATGCATAGCCTTCTTTAATAATATGTCCACATAAACCAGGCAAAATCCAGAGTCACCACTGACTTGAAGTTAGTGTTACAGTGCTGACAAATAAATGAAATCTCTCCTCATTTTTTCTAAAAGAGAAGGTACTGAGTGGCTGTTCTAAGCCTAAGCAATATTAGTATCCAAGTGTAAATTAAGCCTTTGAGGCTTAGGACACAGGAGGTAGTGTCACAACAACTGACTGCTGCTCCTGCCAAACAGACCTGTAAGCCAGTCTCAGGGACTGGTAACAAACTGTAGGTCACTTACCCAGGGGACTCAGAAAAGCTGCAACACTCTCCCCAACATTCTTTAGGAAGGTGACATTGGGGTCCTGAGGCTGGCTGTTAGTAGAAGCTTCTAGAAAAACAATTTCTGTTAGCACACACAAGCTCTGAGGGAAAGGGCACCTGCAGAGGGTGTGTCCCCACAGGAGCTTAGTGCTCATTCCTGTCACTCACATACATTACAGAACAAAGCACTACAGAGAAAAACTAACTGAGCTACCTCTGTAGAAGAAAGCCAGCATTAGCATTGTTATGGCTCATTACCCATGCTGAAAGGCAGATCTGGAGTAGAATAGTGACATGCTTGACCTAACAGCTCGGCTTGGTTGGGTTCCAGATACTTTATCTGCATCCTCATTGACTGCACAGACCCAAGCACACCTTAAAGTAATCACACTTAGTGCTGAAAGGTGCCAATTATTTCAAGCAAATTAGATTCGTTCCTTTGTTTGTCTTCCCACCCAGACTCTACCCTGTCCTGCAGGACCTCAGCTGGTCTGAGGCTCCACCACCACCTTGTCTACCAGGGCATCTCCTCTCACCTTCAGCAGCAGGTGCACTGGGACCAGCAGTGGTGGCTTCACCTTGCTCCGAGTTCGGGCAGGGAGCTGCAGGCCCAGGATAGCCCCAGCAGTGCATCCATGGGAAGGGTGGAACTCCATGGCGCATTTTACGGAGCCAGCGTCCTCGGGGAAGCCACTGTAAAGGGTGACACTCGTGTCACACTGGGTTCTGAGCAACTGAAACTCCTAACTTGAATCTGGAGAATCTCTCACTCATCAGTTCCCCCTGAGAGATTTTGCTCACCTCAAATGGATTAAGCAGTGGGCTTTGGAACATCACCATGTTGTGCTCCTTGTGGATGCCCTTCCCCTCACAGGTGCTGCACAGGTCATAGTCTGGACAGACACTGCACTTGAACCTGGTGCCCACCACAGGTCCCTCACAGCCGTCACAGATGACGTTGGGGTGCACCATGTTGCGGGGAGGCTCCTGGCTGCACTGCGAGCGGTGCTCCCGCTTGCACTCCTTTTTCTCTGTTAAGGAAAGGAAACTTCACATCAAGATCAGGTTACTATTTACAGCCTGGAAGTCAGGCAGAGGAGGAAGCACAAACAGCCCATCAGAGCAGCGCTGACTTAGTAGGTCAGTTTATTTTTACTGGCTGTCAAACCTAAGCCAGGCTCATGTAAGAGACCTTAAACCACATGCGAAGAGGTTTTGCAAAGATACCTTCTCCTGAAACCAAGCATACCTTATCCTAAGTATCTCTTGGCATGCTTATTTTAGATTAGTACTGCACTACCTCATCTGGCTCCTCATCCTACCTTCCCAAGCACTGCAAGAACAAAATGTTTCTGGAGAAGGAGTTAGGAACACGGATGCCAGGAAGCATTAACATGAGAACGGGGACAACAGGTGTGGCTCATTAGATGGACTGCAGATAAAGCTTTGACGGCTTCTACCTGAACACAAGGGACTGGGGAGCAACTATGCCCTGGGAAAGTGGAATTAAGGCTAAGACGTTGTTGTGAATAATTAGGATATCAATGCCAGTTTAGCGTATCCAGGGAACGAGAATGACAACAGAGCTTCGCACTGGGCCAGCTGATAGGGCTAGGAGGAAACCTGTGGCTTGTTTATCCCACCTCAAATTCATGTTCTGTCATATTACACTGCCCTTTATTTAACCTCCCCCGCAGAGGCCGCAGTTTCCACCAGGCCCTCGAGGACACGGGGAAGGGCCAGGGCTGGGCTGGCTCGCCCGCTTTTAGGAGCGCTGCCAGGAGGCGCTCAGCGCTCAGCCGAGCCCCGCCGTGCCGTCCGTACCTTTGATATAAACACGGAATACGCCATCCCGCACGTAGGGCATCGCCAGCTCCAGCTCCTCGTCGGAGGAAAAAGCGATCAGGTCCCCGTCCTCATCTGGAAAGGGCGAAGCACAGGATGAGGGGCCTGGTCGGGTGTCACGGGGGGTAACGGGGTACCCAAAGCCCCGCGCCCCGATATCTACCATCCCCGGGGCACCCCCGGGCCCGGCCCCAGCAGCGGCCCGAGCCCCGCTCACCCTTGTAGTGCATGCGGAAGGCGGGCGGCGGCCCGGCCCGCAGCAGCCCCTGGAAGAGCTCGGCGACGCGGTCGTAGATGGCCCGGTAGCGAGCGGGCGGCGGCAGGGTGAAGCGGCGGATCTCGCGGGCCGTCTCCTCCTTGCCCAGCAGGTAGGCTTTCACCGTCAGCGCCGCCATGGCTGTGGCGCAGCAGGAATTGCGGCCGGGAGCCGGGACACACACAGACACGCAGGGCGGAGTGAGCAGCAGCGACAGCGCCTCGGCGGCTGCGGTTTTATAGCGCACGGCGCAGGCCGCGCCCCCAGCAGAGCGCGTCCCCTTCGCTCCGGCCGCGGCTCCGCCCCGGGCCCGGTCCCCGTTCGCGTCCTGCTCCGTCACCGTCCAGGGCGGACGGGAAAGCGCTCAAGGCACTTTTTCCTGCAGCCAGGAAAACCTGTGGATACGGCAAATGCCCCTTGTGTCTGCTCCCTGTCCTGCTCGGCCCCGGGTTCGCGTTTGGCGGCGCGGGGTTGCTGTGGTCTCCAAAGCACCAGCGGGGCCTGGGCGGGGAGGGGGTGTGACACAGGGACCTCCTGGGTGGGCGCCAAGACACTCCGGTGGGGCAACACCACACCACGGGCAGCGCTGGGCTGCGCTGGCCCCGTCAACGCTCGGCAGCGGCCACCGGCATCCATGTGCCACCACGGCTTGGCCATCCCGGTCCTGCCTGTCCCTGCCATCGTGGCAAGCAGGGCCAGTTCCCCTTGGCCATCCCAGTCCTGCCTGTCCCTGCTATCATGGCAAGCAGGGCCAGTTCCCCTTGGCCATCCCAGTCCTGCCTGTCCCTGCTATCATGGCAAGCAGGGCATGCTTGGCCAAGGAGCAGAGGTGGGAGCCACGCACCAGCCCCGCTCGTGCAGCACCCACCAGAGGGGTTTGCATGCCGAGCATGACAGGAATGAATAACTCTTCCCCGAGCCCCGTGTTTCGGAACAGGGGCACTAAAAATAAGGTCACTGGTGTAAACACAACTGACATTAAGGAGGATGTGCTGTGGCCTTTCCAAGCTGGTTGGCAGCAGTATTTTTTTGCAGATCAGATACAGTTGACAGGCATCTTAATCCAGCCACGGGAGGGTTCAGCTGGCAGAACACACCGTCTGTGCTGTCCAAGCATAATTAAATAATGATGGATCAATGATTATTAGGTTCCTTGTTGGTGTTAATTTCTTCTCACCCAAGGGCCTGACCACTCTGACTCTCGGTGCTGTATTTCTTAGTTTAAGATATTGAGAACTTAGGAGAAACTGTGTCATGATTTATCATCTTTAGTAATCAAGAGAAGCATAAATTTTAATTTCCACGATGGGAAGGTAGTTTATTTCTTGACCTAAAGTATACATGCTAAAACTCTTGGCTTTTCATGTAAAGACATTTTTGGTATATGTGTGGCAATGTTGAAATTGCAACACTTTCCTGGAAAATAGTATTTACAGTGGAAAAGTTTGCCCCATTCAAGTTAAAATACTTTCTAGAAAATTCAATTTCCAGGTATGACATGGCTAATATTTCCACTGTAAAGCAGTGGGTTAAAGTTTAAACACCAGCAGACTCAGGTGCAAGCATGGATGATGCTGTGTAGAAAATGATTCAGCAGCTTTTACACCAGGAAATACTGAAAAGTTTGGGTAGGCAGCAAAGCCATATGGTGTTCACCTTCCCTTTTGCCTGTTTGCAGTATGTACCCTTATGTCTGAAAATGTCAGTGAAAGCTGATGAGTTGACATTGTTGGTTTATGTTTTTTCTCCATAAAATCTGATGTGGCACCAGGAGAAGTAGGAGATGCAGTACAGGACACTCTGGCAGTGTTGGATGTGCCTCACCAAGCAGCACCTCCAGCATGCCCACCTCATGCCCTGCTTCTGAGGACCCCGAGGGTCACCTTCATCCCATTCATAAAGCCAGAGACTGAATGTTGAGACCCAGCTCCAGCACATCCATTCCTTAGGTTCCACGCTGTCCCAGACAGCTCCAATTCCTATTCCCTTCTCCATCCCTGCCTGTGTTTGAGGCACAGGGGGTTGTCCTCAAGTTGCTGTGTCTTTTGACATCAGTTCTGTTTCCAGGCTAATTGATGGTTGCATTTATCAAGCAATGCACTAAAGTAAAATCAGAAATGTGAGTTTTCCCCTGTGTCCACTTCAATCCATTCTCCTGGTGGGACATGCTGAGTCACGCTCAGCCTTCAGGGTGTGACATCATGCACTTTTACAAAAAATAAGGCAAACAGGCTTTCACCGGTCTGTTGTTGGCTTACCTCACCGATCACGGGACGGGGGTGACTCAGTGAGTCTCCTCCTCCTCCTCGAGGTCGGGGATTTCCTCCCAGCAAGCCCTTCCCCAGCTCAGACCTCGCTCTCCCCATTACCCCCGGCCCCTGCCCGGTTCCTCAGCCCCCTGGAGAAGCCATGTGAGGAGCTGTGCTCTGTTCCCACATCCACTTGAGAAGTTTTCCCTTCTGTCTGTAAGTGGATCTGGATTTTGGGATTCTCAGCATGAAGCAGTGGCTGTGTGGATATTTTCTTATGATTCCTTAGGAACCCCACAGCAGCACAGCAACCCCCTGCCCAAAAAAGTGCCTTGTTGGCCCGGGGTGCTGAGCAGTCAGCTTCACAGATGGATGTAGCAAAGGAACAGCAAAGGGAACAAGGAAAAAAGCTGTTGGAGTTTAAAAATTCAAGTTAGAGAGGAAAGGCTTAAAAAGGAGCAATTAGCATTCCTTCAGTGCTCTGCTTTCTCTCTACACCCACTTCTGCTGGGAAATGTTTTAAAAATATTTGGTGAGGTTTTTGTTCTGAGGGCACAACTAGCAGAAATACTCCTTCTGTCCAAACTTCTTATGTTTGCAATAAAGCCTTGGGGGGGAAGAAGGTGGGGTGGAGGAGGTGGAGGAGGGGAAATGTCCAATCTTTTCCTTGCTAACCACAGCAGAGGCTGATGGGGAAATTTTCCAGAGGAAATTTTCCCCCAAATCATTGCTCCATCCTGAGGCTCCCAGCACTGTCCCTGCGCTCCTGGTGAGGAGGGGAGGGTTTGGCCCCTGTGTCCCCCGGCTCTGGCAGGACAGTGTGTGGGGATGGAGGGACCATGCACGGCTCTCTGGGCTGCACCAAGTGCCCAATCCACACACAGCAATCCCACACACTCCTTCCAGAGGCTTCTGGAGAGGTGCAGGACTTTCCAGAGACATTGGGTCAGACACCGGTGACTCAGCCCGGTCCCATGACCTCTGCTTTCCTCCTCTAGCCCAGTGAAAAGCCTGTTCATGCCTCGGAAGCAGAACCCTCCTTCCTCATTGGCACAGGCAGAGCAGAAAGCTGAGCAGGGAGTTTTTTGCTGTCTCATTTTTGAGGCTGAGCTTTCCTGAAGTTTGGCTGTGCCACGTCAGGTGTTTACACAGGCTCAGCTCCTCGCTGCTGTGGTGTGGAACTGTTGTTAAAGGCAGAAAACTCTGGCACAGTTTTTTCACTGAGTCACAGGAGCAGATAGGAAGAATGGGTGGAGAGCAGGCACAAAATACAAGCACACTTAGGGGTGTCATGCAGCTTCATAAGGATTTTATGTTCCTGGGGGTGAGAAAGTTTTTTGCAACCTACATGAATTGCTTGGGGCAAGTGCTGCTTTGAGAATCTGACTTGTAGCTTTTGCCCTGAGTTAAAGCATCAATATGTCAAAACTTTGAAGGTAAAGCACCCTGTTGTCATTTTCCTCTCTCGTGGTTAAGGAGATTTGGAAACATTTCTATTTGGAAACATTATATATATATATGGCAGTGAAGCAAGCCATCGTGATGTTTGAACACAGCAGCCTATAAAACACATAGAAAATGAAATTATTTTGTATCTTGCGTAAAGCAGCCTGGGAAGGATCAAATCTAAAGGTGGGCCAAACTCCAGAGCCAAGCTCTTTAGAGCACTAGATAAAATCAGCTATAAATCTGGATTACATTTTATACCTAGACCTAATAAATGTTTTCTCTTTCTAATTTTTGTAATGGCCTCAGGACCTGTGGATTGCTATGGGAGTGTTTCCCATGAAGGCCTCTCATTTCTGCAGCATGCTCAGCATTGCCAACATCAGCTGTACAAAGATCATGAAACACCTTAAAAAAACAACCCCTTTTCTCTGTATTTGCCATTTGCTGGGGGTTTTCTTCTCTGCAGTTCACATTTTAATCTTTGCACTGCAAAAGGACCAAAGTTTAGAACTTGCTCAAAATTTGCTCAAAACTTTAAAAACAGAATAAAAGACAAAACTGGGAAAGAGGAATGGACATCAAGAATAAAAGAGACCTTTGCAGATCTGAGAGAAAAATGGCAGGTGCTACAATTTAGTTTGGTCCCTCATTTTTTCAAGAGAACCCAAGGTTTTTGTCATGAGTGGGTGCTATAAAGCTCATTAATTTCTTCAGACTTTTATGAAGACAAAGTATAACAGCAGAAATTAGATTAAACTTTATCCTTGGGAAAGAGTCTAATTAATTGTCTTGGAGAAATTATTAATGTTCCTCTCTTCTCTTCCACTGCAGACATACCACATATTCTGAGTAGTGGGAATATTTTGCACCTCTGAAAATAAACAGCCAACATTTAATGGAGTACAACGTTTCCCCACCAGCAGCTCTTACTTGTCTGTCACCTTTGGGGGCGAGGCTGCCATTAATTCCCGTGGAGCTGCTGCTGGCTCACGCTCTGATGGAGGTTGCTTGGGCAACGCTTTGTAAAATCCGGGTCAGGATGCACAGGTCCAGGTCCCGCCCCAAGGGGTTTTTTCAGCGTTCCCGAGGGTTCTGCTCGGGGTACTTCCCTGCCCAGGGCATTTCCCTGCTCGGGGATGTGGTTTGTGCTCGGCCCTGTAGCTCCTCCCTGGCTCTGGCAGAGGAGGGAGCAAACTTTTGATGCCGTCCAAAGGGCTCCCTCTGCCGATTTGCTTCCCGGATTTTCGAACCACCGGCAGAGGCCATTTCAAGATTTGAAAAACGTGCTTTATTTCATGAACTGAAGGATATTCTAAGGATGCATTTAGGCAGGACTGCAATGGGTGACCTGTGCTTTTCCTCCTAAAGGAGGCACCCAGAGCACCTCGAGGCGGCCCCTGCCCCTTCCTGAGTGCTGGGCTCCCTTCACTGCTCACCTTCCCAGAAGGAAACAGAGTGGATGCCTGAGGACCCTTTTGGCAGATTTTCCTGTTCAGGAGAATTCCCATGTCTGCTGCAGTGTTGCTGGGAGCAGCTGCACACCCGGGCACACTCAGGCACACTCTTGCACACCCGGGCACACTCAGGCACACCCGGGCACACTCTTGCACACCCAGGCACACCTGGGCACACTCTTGCTCACCTTCCCGGAAGGAAACAGGGTGGATGTCTGAGGACCCATTTGGCAGATTTTCCTCTTCAGGAGAATTCCCATGTCCGCTGCAGTGTTTCTGGGAGCAGCTGGCTCCCAGCTCCTCCCCGCCTCTCACCCGGGATGGCTCCGGGGCGGCGTCCGAGCATTGCCGAGCGCCGGCACAGCCTCGCTGTGCACTGCACCCTCACTGATCCGGACATTTCAAGCAGCAGACTTTGGTCACTGCAAGCCAGTCCTACAATGTTTACATGTCAGAGAAATATTTACTTGCTAAAAGAGCTCTGGGGAATGGGAGATGACAGCTGGTTCAGGAATTATGTACCCATGTACAGGGCACCTGAGCTGCCTGACCTCGTGCCCACTCACCGAAACACGTTCAGATGATGAAGGCAAATAAATGCCTGTGGAGCCTGACCTCGCAGTACAGTCAATAATGAAATAAGCTGGACCTATTAACAGAAGAAAACAGAAGCAAAATAATTTTGTGATCTGATTTCTTCCGTCCTTCACCCAGGCAGCTTGAGGTCATAACCCCTGAATGCCGGGTGCTTTGGGAGAGGGATAGCGTCCTTCCAGGCAGCAGCTTCCGTTTGTGATCTGTTCTGGCATTGATTTTCTCTCAATACACATTGGATGCTGTTTCCTTCGCCAAGATGAAACACTTCTGTGGGAATGGCAGCGAGGATGCTCTGCATGGCTCCTCATCCTGCACCCCAGCTGAGCACAGCACAGGGACATCCCTGTGCAAAGGGGTGAGCACAGCCCGTGGGGACATCCCTGAGCACAGGGTGAGCACAAGGGGGCACCACCCGTGACACCGCAGGGACCGGGACACTCCCGGGGTTCACGGGCAGGGCTGTGCGGGGGTGTGCAGCACCCTGGCACAGCCACGGGAACGGGCACAGCCCACACTCTGCAGACAGACGGACCTGGGGGCGTGTGAGCGACACAGACAGACATACGGACACACAGAGAGAGACATACGGACACAGAGCGACACACAGGTGGATACAGCCATGCACACACACTCGGGCGCAGCCGGCAACACCCACGCACACCCGGGCGCACTCTTGCACAGCCGGGCAAACTCTTTCACATCCGGGCGCACTCTTGCACACCCGGGCACACTCGTGCACACCCGGGCACACTCACCTGCACTCGGTCACACTCGCACTCACTCCCTCTCCCACTCACTCACCCCGCCCCTCTGCAGTCCCGCATTCCCCCGCACGAGGGCGCCCTTCACTCGCTGCCGCCCCGCCCTCGGCCCCGCCCTTCGGCCCCGCCCTCGGCCCCGCCCGGCCCCGCCCCGCCCGCCCGGCGGGCCCGGCGCGGGCGCTGCGTGCGGGCGGTGCGGGCGGTGCGCCCCGCTCCGCTCCCGCTCCGCTCCCGCTCTCGGCTCCGCTCCCGCTCTCGGTTCGCTCCCGCTCCGCTTCGCCGGGGCCGCCGAGGCCGCGCCGCGCCCGGGACATGCGGCCGCCCCCGCCGGCGAGGAGGCGATGAGGCTCCGCAGCGGCACGGCGCTCACGCTGCTGCTCGGCTGCCTGTGCGCGCTGCTCTCGCTCTCCTGGTACGGCGCCTTCGGCGGGCACAAAGGTAAGGGGGGCTCGGCCGCCTCCGCGGGGACCCGGCCGCCGCCTCGCCGCCGGGGAGGGGGCGTGGGGACTCCGCGAGTCGGCCCCGGCTGGACCCGGGGGTGCGTTGGGATCCAGCCCCGGTGAGCATCCTGCGGGAGCTGGGGGATCCCTAAGGGCAGGATCCTGCTGGAGCCCCGCGGGTGCGGACTCGGCGGGATCCTGTGCCCCCCTGGCCCCGCGGTACCCCCTGGTCCCCACGGGACCGTCACCTGTGGAACCCCTGGAGCGACTGCCCGTGCCCAGCTGGGCGGGAGGTGCCCCAGCCGGGGGTCTCTGCTCGTCCAGGGGTGCCCACGGACGGTCAGGGGGCTCTGGGGTGATGGGCGGGCTGTTGTGCAAGCCAAGCGCTTGGCTTGGCTTTGGTGATGTGCTTCTTTGCACCGCGTGTTTATGGCCAAAACCTTCATGGGCAATGGGAGGCAGGTGAGTTAAATCTGCGTGGTAGTGCCAGCAACTGCAGGGAGCTCTCAAATGTTGGGGCTTCTTTGGGCAAACTGGTGAGGGGAGATTTGGGCATCTCTGCCTTCTCTGCATGCGTCTCTTGTGGCTCGATGCTGAGTCTGGCAACTTCAGTGGATGTGGGACAGGTGTGACAGCTGTGGCTTCAGCACACGAGTATTGGTGCTGGCTTTGCACTGAGAAGGCAGCTGCAGAGCAGAGGTGCAGGGCCCTGTCCCGCCGAGGCTGCGGGGGAATCCTGTGCAGGTGTTACAGAGATGCTTGCTGCTGGTTTTCCTGACAACACAATAGTTGCTTTTCTCCACCCAGTCTCTCACTCAAACAGTGCACTGGACTTAGTCTAGCCTGGAGGACAATTCTGACAGTCGCTTCTGAACTGTGTCTCTGTACTGTGTATGAGTGTGTAACCTCCTACACCTGTGGTAGTTGCTCAGCTCTTCCAGTTCCTGCACTTTTAGAGGTCATTAAAGGTGTGTGGTCTGACCAGGCTGGCCTTGTCTCTCTCCTCCCATTGCTATGGAAGCATCTCTCCCTGCCACAGGTGAGAAGCAGCTTCTGCTGAGCAGAAGCTGTGACTTGGTGGATTTGCAATCCTGTGGCACACCATGCACCATCACAAGGTGCAGTTTGCATATAGTGCAAGGCCAGCATCAGGGCTGGGGCAGCTCTTGGGGAAGGTTTTTTGGCTCTGATGGGCAGGATGACATGAACCCACCCAGCCCCTTCCCTGGCAGCAGGCTCGAAGTGCCTGGGATTTTGTCCTGGCAGCTGCAGGTGTCTGACAGGTGGCTGCTTGGCTTCCTCTGCCTCATTCATCACTGAAGGCTTTCCTATTGTGCTGCTAAGGTGATTTAAATCCCGCCAGAGCTGCCTCCTGCAGAGGTTTGTGTGGTGGGCGTTTGCAATGCCGGGGTGCTGCTTCTGTACCAGTAGATTGCTTCGCTTCTGCTGGTGATATTTTTATCACCACTGGCCAAAACGTTTATTTATCACTGGCCAAAATGTTTGCATAGTCAGGTGTTGCTCTTGTGTGCTGCTTTCAGACAAGTGTGCTAGACCACAGTAGTTGTGCAGGGGCAGAGGAATGCTCTGAGAACTGCCCTGTAGTTACCACTGAGCAGAGGCTTTGCTTGCAGCTTCCTCTCATAAATAAAGCAAAAGCGGCGTGCAGTGCTGTGTGGGCTCCGAGCAGCCCCTCCTGCTTCCAGAAGCAGGGTGGCCAACCCCACCAGGCATTCTGTGCTGTCTGGGCTGTGTTGTCCTTTGACACACTTTTATTTTTTAACAAGCAGCTTTTCCCTGTGGCTCATGCAAGTGGCAGAGCAGCCCCCCGGGTACCCCTGTCCCTGTCCCTCTCTGGGATGTGCGTGTTCCTCTGGCAGCAACAGATTGTCAGCTGTGGTGGCCACAGCAGGTCAGGCCAGCACGGGGGGCTGTCAGCACAGCAGGTTTCCAGCTATTGTGGACATTTACCTATCAGGCCCTTCTTCAGTACAGAGCTGGAGAAGACCTTGAGAGGTCATTGAGTCCATCTCCTGCCCTCTGCAGCATTGCTGATAACCAACCCCTTCCTGACAGATGTTTGTCGTGTTTGTTCTTAAAAACCTTCACTGACAGGGACTCCTAAGCTCCCCAGACAATCTGTTTGACATTTAGCAGCCCTCATATTAGGTTTTTCTTATGATTTGTACAGAAATGTCTTTTTCTTCAGTTTAGTTTCAGGATTGCTCTTCTTTTTTTCCATCTGTTGGGAACAGGCAGAAAAGTTCCTTCTATCCTTCTTTGCAGCAGGCCAGTAGATATTTGGAAGTTGCTACTGTTTCCCTTACTAATACAGATTAAACCACACTGGTTCCTTTGATCACTCTTTTTTAGGTCATTCTTGCTCTGCAGTTGCTCTTGTTATTCTCTTCTGGACCATCATCCTTGGTGAGGGGTGATGCTTAACCTGGGATAAAGGGCTGAAGTTGCTGCTGTGTTTTTGCTCAGAAGAGTCAGTGTTACTTCATACGTTTTACAAACAATGATCCTGTTTATACATCCCACAGTGTGTGCTTTTCACTTTTGCCATAGGTGACTCATGTTTATTTTTTCATCCCATCAACCCTTCAACTATTCCTCTCCAGATGTTGTCCTGCTTTTTATTCCTTATCTTGTGTTTGCCTGGTTAATTATTCTTACCAAATTGCATTACCTCACGCTTGTCCTTCTTGAACTGAGTCTTTTTTTTTTTTTTCCAGACTGAACTTCTAAATTATCAGGATTGTTTTGAATTCTGATCTTGTCCTCCTCCATTCCAGCAGTCCCTCTCGTCTTGGTGTAGCCTTCCAGGGCAGTTAGCCTGTTTTCTCTGCCATCAGCCAAGTTGTGGATGCAAACACCAATTGGTGTTGGATCTGGGATGAGTTCCACTGGAAAATGCTTCAGTAGAGCCCCCCCAGTCAGTGCTCAAAGAGCAGTGCCCCGTTCACAGCTGGTCTTCCCAGCAGTGGTGGTCCCACCTTTGGGCAGCTCAGGCCAGTCCCTGCATCCCTGGCTGTGTTATGGGCATGTCCCATCAGACATTTCAGAGGTCTCTGAAATCTTTGTTTCTTCTCCCCTTCCTGCAAGTCCTGACACCCTGTCACAGGAAGAAATATGACAGATTTGATGTGATTTGTTCTTGATGAACAAAGGTTATCTCTTGCTGAAGTTCTCCTTGTCTTCTAAGCATTTCAAGTGAAGTTAAGCTGATTATTCTATAAATTCCTGCCTCCTTATTCCCATACCTGTATTTTTCAAAGATAGGCTTTGTGTTTGCCAGTTCTGTGACATCAGTCGTGCCCTGTGAGTGACTGGAGACAATTCCCAGTGCTCCTGAATTGCTGATGTCGTTGAGTTCTGGGGAAGTCTGGCAAGGTGTCCGCGTTGCCTCTAGTGGGGAATAATATGATATTAAAATGTAAGGCATTGCAGAGTCTGCTTGTCTTCCCACTCTGTGTTGGGAGGACAAAACAATTAATTGAAAGAAAAAAAGCCAGAACAAACCATCTCTAGAGCTGCTTTTCCGAGACCAGCTCAGGGCTTGTTTACCTGCTAATGGTGTTGCGCTCTGCTGTGGTTATTAGTAAAGTTTTGACCTCATGGTCTGCAAAAACAGACGCTGCCTCTTTCCAATTATAAATGGGGTTTGAAATAGTCTGCTGGAGTGGGAAGAGAAGGGCAGCCTCAAATAGCACAGCCACTCACCCAGGCAGCAGGTGTCCAGCATCACGCCCTGCTCGGAGGTGGGCCACGTGCTGTGCGTCATGGTGGTGGGTGTCTTGGCCAAAGTCTGATATTCTCTCTTTGCTGATTTTAGATTTCAGCATGGTTTCACTTCCCAAAACCTGCCGTGCAGAAAGCTCTTTTGTAACCTGGTGTCAGGTGTTGGACGTGTAGGGCTTAACTGTGGAGGATCAGGCTTCAGGAAGGTGCAGGCAGGTGCTGGTGCCCAAGGTGGGGACTCCAGGGACTCAGGACTGACTGAGGGATTAGTAAAACCAGCAAGGTCTCATGACTTTAGGTGAGTCACAAGTACAAATGGGATGAAGGCAAACAATTTAACCTACCAATTAAATTGATGTGTTTTTTTTCATTTCCAGTGGTGAAAACTGTTCAGTTCTCATCCATAATGTTTGTTCTTATCCTGACTGACTGACCAGCCAAGGAGACTCCCATTGGAAATGCTCTGTGTAGAGACTGGCATGATACCTCCTCAGTATGGCTGTGTTGTAGCTCAGGGCAGGCTCTGTACCCATGTTGTCTGTGCAGGTTTCCCCTGGCAAGTTTTTTCTCTGTCAACTTTTAATGATTTCTTGTTACTCACTGCCAGCCTGGCATCCATTGTAAACCCTCAACTGCAGCCAACTCAGTACCTGTAGGTTTGCCTGCAAAGTGAGGTTGCTGTTTGCATGGTGGCTTCACACCCCTGAGATCAGTTGTGACTGTGGTATTTTGGATGCTCACCTTGTGGCAGCTGTTTTTCCTGTGGATGTTGTGGAAATGCTTCAGAACACATGCAGAGCTCCTTGAAGGACTCACCACACACATCCTGGCTGGGTGTCTTGGTGCAGGTCTGAGCTCCCTTGGTCTGTGGGTGTGGTGAGGAGCAGGATGCTGGGTTTGATGGCTGTGGGGCCCTGGCCCTGTGGATGTTGCTCTGGAGCAGCAGGGAGGGCTCAGGCAGCAGCTCTGTAAGGAAATATCCCTCATGCAGTGCCGTGCACGGCGGGATGCTCTGCTCACTGGGGATGTCCTTTGTGGGAAGCAAACTTTGTCCCAGAGGGATGTTCCTCTGAGGGTGTTTACAAAGTCTTCTTCTATAGTGCATAAAAGCCATGAACACTAATCCTCTCTGGAAGCAGCAGAGTCAAAGCTCGATATTGTTAAATACGAGCCGTGTCCTGCGGCATGCGGGGTTCCCGCTGCTTTTTCATTTCTGTTGCCTGCACCAGCTTGACTTCAGGTTTTTGTAGTTTCTTTGAGGTCTTGGGCACTGCCTGCAGCGAAATGGATACGAGTGAAAGCCCTGGTTTGAGCTGGGATCACTTCACAGCAGCCCTTGCAAACGTTTCCCAGCAGGAGAGACGCCAGCAGGAGACCCTGCAAGTGCTTTTGAGGGCTGAGGAGGTGCAGGCAGGGACCTGGCTAGGGAACCATGGAGCTTGGAAATCTGTCACTGAAATGCATGGTGAATAAAAAGGTGTGCAGGAGCATTTCTGAGAGACTTAACGTGGCCTGGGTGGTGCTCAGCAGACATTGTGTGAAATTGGTGGCTGGAATGCAGCAGCATTTGTAAAATTACCTCACCTGTGACTTGAACAAATTCATCCCAAAAGTGAGAGGCACTGTGCAATCTGTTGAAATGCATTTATTAAAAGAAGTTGTTCATTGTCTGGAGTCACCTGTATATCTGTTTTGATTTTTTGCAGTTTTTTAAAGGCCTTTAAACGGGGCTCTTTGCCTGTATTGTGTGTGCAGTTGCTGTGTCCCATTGCTGCTCCCACACCAAGAGTTGTGGGTGTGTGATGCAGTTGAAGTTACAAAGGCTCTCTCCTAACCTGTGCTCTCCAGCATAGACTTGGATTCATGTCCTTGCTGTGCTGTGTCCCTCCCAGTCTTGGAAGAATCGACTGCCTGGTTTCATGCCTCAGTTGCCATCTGCTCTCTGGGGACAGTGGCATCTCTTGTCACAGGGCTTTGGAGGACACTGCCACGCTTCTGTGACAGCAGGGTCTGTGTCAGTGCACAGGAGAGGAGTCGTCAGAGGAGGTTAACACACACCCCCCCAATTACATCAAGTACTTCTCTTGGTTTACTTCTTTAGCAGAACAAAACTCATTTGCGATTCCCTTTGATTCATCTAAAACAAATCATTGATTTGTACTTATATCCTGAATGTTCATTGATTATTCACTTAGTGTTTAATGTAAAACACATCTGAAGCTGGCTAGTTTAAGTGAAGCTGCCACTCATCTCCAGAAAGCCTTGAAGACACTAAGTGCTGGAGAAATTGCTTTAGCAAGGCTGCTGCAGGTAGGCTTGGATTATCCATGGTTCCCCCTGTTCACAAAACTCAAACCAGTCACCAAAGGACCAATTTTTCTGTTTGTGGTATAAAGAAACACAAACAAATATCCCTACTGGAGTGCCTGGCTCATCCACAGCCACGAGGACTTTGAAGGAAGCCCTTGAGGCTGAGCCACCTGCCTAAAAATACTTGGAGATGATGCTTAATGTTCTAGGTGAAGATTTTCCATATCATTATTGTGCCAATTCTAATGTTCAAGTTTTCTTTTTCGTGAGAGAGAGATCAAGAGGTTGGGAGATTGGGTGGCTGAAGAGGGCTGCTGTGGTGGCAGAACTCACTGGGCAAATTAAAGGATTGTGGAAAGTATTAAAATAATCAAAGGGCTTCAGCGGAGGCGGGCAGGTTAGCATTGTTAGGAGGAGAGGCTTTTCAGGGAGGGCTGATCAAGTGTCTGCTTAGCAGCTTCCTGATACAGGCAGAGGATTGTTGTCTTTGATGGAGGGGAAAAAAAATTTTCTGCCTTTTCCATTTGAATTGCAGCATAGGGGGCTTTTTATTCAGCAGTGCCCTTCTTGGGTTTATTTTCGAGCTTATGTCAGGCTTCCCTTTCAAAGCAGCAAAGTCTGGGAGTGGCAGATTCCTGTATTAAATAATCTCTTTCTGCATTATTTGTGTCACTGGCCAATTCTCCTTCTGTTTTTGTCCCGGTGTCAAGTCACATTTGAGTCTCCAGGATCAGTGCATTAGCATGGATGCATCTCTGATGCACAGAGACAGCTCTGTAACTCTGTCTTCTCTCCTGCCTGCCCCTGCCTTGCCAGTGTTTAAATATTCTATCCCTCCTGTGTTACATACAGGATAAATGCTTACCTAAAGGTTAATCTGTATTTTGAAGTGACTAGACATGCACACAAAATTGTCTTTGATGCAAGATATTTTAATTTCTGCTTATATTAAAGTGGACAGCAGTAGTGTTAAAATGTAAATCATTAGGCTTTAAAGAAGCTCCTGGGCAAAAATTAATCTCCACCTGTCTTTTATGTTCATGATGAGTTTTGTTGCTTTGCAGTGTCCATTTACTTGTGGCTATAATTGTCACTCTGTGGTTTAGGAGTTGTTGGTAGTGGGATGGATGCTGAACTGTGGGAAGAGCAAGGTGTTGGCTTATGTCAGTGCTGCTGTCTGGTCCATACCTGTTCATCAGTGACTTTTTAGACCATCCTGACCACATTTTCAAGTCTGCCTTAAAGCACTTAGGTTTTTCTTCTCTCCCTGCAATGGCAAGAGCTTTCTGGGAGGTTCAACCTGGAGACCCTTTTTTGTCACTCACTGCTTGTACTTATGTGGCAGCACATCCTCTGTGCATTGTCAGCGTTCTGAGGATTGTCATGGCTTAGGGAGGAGGCCTGTGGTACCAAAAGGCTGTGTAGCCTTTAGAAGCTCTTCTAAATAATCAAATAAACACTTCCAGTTCTGAGAAATTAGCTCCTTGAAGATCTCTGTATATATATTTGGAAATTGAAAACATGTAGTGGTTTAGTCAAAGTGTAGTAGTGAGGCCAGCCCTGCCAGTACCAAGAACTTCATACAGAACCTGGAGAAGATTTCTGAGGGAGAACTGAATTCCTTTATTCCTCCCCAAAAGACAGTCAGGAGAGCAGAGCTGCTGCACAGTGTCTCCAAGGTGTGTCCCCACGTGAAAAACAACAGCAGTGTTTGTCTGTGTCCTTTGCTGGGTGAATGGATGAATCTGGTGGTGGCTGAGCTCTCTCAGACTCAACCACAGATAAGTACCTGTCAAATGAATTATTCAGTTAATGCTGGCAGAAGTGTTGGGGTGGTCTCCCCTCCCTTTGCTCTGTGCCCAGACTGTGATCTTTTACTTCTATTTGATCTTGCCTTTCATGTTTTAACTATTCCTTTTTCATGCCATCTCTCATTGCGCTCTCTGGAGCCAGCTTTGATATCATTTCTCTTTGTCTTCTATTTCCCTCAGTTTCCTCCCTTTCTTCTTCCTTTGATATTGTAGAAAATGACCAGGATGGAGATCTTCCCATGTCTTCCCTCTCTTAATCCTGAGCAGTTCAAGTTCCCCACTTTTTGAAGAACTTTACCAGGTACTTACCTGATAGCGTGGCTTCGTTAACACCAAGCAATGATTTTGGGTAGAAGCTGGTTGAGGCTGCCTGGGAAGAAGATGGTGCTGGTCCTTGTACTGAGTTTCAGGGGCTGTTCTGAGTCCTTCTAGATCCCTGGAGTGGTGGTGAGGCCAGGCACAGCCCCCAGGACAAACCATCCTGACCCCAGAGTGAGGATGTGCCGTGGGGATGTTTCCACAGGTGTCACACGTGGGGTGGCTGGTGCTGATGGGCAGCAGGAGCTCATCCTGCACTTCCCATACAGAGTTTCAGCTAAATTGAAGGAAAAGTAAAAATTGTGTTTAAAAGGAGATTAATTTGCTAACTTTGAGGAGCGAGAAGTATTTAGGATAAAAACTGGAAATGCAAATTCTGGCTGAGCACAAGATTTGTCATTTGATGGCTGAAATTCTCCACTTTGTTGTGCCAGTGAATCCACATTAAACATGTATTTTCCCTGAGCTAAAGAGCTGACCTGGGTGGGGGAGGTAAGTACTCAGAGTGGTGGATGAGCATAATTAGGGCATGGATTGTGGGTTGGCTCAGTATAGATCAGTTTGTGTTTCGTTAATGTCTGGTTCCACCCTGTCTGTCTGTTTTATTGGATTAATTTATTAGTTTCTGAAAGTGTCTCTCCAGTGAGCTAAAATATCTATTTACTGTAAGTATTTGGTTACTATGAAAAAGTGTATTTGGCATGTGTTTGGCAAATATTAAGTACTTTCTTCTGTTTCTTTTGCAATTTAATCTTCTATTTATCTTGGGTATTGATTTCTGAAGGCCTTGGTAATTATTTGCTGATCTTGAAAACAATGATTTTAGAGGCTTGAATTACTTGTGTAATATTAATCATTACCTTGGTGTGTTTGCTTTAAAGGATGGGGTCCCTCTGACAGCTCCAGGGTGGACATTTACTGTCTGAAACGATGCTGCCATCTTAAAATAACAAAATCATTACTGGTGTTTTGTTCCCAAAACTCAACAGATACTTGCAGAGATGCAAACCTGGCAGTTGCAGTCAGCTCATTAATTCGCTGCTCCTCTTGATGAGAGGAGTGGCCAGATTCTAAAGTCAAATAAAAATATGGTTTATTCAGTTTCCAAATTAATTTTGTGGTGTGTTGGTCCCAGCTCCGGTGCAGGGCTGGTGGGACAAGGGGCAGCCCCACTCTGGTGTAGTGGAGCTCTGCTCGGGGGGAGAGAAGCCACACTCCAAAGGGTCTCACACTTGCAAGTGAATGTGGTGCCATACAGAGGCACATCTTGCTTTGGGGGAAGGTGAGAAATTGAAAAGTCTCTGCTGGGAGCTGAGTAATTGGCACCTGCTATTATTGTGTCCCTCCTCCCCCTTTTAATAACTTGTTTATAGAGATACCTCTCCTACAGATCTCATTACACAGCCATAAAGCACGATTCTTTAAAAAATACATGCATTCCTATTCATATCAGGTCTGAATACCTACCCCATTCACGCTCCTTAAGGAAAGGGGTGGTTTTTGTGGTATCCAGGCATCTTTCCTCACTGCTGCTCAGAGTCACAGCTGCCCATGAGGAGACGAGCTGCGTCCTTGCCATACCTGGATGGAGGTGTAATTCTTCCATTAATACAAAACCTGGCAGGCAGTTAGAGTGGCTGGGAGGGGAATTTTGTCTTCTTGTTATTTTAGGCCTTGGAGCAAGGGGCTGTGTTGGCTGTTTGAGTGGCGTTGGCCTGATCTCCAGCAGAGCTTGCACAGTGACACAGATTGCTGGAGAGCACGAGAGGCGACGTTTGGCATGCGCCCCTGGGATCTCCAGTGCACTGAATCCCTCTTCCTGCTCATGCATCAAGTGATATGTTTAATTGGTTTTAACAGTTTCATCCTTGTTCTTTTATTAGTGGATCGTGGTGCAAAAGGAAGCTGGGAGCGTTTTTGGATCCTGTCCTGGGTAATTTGATGAGTAAGTCTTGCTGAGCTTCATCTCTCTGCAGGTGCAGTGATGCATCTCCTGCAGGGGATGCAACGGGAAGAACGTCTCCCACTCCTCCTCCCAAACACATATGTGGGGAAAGAAGAGGAGGAGAGGGCAAAATCATGTCCATGGCAATTATTTTCTGATTCTTTTCATCACCCTGTAGAACAAGAATGATAAGGGGAGCCTCAGAAAAGAGGCCATTCCAGCAAGCCCTGGCAGGGATGTAATCTCTTTTCTTCATACTGAGGTATAAAGATAATTCCAATCGGGTTTGAAACAGCGGATGGCAAATAATTCTTGAGCAATCCGCTTATGGTGTTCTAGGATGCGAATGAAAACCACTAATGGGATAAAGAAGGATCTAGATAATTATCTCTACTGCATTAAATCCCATCCTTTCAGGAGAATACTCTTGTGTGGACACCGATTTCATGTGTATCAAATGCTAAAGCTGACTAGACATTTTCAGAAGCTGGTTGATTCCAGCACAGCCTTCCTCTCTTGGTGATCATCTATCTTTTATCTACCTGGTTGGTCATAATAAATCTGATTTCTGGTCTCTGCTGCCCTGTTTCCTTTTTTCCCCCTCTCTGCAGCAGGTTAAAACTCCATTCTCTCCAGGGCAGATTTGAAACCCCCTTCATCTTTTTCTCCTTTCATTTGGTCTGCTGTTTTGAGAGACTTCCTGGGGGATTTTTTCCCTGTTTTACAGATGGTAATGCTGTTGTTTTAAGTCCGACAGAAGAGCTGCATGTAACATTTAGGTGTGTGAGATATATTTTAAATTGATCCATTTTCCCCCCCCTCAAGAACTCTGCCTTGCAGTGTAGGGGATGGCACTGTGCTGCAAAACAAATCCAGTTGTACAGTCAGCTAATGACGCTCTTTTGGTGGGCTCTTTGTGTTTGAATCTAATGGACACCCCATGGATGGAATGGAGGATGGCAGAAAGAGAAAGGAACAGTTTTGTAGGGACTGAGACCATGACATTAAATGGGGTTGGCTCAGTTAACAGCGTTCAAAGCTTTGTGTTACAGAAACTGTTCTCTGAGACCCCATGGTCAGAGGAAAGGGTGACACAAACGTACCTCTAATAATGCAGGTGACAGAAAAGCACCTCTAGGAAGTGGCTGATTCTTCATTATCCCCCAGCAGCTTAGGCAACTGCATTTTCCAGCTGTCAGAGAGCCATTTCTCTCCAGCCTCAGATCAAGTGCTCCCCAATGAACTGAGGCATGTCTGAGCTGGCGGCAGCCTCTCTTGGTGAGCCAGGCTGTGTCCCACAGTGGGAGCAATCTGGAGGCTCTCAGCTGAAGACGGCTGCCCACGAGCTGTCCTCCAGCTGGAAGAGGAAGATTGGCAGTTGGCACCATTCCTTTGCACTCCAGAGGACAGATGCTGTTCGTGGCTCTTTTGTCAGGGAAAGAGTCCCATCATTCATTTGGAGAGTGCCCAAATGCAACTTCTCAGTAGCAGACCCTCTGAAACCACAAGGTTCCCATCTTTACTTGCTGGCATGGCAGCCTTGTTAAGGCTCAGTTGTCTTTAAAAGTACAGAAGGGCTTCCTGTTCTTAGTGAGAAGCCAAAGAAGAAATTCTGTCCTGTCCAAGGTGGTCTTGGGTTTCCAATCTCCCTCATATGGCAGATAGAGGTTACAGGGCCAGTTTTGTGCTGAAATCCAAGGGGTTTGTGTGTCTCTTTTTGCTGTGAACTGTAAGTTGCTCTTGATACCAGAATTGCTGTTCAAACCACTGTGAGCTGTCACTTGCCTGTCCCAACTGGAGGATATCCTTAGAGTCTCATGAAGCTTAGCCCTTCCATACCAGGCTTGGATTTGGGACAGGTAGGCTGCACAAGGGTGTGATGTGCAGCTGGGCACACCCTGATAAGGCACTTGCCAAGCAGGGCTGTGTGTAGAGAAAAGGATATGTAGGATCCTTGCAGCCTCTGGAAGGCTCTTTAGGAAATAAGTCATGTTTAAAAATTGTGGTCATTTTTTGTTTTGGTGACATGCTTCTTGAACAGCAGCTCCTAAATTTAAATGCTCACACGGAAGAGTCAGTATCAAGGTTTCTTCATCTTCTGATCGGAGTTGTGTGCCCTGTGGCTTTAGGAAGAGGGCTAAACTTAACTGTGATGCCTGGTGCAGGCTTTTATCTAAAAATACTGACATTCTGCAAGAGGAGTCTTGCAAGGTCCAACAGCTGATGCCTTAAAATCAATTGATTGCTGTTTAAAATAAGATATCCATCCTACACACCTGTGACTTGCACAGAGATCTTGATGAGCATTTTCACCTGGGTCGTGCTATCACTGCACACCCTTCAGATGAACCACTCATTAAGAAATCTCATTACTTGCTCCGTTAAAGGTGTCTGGTTAGCTGAGTTGCTAATTGAAGTGTCCTTTCTTCAACCCAGTGTTGTGATGGAGCTGTTCCTGGGGCTGTTATGCCAAGTGTTACCTCCACAAAGCATTATAAATGATCTCCTGCCATCTCCTGCTTGGGTGAGCACTACCCAGAGAGAGACTGTGGGTTTTTCCGGATGTCTGCACAGCTCTCAAGTGACTTGCACGATGCACACACACAGAAAGGCAGATATTTCATGTCTCTTTGGAAATCTGTCAAGACAGTGGCAGATCGCTTAGCCTGGGTTGTGCTGTCTGTTCATAACTTCTAAAATGCAGGTCAAGGAATATTGCTGTAATAGTTAAAGGTCAGGCAAAATTACAGCCTTTAGCCCTTTGTAGCAGCTGTGGTCATCAAAGGAGGTGTTTTCCTCCTGGGAGTGAAACCTTCAGCACTTTTCTGTTGTTCCAGAGTGCTGGTTAGTTGTTCTGCAAGCCTGCAAGCCAAAGGTGGCCATTTCTGCAGGTACCCCTGATGGTGACCTGATGGTGCTCAGAGGCCCCAGCTGAGACCAGGATCCTCTCTAGTGTGCCCTGGATGTCCTGGGTGCTCTGGGAACCCTCTCAGAGAGCTTCACCATGAAAGGCTTGTCCAGAAGGAGTGGGTCCCTGTGGGTGAGGTGCTTGTCAGTGGCAGAATTTGAAATCCACATTGACTCATCAGCCTTGTTTGGTTACCAAGGTCACTGCTGTGATGGGATGTACATGGGGATCATTTGCATCAGACTTCAGGATTTCATGGAGAGGAGGAAAGGGAAGATGACAAGAGAGCTTGTAGGTGGGTAGAATTCAGATCACTGCCAGCCAGTGCAGAAAAGGTCAAGAAATTCTTTAGTCTGCTGGTGTGTGGTGCAGCACACCAGCAAGGAGGTGCGGGTTTGGTACATGCACTCGTGTTTGGTTTGGCTTCAGGAGAAGTCCTTATCTCTCCTCCTGCTGCCTGCTCCTTTGGAGCTGCCCTCCTTCCTTCTGCTCTGCCTACATTTCTTGCTGTGATTTCAATTATTTATACCATTTCTCTTCCCCTTAAACTGCTCCACTGGCTGTGCACTATGGAAGCAGCTGTCGCTCCCCAAGCCTGTTCCGCTGATGTGTGAAGAGCTGATCCCTGAGCACACAACTCGTTAAGAGCATTTCAGGGCTCTTCAGTGTGGGCAACTATGTGGATGTAAAATTGCAATTGGATCTCACCTTACAGAAGGTTTTAAGTGCTGCTGGTGAAGTAATGATCTACTTCTTGATGTCGAATAGCAGGAAGGAGCTGCTCAGGGTAACAAGGGGAGAGGAGGAAGAGTTTGCAGAGGACTATGTCCCCTTCTGATGGAAATGAAGCAGCTTAAAACTAGAGGTTATTCTTCTCTTGCTTCCACCACCAGTGTGCATTCAGCAGAACCTCATTAAAATAATTTAATTTCTTTTTGACACAGGCTGATGTCACAGAGGTGACAGGGAGGCACAACCTCACCTGGCTGGTCTGGATCCAGAGCTGAGGCTGAGAGAGCAAATTCAGCCATTCAATTTAGTCCTCCCTCATTTTTACCTCTGCAGCATTAAGCTTGGAGAATGAGCAGAAAATGTTTAAATCCCTTTCTTCATTGCTGCCATGTTCAAACTGAATTAAATCTCATCCAAAAGCAGCCTGTGCTGTAGGAAACATCTGCCGTGGTCCAAATTATGTTTTGAGGTCAGAATTAAAATGTATGTAACTGTTGAGCAGTGAGTAATGAATACTCAAATCCTGCTCTTTGCCAACAGTTGTTTTGCAAGATGTGATTTGTACACATGCTTTGTACCTGTGCAGGTACTTGAATGTGTTATTAGAATAGGAACCAGCACAATGTGTCACAGAAAAGAATGGTTATAAGGTGAAGTGGCTTGCTAGAAATTTAAATAATTTTTTATTTCAAACTTGCATTTATTTATTTGACTTCTACAAATGTAGCTTCTGGAGTGTAATTGATGTAAGGATGCAATTGTATTCACAGCACATGTGTGTCAGGGACAATATTTATGTGCAATGTCTGCTCCATGAAATATCTGTTCTCTCCTCTTGGCTCCTCCATCCGATACGTAGACATGAGCTCTCAGGGAAAGTACAAACAATTTTTAGAGCTGTTCTAGATATAGTCCTCAAGGAATTTTTTGATTGTGTAACTGAAAGAGCTTTTGAAAAGATAGACCAAATCTCAACTAAAGAATGGCCAGAGAGAGGATGATGCCTCACTGTATTTGATTGGCTTTCAGTCTGCTGATGAAGAAAAACTAAAGCTTCCACTTCTAAGCACATCTGAGGACTGAGACTCTTGGGGTGTGTTTGAGTGCATGGCTTTCTTTGGGTAGACCATTCAAGTTTGAAAAACCACTCAAGTTCCTTAAATTGTGTCCTGTCTTTCAGTGGGAATTGCAGAGATAATTGCAAAGTAAACTGAGGAGAGACTGACAAAAATGAATGAGGCAGAAGTTTGGGCAGGTGTGCTCAGTCATACTTGTGGTGCACAGTGCCCAGCGTTGGTACCACGTGTTTCAGAGGTTGCTTATGTGGTCCTGCCAGATTCCCAGTGGATGAATGGATGTCTGTTCAGAGTGAGGGCTCCTGGGGCCCCACAGCAGTAGGGTGAGGGTGGAGAGGTGAGAGTAGAAGTCACCTGACTCCTGGAAGGGAAGTGGATTGATGAAAAGCAAAGCCCTCTACAAGGCTGGCTGGGTGTCATTCAGCCCATTCCACAGGTGGGCAGTCAGGGCACAGGAGAGGTTCCCAACCTGCTGGGTGCATAAATCCCTTTGGAACCTCCCTCTGAGCATCCTTCCTGCAGCCCTTCAAACACAAAAGCCATGTCTGCAGAAGGATGGGTTTGCATTTCTCTTGCTACTGGAGGAATGGCATTTATTGGGTTTTTCTGGGAGATCTACCCTTGTTCTGGGCTGTGAAGTCTGTGGGACTCAGGGCAGGAACCTCGAGGTGTGCCAGGAGGAGACACAGAGAGCATCCTCTCTGCAGCATCTCACCCTGCTCAGCCCTGTGTTCTCCAGCAAGGCTCCAGTGCCAGACAAAATGCACATCTGGGGAGGCAGCTGGTGCCAAAGCTGCTCGAGGAGAGCAGCATTAGTGTGCTCAGAGCTTGGGTGGATTGATTGTGCTGCCGTGGAAACCCAGGGCCAGGGGACAGGGGTGGAAGGTCACACCACAGGCTGCTCTCGGCGCAGAAGAATGAAGGAGATTTTTATGTTTTGTGGCGCCTCTTTTCCTACTTTGGAAAAAGCTTTTATTTTATGTGTCTGTGTAAATGCTTTATAACCCGAGTGCTGTGAGTACTTTGAGTAATTGCTCAAAAATTGATGGTGAATTTTGACCATGTACAGACAGTGCCTTCGAGTTCCGAGGATTCTTCTGTCAGATTGTGATGCATCTTTTTACTGCATTTAAATGAGTTATTTTATATAAATTCTGAGTGCTGGCAGGCTTACAACAACTGGTGTTTTTTTAAAGCTTGTTTTTTCTAAGGGACTAAAACAATGTCCTTCTTCCCAACAGCTTTCAAAATCTTCAAAGTCTCACTTCAGCCCATTTAGGCCATGGTATGGAAACCCCAGAGGTGATCTAAAGTCCTCTGGGTATTTTGAAGGTAGCCAGGAGGGCAGAAGAGAATCTCTTGATGGTTCTGTCAGGCATGGGTAAAGCTGTATAGAAAGTGTTACCCTCATAGCCCGAGGAACAGGCAGTTCTTTAATCAAAGCTTTTGGTTGAGTACAGGATGCCCAGATGTGGGGTTCTCCCCAGGGATGGGGTGTGTTGGGGTGGCTGTACCAGCAACATTCTCTGTGCCTGGTCAGCAGCTCAGCCCATCCCTCATTAAGTCCTGCCAATGCTGAAAATAAACAAGACCAAGTTTTTTGTGCTTTCTCACACTTCTAGCAAGAGTTAGAAGTAATCACAGAAAGAAAATATTTGGGAGGGGGGGAAGGGGAGCAGATTTAATGGGCCTGTCTATTTCAGTATTCCTACCTATGGCCAGAGCCTCATTCTCTAATTTTTGTTGCTCTGGCTGCTTTGTTTTTCCTTCATTGCAATCAAGATAATGCAGTACCATAGTGCACTAAGAATTCCAGCTATTCAATTACCTTTCAGAAGTTGACTTAATTGGCTCTTTAAGTGATAGCTCTCTATTGTGTGCAATCAGCACCACTCAAGGAGGGAGCAGGAAGAGAAGGACTTTTTTTCTAATCAATAAACAGAGGTCTTTGAAATAATGCTGCTTGCAATTTGTATCACTGGTTAAATTACAATGAAGATGATCATCTGCACCTTCCTGGAGGAGCCTGGCTCTAGCAGAGTAATAAAGCTTTGCTATCCACAAACATGGTTATTTTACCCTGTGTTTTAAAGTTAATCCAGTATTCTCCCCTTGAACTTTTATTTCCCCCCCAAGTATTAAAGAAAACCAAAACCAAGCTGCTTCAGAGCCTGGCACAGATGGTTTAGGAAAGTCTAATATGGAATGACTAATCATTTGGTTTGCACCTCATAAAGTATGCAAATGAATGTGATACCTGATGATAAATAATTCAAAGTTGAGATGCAAGGCAAGGGGAGATTATAGAAGGAATAAGATATATGTAAACCGACCTTAAGAAAAATAAGCAATCTCAAAAGCTTAATCTCATCTTCCAAGCTGGCCCATAGAAACAGCTGCCTCTTGGTGCAGGTTTGCTTCCAATTCCTGAATCCAGGGGATTTTAGGCCAGCAGAAATTCCAGTTTGTAGTCAGAGTTTGGCCAAAACTACAAATCTAAGGAGCTGCTCCCCTTGCACAGCTCTGTTGCACTTCAGGTCATCACTGATCCTGGTTTAGGCAGCAGGAAAGCTTTGCCAAGCAGACCAGATTTCTTTTAAATATATGGTTTCTGGTTTATTTTTTGTAGTTATTGGGTTAAAAGTGTCTGCTTCATAGTTTCATTACAGCTGAAATTACTAGTCATAATTAACTATTTAGTCATAATTTAAAATATTTTGAATCCAGAAAGGTCTTCATGAGATTGCAAGAGGCACAAGACTGGAAGTAACACTCAGACCCCTGCTGCCACCACTGCCCAGGGTAATTCCAGCTCCCATTCCCTAATCCACCCTTCCCATGGGGTAGGTGAGAATTGCAGCTGCAGACCTGTATGGAACCACAGGTTTTAATGATAAAGCACCCAGCACACTCCTAGGTGGGGTGCAGGCCTCTCTGCCCTCCCTTTTCAACACCTCCTATAGGGAATTTCATTTGCTTTGTGGGATGTTCTTTGCAGGGATTGGCTTGCTCAGACCAAGCTGGTATTTGATTAAAGATGCTTCTTCCTCAGCTCCCTGCCCCATCCTGGTAAGAGATGGATAATCACCCTTCAGTGCAATGATCCTGCAGCAGGAGGGAAGGTGCTGCTGATCCAGAGTTACAATCCCGCACCAGAGAGCAGCTTTAAGATCATTTCACATGCCAGCTTTGTAGGAGTTTTCACTAAACTGTGGAGGTAGCTTGATTTTGCCCTTTGATCAGCCAGAAATAGCGATGCTACAGTGCCCTGCTCCAGCTCAGCTCTTGGCAGCATTCCTGAAATTGCCAGCAGCCTTGTCCTGGCCGGTGCCAGGCGCCCTCGTGCCCGGCCGCCCCGACAAGGCCGCGCTTGTTCCCAGGCTCGGTGCGGCCCTGCCTCGCTGGGGCAGTGGGGCTGGGGGGTCACTTTGTGATGACAGTCATTACACAGCCCTGCAGTTCCACCCTCCAGGTGTTTCACTGGTGATCCCAAGGGTTGGTCCCATCCTGACTTTGTGCCGTGGTGCAGGAGAGAGTGTGGCCTCTGTTACCAGATGGAGTAACTTGATTTGCTCGTAATTCTGTCTGTGTTGAGTCAAGCAATATAGGCCAAGGAGGGAAAGGAAGCAAATTTTTTTGTTGCAGATTTACTCTGTGGCTTCTTCAGCTTCTGGGAGGGGCTGTTATGATAAAGTCTGATATATTTTCACATCTGCCTATGAAAAATGTAGGATTTATCTTTCAAATGAAATCTGCTCTGCTGCGCTGCCAGCAGGGTTTTTTTGAGTAGCTATTTTTGTGGAATATAACCCGAGAATTTGTATTGGCTTAACACTTAAAATGTAGCCAAGGGAAGATGGAATATTCATCTTTATTGTATTTGTTTCTCCTGTAATGAGACGTTACTGTCTGTCGTAAAGGAAGTGGTTCTCCAGCCCAGGGAGCATGCCCAGTGATTTTCTGTTTGCTCCATTAGCTCGTGTGCAGACCTCCCGATTTTTTATGTGCATGTGCTTTTCTACTTGTTTAATCCTGCCAACTGCTCTTCTGGTTGGAAATCCATTTCTATAATGCTGGGTATTACACAAATTTGTTGAAGCTCTTAATGCAGATAACAGGGAAGGGGGGTGAGCCTGCTTTGCCCGGTCAGCCTGAGTCAACTTTCTCCTTCCCATCAGTCACGCAGTGCCTGCTTTTGCTGCAGCTCACTGAGGGCACAAAATGCACGCAGCAAAGAAAAATAAAGTTTAAGGAACAGCTAGAGTGCTGTAAATGTCGCTTGGATTTTGATTTACGAAGTCCAAGCACAGCACAAATTGGATGGCTCGCTGTGCCCTGTGGAAATCTCTTTGTCTGCCTTTTTTTGAAATATTTCCATAACTAGTAATCATGGCATTGTAGCAGAGAGCCCTTCTATAAAGAGCTTTTTGGTCACTGCTGCTGTTTATTGTGACTCTGTACTGCGTGTTAATTGCAGCTCCTCATTCACGGGAATGTTCATCAGGAATTGCAGAGTGGATGCCAGCAGTGATGCTCTGGATTTTGGGGTTCTTGTGTGATGCTTTGGGGACCAGAGCTGGAGCAGTGAGAGGCATCCTCCCTCGGTGTGTGATTTGCAGTGTTTGTGGAGCTGTTTGCAGCAGGACTGAGCACATCCCTGCCTGTTGTACTGTTCTGGTTGTTTTAATCTGTTGAATTCATCCATGGCACTTTGCCTGGTGGAGAGTGGTGGGAATGTTGTCAGCAGTGGCAGAGAAGGATGCCAGGCTGCTTTTTTGTTTTATTATTTGTAGTAAAGCCATACAAAGTCCGTCCAGAGCCTCATGACAATGGTTTGAGTGGCTGTCAAGCATGCATGTACTTTTTGTTTCAGCAATGGAGCAGGCAACCTTCTCAAAGTTTAGTGTGAGTTTATATCCTGGTGTTAACTTTTGACTTAACTACCCAGTTCTATTAAAAATAAAAGGAGTAAAGTCATTCTGGCACACTTTGGTAGCTACAGCATTTGGAAACTCTTCAGCTTCTCTCTCTTCTCTTTCCTGATTTCTTCCCAAGAATAGTCTCAACACTTTCTTTTTTAGGACTTTGCCCTAATAACTACATCTGCAAAGATCCGCTGGGATGGGTTATCCCACAAGCAGGATTATGCCCTTAAATGGAAAATAAGCCACCACAACAGCCAGAGTTTGGGAAAAAATACTATTGTGGGAAAACAAGGTTGCTAAATGTGTTATTCCATGTTGTGTAGCTGCACAGTCAGGAAATGCTTGTTTGTGCAGAGAGGAAATGCTCATGTCTTCTAAATGCTTCTTGCATTCCTTTTTAACTGTTGTTATAGTAGGAAAACACGGCTCTAATAAAATACCAACTTACTATCCCCTCTGTAAAGGGACAGGAGGTGTGAGAAATTGGAGGGAGTCAGGGAGGCCAGTCTTGCTTTATGAACTCTTTATTTGCTGGCTTCTGCTCCTCCCTTTCCCCCCCAAGCCCAGGGGGGTGCAGCTCCTCTCCAGGCTGCCTGTCCAGCTCTGCAGCCCGGCTGCCTCTTGGCCAAAGATTTGGGCTAAATAATCCAATTAAGCTTTGCAGCTTATATAACTCTCTTGGCTTGAGGCAGCAGCCGGACTGACGGGAGAGAGGCACATCTGGAAATCGTGTTCTAAACACGCTGCCACAGCCCAGCCAGAACGCTTTGGACAAATTTGCTCATACGCACAAGATGTCCTTTGAGCAGCAAGATGAGTGTGCACGGGCTCCTTGCTGAAGAAGTTGAAGTAAATGCTCCTATCCATAAATTGTTTCCCTGGCTGGGAATCTTAAGTGGCTTTTTTCCTTCCTCTCCCTTCTCCTTTGGAAGATCCTCCAGCTTTTCCTTTTCAGCTCGAGGATCAGCCCTGTAGTACACCGATCATAAATAACACATATGGTTTTTTTTATTTCAAAGGTGGGAAGGACCTCCAGCATTATTTAGTCTGACTTCTTATCTGCTACTCATCATAGGAGTTGCTTTTTATTTCATCTGAAATACAGCTTGGTGTATAACTGGAACACAGCTCTGAAGACACAAGTATTTTTTCTGAGAATTCATTATAACCCTGGTAATTTATCCTAATGCTTAATGACAGTATTAAAACATGGGCATTTTATGTCAGCTTGAGGGTTGAGGAGAAAATAGAATTCAGCCATTCTGTATTTCAAGCAGCATGCCCAATACAAGCTAAGGAAAAAAAAAAAACCCAGTGCATGTTTTGGCACTCTTGGATGTCTCTTCTTTTGCTGGCATCCATTACTGTCAGTAGGGAAGTTATGGGCATTAACAGCAGGATGCATTTTCCTTCATGTGCAGTGATATGTGCTTATAGCTTCGTTTTATAGTCTGCTGTCTAACCTTAAAGAATTTATTTGTCAGGTGTGCAGGGCTGGCTTAGCACTCACATCCTGCCTGTTTCTGGGTGCTTGGATGACTGCTTGTCCAACACCTTCCAAATCTGTGCTCTGCTGGGGAAGGATTTTAGAAACATCACTTCCCTGAAATCTAATATGAAACACACACACAGACACACAGACACACACACACACACGGAGTTCCTGGGCTTGTCCTCAGTAAAACATGCCCAGGAAATTGGCTGCAGTGTGTGCACTGGCCAGGCTGCCAACGAGCAGTGCCAGAGCTGCAGAGGTACTGGGGGTGGTTTGGCAGAGGATGTGTTTTGGTCCCAAGAGGGGACATTGCTGGGGCACAGCAGTGCTGAGGCAGCTCTCTGTGGCATCCTGACCCCACTGTGGCTTTTGAAGTGGTTTAGCCACTTTTGGGTGGTGCACAAGGATATGTACCTTGGCAAAACCCTCCAAGCCAGGGAGGTGGTGCAGAGCACTGGGTGGCTCTGCTGGGGCTGCTCCACTCTGCAGCAATGTAGGGCTAATATGATATTTCTTCCAGTGTATGGATTTATAAGGCTGTCAGAATGCCCCTGCTCTCACCAGGCTTATAGGATTGTCTTTGTAATCATGAATACCTACATGCAAAGTTGTGATGTTATCGTTTACACATTTTGGGGTTTTCCATGGTCATAAAACTAAATGATGAGTTCCCCAAAAGAGGCAGTGTGTTGAACCACTCCTCCCAGCCCATGCCAGCTCTGGAGCTCCCCCATCTCCACTGCTCCCTCAGCCATGGGTTTGCTGGCAATGATAACACAGCTGTGCTGCCACACTTCCACATTGCTGCTGTATCTGACTGACTGCCCGCGCTTGATGTTTTATTCCTAAAGAAGAAAGAAATTGGATTAGATTTTTCTCAGCCGTGCACAGCGGTGATCCTGGGTAACAAAGCTGATCCGTGTGCAGGAAGCTTTGGGAAGCTGGGTGTGAGGATAGGTTATTAACTGGGGACTCACCCAGGGCGATTTGCTTGATGGATTTACCAGCAAGGCATTCCAGGAGGTGCTGAGCAGCCTCCATGGCCCTTGAGAGACCCTTTTGAGTGCATCAGGGGTACCTAAAGCACCTCAGTACAGAAATTACCTCCCTGGACACACTCCAATAAACCTCTTTGTAGAGAGGGAACAAGGCTGGGATGTTGCTCTCCATGGTGGTGCTGCAGGTACCACCAGGGCAGGTTCTGTGTGGGTTTTCACTGCTGTTTTCCCTGTGCCTGCTGAGCCTGGCTCCCCCTTGGTGGGATTTTCCTGAGTTTTGACCTCCTGGCACCCCTGGCACAGGCAGATTGCAGCGGGTCAGCCCCTGCAGTCCCTCCTGGTGTAGCTTGCTCTGATTTCTGCACTTTAACTCCTTCAGTACCAACTGTGGCTTTGCTCAGCTGTGCTTAGGGTGATTCTTGTGCAAAATCCCTCTCCCTCCTGTGCCTTTGCTGGGCAACCACGGCCTCTCCAGCCCTCTGTGCCCTCTCTTGTCTTTCCCTCACACCTCCTTGGGCTGGCAGCCTGATCGATATCATTTTTGACCTGCTGCTGGGAGGATGTGCGGCTGCACTGCTGCTTTCTGGGCTGCATGAAATACAACTGTTTCATCATGGAAAACTCTCCCTGTGGGCTCTCAGCGCTGTTTGCTGGGCTCAGCTTCTGGCAGTCCATCTTGCATTCTCTTGCAGCACCTAAACATGTCAAATTTCTGTAACAAAGTTTCCCTCGGTCAGGAAGGTCTGGAAAACTGATCCACAGCAGCCCATGGCAATTCGGTAACCTCATATGTGGCACCAGTGAAGGTAACGGTGTGTGAAATACTGAAAAGCCAAATCCATTTAGATAGACATGTTCAAAGGGAATGTGAGGTGTGAACAGCGTGCCTTTGCTCACAGGGAGTGTGAAGTATCTTCTGCCAGGACTCAGCAGCACTTTAAGAATAGTTGTGAAATTAAACATAAATACCATGGTCCTGTGGTCCAGGCTCCCGGAATGGCACCTATTTTTGGAGGTGGTGAGCAGCAGGCTGTAAGGCTCAGTCCACTGCCTTTAAGCCTTTAGGTAAACCTGACATTGCAAGAAAGCAAAACCTCCAGGGATGTGGTTTCACAGACATTTAAACTGTTCTCATTTCGGGCTGTTGTCCAAAAGGGCATCCTGGTTCCCCTGTGCTTCCTGTGTATCACTGGCTCGGTCAGCAGGATGATCTGACCCAAAATCAAGCCTGCAGCAAGGATGTTAAATTTTCCGTCCGGATGAGGCCATGGGACTGTGGGGCTGACTGAGTTTTGGTGCCCTCTGAGGAGGTTCAGGGAGCTCCCTGTGCATTTTGGCACTCCTGGCTCACAGAAAGCCACTCGTGACACCTTGCCTGGAGCTTGGCACAAGGGAGACGGAGATGCCAGTAACATTTCAGAGCAGCAGCTTGTTGAGAAGCTTTCAGGCATCATTTAATAAGCAACCAAAGGTCTTAGCAGTAGGACACCCGTGTAGTCAGCATCCTCCTCCCCTCCAGCTGTTTATTTTCTACCCTTGAAATGTCCTGCAACCCCCACCTTGTGCTGTGCCATCACCAGCATCTGTGTTGCCTCTCAGCAGAGCTGATCTGCTGGAATAATGCTGCTGCTGCTGCTGGCACGGGCTGGCAGGCAGCTCTGCAGCTGGGCTCTTGTGGGGTGTGGAACCAAGGCTGCCTGCTTCTGGGTTAGTCCCTGCACTTTGAAACAGAGAGAAGTTAATTTACTTCAGGCTGCTATTGGGGTGATTCTGTCTTTGTACTTCCAGTGATGTTTGCTGCAAGGGGAAGAAATAAGGGTGGGTTTTATGCATTCTAAAACAGCTGGTCTGGCTTTGTGGGAGATGGTGTCGACATTATTTGATAACCCTCTCTCATGTTTTCATGGCTGGTGAATGACAAAAGGGAGAAATGACTCTTCCCACCCTTTTAGTGATATGTTTTTCTTCCCAGGAACTATCCTAGCATATAAAATGAAACAAGAGCCCTCAGATAGCATCAATAGCTATAGCTGGCCTAAGTGTGCTATTTTATGGCAATGTCTTGTTTTTTCTCTGGAGAAAAGAAAATGTACCCCATTAAGTGCTCATGTTACAAGTCTGCACCCCAGGGGATAAATATTTCAAATATTAATGCTGAGTAATTTTTAAAAGGTTCTGCATGCATTTTATTTTGAGCATTCTGCAAATTATTTAAGACTACTAAAACAAAATGCAATTTAGATCAGCTCATCCTGTGATCAGTATGTGGTGATTTTAAAATCTGCTCTACCCAACAGCACGGTTGTGCAGCTGATCAGGCATTGGTACAGTTGGGAAATTGGAATCTGGTGGTAGCTGTGGATCTGCAGGTAGACAAGATGTACAATTTACATAAACAGCGGAGTGAGGGGAGTGCTCTCAATATCCTTTCACTCCAATACAGTCACATGCATTGCAAATGAGTTACTCTTTTGGAAAAAGAGCTCAAACCTGACTTGCATTGAAGTTCTCAGCTATTAACATCAGTGGAGCCAGGGACTCCAGCCAGAACTTCTGTGATTTCCTTGATATCCCTCTTAGTACATCACTCTAACTTTTCCATATGTGTTCTCTGATTTATAACACAGCAATACTTTATTTCACTGTTGTAAAATTTTTTCATACACTCAGCCCTGCCAAAAGCTTCATATGTTATTGATTAAACAAATTCCCACTGTTCCAAGGATCTCGGCTGCTCTGAGTCTGGTGGTAACTTTAGTGGAATGATGAGTGCACTGGTCGATTGTACAGGAGGTGGGGAGATACAAGGCACCAGCACTTACTGCTGCTGATCAATAAACTCACCTTCAATTCGCAAAGTGGAGCTGCTTTTTCCACCGGTCAGTGCCACATCTCTCCTGAGATGGGCTGAGCTTGTCCATCAGCTGCAAAGTGCTGGTGGCTCAGGGTCATTTGTGGGGGAGATAACGATGATGTTTGATTTTAGTAATGTTGGGAGAAGGATTAACAAGAGCTTCATTTCGACTCCTTCACAGGCAATTACCAACAGCTGCTGCTAGAGAAGGGGTGTGATGATTAACACAGTGACCTTTGCAAGGATTGACTTCCCTTCTTGGAGGGATTCCTTTTGGATGGACTTGTGAGCCATTAGCACTAAGCACAGAGCAGGATCCGTGGGGGCTATGGGTTTTTGTGGAACAAGGTCTCTGTTTCACTATTAACTTAATTACGTTATAATAGAAAGGGTTTTCCTGTTGGACTGCGACGCGTTTGCTCTGCTTCAGGGTTTTCTGCTTCTGTAAAGCTCCAGAGCTGGAGACATGGTCCTGCAACTCCAGCCATCAGCTGTTCCTTTGGGGTTGTTTTGGTTCATGAGATTTTACTCACTGGCTTTGCTGCTTGTTGTGAGAATGAGGTGAAAGGGAGAGAAATGCAGTTCTGAGGGTTTGGTGAGAGCCAAGCAAATCCGATTTGTGCTTTTCCTGCATTGTGATGGTTCACAGTTCAGCATGACAAGTGGCATGGCCCATGGCATGGTAAGTGCCTGGGCCCCAGGGATGCTCAGAGGAGGCTGCTGCAGGTTCCTGCATGTTCATGTTCAGAGCAGGAGAACAACACCCTCTCCTCTGCCAGGCTGTTCCTGCTGCCCTTTGGTGCATCCAAGATCATTTTCCATGCCCGTGCCATGTAAGGAAAGTGCATCAGTCAAATGCATCTCCTTTTAATCCAAACACTGGTTTGCTTGGTAGGATTGACCACATGTACAAGCTCCCAGCTTTTCCCATTCCCCTTTTCCCCCCTTCCTTTCCACCCCTTGCCCAGGTTTGGCTGTGTAATGTCCTCACTTAAAAATCCTGTCGAGCTGCAATTATTTCGAGGTTTAATGACTCATGATTTCTATAATGTTTTATTTTGTTCACTTTCAGCATGTTTTTATTCCCCAGTCAAATAAAGGCTATTAAAAAACTCACCAAGTACAAAGCCTTCACTTTCCATTTGAGAGAAAAATGCTTCGAAAGCTGTATTGGTGCTGCACAGGTAAATAATTAGATTGCTAATGAATTAGCTTTGCTTTGAAGACAAAAGCTTCAGTGCTCCTAATTAGGTTGTGAGGAGAGACATAGAAATGCATGATCTTTCTCCCAAGGAAAAGGGGAGAAAAGGGGGTTTCCAACCCAGCTGAGACCAGGGACCACTGGTGGGACAGTGTTTTACCTGACCTTGGCCTCAGCACCTTCCAGCTCTTTGATATTGTTTAAATTCCTCAGTGAATTCAGAGAAATAATACACTTTGTCTGTGCAACACATTTCCTTTTCAGTTTCAAATTAATATTTGAATGGAATGGTTACTTAGTGCTATGTTTTGAAACAGGGAGAGTGGAAGCCTGTGGTATATTTTCATTATATCACTCTATTATTTATACTTTCCATAATAAGCCCTATTACCATGCCTATCCTAAGATGAATTATGTCATGTATTTTTTCTTTCCTCACAGAGCAGGATTTTTTCCCCAGGCCTTTGATCATTCTTATCACCCTCTCAAAAGCCCCTTTTAAGTCTGTATTAATACTCTTTTTCAGATGAGGCGAAAACTATTGTGGGATTAGGCAGCATCATTTTAATAATGTTATAATCTTCATACTATTATTCCCCATTCTGTTCACTAACCACACTAACATCTTGTTTGCCTCCCTCCCTATCCCCCCTTTTTTCCCTGGATTGCTGCAGATTGGGCTGCAGACACCAATGCAGTGGTTTCCTCCCTAGTTAATATTGCTAATTAAGAACCATGTGAAAAATACCTTGATTCTCCCCCAGTTAAAGTGCATGTATCAATTTTGGTGTCACATTTGGTTGACTTCTCCTGATGATTTGCTCCTTTTCTGGCTTTGATGAGCTTATCTCCATGTCCACTCTGTATTTGGCTACTTCACAGATTCATCTTCTTCCCCAGATCCTCACTAAATCTATTAGCTAGTGAGTTTAATACAAATCCTTATGGCTTCCTCTGGATAGTTAACCTTTTGTTATGATGAAAATTCACTGTTTAATCCCATTTTTTTTCTCTTTAGATCAATGGCAGCATTTGCCCTCTTCCCCTTTCCTCCTTAGCTTTTTTGCAGCAAAATGAATTGCCATCTGATTTCTTCATCTCATAAATCCCTTGAATGGGTTGATAAAACCCCAGGACAAATCAGAAGGACTGGTTCCTTTGTCAGAAGCTGATGGTGGTTTATACCTGCGGGGAATTTCCTGTCCTGCCAGTGCTTTTGTTTGGCAGGTGAAGCCCAGGGGATTCAGGAGCCCTTTGTATCCTTCCCTGTGATTCACCCACAGAGCAGCGCTGCAGGAGGAGATCCCAAACCTGCTCTGCAGGTACCCAGGAGCAGTCTGACAGCTTCTGCTGCCTCCTCTGCCCTGATCCAAGGCATTTTAGGCAGAAGTGGTGGGCATTGCTGTTTACATTCCTAATTTCTGAGTTTCTACATCTGTGCTTTGGTGTCTGCATCCCCCCTGGGGAGCCTTTGGATTTGGGCACAAGCACCCCTGTGACTTGCTCTCCTCCTTGGAATGGGGAATTGGAATGCTCACCATCTGTGTTGTGTTTTCAGCATCCCCATAATGGGAAATCTACTCCTCTCCATCTCTGAAAACTTACAACTTAGGGCTTTAGAAGCAAAACAAAAAGTTTATTTTTTGAAATATCTGTGTGCATGTTGTCTGAACTGACTCTCCAATGCAAACAGTAGCTCATACTTTGCAATAACAAGGCACAGGGGATATGAATTTTCCTCTCTCCTTCTGATGACGTATGTGCTGAGACAACATTAAACTCCAGCAAGATGTGCACCAGAAATATGATCAACACCTACTGCTGCAAAAAAAATAGTGACTTGAAGGTGCCTGTGTTCCCTGGGGAGGGACCGTCGGTGGAGAGATGCATTGCATTTCTGTCTCATTACTCGGAGCTGCTGAAGGTTGAAATGCTGTTAAATATACCACAGGCTCTTATTAAATGGCCATATTAAAGAAAACAACACCAGACTGGAGCTGGGGAAAGCTCTTGCTTTATTTGAGGATCATTTTTTCAGACAGGCTGACTTTTAATAAGCCTCTTGCCCTGGCTGATGAGTTCTCTCAGCGTGACTCTGATGCCGTGGGATGCTCAGACCCAGCAGCCAACCCAGGGGCAGCACAGGAGCCCTCCACTGACTGTGGTGGGTCTTTCCTGCTGCCATCACCCACCTGGGCAGCCAGTGCCTTTAGCTGGGTGTGGAGGGTGGGTGTTGGTTTTTCTGAGATGCTTCAGAACAGCTCTGCATCCACTCAGGACAGTTCTTGAGCACAGGCTCCAAGTTGGAGCATAGTGGTGGCACTGAGGGGTGCATTGGGGTGGTGGGGGCATCAAAATACATTATTCAGCCCCAGTTCAGGATACATGCTGTAGGTACTGACTGAACTGTAAGACAGAGTAAATAAAGGGCAGAGGGTGAACACAAGGAACTAAACCTTAGCTGGTTTTTGACAGCTGTTTTGACCACCAGTGCCCATTATGCTCCATCCCTGGCAGTGTCTGAGGCCAGGTTGGATGGGCCTTGGAGCAGCTTGGTCTAGTGGAAAGAGTCCCTGTCCATGGCAGGGGAGTGGGATGAGATGAGCTTTAAAGTTCCTTCCAACCCAAACCATTCCATGACTCTGCTGACTGGGCCTCCCTGTAAGTGCCAGTGCCAGCAGCACCTAACCCAGCCCATTGCTCTGAGCTGGGAACACCACATGCCACCCCTCTCCTTCCCTGGTCCCTGTCCTGCCTGGAGCTCTTCACACCTGTAGCTATTTTCCCAATAATCATCAGCTTTCTAGTGGTACTAAAGATTCTACTTTCCATGTTACTTTTTGCCTTGGTGGTAACCACAAATTACAGCATAATGTAATTTTATAAACTTGAAAAAGCTTCTTTAAAAACTCTTTTTGCTTTAAATTTTTTTTTCTTTAAAAAATGATGTAAAAACTTTATAATTAAGAATCTTGGGATGTACCTATAATCAGCAGCTAGAAAATGTCTGCTTTGGCTGAGTATCCAGGTGGTTTGGGACACAGTGGAGAATTAAATGTCGCATAATGTTTACTGAATAGAGCATCCGTGTTTGCTGTGTGGTGATGGCACTGCTGAAACACACTTTCTGTGCAGATGAATCAGCCCCCAACAGGGTAATTGCAACTGCTGGAACCTTTTGGGAGCCCCCTCTGCCAGATACCACCCACTCCCCAAACTCTACCCTTGGCAGTGTTTGAATTGTTGCTCAGTGTGTCTTGGTGCTTAGCTCCTTAATGCAAATCAGGTTCTCAGTGGCTGCATACATCCCATTCTGCCAAAATATTTATGATTTTAAAAGATGGTTCTGAAACTGGGAGCAGTGACCTGCTGGCTCACAGAAGGGAAGGTGATGTGTCTCTCAGCTTTCTCATCTCTCAGGAGCACTGTTCGTGTTTCTTTAGATCTGAAGGAAAAGACCTCAATCATCATCCTGCCTTTGGTGGGGGGGTGAGGAGGGGCTGATATTTGGGGATTTTGGATGCTAAACTATCCTTTCTTACTGCTGCTTAGGAGTCCTTTGCAGGGTTTTTTTGAGGGATGATTTGGGATTTGTTTATGGTGAGTCTCTAGAGCTGGTTTCTGCTTTTTAAAGCTAGATAAGCACAGGGCAATATTTTGCTTTTAATGATATAAATAGGTTATTGTGGAGTTGCTGCAATCTCTGTGTACCTGTGTGCAAAGTGCCTCACACCTGTGTGCTGCACCAGCCACCAGATTTCCATGTAAAGCAGGACTGCTCCTTTTGTGCCTCTCACAGGCAGAATTTAATTCACCGACACGGCACAGTAACTCCTTCTATCCATTTTAATGGTCCAGTGAAATTCTGTTAGCAAAAGACCTAATGAATGTTGCGATTCAATCAGGGCAATCTAGAGTGTAATGCGTGGAGCCGTGCCAGCATTATATAAATCATTAAACATCAAAACGTAAAAAAAAAATAAAATAAAATTCCCTAATCATCATCTAACTCCAGGAGCTGCTGGGAATGGCTGGGGCTGGAGGCAGCTGGGGCCAGCATGGGTGCCTGGCTGGGGTGGGACAGTGGCTCACCAGCCTGGTTCCTGTTCTTGCCTGTTGGCATTTTTGGGTACACAGATGCTCCAGCATGGAGAGGGTTGTTTGTGGGCTCTGCAGTCCCCCCAGGCCCTTGCAAGTCCTAGAGGGGGAAGCATTTATTTCTTAAAGGGGTGCTTTAAATAAAATGAGGGAGAACAGTCATTACAGAGACGTTTTCTGTAGGCAGATGAATTTTCTGCTCCAGCTTCATTTACATTGTAAGGGAACTGCACTTCTTCTTGCTCTTTTGGCTTTGGGAGTTCGTGCAGCAGCGGTCAAAAGGTGCAGTTATGCTCTAGAAGCCAAGATTTTGTAGAGATAAACAGTTTAGAGGTTTGAGGGTTGTTTTTAGTTTTTAAACCAAGTCTCTTGAAAGTCTTCCTAATGAGAAGCAGGTCCAGCTAGCAAAGACTGTGTGTTTGCTTTTGAAAAGATTGAAATGGAGGGAAATCTCTGGTGTTAGCCGTGGGTCCACTCTGCTGGGAGAGGTTATCAGCAGAGAACAAAACCAAAAGTAATTGGAACTGAAATATGGACGTGCTTAAAATGCACTGCAGACTCTCTGGGAGGTTGGAGTGTGATTGGAAAGACGAATGCAAAATACAGAATTATAACATTCTTGACTCTGTGTGATAGTATGTATGTGTGTCTGTGTGTGTATATGGATGACTGTGTGAGATTTCAGGGTGGGGGTTTTATTGGCCCTGGTCTGATTTTATTTCTGTCTTCTGGTTTAGGATCAGATTATTTTGCTTTCACAGAAACTGAAAATTAATGTGGATGCAGTTGTCCCAGTCCTCACCTCTCCTAGCAAACATAGTTTGCACTTTAGCATCACTTGAATAAGAATGAAGACACGGAATTCTCCATAATGGAGAAATACTTTTTATTGAGAGGTTGCTGTCTTAGGTGGGTAAATCCTTTGGGGAGGCTGCAGGAGCTCAGCTCTGTGGACACCCACAGGCTCCTGGGGAGCAGCCCATATGCCCCTCCAGCCTGTGCCCATCCCTTGCATGGTGCTGCATCCCAGCTGCTGAGCAGTCACAGGATGTTCTGGCCTGGAAGGCACTCACTAAGATCATCAAGTGCAACTCCTGAAGGGCCTGTTCAAGCCATCCCTGCCTTTTTCTTCCCCAGTGGTTTGTGCTCAGCAAACCCAGCCCAGGTTCCTCAGCTAAATCACAAAGCCTGGCAGCTGTGTCCGGGCACAGCCGTGCAGGAGAGGGGTGTGGGGAGACATTGGTCAGTGAGTGATGCTCAGCTGGACACTCCTGTGGCCACTGTCCCTCAGCCTGGGGCTGCTCCCCCTCCAGGATCCCCTCTGAGAGCTCGGCAGTGGGCATGGCATGGACAGATGGTGGCTGGCACTCAGCTGTGCCCAGCGCTGCCTCCCTGCCCTGCTGAGCACTGGCTTGTATGAGGATGCCTGATTCCCACTTGGAGCCTCACAGCCAGCCTGCTTCTAAAAACAGATTGTGAGAAACCATTGTGTGCAGATATGGGCACTGGCAAGGTGAGAAATGAGTTCTTTGCTCATGTGTGCTGCAAGTTTGAGAGGGTTTTGGTCTCCCAGGACTGTCCTGCAGCCTGTCACCTAAGACTGACTTTCTTTCTTAAACCAGTATATTTTAAGCCCAAAGCAATGTGTTATCTCTCAAGAAAAAATAAGCTAAATATTTTTTTTTTTTTAGATATAGCTAGGAGTTTTTGTCTTGCAGTGCTTGAGTCTAGGGATATTTTAAGAGCTCTGTTATCTTGTGCTGGGAGGGAATACAATAAATATGTAGATAGGGAGTGCTGCTGGTTTGAAAGGTATGTAAAGGGTCTGTGCTGAACTGACACTAGCTGAAAAATTTGTTCAGCCTAATTAGCAGCAAATCACTTCTGTGTCCAACCTTGCTTGTGGAGATGGGAGGCAATCCCCCCCTCTTTATCCTCTGCTGCCCTTCGTGGGTTTTCAGAGCCCTCCCTGGCTCAGAGGTGAAGGTTTTTGTGAGGACACAGATCTGCAGCCACATGTCATTGCAGGCCAACAAGTGCAAAATTACTGGAAATTCATGGGAAACTGTACACCCATCTCAGGCTTTGTCTAGGATTGTTCAGGCTGTCATCAGAACCAGTCACGATCGATCAGCTTTTAAATTTAATGAAATTTTAATTAAAGAATGGAAAGCCTACGAAGACATCATATGACAAGAGAGCTGGAAGCAAATACAATTTCACTTCCAACCATTAACCAGAAAAGCAGCAAATGGTTGACTGCACATCACCATTGCAGTCTAAGGAAAGTACAGCTCTTGGCTTCGGCGGGCAGGTCATTAGTGACTGAATAATCAGTGACATTTCCCTTCTAAATCTGACACAAATGAAGTGCAGTGCTCTGGAAAAAGCCATTAAGTGCAAAGCCTCGCCTTTACTCTGCTCCAGGTATTGCAGAACAAGATCTAATGGCAGCCTTTAGCTGTGATTTGGCTTTGATAGCATCCACAGGATAGGAACCCCCAGGATGCCAAGAGCCAAATGCTTCCAGCCTTGCATGAGCCATCATGTTGTGCAAAAACAGAAAGTGAGACTTGTTCTTTGCTGGTGTTCCCAGATGCAGCCAGTAAAAGATACAATAGGAAAACCTATAATGTGGAATATTGGGAAGCTGAATGTAGCTGTATTCTTATGTCTGAGAGGCAGCAGCAGGTAAAGGTCTCACTCATCGTGGGAGGAGTTTTTAGAGCCTGACATCCTCCTGAGAATTCCTGTGGCAGCTCTCAAAGCTGGGTGTTAACTTGTTTTTCTGCATATTTGAAAATGTTTTTTCGAGGGGAGTGGAAAGTGAGCAGCACCGCACAGGAAAAAGGAAGGACTGGTCTTGTTTATGTCTCTGCCTTGAATTTCTCTGAATAACGTGTTGTCAGATGGACCAGTCATCAAATGGGTGTAACTTCCTCTGCTCCCTCCCCGTGTGCCGTGGCTTTGAAAATAATGTCAAAAGGTTAATAGGAGCCAGACTGCCTTGGGGGGGGGTCCCTTGTGCTGAAGGAGTGAGTGTTTAAGAAGGTTTTTCTTGGGGGAAAGACTGAATAGGGGAAACTTTTTCTAGGCAAAAGCATTACCAGTACCTGGACTGGGAAGCACTGTTGTCTTGGAAACTCTGCACTGAAGCTGGATATGTCTGATTTTCAAAATTCCTTTTACTTTTTCTTCATGGAACCCGAAATAGAAGATTTTTTTATGCAGTCAATGTATCTTTTTCAATTGCTTTGATGTATATTTAGCCCTGTGTTGTGAAGTTCCAGTGCAGTATTTTTGATCATTAACTCTCCTAGTCGTGTTTGGGTTAAGAGTCTACTATTCAGTGGATAAATCTGCTTTGGGTATAGTCTTGTGAGTTATAATCTTACTGAAAACAAATGAATAACCACAGATAAAAGTGTATTTTTAATGAGTAGTTTCATTAATAATGGGAAAAAATGTCCCGGGAAGGTTCATTAGTGGCTCACTGATTCCACTCCCAGCTGCTGTATAGTTAGTTCTGACTGAAAGCTCTTGATAGTTTTATTGCTCTGTTTACAGAGCATGGGATAAGATGTTGTTTCAAAACAAAAAGCTCTGTTACCCTAGCAGAAGGGGTTTTTTATACATTTATGATGCATCCTAAAGGTGTGTGCCCAAACACTTGAATTCATATAAGCATCCAGGCAGTTGTTGCTATGTGATTTTCTTTATCCTGATGTGTTTTGGAGAGGTTAGAGTCCCAAAATCTCTTTTGGCTGTTAAAATTTGGGGTTCTCTTCCAAATCTGGAGGAGGTGCTGTCTGCACCCTTGTCTCACTGCAGGGCAGCATAACCCCTTACCAACATCTCTCTTTCCATCACTAGGGCTGGTTGTATTTGTGTGTCCAAAGAAGGGAAAACAAGCTAGGGAAGGTTCAACCTGTAGAAAAAGATAGATTGGATATTAGGAAAAAATCCTTCAGGTGAAACCAGCCAATCATTGACACAAGGTGCCCAGGAAAGTGGTGGAATCACCATCCCTGAAGAGATGTAAAAGATGTGTAGATGTGGCACTTGGGAACGTGGTTTAGTGGTGGTCGTGGCATTGCTGGGTTAATGGTTGGACTCAATGATCTTAGAGGTTTTTTCCAGCCCAAACTGTTCTATGATTCTATTTCTACATGACCCAGAAACCCAAGCTGAAAGAGGAAAAATGGAAGTAGCTTTATTATTGAAGTTCTGAACTTAAACTCCCCTCCCCGTGACCCTGTTGCCAATGGGTGCGTGCTGGATCACAGCTCCCTAAATCCATAATTTAAGGACTGAGGAGGCAAGGGAGGTATGAGTGAAATCCTTCTGAGCACAGAGGACTGAGCTTCTCCCTCTTCCCCATCCTCAGGTGACGTTGTGGACATCTACCAGCGAGAGTTCCTGGCGCTCAGGGACCGGCTGCACACGGCCGAGCAGGAGAGCCTGAAGCGCTCCAAGGAGCTCAACCTGGTCCTGGAGGAGATCAAGAGGGCCCTGTCGGAGAAGCAGGCCCTGAGGGACATAAACCGGACCTGGAGCAGCTTATCTGGTGAATAAACAGGCCTTGAGCATCTGGGGCTGTGTTGGAGCTGTTTCTGATGAGGAGGTAGAGAGGTGTGTGTGTGCGCGGGGCTGCGGACAGGACCTGCTCTTCTCTCCCCCAGCACGAGCAAATTGTGGAGTTCAAAGAGACTTGGGAGCTCTTAAACTCCTGTTTAATTAGAGGTGCATAAGCATCATTAAACACGGATTTGCCTCTGCCGAGGATATTTGCCAATTTGCTTGCTTACAAGCTTTTTTTTCTCCCTTGCAAGTCATACACTCTGTTTCCTATGGCTGTATTCAACCCATATGGAAAATGGGTATCCAAAGAGAGGGGGGAGGAAGGAGTTAGGCTGGCTGAGCACCCCTCACCAATTTATTTGTTCTTTGTTTTTTTTTTAAGTTGCTCGGTTGAAGAAAATTGGATCTCAACAGAAAGATCTGATTTGACCTTCATTTTATCTTCATTCTCCCCTCTCCTTCCCAAATATTTTGGGACTTCTTTAAGGCCCTCCTGGCTTCTGCTGAACTTTAATTGGGTTTGTGGTAGCATGTTAAAGGTTGGCCTGATTTTTTATAACCCAGCAGTAGTCTCGGGTGGCCAGGCTGCTGTAAAAAGGCTTTTTGCCTTGCAGTCTCTTCCTACCTACCATGCCTTGCAATTGATTCCCTTTTCCTTTTTAAGACGAAACCAAGTTAAAACTGTGGAATATCACCAACAAGAATGTGCTGCACCTTCCCACCATCTTCCATCATTTGCCACATTTGCTGTCAAAGGAGAACAGTCTGCAGCCAGCCGTGCATGTGGGACAGGGGCGCACTGGAGGTAAATGGGAATTAGTGCTGCTTCTGGTGCTCTTCCTCACCTTGGTGCCTGTCCCTCCCCTCTCCTCCGGGCCTGCCTGTGGCACAGAAACCAGCAGGACTGGAGGAAGGGCTGCATGCATCATGCAAGCTTCCTTGGTTATGGTGACATGTGGGGTGGGTGAGCCATGTCACGCCTGCAAGTCTACAGGGGAGTGCTGTCTGTGCTCTTGACTGGCCCTAAAATGTTCTTGATGCTTCTGCCAGGTGTTGTTTGCTGCTTTCCATATCCAGAGTGCTCTAGACTTTGCCTGGAAGGGCTTCAGATGAAAGCATAGTTTGTAGGGTGCTTCATGGAGACTGTAATCAAACTAAGGAGACAAATCCCATTGGTAGCAGGACTTTGGTTACTTCATGATTCCCCCTGCTCCCAAATCCCAACCCAACGCCAAACGCCTGACTTGCACCTGCTAAACTGGAGTGCTTTTGGCCATGGGAGGGGTTTGGAGAGCAAGAGGTGGTCTTCAAGTTGCTGTTCACAAGTTGAAAAGGCCCCTGGGAGGGGGAGGGATTTGTGGTGTTTCCTTAGAGATCATTCTTTCAGGGACAAAAAGCAGAGCTTATCTGAGTGCCCGTGGCTGCCCTGCCAGCCCAGCACGATGGGTGCCGCTGGCACTGGGCTGAGGACAGGAGTGTGGGAGCCCTGCATAGCCCAGGAACCCACCAACCTGCTGCTCACTGCTGGTTTTTAATGGCAGAGCCTGGCACTGACCAGGTGACTGTCATGGGAGCAGAACAAAGTGTCCACCACAGCCCCTTCTCTAAAATCTCTCCGTGGCCCTGGACAGTGTCCGTCGTGATGGGAATCCCCAGCGTGAAGCGGGAGGTGCATTCCTACCTCACCGACACCCTCAACTCCCTCATCTCAGAGCTCACTCAGCAGGAGAAGGAGGATTCTGTCATCGTTGTCCTCATTGCTGAGGTAAGACACAGCTTTGCCAGTTTGCCCCCTTTCCCTGCCCCCATCCCACTGTCTGTCAGGCTTTGTGCCAAACAGGGTGCTGCCCACCCGGACACCAGCTCTGCCGCTTGCTGGGTAGATAAGCCTGGCCTTGGGCTGCCATCCAGTGGGATTGGCAGGTGTGTCTTGCCCAAAATGAGATGCTGGTTGGGCCAGAGAGGATCAGGATGTGAACAGGCAAACATGTCCTGTTAGCAGCTACAGGTGTGGCACAGCTCACCTAAACCATGATGCCTCCTGCAGGGCAATTGAATGGATATCCACAAAATGAGCTGGAGCAGCCCCATGAGCAGGAGAGCTCTCAGACCTGCTCCTGCAGCAGCTCTGTTTCTTCACATACCTGTAACACATTAACACAGCACTAAACCCCTCTTGAAACCCAAGAGCTGGTAATTTGGGGTTGAGACTGATATGCCTCTTGGTATTGGTGCCTGGAGCCCGGAGTGAGTTGCTGAATCCAAGGGCTAAAAAGCCTTGATACATTAATCCACAAGAGCTGCTTTTATCTATGGGTTTAGGTGGTTATTTTTCTCCATGGCTTTCCTCTCAGGATTATTTTCTTGAGCCTGAAGTGCATTTGTCTTAATTTCCAGAAATCCGGTGAGAAAGATAAACCTCAGTAGCCTGTTACTGGGAGCGGAACAAAGATGAATGTCTGGGTTTGCTGCCTGTTTGCCCATAATTTGACATTTTGAGTAGCATTTGGCCTTCAGGGCTCTGGCTGGTATTTTGTACAGAGAGAAGGTGTGCACAGATGGGTGCAGCCCAAGGGCCCAGGACAGAGTTTGGTCCTGGCTGTCATTTGTCTCCCTTGGAGCCAGGACAAGTTTGGTGACTGTTTTTGCAGTGAGTAAATTGAAGCCTGAGAGGTTTTGAGACCCATACCAGCTCCTGTTTTGTACTACAGTAATACTACTTTAGTTGGCTTAAAAACAAGGTGCCTGCTGTGATGGCAGCTCCTGATTTTCGATTCAGTTGTTGCAGATTCCTTTGGCCAAGTTTGGTCTTGGAGCTGCACAACATCCTTCTGTGGAAGTGTCTGCCACTGCTGTGCCTGCTCTGCCTCTTCCCAAAGTGTTTCTCCATGTACCTGCACTTGAAAGAGCTCCTTGGGATAAAGAGTGAATAGAGGAGAGGGTGGAACCTGAAGCAAATGCTGAGTAATTTGGAGACTCAGCACGAGTGCAGCAACTGAGTCCTTTCTGAGACAGGGACTTCTCATTCCCAAGTGTCACTGCTGGCCACTGCAGGTGTCACCCACAGTGGCTGGGCTGCCTGGGGAAGCAGGGGCTTCCTTGGCTGCCTGAGGGGAGCCCTGGGGTGAGATGGCTGGCTTGGCTGTCACCAACCCACTGCTTCAGACGCTTGGAGTGGAGCTGCATGGTTCCTGCCAAGGCCAGGAGCATCTTTCCTGCTTTTGTTTTTCCTATTGCTGTTTTCTTGGCACGCTGAGGTAAGAAATCAGTCCAGCACTAGGACTCCAAGCCCTGTTTAGGAAAGGGACCTTTTCCTCTCGAGAAAACCCTCCCTTGTCTGTGTGCCAGCACAGAAGTGCTGTGCTCAGCCTGTGACACACATCCCGGTGTCTCATTCTCACCTCGCCTGGCAGCAGCTGCTCCCAACTTCTGTAGTGCTGCCCTGGCAGATCCCCCCAGGACGTGCAGCCTCATGGTCCCTATTGCTGCTCAAACCAGTGCCACCACCAGCAAAAGGAACAGATTCTGCTCCTGGGTCCCTGCCCTTTGTTCAGGGGTTTTGTTTCCCTGTCATTGTGCAGATGGTTTCTGTCCAGTGCCTGTCCCTGTACCTCTCCTGCAGACAGCAGCGAGCAGCTCTGGCCACCTTTGTCTCCCAAATGTTGTGGGTTGCCACACTGATTGTGGGAACAAACTGGGGCTTTAGGGAGAAAAGCGTCAAAATTAACCTGAAATGAAAAAGTTATAAATAGACCCCTCTTTTTAACCAAAGGGTACAGAGGATTCTCTGCCAAGAATATTTTCTTGGATGCAAGCCAGCGTGTGTAGGGAAAAAATAAATAACCCAGAGGTTAAAACTTGTGCAAACACTTGGTGCTGGCAGGGACAGAAGTGCCAGGAGAGCACATGGGAAAGATGTGCAGGGTCTTGTGTCCTTTGGGATGGATTTTGGTGTGTGATGCCTTTGGTTAACACTGACCACAGAGGAGGGCTCCTGGGAGCCTGCCAGCGTGAGAGCAGTAAAGCTGGATAAAAGGAGACATGAAGGTGAATAAAGATGATGCAGATGTGCTGACAGTACCCTGGGGTGTGTTGAAGAAGATTTCTGAGCCGTGGGGGACACAGGCTGAGGCTGAGGGGTCTAACGCTGCTTTTCTTTTGTTTTCAGACGGATCCACAGTACACAGCCGGAGTGGCAGAAAATATCAAAAACTTGTAAGCACTTCCAAGTAGCTTCAGTGTACAGCCTGTGCCTGCAGCAAGGCCAGGGAACGGCTTCGTTAAGGAGAAACACACTTTTCTGCTTCCCTTTTGTATTTTTTTGTTGTTGCTTGGGGTTGTTTCCTCTTTTTAGACTTTGTGCTGTCTTTGCTAATGCTGCTTCCACTTTCTGCTTGTTCTGAAATGCATCCCGTATGTAGCTTCCAGGAGGCTGCTTTGTGCTCGAAGTATTTAACACACATGGTCATTTCGCTCTGTTTTGCTCCTTCTGCCCTGGGGCATTGTGAGGAGATGGATTGTTTAGATTTACAGCTATCCTGGCAGATTTTCAGAGTCTGCTGCAGCCCTGTACTTGCTCTGTGCAGTCTGGGCAGTGTAGTAAGCACACGAATGCTCCTGCCTTATTTTGCTTTAAAATCCGTGATCCATCTTTCTTCCCAGTCCAGCCTGTTTGTTTTCCCCTTGTTCCAGGCTCTAGTTACATTTGTCTCTGGTGCTGGCTGCTATTTATGTCCTGCAGCCTCAGTGGCTTTTGCAGCTTGGGCTGTGGCTGTTTGAGCAGAAGCTGGTGATGGATTATTAACAATTATTAACAATTATTAACCGTGAGCCGCTCCAGGCGCTCACGGCACCAGAGCTGGGAGGCAAAGGGAGAGAAGAGGTGGCGGGGAAGGGGCGGTGACTCCGGTCCGGCTCCTGCGGCCGCTCCTTGCCCAGGGATCGCAGCGGCCGCACGGAGGAGAAGGGAAAGGGCAGCGAGCGCATCCCGGCAGCGCCCCTTGTCCCCGAGCCAATGGTGGCAGCACGGGGGCTGGGACCTGCCCTGTGCTCCCGGGCTCTGGCAGAGGAGCTGGAGCAGAGCCCTCCATCTTGCAGTGCGGGAGCTGCCAGGGCTCCCCTCCTGAGCCTGCGGGCAGCGGGACGCGCTCGCCGCGGGATAATGGGCTGATTGTCCGATGGCTCCTGATGAAATTACCGGGCGCTGCTGCGGAGAGTGCCTCTGCCTACAAGTCCTGAAACTTTAATTGGCTTAATGACTTGATTTCTCATCATCCCCCTCTCCAGTGCCTCCTGCCCCTCCCTGAGCCACTGAAATTATTTTTCTTCCTAATAGAATTGAGGTGGTGTGGGGCCAGGGCGGGCTGGGCTTCTCTCGCAGGAGGGAGGAAGCTGCTGCTGCTTTGCTGCAATGTTTTGTCAGCTCAGTGAGAAGCTGCTCTTTCACTGCTGCCTGGAGAAGGGACGATTTGAAAATGTTAGCTGAAAGACCTGCCGGTCCCAAGGAAGGGAAAAAGGAGTGAGAAGTTTTTGGCAGCGTCGCTGCTTTGTCTCCCTTTGCCCCATCTCCCGTCCTCCAGGCTCTGCACAAAGGAAATCAGCCTTGCACCAAATGTTCTCGAAAAGGCAGGGTAAAAATAACTGGTTTTCCTGCTTATCTCTCACAGTTAGAGCAGTCCCGGGGTATTGCTTGCAAGGCTGATGTAGGTGCCTGCTTCTCAGATGGGTGACATTATTTTCTGTTGGAGTTCAACTCTTTAAAGGTTTCTTAGCCACCTAAGAAAAGTAGATGCTGATTTTATCAGCATAAGAAAGATAGGTAGACTTCCTGCTGGCTCTCTGAACTACAGCACAGCAGTGTTTTAAGGAACTTAGCAGAAATGTATAGCACAACCTCGGCAAAATTAATTTTAATTACTGATGCATTTGGAAAATCTCTAAATGCCTGTAGTGCCAAGTCCTTTCTTTGCTGAACCAGTTTGGAGGTCATTTAATCCTGTAAAGAGTACCTGGTGCTCAGGGCTGGTCTTTAAAGCCGACCTGTGTGTGTGTGCAGGAGGGAGGAGGATGCTGGTGGGGAGCATATGCACATGGGGCTATTAGAGACTGTGGGAGGTAGAAGACAACTTAAAAAGTCCATGCCAAGCCCCTGCTGATGTCTTCTGATGAGGCCTGAAAGTGCACTAGACACCAGGGAAGTTATACCTGTGTTTTTTGTTTTGTTCTGTGGCTCAGTGTTTACCCAGTGATTTGGTCTAAGAAATGTTGTGTCAGACATGGGGTATTTGTTTACTGCTGCTTCTCTCCCTCAGATTCCCGAAGGAAATACACTCAGGTCTCCTGGAGGTAATTTCCCCATCTCCACATTTCTATCCTGATTTCTCCCACCTGCGGGAATCCTTTGGAGACCCCAAGGAAAGAGTCAGGTAAGAATGAGTGACCTTACAAACAATCAAGCCCTGAATTAAGGAACTGTAGCAAGCTCCTCTCTGGCTCCAGCAGGGAAAGCTCTTCTGCAGGGCCAGGCAAGGACTTTAAACTTGAATTATCCAAGATCTGGAAGGACACAATTTGGTGACAGGGGGATGAACTGGCACCAGCTTTGCCAGGCTTGGCAAAAGCCTTGTGATGTTTCCATCACGAAGTGAGGAGCTCATTTTAACCCAAATTATCTTCATTTCAGAAGTCCTTGAGATTTCCAGTGACTCTTAGCTGACCAGGGACCAAAGGGAGAGGCCATTCCCAGGGCTGTGCCACCTTCCCATCTCCAGCCCAGCCTGGGCAGGCTCCTGGAGCAGCCACCATCCCAGCAGAGACTGATGCTCCCATTGTCTTTGTCTTTGCAGGTGGAGGACAAAGCAGAACCTGGACTACTGCTTTTTAATGATGTATGCCCAGTCCAAAGGCATTTATTATGTGCAGGTGGGTTTGGTGCTGGTGCTGGAGGGAAGATGGATGTACCTGTGAGTTCACTGTACTGGATTGTACCAGCTGAGAGAGAGCAAAGAGCATATCCAATTCCGTGATGCAGCAGAGTGGGAGAAGGTTCTAACCACATAGGTTCAAAAGCTGGGTTTTAAAAATACTTTTAGACTTGGAAATCTCCCTCTAAGGAAAGGCAGAAGTCCTTGTTTCTATTACCTGTTAGACTGAGTGAAAAGAAAGTGCTTGGAGCACCTTCCAGAATAAACTGTGTCCGTGCCAAAGCTTTCCTCTGGTCTATGGTGTGATTGCTCTGCATAGAGAGAGGTTCCTGGGACCTGGATGGGACATTGGCACTGTGCCCTTTTGTCTTGCAGCTGGAGGATGACATTGTGGCCAAACCAAACTATCTCAGCACAATGAAGAACTTTGCCTTGCAGCAGCCCTCTGAAGAGTGGATGATCCTGGAGTTCTCTCAGCTGGGGTTCATTGGTAACGTCCTCCCCCACTCACCCCAGTCCTATCAGGCACAAGGCACAAGAGCCTGCTTGCTCTTGCCAGCACTGCATTCTTGGCCCAAGAAATTGTCCCCACAAGATGGTAAAATACTTGGACTTGATCCCCTCCTATTTTTGCAGTGACCCTTGTGTTTGCACAGGGGAGAAAGATCCTCACAGCTGGTACTGCTGATGCTCACTTTAAGTAAAAATAAACCTGGTGAGTGGCCCAGCCAACAGCCAAACAGCTTAGATAGGGCCAGTAGCTTTTAGGCTGGATGGGATCTGGATTTGCCTAAGAGTGTGCAAAAGGAAGTTTGCATCAGCCTAGAACTATTTTGGGAACAGCAGTACATGGTTGCAGTAGCAGCTTGATCTGTTATTTTGGATACTGGTTTGATTGGCTTAAAACTTGTAGTTCTCAGGGCAGGAAATGGTCTGTCCTGCAGCTGGCTGCATTTTTCATCCTTGTTTCTCTTTACTGAATGGGAGAGTTTTAGACCTTTTGATACTGTTGTGACCTGTGAGACTCTAATGCTTTCTAATTCTGCAACAAATATTAAATCCGGAACTGTATTAGCAATGTCAGCAGTGCTGGTACATAAACAGGAGCCACGTGTTGTTTCCTTTACACAGATAGACACAGCTAACCCCCACAGCCCAGTCTCCCATTTTTTACTTTCCCAGCTCTGATTCTAGACCATTTCATACCATAGCTCCTCTCTCTCTCTTTGTGCTCTAGGAAAAATGTTCAAGTCTCTGGATCTGAGCTTAATTGTGGAGTTCATCCTGATGTTCTATAAGGACAAACCCATTGACTGGCTGCTGGATCACATCCTCTGGGTGAAAGTCTGCAACCCTGAGAAAGATGCAGTACGTAAACAGCCTCTGTTGAAGGGAAATGTTCTGTTGTGTGTGGGCAAATGTACACTTGGCTGTGCCTCCAGAGGATCTTTTCTGTGAGCTCTGGTGCTAACTGACTTTGCACCGAGCCCTGCCATCCCTGTGGAGCGTGCTGCAGGGTGTCCTTGTGGATTGTGAAACTGGAGACCTGGGAGTTCAGGCTTTTGTAGCTGCAGCTGCCAGGAAAGGCATCATTTCTGCATCTAAGCACTAATAGGGTATTCCTCCTGCAGCCCTCGAGGACAGGAGTCATTCCCCATCCTTCTGTGTTGTTTTGCATTCTGTGCTTCTCTCCCTGAAGCCGTTTCCCACTCGCTGACTGCAACCCCAGAGTGACCCTTTGACTCTGGATCCCTGGGCTGTACCTGCCTGGAGCACAGAGGGAGACTGCCCAGAGAGCTCACCCCAGACAAACCCTCCTTGCACAGTCTGCCAGAATGAAGGCAGATCACACAAAGCTCTTGTCAGGGTTTCCAGGAGGGTGCAGAGAGGTGAAATGGCTCTGCTTTTGTGGCTGCCATTCCTTTTGCAGAGCCAAAAGCCCCTGTGCCCTGTGGAGATTGTGTTTGAACTCCAGCAGCAAGGGACTAAAGCGAGTGGGAAGGGCAGAGGAGGAGTGTCTGTGGCAGCAGATGTAAGATGAGCTCAGCACCAGATACTCTCCTGTCTTCTCTCTGAACATACTGTATTTACAAATGCTTGCTTGCCCTCCTCCCCAGTAGAGAACAAGCAGCAGAGTTGCTGTGCAGAGCTCAGTCAGTGGCTTAGAACAAACTTCATGGTGACAACCATGTTGTGGTGATAAATGCCAGAGCAAGTGGAAATTAGTATTGTATTTATGTGCTGGGGGGATGGACCATCCTCAGAGCTCTGCAGAACTGGGGCAAGGGTGTGGTTTAATTTGGCCTGATCCCTGGCACAGGACATGGCATTGGCTCCAGTGCCCCTTGTGCAGCAGGACCAGTCTCAGATGATGTCCCCTGAATCCTCCTGGCAGTTCAGGCCATGTGCTCAGCTGGGACAGAGCACTCCCCAGGACTGACTGACAGCCCCACAGTCTGCACAGCTGTGGGTAAAGCTGGATGGGTGGGATGCTGGGATGGAGCTGGGAATGATGCTGCTCTCTGTGCCCCCACCTTCAAAATCCTCAGCTTGAGCACTGATTAAATGCAGATCCTGCTGCGCTGGATCATCTTCTCCTTAACTCATCTGTGCTCATCTTTTCCTACCTGATGGAACCAAGGTTTGCTCAGGGGAAATCGCAAACCTCTTAAACATGTTGCCTTTTTAAAAATTAACCTACTTTCCATGTGGATTTCTGGCTCCTTTCCCCCACTGTTTGCATGATTAACTCTGCACAGCGCCCTTTCAAACATGACTTTCTCTTGTAAATCCCACTGTGCAAAATCAAATTGGTAGCAGGGAGGATTTGTCTTTTTGATTGAAAGTTTGTTTGACCTGAGCTTTTGGTAAGTGCTTTGCCTGCTCTGGGCATATTCTGCTCTTTCTTTTTTTAACTAATTTTAGATTTACCTGGGGTAGACCTGTGTGAAAGGATGACCTTCTTACCACCAACTGAGCTGTTCCCCCTCCTGGCTTGTCCGTGACAAGGCTGCTTTCAGGAAATGTTTCTTTAGGAGTGCAGGAAAAGGGGAGAAGGATAAATCAGGAGATGCTGTAGCTGCCTCCATTCCCCTTCCTCCTCCTCTCCCCATCCAGAGTGAGCTAGCCATGATGGAGTTGCATCCACAGTTGCTGGCAGTGAGTAGGTCTGTCCCATTAGCATGGCTAGTTTTAATTTTCTAATGTAACGTGAGCTGGATTAGGGGATTATCTCTTTTGCAGCTCGCAGGGGTCATGCCTGGAATTTCCCAGCTCCTGGCCCGTGGTGGGGCCTGGTGTGGCACCCAGTCTGTTCCAGGCAGCCACTGCCAGGTGGGAGGCTGCAAGAGCAGATGGCATTAGGGATGTGCATGCATTTCTTTTCTTGGAAAAAGCCAAAGTTGGAGAACAAATACCCTCTCCATACAGCTTTTAACCTGTATTTTTGTCCTGCTCCCCCAAACTGAGAGAAATGAGCTATTTTAAAATGTGAGTTCTCATCTCCCCACGCTCTCAAGTGATTTTCCTTTTTGTCCTGTATTCCCTCTCCATCGTCTCTCTCCCTCTACTCCATGGTAAATCACTGCCAGGATCACAGTTGCATCTCCAAGTTTATTTATGTGGTGGATAGGCGTGAAACAGCCCAGCAGCTCTGACGATGGCACGTGCTGTACATCTGCTCACAACTCCTGCCAGCAAACTGGGAACTGCCCATCCAGAGAGAGCCCACACTTGGTACCTGTTCACTCTGAGTCATCCCAGGATTGTTGTACCTTCAGACATCAGGGATTCCAAGCTCTGAGTTGTAGGAAAAAGGCTTTCCCAATAAGCCAGGGGGCAAAGGAAACTCAGTTCTCTGGCTGTTCCTCCCTGACAGCACAGAGGGGATTTGCTGAAGCTGTGCTTGGCAAGCAGAAATTTGGCATTTAAACCTGGACCCTGCCCAGCAGAGCCTGGGGGTTGAGGGGCTCAGAGTCACAGTCTGGTTTCTCCAGAGCGTAGTTAAAAGCCCTCTTGCCAGATTAGAGCCTAAATACCACAGAAGGGCATAGAGATGGAGGACTTGTCTGTCACTCCTTGTGCCCTTGTCCATGGCTCTGTGGCCCCCAGTGGCCTGCAGAGGTTGGAGCCTGGGGCACTGTCTCGTTTCAGAAACACTGCGACAGGCAGAAGGCAAACCTGAGGATCCGCTTCAAGCCCTCGCTCTTCCAGCACGTGGGAACCCACTCCTCCTTGGCTGGGAAGATACAGAAGCTGAAGGTGGGTACCAGCTCTCTGTCCAAGCTGCAGGTGGCCTGGCCTGCAGACACCCAGGAACTGGCTGCTTTTGGGTGGAGACATCTGTGACAGCAGCTGGTGGCAGCTGGATTTCTGTGATGTGGTTGTGTTTTATTCTGAATTACAGTGAGCTCAGGCAGCTGCTGCTCCTCAGAATGGCAGTGACATGCACCAAGAGTCACTGCAAGATTATAAGCCTTGGTACCAGTCCTGGCCACCCATCCTGAGTGCCAGGCCATGGTCCAGGCAAGTGACTTCGAAGAATAGACTAAAAAACCTTAGAGAGATGGCTCCTGGGTTGGTCTGACTTCCTTCTCACTCCACTTCATATTCCTGGGATTTGGTGATAGGCAAATTAAAACTCACTGTATAAGAGGTGGAATTGGTGAGGTGTATTTAAACATGAACAAAATGCAGCTTCCCACAAGTGCAAGTGCAGAATCCATGGGCAGACATCCCTGGGCTGTGCTGTCTGTGTGATCCCCAGGGAAATGGATGGTATAATCCAGTTTGTATCACAGTGCAGTGCTGTCAGGCCATGTAATCTAGTCATTTTATGCTATTGTCAGCCTCCCAGCTGCTTTCTCCTCAAGTGTAGAGACTGTTTCCAGAGCTCCTGGGGCATGGACAGGCGTTCAGGGACATTTGGACATTGAAAGGCTCCATGGTGTGCTGGATCAGAGCACAGAGCAGGGGTGTTTCTCTGAGCTGCCTCTCCTGAAGGAGTGTCTGGGATCCAGTCACACATTCCCCTGCCTGGTGCCTTGCCAAAATTACTTCCATCTTTCATCCTTTCACAAAATTTTAATTTGCAGTGCCTTGTAGCTGGGGCCCTGGTTCCTCACGGGCCAGAGCAGCTCCTGGCCCTTCTCTGCCCTTTTACTTTGCGCCCTTTCAAGGACAAGGACTTTGGAAAACATGCACTGCGGAAAGAGCATGTCAACCCTCCTGCTGAGGTGAGCACCAGCCTGAAAACCTACCAGCACTTCACCCTGGAGAAGGCTTACCTGCGGGAGGACTTCTTCTGGGCCTTCACTCCCACTGCCGGCGACTTCATCCGCTTCAGATTCTTCAAACCACTCCGAATTGAAAGGCCAGTGCTCGAGGGGTCAGCGGGCTGTGGGGGCAGCCCAGAGCATATGGAGACGCTTAGCCTTGGCTCTTCTGGCAATTTAAATCAAATTTCTTGCCTGTCTCCTGCTTGGCTGCCCAGGAGGAGGGAGCAGTGCTCTTCCAGGGGAGGATAATTTGACCCTTTCTCAGTGGGGCCACCTTTGCCAGAGCCCTTTGCTTTCCTGCACTGGTGAGCAGTCCATGGTTTAGCTGATCTGGCACAGAAGGTCTGCTGCCAAATCGTGCTGTGGGCTCTTTGGGAAGGTGCCTGTTAGGCTGAGCTGTTTGATGATTCAGGTGGGGTGAAAGCCATCGTGTGCCCCCTGGCTCAGTGTGCCTTTCTGTGGGTTTGGTCCCTGTCACAGGTTCTTCTTCCGCAGCGGGAACATCGAGCACCCAGAAGACAAACTCTTCAACACAACCGTGGAGGTGCTGCCGTTTGATGTAAGTGTTTGATTGAGATTTGAGGTGAGCGTGGAGTGGGAAGCAAAAGAGCTTTGAGAGGAGGGAACTGCTTAAAGCCATCAGGAAAATCTTTACGAGATTCAAGTGCCTCTTACAGGTGCTGGCAGGGAGCCAGAGGGTCATGCCTGGTGTGATGCCACCTCGGGAGCTGGGTGCTTTGCTGAGCACGGCTGTGTGAGCCATCCCTGCCTGGGGATGCTCCAGTGGGTGGGATGAAGCCAGAATGGTGCAGTGGAAAGAGCAGCGTGAGGACTGCAAATGTCCTCTTGTTTTGGGCATGTGTCTCAGGGTGCCAGGTGTGGGATGAGATGCCAGGGTTGCTGGCAAGGACAGCTCTGGGATTGCTGCTTTTCCTTGGGGCTTTTGGGTGACTCTTGCCTCTGGTCTTGCAAAAAATTCCTCTTCTTCTGCAGAGTCTACAGTCAGATAAGGAAGCCTTGCAGGAGGGAAGAGGCACAGCTGTCAAATACCGCAGGACAGCGGATGGCTACGTCCAGATAGGTACAGGGGGTGTGGGGTGGGAAAGTGCCTGCTGGCTTTGATAACACAGCCCATGTCCTCACCTGCATGCCAGTCAAGAACCTTAGAGCTGTTTGCTCAGCAGAGAGTAATTTCTGCTTGCCAGGAGCCGAGATTTATCATTGTCTCCTCTCCTCCACTGCCCTTGCTCTCAGGCCAGGTTGTCCCCCTCAGATTATTTTCAGTCCTGCATTTCTGCCAGTCCTGCTCAGAGTCAGGACCAAATGATGCTGATTATTTGTTTGATTACCTTGGGGTTAAAAACCTCCACCATGGGCAGTTTTGCCATCTCTGTACTCACACAACTTGCAGGTCAGACCTCGTCTCTTGCCACCTGAGCTTGTTTTAGTGCTTGCCCTGCCCTTGGACAAGAACAAGCAATTGCAGCCTCCTGAGAGCTGCCAGTGCGTGATAGCCCTGGTGTCCCTGCTAAGATTTCATGTTTTTTTTAATAGACAAATAAGAGAAAAATTTCCTGACACATGCAGTGTTTTGCCATTTTCTCATTCCTCTGCATGCCGGCTGGTTTCTCCCAGTTGCATTTTCAAAAAAAAAATAATCAAAACCAAAAAGCATGTCAGGCCTCTCTGTCCCCTTTTGCACAGCAATGATATGTTATTTGATATATATGATATTTGCAGATACTCCTAATACATTTTGTTTTGTTTACCTGATTTGTGTTCTCCAAAGTGTGGCATTTTGCACTGTATTCCATCCACACTGCTGGTTTTTAGCCCGTTTGGTGTTGGGTGCTGCAGGCAGGAGCTGCTGGGGCTGTTGGTGGTGCCCTGGGGGAGAGGGGAGGTGGAGGGGCAATGCCAGAGCACCATCCCTGTGGCAGCCACGTGCTCTCCCCACCAGGCTCGTTCTCCAAGGGCGTCGCAGAGGGTGAGGTGGACCCATCCTTTGGGCCCCTGGAGGCCATCAGGCTGTCCATCCAGACCGACTCCCCGGTGTGGATCATCCTGAGCGAGGTAAGACGAGCTCCCCCAGCACCTCCCCAGCCCTGCTGCTCATCGCTCTGATCCCATCCCGCTCTTCTTTCAGATTTTTATCAAAAAAGCAGAGTGAAACAGGCATGGGGCAGAACGGAACCCTCGTGGATCCCTGGTCCTGCTCCCTCCCTCCCGCTCCCTCCTCCCCGCGGCGCCTCGCCCGGACCAGGACAGTGCAGGGCCGGCAGAGCTGCTGCTGCTGTGCATCCCCAGCGGGGCCAGGACGGGCATTGACTCCTCCTGAAGAGGAGCAGAAAGCAGAACCCAACCCCCTGTGCAGAGGGGGTGCTTTGCTCCGCTCCCTCGGGGTGCTGCTGCTGCTCGGACACACGGACACGGGACAGTTTGGGGTCGGGATGAGCTTTAGCCAGCGTGGGGACAAAGAGCACCTTCAGCCCCAGACTGGGCTCAAACCTTTGGCTGTGTCTGGGGACAGAGCAGGTCACACTGAGTCCTGCCAGCTGACCCCACTGGCACGCTGGGATGGAGGCGGCAGGGCCCGAGGTCTGCCTTGCCCTCTCCCAGGCAGCAGTCCTGGCCACGGCTGAGGATTAAGTGAGGGCAAAGACTGACCCTCCTTCAGCAGAGGAGGAACGAATCCAAAGGGGTTGGAGCTATGATTATGGCAGGGAAAACAAAAAAATAAAATATGCCACACTGTGCCTGCCAGCATTGAACACAGCCCCTTAACTCACAGTGAAGTCTCCAGTGTCTTCATGCCTTGAGATTGAGTGCAGAAACTGTCTTTTAAATAACTAATTCAGTTATTGATTGATGTGGGTTTTTTGGGGACGGAAAAAAAAAAAGCAGAGGTAGCCCAGTTCAAAAATAGTAGGGATTAGTGTAAATCCCAATGTCCTTTCAGCTATACACTGGAATGCATTATACTACTTTAATGTTCTGTATTTTTTATTATTGGATACATTTGATTTTTCAAGTACATCTCTCTATATAAATATATAAAACAACGTGCACTGTAATAAAAGCTAAATTTAAACCTTTGGTGCAGTAGTGAGAGTCACTTGCAGCAGGGCTGCTTTAGGCACCTGTGAACCCCAAGTTCACAGTGGAGGGTGGAATCTAGGGAGGGCAAAGTCCTTTTGCAGAGTTGGTGATAAGTGAAGCTGGGTTAAAGTAAAGGTCATTTAATCAATGCCAAACAGACTTTAGTACTAGGCTAGGGTCAGGCTTTTCTCCCAATATTTGGATGTGGTTTTAGGCAAGCTTACCCATCATTTAATCACAGCAGCTTTTCCTATGAAACCCAGTCCCCAACTCCGATGTTCTCACACCAGTGTCTGAGTGCCTTTGACAATCACAGGTGATTTCTAGTGAGAAAAAGAATTTATTTTTTATATCCATGGTCTGATTCTTCAACATAGATCATTACAGCAGTAAGGAGGAGAGACGACAGCATGTGGGTCAATCTGTGTTCCATGAGGCAGAGCCAGAGGCCTTTTAGAGCAGACAGTGCTACAAAGCCCAGCAGTGAAGCTCCTCAGCAGGGGCAGGGGCTGGAAAGCATTTGCTTTCTAGAAGGGAAATTATCTCTGAAGAGCAGAGGAGTGCCAGCATCCATCTCCTTTCTGCAGGGAATGCAGAGCCAGGGAAATATTCTCCCTCAGATGGTGCCACATGACTGGTTCCCCTGTGCTGGGGGCAAACAGTGGGTTTGGGGGAGCTGTGGCCCCTCTCACCAGGCTCCATGGAGCTGGAGAGGCCACACCAGTGCTGCCATCCATGTGGAGGATCTGGGCCTCAGGAAGTGTGCCAGGAGCCCAGCCAGTGCCAGCCCCAGCAGCACCCAGAGCAGCCAGGCACTGGCATACAGTGGTCCCAACCTGGGGGGGAGAAAACACCATCAGGCACTGCCAGCCCGGCCAGGGCACTGTGGCAGGGCTGTCCCCACCCCTCCTTTGGGACAGTCAGAGGTGACACAGCCACGAGCACTTGGGGCAGGAGGGGAGGAGGCGGAGGAGGTGACAATCTGCCTGCAGTCCCAGGCACAGGGAGGGAGCCTGTTCCAGGGCCAGCTCCTGCCCCCAGGCTCCCTGGGCAGGTTTGGGGTTTGCCGTGGTCCTGTCAGGTCCTTACCGTCCCTGTGCAGCCCCGGCGTAGCCCTGGAAGTACCTGAGGCGGGTGTAGAGGTAGAGCAGCCCACACACTGCAGTCACACCTGGGACAGGGACAGGGGAGCTGAGCTCTGCTGGGCTCAGGATCCCTGACACTGCATTCCAGCACAGCCCCCAGCAGATGGGGCATGACCAGAAAACCAAACACAGAGTGGTTTGGCTATAAACCATTGTGGTGGGAGTTTAAATGAGTTTTCTTCCTTCCCTTTTTGTGAGGGATGAACTTCTCTGCCCCACAGAGTTGCCCTGGGGCTGGGGTTGGCAGTGCTCCCTTATGTGGTTTCTCCTCACAACTAAATGGTTGCAGCAACCAAATCCCCTGAGCTCACTTGGTAGGGATGGACAGTGGATGAGTAAATGTTTGGGTTATGGTTTCTTGTTGTGACATAGCTCTGCCTCAGCTGCTGCCACCCTGGCACCCTGGGACAGCCTGACCTTGTCCAGGAGAAGCAGCACGAGGGGACAGCCAGGCTCCAGCAGAGGAGCAAGGGCTGCCAGAGCTTCCTCCTCCAGGCAGGAGTGGGCTCAGCTGCTCCCAGCTGGAGCTGAGGCACTTCCTGGTTAATCCAGCTAAAAGGAAAATTTGCTTTCCATGAACAAAAGCCTCACAGGCACAGAGAGAATGCCTGAGTCACAATGGGATTTAAATTTGGGCTGAGGTTTTTTAATTTGTTCACATGGTTTGGGTTGGAGTTCCCCCCCACATCCCTCTTACCTTGATGGAAGAAGATTCCAGCAACCCAGAGGAGGGAAATGAAGATTGGGAAGTACTCTGAGCAGTTTGCCCTGGTGAGAACCAGAGATGAGAGTTAAAACTGCCTCCTTGAACAGCAGAGCCTGGCTAGCCAAGGCTGGAGAAGGGAATTGGAAACTCACATTGGAGCAAACTAAAAGAGCTGATGAGAACCATCCCTGTGCTGTGGGAAAGGAGCCTTTTCTGTGATCAAGCACACCCAATATCTGTATTATAGAGAAAAAAGCAGCCAAACACCACACAGCAGTCACCTCTCCTGCATTCACATGGCCCTGGAATGACAAGCTATGGCTGAGATGGAGATTTGTCTCTGCTGGACCCTCAAAGAGCACCATCCCAGAGAGCTGCTGGGGAGAGCCTTGTCAGTATTTAAGGAGCTTTCTCTTCCCCTTGGGTGAACACAGCCCAAATTTGGGTCACACAAGTCACACACCAAGAAGGAGCCTTCTCTCAGATAAAATTCAGCAGGAGGTGATCAGATCTACAGCCAGGTTTTCCTTCTTTTTCCTTTAGTGACAAACATACAGATTTTCTGCAAGAGTAGGAGCTGTGCTATTAAAGACATTGGTTTTGCTTCTCCCACATTTTACCATTCCCTAGGCAATTTAATCTTAATGTTGGCCAGAAATATACAGACCTTTGGAGAATGGAGCCAGACTGGGAGCTGGAAAAAGTCTGAAGAACCTTGTTTTGTAAATGCAGTTTGAGCCTCAGTGAGGGGAGGCTGCCAGGTTTCAAGTGAGTAATGCATCAATACCACTTTTTCCCATATATATTTTTTTCAATATATCAAATTATTCATTTGTATACTCCTCCACAGGGAAAAGAGAAGACAAACCCACAAAGAAGCAACATTTCAAGTCCAAACTCCCCGAGGTCACCTTCCCTACCACAGCCTATGGCATGACTTGGTTAACACACATTTAATAGTTAAGTATTTAATTAAAAGCCACATCAGCAGCTCCCCAGCTCGCAGAGGCTGATGTCTCCAGGCAGGCTGGCCCTCCATGGTCCCACAGAAGGACTGGAGCTGGTGTTTTTGTCACTCCACAAATGTTTCCTGTGTGCTGGCAGGGAATGCAGCTGCTTTGTTCGGGATTTAGTGCCGGGCTGGAATTACCCTTCACACCAGCTCCAGCCAATTCCTTTCAATGGCTCACAAAACAGAACGACTGAGATGAAAGATGGAATCTGGTGCTTGCTGGAAGCTGAAGGGATCTGTGAATGTTTCCAGTTTAGCTCCAGCATTGCTCTCTCCATAGGAACAGAGCAAAAAGAAACAGCCCTCAGCAGGGGCCCACGAGTGCTGATTCTCACAGTACAATGGCTTCTGAAAGGGAAAAAATTAAAATGCCCTTGTAGCTGGTTCTGCCAGCAAGGCCCTTTGCTTCAATTCAACAGCAAAACATTACAAGAAAATATCAGGTTATTAATAAAGCTTTGGCTGCTCTCACCATTTGGAGCCAATGGTAATATTAAATTTAATGATTCTAATTGTGAATGCTCTGCACCTCCTCCATACGGCCACTAATTTGTAATTTGGCTGCCTCACAATGCCAGAAGGAGAATTATCATGGATGGACAGAAACACCCCAGCCAAAGTGCTCCAAATCAAAATGCAGACCTTTGCACACAAAGCACTGAAAAATAATAATAACAGTAGCAGTAAGTGGAAAGGTGATGGAGGGAAACCAGTCTCTTCCAACAGTGACAGCTGACTCAAGTCTTATCTAGACAAAGTCACCACAAAAAGTCAAAATCTTACTGAGCTCTGAAGGTCCGCTCAAATTCAGGGTGCCCTGTGGTTTCAGGAGGGGAAACCTTGTACTTCCGACGGGCGTAGATCACCTGCATTGCAAAATAGGCTGAAAGCAGAACACAGGAGTGGTAACAGAGCAGCAGTGTTTATTTAGCCAAGTGTTACCTGGCTTGGAATCAAGCAAGTGGTTAGAATGAAAGAGCTGATATGATCTAGGTCCCCAGTCCAGGGCTGCCACACATGACTTGTAATAAATGTGCCATTTATTTCACTCTCATGCTTTAAATTCAGGTTTGGTTATCCCAGCTGAGTGCCAGTGCTGGATGACACTTAGCATCATCTCGCATCCAGCAGAGCCCTCAGTGCTGCTCCCTGGCAGATCAAACACACAATAAAACCTTACCACATCCACACTGAGTCGCAGAATTACCTCTTAATCTTGCACTTTGTGTTTAGGGTACTTGTGCACCCTCAGCCAGCCTGATGGGAATGATGTGCAACACTTTCTGCTATTCCCAGTGGGTGCAAAGTACAGCCCATGTCACAGAGCAGCATCCACACTGTCAAGCACTGGGACAGTCAATTAGAGATGCTCTTAATTATGGCAATAAAAGGCAATGGGGAAGAGGGTGATTATTTCTTGCTCTTCACTCCTGCAGGACAGCCCCAAGGCTGTCAAGGAGCAGAGGTGCTGCCCATGCCTGCTATCAGCCTGTGCCACATTCGAGCCAAGGCACTGACTCAGTGTCTGCTACATCAGTCCTTTGTACATTTGTAAAGGACATGGAAAGTCACTTCAAAACAATGAAAACTTGCTAACATGAAGATTTGGAGTGTTTCACTATTTATTGAAAGCTCCTACTCCCACAGGAAATTGCTGATGCTCTGTTTTATTTGGGTGCAATACTACACTGCTGCCTTTGTTGAAAACTCCTATTTTCATATAGGAGAAAACTAAATTATAAAAACAATTACTTTGGTGGCTGTGGTGGTGTCACTGAGACACTTGAGTGAGCAAAGTCCTCACATAGCAACATTTCCAGAGCATCCCAGAGACACAAGGAGCCAGGGTGCAAGGCCTGCCTTGGGGACTGTCCTATTGTAACAAAGATAAAAGCAGAACAGCAGGACAGAGAAGGGGAAGTAGGGACAGATGTTCCAAGATTAAAGACAAGACATGTGCCTGCAGAAAAGCATTAGAACATATGTAGAAGGGAATTAGAAATGTAAATAATCTGATGCTATGTGACTTGTGTATCACAAGGTTTTACTAACAAAAATACAGTCATTCCTTTCAGAACACATATAAGAACAATTAAGCATGTTCTAGTACCTTCCACAGACACCCAGCCCTAAACAAGAGGCGCTGACAGAACAAAGTGGGGGGAACATTCTTGTTTCACCCTCTGATTCATTTGTAGCAGGTGGATGATGGGTGAGGGTGTCACCCTTCTGCAGGGGTCCAGCAGGATACAGTGTTCCCTCTGTGAATCCAGAAGGGTGTAACACACAACTGGAATTCAGCAACTGCTGGAGAGCTCTGGGTACAAAATGAAACCACGACCCATCCTGTTACGTCCCCTCCTCCCTGCTGCTCTCAGGGTTTCATCCCAATCTCCTCTCCAGAAATGGACTGAGCTGAAGTTACAGCATCGTGAGCAGACTTGGCTTGTGGCATTAGCCCAACTGCACTGGGCAATGCTCTTCATCCTGCTTTGTGTCATCTGCACCTTTCCCAAGGTAGGATTCCTGTGACTGATGGGTGAGGTAAGAGTCATTTCACATCAAACCTCTCCATCAGCTCTGCACTTAGCACCTTGCTTCTACACAGGGCCTAATATTCAGACAAGTCCTACACAGATCCTTGACACTTAGGGATGGGTGACATACAAAACAACCATCCAAGAGGAGCAGGAGCCTTTTGGAGAACAGCTGGCTGTTCCCCAAACCCGGTGTAAGGGTGAAGAACCAGTTCACAAAAGCACTTCCCAGAATGAGGTGTTGAAAAAACCCACACTGCATGAGCCTTCTCAGCACAGACTCCTAGAGAAAAAGAGTTCAATCTACCCTGCAGAACCTTTCAAAGCATTGTTTCTTGTGATTCATGTCTTGAGGTTAATCACCTGTGTGGATTCCCACCTGGCTTAGGGGCTCAGCTCTCCCTGAACTTTGCTCTTCAGTGGAAATATTCTTCATTCTCTATTTGATTATGTACACAAACTTGTCAAACCATATCACAGTTGCTATCTGCCACATTTGAGTGAACCTGGCAAACAAGCCCTCTGGGGCCTGACAGTGACATTGCATAAGTTTTCTTTCCTTTAAAGCTGTAAAATAAGGGACTGGAGGAAAAAACTGGAGTAGAAAAATTTTGCTCTGTGGTACAATGTTCACCACAAGGCTGGGGCACACATCTACAGAGTGCTAAACTCAGGGTTTCACTAAACTGAGAATGACTAAATTAAAAAGGGGAAAGTTACTTGAAAGAACCCAGAAACTGCAGGCTCCCAGAAAATTCAAAAGGAAACATAAAAATCAACCAACCCTGTACCAAGGTCAGCCATTAAATTACATCTCCTGCTCCAGGACGTGATGGAGGAGTGTCTGTAGGGATAGCCCATCTCTGTGCTTCAGTGCTCCCCTGCTCAGAGTGAATCCCAGACCTCTAATTCACCGACAGAAAGTCCTTTCAAAACATGCAGAGAAAGCCACTGCGCAGCTCTGAACCCGTGACACACAGATTTCATAGGACTAGGTGGAAAAGAAACACACAGTATTTTGCAATTTGCTCCTTGGCTTCCCACACAGAGATCATAAACCAGGATACTTCAGGTGATCGAACAGATAGGAGGGTGCCAATGCCAGCTATTTATCTGCTGGCTTCTCACCTGGCTTGTATGCCATCAAAGTAAAATGCTTCATGCTGCAACCTTTAAAAAGTACTTGAAATTCTCATTAAACAAAAATATTAGAGACAAAACTGCTATCTAGGGATTTGCTAGAGGGTTTCCTAAAGGAAAAGAGCTGAGCAGCATTTCTGTAACTCAATTTCAAGTTTTCTTCATGTATTGTCTTTCCACACTAAACACTCGCTCCACCTCCACTTAGTTTAATAACAAAAAAATCATAGTACAAAAGTTTCTTCTGTTTGTAGTTGTATGTCTGTAAATTGAGTGGAAATTACTGAAAATTCAGCGTCTTGAGCTCTATTTTTAAAGTGGAATCTTTTGTTTTAAATAATGTTTATATTAGGAGATTTATCACTTGACAGCTAAAAGCACATGATGCTGCTCAGGGATTCACATCCATTTGTAAGCAAAGGTGTGATAGCTGTATGGTGAATTAATACAGTAATAACAAACCCCACAAACCTTTCCTTATGGAACAGTGAAGATTTTAATAAAATGGGGGCTCTGTCCCCATCCCAGGCAGGGGAGAGACTATCCTGAAGCTCAAGCGGGAGAAACTTTGCCCGAACAACCCACAAATAAACAAAGCTTGTTAACAATGCTGCTCCTTCTAAATGGTCTAAACACAATGCATCTATTTAAATTAGAAGTCACTGAGTTCCTTTGAAGAGCTGTCTATTTCTGACCAGAACTCGCATTAGTTTCCAAATTACTCTGCTCTCAGTGCATCTTGTCATCTGCTCTGTGCATTATGAACATGGATATTGTCACAGAGAAACACCCATGTGCACGAGGCTCTTTCCTACGTCCACACCAGGTCTGTCTGTACACTGACCTCCTCATCAGCACATTTACTAACCTGCCTTTATTTTGGCTACCTCCAGCCACTGCAAGTTACAAATTACCTGCTAAAATTCAATCACAAACTAGTCTACTTTAATAACATCATGTTGAAATTGCTTTAAGTCTAAAAGTTTACTTGCTGGCTTTGAGGATCATTTTAGTCCCTGCTAAATAGTGACCACCCTCAGGCATGACACATGCCATTAACAGCCAAAAATTTCTATCATTTTACCATGCTGGAAAACAGTGACATTCACTCCACAGATGCTCCAAGAAAAACACAGGAACCACATCCCACAAAGTTTAACATGATTAGCTGAATACTGGCATTGTACAAAGGACATTTACCTTGCTCCAGGACACCCAGAACTGTGACTGTGGCCAGCAGGTCAATTTGATCTCTCATGATGCTGACTGTGGAGCAAAGCCCAGCCTGATGTGCTGGGTACAGCTGTCCCAACACTCTCTCCCAGCACCACCCACTCCCACAGAGCTGCCTCTGAGCACAGGTGTTTCCTCCACCACACCTTAGCTCACCTTAACTCTCTCCACACCACGTGGTTTTCCAAAGCAGCCACCCACCAGAAAATGTCTATTCCATTCAGCCAATTGCCTTTTGCTGAACAATAGAGCAGGGAAGAATTTTACATGAGCAAACTGTCAAATTCTTCTAATTACATCTACAGACTTTATGCCATTATTGAATTAAATGCTGCCAGCAAAGGAAAGATGATGGAATTCTTTCCAGCCCTTTTGTTGCTAGTTTTAATGAGCTCTGAAGCATCTCAATTATGTGCAAGGTTGTAAAAATTATTAACAAGCATTTACAATTTAATGACTTGACCTTCTGCTCTTATTTCAAGTAGTGGAGTTGACCACATGAAGGATTTGATACACTCCAGCTGGAATAACTTGATTCTGTTACCAGATTCTGTGATTTAACAGAACATTCAGATACTTTATCCTACTAATTACTACTCTTCAGTTTACCAAAGAGGAGTACAGTTCTTTTCTAGCACTCACTCACCCTTAGTAGTTTTCTGAAGTTTTTAAGCAATACAAACCTTTCCCTGGGTAACATTCAAAATAAAAGTTCTAGTTCTGAAGGCAGCAGAGGATGTAGAAACATAAACCCTGAGAAATGTTACACTGACATCAGAGTCATAATTGTAAAATGCAAAATCTGAAAACCAGCAATGTTTTAGCCCTGAATGACTTTTCTCCCCACTTCACAAATGTAAAATTGGCATCAGTTTGAAAAGCTACCTTATGTTCTTGAGCAACTTTATATGGATGACTGCTCTGACTTTAAAATTTTTTAAATCAAAGAGGAGGAAGGTTTTCCCTTAATGCTGGTGGTTGAGCCATTGCATTTCTCTCTGTTGAGTCACACACACAAACCCTCACTACAGAATTTGTGCATGTACCAGACCTGCAGTTTCTCCCAAGAGCAACACAGCAAGATTTTTTTCTAGTTTGGCTCTTCATTGCTTCAAAACCCCATTGTGACAGCTCATCAAGCTGAAAATTCAGTTTATCAATCAAATATCCAATGTTACACTTTTTATATATAACCACCCATGTAGAATAGCAAAACCACTCCCTCTCTCTAAAAAAGACTCATATGATGTGACTTCAGACCCTCCAAGGTACAGCAGACTCAGACTAAATAGAACTAAAACCTAAAAGTTAACCTTACCTGAACCTATTGGTGACCAAAGATTTCATCTGTGGTGTCCAATGTAAAAGTCAGAGGGGAAATGCCACCAGGGTCTCCTTACAACATATTTCAACAAACAATGCAGGCTTGAGAAAACTTTCATTACAGATTTCCATTACTCCCAGGAAAAACACTGGCATCAAGAAAATAAAAATCAGTTTCTGAGTAAATGTTTGTGACAAGCTGCCACAGACTCCTTAAAATTTTTTGAAAACCACATATGTCATTTCAGTGGAGGATGGCTTAGCAAATTTCTGTTTCACTGAACAATAACCAAAATGCAGCATTTTTAATGAGACAATAAAGCAAAAATTAATGTAACCTCATGGTTCCCCATGGGCTGAAAGCAGCTGATTCTGGTACTGCTGCTGATTGTTACATTTGGCTCTTTATAAATTTCTGAAGTTACAGGTTTCCTCCTCTCCCAAACAGAACACAAAACTTGTAGAGTAGGAACACATGAAAAATACACTGTGGTAAGCCAGGGGCTGCAAACACATCTGCACAATGACACCAAAGCTTGCAGAATGACCACCAAGGTCTGAAGCTGGGCAGGGGCTATGGGACTTTAGCAGCCTTAAGCCAAGACCTCCACACAACACACCCTGCTGCCAGAACTTTGTTCCTGGTTCAGAAACATCAGTTCCTGCTTGCAGCACGTGTCCCACATCTCAGCTGGATTCCTGTGTGTGCCATGTGCCTCCATCAGACGAGTCTTGAGGAAATCAGTTTGAACCTCTAAAGGCTGTTATTCTGAGGGAATTGGCATATTTTGGAACTCTACAATTTTGCACATGTGAGGTTGTTATTAACATCTTTTTCACTATTAACAACCACCTCTGCAGCTGAATTTCCCAGCTTAAGGCCTACAATGCATTCCAGAAAAAAAAAAAAACAAAAAAAAACAAAACACCAAAGCCCGGAAGCAGTGGGAGTAGCATAAAGCCTGATTTTCAAAGTTACATTTTCTAAGGCCCCTTTATCCAGTTCTGGCCTGTTTAAATGGACTTTCTGAAACCATAAGAACTGTTAAGACACAGCAGCAGAATTTTAGCCTTGGTAATAAACAGGCTGAGCAAAAACTGTATGTTGGGATGAAGGGAAGAAACCAGCTCACTAGGAATGACAATGCTGAACTCTGCTAGGCTCATGCAAATGTATAAAGTCACACCATGTATATTTAATACACTAGCAAAATATTTATTTTATAATGATAAAACAGAAGTGAAGGATTTCTTTTTGGTGTGCACCAGTAATTGTAGTAAAAGAATAAGGGGATTAATGGACTCTTTATACATTTCAATGACAAAAATTCATAAAGGTTAGCATCAAATTCAACTGTTCTCCATTTACAAGCATAAAACTTACCATAATACCCCCCAAACACATATATAAAGAATTATAGTTTTAAAATCTATAAAAAGTAAAAAATATACAGTCAGAAGATCTAACTCTTATTCAAATCTTTAATATAAAATTGTAAACATTTATTTACACAAAGGAAATGTGTATAACAAAATTTTGAGCACCCTTTTCAATTGGATCGTGGTTTTTGGAAGGCAGTGGATGTTGCACAGTGACACTCTCACCTTGCCTGCCCAACCAAAACCGCAGTTTATAAATAAAGCCATGGGCGGCCGGCTGGGTTCAGTTCAGGGGAGATTGGTTTTATTGCTCTGAAGCTGCAGCAAATGGAAAGCCCGAGTGCAGACACAGCCAGTGACACATTACAGGGCACCAGGGCAGAGCCCAGCCCTGCCCATGCACCCATGTACATCAAAACCATATTTTCATTTCCATTGAACTGTTCCAACCTTGTTCGTGGCACCGTGTTCTGTGCACAGGGACAGCTTGGATCCTGTTCACCCACGGAGACCAATGGGCATTATAAGCCAGTTTGTCTGGAATCACACCTAATTTTACTCCAACAGTACCATGAAAAGGCCCTGTCATCAAACCCAGATACCTTCCTGAACAAACCCTCTGGTCAAGCAGAGCAATATCCACCTTAGCTTCCAGAAACAGTGGAGGAAAGAGCACACCTGCCTTTTCCTGGACATTTTGCTGGATTGCCTTTTTGGTAGTAACAATGCAAACAGCAGATGTTCTTTTCCTCCAATTAAGAAATCATAACTGGATGGATTGTATTTTAACTTATTCAGAACCAAGTCTGTGTGCAAAATCTACTGGAAAACAGAGCAGATTTCACCACAACCTAAACAGGGAGAAAGAAAAGCTGAATCCTACTACCCTGTTATTTCTGTTAAGTGTTTGTAAGGGGGAGAAAAAAACAGTGACATGGAAGGATGTCACTTGAAATTGAGGTCCCAAGCACCCCCGACAGGTAGGGAAGGCACACTGGTGCAAAGTTAACCCTTAAAATTAAAAATACAGCAAACACTCCTTCCCCTGACATTGCTAGTTTATATCTATACTCTTCTAATGACACTTACCTTGGACCAGTTTTTGGTTTAACTTAACAGTAAACCAAGCTCACTAGCTCTTTTCTTAGATTGCCAGTATGAGAAAAGCTAGCATCAGTTATTTGCATCTCAACTACTTATTCTAGAAAATATCAGAAGTGTCAACAACCAAAGTCACCAACATCTTTATCTTCCCATCCAAAGACAATCTTTCTGTTATCTTTTCAAAAGCTCTATGAGGGATTAAGCCTGCTTCAGTGAAGTTTTATTCACTGTTCAAAGGTGGGATCCACTGATCAATGCACATCTTTCATCAACAGTTCAACATGATAAAATAGGAAATCTGATCAACAGAGCGGAATTCATCCACACTAGCTAAGTGTGCTGGACAAACCATGTTCCATGCATATTTGGAAAGGGTTAAAGTATTAGTGTTAAAAAAGCAGTTTTCAAAAGTGCAAATTGTCTCATAAAGGAGCTGCAGATACAGTAAAATATTTTCCTTCTTTGAAACCAATGATATCTTTACCTTCCCTTCACCCCCTCTGGAAAAAACCCTCTTTCACAATTCTGCAATGCAGAAAACTCCTGGTGAAGCCAGTCTGTGTTGAAAGAAATTGCTTTTAAATCACAATGCTGGGTTTGGTTAGAAAGTTTAGAGGAGTTTTCCAAGAAAGTGGATTTAGAAAGGGAAGAGGTATTTGTGCATTTAAAACAAAAGCTTTCAACTTTATTTTCATTTTAAAATAAACGTTAAGGCAAGGTGGTTTGTTGGTGGATAAAAGATTTTTTTGGTAGAGAGTAAGGACTTTGGAACACTGACTGTTCCTATGGTGGTTTTTGTCCTTTCTGGGACCAACCCCAACATATGGATAAGAGGTCTCCTTGGGCTGAGCTGAAGAACAGCATCTGCTTCAAGGGATATTAAAAAAGTAAATCCACCAGTCTATAGAAAGATTATCAAACTTGTAAGCCAGTATTAAAAAAAAAACAAAGTATTTAAAGGGGGAGACTTCCACATTGGAGCAACCCTGATACAAGTATTCTCCCAGGCTGCCTGTGCTATTATTGCTAATAAGGACTTTCCACCTCCCAGCCAACTTCTTTTTTCCTCATTTTTATCCTGAAGTGACAAAGTCTTGTGCTCATTGCTAACTCTGGGGGATGAACTGTTCTCAAAGGTTAGTTTTACTTTTTACAACAAAGAAAACTAGATGAGCTGTCATGAAGCAAAGCCTTCATTTAAATACAACTACCTTTGGAAATAAGTTATGAAGAAACAGGTGCAAAGTAAATGGCTTTACAATTCATGTTAAACCTACTATAGTTTAAAAGTTCTCCCATAAGAAATTCCCCCTTTAAACACAGCAAGGTACAAGCCAAGAACTGTGCCTCTCTACAACAGAGTGCAAACTGCAGCTTAAAAGACTACAATCTATGAAGATGACTATCTAGACTAACTGGCCAGGTTTTAATACTTTTTCTCATCTATTACCAGCATCTAGAAATATTTACTGTGAAGTATCACTTGCTTACTGAGAATACAGGCACATGCTTCAGCAATGGGGAAAAGAAAAAATTCCAAACATTTTGCAAGCATACTCAGGTGCATACAGCCTCTTCTCAAACAAAAATCAGAAGTTTGATGGACAGTACTATAACAGCATGTCAAGCTATGAACAAATAATTATTGCAAGTAATAGCTGCAGACTAAGCCCTAAACACCATTTGTGCAACTATTTGCGTTCTTTCTGCACTAGTTCTATGGAATTTTTGTTTTGTTTTTAAATAATTAAAATATTTAGTCTTAGAACACTGCAAGTGAGATTTCTGGAAGGCTGGCCAGGACACAGCATTTTTTGACCTGTTCAAGTGTGCGACTCCTCAGAGACCGCGGCCAAAGCGCACTCCTCCTGCAGACCTGCTTGGTGCGCCGTGACCATGAGTCAACGCTCAGTGAGAAGCAGCTCCAGTCTTTTTCCCAACCATTTACCTCTAATGCCTGCAAGTCTCCTCAATGCCACAGGTTTTTTGGTCCAAGAGTTGTTTACATCTCATGAAATAATTAAAAAAAAGTAGAACCCCCGCCCCCATTTTAATGAGTTCCTAACAACTCATCCAAATCGTTCATCCACTCCTCTGAAGTCCTGTTTTTCAGCAAAGAGTCTATCAGATCTGTGTCACCAGTTAAGTTCTGAAGTCCATTACTGCCTGACTGGCCACTGTAGGCAAAAGGCAGCTCCTGACTGGTCGTCCTCACAGGGTACCCTTGGCTACAGTGCAGGTTTCCTCTGTTGGGAATTTGCTGATTTGGGTTCTGGTTGAAAGCATTCAGGTCTGGAACAGTCTGGTTGATGCCAGG